>NC_058096.1:11130000-12380000 GCF_020171115.1 Neogale vison | reverse complement strand
GTCTAAAGTGTCGTTCCAACCTCATACCACAAAGATTCATTTCCTGGAAAAAACAAACAAACAAACAACAACAACAAAAACCTTTCTCAGCTCTATGCAAGAGATGCAGATGCCCTCCTGTTGACATAACATCAACTTTATAATTTCAGTTGTATGAAAAAAAAACAAACCCTACATGTGCACTGGAGAGAAATCTTAGTAAAATATGGATAGCGTTTAAACCTATGCAATGGGATTATCAGTCATTTTAATTTTCTTCTTAACATACAAATGTAACCCTTTAATGATAGGAACAGGGGAGGGACTTTTTTTTTTTTTTTTTTAAAGAAGTCAAGATTCCTTCAGCATCAGGTGTTTCTTCCATACAGTTGTGCTCAGGGTGACCAGGAAAAGTTAATTCCCAGCACAGACATCCAGGAGTATAATTCTCAGGGATTCGTTGTCTGATGGGGAAGTAGGAGACAGGGACGGGGGAAGGGTATATTACCTAAACTTAAAGTTGAAACCACCTTCCAGCCTGTCTCAAAAATCTTCAGAGCCTAGCTGATACTAGTAAAGTTTGACAGAAAATCAAATTCCAGTCATTTTTGCCCCAAAATGTTGGCAAGAAAGCTGAAGAGGGTCAAGAATCTGCATCACCACAGGCTTTCTTGAGCGAGGTGTTTATAAGACTCTCACCCGGAAAAGGGGTCGACTCTCACCCCACGAAGGGGTAGATACAGGCAGGCACGTGTGAGCTGCCTTGGAAGAGAAATGAGATCTCTGACAGACTCCGGGCCATGGGAGGGAGGCTTTCATAATATTCTGGCCACAGAGAAGCCACGAGAAAGAAAAACAGAATGGGAGAAAGACTCAGATGAGATCCAACTTCTGGTTCCGTGTTTGCTGCTGCAAATAATAAAAGCTCACACTCCTGTCTCCGTGGAGGAAAAGTGCTATGGGACTGGCACATTTATGACACACTGGGGGCCCTTCTCCCAGGACAAAATCCTTCGTGGTTTGAAAGAAAAATACGGTGCAGTTCCTGGGTTCTTTGCGATCACATTTCCTCAACCACAGGCTTCTGCTTCTTTTTGATCCTGCAGAAACAAAGGCAGTTCTAACTAAAGAAACAGGGACCTTTGATGTTGGAATTGAATCTTAGTTGCTGGGAATCACGTAGAAATCAGAAGCCCATGTCTGAGGCGGGGGAGCAGTCAGTGACATCAGGGTCAGTGTGCCAGGAGGTTCTCGAAGCAAGCAGGACCAACACTGACCCGTTACGTGGCACTGGGCAAAATCAAGGTATAGAGCCAGACTCTGTTTTAATGTCTGTAAGATGGGGATAATAACAGCCCATGACATTGTTGTCAGGATTAAGTAAGGCTTGGGTATGCAGTATAAGTCGACTCCCTTTCCCTCCACAACAGATGCACATTTCCTCTCTCTACCTGGGATCCTGTCTTTGTATGTGCTATACATACAAACTGCCACAATCCTCGACGTCCCAGAGATTTACTCTTGTATCTATTACTATTATTATTATTCTTTTTTTATGTTTTTATTTATTTGAGAGAGAGAGAGAGAGAGACCATGTGAGCGTGGGGGAGGAGCAGAGGGAGACAGACAAACAGACTCCTAACTGAGTGTGGAGCCTGATGCAGGGCTCGAGCCAATGACCTTGAAATCCTGATCCAAAACCAAGAGTCAGACACTTAATCAACTGAACCATCCAGGCGCCCCATTATTATTTATTCTTAACGTCACAGTTTCATTGCTATTTTGGAGCATTGGTTTGTTTTCTTTTTTAATTTCTTACTCAAGAAAATTTATCCAGCAGTCACTTCTCAGTGAATTATTACTGCCAAGTCCATCTACACGCCTCCTCCCTGGGTTTATTTATTTGTGGTTTATTTTCCCAGCAGTTACTACAATGCCAGAACACAGGGAGTCTCGTTTGTGGCTCACTTCTGGGAGACTTGACAGAAGCTAGTTAAATATTTCAGAAATTTCTCTTTAAAGAAAGGAGCTAAAAAGAATGAGGTCACTCGAGCTGCTAAAATGTGGTCCTACATCTCAAAGTCACACTTAAATGTCAAGGTTGTATTTGGCTTTCAGTGTTTTTGGAGGAGCCACAGTAATTTTATATTTATGGTTTTCTTCAAGTCAGTACTATGCTCTTACCTATTCACAACCTTCATAAATAAGTTCATGGCTCTGAAAATCAAACATATAACTATTCACTTTCCAGTTCAAGTAGATCATTAGGTGTGGTTATCATGAAAGTGGGACTTCAAATTCTTCACCAACCAAAGAAAATACAATCACAATCCAAGCAACATTTCAGAAGAGCGCTGCTTTATCTGAAGAAGCAAAATGTCAGGCTGATGGTGAGATACACGCAAGAAGGGGAGAAGACCAGTTCCCATAGGTATGACACCACTGTGGTGCCTCGAAAGTGATCATTCACAGCAGTTCCCCATCAGGGAAGACGGTACACCAGCACAATGCATTAGATCCTGAGGATTTCCCTTTTTGCAGAAAGAAGAAACAGGGAGTCCTTGAGAAGTTAGAGAGTTTCCAAGCCAACCCCTCCAGGCTTGTCACTTGTCTCCTGGAGTTGACTGAAACATCGGAGAAGGAGAGGGAATTCTCAGGCTGGGTTTCTGACCCTCCCTGACCCCTGACACCAGTATGAAAATGGTCTTATCAAGTCATTTCCATGTCCCACAGAAGGCTGAAAGAAATTTTCTTTGTTGATCTCTTGGCGATCGATTGCTTACTAGAAAAACTCTTTACAATGGTAGGAAACAGCCTGACGCTGGTTTCCCAATATGAGCCACAACCCACTCTAGGATGAAGGAGGGTAAGTCTTCCAAAGACTGTCACTTCTCAGATATACCTGGATGTGGATGTTTGAGATAAAAAGCAGAGCCCATATGCTCGTCCACATTATTTTATTGAATAAAATAAGTAATATAAATACTAAAAAAATCATTTTCCCCCTCAGGATTTAATATAACCATTTCATTTTGATTGAAAAAAAAGTCATAAGCCATAAATATATTTCTTGATTGACTTGAATTGGGCTATCCTGCAACAAAAGCAAAAATAATTCTCACCACTGCAACACAGTAGAATGTCTGTCTGTTCCTCATTTGTGATAGCTCCCCTGTGAACAAAAAGCCTCCCTCTGAAGGTGACCTCTGGTCTGTCCTCTCGAATCCAGACGGCACTCAGCCCATCCAGGGTTAGTCATTTTATTCAACAAATGTCATTGAACACTGCTATATGACGGGTCCTGTACTGGGCTGATATAAAGGAATGCCACCATCCCTGACCTCAAGAAGCTCACAGGGGCTGGGGTGCCTGGTGCCTCTGTTGGTTAACCATCGGGCTCATAATTTCAGCTCAGGTCCTGATCTCAGTGTCAGGAGATCAAGGGCAGAGTTGGACTCCGTGCTGAGGATGAAGACTGCTGAAGAGTCTCTCTCTCCCTCTCCCTCTCCCTCTTCCCCTCCTCTATTCTCTGTCTCTCTCTTTCTCAGAAAAAAAAAAAAAAATTGAAGCTCACCAGGCTGTGGGCCTGAGTAGAGGGACCAGGGTTGCAAAGAGGCAAATGTGGAGAAGCCAGCTCTACCTGGTAAGGTTTCAAGAGAATTATTCCAATAAAAGTGTGAGCTCAGGCCTAACAAATGAGTGAACTCTCTTCATTCATCCATCTCCCCAAGACAGTGTGGTAGTAGTAGAACAAAACAGAGGAACTATACATAGACCCACATAAATATGACCAAGTGATTTTTTACAAAAGTGCAAAAGCAATTCAAAGGAAGAAGGGTGACCTTTTCAACAGACGGCACTGGAGAAACTGGATGTCCATAAACACCACAACAACAAAATCATAACTTCAGTATAAACCACTTACTTTCTACAAAAAAAATATTCAAATAGATGGTAACTCAAAATGAAAAATATAAAACTTTAAACTGTTAAGAAGAAAACATAGCAGAAAATCTTTGGGATCTGGGGTTAGCAAACCATTCTTAGGACACCAAAGAAAATAAAGTTGTTAAATTGGGCTTTAAAAGTTAAAATTAATTTTAAAATTTAAAAGTTCTGATCTGTGGGGTGCCTGGGTGGCTCAGTCATTAAGTGGCTGTCTTCGGCTCAAGATCGCAAGGTCCTGGGATTGGGTCCGCAGTCAGGCTTCCTGCTCAGTGGGAAGCCTGCTTCTCCTTTTCCACTCCCCCTGCTTGTGTTCCTTCTCTCACTCTGTCTCTCCTTGTCAAATAAATAAATAAAATCTTTTAAAAAAGTTTTAAAAGTCTGTGGAAACAGTTAAGCTACATATTTGAAAATCGCTTAATTGATCAAGGGGACTTGTATCTAGAATATATCAAGAACTCCTAAGAATCAGTAAGGAAACAAACAACTTTTAAAAAAATCAAAAAGCCTAAATAGACATTTTACCAAAAAATAATACAGGTGACAGATGAGTGCATGAACAGGTCTTCACCATTTGTCCTCAGGCAAATGTAAACACAAATGCCCACAAGGCACCACCACACACCTATTAAAAATCTGATAATAGCAAGTACTGGTGAAGATGTAGAGAAACCAGAACACACAAACATTTCTTATAAAGGTGAACATAAACTTCCCATATGACAATGACCCAGCAATCCAGACCTTAGGAATTTACCCACATTCCTAACCCAATTCCCAGACCCATAGGTCTACCCACAGATTTGTATAGAAATGTTAATCTGAAAAGGCTTGTTTGTTTTTATTTCTTTTTAAGATTTTATTTACTTATTTATTTGAGAGAGAGAGAAAGAGCAAGTGAGGAGAGGCAGAGGGAGATGAAGAAAGAATCAAGCAGGCTCTGCGCTCATCTCACGACCCTGAGATTAGGACCTGAGCCGAAACCAGGAGTCCTACGCTAACTGGCTGAGCCACCCAGGGACCCCTGAAGGTTTCTATTCATAACAGTTAGAAGCAGGAGACAGCCCAAAGGTGCTTCCAGCAGTGGATGGGAAACAAGGTGCAACAGTCACACAATGGTCATCACCAGCAGGAAAGAGGAACAGCCATGGCTTCCTACAGGGACATGGGTGATCCCAAAAGCATTACGCTAAGTGAAAAAAAGTCTGAGACTGAAGACGACAACCTGTAGGATTCCTTTACTACAAAATGCCAGAAAAGTACAAAACCCCACAGTGACAGAAGGAGGAAGAGCAAGCCAGGGGCCCGAGGTGAGGAGGGGATTGGTTGCCAAAGGGCACAAGGGAAGTTTTGGAGTAATAAAATATTCTTTATCATAACTAAAGGTAGTCACATGACTGTATCTATTTGTCAAAACTCTTCGAATTGTACAGTAACTTTAATCCCTCCAATTTTATTGCACTTAAGTTATACCTCAATAAGGCTGATCACAAAAAAAAAATCAATGGGAGGCAAAAACCCATAGGTGAAGCCAGAAGAGGTTAGAAAAGGCTTGCAATGGAAGAATGTGCTCTAAGAGATACCAAAGTACACCATAAGATGATCATCATTTTCAAAGTGTGCTATTGATACAGCACAAATAATCAACTGACATAGGTTCCAAAACCTGTACCATCCAGGTCAGCGTGCATTTCTAGTAAATACTTTGGAAGCAATTTAAATTAGTGGGGAAAGAATGGACTATTGAATAAGTTGAGTTAGAATCTGGATTCCATTTGGAAAAAGAATGAAGTTTGCTCCATAATTCACACCATTCTCAAAACTTAAATCATAATTGGTTGATTGGCCCTTGACTTAGCTTACAGGCTCACTTCATTGATCTCATTACCCTGTTAAATGCAGAGAGACCACTTAGCGCATTATGATAAGGTCTTACCGTAAATAAAAAGGATTCTACCAAACACCCACACTAACTGTAGGCACTTCTGCCTTCTGATGGGAGGTGGCATCCATCATCACAGTGGGAAAGTAATGATCTACGATTGTTCCCAGCCACCTGCCCAGACAAAGGACAGAAAAAGGGCAAAGTTCCTGGTAGTCCTTCTGAGATGCCAAAGGGTGAAATTCCAAGGAGACAGATGATCTCAGGTCACTCTGATGCTCCTTGGATGTCCAGGGAAGGGGGTGAACAGCTAAAATTCTCTCTGTGTAACAAAAGGAATTTTACAGAAGTCTCCTCAAAGAGCAGGGGGGCTGTAGTGTGGCGAGGAGGAAAGCAGGGAAGAATTCCTGGTGACGGGCTAGCCAAAGGACTTCCAAAGACAAAGCGGGCTAGCGGCTGATACGCAGTGTTAAGTTGTCGGCGTCCTGCAGTGCAACCTCCCTTCTGTCACATCAAGTGTCAGAAAGTCTTCTCACCCTGCATAGCTTGGGTGAGTGATCTTGGGGAGAGCAACAGGGTGGAGAAGGTTTTCTTCCTTATTCCTGTTTTTTCCTTTCGTGAGGCAGGCCATCCATCAGCAGAAGGCTCCTCCATCATTTGTTGGAAAGAGTTACGGGGTCATCACTCAGACCCTGGCTCCCTCTGTCATCCTTCAGAGCTGGCCAGATCGAGATCCGAGACACAGGGCGTTTGGTCTGTACCTCCTTACCATCCGTCTCATAGGCTTGTGTATGATTCTATCATTAATGTGCTCCTGGAGCACACGATCCTTCCCTTTTTCCTTATCCTCGGTTATTTCTGGATGCAGGCGAAGAGGGGAGGAGGAAATCCCTTGAGATCTCAAACTCCACCAAGAAATTCTGTGTGAAGTGAAAGCTCCAAGAGTCATCCAATTAAACAGTGAACCCAGGGCAGGCTCCTCGTGGGAACATTCCAGAACACAGAGTTGAGGAGATCTTCCTGGGGTTATCTTGGTCTGACTCCCATTCTAACTCCCTCACTTTGTTGCCAGCACCCTGGCAGACCCTTTCCAGAACCTTCTTTCCAGTAATTGGCCTTCAGAGTTTCCAGGGCACCATGTGGAGCTGCACTAAGACATCCCAGCTGTGTCGGTCACAGCTAGAGCCTGGCAGGCAGGATGATGACTGAGGGGAACAAGCTGAAACTGACTTTCTCTAAGACTTCCCCCCAAAGCATGTGCTGCTTTGGCTCCAAAGGGCAGAGTTTCTTTGTTTGGTTTTGAGGGTTGGGGGAGAAGCATGGAAGAAAAGGAGATGGGTTCCTTTTGACCAAAAAAGTCAGCCAGTCGTGGAGGATGGCTGGCTCCAACCCAGACTAAGATTATGGGAACCACCCAGTTCTGAGCAAGTACAAATGTTTTTTCAGTGACTCTAGCCAACACCAGTCACCACTCCTCACTTTGGCACCCTGCCCTTAACCACTGCAGGGTTCGGAGTCAACAAGCCCTTGCATCATGGAGTCTACTCACTTCTATTGACCCTCCCTATTTTACACCCAAGGAACTGACTTGAAATATAACATCTCGTACCCACTTGGTGAGCAGTGGCACAGCCCAGACTGAGAACCTGAACCCCTGAGTTCCAAGTCTGTGTCCTTCCCGTGGCTTGAGATTTCATGACTCCCCAGAGGAGGAGGAGCCCTGTGATAACAGATATCTCATGTTTTGCCCAGAAGAGAGGAGACAACTGACGTTTGAAAAGCGCCTACTACATTCTGGTCACTAGGGTAGGGGCGTTACTGAGTATACACTTTTGGACACGTCTCCCCAGGTCCCAGCAAGCCTCTTTGCTGGAGTGCATTGTTATGGGCTGAATTGTGTATGGTAAAAAGTTCACATATTGGAGTCCTAACCCCCAGTACCTCAGAATGTGACTATTTGGACAAAGGGTCTTTAAAGGGGTCGTTAAGTCAGAATGAAGGCATTTTATGGGCCCTGATCCAATATGACTGGTGTCCTCATAAGAGGAGATCAGGACACAGACACAACAGAAAAAAGACCACGGGGAGACACAGGGAGAGGACGGCCATCTACAAGCCACGGAGAGAGTCCTCAGAAAAAAACTGACTCAGGAAACAAACTGAGGGTTGCAGAAAGAGAGGTCCATGGGTGGATGGGGTAACTCAGTGATGGTCAATAAGGCGGGCACGTGATGTGACGAGCACTGGGTGTTATATGCAGCTGATGAGTCACTGAGCTTTATATCAAAAACTAATGATGTACTATACGTTGCCTAATTGAATTTAAATAAAAAATAAAAACCAAAAAGTTTTGGCATACTGGACTCCAATTCCAGAGGAGAACATATATGTACAGAGCAAAAAAATTATTAAATTTGCAAAAACAAAACAAAAACAAAAAAACCAAAACCCAAAAATCTACCAACATCTTGATCCCAGGCCTCTAGAATTGTGAGAAGGAATAAAGTTCGGTTGCGTACCCCACCCAGTCTGGTAATTTATCGTGACAGCGGTAGCAGACTAAGACTGGCATCCACTTCCCATCCTCCCCGAGCTCCTGGACTGGGACTCTGTCCTCCAGGCTGTAGCTAACTGAGCCAGGCAGACCCTTCACATTGAAGTGAGGATGAAGACAGTCGCTGACAGCAGCAGCCGGAGCAGAACCTTGAATATACTCCTGCTGCCAAGACCCCCACAACAGCCTGGGTCCCTGCCCTCTGTGCAGCCCCCCTGCTTTACCTTTCAGCAAATTCCAGAAGAGACCTCAATACCCTTCTATCACCCGACTCCCTTTCTTGGTTAAACATTTCCAGAGTGGGTTGTGTTCCTTGCTACCCAAAGCACTTTAACCATGATATTTACATATATTGTCTCATGTGGTTTAGTTTCTCCCATAGGTGTACCTGCCCCATCTTCCAGACAAAGGAACTGAGGTCCAGCACAGTAAATATCAGGTCATGGCCACAAGGTGGTGGAAATGGAGTTTGTGGTACTCATGCTCCTTCCACTGTCCACACTATGCTTGATGGCACATCCCCTCCATGTTCCCCCTGCAGGTATGCAGTAGGTGCTCAAAAAAAACCCTGTTAATCAGGGGCGCCTGGGTGGCTCAATCTGTTAAGCATCTGCCTTTGGGTCAGGTCATGATCCCAGGGTCCTGGGATGGAGCCCTGCATCAGGCTCCCTGCTCAGCGGGGGAGTCTGCTTCTCCTTCTCCCTCTGCCCCTCCCCTAGCTTGTGCGCATGCTCTAATAAATAAATAAAATCTTTTTTTTTAAGTCTTGTAATTAAATACACGGACTTCCGTTCTGTTCATACACCAAAGGATAGGTAAATATACAGTATGTTCAAACAATGAGAGCCAAAGGGAAATAAAACTCATGTGAGAATTTCATCCATCCTTCTACCCTTCTGCTCCGTTCAGGCTGAATGAGGTTGGAGATTATAAACTAGGTTTTCTGTGGAACTCTAACTCACTCGGGAAGACCCAGACAGTTTTGTCCCCACTGACCCCACGAGTCCTCTCTACTTCTTCCCCTACGTGGGATGTTTCTTCTTCTATGGACCAGGGCAGCTACTCCAGCAGTAGGATTTCAAATTCTCTAGAAGAAATCTCTGAACCCTGAGTCTCTCTTGCTTCCTGCTCCTGTCCCATTTGTCTTGTAGAAAAAAGATACACACCACCCTTTGTCCAGGACTGTAAACTTGCCTCTCATGGGGCTTGGGAAGTCAGAGGAATCAAGAAGATAGAACGAAAAAAGAAGAAGAAGAAGAAGAGGGAGAAGAAGAAGAAGAAGAAGAGGGAGAAGAAGAAGAAGAAGAGGGAGAAGGAGAAAGAGGAGGAGGAGGAGGAGAAAAAGAAGAAAGCTCTGGGTTGGCAAAGGATTTCTGGGCATTTTCCTCATCTTTATAAAAATAAAATTACTTTCCCCCCTCTTGCTTTGGAAAACCCCCAAAACAAATCCAAGATCACTTATATAGCTGTCACTAAACTTCCCTGGCAGACAAAGACTCCGAAGTTGGCTGGCAGGCAGAAGGATGGTGGATATGGCCTTGCCATCTTGTATTTCAACGGGGATGCCTGAAGTTCAGGAGGGGGCCCTGGCCCCTCACCACAGCCTCGTGGGGCCATGAGGGAGCTGTTCAGGATCCTCTGACATTTTGTAGACCAGGGGAGAAAGGCTGAGGGCGGGGGTCCTTTCCTCCATGGAGCTCTGTCCCAGGCCCCCCAGACCCGCTGCCTGGGCCTCCTGGTGGCCCACACTCTAACACAGGGTCTCAGAGTAAGAAAGGCAGCAGAAATGCAGTAAAACACTGAGCAGGTGCTCATTGACAATATTTGTGTTTCCGTTATCCAGAAGCCATAATTAACTGTGTAGGGATGACGGTTAATGGAAACACAAATGAAAGAATGAAGAATGATGAATAGTCCATCCTCAGCAGGGAGAAAAACACACGGGCGTGTGGGTCCGCGCGCTGCATTTATGTGGCAATTTACAAAGAGCAGTGTTTCTGGAGAGTTTTCTTAGCCTCTCAACCACTCTGTCGGGTGCCACGTAAACCTCTCAACCACCCCATTTTGCAGAGGGGAACACTGAGGCTCAGGAGACCGCTGCTGCCTGACAGAAAGGAGCAGGGCAGAAGCAAAAGCTCCTGTCTTCTGACTTCAAACTCAACCATCTCTCCCTTGCCTTCTGCCCAGCCTGGGAGCCGACCACCAGCAGAGGTCACACCAAGCCCCCAACCTCTGAACCTTATTAAGCCT
Organism: Neogale vison; assembly: GCF_020171115.1. NCBI lineage: Eukaryota > Metazoa > Chordata > Mammalia > Carnivora > Mustelidae > Neogale > Neogale vison. Next base: position 12,369,390 of record NC_058096.1, on the reverse strand, counting down.
TGATTCTTGCCCCCAACTTTCTTTTTCCAAAATGAAAATATCTGTAGTGGGTTTGTTTGTTTGTTTGTTTGTTTCCCGTAATTGTAAAATAAACACTTGCAAAAAAAATTGTTTTGAACGATATAGATGTTCTATACCAACCAAGCTTCCCCTGTCCCATAGCAAATCCCTAAATCCATCCACATTAGGAGGACCTCAGGTCTCTCCCGCTGTCCCCCTAGTTACTTCTCAGAGGTCCCCAGAGTACACACACGCATAGGCTGCCCCCCACCAAGGCCCACGGGACAGCGCCTGTCCCAACTCTCCAGCTCTGGTTCCTCCGGCCCACTGGGGTCCAGAGAAGCCCTTAGAGCTTCCAGAAAGCAGGCCTGAGCTTCTCGTAGGCTGACTGGATGGTGTAAAGTCTTAGCTCTCGCTAGATGTCCCATTTCTCTTGGCTGGGCCACTCTGGCACAAACCCTTGGGCAACCCCCTTCCTCATACTTCTTTCTCAGTTGAGAAAACCCCATTGAATTAAGAGCCCTGGATGAGACCAAGAAGGGAAAAGAAGGGCTTTAATCAGTTTCCTCCAAGGCTGTCCCTTAAGAGGTGACAAAGGACTATCAGTGAGCCTCTTTCTACCAGCATGAAAACTGCACTGAGGGACAATTTTCTAGGATGATTTTTGTGGCTCCTAAAGGTGCTACATCAGCTCACAGTCCCCTTCCCTCCCTCTATCACTCTCTCTCTCGTGCACTGTCTCTCTCTCCCTCTCCCTCTCTCTCACTTTCTCTTCCTTTCTTCCACACTCCCTGTCTTCAAGATGGCTGACCGCAAATCCTTAGGTCCCTAACTACCACCTCCCTTCAGAAACCACTCCCTTTAAGCACCTGATGCCCAGGTAGAGGCAGCTCCCAACATGACCTCTAATCTCTCACCCCCTACCTGGAGCTTCCGTATATCTCTTCTCCAACTTATCAGTAAAGAGAAGAAACCCACATAATATCTGTCCCTCTCCTAACGATTTGTTAACAACTGAAAAATGAAGTCAGCAAACAAAGACAGGAACTTGATCTTGGACAGTCACCCAAAAAGTGACCTATTTACTCCAAAGGAAGGCTTTTCCCAAACTCCACTGAAGGCAGGAGACCAGAGACCAGCTCTGTACAGGGGGATTAATCGCTCTCAGAAGCGCTTGTATTCTTCTGCCCATGGTTCACAGCAGAACCTTGCCTTTTCTGTTTATCAGGGACTACCAGCCTTTCTTTGCACTTAAATAGCAACTAAAGTAAAAGCCAGTCGTACCGGTACGCTTCCCCTCCTTACCCGTTCTCATCAGTAGTTTTGAAGACCCGGGGAAGCACGCTGCTACATTTACTCGGTCAGCATTATATACCGTATTTAAAACAGCTGGGAGAACTTAAAATAACTGCAGTGGAGATATTAGAGTTAGGCAAAGAAAGGGCTTCTAGAAGCCTGGCACTTGCCCGTCTCCACTCAAGCGGGATGGGGTGCTCCCGTCCCTTGGCCCCAGCACACGCGCTACCAGAAATGCCCTTCCCGCTGTGCTCCCCCTCTTGATTCCGTTGGCCGCCTGCTACATGGGACTCCTGTTTTTGAGTCATCTCCGGGGAAGAAAAGTATGTTCGCTTTACAACACACCTTTCAGTGAACTCGAAAATGTTGTCTTTACAGCGGGGCGTTTACCGTTTTCTCCCAAGGCAAGATGTCTTCCTGTGGGAGAGGGAGTGAACGTTGCTTTCTTTAGGGACCCTGAGAATTAAGGTGGAGCTCCCGCAAGCTACCTGGTGGGTGGGCTGGGTGGGAGACCCTCGGGCCCCCCCCCGACCCCCCCACCCCCGCTCTGGGGCCTCTACTGTTGGCTCAACCGTTCGGAGAGCGCCATGAGCACGTGCTCTGTGCTCCCTTTCCCCTAGCAGAGGCCCTTGGAGAAGGTGCTCACAGAACACCGTGTGAAGGGTGCCCCACCACAACCACCCCCACCGGTGTTGTGCACCCATGGCCTGTGGGGGAGGGTCGGAGGGAGGGAAGGTTCTGGGAATCCCCCCCCCCCTTCCTTTCCATCCCCTGGGTGAATGGCTGGTATGTGGGAGGCATACTTGGTTTCCAGCCGTAGTATTGCCTCTTTGGGGTTAAGTGAGGCTGCAAATTTCCATTCATGCTCCCCCCCCACTTGCCCCCGGGGGGCCCTCTCCAACTGGAGCTGGAATTCCCAGGATTCTTTGTTAAAATATTTCCCCCAGACTTCCCTTCCAACAGCCACTGTTATCTCTGACAGCAGGCTGGCCTCTGTCTCTCTCAGGCTGGACAGGATCAGCCCCAAACCACTCTCCAGTTTCAGAGCAGTCTCCGCACTGATGGGAGGGGGAGGCAGCGAGGGAGGTAGCTACTCATGCCTCCCCTCCCCATCGCCCCAACCCCAGATGGTGCACTAAAGGTTACTTCTTCCCAAAGCCTGTGCTCCCTCTGCCTTTGGTTCACGATCATTATCTGAAATGCGGGCAGGCAGGTGTCTGATTAGCCTGAGTTTCTAGTAGCTTCTCCCTGGAAGCGGTCATTCAGGCGCAGCAGCTTCTACATTTTGCGATGCTTGTCGGTTGGTTCATAAAAATCAGTTTTCCTAGAGAACTGGAAATAGTTTAAGTCGATGTAAATAGATTTTTTTAAAATAACATTTTGAAAAGAAAATAACAAATCTCTGTAAGTAAACTGCTTAAAGATTTTATTTACTTATTTGACAGAGCACACAAGCCGGGAGGAGGGGCAGAGGGAGAGAGGGAGAAGCAGGCTCCCCGCTGAGCCGGGAACCCAAAGTGGGGCTCGATCCCAGGACACTGGGATCATGACCTGAGCCAAAGGCAGACACTTACCTGGCTGAGCCACCCAGGCACCCCTTTATAACTTAAAATGGTTTTTCACAGGCACTTGCTGGATCAAATCCTTACAGTAACCCAGTTCAAGAAACAGGTGCATTGATAAGGTCTAATCTTTGCGCTGTTACAAAGCGGAACCCTGACACAGAGAGATGAAGGTGTGCACTCAGGTTATGCGCCTGGGCAGGACCGAGAACCCATGTCCCCTCCCTGTTTTTGTGGCGTGGGCATTCCACAAATCAGATCGTACACAGAGCCCAGAGTTAACGGGTCTCACACCGCCCACTGAAGTCACTCGTTCCAGAGTCACTCATTATATGTGCCCAGAGACATTCTACCAGAAGATGTTCCATACCCTGTTGTTTGTCATACAGAAAGTCTGGACACAGCCTCACACCTAACGCCAAGAATTTGGGTAAATGAACGATTTAATACTGTGAAATATTATCTAGTCTTTAAAACAATGGTGTATAAAGTACATTTGCTGATACGGAAAACTGTTCATAATGTGATCATTATTATTATTACAGCTATTGTTTAAATAATTATAGCTATAAATAAAATGCGTAACAAATGGTGTGCAAGGATACATACTAAAATCTGAATAATGCTTGGATTAAAGATGATTTTATTGTCTTCATTTCATTTATCCGCATCTGCTAATTTTTCTACAGCAGAAGTACATTTCTTGAGTACTTTGCAATGGACCGAAAGTTCTGTCACTCCCCAAATTCATGTTGAAATCATTTTTTTTTTTTTTTAAGGAGGCTTATGCCCAGCCTGGAGCCCAGTATGGTGCTTGAACTCAAGACCTTGTGATCAAAACCTGAGCTGAAACCAAGACTCGGGCCCTTAACCAACTGAGCCACCCCCAGGCGCCCCTAAAACACCCCTTTTAAAGTTTTAAGACGATTTCATCAGGAAAGCCCATCTGATTAAAGAACAAACATGAACGCTTTCACCCGAGGTAAGTATATTTAATATTATAAAAATATTTCAGTTTATTTTCAGTTTATTTTCTCCTATCATTAGCTTGCTATGTATGGTAAACTCAGTTTACCTTTCTGAGGGTAATAATAAACATATTTCATAAGCTTAGTGATGTCTACCGTTAGTGAATTTCTTTAGGAAAACAGGACAAATCATAAACCACATTGTTTTCATATGTATTGTGTTGGGATTTTTTTTCTTCCCAGAAATGTTATGTATTTCTGTTCAAACATAAATCGTAATTACTATACTCTTTACTGGACAAAGTCACCGAACTGCTGACTGAGGCCACCCCGAAGTGTGCTCCCTCGGATCCCACCTCAATGTCCTTTTTGTTCACTTCTGTTTGACTCCCTGTCCCCTTTCCCCAAATCGCCGCTGTCCAAGCCCTCGGACATTTCTCGGCTCCCCTATTCTGCTCCCACCAGACTGATCTCATCAGATGACCAGGATTCTCTATCTCTGGGGCCTGGTGAGTTTCCATCTCCACGGGCTGGAGGGATCTGCGTTTCCAAGGACTTCTAACCACGCAGCACACAAAGTAGGGTGACGTGCGCTGACTTGCCTCAGATGGTTTACGTCTGTCATCCCGGCTTCATTGTGAAATCTCTCCCTGTCCCTCTCTAACGCGCCCTGGTTTGGACAATACATCGTACAATCTCACCAACGATGGGAAAAACGGTACAAGACAGGAGCTGCTCTGGTCGGGGGCCATCGCCAGCCCTTTCTCCATGTCTTGGCTTCCCCACTCTTCCTTCCCTCCAAGCAGGGACAAAAATTATTTCTTTTTCCTGCCTCCATTACTTCCTCGCTGTTGGAAGGTCATCTAGGGATTCTCAGACCGGTGGTCTGTGTATATTTTTAAATCTGTTCTCGGCGGCTCCCCCCTGAAACAGTTCAATTCAAATTCAAGTCCTCCTTCCAGAACTGGAGCAAATAAATGTGAGTCAGCCTTCTCCTTCCAGAGGAAAATCAAAAACCGGACTGGAACCAGAGTCCAAGTCCACGGATTGTCTGGTCCTGCGTTGGTTCTCTCCAGAGCCTTGTCAGGGTACACTCTGGAAGACTCCCCTCCAGCCTGGGGAGAGAGACGGCAGGGGTTGCCTTGGAAACTGCGGGGTGGGCTGGCATCACGGGGTTTTCTGCTGGGCTTGCTCTGTGGCTGATATCCAGCCCTGACTAATTTTGGTTCTGGTTGGCTCTGGCTTGGAGAAGGGGATCCAGTAATGGGGGTCGGAGGGGAGACAGGAGAACAGGCACAAGGAAAATGACTCCAGCAGAGCATACGTCTTTTCCCTGCAAAGCAACTCAAGCAACGCCAAAGGAATCGCTCGTGTATTTTAAAGATTAATATTCTTGGAGCTCCTAGGGGCCTCAGTTGGTTGGGTGCCTGATTCATGGTCTCGGCTCAGGTCTTGATCTCAGGGCCGTGAGCTCAAGCCCTTCGTTGAGCTCCACGTTGGGCATGGAGCCTGATTAGGAAAAAAAAAAAAAAAAAAAGATGAATCTTCTTAATGAAATGGTGGTGACCAGAGATGCTGCTGTTAAATGAAGTGTTCACGTGCCATGTGTTAATTCTATTCAGAATTCTACGAGCTGATTCAAGAACATCTTCAAGACGCGCCACCTGCCAGCCACCTACGTCGGACTAAGCCGCAGTCTCGGCAAAGGTGGGCAGCGCTTCCATAGTGGTCTTGGTTCTCCAAAAGGCAGAGTCATTGCCGATGTCTGTCTGATTCCGGATGCTTAGTGTGCGCCACCAGGCATGGGCCTTGTTTGCCTTTTCAAGTCGATGCTTAATTAGAACAACAAAACACTTCTGATTGCTTTTACTAGATCAATGAAAGCAAGAACCTTACCAATCATTCTAGGCCAGCCTCCTCATTAGATGGGTGAGGAAACCAAGGCTAGGAGACGGGAAGCCAGGACAAGGCTTGCTCTGATAGCTGGACCCAGACCTCCAGGCTCTAGGCTGCCCAGTCTGCCTACCTTCTGTGGGGTAAAATAATTGAATGCTCGAGTATATACACACACATGCCTAAAAACGCCCGTTTCAGGTCTGACTTCAAATGGGATTTCCGAATTTACGTTAAGGTCTTGGAAAATGTATGAATCTGAATGAAATGCTTTGGATGCCTCATCCCGTAAAAAGATAATAGCATCCGTTCTTGTTTCCGGAGCAACGGACGGCATTAATACAGGCTGAGATTCCTGGGAAGTCCTGTGAGTCAGATCAGCCCAGTGACCAGAAGCGTGCTTTTTCAGGAAAGCCGACTCCTCTCGCTCGACAATTCCAAAGGGCTCTGGGAAACACCCCATTTAAGGACTGAGGCAACCTCGGGGGAGGGGGTTTAGTAATGAACCGGAGTCATGGAAACTCCAGAAGTGACTGTAAGAGAAAACATGATTAACTTCTCAGTGTAAAACTTCGGTGTCCTGGGGAAAATGCTCCTGTGAGTGTAGGTGTAGACGATTTCAGGAATGAAGACTGAGTAACCCAAGCTGGTGGCAATCTGGTGGCGGTTCACGGGGGTGGGTGGGGGGCCTTGAATGTGATTATAATTAAGGGGCTCCGTTAGGAAAGGGATTAGACTCCAGGTGGAGATGAGGGTACCCACCTGGGGAAGGGACCTCCTGCAGCCGCTCCGCCCCCGCGGGCCTGCGGGCCAGACGGGAGGAGTATTTATTTGGTGAAATGCGGCCCCTTGTGGTCAGATTGGGGGAAAATCCAACTCCAACAGGACAGTCCTAGGAACCCACTTCAACAGGGTGTCAGGAGGCCCAGCGAAAACAGCTATGGGATTCAGCGAACTTAATAATCGTGACAAAATACCACTAATGAGGTGTTTTATTCACTCTAAACCAACACATCCCCCATCCCAGCGTGCGCGGGGTTGTCCCCGGGCCAGGGGGTGGTGGCGGTGTCTTGCTGAACTTGGGTTCTGGGGCCCAGCAGACTAATGAGCTCCCCAGCAATGCCCCCGCTGTGAGTCTCCAGGGGCTGGAGAGAAGGCCCCTGCCCTCGGGTGGGCCAGGCCCGCACCATCGGACTCCGCTGCAGGGACCACAGGCCCCCGGAGAGCGTCCCCCGGGGGTCCCAACTCCCTGCCGCCCCAGACACCAGCACACCAGGACGACCACTTTTCTTTGGCCTCTGCAACCTCAACGGCCTGTCTACCCCAGTTCCCTGGTTATCCTCCCCCCACCCCCGCCCCCAGGAAAGGGTGTCCTGAGGCAAAGCCCACTCCTCAGCACCCTCCTATCTTATCAGAGAAAGCAGCTCTTTCAGGGTGGCCTAGGACCGTGCCTGTTGGATGTTCACGGGATTAAAAGCCAAGGTTTTCTTTCCTGGCTTTCCCGATCTCCGAACATCCCCGGCAGGATGTTTCCAGTGCCACCAATGTCCAAGTCTTCTTGCGATCTATGAGCGGGACTCCCCACCCGCCCAGCTTGCACCCCAGGGCGGGGTGTGTGTGGGGGGGTGCACCGCGAGTCCCACATTTTGTTTCAGGAGCAGGGTGGTCTTTGCACAGACAGGGTTCCAGGAATTCATTGTATTAGGTTAGGGAGAAAATGTTTGATACAAAGTATTTTTAACTTTGATGTGGGAGGAGAAAGAAGGAATAGGTAAGGCAGGAGAATGACCACAGGTGGGTAATTACACATGTAAATGAGCTCAATTTGCTAATTTCCCCTTGAATTCCTATTTACATGGTTAACGGGGAGTTCCAACCCCACCCCAGCACTGCATTTTGGGGTAGTTTCCTTTTATTCTTTTTTCTTTTTTTTTAGAGATTTTATTTATTTGAGAGGGAGAGAACGGGAGCACAAGCAGGGGCAGGGGGAGAGGGAGAAGCAAACTCCCCACTGAGCACAGAGCACAGGCTGGATCCCAGTATCCCTGGATGAGGGCCCCAGTGGAAGGCACATGCTTAATGGACCGAGCCACCCAGGCGCCCAGTTTGTTTTTATTCTCATACGTCACTTCTGAAATATTGAAAGCAATTTAGAATGCTTTGGCATAAACATTTTTCTCAGCTTAGTTTTTTTCTTTTCAGATTTTTTCAACTTATCATCACAACTGTACAAAGTAGACAGGGGATGAAAATTCTCTCTACATTTAACAGGTAAGTATTAATTACCTTCAGCATACAAGACCTGACAACGTGCTGGGCCTCTGGGGAAAAAAAAAAAAAAAAAAAAGAAGTTAGTCTTGCAGGAAAGTTACACACATAACTCTAGTCGAAATCAAAGGAGGCAAGAAAACATCCTTAAGTAATTTAGGAATGATGAAGTGGGAGAAATTACTTCTGAAAGAAATCAAGAAGGGCTTCCTGGAGGAAGTAACATCTCAGCAGGACCTTGAAGGACAAGTAAAAACTGTGGGTGTGTGGGTGTGTGGGTGTGGTTGTGTGTATGAGAGAGAGAGAGAGAGAGAGAGTTTTAATGTTTTATTTATCTGAGAGAGAGGGAGAGAGAGAGAGAGAGGGGCATAAGCATAAGCATAGGCATAAGCAGAGGGGCAGAGAGAGGCAGAGGAAGAAGCAGACTCCCTGCTGAGCAGGGAGCTGGACACGGGACTCGATCCCAGGACCCCAAGATCATGACCTGAGCTGAAGTAAGACACCCAACCAACGAAGCCATTCAGGCAACCCAAAACTGTATATATTTTTTAAATGGCATATGCGAGACATAGGAGTGTTCAGACTGGCAAAAGCTCAGAGTCCCCGGTAAGAAAAATGGGAGATAGAGACTGGAAGCCATCCGAGGCTCAGATGCCCATAAAGCTGGAGCGTGAGAGCACCCTGGTGTTTGGTTTGACAAGAACTTGCAAACGTGCACAGAAGCAAAGTCATCGTGAAGTCTCCATACCCCATCAAAGATGAGCATCAGTGATCAGTGACGTTGGCCACGCGCCCCCCACTTGCTGTGTGGCGACTTCCCTGGTCCATCGCGAAGCAGTTCCCCAGCCCCGTGGCATTTCAGCTTTGTTTCATCCCGCGCTGCTAAGAAACACGGGCAACTGAAAAGAGAATTCTAAAGGGGAGGGTGATTTTTTTTTTTTTTTAAGATTTTATTTGTTCATTTGAGAGACACAGAGAGCACAGAGAGACAGAGAGAGCACAGCACGGGGAGAGGCAGAGGGAGAGGGAAGCAGACTCCGGCTGAGCTGAGAGCCTGACGAGGGGCTCGATCCCAGGGCTTGGAGATCCTGACCTGAGCCAAGGCAGAGACCTTTAACCGCCTGAACCACCCAGGCACCCCAAGGTGGGAGGGGGGATTTAAAATGGTAAGTTTTGGGGATTTCAGACCAACAGGAACACTTGGTGGGAACACTGACTGGCAGCCCTCAAGAGACGGGTTTCGGCAAAACGTTCGCCATGGGCGACCAAAAGGCTTGTCGCCAGCCTGCACGGTTAGGGGTGGGGCGGCGGCTCCGGGAGCTGGCCGGGCCGCAGGGAGGCTGCTCGCCGCCAGACAGACGCCCGAGCGCCCTGTGCCGAGTCCGTGGCTAGAGGCACGAGGAAGCGGGTGGGCGACGCAGCGACAGGCGCCCCGCGGGGTGCTCAGAGCACCTGCCGAGCGGCCGCGTCCCTTCCGGCAGAGGCCACAGGACTGTGGGGATGACCGTGCGACAGAAAGACGATGGAGGGACGCACAAATGTAAAATAAAATCTGATGTGGGGGGCAGAGGGGTAAGCACAGTAAAGCAGAGAAACGACACAAAGGAGGTGGTGGGAGGGAGATGGAGCCAGGAGACAGCGGGAGAGGGAGAGCTTGCCCCAGGGCAGCCGGGGAATCTGAGCGTAGAGAGAAAGAATGTGCAGGGACGTCACCGCACAAGGGTTCAGTTAGCTTCATTTTATAGAAAAGGGAGACGTTCCTGACTTCTAAGGCCTTTAGGGGCTGAGGCTGCTAAGACTCCAGGAAGGGATTCCCCTCCCCTTAGGTGTTTCACTGCTAAGAGTCAAGGAGGCATCTGGCTGCAGCTTGGGCCACAGGGAGGAGGCAGCAGCAGTGCACTGCCAAGCCCTGGGAATTCGGGCTGGGACTTAACTTCTCTGGGCCTCAGTTTCCACACCTGTAAAATGGGAGGGAGGATTCCTATGAAAGAGGCTTTTGTGAGAAGCAGGTGCGCTTCCAGCTCCCAGCACAGTGCTTGGTATGTAGGAAACAATCCTTTGCGTGCTGGCTACCAAGGAGAAGAAGTCATCCCCCCACCCCCCGGGGAAGCAGCGACGGGGGAAAAAGCAGCTGTCTGTCCCCTTCAGGGAAGATCCTCTGCAGGTTTCAGAACATTTTTCTTCAAAATGGTGACCTTCTCTTACATTGGGTTTGAGAATTGTTACTCAACCAAACATGCGCCCAATTGTTCCAGAATTCCTGTGGCTCTGGGGAAGCCTCCAGGATTCTAAGCCCCCAGCTCCTGGTAAGTGGGAGCGGGAGTCCCACGGCGGTCAGCGGGAGACTCGTGAACGTGACAGCGTGTGTGGGGGAGAGAACTCAAGCTTGCGAAGTCAGCTCAGGGAGTCTCAGTGCCCCCTTAGAACTCTCTTCGTTTCCTTTTTCAGCTCCCATGAGCTAGGAGGCTGAAAGGGCCCTTGAGGGCACCTTGTCCCTCTCTGCCTTAAAGTCCGATGGAGGATATCTGAAACCATGGTGGTAATTGTTTAGGGGCGAAAAGTTAGGCTTACTTTAATTTTGTCCAGCTAGCAGAAGTCGATTGGAGCTAACTTGAACGAAATGAGGCCAGTTCTAGTTCAAATCACAGGTGAAACGTCACCCCTCCTACCCCTCCTTTCCCGTTGCCGTCTAATTATCACAAGCATTTAGACAAGTGTACACATTCTGAAGAGACTACAATTACATAGATTGACCTTGACTGCGGGCCGCTGTGATCACCTGCTTAGATAAACCCCTGCCAGATAGAGATGGAACTCAGCTCTTATTAAACAAAATTAATGATCAGTACCCAAACAAGTCTGGGTTAGATCAAAGAGTAAATGATCTTCCCTCAGTTCAAAGCAATTGCAAATGCGCGTCTGCTGCTTCACAGGCCTGCAACCGCCCACTATTTATTCAGGAAGAACAAAAAGAGATATACAGATATATATACATAACACTGACTATTTATACAAAATTTTAAGTCATTAGCTTTCAGGTACTTCGGCTTTTTCTCCAGGCAGTGAAGGATGTTGCTGTAGGGGTACCTGGGTGGCTCAGTGGGTTAAGCCTCTGCCTTCGGCTCAGGTCATGAGCTCAGGGTCCTGGGATCGAGCCCAGCATTGGGCTCTCTGCTCAGCAGGGAGCCTGCTTCCCCCTTCCCCTCTTCCTGCCTCTCTGCCTACTTGTGATTTCTGTCTGTCAAATAAATAAATAAAATCTTTAAAAAAGGAAAAAAAAAAGAATGTGGCTGTAATCACTAAAGTCTTAAGATACAGTGCTTCAATTTAGATTTATTAAATGAAAAGACATTAGGACGGAATCTTCTGGGTGACAAAAGGAGAATTCATTTTCCTTCCCTAAACTTTAAGACAAACAGTATGGAGGGAGATTCAAAATGCACAGTAATGTCCTGGGAAACCAGCTGGTGGCAGGGTGAAGCGGGCATTTTGGGTTCTTTAGCATGTGCTGATTTTTCTGGTATAAACACTCCCAGCCACGGCCAACAGGAAGCTACCAACAGTTTAACAACCAACTCAAAAAATTCCTGACAATTTAACAGCTGGCTCTCAGATCCTGCATGCCCTGGAGCCAGACGGAGGTAACTGGTTTAAGATTTCGCTCACACTTTCCCTCATATTCGACAAGTAAACTCAGTTGTTAAGCCACTGAAAGTGTGAATTTCATACCATATGATTGCACTTGAACAGATTTTAAAATAAATGTTTCCTTAAAAATAGGTGTTTACTAAAAATCAGGTATTTAATAATGCAGAAACATAGTTATGAAGTAGTTTAAGTGAAAACAGTATGTTTGGTATGGTTCCAAATTTGCATATAAAAATGACTATAAAGATATACCCCAAAAAGTGAATCATAATTCTTTTAGTTGTGAGATTATGTGCTTTATTTTCTTCTTTGTGCCATTGCTCTATTTTTTCAAAATTTCTGCAATGTTCATATGTTGTATTTGTAACTGGAGAAAGAAGTAAATGGTAATATATATATTTTTATTATGGTGTTTCAGATTTCTCCCTTTACACTCCTAGAATCTTAAGGGGATACTACGTTGGAAGGAATCAGATCAACTCTATTCTAAACAAGGCTATAAATCACTGTCATTTCATTTTTGTGATGCTTTAGTTTTCAAAGCACTCTCATAAGCATTACCTAATTTGATAATCTGTGATTCAGGGGAAGGTTATTATAGCCTCATTTTATAGACAAGGAAACAAAGGCTCAAAACGATTAAATAATTTGCTCAAGGTCACATGGGTGAAGAAAGTAGTTCGACTGGGATCCTGACCCAGGATTTCTGCTACCTGTGAGACCATCCCTCAAACGCAAGCTGAGGGAAGTCTCGCTCACAGCTTCTTTGTTCAGGAACTTCCCACTACATGTGTAGACCCAATTCTGCAAGGAGGCCTTCTCCTGATGCTGCCCATTTTACATGTCCAGAGCTTGACTAGAACCATCCAGACAGGGCGCATTCCATCCCGGCGCGGGTGCTACACAGAGCAATGACCGCAGTGGGCTCTCTGGCTTGGAAATTCAGAAACACGATGAGAGCATTTGCTGAGGACAGAACCCACACTCGGATGAAACTATAATGTTCTATGCAGACGTGGTTAGAAGAATCTAGAAAGGCATGTAATAGGTCCTGGTATCAGCTTCCAGAGCTTCTCCCTAAAGAACAGGGGAGCGCCCCTTTACAGGGATGGCTGACAGGACAATTTCTGGGTAGCTCTGCCTGAAGACTCTTATGAGTCTTTTGCAACTTGAGCCGGAATGTCCGTGTCTTGCTTCAGCACCCGCATTCCTGCCCACAAGCCGTGCTTCGTCAGAACTTGGCAAGCAGCAACGAGAGCACACTGTTTTCCAGTTACAAGAGACAGAAACAAGAACCCATTGCCTCGAGTCTTGTCGGTGACAGGATGCGTTTTCACAGCAGCGTTCTGAGACCTCAGGCTAAAGCCAGGAAAGCCAGGCTTCCCAGCCTTTGGGGAAACAGGAGAGGCTGGCCATTGGCGGGGGGGGGGGACCCTCCTCTTGCAGGTGTCACAGAGCAGCACACAGGGAGGACAATTCCCGCCCGGAGGCCTCGAGGTGAGCGGTCCGGGAACCTGAGCAGCTCTCTGGCAGAGGCAAGAACATCCCTCAGTGACATCACGGGCAGAGGCCAAAGACGCAGACTCCGCCTTACAAAATGCAACTGTCTCCTGGGATCTCCTTCCAGGGGCTTCAGTGCAGAGCGGGTGATGTAAGCTTGTGAGCTTCCCTCTGCACCCAGGAGTGTTCCGTTAGCTTCACCTCAAGGACAGCCTGACAGCAACGGCAACTGTGGCTAATCCAAGTCCCGCACCAGAGGCAGCCAGAGCACCTGAGCAGGACCCGTATCCTGATCCACAACAGATGCTCAGTCAGCACTGTGGATCTTAGAAATGATTTTTCACTGGTGAAATGAGCAGTTTTCAAGATGCGTGGATTGACTCAAAATCCTGCCCCAGTAGGAGCAGAGTAAAGGAATTAGGGAGCCAAACCACCCGTCTTTGGAACAGCCCTGAACGTGACCGCCGGCCTGCTGCCGCTGCACAACCAGGAAGTTAGAGGAATTCCTGCTCTTACCGCACTCGCCCACCTGCTCCGAATGAACTTGCGTGCAAGCTGCCCTGAAGCACCGGAGGGGACACACCGGGGGCTGCCTCGAGCTGACCGAGGCAAGACGACTGTGTCGCTGCCAGCAGGGACAAGTATGTGCTGTCTCGCTACCATATTCTACCTGGTCGCAAGTCTGCACGAGACAAGACCAAGGGGCTCACTAATCTCTAATTACCAGGGCTTACTGCCAACCTATCAAAAATAATAACTGTCAATGAGTCAGTCAATCCTTTTGTTGGGATACCTTTAAGTATTCTCAGAAATAATTAGGGAACTCCTGAGCAGAAACTGAGCTGAGTTCCTCATCCATACCGAGTACTAATGTTGTGCGGCCTCATCGGGACCCAAAACCAGAAAGGCGCCTGGAGAAATCTGGGTTACCTGTACAGTCCTGGGCAGGCTTTCACGGCGTCAGGATTTCTGAATTCAATTATATACCGCAACTCAGTCTTGTTGCAATCAATCTTAAAATACTTTGTTTTCATCTTTAGTCTCCTCCTGATTTTAAAGATAGCACAGGCTTACTCTAAGTCTCACGTTACAGACTATGGAAAATTCCCCAGAACCCCGCCCTCAGAGACTGACTACTGGTCTCTCTGGCAAATACTATTCCAGATTTTGGGGGGCATATAGTAGTAAACAAACAGACCCAGAGGAATTCTACTACCCTGAGACGCTATGCTGTTCGGCTCCTGTGCAAGTTTTCAAACAGTTCTGACAAGTGATTCAACTGACCGGTTTCTTCAGAGAGCTTTATGCATCCATTTTCAGAGACAGTCAGTCACACAGTGGGAGGAAAAACCCCTAAGATTTCCGTGCCATTCAATATTAAATATTTCCCAAAGTATTAAAGGTGAATGAAAATTTTTTGAAAGGAAATGAATAATGAACTCAGTACAGACAGAGGAGTTCAGAAGATCATGGCAGTTTCTTATCAACACAAAAGCTACTAAATTCCAGTTTCAGCAAGTATCATAAAATGGCTTTAAAATTCAACTTCAGGAAATAACCATCTCTTTACCATTTATTATACTGTAAAGTAGTTCTACAATTCTTCTCACTTGATCAAAACAAGAGAATACACACACAGCCCTTTAGAATTCCTTCCATTCTAGGTGAAATGAAATAATAACCAGAATCGCTACATATGAAAGAAGTGTCCATCAGCAGGGAGTCCAGAGTGGGGCACTTAGAAGATTTCAGTTTTTGCAACTGGTAAAGGACAATTTTGATTCAACCTCCCACAGCTTCGTTTGTAAGGCTTTCAAAACATCTTCCATCTATTGAATTAAAAAAATATTTTCAGATACACATAGATTATGATTAAAATCACACCTGATTAAAATACATATCATTAACAAAATTTATGAAAAGTTATGCATTTCTATACACATACACACACACACACACACACACGAATTAACAGTGGAATATTATACTGCCATCAGAAAGGCTGAGATCATGCCATTTGAGACAACATGGTTGGACCTACAGGCGACCAGGCTAAGTGAAATAAGTCAGGCTGAAAAAGACAAATATTATTGATTCCACTCATAAATGGAATCTAAAAATACGAATAAACAAACAAAGAGCAGAATTAAACTTATAAGTACAGAGAATGGACTGGCGGTTGCCGGGGCGGGGGCGTTGGGCAAAATGGGTGAAGGCCTCCAGTTAGGGAACGAGTAAGCCATGGCAGTAAGAGTAGAAGGAATACAGTCAACGATATTGTAATAGTGAGGTAATAGGACAGACAGTAGCTATACTTGTGGTGAACAAAGCATAATGTATCAACTTGTCAAAATACTTAAGTTGTACACCTGACACTAAAGTAATATTGTGTGCCAACTATACTCAAATTTTCTAAAAATAAAAGAAAAATAAGTTAACAACAAAAAAAAGTTATGCATTATACATGAAAGTGTTTAGAGGCATACTCTGAATTTTATGTAAATAAGGCATCGTTCTCAGCCTCTAACTTAGAGCTTCTATCCACTCCTCAGTACCTTGCCTGCCTGCCATGGGGCGACGTTAGCATTCAAAAACACTTGCAGGTTGTTTAGACCCGGAGAACTGAATCAAATGAAATATAGTTTACGAGTTTCTGGATCTATATGGTTTTGATTGAGACATGAAACGTCTTATAATTCTTTGGATAAAGCTTTAGCGTAAGTTTGGCTGACCCCCAAATCAACTTTGTTAACGCCTGAAATAAACCAGGCGCTCTTCCTTACCAGGAAAGTACTAAGACCAAACCAGATGCCGCTCCGAGGGCTGTCTGTACAGGAGCGCCTGCTCACCAACAGGAAGTTGTTCATACAAAGATAGAAAAAGTACAGAACAGAATTACCTGCTTTAGAGACTTTTCTATTTCAACTCTGCTTTCGAGATTAAAAAGTTCTTTATCTTCTGACACAATTTGCTTTTCCGAGGACCCTAAAATATAACTGCGGTAGAGCACAGTACAAAGTTAAAATATGAAAAAGAGACAAATATGAAATTCATGTTAGTTAATAACATTAACTCTATCTTACACTATGTATTTGTACCAAATGAACATAAAATAACGTTTTTGTTACTACTAACTTACACAGGAAGTTGTACCACCTAAAATCAAGTTTTTCTCCAAAATACCCTGGTCCGGGCATTGCTTTATATTATCCACAATTCTAAGTATTTCATTCCTAGAACAAACTTGGTCTTTAGTTAACCGAGTAGCAAAACATTAACATAGTTCAAAATTCCTTTTTTTAAAAAAAGATTTTATTTATTTGACAGAGATCACAAGTAGGCAGAAAGGCAGGCAGAAAGAGAGGAGGAAACAGGCTCCCCATGGAGCAGAGAGCCCAATGTGGGGCTCAATCCTGAGACCCCGGGATCATGACCTGAGCGGAAGGCAGAGGCTTTAACCCACTGAGCCAATCCAGGCGCCCCTCATAGCTCAAAATTCAATAATTAAAAAGTTTTAAAAGATTCTGAAGAAGCCACTGCTTTTTTGCTTTCTATAAGTTTTGGGAAACATGGGTACTTTCAAATTCGACTTTTAGTAAATAATATATGGAGTCAATTCTTGGTGACTTGGATTTGCCAACTTCAACAAATATCCTCCAAGTTATGTTTTGCTCAGCTCTCTCGGGTTAGGAGATGCCGCGGTGTAGAAAATATGAGACAAGAGAAGTGTTGGCCTGGAAACGAGGAAAACGGGCCCCAGGTTGGTAACCCAGTAAGTCTAAACAGGAAACAAGAAGGTGCTAGTATTTCTCCAAAGAACGTGGATGAATGGGCGTTTCCTCCAAAGTCTTTCCTCACACGCAGCCACTTCAGCAGGTCACTTCTTTCGTCAAATAAGACCAAGCTCCCCTTGGAAGCCTTAGTGATTATATTTCTGAAAAATGGCACGGGAGGTAAAATGGCAGCAGGCAATTACCATCCTGTTTAGGAAAGAAGAACGCCCTGAGGTGGGAAAGGAAGTGGCGCGGAGTAATTTACAGAACTGTAAACAGGGGCGCCCGCTGGCTCCGCGCGCAGAGCACGCGACTCTCCATCCCGGGGTCATGCGTTTGAGATAAAACTGGGTGTAGAAATTGCTTAAAAATAAAGGCTTTTGAAAAAAACCCCAAAAGTGTAAATAAACACTTCTAAAACCAACCAGGTTCCTTGGCATTAAAATTCTTTTCATTTTGGGGTGCCTGGATGGCTCAGTCCTTAAGCATCTGCCTTCAGCTCAGGTCATGGTCCCGGGGTCCTGGGATCCAGCCCCCGCATCGGGCTCCCTGCTCAGCGGGAAGCCTGCTTCTCCCACTCCCACTGCCCCTGCTTGTGTTCCCTCTCTCGCTGTGTCTCTCTGTCAAATAAATAAAATCTTAAAAAAAAATTCTTTTCTTCTTAAACTATCTTCTTTCCTGATGTATAAGGTTTTCAGGCATCTTTAAAGGCTTGAGGGTTACATCTTTTGCAGGATAAGTGAAAATACATTGGGGTCAAATAAGTGATTTAATTTCATGTTTCCTATTTTAAAAGGTTCATGAATTAGAAGGCAACTAAGATGCCTGAAACTCTTGGGTGCCTGGGTGGCTCAGTCAGTTATATGTCTGCCTTTGGCTCAGGTCATGATCCCAGGGTCCTGGGACTGAGCGCCATGTCAGGCTCAATGGGGAGGCTGCTTCTCCCTCTCCCTCTGTCCCTACCCCTTGTTCATGCATTCTTTCTCTCTCCAATATATAAAATCTTTAAAAAAAAATAAATAAAAATTGAAAATAAATAAAAGCTATCTGAAAACTCTTTAACTGACATCTGTCATCAGCCTCCTATCCGCCTTGTTTCCAAATGTCTACTTTTTACAGAAATCTTAGAGAATGAAGGCACTTCCTCGCATGCCTCAGGGAAAAAAAACAGGTGATTCCTTACTAGATGCAAGAAAATAAATAAAATCTTTTAAAAAGATTTTATTGGACTTTGTATTTCTGCTTTTCCAGAAGACCAAAGGGACTTCCTTCCTAACCAGTTTTGAAATTCCAAATCCTTCATATTCTAGATGGCTAAAAACTTGGGAGAGGGGGCTTGGAATAAAATGGACGACACATATTGATCCGCACAACCACTTAAAAAATCCTCTTAAACTAAATCAATTTTTATGGAAAACTGAACCTATTTTTATTCTGAAAAAAACATTCTCACAGTGACTTCTCCTTACAACTTATAATGTCTGATTTTCCAATACCAAATACATCAGGTCAAAACAAACAAAAAATCACCGGCTCTACTGTCAGAAATTATTACTTGAAAATATATTTTAACCAAACAGTGTTGATTTAGTTCTGATGTTTTCATACCAATTTTTCTGCAAACAACTTTCCAAGAAATCAGTTACAAGGTTTTCATTTATTCAGTATACTTACCTTTCAATGGCTTCCACACTGAGGCAAAACAAGTCTCTCTTGTAGTCTAGGCTCTTGGGTGTGCACCTGTACACGTAGCCAAGCCTGAGCGAGCACCCCGTGCAGGAGAGGGCCTCCAGAATGCTGCACAGAGGAAGGGCCATTGCTTCAGCCAGGGAAGGAGCAACTCGTTACCACAAAAATCCCACTGGTAAAACCCACAAACGCTTAGTATTTAAGTTGCTAAAATATGTTATTCCAACCCTACTAGGTCACATGTTATGTATAAAGAAGGAAAAAAATAATAGTGAGATATTTATATTAAAAAATGTAGACAGTCACCTCCAGGCTATACTGCCTGCAGGACCTAGTGACAAGGGACGTGCTAAAAAGTGACAAGGGAGGATACTGATGTGGTGTTTTTCTAGAATGTAAATGCCTCCATCTGGTATTAAGAAAAATTATCTAAAAATTAAAAATAAGACAAGGATTCCACATGCCCTTTTATTGGCACACTGTCCAACAAGCCCACCAAGCGTCACGAACGCTCGGGGACAAGGAGGCAGATTCCTTCCGCGATGATCTGGGAAACAAGTATCTTCGGTCTGTAGGCTGTGTGTGTCTGCTACAATGACTCACCTCTACTATTACAGCACAGAAGCAGCCACAGATAATACATAACTGAATCCACACCACGTCTATGTTCCAATAAAAATACACTTCCAAAATAAGTGCCTGGCCCATGGGCCATACTCTGCCCTCCCGGAAGGTCACACTGGTTGCTCAGTACTACTGATTAGGGCCCAGACTCTCCGAAGTTAGATGATAACTTATAGAAAGGAGATTAATAAGATTGACAGTTTGTAAAATCAGAAATAATTTTAGTCTGGTAGAGACACAAATGTTCTTGGCTATTAGAAAAGGTAACCTCAAAGGCTGAGGCTCTGTTGTCCCGCAGGACAGTAACTAGATTTGTTCTACAGAGACTCCTTCCCTAAACCAGCACTGGCAGGCTCCGACTCCCCCAGGAATGCGTTAAATAAATCTCTGACGTGTGCTCATCATCTATCTGTTAGGGTTGCCTTTCTTTCTTTCTTTCTTTTTTTTTTTTGAAGATTTTATTTATTTATTTGGCAGAGAGATAGAGAGCACAAGCAGGAGGAGCAGCGGGCAGAGGGAGAAGCAAGCTCCCTGCTGGGCAGAGAGCCTGATGTGGGACTCGATCCCAGAATCCTGGGATCATGACTGCCTTTCTCTTTTTAATTATACTTTGACCTAACACTCTTCTATCCACTACAGATATGTTGCACACAGACAACTCACAAATATTCTACTTGATGATCCAGGTTCTCCACATAATTGTTCCTTCATTCTAGTTACTTCTCATCTCAGGCTCTGCATATTTGAATATCATCTCCCCCACAATGTCAATTCGTATCTTCTTAAAATCTTGGAATCCAGTCACCCAAATGTCCTGTCAAGTTGACCTATCCAAACTTGCAGTTCTATAAGTATCTATAATAAATCACAGTCCCAACACATAGCAAACTGATAACTGAAGATTTAAATCTAGGGATCATAACATAATATACATCACAAAAGATGGCTATTATTTAAAAATTCCTATTGGTATTAGCCATTTGTAATAACTACAGAGCTATTCCTGTTATCAAAAAGTAGAGCCAACCAAGACTCAAACAATGTATCAGAGACTGCATTATTGTTTCCCTAAAGATAGAGACTTTTTTAACTATTGCAGCTACATATGGAACAAAGAACAAAATGCCCAATAAATGGTAAGTCCCTACTGGTGATATAATTAGCTAGACAATATGCCACTGGTCATATATTAAGTTTCTATATTTTTATATTTTAAAAAATATTATATTTTTTAATAGTTCAAATTTATAGTTCTTTTTTATTTTATATTTCTTAGTAAAGCCCAGGAGGGAACCCTATCCATACTACCAAGAGTGAACAGGAAGATGTCCATACTACATCTCGAACTTCATCATCCCTGTGTGGCTGCATACACAATTACCAAGATTGTGAACAAACATATGATGCAGGTGTAATCACCAAAAAGGATCCTTACATAAACCTAAAATTCAAAACACACTCATCACCAGATAACAGTGTCTTATCCCAGATTACCCAAATCAAAAAACAGCACTGAGGAATACACACGCAAACCCGTTCACACCTCCAGAGTGACCTTGTGAGGAACAATGCAGAGAGCAGGACAGTTACTGCCACGTCCTTCTGCTTTTCCCACCGGCCAGGATTTGGCCAGAACTCAGCCTTAACACTGAACAATACTGAGAAAGCAGTGCCAGAAATCCTAGGGTGATTTTTCAAAGAAAATGAGTTTTCGAAGAAAAGAGTGAGCATGTAAAAACCTTAGCGAATGACAGAAAAAAACCAGGAAACGGTGCTGCTAACTTCACGACACGTTTCTAAAACCCACGAGTGCCCCTGTTGGCCAGCTGCGGAATGGCTCAGGTGGCGACCCGGTCGGACAGGCCTATCAAAAACTTATGAGCATCCCAAGGCATTATGGCATTATTTCCCCAAGTGCAGAATATGGGACCCTAGTGAATGTCTTGAATTTAAATTTATGTGGAAAAGTGATAGGTTCGGGTGACACAAGTAAACAGGACTTTGTTATTTAAACAATGGCTCACAGAGTCGGAGTCAACTCCCCTTTTCAGTTCCCTATCAGTCCCAATTATGAAAAGAAAAGAAAGTCTCAGGCCAGGGCTAGGAAATCTTTTTTTTTAAATATTTTCTTTACTTCCTTCTCAGAGAGGGAGAGCGAACACATGCAGACAGAGTGGCAGGAAGAGACAGAGAGAGAAGCAGGCTCCCTGCTGAGCAGGGAGCCCGATGTGGGACTCGATCCCAGGACGCTGGGATCATGACCTGAGCTGAAAGCAGCCGCTTAACCAACTGAGCCACCCAGGCGCCCCTTCCCAGGGCTAGGAAATCTTTAACAAGAATCTCACAGCTGCAGATCTCTTAACAGTGAGAATCCAGACCTCAGGCCCAGAACCAGTCAGGTGATAGCCTCTCTGCTGGAGTTTAATAACAATTTGTTTTCACTGTGGTTAATTTCTAGTTCAAGCAAATGATATGACAGTAATATATCAGATTCCTTTTGAAATAAATTTAAATAAAAATCTGGAGTCAATGTAATGAAAGATCTTAAGCACACGATAGCAAAGCTAGTATGTGGATATGGCAAAAATGGTTACAGTGGCATCAAAAGACTAAAATTGGAAGAAAAGAAGAAAGAACACTTTCCAAGAAGGAAGGAGAGACAGGCACCTGGTGGCTCAGTTGGTTAAGCAACTGTCTTCAGCTCAGGTCATGATCCTGGAGTCCTGGGATCGAGTCCCGCATGAGGCTCCCAGCTCCACAGGGAGTCTGCTTCTCCCTCTGACCTTCTCCCCTCTCGTGTGCTCGCTCGCTCTCTCTCTCTCAAATAAATAAATAGTCTTTAAAAAAAAAAAAAAAACAAAAAAAGAAGGAAGGAAAGACATGGGCACCATCCTAGCTCTACTAAACAGTCTTATGGTTTAAGCAAACTTCTAATCTCGCCAGGTCTTTCTTTATCTACAGAATGAAAAATGATCTAAGGCTGGTTTTCCAGACTGAGGTCCCCTGTGTCCCCGCAGCACATCCACATACTACCTGTACTGTTATTAATTTAATTCTCCTTAAGGAGGGTAATTTTTAATTTTATTTATTTATTTATTTATTTGTTTGTTTGTTTTTAAAAAGATTTTATTTATTTATTTCAGAGAGAGAGAATGAGAGAGAGAGAGAGCATGAGAAGTGGGAGGGTCAGAGGGAGAAGCAGACTCCCCGCCGAGCAGAGAGCCCGATGCGGCACTCGATCCCGGGACTCCAGGACCATGATCTGAGCCGAAGGCAGTCGCCCAACCAACTGAGCCACCCAGGCAACCCAAGAGGGTAATTTTTTAAATTGAAATACACTTTATTTGAATAGGACCCTCCGGCACTATTTTAAAATGAAAAACGAGTATTTTTAAATACACACTAAAAAACAAATACATGATTATTAATTTCCGTTTAATACCACCTAAAGTTACTTAAAACAGATCAGTTAAGACACACTTTGGGCAACAATTATATAGGCAGAGCCTTCCATTCAGTCTACTGAGGATGCGGCTTATAGCAGTGGGTGGCGGGTACGCCAAGATGGTGATCCCTTCAACCCCTGGAGCTGCAGCACGAGCCTCGGACTGCTGCAGCCCCCGTGCTCGTTGCTTCAGGCCTTGTGCAGCCTTATCTGTTTACCTCAACAGGCCACATGTCCACGCATGTGAGTGTGACGCCAGCATTTTCTATGGGTAACATAACATTAAAAAAAAAGTAGGTAGCATTGGTCTAAGGCACCCTTTGGCTGCGATTTTATGATACAGATAATTTCTTTTTCTACTTTTATTTTCAACTTGCTTTAGCACTAAGCCCAAAGACCCAGAAGAGAGAGTCAGAACGTGACTTTAGAAATTCAGAAACTCTTTCATCACAATATCTAAAAATGACTACCATCACTCAAAAATTCTTACATTAAAATGACTGATTCTGTATTGATCACCATGAAGAAAGTTATATCCCAACTACTCTTACTGGTAATGACCTTAATAAAGATTTTTTAGTTGAAAAATAAACATTTTCTCTAATACATATATTCACACAGATAATAGCCTTACTCACCAACCATTTTCATTTTTACGTTTGGATAGTATCTGTTCCTTATCCACAGAAACATTACAGGAAACACCTAGAGCAAAGTAACAATAATGTTTTAATGTGGTTTGCTATAATACACCTGCAGATATTTAAAGAAACTCTAACTCAATTTTTACTTTAGCACTCAGAGAACCAGAAAAAATAAGAGCCCAGAGTCACATATAAACAAAGGTGGTTCAAAACTAAATGTACAGAGGTCTTCTGTAAAAAAGATGGCAGAATGAGAGTTACTTCTTTCTCTTCCCTGAAAACCACGGACATTAACAGAAGGAGTAAAATTAGCAGGGAAAATTCAACAGCCAGTAAAACCTGAAACAATTAGAACCTCAATCACAGACTGCGAAGAATACCTGCAAGGTATAATAAAAGTGGGAAAACCCCCAGAAAGATGCTAAAAGCCCAGGTTTCAAATGCAGAGTTCTTAGGGACATGGACAAAATCTTTTAATTAGACCATGTCTTGGATGGGGTCACAGTTGACCCCAGAAGCAGGAAACATTTCCAGAGGATCCAGGTCCAGGATGCACTAAAGGAAGGGATAGGGGATGGAGGAAAATGAAGAAGGGATATCACACCTAAAATGTCCACACTAACCTCAGGGCCTTTGCACTAGCTTCTCTCTGGCTGGAAAAAGCAAAGAGTGTGACCCCAGAATTGTACATGTAGTCAGGTTGCCATTCATGTATAGAGAGAACAGAAAGACATTTCCAACCATTCAAATTTGAAGTTTTCTTGGGGACTGGGGTGGGGGTGAAGAGTGTCTACTGAAGATAATGAAATAAACAACTCAGAAATGAGAAAGCTATTAATAAGCTTCCTTGTATTAATAAGAGTCCTGGAGTTAAAAAAACAAATTCATACAAGAAGGTATATTAAGGTTCAACAACCATGCTATGGCTACAGAACAGAGTAAGTGTTATAAACCTTGACAAACTAAAAATAATCAAACTAACTCAAACCGAGGCAGGAGGGAATAGAAATTAACCAAAGAATTCATTTCTTTTTTTTTTTTTTTTTAAAGATTTTATTTATTTATTTGAGAGAGAGAGAGACAGTGAGAGAGAGCACGAGCGAGGAGAAGGTCAGAGAGCGAAGCAGACTCCCCATGGAGCTGGGAGCCCGATGTGGGACTCGATCCCGGGACTCCAGGATCACGCCCTGAGCCGAAGGCAGTCGTCCAACCAACTGCGCCACCCAGGCGTCCCCAAAGAATTCATTTCTTTATCTTTCACAGCAGCAGTGATGAAGAGGGGGAGTAAATCGAATTATCTAAAGCTGATAAGTTTTTAAAGTTTTTTTTTTTTTTTAAGATTTTATTTATTTGAGAGAGAGAGCATGAAAGGGGCGAGGGGCAGAGGGAGAAGCCGGCTCCATGATGAGCAGAGGGCCTGACGTGGGACTCGATCCTGACACTCCAGGATCATGACCTGAGCCGAAGGCAGTTGCTTAACAAACTGAGCCACCCAGATGCCCCAAGTTTTCAAAAATTTAAAAACTGATGCAAAGTAAATGTGTTCATATATATATATATATATATATATTTTTTTTTTTTAAGGAAAAAAAAGTATGTGGCAAATGATAGAAGAGAGACTGTAAAAACAGAAAGTACAAATAAAATGAAAGGTTAAACACCAAATGTATTATTTCTTGCCTACTAAGAAAAAGAGATTCTCCTACAGAGAATCCAAGTACACACTGTTCTAATGGCAGCAACTCTGGAAACAATCTAGACCTCCAACAACAGACACAGATTGGGAGGATTAATGGTACCTCCCTAGTGAATTTCTTCCAAATATTTATAGAATTCAGACATAAATCTGATCTTGAAAACCACAAGTTCAAAAAGAATAGCCATTTTTACAGCCGTTCAGAAAAATACATGTGAACCACTCCCCTAAGGAAATACTATGAAATCAACAAAGCAGAGAAACATAGAGGTAACTGGCTATGTTCTCTCTAGAAGCTGGATTTCAAGCCACCTTCTTGACTTGTTTACAATTAACTCCTTCCTCTCCAGTTCTGAAGAGACTGTTAGTGTTTTTATTACAAATTTCCTTTAAAAAAAAATTCTGATAGTAATGTGTTCTGACAACTCTAACACAACTAAGATTCTAAGAAAAACCAATCCTGACATCCCCCTGCAGGCCTAAATAAACCATTAACATATTATTGACGAATTAACAGCTAGGTAATTTCTGTGCGGAGTAATAGAGAGTGGCCACATCCCAAATGCTTACAGTTTAGGTCACTTTTTACTGTACAATGCTCACAAAGACGCCGATTGAATCGCTGCTCTTCTGGGCTGGCGGAATCCCAGAAAAGGACCCATCATTCGTGAGCCCAAGGTGCAGGGGTGACCCTCCTCCTCCCTTTTTCCTGGGACAGCTCATCTTCTAAGATTTTTCTGCTTTTAAAAACCCTGGACGGCCCCAAACCAGCCGCCTCCCCTTCCCCTCCCGGGCCGTCCAGGTGCGGCACAAGCTCTTCCCCACCCCCTTCACCCCCACCCCGACTTCCCACCCGGGCGCGGCAACTGACAGCGCAGCAGGATGCAGTTGGTGTCCTCCTGGCTCGTCACCCAGCTCAGCGAGTCGCCCAGCGGCCGCCTGCAGCCGGAGCACAGAAACACCAGCGGCCTGTCCTCCTCCTCGGCGGGTTCCGCAGCCTCCTCGCGCCGCGTCGCCTCTGTACAGGCCACCGACGCGTCCGCGCTCACGGAGTTCCACATGTTTGCCCACTTCTGCAGCAGCTGGTGACGGTTCGAGTCTTCCGCGAGCCGCCTGCCCAACAGAGAGGAGTCGCTCCACTTGCCCTTGTCACCGCCACACGTACAGCTTGCAGAAGAGCATCCCTTGCAACAACTGGAAGGCCGAACGCCCGCCATTCCTCCAAATCGCCCGCGTCGCGGAGCGCCACGGGAAATGCGCGCCTGCGCCTGCGCGGGGCGGGGCAAGGAGGCGGAGGCCAGACGGGGGTGGGGCCTTAGGGGGCGGGGCCTGGGAGAGAAGACATGGCGGGCAACCTGCTAGTGCGCATGCTCTTTGGCGGGCTGAGCCGCGCGGGTTCATCTCTGGGGCTGTCAGATTTTCCATCTTTAGGAAATTGAAGCTGCTGGAGATGCGGCGGCCAGTCTACGTGGGGAGCGGTATTGAGCCCCTTTCCTAGTTACTAAAGTGAATACGCCGCCTCACACACCACCCAGGGAAGAGGAGTTGGGGAACACATCTGCTTTCTACAGCTTCATTCCCCCTCCTCCAGGCTGCAGCCCCTCAAATCTCAGCGCGCCCGGGGGTCACCAGGAAGCTGATGAAAACAGATTTCTCGGCCCTGTCCTCCCAAATCCAGCCAAGGGGTCGGGTGGGCCACGACGCAGTAACCATGAAGCAAACTGCGGAGAGTCTGTTGGCTCTCCTGGACTCTGATTCTTCATGGATTAATTGGGTCAGTACGGCACCGGGTTCTTGACGAGGATCCAGTGAGACGATGGGCTTGGAATGCTCTAAAGTGCCACGTCCGCGTCAATAAGCCTGCAATGGGGGGGCGGGGGGGGGGGACTGCCTTCTCTCCTTTGTGTGCAAGCAAGCTTGACTTCCCTGGACTGCACTTTTCAGGCACAGTAATATCTCCGGTACAACCCACATCTGTTCTTTAAGTAAGTGGATAGTAACTCGGAATTCAAAGGGGTGAGCTCCTTGCCCCAGACTTTGGGTTTTTATTGTCAACACTTACATTCTGTCGTGGGATATCACAGTAAAGAAGGAATGCGAAGAGGGGCTGCCTGATTAGTTTCTCACCCATGCACTTCTGCCTTAGTAGGCCCATTTCCCCATTAATAATAATAGTAATTATTATTATTATACAAATTATATTTTATAACTAGATTACTATAGAGATGAATATATATATTATATTAAAACATTTTCTTTGACCTTAAAGTTCCTTTTTCTCTTCTGATTTTAAAGGAAATTCAAACATTTTCATGGGGCTGTAAAAGTACCATGGCCCTAGGCACTGTGCCTAATGGAGAAGTCGGACCCAAGGCAAAATGAACCCCTCTGTTGTCACAAGTATGTTTGTATTATGAATATAAAGTATTTAGATCTCCACAAAACCGCATTTTATGTGGGGATGAAATTAGATGCTTGAGTAAGATGACCTTGGACTGGGTGGTGGCAGGTGCTTCCTGAACCGCCATTCCAACCCCTCCTCTTAGTTACACAACTGGGAGATTTGCACAAGGTTGAGTCCCACCCTCAAGTCCACTAACATCACCCCAAATTCCAGGAATGGATTAACCCAATTCAGGTAACCCATCTCTCTTCCACAGTCACAGTGCGGTGATGGCTCCTACCCAAGACTTGAACCAATCAATACACCGTGCTCGCCTGGTGATAAGGATTCACTCAAATTAACAGCTTGACCTAAGTTATCAAGTTTTGTCCAGTCAGAGTAAATCTCAAGACTCTTGTTCAGGAGTTGAGGGAAAAGATGTCCTCTTTGTTCCCTGGGTATGAACAAAAAAGCCCATACCCAGATTGCTTCTGGCAGCCATCTTGAAAACATGGAGAAGGGCAGAGCTGAGCAATCACAGAGATACGGCAGAGCATGCGACCTCCGGCCTCTTCCAGTTATGTGAACCAACAAATCCTCTTTATTGTGGAAGAAGGTTTGAACTGTCCTGTTTTATCTAGCAACTAAAAGTGTATGTAACCATCTGTTATGGTATCTTAAAATTGAGATTTTGACTGAGACTCCAAGATGGGGTAAAAATGACACACCAAAACATGTGTGAGACAGATTGCCTCCCTCCCCTGGAGGGATCCTCAGAGTGGATGTTGGAGAATTAAATCCCTCCTGCCCTAACCTGCCTCCCACATTTTGGCAATATTAAGGACTGGAGCAAATAGTGACCAAGATGACTTCATAAGAAGGATTTCCTTGGAGACGGGCTGGGCTGTGAGTTCCACTTCTGCCTGGTAGAGGAGGTGGAGGGTATCCCCTTGCCTCAGTTCAGCTGCGAGGAGACTTTGAGGAACCATTCTCAGGTCCTGTGGGTTCCCAGGTGTTTAGGGTTACAGTGACCAACAGGAGAGTCAGGCAGCTAAGCTGATTTGGTGGAACAACGAAGATGAGCCAGACAGGTTGTCAACCAGGTATGAGTTTGCTGATTTAAACTTCACCTGGAATCTTAAATTCTGCCCAATATAACCTGGAAGGATAATGATTTTCCAGAAGTGAGAATCCAAGTGTGAAAAGGCCCAAGGGGAGAACTTCCTGGGTCATGGGTGAGCAGCTTGGGGTGAGAGTGCAGGGAGCTTCTGAGGGGCCAGGAGATAGTTGGTTCTAACTACACCAGGCTAGAGGGCGCAAAACCAGGTTATGATGGAACCAAGTCAAGGGAAAACCATTCTTTCCATTTTGTCCCCCATTTCAACTTAGGAATGGAAATAGCCCAGAACAGGTAAGGTGAAAAAGAAAGCAGGGCCAGCCACACACCCTTCCCCTACTAAAGGAAGGTGTCCACCAACATGTACCACTTGGAGGAGAGGGGTAACAATTCTTGTCCTGGAGAGAAGACTGAAGCTTTGATTAATATCTTGGACTGGATACTATCATTCTGTCACTGAGATTCTGTTTGCAACTAAGTAGCTGTGTAACTGTTTACTCCCTAAGAGAGTACACCCAAATTGCAATAATATAGGGAGGGTTTCTTTACAAAGTGTCAAATGGGAAAGGTATAGACAGCATGTAGGAGAGATCCTCAGGGGATTAGGAACCCATGTTAACAGCCTTGACCCACAGGGGTGTGGAGAAGGCGTTCTCCCAAAGAAAGAGAGCTATGAAGAGCAAACCACCTTGGGAGGATTGCCCTTCAATCAAGGGATGAAGCCAGCTGAGTTGACCTCACAAGGAGAGAAGCAAGAGATTAAATTCTTTGACCTTGCTCTCGTCCGTTTGTCCAGTTTCTTGCTGGGGCTCCCCGTTGTCCAAGTTCAACAAGCATCCATAGGGCACATAGCATATTGATGTGGTCCACACGACTCTGGTTGATGAGTGGATCTTGAGGGGCAAATGGAGGCAACCCCAAACACAACCTGCCCTTGTCTTCATCCAGAGGCAAAGGAAAGGCTGTCCTTACCAAATAAGTTCTAAGGTCATAGTAGGAAGCAACATTCAAAATATTCCGTTTTGACTCCATCCTTCTTGCTCAACATACCGATTACTCAGACTACCTGATTATAGCTCTCATTTCTGGCTGCGTTCAAAAGTGTTGATGTCATTAACAAATGCTACTCTAATAAATATCAATGGCTAGCCACAGTAGAAAGAGAGAGACAAAACAAGAAAATTTAACTAGGGGAGAGAAGGAACCACCCCCCCCTGCAAAACCTCCCCCAAAACAAACAAATAAACAAACAAACAAAAAAAAAAATGGGGAGAAGAAACAAATGAGACCTTGACAATCTTGCTGGAAGCATTTATGCCTTTTGGACTGCGTTGGAGATTGAGGAAAATCAGAAATTAATGATTGCTAATTAAAATCATGGACTGGATTTTAATTGCTACACTTCCTTACTCGTACACAAGAATGACAATGAGGAGTAGTTGCAGGTCCCTGCAGTGAGTCAGCTGGCCCCGTTAGTATATAGCAAGCTGGCTGCATTTGAGGACCACTTGGTCCCACTCTTACTGGTGGAGATACTGGGATCCAAATGACATCCCCACTTGCCTTTCCTGACCATCTGGCACCAAGAGAATGCCATGGTAGGCACTCAGCCCCCGGGGGCCTTCTGGCACAATCAGAGCCCTCCTCATGGGGATAAAAATGGGCTGTGGGAAAAGTTTGGTTGGATATTTCTGTGCTTCAGGGGTGAAACTATGGGAAGATTCTTCACCTTCTTTAAAATCCTCAAAGGCAGGATGATCTTTAAATAGGTCTGTTTCCCTCTGCTATTTAATGTGTGGAATCACGCTTTTCTGGTCTCTAACAGAGATATTTAATTCTCATGCAAGTTAAAAAAGAATAAGGAAAAAACATGATTTTCAGTAAATTCATAATATATTTGGGCTGGGAAAGAATCATAGAGATGCTTCGTCTCTGTGTCTCACTCCACAAATAGAAAGGCTGAGGCCCAGCCTGGTTCGGAAGTCATGGATCTAATGAGTGGCAGGGATTGTGGACATCTGGGCTGTTACATGTCCAGCACCCTTCCCCTCTTCTTGGGAAAACTGCTCCACTCCCTCCCTCATTCCGGCAGTTTGGCTGAGGTAGGGCTGCCCATCTTGAAGGTCTTACCCAGTGTGTACCTCACCCCAGACCACCCCCTTCCTGGCCACAGAGATTGATTCTAGTGAGAACTAGAGCCAGTCTGAGTCCATCCCTGGAACTTTTCATGCCAAAGTTTGGAGGGAGAGTCCTCTGCTTACTCATTCCTCTTGAGTCATGACCCCAGAGCTGTCATCAGCCATGCCTCCCCACCCCAGCTATGTGAAACATCCTGACATGACCCTGACCTTCAGAGAGAAACAAAATATGAGGTGTAGATGAAGATCAAATGGTCGCCCTCCAGTTCTGTGGATATCCCTCACAGCATGTTCCCATTAAGAACCAGGTTTCTGTCACTTATTACCAAGAATCCTGATACACAGATTTCAGTCTAGAACCTAGGTCCCTAGACCGCAAGTACAGTAGTCACACCACTATACAAACTGTTGAAATATAATACCACGTGTTTATTGGTGCTTTGTAGTTTTCAAAATACAGTCTTTCAAGGCAACTAATTCAGGAGAATTACAATATCATGTAAGAGAAGAATGCTTTTCCAGCAAAAATTCATCAGTCTCTCACATTCTTTCCAAGAATTCCTTGTTTCCCTGGTTCTTTACACTTTTAAAAATATATATACAGCCAGAGGAAGGTCTCAGAGAATCAAGAGTCTTTAATGCCTGTACCAAATAGGCATTAAATCTCCCTTTTAACTAAGAGGAAGTCCTTTAATCTCAATGAAGACTGATCAAAAATGAAAGATTGTAACTCCTGAATCTGGAACAATACTAAAGAGACCATGTGTATCAAAGATGCAAGTTATGTATGTTAAGAGAGATCTGAGGCAAGGTTGCATTCACAGCAGAATTGGAAGGTAAAGTTTAAGAAAATTCACAGATTATAGTATAAAATAATTAAGAAATATAAAAGTTGGGAAAAAAGATAAAGTGTATGAGCAATCAGTCCAAGAGGTCCAACATCTGAACAATGCCAGATCAAGTAGACAGGGAAGACAAAATAAAGGAGAACAAATAATCAAATAAATAATACATGCCTAACGTGGAGCCCACTGAAATAAAATAAAATGCCAACTTCCCAGCCCAAGAAATGAAATAATCTCACACCAAGACTTAGCATTGTGAGATAACAGAACTCCAATGCTTCAGAGTCTAAAATTTCAAAAAGAGAAAAAAGTTGCAAGAATCAGAGTGGCATTACACATCTCATCAGCAACTCAACTTCAGAAGCTAGAAAGTTCAAAATTCAGAGGGCAATTATGTTTCAGACAAGAATTACATACCCAGTAAAATCATGATCTAGGTATGGTTGACATTTTCAGATGTAACTGAAGGTAGAAAATATATCTTCACCATATCCTTTCTTATTGGAATATGTGCTGCAACAAGAAATGTGAGATGTGAGGTTTCACTAAAAGAAAAGCAAATATTGGGGACTGACCTGAAGGATGCAGGTGTGGTGCCGGCGAGACCCAGGGAAGCGCCCAAGGACATCAGAATGGCAACATACACACCTGGTCAGCCCAGTCTTTCTCTGGAAGATCCAAAAACTCAGTAAACCAATGATCATCGAAATCATAGGGAAAAAATTGAATATCTTAGAAAAGAAAAGACTCTAAATATATATGGCACAGCATTCCTTGGAACAGCAGCTAGTTTCTCTGGAATAATGGCCAACTTCATTTTCAGACATTGCTTCAAGGTTAACCATGATGCTTTGAAGACATATGCATCACTGACTACACTTCCATTTTTGTCTACTGTAGTCACTTACAAGCTCCTTATAACGGATGCTTTGTATTTGGGCAATATAAGCCAGGAAAATTGTGTTCTGAGAAGTTCACTGATTAGCATAATATGTGGTGTTTTATATCCCTGTGGTTTGGCTTTCTCTAAAAATGGATGCCTTGCAGTCAAGTAGCATACTGTTCCATTGCCACCAAAAGGAAGGGTTTTACTTTACTGGTTCCTGCTTTGTCAGACAGAGATAAAAGCAATGATGATTCCTCTAGTCTTAGAGACGGCCTTTGGAATATTTAATGGTCTACAGCATTATGCAAGATTTGAAAGTAGATGAGAAAACTGTACATGAAGATTAATCAAAGAGTGAATGAATACTAAATCAGCACAATGGGGTTTTTTTATGATGAGGACTCAGGCATTGCTGAAGCAGTTAAAAGTAACTGGACAATTTGTTTCTGTTCCTTTGCCTGGTATACAGCATACTCAATAAATATTCAGTAATTCAGTAAAAAAAAAAAAAAGAAAAGCAAATATTTAATATATGGAAAGACACTCTCTGCCACATTTATTTTTAAACCACACTGAAAACCAATAGCTCACCTATAGATTGGATAAAATTTAGAAGATTGGCAACATAATTTGTTGTCCAGGAAAAGAGGTAGTTTGATACACTGCTGATAGAAATACAAGTTCTTATAACCTCTATGGAAAAGAATTTGTCAATATTGAACACAAGTACATTAGTATGTATCCTTTGACAGAATTCTCACTTTCAGGAATGGATTCCAAGAATATGATAAAAACATGAACACAAGGGAATTGCAGCACTATTTGCAATAGCAAGGACTGAAAACAATCCAAACATCCACCAGCTGGGAGCTGGGTGAATAAGCTGTACTATATCCACACAATATCAGCATTATACCTCTGAGAAAAAGAAAGATCTCTCCATGCAATAGAGATATCTCTAGAATAACTTGTTAAGTAAAAAATGCAAAATTTAAAAAAATGTGAGTTTTTTTAACATCTAAAAAATGGGAGGAGAGAAAGACTGAAATTTAAAATTTTAAATTGAAAAATGGGAGGAAAGAAAGAAAGAAATTTAAAAATTGAAGGATAAACAAAAAACTTTTAGAAAGTGCTCACTTGGGTGAAAGTCACAGTAAGGGAATACAGGAATAGAAGATAGAGTTCTACAAATATACCTTAATTTGTGCATTTGACTTTGGAATCATGTCAATATTTTATGTGAGTATAAAACTAAATGAAAAAAAATTTTCAAAAATTGAAATCGTTTATGTATTTAGTGGGTGGCAAACTGCATAGGGAAGAATTGTTTCAAGTGACTTTAAAACACAATTTTGATTGTACATATCTTATAGGAGATCCTCAAATAAGATACTCAAGTAACAATAACAAAAAATTGCCCCCTTCATAAAACATCTCAAATTGTTTTCAGTAATCATGTTGTTCCTATTGCTGATACTTAAACTGTTATTAAAGACTGTTTAAGTGTATATTGCATATTGAATAATTATGTTCGTATTGTTTGGAACAGGATTTTAACTTTTGGAGAAAAGAGATACCGCTAAGAAATATAAGGTTAAGTGAAACTTCTACAGCTTTAATTTTGAATTGGAAGTATTTGTATGAACTCATGGTATTTTTTATCTTAAAAAATAAATATATCCTAGCTCCCTGCATTGAATAGCTCCCTGCATGTAAGCACCCTTAGCACTCAGATTATGGTAGCTAAACACCATTTCCCATTAAAAGAAAACCAGGAGTCCTTGGGGAAATAGCTGAATCCATGGTCTGGGGTAAGAAATGTACAAAATGAGCCCGGACCATCTTGTCATTCCAGAAAACAAGGAAATTACAGAAACCAAGACAAAGCAAACTACTAATGTAACTAACATGAAGAAACTCTCACTGTTCAAATAGGTGATCTGTGCATCACTAATGGTAGTAGCTGTAATGGATTGGAACACAGCAAATAGATGTAATTACATTAACTCATAATGATTTAAAAAATTCCTTTCACTGTTCACTGGGAGGAGCTAGAAAGCCCAATAATTATTTTGAAAGCTGGCAATTAAACAGACAAGTAAATCACACACGTATCTCACCTTGGGGCACCTGGGTGATTCAGTTGGTTAAGTGTTGAACTCTCGATTTCAGCTCAGGTCATGATGTCAGGGTTATGAGATCGAGCCTGGTGTGTGGACTCCGTTCTGGGCATGGAGTTTGCTTAAGATTCTCTCTCTCCCTCTCCCTCTGCTGCTCCCCACCCTGCTTATGCTCTTTCTCTCTCTCACTCTCGCTCTCAAAAAAACAAACATTTATCCCACCTTGATATGAATTGTTCCTCAGGTAACTGAATAGATCGTGAAAGAAGGCTTTTCTTTTTTGTTCATTTTTAAAGGACAGTAGCTACTAAATGAAGAAGGAATAATAGAGGAAGGTGATCCCCATTCTTGCAAGGCTTAATGCATTAAAGAATTGCTGCAAGGACTATCACTGGCTAGTAATATCACAAAAAAAGAGACAACCAGACATTTTGTGTCTCTTGGACAATCTTGCCGAGAAAAAATCAAACCAAAGCCTCTAGATCTAACTTTACTTCCCAGGAAATACTAGGAATGGGGAATATGATGAGCTCCACTATGGTGTCCAAATGCCAAGCTCTTCAGGGCAAATAGCCCATTTCCTCAACAAATAAATTGCAAGTTGAAAAAAAGAAAGTGGGAGGAGGGAGAGAAAAATCTGTAAATTTAACTAGACTTCAGAGCCATAGCAACCAACTGCAACACATATGCTTTATTCTTTTGCTCCTGATTTGGGTAAATTGACTATAAAAGCAATTTTGAGACAAACTGGGAAAATTTGAACATTGAAGGGATATTTGATGCAATTAGATGATTATTATTATTAAATTCTAGGTAGGATAATAGTATTATGGTTTTATTTCTTTAAAAAAAGAATCCTCCTTGAGAGATACATATCAAAATATTTACAGATGAGAGGATATATTTAGAATTTGCTTTGCAGTCATCCAGAACACAGGGGAGTGGATGGGAGTCCAGATAAAACTAAATTTGTCACAACTTGATCATTGCTCAGGTTGAGTGGCCATTCCATGGAGTTCCATTGTGCTGTTTTTGCTGCTTTTGCAAATGTTTGAAGTTGTATACGACAAAAAAAAGTTTAAGTCATGTAAAGTTTGCATTCACTGTACTATACCTATGCTTATTAAAATGTTAACTCTTTACCAAAAATCACTCTGCTTTATTCCTATCCTTGAATGTAACTCTTAACCAAAAATCTTCGAAGAAAATGGACACTCTAGAGAAAAGTGCTGGGTTTATTTTAAAGATGTGTATACCCACAAGATAACATTGTCTGCTCACGTGTGGTAGCCTGAATAACAGCCCTCCCCAAATATCCCTATCTTTTTTTAAGATTTTATTTACTTATTTGTCAGAGACAGAGATCACAAGTAGGCAGGCAGGCAGAGAGAGGAGGGAAAGCAGGCTCCCTGCTGAGCAGAGAGCCCGATGTGGGGCTCGATCCCAGGACCCTGAGATCATGACCTGAGCTGAAGGCAGAGGCTTTAACCCACTGAGCCACCCAGGCACCCCCAAATATCCCTATCTTAATCCCGAAACTTGTGAATATCACTTTGTATGGCAAAAGGGACTTTGGAGATGTGACTAAATTAAGGACTTTGAGATGGGGAGACTCTCTGGGTGGGCCAAATGTAATCCTAAGTATCTTTATAAGAAGGAGGAATAGAGACATTTGACTACAGAAGAGGAAGATCACACGAGAGCAGAAGGCAATGTGATGTGGGACCACAAGCCAAGGAGTGAGGGCAGCCTCCAGAAGCTGAAAAAGGCAAGAAAACAAGTTCTCCCCTGTGGCCACCAGAAGCAACCATCCCTGGAAACACTTAGATTTTAGTACCCTAAGACTCATTTTCAGCTTCTGACTTCCAGGACCTTTAGATAATAAATCTGTGCTGCTCTAAGCCTGCAAATCTGTGGTCATTTGTTACGCCAGCCATAAGGCAGTAATACACCTCTGTTTGTGGATCCTGGGGGGTAGCTTGCAGGACACAACCACCTGGTTGTGTCCCAGCTCTCTGCCAGGAAAAGGGGGCTCCCAGCAGCTGAGGCAGAGTATTGTAAGCATCACACAAAGTGGACATAATACAGTGGCCTGCTCTGGTTATTGTCCAATAAATGTTTGTTCTCCCTTTTTAGGTTTCTTCCTTTTACCTTCTCCCCTTCACCTAATCTGTAAACACAATGACAGATAACAAGTGTGCACATTTCCTATAAAAGAAAGCACCATCAAAAAACAACTTCACCTTCAAGCTTCAGGTTATAAATTAGAGGAAAAAGAAAAACACTGCCAACAGATAAGGTCTTTGAGATATTTGCTAATAGAAATATGTGGTTACTATCTCAGAGAGTTGACCTTGATGAGTGTGTTAGTTCTTACTAATGATAAAGGGAGAAACACACTATTTTAATCTGTTTTTCTACCAGGGTACTTTCATGGGTATTTTAAAGTCAAGATTAATACCAAACCAAGAAATTCATTTTAATAATCAGTACTTGTCAGGTAAAAGTGAAAAATCCGAACTAGTGGAATTAAATTGTGTTCAATTTGAAAATGGATGAAGGAAGGAAGGAAGGGTTAGAGACAGTTATTTAGGTTCTAATTGGATACTGGAAGAAATGAGATAACAGGAAAGTCAGAGTCCTGTCCTGGCAGCATTCCACAAGAAGCCTATCAAGCCAGACAGGCCCAAGATGGCGGGTGCCATGACAGGAAACCCCTGACTAAATAAGGAAGAGAATGCAGGAAACCCGGCTTCCAAGAAATCCCGCCCCAAGTGACAGTATTATACCTCCTTGTTCGCAGCTGTCCCTGAACGATAGAAACCCATACCCAGGACGCAAAGCTCCCTCTCTGGACCTCACCTGTTCTCACAAGTCTAGAGTATATTTTCGTTTTAATAAACTTTCCTGCTCGGCTCGCCTCATGTTACTCATCTGCTGTATTGTGTCTGACCTTGAATTCTTTCTCCTTACAAGACCAAGAGTCTTTGGTGACATCTTTGGGACAGGCTTGGTCAAGCCTCCAGGGACAACAGGAGGAAGGGAGGGAGACAGAAGGAAGGAAGGAAGGGAGAGAGGGAGGGAAGGAGGGAGGGGGTACAGAGGGAGGGAAGAAGGAAAGAAAGAAGAAAGACAGAAGGTGCAAAGGTTAATTTTACGTGTTGACTTGATCACAGGATGCCTAGATATCTGGTTAAACACTATTTCTAGGTGTGTCTGTGTGTTTCCAGAGGAGGTTAGCATTGGAATCAGTTGACTGAGTAAAGCAGATGACCCTCCCCTAAGTAGATGGACGCTTTCAATCCACTGAGGGTCTGAGTAGAATGAAAAGCTTGAATTTGTTCCCTATCCAAGTGATGACCTGGGACCCAGATCCTCTGTGTGGCTCTCAGACCTCCAGTCTTAGTCTGGAATCTGTATCATCAGCTCACAGGCTCTCATGCTTTTTTGAACAATACCACTGGCTTTTCTAGGTCTTCAGCTTACACCAATGATTGATATTATTGGGATCTATCTATATGGAATATCTCTGTATGGGATCGATCGATCTATCTATCTCTCCTAAGGAGATTTATTTCAATAGATTGACTCCTTCAATACATTGGCTCTGTTTCTAATAGAGAACACTGACAGAAGGAAATAAATAATACAGAAGGAAGGAAAGAAAAGAAAAAGGTAAATTAATCCACAATTCCTTGATTTTAAAAAGGCTATGCAAAGATGTGAAAATCCTGCCCGAAGCCCCAAGCAGCCTCCCACTTTCAATCCACAGATTTACTTACACAAATTTGACAAGCTTTAGGAAAGTCTATAATCTTCTGGAAGCCTTGGCCCAGCCTCACTTCCCAGGTAGGTGTACACAGGGAGGAGACTAGGTTTCAGACCATGCAACAGGTTGGCTCAGCTGAGCGTGTGAGGTGCTTTCGAGCTGACTCTGCCACAACCTATGGACAGATTGTACTGTGAAGAGCACCTCAAAATCCATGCGTAAATTCTGATCATTTGCAGACATAATTCTTTAGAAAGAGGTCATTGACTTAAGCTGTTTGATTTTGGTTTGGGTTTGGGAAATGGTTCTTTTTAAAACAGCATTTATTTGGTTTACAGATCAGGTAAAATTTACCCACAGTGAAAAACATAAATCTTTTTGTTTGTTTTGCTTTTTTTTTTTTTTTTTAATTTTAGAGAGGGAGAGAGAGAGGGAGAGAGAGCGAGCTGTGGGGGAGGGGCAGAAAGAGAAGGAGAGAGAGACTCTTAAACAGGCCCCATGCCATGCGGGGCTCCATCCCACAACCCTGAGATCAGGACTTGAGCTGAACCCCTGAGTCTGATGCTTAAATGACTGAACCACCCAGGAGCCCCTGGAAAGCACCAATCTTAAATGTACAAATTGATGAGTTTTGAAAAATGTTTATACTTATGTAATTCACATCTGTGTTTAAATAGAAAACATTTCCATCACACCCAGAACGTTCCCTTTTGTCTCTCCCCAGTGTCTCCCCAACGGCAACTCCCAGAGGCAACCAGTTACAAAAATGATGTTTTTTGCTAGTTTTGCCCTTTTCAGCATCACACATATGGATAGTACTGTATGAGGTTGTATGTGCTTGGCTTCTTTCCTTCAAAGTCGTACCATTTTGCATTCCCGAGCAGTGCTTGAGATTTCCAGTTGTTCTATTTACTCACCAACATTTAGCACTGTCAGTATTTTTTTTTTTTAAGATTCATTTATTTATTTGAGGAGGGGAGGGGCAGAGGGAGAGA
This sequence comes from Neogale vison, assembly GCF_020171115.1. Taxonomy (NCBI): domain Eukaryota; kingdom Metazoa; phylum Chordata; class Mammalia; order Carnivora; family Mustelidae; genus Neogale; species Neogale vison. The sequence continues at coordinate 12,330,131 of NC_058096.1, read as the reverse complement.
ACTTGAAGCAGAGTCCTCACTGAACACAGAGCCTGATCCCGTGGGCTCAATCCCATGTCCCTGAGATCATGACCTGAGACGAAAGCAAGAGTCTAGCGCCCAACCAACGAAGCCACCCAGGCACCCCAACACTGTCAGTATTTTTAATTTTGCACAATCTGTCATATAGAGAGGTATCTCTTGGTTTCATTTGCATTTCCCTGATGACTAATGATGTTAAGCATTTTTTAATGTGTGTATTAGCTATTTCCATATCTTTCTTTGTGAAGTGTCTGAGTCTATTGTCATCTTTTAAATTGGGATTCTCTTTTCATTACTGAGTTATAGATTCTGTATAAAAATTCTTTATTGGGTCTATAACTTGTAAGTGTTTTCTTACAGTACCTGATTTGCCTATTTGTTTTCGGTTCAGGTCTTTGATGGACATATTTATAATAGTTGCTTTAAGGTCATCTTCCTTCCAAACCAGAAGTCCCAGTTTTCCTGTGTCTTTGTAATTCCAGTGTTGGGGTGTGTGTGTGTGTGTGTGTGTGTTTATGGAATTCCGACCACTGTGTCTTTGTAATTCCAGTGTTTTTTTTTTTTTTAAATGGAATTCTGAACACTGTGGATGACAAATCTTTTCCAGGTCAAAGCCCACAATTCTGAAAATTAGCTCAGCCAAGTGGTCAGTTCTGAAAATTAGCTCAGCCAAGTGGTCGTTGGGTTTTGCTATACTCACTCATAGGTCTGCAGTTAACAGCTGGTCATGGGTGCCTCCCCTCCCCCTCCCCCACTCACTCTCCCTCCTCCTTCTCCACTTCGCCTCCTCCTCCTCCTCCATCTCCTCCTCCTTCTTCTTCTTGTGGGGCCCAAAGCAGGGCTTGAACTCATGACCCAGAGATCAAGACCTGAGCTAGATCAAGAGTTGGATCCTTAACCAACCGAGCCACCTAGCCTGGAATTTCTTATACAGCTTCTTAACAGTTGTAGAAATCAAAGCCAAAACAAGTCACAAGGTCAACCCACACCTGAAGGATGGAGAAATGTGCTTTTAGCTTTGAGGGGGAGATACAAAGTCACTGTGTATACAGGAAAAGAACGGTAGCCATTTTTGCAATATGCCATACACGTATATTACTTTGTGGGAGTGTAAATTGGTGAACTGAGGCTTTTGAGGACTATTTAGCTTTGTACCTAGTAAAGCTATCTATTAGTTATACTTCTGATACATACTTAGGAGAAATTAGTGTCTATGTCCACTTACTCATAATAGTCAAACCCAGAAAACAATGCAAATGTTCATCAATAGAAAAGTGGAGAGATACATTATGGAATATTCACATGGCAGAATACCGTATGGAAAATAAAAGGACAAAGACCACTTCCTGTAGCAATATGGTGACTAAAAGGACCCGACACAAAAGGATACGTATTTAGTTGGGGTTTGAAATTGGGCAAAACTGATCTATAATGGTAGAACTCAGAACCTTGGTGTGAGGGGGAAAGAGGGGAGTTATCAGGCAGGAAGGAGCATGAGAGAGCCTGCCCGGGCACTGGAATGTTCTCTATCTTGATGTGAGTGATAGTTGTGTGTAAGTGTGTGGACTGTGTATGTGACATTTGTCAAGCTGTATCTGTGAAGTTTAGGCATTTAATTTATTGTAAGTTATTCACTCATTTAAAAATATATTTTAAAGATTTTATTTTTTAAAGTAATCTCTGCACCCAACGCGGGGCTTGAACTCCTGACCCTGAGATCAGGAGTCACATGCTCCTCTGACTGAGTCAGGCAGGCATCCCTAAAATAATTTTTAAAGGGTGGTGGTGATGCCAAGTTCATGTGGTTGGAGTAGAGAGGAGGAAAGGGCACTGGGGCCTGGCAGGACCAGAAATTGTTTTCGGCCAAGGGGAGCTTAAACTTGAAGGAGCCAAGATGGAGGGCGGTTTAGGAACTGGCAGACAGAAAGGCAAGAACTACCTCCTACCTGACTCAGCTACTCTCACACTCTACATCCAGTCCACCTGTTAACCTTTGTTGTTTTTTTAAAAAAATCATTTATTTGAGAGAGAGCACAAGCAGGGGGAGCTGCAGTCAGAGGGAGAGGGAGCAGCAAGCTCCCCACTGAGCAGGGAGGCCAACTTGAGGCTGGATTCCAGATCCCGGGATCAGGACCCCTGCTGAAGGAGACACTTAACCAACTGAGCCACCCAGGTGCCCCTCCACCTGCCAATCCCCCCAACTCCAACCTTCCAAACTTCTAAGTTCAGAATGAGAAAAGCAAAATATTATATAGTGACTCGGACAGAGAAATGTAATCTGGCTGAAATGTATAAAAATGCATACGACCCAAATTAAGGAAGAGCTGGTAGAAGAATTTTTCTGTGCAACACATCCTGCAAAGTCAGACACATCAAACCTGGTGTCCGGGCAAAAGCTTCAGTACCGGGCTGGGGATAGAGTGAGTCCTGGGCAAATGCACATGGGGACACGGATGCTGGGACATCTCAGCTTTGCCCTGGCGTGTAGAACAGTAACACTCCCAGCTGGGGTCTTGGAGCGAAAGGCTGCGTCATTCTGGAATTTGGGGCTTCTTGTGCATTCCCAGAGGCTCCTCTCCCATTCAGTCCTGCTCATTCCAACTATTCGGAATATTCCCCTCGATCGCATCCGTGGCTCTTAGAAAAATGAAGGGATAACTTAGAGGCTCTCCCTGCAGAAACGCCCCTGTCGTCAGCCAAGGGCTGGATGAACCCTCCGGCCCTATTGCCTAAGAGCCGGATCCGCGTGGGTGTCTGGTCCAGGCAAACAGCCTCTTCCATCGGAACAAATGCCGCCGATTGGTTCGTTCTTGGGGACTTTAGATAAAAGCTGGGAGGTGTTCTCAGCTCCGTCGGGACGAGAGGGTTCTTTCGGCTTAATTAATTGCCTCTGCGTACACGAGAGAGGCCACTAGTTCAGGGCTGACATCAGTCAATTTCTGCCCTTAGATAGTCGGTCTAAGTCAGCGATTCGCGGGTTGCTCAATAGGGCCCAGAACTGCCTTAATGTAAGTCAAGGGCACAGCCAGCCTTTCATTTTGGTCTGATTACTTTTTAAAGTCTTAAAGCAAAGAGTCCTATTCGGCACCTTGTCCTTCAAGGGGTCCAGGTACCGGTTTTCCTGTTCTCACGCGGAGGGGCACGCTCGGACCGGGCTGCAAACTCCGGACTCCTGCGTCGCTCTGTTTATCTTGGACTTTTATCAAGGAGGGCGGGGCGGAAAGTTCTGCGCGGGGGCTGAGCTGTCAGGCACAGCCCCCTGGCCTTTCTCCCAGCCAAACAGCTCTGATAAGTGGGCAGGCCTTGAGCCCGGAGACCCACAGACACACTTGGATGACTTTACGGAAATCGGTTGGCCAGTCCCTCCAAGGGCTTGGACCCGCTTCGGATGCGCCGCCTGCCAGCGCCGCAGACATGGCCAACAAGACCAACGCCTCCCGCCCGTACGACGGCTACGAGTATTACCTCGATTACCTGGACCTCATTCCCGTCGATGAGAGGAAGCTGAAAGCCAACAAATGTGAGTTGAGGCAGAACCTGGGGGGTTGGCCCAAGAGACTTTCTCCATTCACCTCCTGCTCCAACAGGTGTCAGAGATGAGCCCACACTTGACCCTGTACACGGAGACAGAAGGAAACAGGAGTCAAATGGCATCTGCTATCTTCTGAAATAGGCTTGAAACTAACCTGGGAAGAAACTCAGACACCTTGGGAGCAGAACATGCGTTTTAAGATAGATTTCCTTGATGCAGTTTGGTCTGTCTAGGCTTCCAGTGAGCTAGGTGAATTTCTTTGAATTGCTGATGTTGCATTGTGTCCAACCCTAAGATAAATGACTTACTAATTTCTATGAAAATACCCACCGATTTTAATCTTCATGGTCTCAGGAAGGACCACCAGAACAAACCAACCTCCTTTGGCTCATCTCTCTCTCTCTCAGTCTTTCTCTCTTGGGTAAGTTGGTGCTTTGGGAACAGTTGTCTCTGGTTATTCCAGCTACTGAGTCAAGATAACAAGTTAGCTGAGGAAATGACTGTGAGAAACAAGACAAAACAAAGTCCAAATACTGGGGACCCATTCTCTGCTGCCCCCACGTGTCGGGCTTCTCGGGTATTTCACGCCCTACAACCACAAAATCTGACAAAAAGTAAGTGTGGTCACTGGAAGGAGCAGGATGCTTTTTGTATGAAAAGCCAGAGAACGTGGTCACACACCAGCTCAACACTGAAATCCATTTGGATGTTATTGCTAATAAAAGGCAGATCTCTGGCTGAGCCTTTGGAGGAAGTCATCTAGAATGTTTTGTTAGGAGGACTTTCTGTTTCCAGTTTCCCTTACGACTTCCAGGAGGCCAGCTACTCACCCACATCTGCCCCAACATGGCACCAAAACTTTCTGCAGGGAGAACAATAGGTTTGGTGTGTTTTCTGCTGCAAGGTATATTATACTCATGAAAATGCAGATTTTTGCACTTACAGCTCAAAATAAGGAAGACATAGAGTTCTAGGGAGAACGTGTCAGGGTTGAAATAAAAGCCCATTCATATGTATCATCAGAAGCTCAAAACTTTAGGATACATAGAGATTTGGACAAAATGTCGATTCGGCTTTTTGGGTTTTTTTGTTGTTATTGTAATTTTGTTGTTTTCTTTTTTTTTTTCAAAATGTAGATTTGTATTCAGGAGAGTCTTTTTTAAATGAACATGAATTAAGTGCAATTCTGTGTTGGCTTTGGACACTCCCATCCTTTTGTGGGCCAGACACCCCACTTGGTCGCCCCCCACCCCCAGGCGCCAAAGCTCTCTTCCTTGCTTCGAGTAGGGACATCTTTTTGCAACTTTAAAACCTTCGAACCTACAGTCTCAGCCTTCTGCCCCATTCAGTCACCCACAAACAACTTCCATTTCTGGGGAAGGTGGCTGATGTGAGCTGTGTGTGAGGTTTGAAAAGAAAAAATGTTCTTTCTTGCACATGTGAACTTGAGATACAAATTTATAGCATGGTGGGCATACAAACGGAGGCAAATAAGAAACTCCTCCCCAAACTCCCCAATGCCATAAAGACCATCTCATTGAGGACACTTAGGGGGAGCTCAGTCGCTGGGTCCCCTCAGACACCCTACATGTCAGGAGCTTTTGACACCCATAGAGAGAGCTACTCCTTCTGACTTCTATTTCTGATGTAGTTCAGTCTTAGGTGTTCTCTGAACTTAATTTCCGCTTTCTCTCGAAAAGAAGTTTCAGACTAGACAAAAACTCTGTGCTAGGCTCTTTATGTCCTGTTGGGTAGCTCGCTCTAGAGGGTCAGCTGGGGGGCAGTGACCTACAGGTTAGAGGCCAGGCACGTGGGTTCCCAAGCCCGTCAGCTGCGGTTCCCATCTGAGCTCTGTCACTCACTAGCTCTGTGACTTTGGGCAAATCAGTTACCGAGGCCAGGCCAGATTCAGGAGGAGGGAATCAAAGCCCATCTTGCAATTAGAAAGGTGTTAACAATTCAAAGCAGTCTCTAATTCACGATGAATATGAAAAAATACAGCAGTTAGGAAAATAAAGCTAGAAGGATAGCGAGGTAGAGCAGGGGCGCAAAGAGGAACTGGAGCCTTGACTAGGCTGGTGAGTGAGGGGCTCCCCACGGCGACTGTGAGCCGGTGAGAGATCACGCATTGAGGATGGCCCTGGAAGGAGCCTTCGGGGCAGCGGGAACACCAAGGACCAAGGCTCCAAGGCAGGGGAATGAATGCCTGCCATATTCCAGGCATTCAAGCATGAAGACATGGATATTCAGAGTGTCCGGGAGGAAGTAGAGAAATGAGTATTGCCAGATATGGCGGATGAGATGAAAGTTGGGTTCATCATTTTGGAGAGCGGAGTTGCCGAGGACCAGACAAGTTGCAGATGCTCACAAGGCATAAACCAGGCGTCCCTCTCCCAGGTACCTTCAGGGAACCCTTGCACGCGCCCACAAGGATACACATATTTCAGCGTTCACTGCAGCACTGTTTGTGATAGTCAGAAATTGGGAAGGACATCATATCCATCAACAGGAGGAGGGATACACGAGTTATGATTGTATTACTACCACCAGTAATACAGAGCAGTTTTAACACATGAGCCAGATCTGCATGTGACAAGACGAGCAAACTGCTAAAGTATCATGAGGTAAAAAGCAATGGGCCAGGGGCGCCTGGGTGGCTCAGTCATTAAGCGGCTGCCTGCACCTCAGGTCATGATCCCAGGGTCCTGGGATCAAGCCCTGCATCAGGCTCCCTGCTCCACAGGAAGCCTGCTTCTCCCTCCCCCCCTGTTCTTGCTTGTGTCCCCTCTCCGCTAGGTCTCTCTGTCAAATAAATAAATAAAATCTTAAAAAAAAAAAAAAGCCATGAGGCAAATTATACATCCTACAGAATTAACTTCTGTTAACTTCTGTTCATGATCCTATTGATTATAATGACATCTCCTTAAATACCAATGAATTTGTTATAATTAATGATGCAATTAATATATATTAACTCGTAAACATAAAAACACGTATGTTCTTTCTTAGGGGGGTGCACACACGTAGGAAAATATAACAGCATACATCAGTTTCCCCTGGAGCGGAAGACCAGGAAGATGGGAAGGGCTCTGACTTTACCTGTAATCATTTAATATCCTTTTTCTGTAAAAGGATCTGAAGCAAATATTTGGTGGACACCTATTCTGTATTTCTCTACATATTTGGAACATTTATAATTCAGGTTTATAAAATTTATTTATTTATTAATTTGGGAGGGAGAGTGAGCATGTGTGTGCATGAGTTGGGGGGCACAGAGGGAGAAAGAATATCAAGCAGACTCCCCAGCTGAGTGTGGAGCCCTACATGGGGCTTGGTTCCAGGGCCCCAGGAGTCTGTGATGCGCTGAAACCAAGAGTCAGCTGTTTAACCCACTAATCCACCAAGGCCCCTTTAAAAATGTATATTTTAAAGGTTAAAAAATAATAAAGATTCATATGCTCTTAGTAAAAGATTCAGACAGCAAATTACTTCACTCTGCTACTTGGGAACCATCAGTGTTAGCATTTTGGTGCCTGGCCGACTAGGGTTTCTCTGTATCTTTTCATCCCTATACACAGACACACAGACACAGACACACACACACACATCTGTGTGCACACACAAAGGGACTCCTTGTCTGCATGCTGTCTGTAAGAACTCATGAGGGGAAATGGAGAACTCCCTTGAGTTCCCTCTCTTCCCCTTGGGCCTGTCAGTGACTGCATCGGGCAGGGCCCAGCTGGTGGTGAGTGGTTGTCTCTCTCTGGACGAGCTCAGCTGGGGAACAGGGAGCAAGGACCTGGAGCCTGCTGGAGGTTGGGGACAATAACTCCATGATCTGGGCAATTTGGCAGAATTATAAACATTCAGTTCATTTGGACAGGTACCCTCTTTTTTTCTAAACTGTGGTTACAGCAGCTTGAACTGACCTAGATCTTGCCTCACCCAAGTGGAACCATACCCTGTGTGACCTCTTGTGACTGGCTTGTTTCACTAAGTCTTCATCGTGACAAGGACCCTCTTGATAAGTGGGCCCTTTTGCCCATTCACAGAGCCACGTGGCAGAAAGAAATATATGGTGGGTTAGCCCAAGACCACAAAAATGACCTTGAGGTTGATCATCTCCTGACACCAGAAACAGAGACATTCCCAGTATGGTGGTTATATCCGAGCTCTCCAGAAGAACCGCACCAGTAGGATGTATGGATGTGTGTTTCCCTGAAACAACTTCACAGACACATCCAAGAATCCCGTTTGACCAGCTGTGTGGGCAGCCCTGAGCCCAGTCAACTTGACACATAAAATTAACCACCGTAGTGTGTCAACCAAGCTGGTTCTCAGAGGAGGAGCTTTAGTGGTATAGAGGGAATGTGGGAGCCCCTGGGGTCAGGAACAGTAGTCACTGCAGGACGTCCAGAGACCTGGTCACCAGAGTGGTGAATGGGCACAGGGGAACTGGCAGGGGGGCCCCAGCGCGGGGTGTCCACTTGTTATTTATACAAAATGCCATCATGTTTCCCCATAGCTCATCAGCTTAGTCTGGAGGACTCGCTTCTTCACCAGCATCTCTCTCCCTTTCCACTGGCTTCCTCCTTGCTGTCTAAAACATACCCGGGTCTGCATCCCTGCTGCTCTCTTGTACCATCAACCAAAGTCTCTCCCACCTGGGCTCTAAAGTTCTCCAAGTGGTGCCCACTTTCACCTTCTCTGGTCCTCTGCACCCACCATCATCTGAAACTGCCCCTTCCAAAAAATCACCCTGCACACTCACTTCCTTCCTCCCCCTGGTTTCTGTGTCTATCTTCTCTTCTGTCCCTCTCAACCTCCTTCTTCTTTCCCTAGGTGCACTCGTCTTAGGGTCACCAACCCCTAGGGTTGCCCAGGACCGTCACATGGATGAATCTTGGGGAACTGAGGCACTTCAGATGGTCATCTTGGTTCCCCTCTTCTCCTTCCAGTCCCACCTATGTAGGAAAAAAGCTGCCACTATCCTCAATCACAGAAATCAGAAAAAGACCCCTACTCTGTGAACACAGTTAATCACAATTCATCCAGGGGAAATTCCTTGAGCAGTGCACAACTTGTGTAACTCTTTATGGCATCCGTGCATAGGAGGGACTCCAGGTGCAACCATGCGCTCCTTGAACCATTCCCTGTCCCTGCCATCTCTGATGAGTCTAAGCCCCTTTTCCTCTCCATAGTCTCTCTGAAATTGAGTGCTGTCAATTTGGTCTTTCATCCATCTCAACAAACTCCATTTCCACATCATACCAGAAGCTCACCATACTGGTCTTATCTTCTTGCTTTTGCTCACGATTAACTCAACAATCAAAATTGTGTAACTATCCATGATAGCAGGCATTGCATGGGCAGCTGGAGGCACAAATGCCAAAAGACTAAATCCCTGTCCCTGATTTTTCTCAAGAACGATTTTATTTTTTGACCGTTGTTATCTATTTTACGATGATGCTGTATTTCCAAGCAGGTTACACACATCACAACATCCCTCCACCAAACCTCATAAGATAGTAACAAGTGAGAACATAACACTGTATCTAAACATTGCAATAATGGGGCCTCAGTGTCATCTAACACCCGGGGTACATTCAACTTTCCCCATTTCCAGTAAGGTGGCAGGTACACATCCTTAATAAGCTGTTACGTGATTCATGGTGTTATGCTGGAGATTTGCAGAAGTGGCCGGCAGAGCTCAGAGAGGGAAGACACAAGGAAAGCTTCACGGGGAAGATGGGCTAAGCTGAATCAAAAGACCCAAAGGGACCCTGCCCGATCCACAGGCGGGTGGCCCCAGGTGAGATAGACCAGTTACACTCTGCATAGGCAAGAGGTGCTTCCGGCAAGCACCACATGGAGGGTGTTTTTTGGGAAGAGTGACATGGTGACAAAATTCTTGCAGGCCAGCCTCAGAGGATTCATGGGAGCTTCAGGGAGTCATTTAAAATTGTAGGCAGAGAAGAGACAAGGTCCAGTTTGCTTGCTAAGACTATCCCTCTGGCGAATATATAAATTTGAGGTTTGGGTGGGTGGTGGGTGACACAGAGGCAGGAGACAGCCACATGCCACCCCTGGAAACATACAGTTGCCACGATCTCTACCCTCAGGAGTTGACAGTCTAGGAGGGAGGGGTCAGCATAAATAAATTAGGGTGCTGTAGTGTTGCAGCCATCAGAATATAAGTATGGGGGTCCCAGGGCCCAGAGAAGCCAAGTGACTTTCCCCAGGTCACCCAGCAAAATATTTGCAGAGCTGGGACTTCAATTCTAAGCTCTGATCCCTGGGGACTCTTTCCAGGACACTAGACATGATTAGTGGGCAGACTGTCAGCAGACCGGAGGAACCAACAGAGCGGGAACCTTCCTCTTGTCTTGCTCTCTCTAGCCCCAGTTCCTGAGTGGTGCCCGACATGATCTCTGCGGGCTGGATTGATAAACGCATGGGAAGTAGGCAGCTCCTGCACACACCATTAATTTTCATGATGGATAACTGTGTCAGTTATCAATTTACTGCCTTCAAAATACGCTCTGTGATAAATGATGGGATTCCTTTAAAGTGAGCTGGAAGTTAAGATTTCTCAGAACAGGGCCCTGGGAGTGGGGGATCTGTAGGGGGGTTGGGCTGTGGCTGGGGGTCAGCAGGGGTGTGTGAGGACACGTGGGGCAGTCGGCCCCTGTCACTGGCCCTGAACACAGTCCCTCTAAGATCTTGTGGCCTCACGTGGCAATAACCTCTCTGCGACCATCTGGACCTGGAAACTGAGGTCCCTAGGCATTCCGTGGCCCACAGGGGGTAGAAGTCACAAGCCCCTGACAGGGGGACCCCTACCAGCTGTTGGTCATTTGCACCCTGCCAGTGCTCTGGAGGGTGGCCGCTCGTTTGTCCAGCAGCTCCAGACCAGCTCAACATCTCTGCTATCCAGTGGCCAAACCACATCTCCACTGAGGTCTGAACCTCCCCAACTATGTCTCTCCTTGGTGTGATGGGCTAGACTGTGTCCCCCGCAAACCCAATTCCTATATCGAAATCCTAACCTCCGGTACTTAAGACCATGACCGTATTTGGAGAATGAGGTCTTTAAAGAGGTGATCGAATTATTCTGAGGTCATAAGGGTGAGTCCTAATCCAATATGACCAGTGTCCTTAGAGGACGAAATGAGGACACAGACACACACAGAGGGAAGGCCGTGTGAGGACAAGCCAAGGAGAGAGGCCTCAGGAAGGACCAAGCCTAGGAAGGACCAACTTCCAGCCTGCAGAATTGTGAGAAACTAAATTCCTCTTCTTTAAGCCACTGTCTTCATTGGTTCAGGCTGACATAACAAAATACTATAGATTGGGGGCTTATGAAGAACGAAGATGTATTTCTCGCAGTTCTGCAGGCTGGGAAGTCTAACACTTCCCCAACATGGTTGAGTTTGGGTGAGGGGCCTTCTCCTGTTTTGGGGATGACATCTTCTTGCTGCGTCCTCCCGGCGGGGGAAGGGGTGAGGGCATCGCTCTGCAGCCTGTCTTGTAAAGGCATCAATCTCATTCACGGGGCGGGGGCGGGGGGGGATCTGTCTGTGGCTTAAGCAGCTCCCAGAGGCCCCAGCACCATATACCATCCCCCTGGGAATTAGAATTGGGCAGATGAATTTAAGGAACCACAAATGTTCTGATCATAGCGCAGCCTAAGCAAACGGACACGCCTGGGTTCCCTCCTGGTTTGGGACCCCTGTTCGCTGGAGCAGGAAGGATGGAACGTGGTGACGGGCAGGGAGGACAGTAGGGTCTGTCGGCGAGGCAGCTCAGACTCTGATCTGGAAGGCGGCCAGGCACAGCAGCTGGGCCACGGAGGGTGATGTGTCCCAGCAGTGTCCGCTCCCCGTGGGGCCCGCAACCTGACTCCAGAACCCTGATCCTGTCAGTCTTGCCTCTCCCCTGCCATCAGCACCGGCCAGCCGGGGTCCTTGTGGGTTCCCTGGGACAGTGGTCACCCGCCCCGGCAACCTGTGTGTGGGAAAGTGACTTTCCTCTGTAGCTGCTGTTACTTCTTGAGTGAACTCGTACACTGGCCTCTTCACTGGCTGCCCTGCCCGCCAGCTGGACTGGCGCTGGTCCAGGCAGGGGTGTCCTCTTCCCCGGGGGGCGGGGGGCAGCAAGTCAAGCTGGGTCCTTCTTTCCTGGCAGGACCTTGGTGACATCTTCCATGGCAGGGGGTGGTGGGGATGCTCTTTCTGCTCTGCTAATGCTGATTGCCCTGTCTCTGGCTTTCAAGATTTTCTCGAGCACAGACTCCTGTCCTTTGTGTCCCACTAACTGCAAAGAACACGTGCAGAGCTCTCTGGAGTAGCCCTTTTGCTGGGTACCAACTACACTCTCATACAGGGTAAGGGTGGTGGGGGACGATCGACCGTCTCGAAAGAAAACCCCTTGGAGGGAAGCATCCCAAAAGTAGATTTGAAGCAGTCAACACCTATCTTAGTCTACTCCGGCTGCTGTAACAAAGTATTATAGACTGGGAGCTTAAACAACAGATATTCAGTTCCCACATTCTGGAGGCTGGGAGTCCAAGATCAAGGTCGCAGCAGATTTGCTGTCAGATGAGGACTTGCTTCATGCCTTGTAGACAGCCACTATCTTACTGTGGCCTCACGGGGCCTTTCTTCCAGGCCTGCAAATGAAGGAGAGAGGAGGGGGAGATGCAGCAGGAGGTTGAGGGGAGAGGGAGGGAGGGAGGGAGGCAGGCAAGGAGGAAGAGGGGAAGGCAGAGACTGAGAGGGAGGGAGAGTTTCTTCCTTTTCTTACAAAGACACTAATCCCGTCATGCTGCCAGACCCTCCTGATCTCTTCTAAACCCAATTACCTCTCAAAGACCCCACTTTCAAACACCATCCATCTGGAGACGAGGGTTTCCGCGCTGGGAGGTGGGGGAACATAGTCAATCCACAACATCGCCTTTCTACAGAGTCCACTATGATCGTCCTGTCTCCCCTAGAGTTTTCAAATAGGATCTGGGATATTTCAAATAGAATCTGGCTACACACACACACACACACACACACACACACACACACATTTAAGATTTTATTTATTTATTTGAGAAAGAAAACATGAGCTGGGGGAAAGGGGCAGAAGGAGAGGGAAAGAGGGAGAGCGAGAGAGAAGCAGATTCCCCACTGAGCAGAGAGCCCGATGCGGGGCTCAGTCCTAGGACCCTGAGATCATGACTTGAGCCAAATGCAGATGCTTAACCCACTGAGCCACCCAGGCACCCCAGGCTGTATATGCTGTTTTGTATTTTGCTCTTACCGACTTGATGATATTTTGTTTTCTTGTGTTGTTAAATATTCTTTCACAAAGATTTTGTAAACAACTGCATGGTGTGCTAGAAATTTCTATTTTTGAACATATAGAATGATTCCTGTTTTTTGCTGGTACAAGCAGTGGACTTGAGAAAAAAACTTCTGTTGTATGTCAAGTAAAGTTATCTCGCCTACTTTTGTCCACGGTATTTGAATTCAAGGAGGTTTATTTAAAAAAACAAACAGGAGCACCTGGGTGGCTCAGTCGTGTAAGCGTCTGCTTTAGGCTCAAGTCATGATCCCAGGGTCCTGGGATCAAGCCCCACATCCGGCTCCCTCCTCAGCAGTGAGTCTGCTTCTCTCTTTCCTTCTTTGGTCTCTCTCTCTCTCTCTCTCTCTCACTTGCTATCAAGTAAATAAATAAAATCTTTAAGAGAACAAACAAACAACACCACCCCCCCCACCACACACACACATGCAAAACCAGAAATCTCTACCATCCACTCTCTGTGCTACTGTTATCACGGTGTCAATTTTGTTTTCCATAATGAAAAAGCTGGCAAAAGGCAGCTTCTGGCGGGCTCAGAGATGCTCTATTACTTGGCTTTGAAGGTCGGGTAAGGCAAGCATGAGTCCGGGTGAGGAGGGACAGAGGTCACGCTGCAGAAAGAAGGTGAGCTTTTCTGTTAACAAATGCAGCTTTCTCTCCTCGCTAGTTCCTCCGGGTTGGATCTCTGACCAGTCAAACAGATCAGAGAGATTCACCCCCCAGTTCTTCACCTCGAAGCAGAGGTACACATCAAAGGCAGAAGGATGCTGGGAATGGAGCCATGAGCCAGGGATGCTTTATGGTGAGACAAAGAAGGTCACATGGTGTGGCTGGTTGAGATGCGGAAGATCAGGCTGGGTTCGACTCCTGTACCCAGTAGAAAGGGAGGCAAACAGAAGGAAAAGTACCCAGGCTCAGGTGTTTACCTAACAAGCAGAGGGGATTTTAAAGATTTTTGTGTTCGTGCCCATACACTGGAATTTATCCGTCATGGCTGGGCAGAGCGCTGGAAGCCTCCAGGGACTGATAGACATTTTATGGAGCAGTGCTGACGGGAAGGCTCTGGGTTGCTCTTTCCCAGGGCTGGCTTGAAATCTGGTGTGATTTTGTTAGAGGGACTTCACAAGGATCTGTACCCTTGTGATTTTCAGATATGACTTCTGTCTCAGGGAAAGATTAAGAATTTCCCCGACACTGTCGACAAAGTGGGAAATGCAAATTCGTTTCTTGAGGCTCTGCCTGAATGAATCATATGTTTGCTTTTCTAGCTGTCCCCCTTTCAGGGGCTAGGCTTAGGGGAAAACAGTTCCATATACCAATGTTACAGTTACAATATATACCAATGTTACATATTACTGTAACACAAGGACTCTCCAGATACGCCCTGATGCTCCCTTGCAGGGAGCCGCAAGATGGATTGATTTCCTTTGGGCAGGAAAGCTTTCATGGTAGGAAAGCCTGGCTTTCATGCTGTATTATTTGCTTCTCAGGTCAATATGTCTTCTTCCTTTAATTATGGCTTAGGAAAAATCTATCATATCTCATATCGACTTCCACTGATGTGCCGGCTCTGGCAGCTTCAATCAGAAGGCAGTCTGTTCATCTGCTGCTCCCAGAACAGAAACACACCACTAACCCATCTCTTTTGAACACAAGGCAGAGAACTCAGTGAAAAGATTGAGCCAAACACCTACATGTAACTCTTTTCTCCCATCAGAGCAATCAGTTTCATGTTACAAATTTAACCGAGACTACAAACTCTTCAGCAAAAGTCCAGCCTTATGGATAGGACATAAACAGTGAAAGTGATTTTGCGTCTTCGCTTGGCTCAGGTCATGATCTCAGGGTCCTGGGATCGAGCCCCACATCAGGCTCCCTGGTCAGTAGGGAGTCTGCTTCTCCCTCTCTCTCTGCCTGCCATCTCCCCTACTTATGCATTCTTTCTCTCTGTGCCAAATAAATAAATAAAATCTTTTTAAAATTTTTTTTAAAAAAGAGAAAGTGATTTAAATAAGATATGCCACTGTTTACCTCGGAACGAATATCCCATCAAGGTAGCCCCAGCTAGAGGTGCTACACATGAATGATTCCATTATTGCTCCCAAACTGCTTGGGGCTCTTCTTTTGGAACTGACTGTGGTAGTGACAGCATCTTCTATGGGACATCTACAGTGATAAACTATGTATCTCTTTCAAGGGTGGATTTGCTTTGGGGAAATAGTTAAGAGTGACCCTCAACCAATCAGGTGAATGGAAGGGATGACTAAGCTATTGGTACCGCCTGGGTGTTGAAAATAAAACATGATTTTACGAAGTAGCAGTACTTCGTAAAAATAAGTACTTCTACTTATTTTACAAAGTAGAAGTACTTTTACGAAGTAGTGTGTGTGTGTGTGTGTGCGCGTGCGCACACACGCTTGCCCTTGATGATAATCCCAAAAGAAAGCTTTACAAGTGTTTATGAATCTTTGGTAAATGTTTATAGATGTTTAATCAGGACATGTATTATTTCAGGAAGATTTATATGACTCTGTGATAGAAGATGATTATTGTGAAAGTCAGCATTCATTTGGATTTGTAAGTTTGGGTACGGTCATTTAAAAAGTCAGCTCTTTTTACTGATTCAGTGAAGAAGTTGGTTACAGTCAACAGCACCCGATGGAAGAGAAGTTGGTTTCTGTCTCACAGAGGAGTCTGTAGGACCCTGCGCAGGGTGGGCTCCATGAGTTCCTCAGAGACAGCTTCCTTCCAGCTCCTTGCTCTGCCGTACCCTGGATCTGCCCCTTATCCTCACCCCTCAGCCTTTCTCTGGGATTCACATCTAGGTTCCCACCAGCAAAATGGAATACAGAAATAGGAAGGGATACAATGTTATCTGAAATCCAGCAGGCTCTGCAGGAGGATGTCTAGCAGCAGTCCAGTAACCCCACTCACATCTCATTGGCCAGAACCTGTCACATGACCATATCTTGCTGACAGGGGGTCTGGGAAATGTAGTCTTTATTCCAGGCAGTGAAAGGCAGGGCTTCTCTTAACTATGTAAGAACCTGCAAACATTAGGATTCGCAACCAGCAGTCTGTACCGCGATTACCTTTACTCATACCCCATACTTCAGTGGAGCTTGAAGCACACAGTGGTATCACTTGCCCAACACCCTCTTAACAGAAAAAATAATTTTAGTTCTATTGATATATCATTTCACAACCATTAAACAAGGAACTATGCCATGGGCATTATATATACAAATTATTTAATCCACCTAAAAGTCTATCTAACACAGTCCATCATCCCATTTAATAGACTTAGAGATGCAAAAATCTCAGATTGCCTCAGATACCCCAGCTAGAAAATGGCCAAGTCAGAATTTGAGTTCAAAATCACCCACCTGCATCCCCTAGGTCCTTAACCCAGTTGTTGTTCCCCAAAGAAGGGAAAAGTCTTGGAGTGAATCTTCTATCAGGACTCTGGGACCCAAATGTTAGTAGCATTTGGAGGAATGCTAAAACTGAGGTTCAGCAGTTCACAAAATTGAACAGCTCCAAGGAAGGATGAGAAACTCCCCCCGCCCCACCCCCGGGTGAAGCCGTATCATTCCATCCGAGCCCCCTCTGCGGATGCCTCGCTCCCCTCATTCTGCCGGTGTGGGCTCAGAAGGGAAGGAGGGGAGGAGGGGAGGATGAGGGGGGAGGAGAAAAAGGAAGTAAATTAGGAAGGGGGAGGGAAAGGGGGAGGAGAAGAGAAGGGAGGGGGAGAAGAGAAGAGAAGGGAGGGGGAGAAGAGGAGAGAGGGGAGGAAGGTTTTCCATGGTTGGACCAGTTTCCTTGTCAAGCCAGCCTGGGGTTCCTTGTTGTAAAAACAAGCTCAGGGATGTTTAAACATTTCCAGCCCTGGGGAATGGTGTCTCTGGGGAATGATGTCTCTGGACCTGGAATGAAATGTTCTCGCCAAGCACTTTGAATCTTCAGTAGGAAGAGAAAAAGAACCCTGTTGTTATTATTATTATTATTGTTATTATTATTATTATTATTTTGGCCGCCCCTTTCAACAGAATGTAAGGAAAAAGAATTTAGTACTGGAAATGGTCAGTGGCTACTGATCCCCTTTACAGTCTGAAAACAATTCAGATCTCACTTCTCTGAAGACACTGTGTTCTGTGGAAGGTGTTACTTCTTTTCCTGTTCAGTATGTGGAGATAACTGACCACGGGCCAAGCAGACATGTGTGAGCCCAGCAGAAGGGGCGGGGGTGTCCCAGCGGCAGAACTTCTGAACCTGTTTTCTTAGAGGCCCCGACAGAACTTCTCTAGCTGCCGGAAGATCTCAAACCCTGTATGATTTTTATGGAGACAGAGCAGAGTGGTGTCTGCCTAAATCCAAAACATCCTTACAGAATAAAACCAAAACTTCTGAAAGCATTTATTCCGTGCCACTCCAAGGGTTATAAAAGAAATTGTGACTGGCCGGTGGAACCGAAGCAGGTGTTCTAGAATACTGAGTGAGCAGCCAGGGACTTTCAGGGGCTCCTTTTTGAAAGTCCTTCAGTTTCCTTCAGTTTCGGGCAGACAATAACAACCTCATTCCCTATTTCCTGGGAGCCCCTATACCCCTACAACTGGTCAGAGTTCTGGGGCACCACCAGCGTTTCTCAGGTCAAGGTCAGAGAGGAGAGAGGTTGTGGGAGCCAGGCTGGAGGTCTTCGTTGTCCTTGTCTTTCTGGGGTTGAGAAGGCCAAGTTGTTGGTGCTTCGTTACGAGGCAGTGGGGATCTGACTTCTTTGGCGAGAACTGCCTCCTTTCCTTGCAACTGTTTTTGATGCTGTCCAGGTCTAAAATGAACTCTTACGAGTCTTCGGTTTTTCTCCCTACCTGTCCCAGGTCATGGAGAGTGGAGGTGACACCCTTTACTCAAGTGCCATTGTTTACCGCCGGGGCCTTCACTTCCGGCTCTATGTAGATGACGAACAAATCTCTAGCTACCTCATTCATTCATTCAGTGATTCATCATTCATTCATTCATTCATTCATTCTGTTCATTTCCTCTTTTGCTTACCCATTCATAAACGTTTTTTTGTTTAACCGAACACAGCGTAAGTTTGGGCAGGCGATTCCCTGGAAGTACTGGAGGGTAGTGCAGAGGAGGCTGTAGGGGGAGGAGCATGTGGGAGAGAGGGACAGCCATTTCCGCTGTGCTCCTGTGGCCCCTCTGAGTCCTTCACAGCCCGTGGTGGCACCTGGCATGAGTGGGTGCTTAATAAATTCCTGTGGGTGATCAGCCTTCAGTAGCCTCCTTTGCTCACACGTGTATATGTCTAGCAGGTCCATCTGGGGGCCTCCGGGCCTGGGGGCACGAGTGTGTCTGGGATAAGATCCTCAAACACACTCACTACGAGCATAGTGTACTGTGCCCATAGCCATCGTCGATCACCAAGAAACACTACCGTATTGCAACAGTGCCTCGCAACTTGCAGAATGTTCCTGATCTGGAGTCCTGGAGGACAGCACCTCCTGGCCTGTCAGGTTCTGCCTAGGGCCTCCAAGAGGCTAACTATGTTTCCTAGTTTTCCTATCCCTTCAGCTTCTGGCCACAAATTCAGGCACAGGGTAGTCTGCACGCAGGTGATCTTCCCTCCTGTCACTGTCCTCCGTCCCCAAATTGGCCACGTGCCCCTGGAAGAAAGGGGCCAGTGAGGACTCGGTTAAAAGCTCCGCCCTGCCCACCACAGGAGTGTTCCAGCACCCCAGTCTCGCCCACCTCCTCCTAAATCTCTCGGTCTTGGGGTCTCTGAGGCAGCCCCTAATAGAGCAGTCCCCAAAGGCCCCTGCCACCCTCACAGGGGAGGGGAGGTTGGCTGTGTACGAGCTGCCCACAGCCCTTTCTTCTCCCTCTGAAGGAGAAGGGGAAGGAGGGGAGCAGCAGCAGCTGAAAAAGCAAATCCACGGGGTCCCTTCGTTTCACTGGCTGGTTTTCCCTCGGCAATCCCCTACCTGAGCCTGCTGCTCGTTGCTCTGGGAAAAAGTCCCTTTCGCTGCGGCCCTGGTGCTTGTGGAAAGGTCTTCCCAGGGGTGGCTGCTGAGAGGCAGGGAGAGGAGACAAGTCCTCTCCTCAGGCCCCACTGCCCGGAGCTGTGGGCTTCTGTGGCGTCACGCAGACATTGAGATGCCCCCCCCTTCCCACAGATTTCATCGTCATCACCTTCTGGGTGAGCCTGGCGTCCTTCGTCATGCTTCTGTTCCTCATCCTGCTCTACATGTCCTGGTCAGGCTCCTCACAGGGGAGGTGAGTATGGAGGGTGCCGGCACAGGTAAGTCACGGGCTGAACAGTGAGGGACCGCAGGTCCGCAGCGCGGGGTGCTGTGCTGTTCGGTCACGGTCACCACCGTGGTCACCGTGGTCAAGGTCACCACTGAGCACTGCTTAGTAACTTCCATTGCTCCACAGTGGTGACCCCACTGTGAACTGGGCTGACCCTCCCCCAGGGCCTGTTCCCTTAGCAGAAGGGCTCTTGTCCCATCTTGTCCCATGACATCTTCTCTGTGGGTTCTGGGCAGGCGGGATGGCGCAACAGGAAAGCACCCAGTACGTTCTCGCCAGCTTTGATGCCTGCCTCCCATCTGCTCTGTCCACAGGAACAACACCCAGCACCACACAACATGCCCCTGGAGTCACAGCCTCCATCTCCCCCTCTGCATCCGGGGGCAGCCCCCCGGCTCCACGGAGCTCGGCCGGAGCCCCAGGCGGCAGAGCACACAGTCCTGAGCGGCAGCAGCGGTCATGAGCCCCTGCACTTGCCCCACTCTGCCCCCGCACCCACCCTGCTCTCCTCCCAGAACTGGCCTTCGACAGGGACCCCCACAGCATCAGGTGATGTCGGGAACAACTGGGGTGAGCCTCCCCCTGAAGACAGAACCTCTCAACTGTAGAAGCGACACCAGCAAATCAGTGAACTCAGCCTGAATGCACGGCTGCCTTCGGAAAGCCTACTTACGTGCAGCCGGAAGCGCAGGCCAGGATGTACTCTACGAGGGGACACAAGTACACGTGACCCAGGGCTCAGAGTACCCCGCCTAGCACAGGGAAGCGGCCCCAGAGAGTGCGGATTTCCAGTGCATTTTACCTGCAAACGTACTTCTTATGTTCACTTTGGGAAGGGTAGAAAATAAAACATATACGAATTAATTTTTAAAAATATGTGCTTGGTATTACTGGGCCACTTTATAGCTTCAACTATTACTGCTGTGATATGTTTTTTTAAAGATTTATTTGAGAAAGAGAGAGTGGGTGTGCACGTGTGCAGTGAGGGGAGGTGGGGAGGGGCAGAGAGAGAGGGAGACAAGCAGACTCCTCGCTGAGCATCACGGGAGGGGGTGGGCGGCGGGGAGGGGCCTCCATCCCAGGACCGAAACCAAGTCTGATGCTTCACCACCCAAGCCACCCAGGCGCCCCGTACTGCTGTAATATTTACCAACCCTGAGTTTCAGGCGGATCTGAACCTTCTTTAGGACACCCCGGGAGGGCACCCCCGTCCCCCACTGTCTCCCACCTTTACTAAGACAGGGCAGTGCAGGCCCCACCAGCCCCGCTGACTGCAGTCAAGGGACCTAAGTCACACTCCCGAACTCCCCAAATCCTTTAAAAGGCAGAACCCAAGGGGAGAGGGGTGCACTGGAACGGTGTCACAGGACGTCTCTGAGCTGGTAGGATGAGAGCCACCTGGGTGACGTTACAGGACCTCTGGTCTGAGTCCTCTGAAGGACCCAGTCCTTCAGTGCCCAACAGCCTGGCCCTGGCAGACGGAAAGTACAAAGCCCCAGAACCCACACCTCACCCCGGGTGGACTGAAATATCCCCCAGACGGGGGTGGGCTCAGCCTTCCCTGACTTGGGGGCAGTGGGCTGGAAAGGAAGCGGAGGGCGGGGAGACGGAGCTCCAGAGACACAGAAATGGGGCGAGAAAGAACTCGTGGACTTTCTTACTTGAACCTAAAAGCACAAGTCTGATTTGGGAATGGTCTCAAAACACACTGTTCAGGTGTTTGGGGTGTGGGGGAGGGGAGGCAGCCACACCCTGCTTTCTAGACAAGGAGCCCGGACTGGGTAAGGGGGCTGGAGGCAGACAAGCACTACCCTTATCCCGGTCAAAAATCCTCAATCGTGAAAGACCACCAGAACCCAGTCCAAGGAATGCCGCAGGAACATCAACGTGTCAACGTTTAAGCGGAGGCCGAGGGACTGGGAAGGCCGCCGTGCGGTCCTGTGACTGAGGCCAAGCAGCAATCCCCCGCTTGGCCCCCACCCCGCACGGGAGGGCGGTGGGCACACGCGGAGCGCTAACCGCACGCACCAGGGCTCTCCAGGTTTGCCGGCTGCTGCGCCAATTAACACAGAAACCTTAAAAGTCAAATCTTGACCTTTAAAATGCACGTTTCTGTGAAATAAAATGGCCTGTTAATACCAATTAAGCAAAACACAAACGTCTAACAAAAATAGAGATTTATTAACAAGTTACAAAATCCCAAGACCCCGCTTTGAAACAAATAAAAAAAATACAGGCTTTCTTTCCAAAGCAGAGGTCGAATCCATTTTACACTGTAAGGGTCTAGTGTAACGCCCTTTTACGTACTAAGATAATTAACACTGGCCCGAGCTCACTCACTCACAAAGCTATACACAGCTCTGTAAGACTTCTCATGCGAAGAAAAGCTGAAACATCTCTCTTCACCCTCTTAGCTGACATACTGTATTCTTGAACATTTTGGCTTTAACATGCACAAATCTCTTCCGTGCTCGGAAGTGTCACCTCAACTTGACGTGTATTCTCTGGAGAGCGACGAAGCCAAGAGGAAGGGTCTTGCCTGTCTGAACAGTGAACGGGCTTGCGGCCCGGAAGGCCCCCCGCCCACTACAGCTCCGACTACCCTGTGTGCGCTCCGTGCCTGCTGGTGCATTAAATGAGTCAACGTCACTTGTCAGGAAACGCAGTGACCGCAGACAGAACTTTTGCATGAAAACCTTGACTCAATCGAACTTCTAGAACCTGGGGTCAGGAGGCATCAGGAGGCAGGGCGTCACGTGCTGGGGACTGAGGCGGCGATGTCCTTGCAGAGGATGACGATGGCCTCTTCGTCGCCACTTAGCGTGTCCTCTGTGGCGTCACAGATCATTTGGACATGGGTTAGGAGGGTGTCTGGCTGCTGGGCCCCCAGCCAGATGTCTTTAATGTACAGAGACGCCAGGAACGCTGCGGTGGCTGAGGAAGAGGTGGACAACAGGGCCATTAGGACACAGGCTACTTCGCTGGAAAATAGGTCACTTCCCCCCAATGCCCCTCCCCCCACGCATGGGGACACAGAGGCTTTGCTCAATGCCCAATGAACTGTGGCAAAAGGAGGCGAGCAAATGTTTAAGAAAAATTAATTTTGCCTTTGCTTAACTTTGGGGTTAATCTTCTTTGCTCTAAAATTAATCTTTTTTTTGATCAATGTGTGTAAAATGTAAGGAAAGCTATTACAACCCAAGTTTCTTCTTGGTTCTGGTCACCTGTGCCAAGAATCAGAATTAAGGTCTGAGGGGGCGCCTGGGTGGCTCAGTGGGTTAAGCCTCTGCCTTCAGCTCAGGTCATGATCCCAAGGTCCTGGGATCGAGCCCCGCATCGGGCTCTCTGCTCAGCAGGGAGCCTGCCTCCACCTCTCTCTCTGCCTGCCTCTCTGCCTACTTGTGATCTCTGTCTGTCAAATAAATAAATAAAATCTTAAAAAAAAAAAAAAGAAAGAATTAAGGTTCCGAGATAATTTCACGTCATTTCATCAATGGCACGGGGGAGGGGACAGGGTTTCCCAGGTCCAGACTCAACTTCCCGAAAGCATCCAGACGAGAGAAGTCATCCCTCCACTCCTGCCCCTGGGAGGTCACCTGCTTGGGCTGCTGGTTTAGCTATCCTCCCTTCCTGCTCCCCTCCCATCCCTGGGGAAAGGACGGGGGAAAGGACGGCACGTGTGCGTGCCCGGGCGTGAGCGTGCAAGTCCGCTCACGTGTGCACCTGCAGCCACGGGTACCCCGGGTGCCCTGAACACCCCAAACACCTGAGAAGGAAGTCCTCGCAGGAGGAAGGCTGGGAACGGAGGACAGCTGGCGCCCCGCAGTGGGCCAGAGCGGGCACTTGTCCGCATACACACGGCCGCCCCTGGGCTCTCTCCTGAGCAAAGGCAAAGGCCTCTGCTCCCTTCACGTCCGGGCCGATGGCAGCTATGAGCCCGGCACTCTGGCTCGGCTGCGTGAGTGCTACATCCCGAGTCCCCGACAGGCTCGACGCGGCACCTCACCTGCAGTGGCTCCATCGTCCTCCTGCAGGGAGGCAAGGCAGAGGCGCTGGACCGCCGGGTGGCAGGGGCTCCGCGCGGGGCCCTGGGCCGCCAGCAGCTGCAGCAGGACCTCGCTGAACAGGCAGGCCAGGCTCCGCGCGGGCCCCGCCAGCTCCCCGGCGCTGCAGAACCGGCTGTACAGCTTGAAGATGCTACTCCTCACGGCGCTGTCCCCGAGCAGCTCGGCCACGACCCCCGGCTGCGGCAGAACGTGGCTCTTCAGCCAGCCCAGCAGTCCTGCGGCCTCCGCCCTGCTCGGCGGACACTCCGCCACCGACCGCAGCGCCCAGCGGACCGCCAGGGACGTGGCAGCACACGCCAGGCCCGGTGCAGTGCTCTCGGGGGCGGCCCCGACCGCGGGCCCCCAGTGGGTCAGTATGGACCTCAGGAGGCCCCTGCACGTCTCCAGGGCAGCTGCCTGCGCCTCAGGGTCGGCCGACTCCTCTGCCTCTCCGGGCCTCTTCTTCCGGCCCCGTGGGCCTCGGGCTCGGGCTGGCACGACAGGCTTGTTCTTGTCCTTGAGCATCTCTGTCACCCACCCAGAGAGGAAGGCAGTGAGCCTGACGCCCTCTTCCCCACACGGATGGGGGGCAGGTGGGTAATGGAGGGGGGAAGAGGGAGAGGTCCCGAGCGCTGGCCCCTGCTCGGCTCCCATAGGACATGCTCCTACCCCTGGAGCCCTGCGAGAGCTCCACATTGGACCGGACTGTGACGGTCACCGCTGCTCTCAGGACAAACCCCGTCCGTCCTCACCACAACCAAAGCCCCCCGCTGGCCCTCCCCGGGAGCAATGACAGTGGCAAGGAGAGCTCCAAGCCAGGTCTGCCCAAGGATGGGGGACCCGCCCTCGGGACCTCAGCAGCTTCGGCCACGCTGCTCAGAGAGGGCGCGTGCCGGCGGCTCTGCGGGGGACATGAGCACAGTTTGGGGAACACCACACGGTCGGGTCCCGACACTCACTCAGGAGCTCCCTAACTTGGAATTTCTCAATGGCCGATCTCAGGTCCTCTTGGAGCTTCACGTCTCTCTCGAGGAGACTCCATTTGTGCAGGAGGACGAGGACGTCCCTGGTGGACAGCACCGTCTCGTTCACGGTGAAGCGGTTCATGTCCTTGAAGGCCTGCATGACAGTGGCCCGGTACCTGAGCACGGAGTTGAGCGCCGCGAAGAAGCTGGTCAGCTGGGCGGAGGCCAAGGTCGGCCTGTAGGGAGCCAACGTCACAAACTGAGCGAAAGCTGCCTCCTCATCCTCCAGCCCAGGACCAGGGCGGCTGGACAATGCCACAGACCCAGAGGGGCTTAAGGTCCACCTGCGACTCGGGTGTCCCTTCACAACAAACACAGGGGCATGGAGCCCACTACCAAGAATAGGAAAAAGCAAGCCGCTCCAGTGGAGGTTCGGTGGGGACCCGAGTCTCCCCTCCGTGCTAAAGGCATAGAAATCTCCTGGAAACCATGGCTAACCGGGAGAGCGAGGCGGAGAGGCCGTGAGGGTCAGGGCGCCAGCCGCCTGACAAGCACCACAGGACGGCCGACGCCCCTGGGCCTCAGAGCCTCACAGCCTCAGCCCCACCCACGGCCAAACCCGACCGTGGGCTCCCGCAGGAAATCCGCCCTGATCTCCAGGGAACTGAAGATTCAGTACCAGCTGCTCCACACGATATTAAAAATTATTTTAAATAGTAATCAGTTCTCAAACACCAGTGTATCTTTCAACAGCCCCGGAATAAGAAAGCAGTCTGTCGGCACTGATTTCGTAATTCAGAGCAACCAAAGACCACACGCTCTCAGATTTATCAAGAAAGTCTTCACTGAGATGATCATCCATTGGCGATCAGTTCTTCCGGCTCCACTCAGCACTGCCTCCGACCCTAAGCCAGAACTCCAAGCTCACAGGCTGTATTTTCTCTAAGACAGTGGAATCTGGGGAGCAGTCAGCAGTCTGAGGAACCGAGGAGCACTATTCCCAGGAGCCAGATGGAAATGCTGGAATTTTCAAGGAGAGTCTCAGACAAGTGAGTCTGTGCGGGCTGGCGAAGGCAGAGGCAAGTCTGGGAACAGCCTGCCTTTCTTAGGTTTAAAGTCATGGGAAAGATGTTCTTTCTACAAGACACCACTTGAAGTGCTTGAATCAAATTATCAAGTTGTTTGCCGCTAAAAATGATCTGCTATGACACGTTTTAGGTTTCCAGAGTGTCAGGTTCTCAGGGTCGTGAAAGGAGCCTCCCGAAGTTGAAGCAGAAAAGAGGAAACAGCTAAAATAGCTTTTCTGACATCATCCATGGCTGACAGCAGCCCTCGGGCCCACAGCCCCACCTGTGGAGCCAGGACCGAGGGGACCACTGAGAGGGGGCGTCCACAGAGGCCCCACGCTACGGGCCGCGCCGGTGGGGCAGGCGCTTACCTCAGGTGCCTCGTGAGCGCAACGAGAACATACAGGAACTCGTTGACCAAGTGCAGGGCGAGCAGCTTCTGAGGCTCCTGGGACCCTGGCTGGCAGGAAGCCGGGCCCTCCGACGCCACTCCTTTGTCCCCCAGGTTGGTCACCCACAGTGTGTGTAGCAACGAGATGATGCCGGACAGCAGCTGGGTCTCCAGAAACCTGCGACCAAGCACGGAACGCTCGCTGCCGTGTCCTCTCCTCTCGGTGACCCTGGCTGGAGCAGGGGTGGGGGAGCCACGGGACAGACTCTGCCCGCAGGGGCCGCCCCTGACAGTGGGGGGGCAGGCTGGCCCCGCTCCCAGCAATCCGGAACCTGCTCACCCCCACCGCAGCCCCCAAAGGCACAGCATCCAAGTCAAAACAGCGGGCAGGCCACACCAACGAGGCTTCGGCACGGGCTGGGGCGGGGCGTGATTCTCCTTTCTAGCTCCGCCATCCCCTGAAGTCCCAGCGAGAGAGTCTGGATTCTACTGCCCATCTCCCAGCCACACCGAAGCCCGCAGCGGACTCCACGGTCTCCACCGCACTCTCTTCCCACCCAACACACGTCTCACACACGAGGTGCTCACCTGCTCTCAAGGATGTGCAAAATCCACGTTAAAAGGCTATAGTCCCGCAGGATCTCATAGGCGGACTGGGCATCCCGGGCAGCGTTCTGCAGAATTTCGAGAATCCAATTCTGAAAACCCAAAACTAAGAGTTACTTCTCAGTACGAAAACCAAGTTTACTGGATCAAAGGAACAAGTTAAACAATATGACGGTCTGTTCCGTTCCCAGGCGGCGGCAGACGAAGCTTGCCTGGCTAAGTCTGGGAGTGTGGTGGAGATGTTGGCCAGACACAGGCTCCACAGCCACTGCCCACCCTGGGGGAGCCCACGCCTGCGAGCCCATCCTAAGGAACCAACCCACGGGCCTCAAGTCCTGGCTCAGAAACCACATGGCCCATGGGACGCCTGGGTGGCTCAGTTGGTTGAGCAGCTGCCTTCGGCTCAGGTCATGATCCCAGCGTCCTGGGATCGAGTCCCGCATCGGGCTCCTTGCTTGGCAGGGAGCCTGCTTCTCCCTCTGCCTCTGCCTGCCACTCTGTCTGCCTGTGCTTGCTCTCGCTTCTCTCTCTATGACAAATAAATAAAATCTTTAAAAAAAAAAAAGAAACCACATGGCCCAGATGTGAGGCTGGGAGAGAACATGGACCCACTTCGTCCGGAGAAACAGCTAGTGGCCCCTTTTGTCCCTTCGGTTTTACCACCTGGAAAGGCAGACAGAAACACGGGACTGCCCCTTGAACGGTGAATTGGGCGTTTTAGAGTTCTCCCATGCCATAAAAAATAAAAAACTACCATATCCAAATTCAGTTTATTCTGACATGTTTCTCCCTTCTGACCTGCTCACATTTACCCACATTTTATACACCATCAGACACAAAAGCTGACGGGGCTAGAAATTAATCCAAATACTGTGGCTTAACCTAGTTACTCCTTCCAGCCACCCTTGGCCTTTAGAACACTCAAACATGAGCTCTTGGTCAAGGGCATTCCCTCGTTGGCTCTGACACTGTTGGTTTTGACTCCAACTCTTGTTTCCTAGCTGAGTTTTGGGAATCTACAGCTTCTGTGCATTTAGTGACATTCTGGTGGCTCCAAAGGCTCACAGTTACTGGGTAGCTCTACTAGCAGGCCAAGCCACAGCGGAGGGGCCACGACAAACAGCACATCACCCGAGGATGGATGGCAGTGAGTGCCAGCCCACAGCCTCTACAGGAAACGCATTCGTGGGATCTCATTCTCCCTCGTGGAAAGTCAGCTTGTTGTCACATTGGTAGGTCGGTCATGTCCAGGCTGGGATTAGAATGCACAGATTTCACTTGCAAATAAAACCTTCCGAAAACGGGGCAGCCCTGGGTGGCTCAGCGTCTGACTCTTGGTTTTGGTTCAGGTCACGATCTCAAGGTCATGAGACCGAGTCCCTCATCCAGCTCCGTGCTGAGCCTGGGGTCGGCTTGAGATTCTCTCTCCCTCTCTGCCTCTTCCCGTTCATTCTCTCTCTACAACCCGCCCTCCCCCCAAGCCACCTTGAGAAGCAGCACAGCCCCGCTGCGCTCAGACAGACTGGGCGCCGCCTACCTGGGCCTCGTCGTCACACAGCGGGCTGTTGAAGAAGGACAGGACGATGTGGAAGACGCCTCGCCGGGCACAGAGCTCGTAGCAGTGCCTGTCCCGCATGCCCTGCCGCAGGATCTCGAACAGCCATTCCCGTTCTGTCTTTTGCTGTAACCCAGGCAAGCAGGAGACTGCTGTTCCCGACGCAGAAGCCCTGTGACCCGAGGGCCCTGCGGACCCCACCACTCCCGAGTGCCGGCAGCACAGCAACAGCCACAGCCGCAAAAACGTTTGTCTGTTGTTGGCTGTGTCGTTGAAGAGCCTTAGGATTTGACTTGGCTTCTTTAGGCCAAGTTTAAACACTGCCCTGCATCGACTCACGCGGACAGTCTACAAAATCACATTTAATACTGACCCCAGCCCTTCACCAAGGACACAGAATGAGCGTGCCATAAAACGTAGGCCTCTTAAGGACTGTTTTGACCGTGTGAGAAGCCACCTAAGAATTAACACATGGCATGCAAAGCATTTCTGCAAGTGAGCCTGCGTGACCTTTCGCTTTCCTGACCGTCTCACTCCAACACCGTCTGCGCAACTGGGCTGCCGGCCGCCAACAGCACCCGGGGTAGAGTTCCAGAGTGACGGCAGGGGCTCATGAGCCAACGGAGGAGTCTCCGCGGGCCCTCGGGGACTTCAGAAGCCTCACCTCCAAGTCTGAGCTGTAGAAGAACTGGTAGAAGCCCGGAACTTTGCTCATATTCAAGTACTCGTGTGACAGCAGGAACTTGTTGATCTTCAAGTACATGTGGTCCTCTGAGAACAAAGGCAGACAGTCGCTCAGAGCAGGCTCCGGCGGGACCCCCACACGCCGCTGGAGTTGGGGAGCAGGAGCTGGGGATCACAAATCCGTACCCCCCACGGAGCTTTTGTATCCTTACTCCGAGTCTCGGTTCTCGGGAACCAGACTGCAGCAAGAGGACACCCAGCTCCAGGCTGCCCACGGTTCGGAAACCACAGAGGGTGTTGGCCTGCCAGCAGCCCACCGCATGAGCTCCGATCGGCTGGGGTGCAGAGGGGGGCTGGTGCCCACCCCGACGGCCTCTAGCTGAAGGGCAGTGTCCCAGCACGGGAGCCTCAGACGCCCCCCGGGTCACTCTGGGATGCAATGAGGCCGATGTGGACACACGTCTCCTCCCCTGCTGCCGCCCACCCTCTGATCACTGCCTCCGACCTATCCTGACTGCCTGGATCCTCGGAGGCCACCCCCTGACCACTGCTGCCTGTGCTCCCGACCCTGACATTGGTCTGAGATGGCACAGGCCGGACCAATCACCCTAGCCTCTGCTAGGATAATTTCTCAGAAGTGTCTCTTTCTTTAGAGTCTACAAATGACTGATTACCCCCTCTCCTCCTGTAATTTCTAAAAGAAAAACCATGAAATAAGAACTATACGGAGAAGATGGAAACTAGATCTGAATTCTAACAGCAATGCGACTGGAGAGGACCTGCGGGACCCTGGACAGGCTATCTGACATGGGGGGCCTCGGATGAGGGGGGTGCTGCTTCTGCATCAGAACCCTGTGGCCCCAACACAGCCAACACCTGTCCTCAGGCTACCTTGGCAGTGGTGCCCGTGGCCGCCGCACAAGGAGCCGTGTGTTCTCGGACCCAGGATGGCACCTGCATGGTGACGGCTTCCAGGCCAAACACCTTCTAGCTCAGGACCCACGAGCTGTGCAGACTCAGTTCCGTGTACGGACCCACAACTACTGTAGACAGACTTCCTGCGTCAGGCACCCTGCAGGTGCTGGACCCCCGTGCCCCCTCACAGCAGCCCCAGGGGGCAGGTACCACGACAGGCGTGTCCTGTGGCGTCCCAGGCCCACAGCGAAAGCGAGGACACATCCCACGCCCCCTCACACACACTGCTCTGCGCTGGGCTTCCTCACTGGGCTTCTTTCTGATCTTAGCCACGGCGCCCGGAAAGAGCTTCCTCACAGCCTTGCTTTACTCACTGCCCGTGCCCGCGGACACGCCCGCAGCTCACTGGACACGGCCTTATTCACACGCGTGGCGGATCACGCTGGTGGGATTAATGCCGACATGCGGCGGTACCTGGTTTCAAAATCTGCGAAGCTGCTTTGGCAATGAAGAGAGTCAAGGTAAAGGTGAGTCTCATGTTCTGAGTTCGGATCCCATTCCGGACTACATCCAACAGGTAGAGTAGCTTAAAACCAAGAAAACAGAAGAAGGGGGTAAAAAAAAAAAAGAATTTTCAGAACTTGTGCAGCTGAAACTACAGCTCTGCTGGGTGGCCTACTCTTCCCATCCCAGGGGCCACCAGAGATGATGCCCGGAATGGCAGTGTCCCCGATCACTTCCTCGAGGAGTCGGGCACGTACCCAAGGGCAGAGGAGACAAGTGAGGCTCCTCCTGTTCCCTGCCGCCTTGGAGCCCAGGCTTCTGGGGCTCGGTGTGTTCTGGGTAACAGCTGCCTTAACCACTGAGTTCAGACCAAAGAAACTGAACTGCTTTGCCCACCTACACACAAGAAGTGTTAGGAAGGGTAGAGCTTTCTCAGTCTCCACGAGAGCTAAGAACCAGAGGTAACCCCCAGCATCACTCCCTACAAGGGAATGGACCTTGCTTCTCTGTCAGCAGTCTCCTTCCAACATGCTTCTGTGCTCCCCAGAAATGCTGCTACCAGACTCAGCAGAAAGCTAGCTCCAGAGGTCCACCAGGACCCTCAGCCCCACTCACCTGGGACTGCTCTCGGAACCGCGCCCCCTCCAGCTGTGAGTAGTAGGCCGCCAGCACGTAGTAGGCCGCAGCCCGCATCTGGGGGTCATAGCTGCTGAGGGCCGCGACAGTTAGGCCCAGAGCATTGGAATCCAAAAATTTTCGACAATCCACCACAAATTCTATGGAAGTAAAATACAGCATTAAATACACACACACAAGGAATGATCATGATGCTTGTGTAACATGGGGAATTAAATTTCCTTTTGCATTTTGCCAACATCAGCGATGAACACATACATACAGCACGATCACGATGCTTGTGGAACATGGGGAATTAAGTCTCCCCTTGCCAACATCAGCTATGAGTGGGAGACACAAGAAATGTAAGTCTCTCCAGCTCCCTTTAACTTCTGCTGAAGTTGGATTAAAGCCTATCTTCCCCTGCATGGCAATAACCCCTACTTGCAGCTTCTAGAATGCTTGTCAATCCCAATTGGGATTATTTCATGACTTCTCACAAATACTCAACGAGCCAGAGAAGAATGAGGTGCCATTTAGACCTGAGACACGAGATCCCAGCAGGCTGGAGGCCTGGGGAACACGACTGGGCAGCTGGCTGAGAAAACCAATTTCCTGTCTCTACCCTGCTCAGCCCACAGCTTCTGAATTCCTAGCCACGAACACCAGTAAGGAAAACATGAAAGGCAGGGAAGCTGGAAAGTTCAGCCAGGGCAAACCTGTCTGACCTGGCCCAACAATTTTTTTTTTAAATTTTGAAGATTTTATTGACTATTTGACAGAGAGATACAGAGAGACAAGCAGGGTTGAATGGCAGGGAGAGGGAGAAGTAGACTCCCCACTGAGCAGAGAGCCTGACTCAGGATTTCATCCCAGGTTCCTGTGATGGAGACCCGAGCAGATGCTCAACTGACTGAGCCACCCAGGCACCTTCGACTCAACAATTTTAGTAAAAACCTACAACCACTTCAGGAAATGACGTGACCGAGAGAGAAGGTCAAATATACACAGGGACCCACCTGACCACAACTTAAAGGGCCTGATTACCAATAACAAAATTCAGGACACTTAGAATCCTCTTTAATAAAGATCTGAGGCTTTTTACAACATAAATACTGTCATGAATTTTAAGATAAAAATTGACGAAAAACCTTAGAACAGGGACAGGTCACTGTGTTTAAAAACAACTAAGTGGCAGGTTTGGTCACGGAAATCACCCACGCAGATTCTCTGTAGACCAAGGGACTGGTGAGCTGGTGTTCCTGTTAAATCAGGAACCCAACACAAACCAACGGAAGTGACGACCCCCAGTGCGTCATTTTGGAATGTACTGTCAATTAAAGAAATGCCACCAGTGTTTTTAAAAAGTCAAACTCTTTTTTTCTTCTCTTCCTAACGTTAGATTTTTAAAAGGTAATTCTGGCAATTAAAAAAACCCGAGAATCAACAATAAGAAGAAAAATTGCAATAATAAGCTACTTCTCTATAATTCCAAGATGTCCACAAGCACAGAATAGTCTCCAAATGGGTGGCCGCCCACGAGCACAGAAATCCCTTTACACCATCAAGTGTCCTTGTCCCTCAGAAGCGGCAGAGCTCCCTAGACCTTCCACCAGCATCTCCCCTGAAGGGTGAGTGATGGGGGCACAGATGCACGCATACAGTTCCCTTCCTCTTTCTCAATGTTTATCAAGGAATAACCAGGATTTCCACTTCCACCCAAGACAGTGGCAGAAACCTGAATTACCTGTCCACCAGAAGTGACTAAAAACTAGAAACGAAACAAGGTTTTTCAAGACATTGGACCCGAGGCAACAAATGGCTGTGATCTCCAAGAGAGAAAACAAGATGAACCTTCTGATCATCCCAGCTCGAAGCCTGGAGATTTCTAGGCCAAGGCCCAGGGAGGACAAACCAGGCAGAGAATGGAGAATGCTGAGTTATGCAGACAAGAGCGCCCAGCTGGGAGGCCAAGGTGGCCAGAATTCACACAGGAGAGCCCCGGGGAAGAGAGCTCCACTGCAGAGCGCCATTCGGCAAGAGGGTATGAGGAAGCCGGCCGAGGCTGAGGAACAGGGACAACCCCAGGCTCGTGCCTGCCTGGAAACAGTTCCCGTCCCCACCAGCAGGGCAACATCCTCCCAGTTCACAGGGAAAAGGGAGACTGCTCAGAACAATTTAATGTCAGCTGTGGGGCAAAGCTCGCACCTGACTAAAACACTGCTTTGGTGCCACCTAACAGAAATTCAAAGCAAGACTGGAGGGATCGGACCATTCCTAAGTAGCTCAAATGTGTCCTAGATCAAAGCTCAAGAACATTCACAGGAATATAAAAATATCCAGGATCAAACAAGATAAAATTCACCATGTCTGGTTTACAATAAAAAATTACCAGACATTCAAATAAGCACGAATATAGCCCATCCCATCAGAAGAGGAGAATCTACCCTGTGAAAAGGACTCAGATATGACAAAGGTAACAGAACTACTGTTGTAGTTGTTGTAACTACTTTTGTAACTACTACAACTGCACTCTACATGTTCAAGAAGCTAGAAGAAACACTGAGCATGTTAAATGGACACACAGAAGATACAAGAACTCAAACCAAGTTTCCAGAGGTGAAAATTAAAATGTCTGAGATGAAAAATGCATTGGAAGAGATTATTAGCAGATTAGACATTATAGACAAAGAGGTTAGTGAACTCTAAGACAGCAACAGAAATGATCCAAATTGAAACACACAGAGGAAAAAAAAATTGAAACCTGGAACAGAACATCATGGAGCTGTGGGACAATTTTCCAGCAGGATAATATACGTGTAATGAGAGTCCCTGAAAAGTTTCAAGAAATAATGGCCAAAACTTTTCCAAATTTGATAAGAACTACAAACCTACAGAGCCAAGAAGCTCAATGAACACCCCAAATATAAGAAACATGAAAGAAAATTACACTAAAGCACATTCTAATTAAACTGCTTGAAACCAATGATAAAAAACTATCTGCAGAGCAATCACACAACATACAGAGACACAAAAGAACGAACAATGGTAGATTTATTTTCCTTCCTTCCTCTCTTTTTTTTTCCTTTCTTCCCCTCTTCCTTCCTTCTTTCCTTTTCTTTCTTTCTTAAGTAGACCCATGCCCAGTGTGGAGCCCAATGCAGGGCTTGAACTCATGACCCTGGATCAAGAGCTGGGCTGAGATCAAGAGTCGGATGCTCAACCCACAGTCATGCTGGCCCCTAACAGCAGATTTCTTGTTAGAAACACTGCAATCCAAAATCAAGCAGCAACATCTTTCAAGTACAGTAAGAGGGGGGAAAAACCTGTCAGCCTAGAATTTTATACCCTGTGAAAACCGTTCAAAAGTTAAGCTCTTTTTTCTACAAAAGAACTGAAAGAACTGATCAGCAGATGTGAACTGCAAGAATTCTTAAAGGAAGTATTTGAGGCAGAAGGAAAATGACAGAAGATGGAAATCTGGGTCTACACAGAGGAATTACCAGAACCAGAAAGGGTGACTGTAAGATAGTGAATATAAGCTGTTTAAATCTCCTTAAAAGGTAACTGACAATTTGAAGCAAAAAGAACATATTGTGAGTTTTACAACATACAGCAGTAAAATATCTGGTAAGAACAGCACACAAAGCCAGAAGGGGCAGAAACAGATCGATACCGCTGTAAGGGACTTCTACTAACTGTGAGGTGGTATAGCCTCACATTGTGTAATGTAATACATTCAAGGTGAGCACGATATACCCTAAAGCAACACACACGTGCACTGTAGCTAAAAGCCAACAAAGAAAATAAAACCAGAATCAGATCAATAATCACATTAAACGTAAATGATGTACACATTCCAATTAAAAGGGAGAGATGGCCAGACTGGATTTTAAAAAGGCAAAACCCAAATACGTCTATCAACAGAAACACCACTTTTAATATCCAGATGCAAATTAAAAGGATGAAAAAAGAATCATCTTGGGCTCCAACAGTGTACAGACTAAATTTCCTCATTTCTAACAAGTGACTGCTTTTGATGAAAAGGGGGAAAAAACCCTAAAGCTTTAGAAAAGCATCCAACCATGGGATAACGCTGTTTTGGAAAAGATGAGATGTGTTAAGATACACCTACATACCTATACACCAAACACACACAAATGGAATATATTTGGGAAAGAGAACAGTCTAAACATTTAATATTACACTCACTAAAAACAGCTAGTACTCAGCTGGCTAGGGTATTTTTAGTAATCACTGACATTCTCCAGGACAAGTGGGTTTTCCACGTGTCCCTGAGGAAAAGTCAATTTCATGTCCGTGGTCATGTGCTATTCTCTGAAGTCTTGGCTTTGTCACCCTTCAGGAAAAGAGCCACCCTGGGGTGCGGAAAGTGTAACAGGCTATCAAAACACGGATATAAACACCACTCTCTGTTTCAGGAACCTCATAAATAGCAATTTGGCCTTCTGATAACACATCTTCTGATTGAAATGGCCAAACCAGCACAAGGATCAAGGATTAAAATAAAAAGCACCCCATGTTTCATGGGGCTTCAGCAGTTAGTACAACTGTGCCCCAGAGCCCAAGGAGCTCCTTCTCCCGCCCCCTCCTCTACTCCTTCCTCGGGGGTGGTCTGGCAGGGGACTGAGGAGTCCACGGGGTTTGTGTCCCCGTGACCTGGGGACGAGGCTCAGAGAGCTGCACACCGGCCTCTCCATTCTGTGATGTTCGTGCACGACGAGCTGCAGATAGCCATCCAGCTCTGCCGAGGACAAGAACTCGCTGTGGAAAAAGCATCTGTCACTGCCACTGCTAACAGCCCCGGCTGACCCTGTTTCTCAGCCAAGGACTCGGGAGAAGGGAGGCAGTAAGGTTAGGAAAACAGGTTCCCGGTTGCAGCAAAGGCTGTAATGGAACAAAGAGACCAGAGTTTCTCTGAAGTCTGGCAGCCACACTTAAAAACCAATTATCTGCCCAATTGAGGCATGCAAGATTTTTTTTTTTAAAGATTTTTGTGTATTTATTTGACAGAGACACAGTGAGAGAGAGAACACAAACAGGGGGAAGTGGGAGAGGGAGAAGCAGGCTTCCCGCTGAGCAGGGAGCCCGATGTAGGGCTCAATCCCAGGACGCCGGGACCATGGCCCAAGCCAAAGGAAGACACACCCAACGACTGAGCCACCCAGGCACCCTGAGGACTGCAAGATGTTAGCAGCACAGGGTTGTTAACAGTACAGGGCGTAAGAACGCTGCTGAGAACCTCTGCCCCACACACAGGATGAAGGAATCTCACAAACACAGTATGGGTCATGGAGAGCTAAGACAAAGGACACAGAGGGCCTAGCACCATTCACAGAAAGTTCAAATATAGGGTCCTGGCTCCTGCTGGACAGGGAGGGGCACTGCCTAGAAAGGGGCGCCCACTACGTGCTGCTCCTTGATCCAGCTGGTGGTGATTTCGCCCAAACTCCCACCATACACGCATGATTCATGGTCATTTTTTTCTTTTCTTTTCCTTTTTTTAAAAATATTTTATTTATTTATTTGACAGATAGAGATCACAAGTAGGCAGAGAGGCAGAGAGAGATGGGGGAAGCAGGCTCCCCACTGAGGAGAGAGCCCAATGCGGGGCTCGATCCCATGATCCTGATCCCATGATCATGGGATCCTGAGATCAGGACCTGAGCTGAAGGCAGAGGCTCAACCCACTGAGCCACGCAGGCGCCCCTCGTGGTCATTTCTATTTACGCCACTTCAGCAAGAGTTCGCTCAAGACATTCTTCATGCTTACTTTTCCACCAAGGGCAGAAGCAAAAAGAAAAACACACGTTAAAAATAACATGAAAAATAAATTCATGGTTTAATTCAATAACAATAAACCTAGCCTACACTGGCCATATGCTGTTCGCAGATTTCTGTTCTGTTCAACTTACCATTTTACTGCTAGAAATTTCTCTCTCCCTACAAACTGGTATGCTTCCTTCTATAAGACAACAACATTTGTTTAAAACATTATGCTTCTACTTTTTGTTCTGGATGACAAGTATTCCTGAGCAAAATTTAATGACCTAGTTTTTCTTATCTGGTTTTTTTTTCCCTTTTAACTTTCATATTTACATCTGTATTCACCTCTCTGCTTTTAAAAATTTTCTACTTCGCTGTGAATGATTTTAGTGTAATTGGTATTTTAAGCTACCACAAATCCTTTTTAGGGTGGCTATGCTTTGCAAATTTTCCTACGTGTATTATGCCTATAAAATAGGCATAATAAAAAATAGGCTGTATGTAGCGATTTCCCTAACTTCAAAGAGCATTTACAAGTTCCTTCTCTTCACAAAAGGTCTCCCAGACACTCTCCTCCCCACCCAAAAAAGGGCAGTAGGCAAGATCCTGAGAACAACACTGTGTCCTAATTTTAGTATTTTTTTATTAGTGTTTTTCCAAGCCTTTGCCTTCTGTCTCTTAAAAGCTCTCTTAAGAGCCTGAGCAACAGACTAAGTGATTTGTTATAATCCACTCAAGTTACCTCATGTTTTCAGACTCTGGAAAATCTATTTTTGTGCTGGATGAGAAACAGACCTCGCCAGGGCTGAAGGCAGGGGGAAGCAGGAGAGCGTCTGGGCCGCACGCTGGTCCTGGTTTCTCTGTTAGGCTTACCGGGGAGTCCCCAGGAACCGTGAAGATCTCTGCCAGCCGTGGTGGTGACTGTATGCAGGCCTGAAATGCCCCTGCTCTCCAGCAAATAAGACCTAGCTCAGGGGCGCCTGGGTGGCTCAGTGGGTTAAAGCCTCTGCCTTCGGCTCTGGTCATGATTCCAGGGTCCTGGGATCACGCCCTGCATCAGGCTCTCTGCTCAGCGGGGAGCCTGCTTCCTCCTCTCTCTCAGCCTGCCTCTCTGCCTACTTGTGATCTCTGTCAAATAAATAAATAAAATCTTCAAAAAAAAAAGACCTAGCTCAGCCACAGAACATTGTGCTCACGGAGGCCGGGGGGCCACAGCAACTTCCACCAGTGAGGAAGCCCCGAGGAGACCCAACCCTGCCACTCTGTTAGGAGAGGCAGCGGTGGGGGAGCAGCACATCCGTTCACATGTAGGAGCGCTGGAACATACAAGGACAACTAACGGTGCTGGGAAAAAGGGACAGCCATGGGTGGAAAAATGACACTGGACTGTCTCCTCACATCACACACAGATAGATTCAAAATGGATGAAAGACCTCAATGTGAGACAGGAATCCATTAAAATCCTTCAGAACACAGGCGGTAACCTCTCCGACCTCAGCCGCAGCAACTTCTTCCTAGACACATCGCCAACGGCAAGGGTAGCAAGGGCAAAAATGAACTAGTGAGGTTTCATCAAGATAAAAAGCTTCTGCACAGCAGAGGAAACAGTCAACAAAACCAAAAGATAACTGACAGAATGGGAGAAGATATTTGCAAATGACATATCAGATAAAGGGATAGTATCCAAGATCTATAAAGAACTCATCAAACTCAACACCCAAAGAACAAATAATCCAATCAAGAAACAGGCAGAAGACATGAACAGACATGTCTGCCAAGAAGACATTCAGATGGCCAACAGACACATGAGAAAGTGCTCCACATCACTCGGCATCGGGGAAATACAAATCCAAATCACAATGAGACACCACCTCACACCAGTCAGAATGGCTAAAATTAACCCATCAGGAGGTGTTGGTGAGGTTGTGGAGAAAGGGGAGCCGTCCTACCCTGTTGATGGGAATGCCAGCTGGTGCAGCCACTCTGGGCAACAGGATGGAGGTTCCTCAAAAAGTTGAAAATAGAGCTATGCTACGACCCAGCAATCACACTACAGAGTATTTACCCTAAAGATACAAATGTAGGGATCCGAAGGGGCACGTGCACCCGAATGTTTATAGCAGCAATGTCCACGATAGGCAAACTGTGGAAAGAGCCCAGATGTCCACCAACAGATGAATGGATAAAGAAGATGTGGTATATCTATACACAATGGAATACTATGCAGCCATCAAAAATTTGAAATCTTGGGGCACCTGGGTGGCTCAGGGGAGTAAAGCCTCTGCCTTCGGTGTGGGTCAAGACCCCAGGACCTGGGAGCCCACATTGGGCTCTCTGCTCAGCAGGGAGCCTGCTTCCTCCTCTCTCTCTCTCTTTCTCTACGTTCCTCTATTTGTGATCCCTATCTGTCAAATAAATAAATAAAATCTTTAAAAAAAAATTTGAATTTTTTTGCCATTTGCAAGGATATGGATAGAACTAGAAGCTATTATGCTAGATGAAATAAATCAATCAAAAAAAGACAATTATGTGATCTCTCAGATATGAGAAATTTGAGAAATTAGGCAGAGGATCACAGGGGAAGGGAGGAAAAAAATCAAACAAGTTGAAATCAGAAAGGGAGACAGAGACTCAATCTCAGGTAACAAACTGAGGGCTGCTGAAGGGGAGGTGGGTGGGAGGGAGGGATGGGGGGTCTGGGTGATGGAGTTGG
Organism: Neogale vison; assembly: GCF_020171115.1. Classification (NCBI taxonomy): domain Eukaryota; kingdom Metazoa; phylum Chordata; class Mammalia; order Carnivora; family Mustelidae; genus Neogale; species Neogale vison. The sequence continues at coordinate 12,291,067 of NC_058096.1, read as the reverse complement.
GGAGGGTATGTGCTATGTGAGTCCTGTGTATTGTGTAAGACTGATGATTCACAGACCTGTACCCCCGAAACAAATAATACCTCACATGTTATCCAAAAATAAATAAATAAAAATAAAGCCTTAAGAAAAAAAAGACAACTGTAGTTGAAAAGGAACAAAACAGCACAAATGAGGACATGGTGTCCCAGTGCAGCTAAATTAAGTCCAGCAGGAAGCAGCCTGGGGGTCCTGAAGGCATCACACCAGCCACACCAATGGGGAGAGCCACAGAACACAGGCCTTGCCCCGTTCCCCACACCCACCCCCGGTGCCCTCTGTGTAGGCCTGACTGCAGCTGCGACAGGCCACGAGGGAGCAAGCTGGGCCCGGGAGCACTTGCAAGAAGCAGCTAACATGTTCCCGCCGGGAGGAAACAGAGGCCAGAGGTTGGGTGGGAAGAGAGTTTCAGCGCAGACCCTCCGGTACCACCTAAATTTTGAACTTGTGAATATATCAGCTAATGTTAAAAATCACTTAAATTAGATGCGTAGCTCTGGGGAGATGGAGTGGACACAGTTTCTCTATTTCTAGCAGTACGCACAAACGAAAAATCCTGGACAGATGTAAGACGACCCTGAAAGGTGGAAAGGAAGCTGACCAGCCGGGGGCTCAGGTGAGCTCCCCGTGTTTTCTTTCTGCCCCTGGTGTCCCGGACTCTGAGCTGAGGAAGCCAGCGGCCCAGGAAACCAACAGGCACTGATAAAGCCTGAACAAAAGGCTGCTCTCTCTAGGCTCTAGAAGGAAGGCTAGAAGAGAAGCAGCCTAGCAAGACAAAATGTGGACAGTAGCTGCTCCGCTCCAGCCGAAGACCTCAGAGGAAGCCGCGGCCCTGCTCCCACCCACCCCAGCGAAGGCGCGGTGTGGCGCCCGGCAGGCTGTGAGACGGGACCCCAAGTCCCCTGCTAGAGTGACGCTGTCGGGGAGGCTAAGAGGGGGCTGGGGGGCAGTACGAGAGGCCCCTCCTGCTCCTCACTGAGCACCAGCGGAGGCCTCCTCAGGGGAGGCCCCACGAGGAGCAGTCACGAGCCGCTCCTGACTCTCCCGGCCCCGAGCATCAGCACAGACGTGATCCATGAAAGCAGAAACTGATCCACGGGACTTGCTCAAAATGAAAAACCTGGGCTCGGTGAAAGGCTCTGTCCTGAGGATGACAAAAGCTACAGACTGGGAGAAAATAATCGCTGGAATATCTGGAATATATAAAGAACCCCCAAACCTCACGGGGAAAAAACGCGAAAAAAGATCCCATTAGAAAATGGGCAAACGACATGCCCTGACACTTCAATAAAGAGGACATACAGAGCGCCGACGAACCTCAAGACGCTGGACACCATCAGCCATCAGGAAATGCAAATGAAAACCACAGTGAGGTATCACGACACGCCTATCAGTGACAAAACGCCGCACACCAATAGACCCGCCACGCCCTGTGCAGCCCGCGTCCTGTGTCCCGCCTACCTTAGCTCACAAACACTCCCGCCCTCCGGCTACTCGACACTTAATTTCAAAATCACACTTACTCCAACAAAAAGCCAACCTCGGCAGGCTCTCCCTCATTTTCAAAGAGAAAACCTGGTGGCATTTGATCACTATCTAGTGGCAATTCAGAAAAGGCTCTTGCCATTGAAAATTAGGAAAACCAGCAAGGATGAAAGAATACTCCCAGGATTTAAGATTATAAACGGCCTTATTTTTTTTTTTTTTTTAAGTCACTGTATATTCAAAACATTCACTGTTACTCTTCTAAAAGTCTCGGAATGAAAAGGTAGAAGGCAGATGGAGATACTCTAGGATGAGTAACAAACTTCCGTTACCATGGTCGTCACCCCCACGAGAAAGCTGATACGGTCCGGCCCCGCGCCCCGGTCCGGCCCCGCGCCCTGGCCCGCGGAAGGCCGCACTCACCTGGCCTGGTGAGCTCGCTGAAGAGATGCAGGAGAAAGCAGGGGTCATAAAGGTCATCGAGATCCACTGTGCTCCGGTCTCTAAAGATCAGTTCCTCTGCATCCTGAGACAGCCCGAAACAAACAGAATGTGAGGTCTGGTCTCATAAATGTAAAAACACATGAGTGCTTAGCCACTAATCTAGAGTTTAAATGATTTTGAATATTCAAAAGCATAAGAAAACAGCGCTTCTAACACAAAACAGCTATTATGGGATGGTTGGCATCTGTATCCCCATTTTGCAAAAACCAGTGTTTTTGCCGGGGCTCGGGGGTGTGTGCAGGGCAGTTCTGAAGGACACGGGCATGGCCAGTGACGATAACGGCTGAGGCGGAGTGACAGGTGTACGGCAGCCCTGTCTCGGTCCCTCTGTGTACAGCTGGAACTGTACGGAACGCGATGTCAACAGCCCGTAAGAGAAACAGCGTGTGTTTCACAGGATGCTGAAGCCGAGGGGGCCGACGGACTCCCCAGCAGGGCGAGCAGGACTCGCTGCTGCTGAGAATGCCCCCCGCTGGCTCTGCCCCCAGCCCCGCACCTCGGGGGGCAGCAGCTTCCGCTTCTGGGGGAAGTGGAGGATGGTCTTCATCATGCGGTCCCGATCCAGCAGGCGGAGGATGTCCCCGACGCTCGGCTGCTGCCACAGTGACTTGCCCAGGCTCCGGCACGTCTTGTGATGCTCCACCGCCGCGGGGCCCCACAGCAGGACTCTAGAGCCAGGTGGGATGACAAAGACGGGTCACGCCTCCCCCCGGGACAGAATGCACGATGGGGACAATGGCCAGCAAGGGCAGCTCTGCCAAGCAGCCAGCACACGCCAGGCACTGTCCGGAGCATGGGACGAGAGCGCCGTCATCTAGTCCCCCTAACAAAGGGGGAGGGGCGCGTGGCAGAGAGGCTAGCTGTGATGGGGGCGGTGACAGTGTGTGGGGGGACACCTGCACGGAGCTTACGACGTGCCCCTTACTGTGCCCCTTACTCGAAGCCCTTCCATCTACTAGTCCCACTGTATCTGTGGGACAACCCCAGGACGGGGGTACCATCATTATCCCCATTTTGCAAATGGGGGAAGCGATCCCGGGAGGATTAATCAAGTTGCTCAGCTGGCCACTTGCCCAGCTGGTCGGTGGCAGAGCTGCAATGTCAAGCGGGGAAGTCTGGCTCCAGAGTCCAGATGCCGGGCCACAGCTGGAGAATCCCGGCTGCTCCGTGATGCTTCCAGATTCAAACCCCTCCCGAGTCACAGGCGGCCACGAGCCCCGCAGGCCTGACCCAACGGCCTTGGCCGTGGCTGCCTCGAGTCTACCATGTAAACGCCTCAACCTGTTAGCACCAACACCCACTGCAGCGGCCCCAGAGATCGCCTCCCCTTCCTCTTCCTTTTCTCCCCACTCCCGCCCACCCACCTCCCCACTGGCGGGAGGTGCTCCGTGAAAGCCCGGCTCTGACGGGGAGCACTTCTCTGCCCCCAGAGGTCTATCAGCTGTCTCTCTCCTGGATGGAAATGAAAGTCTTTCAGTCTGATCCTTACAGTCCCGACCAGCCAGGCTGTCTGGCCTTCCCACTGCCTCTTCCCTCTGCTTATCTCGTGATGCACACAAGCTCAGCTGCTCACCATTCCCAGGAACGTGCTGACTTTCCCAACTCCCAGCCATGGTGACCCTGGTCCTTCCACGTGGTGTCCCCAGGCTCCTCACCGACCCCTCACGTCCATCAAATCCCTCCAGTGCCAACCGGGTCACGGAGCTTTCCCTGACGCCCCCTCGGGAGACGGTACTCCCATGAGCTCCCCTGACAGCTGGGTCACGCCACCAAACGCCAATTACGAAGAGTTACGTTCACAGTCACTGATCCCCTTAACAGACACGGCAAGACCGTGTCTTACCCCTCTAGGTGCTCCCAACAGCGCTGGGCCCAGCGCCTTGTAAACAGCAGGCGCTCAGTGAACATCTACTTAACGAAGACTTCTAAACTGAACTCCAAACACACACTCCTTTCTGCGCAGGCCAGCAGGAGTCATTCGAGTCACAAAATAAATTAGCTATTTCAGGGGGCTGTTCTCTGGCGGGTAGAGGAAGCAGACAAGCAGCAGACCCCCTGGATCCATCGGTCAAGCGGGCACGGTGTGCTGGTGTGAGGGCTGCCTGCTGAACGCCCACAGAGCGCCGCGTGGGCCCCCTCACTCAGGCCTGCTCCTTCAGGGATGGCCACGGACCATCCTTAGAGCGTGAGGCCAGGCCTTCCGCGGGAGCCGGGGTATGACGGAAGGGAGCCCCTCCATCGAGCTCTCCCCGAGAACCACAAAGGTACGAGAGAAAAGCTGGGGAGCTTGCTGTCGGGACACGCTCCCCAAGTCTCAGGACGGCACCTTCAAAGGCTGCCACTCGCCCCTCCAGGCCCAACGTCACCTGAAGTTCACGAGGCTGAGGTCATTTTGTTCATACGCCCGGAGGAGAAGTAAAATCTTCTGGTCTAGAAGTCAAACCAAGGCCCATTTAGAAAGCTGAACCATCACATGCTCCTCCCATCCTGTCACACCGCCTGATCTCATGCTCCCAAGTCACACGGCCTGGTCCCCTCACACTCCCGGGTCACACGGCCTGGTCCCCTCACATTCCCCGGTCACTCAGCCTCATCCCCTCACACTCCCCAGTCACAGTGCCTGCCTGGTCCCCTCACACTCCCCGGTCACACAGTCACACGGCCTGGTTCCCTCACACTCCCCAATCGCAGGGCCTGCCTGGTCCCCACACTCCCTGGTCACACCGTCTAGTTACAACACCTGCCTGGTCCCCACACTCCCTGGCCATACCACCCAGGCCCCACCCCCTTACCCAGGACGCTGAGAGTGGCACCATAGGCCCCAAGGAGCACGGCAAAGTGACTGCTTTCACAGACAGAGGGACACATCTTCACCACCAGGGACATCAGATCCACCAGCGCTTCTGGAAGGAAACAAGACTGAACTGCGCAGCAGCGCAAGGGGATGTGCACACGAGAAGAAAAGCAGAAGAGGAAGCATCTCGGGAACATTTAAATGCTTGAAATATCTTCTCTGAACAATATCGGTCTCTGGCCTGAGCCTCCTCTTCTCTCTCCTTCTTAGAAGAAGCCCATCTTCACCACCATGTCTCTCCCCAGGGCTGTGGCAAGGCTGTCGCCGCTCTCTTCGCTCCCCCTCCCACACCTGAAGCCGCCCAAGATTTTCAAGTCTAAGCAGCTCCGAGACCGTGCTGGCAAACTCTGCAGCTCTACCCCTGCCGAAATAAACAGCGGGGCCTTCGTGCTTTTCCCACCCCCATTCCAGGAACTCGGGGGTCGGCTCTCTTCAGTCAGCCGTGGTCACAGACCGACCGCGGGGACTTCTACCGCCTGAGCATGTTCATGTTGTCTCTGAGCAGAGCGTGGCTTCAAGGGGACAGGACCCTTCGGACCATCTCCTCTGACCTCTCCCACAGCCTACACCAAACTCGGGGTCACGGGCGCTAAAATAAACCCTACTGAACTGCGACAGAGCTTCCAGAACCTGGCCTTTCTGACAGCTTCCTGGCAGGGAACTGTTAACTGGTACGTTCAAACTCTTCACCCTTGAGGAAGGTTTCAATCTTCTGTTTAAAGCATTTCACACAACTAAACAGCTTCTCTTAGGGCAGACACACAATGAACTTCCCCCAATTCCCAGATTTTAACACTTGCCCGTGGCATGGACGTTAAGACCTGAAACGTGACTTCTAGAAGCCAGAACAGACTTTGAAGAGAAGTCTGTATTTGCTGCTTGGCCCGAAGTCAGAGGAAACACTTCTTGAGCTTGGATTTGAGAGAAACAAAATACCCTAACGCCATTCTGGTAACGCTTCCTTAGCTCTGAAAACGCATCGGTGCTAAATCTTGGTGCGCAGCGAGCGCCACAAATCAAGAAATAAAATCTGTTTCTGAAATGGGACGGTGGGGGCGGGGGGGGTCACCTTTTACTTGATTGTCCGGGTTTTCCTCTTCTTCAGATTTCAGCAGAGTTGGCAAAAACAGAGAGTGCTGCGTGAGCATCATGTGGACCACGGGGAGCTGGATGAGCTTCGCGCACACAGAGTTTTCCGGAAGATACAGGTGCTGTATGGCAGCGTGGAGGGCCTTCAAAAATGCGTGGTCCTGATACCGAAATCTAGGAGGCAAGCATCGGGGATGCGGTGGGGAAGAGCTTCATATAGGGGAGTTTTATTTCACAGGAGACAATAAAAAACCTTTTTCTCGGCATTTTCCGAAGATAAATTTCTAACACACCGTAAAGATGAAAATTCTACAGCGCGCACCTGTCTACCCGTGGTGATCCCACTACCGCCACCGTAGGACACTCGCTTGATCACCCTCCTAGCCCTCCACGTGCGGCAGGGGGCACTTCTGAAACCAGGGACAGGATGCGTTCATTTTCCCGCAGTGCGAACACCAAACCAACCTCCTATTCAGCTAAAGTGCCAGGAGGCAGAATCCTGCACCTGAACCAAGACCACTCGCGCCTCAGCCCGCCCTGCCACGGCAGCCTCCCTCCTTCCTCACATCCAGCAACTGGGAAACCCCATCCGGGGCTTCAGAGGCCTCCTCGGTCTTAAACCCTTCAGAACCCACTGAAGGCATGAAAGCATCCTGCTCTCGAACAAAGCAGCTTTTCTGTCATGTGGGACTCACTGACATTAAGAATCACTTAACGTACAGGGGGCATTCTAGAAATACACATTAGCCAAAGTCTGGGAGAAATGTCACCATTTCAGGATGGTAATCCTCGGGGGTCATCGATCTGTGACCCGCCTTCACGTCTTTCTCTCCTCTTGGACAGTATTTTTCTGTTTCAACGTGGTGACTCATCAGGGAAGAGAAAATCAGAGGCACAACGAGAAAGTTTCGTGACTACCTGACTGCTGGAAACCGAAGAGTCTGACCCTATCAAGTGTGAATGAGGATGTAGGAAAACGCACGCTAGGGGAGCTCGGAAACTGTAGACAGCGAGTGGAAAATCTAGTAAAACTGAAGCTGTGGCCACACTCCCCACCAGCGAGCGCCCCTTCCTGAGAAAACCAGGCACAAGGCACGAGGCGGTGCACAGCCTTCACTGCGGGCATGAGAGGGACGGGGGGGAGGGAGGAAGGCGTCCACGGGCGGGGGCTGACGACAGAACTAGACCCCACCGCGCAGCAAAAACAAATGGGCTGAGATCTGTGTGTATCAGCTTGGGTAACTCAAAAGCACTTGAGCGCAAAAAAAAAAAAAACCACATAAGGTGATAGACACATTGGTACAGGAAGTCAGGAAGTGAAGCCAACTAAAATAATGTCATTACTGCTTAGAGACAGGCTGGCATGCAACCAAGGTAGGAAAACACCCACGGCAGTGACAAAGCCTGACCTCAGGAGAGTGACGCTTTCTGGGGAGGGAGGGGGATCGGGACAAACACAGGAAGCTGTCGGCACTTATTCAGTCTGGGTGCTGCTCTAGTATTCTCTGCACACTTCTGGTTTCTAAAAATTATTTCATTTTTTAAAGGCCTCCTCTGTCCTCATCTCCAGAAGCCAACTCCATGTCAGTGGGCAAATCGTCCAGCCGCACTGGCATCCCACACCCCGTCATCTGTGAACCGGGAGCGCCGTGTGGTCCCCAAACCCCGCGGGCTCGGTGTCGCACGCTCACGCCCGCGCTGAATCACCCCGACAGAGCAAACGGACGCACTTGAGTCCAGTCTTCACGAATTTCTGCCAATCACCAGGATCAACTTCGTTAAGGGAACTCTGTGAATAAAAGAAGCAAGAAATATTCAGGGTTCATCTCCAATTAATTTAAAATTGAAAATACAGAGCTTAAATGAGAGCCATCCAGGAAACACGGAATTCGGTGACCTAAGCAAGCCACAAAAGCACACAGCTGTTTTTTTCTTGGATTTTTTTCTAAGCTGTTTTATTCCTTCTGTGAGTAGCTCTGTCATTTCATTAGCGTGTCTATAGTCACCAAATAGCAGGAAAAAAAGTCCTGACAGCCCTGTTACCTTTCCCTTTGTCCACCAATTCAGAAGGCGCTTGTGGCCTACGTCACACACGGGGGCCAGACACACATGGCTTACATACCGGACAGCACCTCTCCCCAGGGGAAGACCGTTGCCCCACGGGCAGGGCCGGTGCTGACCCACAGTCCCTGAGGTAGAGAAAACCTCCAAATACGGCGCCCAGTTAAATCAGAGGGCTGGGTGCTCTGGAGGGACGGGAACCTCGTGGAATGATGAAAATCTCTGACAGGAGTGTGGGCACAAGGTCTATGTGCATTTGTTAACACTAAGCCCCATGCTTAACAGCCTGTATTTCTCTCTCTCTCTCTCTCTCTCTCACACACACACACACACACACACACACGGAGCTGTATTTCACAATACAGGCTGGGCTGTTCCATGTGCCCCCCTCATTCTGCCATATTTGGGCTCCTAGTAACCTTGAATGCACAAACCTGTAACAAGGAATTAAGGCTGAGATACGGGTTATGAAGTCTCTTGATACAAGGTAAGCAACTGCTTGATCTATAAACTATGAATCTATTTATCACATTACTGTCACCTGGGGTTATTTTCCTGAGGATTATTTTTTAAATTTGGGTCCAGACTTCAAACGCAAGTCACAGACCTTATGAGTTTTAGTGTAATTTTACATCATGCACTGAGGAATAATTCATATGCTTCAAGATGTTATTTCTGTGCAAAAAAATAAATAATTCTTTTTAAAAGGATGTTTCAATAGAAGGGAATAATGACCAAAAATGAGAGCTATTTCCAAATATCATGACAGCTCTAGACTCACAGTGGCAAGAAGCCCCGGAAACCCCAATCACAAGAATCTTAAAACTACTCGAAGGCACATCACGATCACGTTGCTTTAAACAACGTTAAAAAAAAGATCCTAAGGGAGGGGAACAAAGGTTAAGAATGACAGACTTATCGAGAACAATGTATGCCAGAAGGCAGGAAAGCAATGCTTCAAAATGCTCACAGGAAATACAAAACCTGGAATGAAACTTCCCAACTCATTCTCAGGGCTGTGTTACCCGATCCTAAAACCTGACAAAGAACAGCTGCCAGAAAATGAAATCATAAACAGATAACCCACATGCACACAGAAGGAAAAATTCTTAATAAAATATCACCATCAAAAATAAAATCTTAATAAAATTCTTAATAAAATAAAAATTCTTAATAAAATATCACCAATAAAGATATTAAAATATCTTAATAAAATATCAAATCCAATAATACGGAAAAACCGTAATACACTGCCATCAAGCAGGTGTATCCCGGGAATGTGAAGTTCATTTAACCACCAAAAGCCAATTAATGTAAGTCATCTTATTAACAGACTAAGTAAGAAAAAAAACCCCAGAAACCGTTCCAGTAGAAGTGAAGCGTGCTTAACCAAATCCCACATCTGTTCACGGAAGAAGGCGGCACAGTCCCGGGGCCTCCCCCAGCGGCCGCTTTGCCTCTCGGACTTGACCGTGCTCAGCTCCCGCTAGTTCTGGGAGCACGGCCGTGAACTCTGCTGTCTATTCCACTCTTCCCCTTCAAAGTGCAGTCAGGCCCTCCACGGAAAGGAAAGACCCCTACCAGCAGCTCACGGAACCTCAGCAGCATCTGCCGCTCCTGATCCCGGGCGCTGTCGAGGTCGTGCTGGCCCCCACTGAGAGACGCGATCAGCCATTTCACACAGGACTCCAACAGAGCCGTCCTCCAGGCACGCAGCTCTCCGGCCGACCCCTCCAGCACTGCCGACACAGAGTCGGCCACACTCCAACTGCAGCAGGGGACAAAAGGCAGAGTCAGGGGCATGGCCGAAATGCCTCCAGCTTAAGTGTCCCTCACATTACAGTGGGCCACCTGGGACAGGTGCCCTGAGTCCCACTGCCCCGCAGCACCCAAGCACCGGAGCCCCTGGCTGCCCTGGCCATTGTTCTACCCTCTAGATGCCAGAAGTGACAACCACCCCTACTGGCCACCCACTGAGTTGTGATAATAAAAAATGTCAGACGTGGCCAACTGTCCCCAGGAGGGGAGCAAAATCACCCCCGGCTGAGAACTGCTGCTCTCAGGGCGTCAGACCCAGCCGTCCACTCAGGGACATGTGCTCGCTCCAGGCAGGATGGCTGGAGGAAGACTTCCTGGAGGAGGCGCCTTCTCATCGATGGGCATGACAGCAGTGCGGCAACTTTCCACTAGCTTATAAAACTACTGCGGTGCGGCGCCTGGGTGGCTCAGTGGGTTAAAGCCTCTGCCTCTGGCTCAGGTCGTGATCCCAGGGTCCTGGGACTGAGCCCCACATTGGGCTCTCTGCTCAGCAGGGAGCCTGCCTCCTCCTCTCTCTGCCTACTTGTGATCTCTGTCAAATAAATAAAATCTTCAAAAACAAAACAAAACAACTACTGGGAAAAGTGAAGCAGAGACGGACGCAGGCCTTCCTACCTCTCGTGCCTGCCTGGAGTCTGCAGCAAGTCCGGCAAATGGTCCACGAGGACAGCAAGGTCCTTGGCTTTTGCAAACGGGACCAGCTGGGCCAGGACCTCCTGATGCAGCCCGGACGCTGGGGGCCCCTCTGTGCTGAGAAGCCTGGTCTGCAGCCGTCTCCACAGGGCCTTCCTCATGACAGGAATGACAGCAGAGGACACTAGGTAGAGACAAAAAGGAGAAACCGTCACACGCTGTGTCCAGGACCAGCATGTACCAGCTCACAGAGCCCACGGCTAACTTTCAGGAACTTGTGACTGGCTGGGGTCACGCTCGTAGCTTGAGGCTGGCCGGGGCAGAAGCACGGATGCCACGGAGACCGGCAAACAGCTGGCAAAGGCCAGTTGGTTAAACGCTGCCCAGCACGTCACTGGTCCTCTGGCAGTCAACCCTCCAACACGGCCCTGAGCGTAGGCCTAGCTCCAAGCTGGGCATGGGACTCTGAGGACCAAAGCTCTGGACTCACTCAGGACTCGTGCCTCAAAGGCATGGGAACGGGAGAGGCACGTCAGAAGTGCCCCAAGAGTCACTGACTAAAGGGGGCGCCTGGGTGGCTCAGTTGGGTAAGCATCCAACTGTTGGGTTCAGCTCAGGTCGCGATCTCCTGGGTTGTGAGATCGAGCCCTCCGCCGGGCTCCCTGCTCAGTGTGGAGTCCGCTGGACATTCTCTCTCTCCCGCTCTCTCTGCCCCTCCCACTCGTTCCCCTCCACCTGCCCCTCAAGTAAATAAATCTTAAAAAAAAAAAGAGGAATCACTGATTTAAAGCAGGTTCTGTTACTTTTAAAAACGTCTGTCACTGCTGCTATGAAGTCATGACACCCTGAGGGAAAGCAGTAAGTGAACAATCATTCATATACACAATAAAAAAAATAAATAAAGTAATTTCAGGTGAATAAAAAGTGCCTCAGCCCCGAAAGCCTGCAGGTGGAAGACGAGGGCTGGGCCCAAGCCGCCTCCACTCAGCATCACTGTCACCACTGCTGGTGGGGACAAGGAACAGGACAAAGGGAGGTCACCCCGAATGCCTCCCTTGCCCCGGGGCGGACCTTCCTCAACCCAGCCCGCCCCAGCTTCCCGTGGGGGTCTTGGGGTGGACGGGAGCGTGGGGGCAGCACCTCACACCACAGGCTGAGATGTGGGGCGCTGAGTGCGAATGTCTCCTGTCTCTCCATCTGCAGAGCTGGGTCAGTGTCTGGGGGGGAGAGCACTTCGCCCACACCCCAAACGTGGAAATTCCAGGTCAGAAACGGCCCTCTGCCTTAGCACCGCCGGCTGCCCAAAGCCCGCAGCTCCCGTACCTCCCGCCGGGCGTGCGAAGCGTCCCTGCGTCCTGGCCTGGAGGTAGGCGTGGAGGAGCGGGAGGAAGTCGTCCAGCCGCTCCTGCAGGCAGAGCCCCGCGCCGGGCCGCGCGCACCACAGCTCGAAGCGCAGGACGTGGGTGCAGCTCAGCGGCAGGAGCAGGGCGGCGACGCCGAGGGCCGCCTGCGTCCGCCGGGCCAGGCAGTAGTCCAGCACGTCGACCCCGACGGCGGGGGCCAGCGCGGGCTCTCTCTGCAGGGTGTGCAGCAACACGGCGTCCAGCTCGTCCACGGCCAGCGCGGGGAGCAGAGCCCCCAGGCCTCTCACAAACTCAGAGGCCCAAAGGAGCTCGCCGCTCTGCAGCGGGTCCTGGGGGCTGCTGGCCAACAGCTGGACCAGGGTCTTGCCGAGCACGTTCAGGTGTCTCTCCTTCCCGGGAGACTTTGGGAGCCGCTGGGCCACCAGCTGGGCCTCAGGCAGGCTCAGCAGGGCCAGGGTGACCTCTCGAAGCTGGGCGCCCTCCATGTAGGGATGCAGCCCCTGCAGGGCCTCCAGCTGCGGGAGCGTCTTTGGCGGCGCCGTAGCCGAGCCTGTCCTCCGGTGTCGCAGCTCCTTCAGCACGCTCTGAGTGATGGCCTCGGAGTACTTGGCCAGCAGACCCCGCTGACCCGTGCGCTGGAGGACCGGGGCGCTGGCCAGCAGCAGCTGCAGGACCCCGGCGCTGAGGTGGGCCGCCAGGAGTTTCACAAGGACAGGGCTGAGGGTGTGCGGCGGGATGGCCTGTTGCTCCAGGGCCAGGAACCAGCCCTCCAGCGTGGGGTGTCTGAGGATGGCCACAAGCACCTCCTCCAGCGTCTGAAATACAGCGACAAGGCACAGACCTCACACACGGCCCAGGGCCAGCCCGCTGTAGGATGGACGGAGGACAACGGCATCCCTGAGCCCTTCTATCCGCAAGCCCGAGCTCTCCCACAGCGCCCCAACCCAAGCCCAGTCAAAGCTGTATCCCGACCGCAGAGCACCCGACCAGCACCACCCCCCAGCCCCTGGGGCGACTGTGACAGCTGATGGAGACGGGGCTGGTGCCCCACCCACAGGGGCAGGGGCTGGCCAATTCAGCCGGAACAAACAGATCAACCATACAACCGGGCTTGGCTACGCAGCAAAGCCCAGCGTGCGGAAGGCCGGTCACCCGGCTCCTGCTTAGCGGCCCTGCCCTCCGACGACGGTCTGACTGAGGGACACGGGCATCCCAGGAGCAGCGGGGTCACGGCACAGGAGAGACCCCACATCTGGGAACGGCGGATGGGGATCAAGCAGCTGGGCGAGCCCGGGAGCAGGAACTGAAGGTCACATGCAGGTAGGGGCTGAGCCCAGAGTGACCCCCGGGAAACCAGCTCTGACCCCCCACTGTGTTCAGAGCACCCAGCGGAAAGCGGCTGCGTGCCCCCGCCGGGTGACAGGATAATCTGATCCAGTCGTTGTAAGTAGCCGTGGGGAACACGGTTCCTAGCCCTCGGAGTGACCAAAGAGATCAGACAGGCCATCCGTGAGAAGCGAGGCGTGAAGAGCGCGGCTGCTTCCCGAGCCCAGTGGAACAGCGAACACAACGGGTGACAGAGAGACACACCCTGGCCCCATGTCAGCAGCGGCCTGGGGGTCCCCAGCAGGGGAGAGGCTGCCTCCCGAGGCCATGAGCTCCTGCTCTGGAGCTACCGGGCCAGCCATACCCACCGCCCAGCCTTCGTTCGACCCAGGCCGCGACTGCTCCAAAGGAGAACGTTCCCGGTTTCTCAAGATGCTCACATCGCCCAGTGTGAGGGCAACTGCTCGGGGGGAAGGCGACTGGAAAGCTGCACGCCACGTTATACCGTGCTTCTCTGCGGGCGCAGGGGTTAGGGGTCAGGGGCTAAGGTGGGGGCATACAGTGTCTCTTTTGCAATGTTCTGTCCTTATTTATTTGCTACGAACATGTCCTCACGTTGGATCAGAAGGAGAGGGAGGGCCAGGGTCCGAGATGCAACAGGCACAGGCTAACGAGACCCACAGCAGGACAGCAACGGTACCTTGTCACCGGCCAGCTCCAGCGAGGCCATGCACTCCATGTCCAAAAAGAGGTCGGATTCGGCCTGGGCGGCCTCGCATTTCTGCTGGTTCTGTGCATCCAGCTGCACACAGTGGACAACCAGGCGCCGGAGGAGGTCCAGGAGGAGCTGCAGGACGGCGGGGCCTGCGCTTCGGCCCAGCTGTGAGGACGAGAGCCGCACGATTGCTCGGGGGCCAGGAAAAGCCTCGCAGTCACCATGACCATGACTACCCCGTCCCCGCGTGACCAGAAACAAGGACTGAGGAGAGAAACAGGCTGGAGTGGCAACTCCTCATAAAACACCAAGAAGCTCAAATTCCTCTCCAGTAAGATGTGCCCCCGAACCTTGCTGATGCACGGGGGTTTATCTTGACCAAGGTGAGGGAAACCCAAACTGCAACTTCGTAAACCACACTGGGAACAGAAAGCTCACCAGTGAAGGACAAAATTACAACTTATGAAAGACGGTGGGTCTGGCAGTGCACTGATCCAGGCTGCTGTGAGGAGAGGTCGGCCTGATGGGCGGCGGCCCCAGCAGCAGGGTCAGCCATGGCAGCTCCCGGTCTGCAGCTGTCTGGGGGGGACAGCTGTGCTGAGGGGGCCAGATTCTGTGAGGATACTGAGGCCTGCAGAAAATGGGTGCCCAGCCCACCTCTGCACGTCTGCTCCAGGAAAAAACAGCAGCCCAGGAGAGAGGGGCAGGCCGTGAACTAGCAGCCAAGACTCCCCAGCTGCGGGGGGACCTCACGGCCCTGTGTATGTCACGTCACGAAGTCTCCTCGTGAGCAACGGGGTGACAGTGAGACTCCACCAACACCGCCAAGCGGTCTGGACCCGACTCCAAGGGGGCTGCTCTGGAGGCAGAGATGTGGGGACACGCGGGGTCTGCGGGAGAGGGGCGCAGCGCTGACCTGGCCGAAGTTCTCCACGGTGCTCCGGAGGTAGAGCAGCAGGTGTTTGGCCGAGCGCAGGAGCCGGGGCATCGGGACGTGCGGGAGGGCGGCCCGCAGCTGTGCCTGGACCTGCTCGTCCAGGAGCGCGCCCTCGCTCTCGTAGGCCGTCTGCAGCAGGGCGGCGAAGGAGGCGGCGGGAGGACCCCGCGGGGCGAGGCTGCCTGGCATCTGAAGGGGCTTGGGGAGGCAGCAAAAGCCCGGAGAGGAGGACACACAAACAACCACAGATGAAAAAGGTACACGGTCAGCTAAGAGAGGTACAGGGTGACGTTCACAACAATCACGTCCTAATACTAAAAAATATGGGACTGCATGCCGTTTTATTTCGGTCAATTAAGCCGCAGTGTTCAGTCACTCGTTTGTCCCTAGAGGGTGTTAACACGAAGGCACTGGATGGGGAAGGCGCTCACATGCGGGGGAACGTGTGTCTGGAGCTGCATGCGACAGACATTTCCCTCAGAAGACGCACTGTGCGGCCAAGCACCCGACTCGCGATGTCGGCTCAGGTCCTGATCTCGAGCCCCACGTCAGGCTCTGCGCTCCGTGGGGAGAGCGCCTCTCCCTCTGCCCCTCCCCTCACTCATGCTCGCTCGCTCTCTCAACTACATAAATAAATAACATCTTAAAAAGCAGCGTCACTGTGAAAGTGGCAGGAAAGTGGGAGGTCCGTGCAGGAGCCAGCTCGGTAAGCCCCGGCCTTCCAGAGTCCCGCCGGCTCCCCAGCAGCCCAGGGCAGAGTACCTTGTTGGGAGACTAACAAGACAGTGGACAGAATGAAGACAAATTTCTGGAGTTCTACCTCAAACCGAAGTTGTTGATTTCTTCTCTGACAACCACTCTGCCTTTTCTGGTGACCCTCAGGCACCTTGTACTACCGTAACTCCACACACTCCACTTCCCAAGCCAGTGAAACGAGGCTGTGTGTCCGGAAACCAGCAGGTGTCCTGGCAGGGTCCCGGGACCAGTAGCCACACTGCTAGGAACCACAGAGAGAGGCCAACCCCCGGGACCGGCGGTGGGCCTGTGAACCGAACACCCTCAGGGAGGAGCCCAGAGACCACATCTGATGCCCCCTGGAGCGTGAGAAGCACTGCTGACTACTCGACAGAGAGGGGACGTCTTCCTTTGAGCACCCAGCAAGTGCAGCCCTGAACTGCGACATGTCCCCTGAGCTCTGACCGGCCACCCCCCAGTCTGAAGCACAGCCTAGCCCCCAGAGAAAGGTGACATCGGCTGGGAAGGGGGTGGATACTGGAGTGCACTGCCTGGCTGGAATCCTGACCCTGCCCCCACTGCTGCCTCGTGACAGAACCACTGTGCCTCAGTTTCCCCGTGTGTATACTAAGGCCAGTAAGTCCTGACCTTCTCGGAGTTGCTGTGAGGATTAAGTGACTTGAAAGGCCATCGTATCCCCTAGCAGCGGGCCCTGATGGACGGAAATGTGCAACCACCACAGACATGGCTACAGATGCCACAAGACAAGGAGGCCCTGAGCTGCCTTTTTCAAGAACAGCTAAAAACTTAGTGTATTAAAAAAATGCACACCGGGACGCCTGGGTGGCTCAGTTGGTTGGACGACTGCCTTCGGCTCAGGGCGTGATCCTGGAGTCCCGGGATCGAGTCCCACATCAGGCTCCCAGCTCCATGGGGAGTCTGCTTCGCTCTCTGACCTTCTCCTCGCTCATGCTCTCTCTCACTGTCTCTCTCTCTCAAATAAATAAATAAAATCTTAAAAAAAAAAAAAAAAATGCACACCACACTTAACTGCTCCCCAGGCCCTCCAACATTCATAAATAGTCTGCACTGGGGCCAGACCTACAGCACCCATTACAAAAATGTAGTCCCCCTGGGGCGCCTGCGTGGCTCAGTGGGTTAAGCTGCTGCCTTCGGCTCAGGTCATGATCTCAGGGTCCTGGGATCGAGTCCCGCATCAGGCTCTCTGCTCAGTGGGGAGCCTGCTTCCTCCTCTCTCTCTGCCTGCCTCTCTGCCTACTCGTGATCTCTGACAAATAAATAACTTTAAAAAAAAGACAAACAAACAAACAAAAATGTAGTCCCCACATAAAGAAAATTCTTTGTTTCCACTTTCCCAGTCTTCAAGAATGGAGCCTACTGGGGGCCGCCACGGCCCGGGCTGACAGCTGAGCCCGCATGGCTGAGGGGCGTGCTAAGGCCCGCCGAGGCAAGCTAGGACCCAGGCATACCAAATCAACTGGTAGGGGAAAAGACAACCTCCCTCCTGACCCAAGCTGGCACAGTGACAAGGCAGCCATGCAGCTCGCGGGAAACTCAGTCCCCGCATCCCTGACGCGCCCATGGGTATGTGGGTAGCCATCCACCCACCTAGCCGCTGGGCCGCCGTGGTGCCCTGAGCTCCTTCTCCCGTGCAGGGAGAGCAGAAGGTTAACAAGCTCCTCCCTGGAAACCGAGCAGCCGGACAGCCATCCGGCAGGGGCACAGCCAGCGTGGCCCACGGATGACACCGGGGTTTCCCAGGCCAAGGCCTGGCCTCCGTGGGAGCAGCGAGGCCGCAGCTCACCAAGGCCTCTCGGGCGGGCTCCGGGATCCAGCGGCTGTAGTACCCGTGGAACCGGGCCAGCTGATGACCGCAAGACGGGACCGGAGGCTCCAACTTGTCGTAAGCCTGAAGCAGCAGACACAGAGCCAGAGGGTCTCTCTGGGTGTGCAGGAGGTCTGTCAGCACTGCCGTCAGGTACGCCACGACGCTCTCTCCTGCAGGGGAGTGAGACGCGTGAGCGTGGCTGCTGGGACCACCCTTCTGTGACCCATCAATCACACCAACCCCCACACGTATCCCAGACCCGCAAAATGCACGCCAGAAAGGCAGATGCTGTCACTGCAGAGCACACCCAGGCCCCGTCCCGTTGATGTGTGACACACACACTCAGGCTTCTGGTCCCAAGGCCTGGAAGTGCAGACGCAGGCGCAGAAGCGGTGGTGCAGAAGCCACGGGGGCCAGGCCTCGCTCGGTGCTCCCCAATCGATTTCCCGTCCTTGGCACACGGGCCTCCCCTGTGGGGAGGCTGTGACCATGTGACTGATGTCACCACTTCCAGACCTGGGCAGACCAGCCTCTGCCTCACTGCCCACTCTCTCTTCCTCTTCCACACTGACCTCAGATGCCACGTTGAGATGGCACAGCTACCAGATGGGAGTGGCCTGGGTCCCTGAGCTACCTCCTAGAGGACAGTCACCCAAGAGAGCAACATGACCTGAGCTGGACTACGCCAAGGTCTAGAAGAACACCTTTCCTCGTTAAACCACGGCATGTCAGGGCTTATTTGTTCCTGCAGCAAAGCGTGAGCAAGCCTGACTAAGGGCACCATTGTGATCTGTGAGTACTTCCTTGGTTCTTAGTTCCAGCAATTTCCACCAAGTATGAAGGACTTGTAGCCTAGCATCGTGATAAGAATAAACGATGAAGAGAAAACATCAGTGTTGTAGCAGGGCTCTCTGCGGCCATGCAAATGACTATGGATTTATCCTCAAATGACCACTCTCCACAAGTCCAGCCAGCCCCTAGATTCTTATCCCTACATGCTTAGCTCTGGAGACCAGGAAGCTATCACGTTGGTGGGTCTGAATCTTGTTGCCTTGGAGTTTCAGCAATTATTCCTGGAGCCCCTGGACTCACAGCACCTACCCCAAGAGACCCAGCCGGACGACATACCCAGGGTATCCCGACGACACACAGGTACCTGTTTCACTTTCCGTCCCGAGGAGCAACTTATTCCTGGCTTCCAGGGCAGCGGGCACCACAGCACTGAATGGGAACGTGAGTAGGATCATGTCTTCATTCAGTAAGAATCCAATTTCCTCGTCCAAGCCTTCACTGCCCTCCACCAGGACGTCCACCATGTCGAGAACATCTGAGTCAGAAAAGGGAGAGTCAAACCAAGGCCAAGAGCCCCCGAAGGAACCCACTGCAAAGAGCTCCACAGGAAGGGAGAATGTTTGATAAAAGCTAAATGTTTCTGGGGGAAAAAGCTTAACATGAAGGCTGATTCTAAACCGGTCGGGACATCGCCTATGAAATCTTGAGATCTTTGCCAGACAAAATGCAGGCTCTCCAGCTCAGGTGGTAAGAGACTGAAGTTTCCTCAAGTGACACAGACAAGCTCCCAAACCTTAACCTGGATATTCAGGCAAACAGAGGAAAATCTGAGAAGCAAAAAGGGTAAGGGTTGAAGCGTAGACCAGAGCCAATGACCGGATTAAAACCCTGACTTTCCTAGGTACTAGCTGTGTGACTTCAGCTAATTACCTAACCTCTCTGTGCCTCGGCTGCCTTATCACTGTACAAAATGAGGATAAGGACACCTGCCCTGTAGGGTGGGTCACAAGGTTGCAGGAGGAAGATTCATGAAGAGCTGAGGTCAGCACCTGGCACAGAGAAACACTGCACAAACAAAAATTACCCAGCAAACAGACTCTGTACCTACTCCTTGTTCTACGAGCGAATAAGGCTATTTTCATTTCCAGAGTAGGCTGATCTCTGACTCAAAGAAACAGGTGTGTGCACTCCGCATAAGACACGAATGCGATTCTCATTTTCATCACTAACTGGCCACGGTGGCTCGATCTTCGGAAGCCCGAGGAGCACAGAGGCAGGGGCGCCTACCGTCGATGTGAGAGATGGGAATGCTGACATCATCGGCATCCTGCTTCGTCCCGGTGGCCTGCAGCGTGCTGGCTTCCTGGACAAAGTCCGAGGCTTTGTCTGTGTAGGAATAGGGATTCGCCACCAACGTCAGCAAAACCTGGGCATTGAAGAGTCAAGCAGAAAACACTGAGATGGTCACAAATGAAATGCAAATATGCCCCAAAATCTGACCGGTAAAATAAGGGAAGAGTTAACATGTCAGCAGTCCTCCATAAGAACAATAATTTTTCCCCAAAGTTTTTTTTTAACTTTTTGTTATAGAATTAAAAAAAAAAAAATTCCATTTAGTATAAACCATTGCTTTTAATATCGCGCTAAGCATACCACTATCCTCTGTCCAAAAGCAGATCCTCAAAAGGAAACTAAAACAGTCCATGGTAATACAGTCCCATTTTACAGTTTCGACAACGAAGCGAATTCTGACATCTCAGCAGAATTAGGAAGTAAGCCAGAAACAGGGCATTCGGCACCAGGGCATCAAAAATGCCTTAATTATACTAAAGCGCAATTGGCATATTTACTAATGTGCTCCTCTAACACCGGAAATAGGTGCCTACCCGTTCCAAAAACTGAATCACGGTCTCTCGCTTCTCCTCCGCGGTGTCCTCTAGGTGCTCCAGCCACAGCTCCAGCTCCCTCCAGGTGTGCTCGAACACCCCCGTGTCCCGCAGAATCTGTCAGGAAGCACACCCGGGGGGCAGCGTTGGTGGGTAGGGGGCAGGACGGAGGCTGCACTCCGTGGGAGCCCAAGGAGCACAACACGGAGACCCAAGGGCACAGAGGGGGTCAAAGTCTCATGTGCAGCTCTACTCCAAAGCCACTCTTTGAAAGCAGCACTCCCGAGGTTGAGGGAAACAAGGAAGAGACATCATCCCGCGCCCCGTGAGCGATCACAGCATCTCTGGTCTTGCTGTCTCCTATTCCTTTCTGTCACTCCTAAATAATAAAAAGAAAAAAGCCTCCAGCTGCTACTTAGGAGTCTGGTTTTTCTATCTGAATTTTCACAAAGACCCCAAGTAGACATGCATGACTCAGCCCCTCACAGCAGCCCACCATCAGCCTGCATGAAATTCTCCAAGGAGACACACCGCTCCTATCACACTGGGTCGCGTCGGATCGCGTCGCGTTGCGTCACATCACGTCACCACAGTGTGGCCCCTGAAGCCTCAGACCTGGGGCAAGGAGCACCAGCATTTCTAAGAGCACAGAATGTGTTAAGGAGCAGGATCTTGAACCAGGGGGATTAAATGATGTCCCCAAATGGCCCGATGCCAGACTGAGCGTCTGAGTAGTCCCAGTGCACGAGCCCTGCCCCGAAGGGAGACGTGATGGTGCCAATCCCGCCTATGTGCAGCCAGCGATCCCGAAATCGGGCCGGGGTCAAGAGCAGGCCTACAGGGAAATGGCAACTAGCAGAGGTCAAGACCCAGACATTCACGTTGTTCGAGCAGCTCAGGTGAGAAGGTTATAAGGCAGCAAGACAATCGGCCCCTCAAATAAAGGCAGAATCTCTGCATCCGAGAAGCCACCAGGAATTCTGTAGCACCCATGAGACGCCCGCTGCACAGCAGAAACAAGGAATGCGATTTCCTACAGCTACACCAAGTGTAAGACCGAGAAGCTGACAGTCCAACTCTCTGTTCCCTTCCACTGACTCTGACACCCGTGCTGTGGGTGACCGAGGAGGTCAGGACAGCTGAGCCCCGGAGAAGGCTGGAAGAAGGAAGAGGGATCGTCTATTTGAACAGTTCCCCGAAGGGCCAGAAATCCATTTATTGAGTCCACACGCCCTACAGCATGATCACAAGTCCTCTCCCCTGCAATCCGACCATTTCATCATTCCCGTTCATCACGGGAACACGACGTCCGGGGAGGCTGAGGGACCTGTCCGGTGCCACCCAGGAAGGAGCAGAACCAAGACGCAGATCTGGGAACAGAACCTCAAGGCCCGCATTTCCCACTTCGCCATGCTGCCTCTCGGGAACGCAGCTGGGTTTAGATGTCAGAAATTACAACTGTCAAATAACCTCCTATTTTTAAATTGAAAGAGGCCCTGATACACCCTTCAATCAACAACTGTTTACCAAGTACCTTCCATAACAAAGAGTGAAAATGCCCTCAGAATCAGGGACTGGTAGAACAGCCTCACCTTTATGATCAGGAGTCTGGTGGATGACTTGAGCTGCAGGTGGCTGCTGGTCACGAACATTTTCATCAGTAAGTAAAATACTGATCGCTCTCCACCGACAATGTCTGCATCGGGCCCTTCCTGGAGTTTGAAGAGCGGCACGTGATCAACACTGCAAGGGCCTCAGGACACGGAGCAAGCAGGTACCGCAGGCCGCCCCCCCACCCCCTTTACTCCCAGGCCTCTGATCTCCTCTAGCTGTAACCGCAAGCCGGCAAGACTGCTGGGATCTTAGACTGGGAGCCTCAGGACCTCAACGAAACCCCTGACCAGCAGCTGGGCCAGCTGCATTTCAGCACGATGCCGGTGTGGGCACAACCGACCCTTTAGACACAATTTAGCCTCTCGCAAAGGCTTCTGAGCTTTGAATGCGCATCTCAGCGGAAAATGCGGCTCCAGATCCCTGGACCCAGTGCCATCAAGGCTGTCTGGCTGGGGTGTCCCTGCAGCCCCTGGCAATGATGGTGAACCCGAACACGAGAAGGGCTTGGTGTTCGCGAAGCCCAGCAGACATCACCTTGCAGGCAGACGGCGGCACATGGAACATAAGTTAACAGTGGAACACCAGTTCTTGTGAAGTTGAGAGGCTTCCCTCTGTTCACTTTCCAAATAAATCATCAGGATCCCGTTGGCCCTGTTCAGCTGAGGTGAACAACTCAACGACACCCCTGACCAGTCACCTCTCTGGGGTCCATGGCAGTGACCTCGCAGTGAGGCGCAGAGGCCGAGAGCTGGGCTGTAGGCGACATGGCCTGGGGCCAGTCCTGGGTCCTCCGACTACGGCTGGCCCCTGCACAGGTGCCCCGGCTGCCCCGTCTTTAAGTGCTATAAGGGGTGGACACAGGGAGCACATGTGTCAAACCTCAACTATGATGCCCGTGAACCTGAGGAGAGGACCTGGGGGAAAGGCACAGACTCCAGCACTCCCCACATTCTCAGGCCTTTCCAGAAATACAACACGTAAAAATGCCCACTTCCATTGCCACGCTATTGGTTCCATAAGATTTTAAGTAAGATCTAAGTTACTGAAAAACCAGCGATCTGAGCCACTGAGACACATTCTGACAATGTTGTTTTCCCTGGTCATTTCTCCTTCGGATAGAAGCCACAGGCATCCCGTGCTTAAATACACAGGTTAAGTATCTGCCCCATGTTGTCTTGAGTTCACTTTGATTCAAAGTTATATTCTCCAGAAAGTTCTAGAAGATGTTCTTAAGGGCAGAAAAAAATGCCAACAATTTTTACAGATTCTTCCGTCAGCCTCAATCCTTTCCTGGCTTGGTGTCTATTTCTGTATCTCTGTCTTACCTTCTTCCAGGATAAGGACAAAGGAGAAGAAATGTATTTTATTTATTTCCAAAAAGGTTTTAAAATAATAAGCAAAAGGTAAAGCCTTCAATATTAATAAAAGCAAAATAATAATTTTTTTAAAAACCCCAAACTCTCAATAACCAGCAAGGATACTGCTTCAGTCAGGACACACGAAAACACCCCATTTCGCAAAAGCAGAGACTCCAAAGCCTCCTGGTTCACCATCAGGCCCTGGCCTCTGCTCTGAGTGCGTCTGAGAGGGGACGCGTGAATGCTGTCTTGGAAACCAACAGTCGGGTTCTGATCCAGTCAGCAATTTCCAGGCCTTTTAAAACACCAGCATGCCTGCGAGTTAGTTAACAGATGGTGGAAACTCTCTGCTTCCTACCTGTGCCTTTAACCACAAAAACTTGCTGGCGGGCAGCTCCAGGGCCACTTTGAGAATGTGATGCTGCAGAATGGGGGGCACCGGGTCTCGGAGGCCCTGCTCGGAGATGACGCCTGTGGGCAGGAGAGAGGAAGACAGACAGGAAGTCCCGCGGAGGAAGGTGCCCAGCCCCTGTTGCCCTGGTCCAAGGGGACTGGAGAAGGACTCCACTGGCAGAGATAAGAAGGGCCATCTGGGGCTCTGTCCTCCCTTGTCCCAGCCCATCTTCTGCCTGCCCCCCGCCAGCCCCACACTGTGGCCAAACCTTCAGCAAAGAGTCTGAACTCCCACCTGCCCCGAGCAGCCCACTGGCCCCCACTGACCTCTCCCTACAGCCTGAAGCGCAGCCCTCATGCCCCCGGCGTGCCGTCTCTGACCAATGTCAGCCCGGCGGGACGCACCAGCCTCATCCCCCAAACTGCCGAGATGTCAGGAGCACACTGTGGCCAACAGAGCCCCAGCCTGGGTCCTTATCCTCTGCCCTGCAGTCTGGGTTTCTCTTCGCTTGGGAACGACACAGTACTAAACAGTACATGGTCAATTCCATATTCCCACAGCAGAGAGAACCTTTTGCCTTCAAACAATTAAGAAGTTAATTATAGTTTTTCATCAGGATTATTCCAATAGCTTATATAAACCCCAGGAATGATATTTCTGCAAGCTTTCTTCGGTAGGCCCAATTACGAAATCGATTTTATTAGACAAACTTTTCCATCATGGAAACGTGACCAGGCAAGCATAACGTTACTTTTACAAGATGCGGTTTGAACCTGCCTCACTGGGGAGAACGTGAGTCAGTGATGTCAGAAGTGCCTCTGTGCAGATGGGACATCCCTTCTCAGTGGCTCTCAGTTCTTTTTTTTTTAATTAATTGATTTATTTTTATTTAAATTCAATTAACACTTAATGTGCTATTGGTTTCAGAGGCAGAGGCCGGTGATTCATCAGTGTTCTACAACAGTCAGCGCTCACTACATCAGGCACCCTCTGATCCCTGCACCCTGCGCCTTTGAAAAGAAGCTTCAGACTTAACGTCACACGATCAGATTTGTCACTCCTCCCCAGCAGACAGCTCGGGCTGCCTGCCTTCTCCCGTCTCCACCTGCTGCTAAGTGTTCATCTCATGTTTACTTAAGGAAGACCGACTATTTAAAATACATAAGTCCAGGGAACCTGGGTGGCTCGGGGGGTTAAAGCCTCTACCTTCGGCTCAGGTCATGATCCTAGCATCCTGGGATAGGGCCCCGCATCAGGCTCTCTGCTCAGTGGGAAGCCTGCTTCCTCCTCTCTCTCTGCCTGCCTCTCTGCCTACTTGTGATCTCTGTCTATCAAATAAATAAATAAAATCTTTAAAATATATTAATCTAAACACACACAACCGGACTGGGGGCTCAGCCATGCCGGTGAAGCTGCCCACGAGCTCTCCTGGCCCCAGTTCCGGGGCTCTGCTCTGGCTTAGCCGGGTTTCCTCCCTGAACACCCCCCCACAACACCCCCAGCGGAGGAGTGCCTGCGGTCTCGGGGGACGTACCTTTCAGGAGCTTGCTGAAGTCAAAGTGGTACTGCATGACCACATGTGGGACCACCTTCTGGTAAAGGCACAGGACCTGGAGCAGAGCGGCCTTCAGAAGAATGGTTTCTGCATCATCTGAACCAAGATCAGACACATTACAGAATGAAACGCACTTGTTCTCTGTCCTTCATCAGCCTCGAGCCACCCGTGACCCACTGCAGTCAACCCCACGCCAAATGCAGAAGCTGCAGACGGATCCCTGCGAAGCCAGCTTGGTCAAGACCGTCCAAACAGACTGGGCTTAAGTCCCGATGTTGGTGCTGTGACCTGAGACAGGTCACAGCTGCTCTGACTCTCTGTGCTTGGGTGCCCTTGATGAACAATGGGGACATAACAGCACCTCCCCGCTCAGGGCCACCGTAAGGACTGAGAAGCACAGAGACAAGATATGAGACCCACTGCCCGGCAGGCTAACGACAAGATCTGAGTTGATGTGTCTCATTACTGGGGGGACTGTGTAGCCCACTCCTATCTGCAGAGCAAAAAGGCCAAGAGTATGTGGCACCCATCATTCAGGTCTCTAGAGAGTCATGGTCCTTGCATAAAGCTTGGGCGCATTTCCAACAGATCCCTTGAAAGCGCCTGCAGGCAGGCAGTGTCCCCGGCTGCCCGTACCCCCTGTCGGCACACAGCAGAGCCCCACAATCCTCACCGCCCTCGGGAGCCACGCAGGTGGCCGGAGTCCGGCCGTCCTTCTTCTTTCCTTTCTCGTCATCCTGTTTCGCGTCCTGCTTTCGAAGGGACTGCCAGACCCACACGATGGTGTTGAGGTCTGGTAAAATCTAAAAGGGAAAACAAACAATTCAACAAGGGATGGAAACAAATGAAATGGACCTACTAACGAGAAGCGGAAACAAAGGGAGGATTGGAGCACACGTGGGTGTGTGTGAGTGTGTAAGAGACGGGGGGTGGGGGGGACACAGGCCCACATCCTCTGTGAGTTCTGCCCTGTGCTGCCTCCCGCGACTGTATGGCAAGGACTTGGTGGAAAAACAAGCACCCATATTTACAATAAAACCCAAAAATTCATTTGCCTGAGCAAGACACTGGGAAAAGGAAACCGGCTTCGGGCCCCGCCCAGCATGACCTTGGCTCCTTTGGGGCGGGAGCCCCGTCTGCAGACGCGACTGCCCTTACTAGAAGAGGCCCCGGGGAGGAAGACATACGAGGGGCCTCGCGGCCACCCCCACTCCGGGCCCCAGTCCAATGTGCGCGTGGCAGCTGGGGAGGGAAGAACCATCCACTTCCGAGGAGCCTGGAGGTCCAGGAGCACCAGAACCCTCCACGGCGCTGCGTTTCACACCCAGCCTCCGTGCTCCCGGGACTGTCTCTTCCCCTGGTGTGCTGGCCTGTGACGGCTGCAAAGAAGGCTCCAGAACCTCATCCGGAATGGCCACCGCTGCTGCCGCGCCTACCTTGCTCAGAGCTTCTCTGAAGAGCCGCACAAATTCCTCCATCAGCGCGGCCGTGTACACACCTGACCCTTGCCACACCTCTTTATCCAGGCAGTGGTCGATGGTTTTCAGTGCTCTTTTCAAAATGACGGAAATAAGGGAGAAAGCGGTGTGTTTCACCGATTTGCTGTCCAACTGGGAAGAAAAAGAGGTAAATCCACATGTGTGGAGGCGGCACTGGCGGACACAGACCTCCCAAGCCATGGGTCTGGCTGGCCCTTGCCTCTCCTGGGGTCGCTGGCAGGGAGAGCCGCACGAGCTGGGCAGTCTGGGGACCCAGACCTCCTGACCTCCTGCAGACCTTGCCTCAGCAGTGGCTAAGGAGATGGCAACTACAAGGAAAATCTGATAGTTATTTTCAGTTCTGTTTCCGCGTCTGTGTTCAGTAAGTCTTTCCCGATAACCACCGAGCTCACGCAGATGGTCCGCATCAGGAAGAGTTCCTCTCTCAGCAGAACCCCACCAGGCCCTGGAAGAGCTCTCCATGTCGGGTGTCCCAGTGACAAGAAAAGGCCCCACGTCCTGAGTAGGAAAAGCCACCTCCAGGCTTGGGAAGCGTGCAGCCTGCAACCCAGGCCTCCAACAACCAGCCTCTCCACTGGGATTCAGAAGGACACCCAAGAGACTGAGCCGAATCCTCACTCGCTGCAGAGACAGAATAAAATTCAAGAACCTGAGCTATTACCAAAACGAGGGTGCCTCCAGAGAGACACAGTCCCCGGTCGGCCCGGGGCCAAGTCCTTTAGGCCCAGGCGCACCTCAGGCGCAGCACAGGCTGGGACGCACCCTGACCCTGGACGGACAGGCTGGTGACACAACCACGACACCCCTCCCCCCGCCTTCTTATCAGCTGGGGGCGCACTTCACATGTACGCTGGGCCCAAGAGGAGCACGACCTGAAATGCCCTAGGCCAGCAATGACTCCCTCCCCATAATCGCTTCAAAGGCAGGGCCCAAACAGGGGTTCATGGGCCCACGCTGCCTCCCAATGATTTCTTTCCAGTTTCTGAAATAAGCTCTTTTCTTGGTGATTCTGAAATCAGAAATTATGCTACTATAAAATTCCGGATAATACTGTAAAGAAAACACAAACGTGGAACACACACAGGGAGTCCACAGTCATCATGCCCATGTCGCTGCCCACCCCCCGTCACAGTCAGGAAGGGCCACTGAGGACGAGACAAAGCCGTGCGCCTACACGGGATGGCGGTACTGATGGACAGAAAGGATGTCCCCTCCTCCACCAGCAGCCACCCCGCCTGGGGGACAGACACCCCGGGGGCTCCCTCCGCGGTCCTGAAATGCCAGTCCGTCCGAGAAGGAGCGGCTGGCCTTCCATCTCAGACTGCCTGCGGGAGCCGCTCCCAGGGGGCAGGGACACGGCCACGGGCGACGCGGTCTTCCACCCAGAAAGCGGCCGCATCCGACATCCGCCCTTCAGCTCTGTTTCCTCAACAGCCCCTCGAGATCGAACAGTCTGTGCCTCCCACCAGACTGATGTGCAAGTGAGCTGGGTCCTCACTGTGGTTATTATGATTTGGCACCCAGAAGAGAAGGCCCTTCTGCCCGGCCCACACCGGCCTCCTCACTGTTCCTCGCCCCCAGCCCATTCTCAGCACAGACCCCGGACAGGCATCAGAAATGCCGAGCCCCACTGCACACTCTCCCCGGGAGTCCTCGCCACTCTGCGCCGACTGCCCGTCACTGCCGGGGCCCCCTCGCTCCCGTGTGACCCACCACGGCAGACCCTGGTCCTACTGTGTCCATCCGACAACCCAGCCAGCCTGCAGGGTGGGGACTCCTCCTGCCCCAAAGACACCAGTCTGCCTCCTCCAGCTAAGACTTGAAGCGACCTGGGAACAGGAGGGCCTGGCAGAGCCCACGACCCACATGTGCCAACAATTCACAGCAGTTTACTTAAGGCCTCGGAGCTGTGCTGAAAGATGCATGCGCCCCTCAGAACGCAGCTTCTGCAGGGACTTGGGGACCTTTATAACATATAATGACAGGAAATTTAATTTTTCTGTGAACGTGCCCAATTTTTTCCATGAACTTGTCCTCCCAAGAGGACAGCCTAAAACAGCTGATCCTCCAAGTTAACATTCCCCAGAAATTTTAACACTATTCACTTTCACCACAAAAGACAGGATCTGCCAGGCCAATTTCAGTCCTACCCCAGCCACAGATCCTTAACTAATACCTTCTTACATGACAGTGGACAGCAGCTGGACACACTGCCCTGTGTCAGAGTCCAATAGGCTCTCACCCTCAGGCAGGTGCAGGGAGCCATGCGGGGGGCTATGGTCCTGGCTCTGTGCTGGAGCAGTAAAATCAGCAGCTGGGATGTTCCTCAGGCTCCAGCCCTGGCTGGAATGTTCCTCAGGCTCCAGGGCGCCTTGCCCAGGTAAGTGCACATGGAAAGCCTGAGGCTCATTGACAAAACACCATCCAGTAAATCCAGGCAGGCATTCTCAGAATGATCCCCAGAAAGGCCAGTGCGGTGAACAGGAGAAAGTTCCAGAAGAAAGGCAACCACTTACATTTAACGCCTGGGTGAACATGATCTTATTGCACACCAGGGGCACGGTGGTCACCATCACCATGGCCAGGAGCCGAGGCAAGGGGATGAACTCTCTGGTCTGAAAAGCCCGGGAAATGTCCGGCTGAGCCTCATAGATCTATGAACGAGAGAACAGAGAATGAGGTGGCGCAGGTTCCGTTTCAGAGCGGCGGGTAACCGTAGGCACCCCACAGTGAAGCTGTTCCAATGAAACGATTACAGTGATAAAGGTCCAAGGCCGGCCGAAGAACAGGGTCCGGAAGATTAACCCCTAAATCTACTTATTAGAGTAAAGTCAGGTCACGAGACTGTTTGTTACCAGGGCAATGACCTTCAGAGCAGAGCCCAGCCTACAGCCTGGGGAGCCCCTTAAAACCTCTGATGGCAAATAAGTCATTGCCGGAACTAACAATCGTGTTCCTCACCAGCTACTGCACTCGACGGGCACCTGACAGATTACGTCATCTTTTTAATACTTCGTGACAGCCCTTTGAGGTAGGGATATTTTACACTAAAATAAAAAATGTTACTGCATGACAAAATTGGACATCAATAAGGTTAAGTGATTTCCCAGGGGCAAATGCCTAGGGAGCAGTGAAGCAAGGACTCGCACCCAGGCCTGCGAAGGCCAGGCACTTGCCCCCGCCCTTCCCTGGGGAGACCAGCACCATAGGACCTCCCCACAGGGGTCGTGGCCACAAGGCTACCTTCCCCAGAATGAGGGGCAAAATGCCTTCTTCTCATCCCAAGATACACACAGGGATTGTATGCACACATACCTGAGAGATAAGAGGGAATACTTGAAAAAAAGCTTGTTTTATGGATAACGCCATGCCCAGGTCGAGGCACAAGAAAACAGTCCTAGATATTTCATCATGAAGCAGGCCACAGATCAGAGCTTAACCGAGCCCGGCAGTACTGCCAAAGAATGTGCAGCAGGTACTCCCACTGTGGTGGGTAAAAGGAAGCCGAGGTCTGAGACTAGACGGACGTTAACAGGGGAGCCTGGGTGGCTCGGCTGATTACGCGGCTGACCCTGGGTTTCGGCTCAGGTCATGATCTCAGGGTCCTGGGATCGAGCCCCACATTGGGCTCTCTGCTCAGCAGGGAGCCTGCTTCCCCCTCTCTGCCTGCCTCTCTGCCTACTTGTGATCTTTCTCTCTCTGTCAAATAAATAAAGTCTTTAAAAAAATCTGGATGAAGGAGAGGAATTCAGCTTAATAAATTCAAAAGGCATCCACCTCCAAACTCAGCTCCGTTAAAAGCAGAATGTCCTCAGAGAACCAGGACCCCACCCTGACACTATCTAAACTACCCCACGAAGAAAGGCTGAAGGAGTTCTCCGTCCTGAAGTTCATGGGCATTTCCCTCTCTCCCCGCCCCGGCCACCTCCCCTCGGCCCCCACCCCTGCTGCTGACGCCCCGCTCACCACCTAACCCCCTCCACAGCGGCAGGGCTGTCACCTTGTTCAGTAGTTTGATGTTATTGGACCACGTGGACTTCGCTCTCGGGAGAAAGGAAAACGTGACTTCCTTGAAGTACTTGTTCAGCAAGTCCGGGCACACCCTGAGGATGCTCACCACGAGCTCGGCCACCAGCTCGTCTTCCGCGGCGGTCTTCAGACCCAGCAGGAAGTGCAGGAGGGTCAGGTTCCCGCCTCTGTCGGAGGACAGGAGAGGAAGGTCTGCAGGGAACTCTCACACGGTGCTGAGAGCTCGGGGTAATAACGCAGCTCCTCGAAATCGCCCTCAGCAAACACAGCTGTAACTCAAGTGACGGGCAAATTGCACCTGTGACTCGCCCTCGAGACACAAGGTTTTCACGGCCTGGGGGGTCACTCCCTCTCCAACAAAGCGCTGGAATTTCACCTCTCTATTGCTGAGTGGCTCAGAAAGTCTCCACTTGGTCCTGTTGGCCATCTCTCCTTCCCTCCCTCCAGTTCCATTTGACTTTCAAGGAGGAAGAAATGCCCTCTCTCTACCCCACCCACCTACCAGTCTGCCCAGCGGTCAAGGCCAGTGTAAAGAGACGGCCAGACCCACAGGGAGGAAACCACTCCCAGGATTTCCCTGTGAAATTTTACTGACCTCTCTCCTCCTACAGCACATAAAAAAGCACGTAGGTAAATTAATATACCTGGGAGTATGAAGTATAAAAAATACAGAGGATGTGTTTTCTTTTGAAAAGATTTTTTTATAGGAAGTGCTCATAAGCTGCCCCAAGTCCACAGCGCCCCAAAATTATTTCTAAAGCAAGACAAAATGGCACAAGGTTTTTCCACAGATTTTCTGCCTCCTCTGTTTCTAACTTAATTCAAATTCCTATG
Organism: Neogale vison; assembly: GCF_020171115.1. Classification (NCBI taxonomy): domain Eukaryota; kingdom Metazoa; phylum Chordata; class Mammalia; order Carnivora; family Mustelidae; genus Neogale; species Neogale vison. The sequence goes on along the minus strand of NC_058096.1, from coordinate 12,259,700 downwards.
CTTTTACATAGTAGGTGCAAGAAGATAATACAAGGGAAAAAATCTACTGTATAAAAATATTAAAAACTTGTCCCAAAGTAGGCAATTTTCAAAAGTATAAAATCATAAAAAGAAGAATCAGGAAAACCCATGGGCATTAAAACTTCCCCTGGGAAGTCATAAAATCCAGAAAATCTGAGAATTTACCATAAAGCATGCCATGCTGATAGCTTCTAGGATCCTCACTGTTCTGTACTCCCTTATAAACCAAAACTAAGATAAAATATGCTGCTTTACATATAATTAAAAAAACCTCAAAAATTGAATCAGAGTATAATTTTGATCAGAAACCTATCCTTCAAAAAGCTCAAAATTCTTGTGGCACCTGGGTGGTTCAGTCGGTTACGAGTCTGCCTTCAGCTCAGGTCTTGATCCCAGGGTCCTGGGATCGAGTCCTGCATTGGGTTCCCTGCTCGGCGGGGAGCCTGCTTCTTCCTCTGCCCCTCTCCCTGCCCCTGCTCATGCCTGTGCATGCTCTCTCTTTCTCTCTGGTAAATAAAATCTTGGAAAAAAAAAAAGAAGTAAAATTCGTAATATGAAAATTTCATAAGCAAAACAGTTCATGCTGCATGCTGTCAAATGAACACAACGCTAATTCCACAAAGTGCACTACAAATACTACACACATCCCCGTCATTTCAGGCAACAATGTCATCAAATGAATGACACTGCTATTTACACAGCGTGCAACCCGTGCCGGCCACCGCTCCTGGCAGTCCCCATACCCTACCTCCCTCTGAGGTGGATGCCAGTTTTGTTTCCATTTTACAGATGAGGCAACAGAGGCAGCGAGAAGTACTGTGGAGGTCTCAAAGCTAACTCCAGAATCTATTCTCTTAACCTCCATGCCAGGGGCTGGCAAATTATGGTCCACCCTCTGTCTTTATAAATAAAACTTTATTGGAACAGTTACACCCATTTATGTCCACAGCCGCACGGGTACTCTGATGGCACAGCTGAGCGGTCACGATGCAGACTGAATGGCACACCAAGCCTGAATACTTACTATCTTTCCCTTAGAGAAGAAGTTCACTAAGCCCTGCTTACGCCAGAATTCCAAACAGAATTCCAAACACCCACTGGGTGCTGGGCACTGTCCTGGACAGACCAGCCTCTTGTTCTCACGGATGCTCGTCTACTGGGTGACGAACAAGTAAATAAATAAATGTGCAAGGTGGCGGGACGTCACTGTCAAAAGCAAGAGCCGGGCAGAAGGACAGTGACAGTGGAAATTTAAAGGGCTGCCAGGGAAGGCCTCCCGGAGGTGGCGACATGTGCAGGGAGCCCTGACTGGAGCGAGGGCACGAGCCTTAGCAACTATGGGGGGACGACACACTTCAGTTTTCTCAAAGCTTTCCGTCCACATCCCCACAAGCAGAATTCCCTTCCTCTCCCCTGAGGGCAAACATTTGCTTTGGCCCCTGGCTTCAAAGAACTGACATAATCCAGAACTTATCTGAACAGACTTACATCCCACACATTGACTCCTATATGCTCATCAAATGATGGTCTATTTTATGGGTCCTACTTAAGGGGAGAAACACATGTGTTTGAGGCATCGCATTATCTGCTGTTACCTTTTAGCAGGCAAGTGAGCTGATTTTTGATGATGAGAGAAAAGGTACACTATCATAAAATGAGGTTAAAAGAAAAAAAAATGATGTGGCAAGTTAATTCATAATAACGTCAGAATCAAAACAAGTCACAAGGAGAGAGGAAAATTTTCACTGTATTATCCTATTCTGAAGAAATCGTCATTTCTTGCCTGGGTGAAACTAAACCAAACCATCTATATCTTTATAATAAAATGTTACAGAGGTGAAAAGAAAAAAATAAAGGCTATTCACAATGACCAGAAAACATACCCAATACTTTTACTGTCCATGAGAAAAAAGCAGGTTGATAAATCCGATGGTAGGCTATTTTGGTCATTAAAAACTAGCAATAGATATGTACTATAGTGAGACTAAAAGAAAGTCTAAAAGGACATAATCCAACCACCAGCTGTGGACTTCATTTCCTCACTCATGAAATGTCACCATCATCATGCAACATGAAACAAAGTGTAAAAAACCGAATTGTGAAAACCTTGCTCACTAGCAGCTGTTTCTGAGGAGAGGAAGAACTATTTTGCTGTTACCAGGTTGGGCTTGGAACCAGATTCCCTGGGTTTAAAACTGAACTCTGCCACTCACAAGCTGAGTGACCCGACCTCTCTGTGCCCACTGCCCTTACCCGCTAAAATGGGGTAACGGTGCCTACCACCTCAGGACCACGCTGAGGCCTGCAGAGCGGCCCACCCTCTCTGGGGAGGTGGCTGTTAGGACTTATCCTCAGACCCCGCCAACGCCATAGTGTTGAGCGAAACCCGCAGCCCCTCGCTGGGTGAGACAGCCCTAGTCAGTGTCTAAGTCAACAGCTACCCTGAGCCCTGCGCCCCGAGGGCAGCACAGAGCAGCCGCTTTCTGGGTCTCCAAACGTTCATCCCTAAGAGGAGTTCCTCAGTTGTGAGCCACCACCATGCCATCATTCCAAAGACGTCCCCAGGGAAGTCACGGACGAACGTGACGACTACTGAAGGACAAGCACTCGGGGTTCACCAGGCCCCCGCCTTACCTGCCGAGGGTGCCGAGGGACGCGTCATAAAAATTAATCCCGTGCTTGAGAGAACAGCACAGATCCATCAGGAATGAGTGAACAAGCTCCCTCACCATGGTTTTCCCCGCATCCTCAGCAGAAGCCTGCAAGGGTTTTTTTAAAAAACTCAATGACAAGCTCAAGTTCATAAGCCTCGGCAACAACTACAGAGTAAAAACTGGACAATCCCACACACCTGATGATGACTTAGAGCTAACATTTTAAACACTTGGTATCATTCAAACACCAATCAAGATTTTTTAAAAACCTCTTAATACAAGGACTCTAGAAAGAAATAATAAATTCAATAAACAAGAAACTAAAGAAAAAAGCAAACGAACTCGTACAGAGAACAGACTGGCGGTTGCCAGAGGTGGGGGGGTGAGGGGGGTTGAAAGAAATGGATGAACTGTTTTTGTTCTAAATAAACTGAAAAAGAAATATTTCCTTTTCAAGTTGGACAAACAGGGAGTTGCTGGAGCAAGGAAGCACAGATAACCAGACATTTCGTGTCGTTTCTTATTGTTTCCAAGCACTTGGCAATGTGGGTTCTCATTCCGTCTTTACAGCTGCCCCATGCGTCTGGCAGGACAGCAATGACCCACCCCGCCTCTCCCGCCACCCCGAACGCAGGAGCAAATTGTGCACGGCACAGCTGAGCTCCCCGATGGCTTAGCGAGAGCAGGGCAGGCCAGCATCGGTCCCTGTTATTAAAAAGTCTCTCTTTACAGCATATACTTCAGTTACAAAATCATTTTTTTAAGCTTCTCTTTGCTTGTGTGCTGTGATACTGGGGACGAGTAAGAAATAAATACGGTTGACCTTTGAACAACACAGGTTTGAACTGCACAGTTGTGCTTCTGTGGACCGCTGGCCTCAAATACAGCACAGTACTATAAATGTATTTTCTCTTATGATTTCCCTAATATTTACTTTTCTCCAGCTTACCCCAGCAAAACAATACAGTATATAATACACGTTAACATACAAAATATGTGTGGATCCACTGTTTATGTTATGGGTAAGGCTGTCAGTCAACAGTCGGCTATTAGTAGCTGAGTTTCTGGGGGGAGTCAGAGGTCATACACGGATTTTTGACTGCACAGGGCTGGTCTCCCTAAACTTGAATTTGAATGTCCTCACCTATAAAGGAGAACCATTAAGGAAAAAAAAAGATTAAAAAATACTCTTAAGAGGGGCAAGTTTAAACCTGTATTTTTAAACGAGCTTAAGAATGACTTAATTTCTCTTGTTCTTTTGAATAAAATTCCACATTTGGGAGTGTTTTTATGAAGCCTCCAAGGCTTCCTGGTCACAGAGCATACAAAACATGTTCAAAACAAGAGGACGTGGGCAATTCACAGAGATAAAAGGAGGTAAAACACAGGGCCCTTGAGGGGTAAATTACTCTAAAGTTCACAGGAAGTCTGAGCGCTCACCACTCTGGCCAAGTCCACGTTCAGAAACACCCTGAGGAAAACTGAAATGAGGAAGATTAAAAGGTACACGGGACTTGGGTCAACTTGAGATCAACTGGTCTAATTCGACACTTGAGTAACGATTACAAAATAAATTACACATATCAGGGGGTGAGGAAATTGGGGTTTTCCTAGACACTCAGGATCCTGAAGAAAAACCAACAGGCCTTGAAATTCCAAAAGCTGGTATGGAAAGAAGGAAAAGAGGATGCCAGTGAGAGGCGGAAGAGACCCTAGATCAACACCACACACGTACTGGGCAGCCCCGCAGGATTAAGACCAGCAAGTCATTCAACCAAAGGAAGAAAGAGTATCCTCTTTAAGGAGAAAAAAAAAAAAATCTAATATCATAATACCTCAGAGATTAGAGAAAAAATTCTTATAAAAAAAATAAAACTTAAGAGATCATATTTCATCTAAGTGGAGAATTAACAGAACTATAAGCCAAGAGAAACAGATCAGACGGGAGGCCTTTTTTTTTTAAGGTGGTAGATTCCTCAGTCGCCAGCTGTGAGGACCACACGCTAACGGCGAGGTCAACTCAAACCCAACAGGACAGTACCTTGACATTGTCCAGGCTCACGTCAACAATCCCATTCCAGCTGTAGAGACCTGCTATGTGGTTCAGGAACTGCCCGGTAAAGAACCGCACCTTCTGGGTTTTGGTGATATTTTTATTGTGAACTACCTGAAAACAATAAAACCAATCAATTTCAAGGAAATTGATTTTTTTTTTAAGATTTTATTTATTTACTTGACAGACATAGATCACAAGTAGGCAGAGAGGCAGGCAGAGAGAGAGGAAGGGAAGCAGGCTCCCTGCTGAGCAGAGAGCCCGATGCGGGGCTCCATCCTAGAACCCTGACACCATGACCTGAGCTGAAGGCAGAGGTTTTAACCCACTAAGCCACCCAGGTGCCCCAAGCAACTTGATTTTTAAGAGTGTTCCTTGTGTCTCATTGTTACAAAAATCATGCAGGCCTATGGCAAAATGTGTGACCAAAAAAAAGGGAGAAACATAAAAAATAAAACTCAACAACCTTCGAAGCATCCTAGGCCACGCACAGTGGGCATGGCGGTTCATCTCCTTTCCGTGCCTACCGCCCCACCCTGCAACATGTACTACATATGCCTACATACCGTTTCGTTTAGGTTTTTTGCCTCTTTGAGACTATACTTACAGTTTCCTGCCTACTTTTACTTATATAGCATGAGCTTTTCCTGTATTAGAAAAAAATCCTTTAGAACCTCTTTTTGGAGGGCTGAATATCACTCTAGTCCACGAATGACCCTAATTCCACCATTCCCCGGGGTGGGGACCATTAGGCTGTTTCTACTTTGGCCGTCATCAGCATCTCTGTACAGTCTTCCCTGCATCCCTGATCACAGGCTTGGAAATGCGGCACCCGTTCTCAGCTCCCCCCTCCACTCCCAGAACCTCTGGGGATTGGCCTGGGTGTGTTTCAGATTTGCTTCCTGGGTGGTTCTCAGGGAACCTCCCACCACCCCCAAGTCTGGGAACATTTTTAAGACCTCTGGTACATTCGGCCAGACCTGCTCTGACACTTCCTCCAGGAAAGTACCTGATTCAAAACATCTCTGCTAGCACCGAATCTGTTATAAAAGGTCAAGGCTAACTTGACAGGTGAAAAAAACCCGTATCTCCTGGATTCTCAACCTCAGCACTAATGATGTTTCAGCCCTAATAACTGGTGTAGGGGACTGTCTTGGGCACTGTAGGAGGCTGAGGGGCATCCCTGGCCTCTACCCACTAGATGCTCCTGGACTTCTCCAGCCATGACGACCCAAAATGTTTCCAGACCCTTCCGAACGTCCCATGGTGGGGGAGGGGGGTGGTGTCACAAAACCACTCCCAGCTGAGAACCACAGTATTAAATATACTATGCCGATTAGCTGTTTTTATGTGGACTGCCAGTTCATGGTTTTCACAACTTTTTCTGTTGGGAGGGTCATAGACTTTTTCTAAATGATCACTTAAGTTGCTTCTGTATGGAAGACAGCAATTCAGCAGGTTTTAAAATTCCTACAAGATGCTTGTAAGAGGCAGAATAGGCAAAGTAATTCAAAATGACATTTTGGTAGGTGTGTAAATGAAAAACAGCTCTAATTTACGGCTCACAATTAATCCAACGGCTTCCCGTGAAATAGTGAGCAACAGGTTTTCTCCTGAGGGGATGATACGGCAGCCTTAGGAAACAAACTTCCATTCCACCTATACAACAACCCCTGTGTTCTAAACCATTACAGCTCTAGGGTCTTGCCAAATACGGGAGCAGAACAACAACAGGAACTCAGAGTAAAAACACGTTGTACCTTTGTTTTCAGCGTGGATAACAAAATATTGATAGTAGAAATCCTGTCTTCCTTGATGCCTGAGCTAAAAATGCAAGGAATAAATTCTGCAAGTAAAAAGTTCAATGCATTAAACTCAGAAATATTTTGAACATGAGAACAGATGCAAGAACGTTACTTCTTAAAATGGCACAGCACACGTGCTATTTTCTCCCCCCCCCTTTTTTTAAGGTTTTGTGTTTTTTTTCAATTCTACAAGTTCACAGTAGGATAACCACTTCATGACATAGGAAATTAGTATCCGTAGGTAAAACAATGATAGAATCATTAAAAAAGTTCAGAAGTTCTGGTGTTTTACTTTCCTCTTCTCACATTAAGGTAAATAAAATTAATTCTGTAGGAACCATTTGAGAGCACACCATGATCACAATTTTGCTAAATGTCTCTCCCTTTGCTTAGACTTAATCAGCTGTATTTTAAATCATTTTATTGACTGGGGGCAGAATTCGGGATGATCTGTTCGCTTTCTTTTCATACTTCTGGATCCCCAAGGACTCAGCCCCCACAGCCGGACACCAGGCACGAACATGCTGGTGACACTGGGCAGAAACATGCAAACAGTTATAATCTCACTTGTTCCACTGGTGCTCAGTGGGCACGCCGACTTTCTACAAAAGCAAAGTCATTCTCGAAAGAAGAAAAACTGGAAAATGCCAGACAAACCGAAAGAATGAAATCTGCAGGGAACCATCCCTCTGCTACCCCGAGGTTAACGCTGTTAATATCCGGGCTACTAGTTAACTGTTAGCCTTCTGCTAGAACCTGTTGCGTTCATGTTTTTATTAAAATGGGATACTCGACGATTTCACAACTGAGTTTATATCCAATCACATACTGTTCAAAGGCTGGCGGCAGGAAGCCTATTTCTACCCCAGTTTTAACCGCTGCTTTCACGTCAGCACTAGTCCTCGGTTCGCGCACTCAGTCCTTTGCTGGAGGCCAGTCAGAAGTCCAAGTTCCGGCTAACATGAGAAAACAGTCCCTAAGAAAACCTCGACTCGCCTCCTTCATTCTTCCCTTAGGAGAAATGACTAGACATGAAATGGCTGATCAAACCCTTTTAAAGTTCTGATGCCTTTGGCCAGAGTGCGTCGCCAAAACACGAACCGAAGTGCATCCCTGCCCCATGAGCAGGGTCCGGGAATAAGCCCAAATCACCGTCCTTTCAGGCTAGATGGCTGGGAGGCCCCAGGGGAATTCTGCAGAACTTCGAGCCCTGGCAGGAGGCAGCCACAAGCAGGAAAGGCGACTCGCCCACGGGGCTGCTTCCCCAGGGCAATGCGGCTCCCCGCACCGATCAGGGCTGACGACATAGAAGGTGACCAGCACCCACACCCTATTCTTAAATGGTCCCTGGCAGTCACCTGGGGAGAGCTCAGGTCTCCCACCCTGGGGGAGGTGAGGGAAGGGCTGGAGATCTGACCACACGGGGCCACAGGGATCACGCCGTTCCTCCAACAACTCCCAGAGCTCCGCAGGGACAGCCCCCCACCTGCAGACAGGGCTCCATTCCGGGGGACCGTGCGGAACGACGGCCGTGTGCTAACTGCAGGCTAGGGCTGCCACTCTGTCTTACGGAAGCTCTGGATAAAATGCAAGTGGCCCTAACAGCCTGGCTCTAGGGGGACAGCCACCAGAAAGCGGCCCGGCTGGAACTCTTTAGCTCTGTTAGCGATGTTCTGGTAACACACGGCAAAGTTCCTGAAGTCATTAGCCTTCAGTTCTTCAAACGCAGTTACTAAAGAAAGCCAGGCAGCCAGGCTACGGATCTGCGCAGGGTCTGGAGCCAGAAAGCCTCCTTCGTGCGGGGGAGTCTCTGAAGCCTGCATCCCTCCTTCGTTAGGACATCGCTCGGCATTCCAGAGCGCAGAGCAGGAGTCCCTCGGCCACTCCGAGCCGCACTGACGGAAGCTTCGCCGCACGCGCCCTTCAAACTCGTGCGCGCGGCGACTGCAAAAGCCGCAACCTGGGCTTTCCAACCTGGGAAAAACGCTTTGCGGGAGACTTTCCGAAACCAGCCGCAATCGGGCTTTGCTACGAGACCAAGAGGCGTACGTACCTTTCAACTCCAGCACCTGCACTATCGTGCTGTCGTCGCCGGCGATGAGAAAGGAGAGAGCGAACTGAATGTAGGCCAGCCGGACGTCGTGCGCGCCCTAGGGGACGAAGGAGACTGCCAGTCACTCGTGGATCCACACGCCGACCCCCAAGGAAGCAGGGACTTGGCGGCTCACGCGCCCTTCCCATCCCCGTGGCAGAGAGGCCTCCAGGCTTGTGCCATCAAAAGGCTCAGAGTCTAAAACCAGGAGTCATCTGGGTGCCTGGGTGGCCCAGTCGGTTAAACGTCTGCTTTCGGCTTGGGTCATGATGCTGGAGTCCTGGGATCGAGTCCCACATCGGGCCCCCTGCGCAGAGAGGGGTCTTCTTCTCCCTCTCCCTGTGTGCTCGCGCACACCCTCTCTCTCAAATAAATAAATAAATCGTAAAAACCAGCAGTCACCTCTCTGTGGGAGCCTGGGTTTTTTTCTTTTGCTCTTTTCCCTCCACCTTCTGGTCTACTTTTCTTGCTCTTTCAAGAAGTTTCTAAATACAGAAGTATGGAGCGCCTGGGTGGCTCAATGGGTTAAGCATCAGACTCTTGATTTGGGCTCAGGTCCCGATCTCAGGGTCGTGAGATGGAGCCTTCCACTGGGTTCCCCCCCAACCGGGTGTGGCAGCTGCTTAAGATTCTCTCTCTCCCCCCTGCTCCTCCCCCTTCTCCCTCTCTCAAAAAAGATAAACGTCAAGAAATGGGCCGAAAGTACAGAAAAAAATTTATTGAGATGTCTATCTGAAATACCGATATTCATCCACCATGCTTAAAAGCAACAGCATAGTGGCTCACTGCTTAATACACACAGAAGTACGGTTCAGTATAGTTGTGTTCCCTCCCCCCGGCACACATGACCACTTGTGGTTTATGGACCACTTTGGTATAGAGCAGAAGATTCTCAGCCCATCTAGATCCCATCGACTTCACTTGCCAGTGAAATCATACACACATTTTTGAAAATCCAGAGCCAATGGAAAGACCAGTGCTGCTTTTGCTGACGCCAGTGAGGTGGTGTCTGGGTTTTATCAGGTAGTATAAAGTCACACCAAACACCAAAGCCCACATGCTGCCGTATTACAAACCCAGTGTGGCCTTCCCCGGACGGCCATCTGCAGGGTCCCGCAGGATGCAGCCATGCCCCAGGCCAGTGGGCATCCTTAAGGAGGGCCCACCAGTCATGACCACTCTCAACACTTCAAGGGAAGTGACGGGGGCCATCCGATCAACTCTTCCTCCCAGTAATTTTAAGACGCACTGTGTCCTGTCATCCATTTCCCACCGTGCTGGACGGTCAGGCGCGCTGCTCATCTGTGGTACCAGCACCAGCTCAGACACTGGGGTCCTCCACTGCTTCAACCGTACTCTCCTCCCCACTTTAGTTATTTCAAAGATACCTTAATTTGCTGCCAAGAAATAAGTTAATACCACGGAGAATGACTGTCCTGGATGCCTGGAAAAGATTAAGAAGTCTGCCTTCGAGATCGTTCCATTCTGGTTAGTAGTGGCAGTGTAGTGGTGGTGGTGGTGAGGAGGAAGAGACCCATGTCATTTACTGAGCACTTACTGTACGTCAGATACCAAATCAAAGGCTGACATCTGTGACATCATTTACTCCTTACAACAGCTTGAGGGGGAGATGCCTTCTACACCCATTTCACAGATGAGGAAACAGAGGTTTTAAAAATCATTCAAGGTCCCACAGCTACTAAGTGAGTATGTACTAGAATCAGAAAGTATGAAACAACTTTACAAACATACTGCTTCACGCCCAACTTTCCATCAGACTATAGAGAAGTGCTTTCTTCTTGGAGCTTCCAGGCCATTTACATTTCACTTGTTGTCAAGATGCAAGACCACACTTGGAAGCACTTAGGCTTCTACGTAAGTATTTAATTAATTCTGTCTCATAATTTCAGATGTATGCTTTTCAGGGAGAAGAGAAAGGCCATCGGACCCACACTCTGCCATATGCGGACGGAGGCCTCGCACACTGACTGCACTCATGGGTCTCTACCTCTGTCCACGCCCCACAGTATTTCAGCAAGGCCCATCAGACCGATGCTGGCTTGTTCCAAATACAACAAGAGCTCAAAACTATCCTCCCCATTCTGGGGACTTCCCCTGCGGACCTCCTCACAATACGGAGTTTGGGTACAATGGTCACTAAAGTCTTGAAAATGCGCTGCATTTCATACCAGCAGTGTTTCAGAGCCTTCAAAAACTTACCAATACAATGTTGTTCAAACACCAATTATATTCAAGATGCCATCATCTCAGGTCCAGACAGGACACAAAGATGACTAAGATATTGTCCCTGTCCTCCAGAAGCTTAACGTAACCACTGCTCCCAAGCTCTCCAGATGTCACCTCCTTGAAAGAAACAGGTCAACTAATTCGAGCAGTTAACCTGCTGTCCTGATCTATGCATGCCTCATGTTTCAAAAGAACGGTGAGATGCCAAAACTTGCCAGTAAGATTAAATTAGGTTCTGTGCTTTGCTAGCTAGTTAGAAAGGTTCCACAAGTTTTGGGTTTTGTTTGTTTGTTTTTGCTTTTTTTTTTCTGTCCACTTAAGTACTGGAAGTCAGGGCTCTGGAATGCAGGTCCCAGTTATGTGCCATTCGAGATCTTTCTCTCCTGCTTGTACATAGCAGTTGGGACTAGATGCCCTTGAGGGTCCCTCCAGCAATGTATTTTGAACTGACATGAAATGCAGTCCTCACCTCTGGTATCCATCTTGTATATCCCAGCCAACCCCAAATTTCAGGTTCCTGACACCGTGAACAAATCAAGACCTCAAGACAGAGCACCCGCCACACTCCAAGCAGCCACGGCCATGCCTCCCGCTCATCACCGCCACCACCACCCCCCACCCCGGCCAGACAGCCCCTCACTGTCTCCTGGGCCTCCACCCTCCGTCTCCAGCAAGCTCCATCAAAGGCAAGAGGGTCACACGCCTACTCCTCATTCCTACCCCGTGACTTCACAGTGCTATTATCCAGGAAGAAAGCATCCTGAAGTCTTTATGGCTTGTTCTGCAAAACAACGGTCTAAAATAGACCAAAACATATTTGGTAAAACTGCTCTTTGGCAAACAGTATAAACAGTGCTTTCTTTGGCTGCATGAAAAAGAACCATAATCCTCTCTCTTCTTGAGGCTTTAATAATTTCCTCTAAAATGTTAAAACACATTTATTAAAAAAAAGATCTAGATATCCATCAGCTCCTTCAAAAACTAAACAGAATGAAAAAAAAAAAAGCTGGGGGGGTGTGGGGACAGAAAACTCAATGATATGAAAATATTGAAGAAACAGACCCACGAAACACAATATGTAGCCCTTGTTTGGATCCCAATTTGAACGACGAAGTCTAAAGACAGGGAGTGGGGGGAAAACTAAGACCGAGCTGGGCGTTCGGTGATATTAACAGTGATGAACGGTATCCGGTACGGGGATGGTACTGTGGTTTTGTGTTTTAGAAGGTCGCTTTCTGTTAGAGACCCACACTGAAACACGCATGAGGGAATACGGTTCTCGTGTGGGATCTGCTCTGACTGCCTCGACTGCCCCCCAAACCAACCAACACATGGCAGAGGTAACTGTGTCTGCAGCTGGATGATGGGTATGTGGGGGTTCTCTGTGCAGCTAGTTTTTAATGTCCCTAACATTCGTTAGGGACATTGTCTAAAAATCATTCCCGGGGCACCTGGGTGGCTCAGTGGGTTAAGCCTCTGCCCTCGGCTCAGGTCATGATCTCAGGGTCCTGGGATCGAGCCCCACAACGGGCTCTCTGCTTAGCAGGGAGCCTGCCTCCTCCCCTCTCTCTGCCTGCCTCTCTGCCTACTTGTGACCTCTATCAAATAAATAAAATCTTCAAAATAAATAAATAAATATTCCCAACAACTAAATATTTAATGTACACCCTAAAGTAAAAATACTTTCGTCCTGACAATAATTCCCATTTTACAGACCAAGGAGACGTAATATGTAACTTGCCAAGAGGACCTTGCAGTGAAACAGGCCCGCACAGCCTACAGCCTGTGCTCCGTCCCTCGCTGTGACTCCGACGTGGGTGGTCGGGGTCCTGACATATTTTACTTCCAGGGCTGAGCTGGCTGAGGTCAAGAGAGACGGGGTGGAAGTGGGAGGGGACTCTGATGGATAAGTACAGGCAGGCCGACTGCCAAGTGAGACCAAAGACCCATGACATCTGCCCTAGTGTGCAAACAGGACGCAAATTCTTTTTATGAGGAACGCATTTAACTGTCAGCAGCCGTTCCTCAATGAACGGAATCTGTTGACACACCCATAGTGTGTAAATAACTCCTGATAATAAAGACGAGTATCCATGAGACACTAAGACCTGGAATTTTTTCCTCAGAAGAACACCTTATTTGTCGTGCCGGGAAAACCCTAACTCCAGGCCTCACAGCCTCACGGAGCCAGGAAAGTCACCAGCGTCACGAGGATTAACTTCCAGTCTAGGGCCTGGCAGAGTGGAAACTTACTCACTTCCTGGGGACAGACAGGACAGGGCGCGGGAGTAAATCACGCTAGCGGGCTTCGCCACCTCAGCGGACAGGCTGGCTGTCGGTCGGCTGGCTGTCGGTCTGCTGTCTGTGCTGAGGAAGGGGGGTGGGAAAGGGGCCCCGGCTGCTCCCCGCACGGCCGCGCCAGCAACGAGGCCCGAGACAGCCTGCAGCCGGCACGCGGCCCCTCCCTCCGGCTTCCGAGTCCTCAAACTTGTGCTCCTCAAGAACCTTTCTAAACCCAAGTGGAACTTCTGGAGCTACCCAGAAACTTCTTTTGTTAACAGCTCTCCTGAAAACCATTCCCACTTCCATTCTCTTTGGCAAATTCTAGCACCCAGTCATCAGACATACTGACGGGAGACACGGGAAACATTAAAAAGTCATAAATGTCCTCTTGGATGATGTCACTGGTTTAAACTTTCAAAGGATTTCTCCGAAGTGAACAGAATAGGAACAGGACTGGGACGCCCCACAGGGTCCACACCACAAGGCACATGGAGATGATTTCCTTTACTCCATGAAGACACTCACAAGCCAAGCACCACAAGGCTGAGCCCCCAGAGACACTGTCCTCAGATGTCCCTGTCGTTCAGGCTCTGCCATACATTTCTGCACACACTGGCCTCTTACTCCACCCACGTGGGGACCAAGGCCAGAGAAAGAACGACAAACAAACCATTGTGACCCTCCAAAGGGAAAAAGAAATACCCAGGAGGTACGAGATGATCAGAACTCCTCACCTTGGAATCCCTCTTGGACGCCAGGGTGTACAAGGTCTTTTTATTCAAATCAAAATGGCTGCAGACGTCCCTGGCAGCCTCGGGACCCTGGGTCACCATGGCAGCCATCAGGTTCAGACAGGCTCGAGCCATCCTACAGGGGGACAAGGAAATCAGGCATATTAGAGACAGCAGAAGCACAAAATCAGCTGTGCTCCTGGTTGTGGGGTCTGCCATGCCCAAGCCAGAAAGAGAAAGGAAAGAGACATGCAGACGTGCTTTAAAAAAACAAAACCAAAAAAAAAACACGATTTAACAAAATCTCCAAATAAAGCTTAAAAGCTGGCCGACAAGAACCCAAGAATACAAAATATGACACAAAGAAGATGGCGGTTTCTCTCTGCAGTAAATCGTCCTATAACCGGGTGCCCCGCGGCTCATCCCCCGCAAAGGCAGACTGCAGGGGAAGACTTCTCTGCAGTGCGCATCTCCAACAGCAAGCTCTCCGCGGCCTTTCCATTCCATGGCCACCTGGCATCCGTGGCTTACTGCACACCCACCACACTCCAGGCACTGTTCTAGGAAAACTGCACCTTCTTGAACAGTCAAGGCCCCCACCTGCGCGCCCCTTTTATTCGAGTGGACAGAAACAGTCAACGGACGGACATGGAGCATTATGTCCAATGTCCAGCTGCACAAACAGACCTACAAACAGACACTTCTGTCCACAAACCGGCAGACAGAAAGGGACAGTGGACGGGGGAGGTGACGAAACAAGGACTCCCGGAGACGACAACTGCTCACTGCGAAGTCCTGAAGTGGAGAGGGAGCGAGAGATCACCACAGAGAACCACCGGGCAGAAGGATGGGCAATGGAGAGAATGTCTGCAGTCACAGGTTCCCACGACAGCAAGGGGACAGCAGGGTAGGAGGGGGACGGACGCACAGGAGGAGTTGGCGACAGCAAGGAGCTGGTCAACAGGGGCAGCAGGGGCAGAGCCACCGCCTCAAGGGCCTCAGGAACCGCTCAGCTCTGCTTTCCGAGTGGAGGGAAGGTCAAGTGCACTCCGGGACAGCTGAACGCAGACCGCGCCTGTGGCCAGTCCTGCCGCAGAAGGGCAACTCACCTGTAGCCCGAGGCATACAGGGACTCGCAGATGAGCTTCATGTGATTGTTCATCAGCTTCTTCACGATGTTGGTCCCCACAACGTGAAAATGGGAAAGGTCACTTGCTGTCCGCAACAGGATGGCCTCGAAAACCTGGAATATTAGTAGCATCTGCAAGGACAGAATTGAAACGCTTACCAATCAGTTCCTTTGTTTTTTGCCTCGGTACCTATGTTCCTCTTGTCTTAGCTACAGACACTTTAAAACCTTCAACAGATCCTGAGCCAGAGGCGAGAAGGTGGCAGCTTAGCGGGCGGCCCTGAAGACCCCGGGCTCTGCAATCAGTCTAGCTCCCACAGTCCAGCTAAACAGAGACTTGCTCGCTTACAATTATGCCAAATGAAATGAAAAGACAAAATATCTACTCGTGGTCAGGCCTCACCGCTTTGGGGATATTCAGGTCTACAGCCTTACAGCAATAACCCTGAGATTGTAACAAGTCCATAAACATCCCGAATTTTGAACCTCTTTGGAACCAGAAAACCACAGTCAACTCAGTATGTGTCTGCAACCACGACACACAGTTTCTATTCCCTCTTTGTTAAAGCAAATCACATCAAGGGGGTACCTGACCTGCTCAGTCAATACAGCGTGCGACTCCTGATCTTGGGGCTGCCAGTTTGAGCCCCACGTTGGGTGTAGAGATAATTTAAAAACAAACAATGTCAAAGCCAAGTGCATTTGCAGTAAGAATCTAGGATCCTTCCTCTTGGTATCATTCACCAATAAGAAGGGAGCGCTTTCCCCTAAAATGCTTTACGAAGTCATGGTGCAAAACTGAATGTATTCCTACAACACAGGCACAAAGCACTGTCTTCTCTAGAAAGCTGGAAATGTCCTAGAAATTTCTGTCACATCTCTCTTCCTCAAGCTTAACACAATAGTGGCATGAACTTTTCTCCTCTTCAGCAAGCCAGGTAAGGAATAACCTACTTCACTTTCTGGTCGCTTCTCCCCACTCAGGAGCTGGAACATCTCGGCACACTCAACAGAAATCTTGATGTAGCCTTCCACAACGTCATACACGTCTTCTTGCGGCAGCTTCTTGGCAGCAGCGACAAATGCTTCCAAGGCTGAAATAAGAAGAATGTTCCAATTTAACAAGGACCATCTCCTGAGCAACAATCACAAGCCAGAGGCGGACCCCCGGCAGGAGCATCCAGGCGACTGAACTGCCCCTTACTGGGAGGGAGAACACAGCAGCAATGTGGAGACGGGGACGGCGAGAGTTCTGACTCGGCCTTTTCTCTATCCCCAGTGAGGGAACAGGCAACAGCTTCCAAAGGAACTGCTTTAGAGCCCAACCCTTCTCGATGCAGTGATCCTCCCTGAACCTGCCATCCATCCGCTTCCGGGCACCCTCTGGGTCTTGACCAATCTAACCCTGAAGTTCTCCTCCCACCCCCTGGGGGTACCATCAGAGAAGAGATCAAGAAAATGTGGTATATCTAGATCTATATGTAGATCTACATACAATGGAATGTTCTTCACCCTGAAAAGGGGGGAAATTCTGCCTTTTGCAACACTCAGGGGCCTTTGAGAGCACTGAGCAAAATCACTTAGAGAAAAACAGATACTGGATGTTCTACCTATATGGGGAACCTAAAAGAGCCAAACTCATAGAAAAAGCCAGCAGAAGGGCACGTAGGAGGCTCAGTCAGTTAAGCGTCTGCCTTCAGCTCAGGTCATGGTCCCGGGGTCCTGGGATCAAGCCCCACACTGGGCTCCTTGCTCAGTGGGGTGTTTCTACCTCTCCCTCTGCCCCTCCTTGTGCTGGTTCTCTCTCCTTCTCTGAAATTGACAAATAAAATCTTAAAAAAAAAGAGAAAGAAAGAAAAAGAGAGCAGAACGGTGGTTGCCAGGGGCTGAGTCAAAGGGTTAAAACTTCCAGCTATAAGATGAGTTAAGTTCTGGGGCACCTGGCTGATTCAGTAGGTAGAGCATGTGACTTTTCATCTCGGGGTTGTGAGTTTGAGCCCCACACTGGGGGCAGAGTTTACTTAAAAAATAGTAAGATGAGTAAGTTCTGGGGATCTATTGTACAGCATGGTGACTATAATTAACAGTACTGTATCATATACTAGGAAGATATTCAGAGCGTAGATCTTAAATGCTATCGCACACAAAAAAACAGTAATTATGTGAGGGGATGGAGGTGTTGACTAAGCTTATTGTGGTAATCATTTCACAGTATACGGGTGTCAGCAGCCTACTGTATACCTTAAACTTCCATCAGTTATGTCAATAATATCTCAATAAAGCTGGGAAAAGAACAACACAAAAATAACAATGGATGCAAACAAAACCCTGACATCTGTCAATTCCTCTTTTCTGATCTTTCCAACAGGAGATCTCATCACAGGAAGTTATGAGAACATATCAACAGGGAAGGAGAATCCAAGATAGAGACCAGATTCAAAGATAAATGCAACACACCCTCATTCAAATGATTCACCACCTGTCCCCCTCTGACTTCAGTTTTGCCCCATCTTTCAACTACTTCTTCTGTACCCATCTCCTGTCAACCTGAGTTTCCTTGGGAAACCTATTCAAATGAAGCAACCGAAGGCCACGGAGCTCTCTGAGCAAAATCATGAATATGTACACGAATACAATCTTTTAAGTAATTAAGCGTGCTCTTTCTTCTGCCACAAAAGTTCCAATCCCTGTTCCTACCCCATCCTACAACTCCACTGAAAAGCCACTGCCTCTGGGAAGACTTCTTTGATCTCCCAGATTAGGTCTGAGGCAGAGGACTGGTACGGAGAACTCTTCCTATGTGATTTTTTTTTTTTTTTAAGATTCTATTTATTGACAGAGAGAGAGAGATCACAAGCAGGCAGAGAGGCGGGGGGTGGGGGGAGCAGGCTGCCCGCTGAGCAGACAGCCAGACGCAGAGATCGATCCCAGGACTCCGAGATTACAACCTGAGCTGAAGGCAGGGGCCTAACCCACTGAGTCACCCAGGCGCCCCTTCCTCTGTGATTTTATTGACTGACATCCATCTTCACTACTGCACTACTCATATACTCCATAACTGAAGCACCTGTCTGACTTTTTACTCATCATTTTATCTCTACCCAGCAAATAACAGCCCCTAGTAAATAATGAATAAATAAATGAATGAAATGTTTAATTCTGAGCTAAAGCAGGTATCATCTTCATAGCACTGGCTGCCCGCTGCAGACATCAAATGTTTGAAAGCAAAATGTACGGAAGACAAGTTATTAACTGGGGCTACTCTGGCCATCAGCTTAACCTGAGAGACACGCTTACTGTCTTACTCTGACGGAGTACCAGTGTCTCCCCATACTGGCATATTCGATCACACTTTTACTCCCTCCTCACCTACATTTCTTCCTAACGGATTACAAGAAGCTGTGAAGAAGGGTGATCACACTTTTCAGAACGTGAAATTACAGAATCGGCTCCATCTTGGTCACTAGTCCGATCCTGGTCAACTGACAAGTCCTTGTGGGGCTTCAGGCAGTAGCTTTACTTCGTGTCATCAGATTGGCGTGAGAGCTGGAGGGTCAAAGCTACTGAAAACAGCGCTGACGGCCGGAGAAGTAGCAAAAGGCCTCCCTGAGCAGCCCCGAGCTGACTCACAGTTGCGACTCGGTAAGCAGTTTTAAGGACCGTCCGTTGGGTGACGGTGAGTATTTGCTTCCCTGACAACTGCAATGAGAAAAGTCTTAGGGCCTGCTGGGGGATACTGCCTGGTCACGGCAGGCGGGCAGTCGCGTGGCACTGTCACAACCGAGCAAGGCGGCCTCCGGCCGTCCCTGACAGCCCAGGGTAAGGAAGTACCTGCAGCGTGCGGCCCTACAGCGGCCCCGGCCCCCGGGACTCAGGAGGCCCGAGCGCCGCGGCCTCGGTTTGCCCGTCTGCCAACCAAAAGTACATGGGAACAGCTGCACATGGGAAGGCTGAGCCTGGCACAGGGCAGCGGCCGGGACCCGCCTCGCTCGCACGTGCTCCCCGCCCCGGCTGGCGCCGCACTCACCCGGCTCGGCGCCCTTCGGGTCCCGCAGCTGAGCCTTGAAGCGCACCCCCGTGAGCTCTTCGGAGCGGGCCCGCTTGGCTGCGCCCAAGCGGGGACCCGCGCCGTCCTGGCCGCTCGGGGCCTTCCTCTTGGGAACCCCCATGGCCGAGAGCGCAACGACGCACCGGGATCCACACACACCGCGACCCGGCAAGGGACGCGCGGAAAACGATGCAGCGCCTCCCGGGGTCCCTGTCCACACGTGCGCCGGAAGAGGCGGGCCTTACGAGGGGGGCGGTGTCAGGGGCGGGGATGCAAGGGCCCGGACAGGCGGAAGGGGCGGGTACTGGGTCGGGGAGGGGCGGGTACTGGGCGGGGAGGGGCGGGTACTGGGCGAGGAGGGGCGGGGCCTGAGGGAAAGCCGGAAGCAGGTTCGCTGTAGGGGAGGTGGCGGTGACACAGCCTCTGAGCTCCCAGTTTTCTCCCGTTTCTGGGGTGTCCGCCGGCTGGCTCGCTTCCTAGGACGAGCGGACACCCCCTGGCACTCCCGCCCGGCCGCGGTGAGGAGGAGCCTCCAGCCCCCGCAGCCCTCCCGAGGGTTCTCGGCAGGTAGAGCCCCGGGGGCCCTCCATTCCCCGAGGGCGCGAGCTCCCGGGCGTCGCGGCTGCACACCAGGACCAGTTCTGGACCTGAGGGCGCCCTGACGCTGCCAGCAGAAACGCTTGCTTGACACGCAGTGGGATTGGATGCTTTGCCTGTTTGAGGCCCTGCGAGTTGGCCGGGAGGGTGGATGCCCCTGGCTAGGTACCGGGCGGTCTTGGGCGGAAGATCCTCCCTCGCGCGCCCAGGCCGAGGGTCGTGCGTGTGCCCCTAACTCCGACCGCGCCCTGTGTCGCAGCCCGAACCAGATGGGTTGTCTGGTGGGGTGCAGCCCCACAATGGCCTCCATCCCAGTCTTCCTCAAATGGGTGGGAGGACGTGAACCCTTCGGGCCAAGCAGGTGCGGGGAGACGCTTAACTTCTGGAAAACCCTTCTTGGACAGTACAGCGGCTTCCACATCCAAGCTCCCATCCTTGAAGTGGAGCCGGCAGATCCAGCCCTACCTAGTCTCCGGGGCTGTCCCCCCGGCCCCCACCCCCGCCCTCGCTGAGAAAATGATGCAGTGTATGAAAAACTGCTTTGATGGGAAATAAAGCCCCGTGTTTTGTAAGCTGTCAATGACTTGAGAGTCGTATTAAATGCTTTGCTAATAAAATAAAGGTTTAAATGAATGAGTAAAAACAGACTGGTCCATTTCTTAATATGGTTTCATCAATACTTGTTTATGTGTTTAAATAAATCATGAACCAGCTCATTAATTGAGTGACTTGGTGATTCCTGGAATTCTCCGTGAGGTTGTCTCCTAGTCTGAGGTAATAGGGTCCTGTGTTCTGTAAACAGATGTGTAATGAACATCCATTAGTGTGGCCTGCTGCGGCCTGTTGGGATTTAGAATCTCTAACAGAAAAAGCCCCCGTGTTGACCCTGAACCTCAGACCTGGCAAGTGAGGGAACCCATGGAAGTGCCTGTGTTGTGGGCAAGTCAAATGGAGTCCTGAATGGCAGATTTGAGCTGATGTGGCGGTATTAAGAGACAACAATATGCTCAAAATTCAAGCTGTAAAGGGCAACACTCTAATCAGTAAAGAGAGACTTAACTCTTAATTGTCTGCACTGGTGCTCTTCTGTGGTTAATTGCCAACCACCAACTTTGTTTGCAACCAGGGTGACCCAAAGAGGCAGCAGGGAAAGAGATCAAACAATCAGAAGCCCTATATTCAGTTTCTGCCTGTGTGACCTTGGGCAAATCATCGTCTCTCTTTACAAAGACTAAGAGAGGGTGAGGGAACGTGCCAGTATTACCCAGCTAATAAGTGTTGGAAACACTCATCCAGTTTATCCTAACTCCAGTGACTGTCCTCAGTTTAAGAGCAAAAAAAAAGGTTGTCCCTAACCAATCCAGCCTTATCCAGAGATATGCCTGGTGAGGCATGGCTCAGGAACATGGCTAGATGCTTCAGACCAGCCTGATGCTGTGAATTATTGCCACCAGTTAGCTAACCCCACTCGTTCAGATATCAGGCTTACCGAACAACCTCCAGGTAGTGACATGGCTTTCTGTATTAAAGGCCTGCATGGAGGGAAAGGGCATTACTTGCCCCGAAGAACATTCTAGTCTACTGATGATAAACACCACTGTTGTCATGATGTACCAGGCTGGTATCTACTCAGGAGTCTTTGCACTTGCTGCTTTCCCTAAAACTCTGCCCAGACCTCATATGACTCATACTTTCATCTCATGTGGGCTCTTCCTATCCACGTCTCCCCTTCTTCTTATCCTCTTCTGTTTTCCTTTATTACCTTTAATACCAGCGGTGGTCTTAGATATTCACTTGTTTGTCAAGCTCCTTTATTGAAACGTACACTCTATAACAGCACAAAACAAAGTTCTGTGTGCTGCTCTCACTGCCCAGAACAGATGGTACATCACAAGGTTCAATAAATATTTATTGAATACGTAAATGTCTTTAATGTCAGCCTATTCTAAAAGTTTGTCTCTTGGATCAAAAAGCCTCAGGATGCAGGATTTTGAGTCTACAACCTTATGAACTGGCCCTTGGACTGTATTGAATTAGCCAATGGAAGCGTCCAACCTCTAATAGCCAACCAATTCATCTCTAGTCACAACACTTCTTACTCACAGCTGGGGTGTGTGTGTGTGTGTGTGTGTGTGTGTCTTCTATTTCAGTCTTAGAAGTTTAATTTCAAATTCTGGAAAGGGGTAAAAGAAGAAACTGAATCAGAGCCCCTATCAAGTTCATATTAAAGCATGTTTATTGCAGACACTCAGAAGGTGAGCGGCAGACATTGCTGTACACAAGAAAAAGTTATCAAGATGGCTTACCCTGTATTATTTCATCTGGTTAAAAGCTTGCTAATGCATTCACGTAGAGAGGAGAGATATGGAATTTCTTCATTCTGGTGCAAGTTTTTCTCTCTTTAGTGATGAGTGTTTTGATGCAGTCCTTATTGAGATCAAGACAGTTCCATCATCGGCTTGCTTAGCAGTGAGCAAAATGAAGTATTTTTTCAAAGGCAGTGAGCAAAATGAAGTATTTTTTCAAAGACAGCCACTTTGTCTCAGGTGAAGGACACTGTGTACATAAGCTAGAAAAGGTAAGTAAACCTAGAGTTTCTCAATTCAAGTCAACAAAACACCAATATCCACCAATATTTGTTGTGTGCTTTGCACGATACAACCAGCTGTAATAGATTGAAAAAAAAAGTGTAACACAGTATACCTACCCCCAAGGGACTTAAAGTATCACCAAGAACATGTCACATCTGGCAAGTTCAACAGCAATAAAGAATTCAGCCATGAGCCCAAGGTGATATATTCAAGAGCCTTCTGCTAATTGCAAATGAATTATTTGACAAATAGACACGTCACATTAGTATGATCCAGGTTTTATCACTGGGGGCTTCTTACTGAAATGACAATGAAACAGAGAAGAAAACAGGAGCATAAAATTTGCCTTCTTTTCTTCTCTAAAGCAAAATTGAAGAAAAGTAGAAGATGTTGCCCTCTTGTCTGATATGGTATAAATGAGCTGTAAGTTCGAGGCTCATCTTGATAAAAAACTGATGAAGTTTGTCTTCTTGAATCTCCCAAGTCCAGTCTCTGCTTGCCCGCTTCCCCATGCCTGTCTGCCCAGCACCTTCTTGCTGCACACCCCCCCCCCCCGTCTTCCTAAAGCCCCAGCTGCAGCAGCTGGCCCAGACGTCATCTCCTTGGAAAACGCCCCTCTCTAGTATTCTCTTTTTCGGCTCCCTCCTTGTGCTAGTCCACCTTCATCCCTGTCCTTCCTCCATAACCTTTTCCCTAGCAAAATTGTCTCTAGCCAACCAGCGGAAAACAGAGAAATCTGATACATTCACCATTGAAAGTTGGAGAATAATAGCGATTTGTAGCCAACTTGTGAAAATATTTTTATACTTTAAAAGAGGACACCTGGAGATCTCAACCTCCAAAACGAATTTCTAGTAGTTGTGACATTGAATGGGAATGGGAGCGGGGGTGGGGGGACATGAAGAGGGCATGGGCCAGAAGGAGAGGAGCTTCTGACCCTGGTGCATGAATTTGCGTGTGAACTCCAGCCATTATCCCATAAGTTACATTTTATAATTGGGGGACATGACTCAGTTTTTAAAAATAGACTTCCAAATCCATTTAGGAAGGATGCACTGATTCTACCAGGACAATACATACGAGACTCAAGTCCTCAATAAATATGTTGGTGACAAGGGTCTTAGACCTGACCACTCAAAGTACTAGGTTATTGAATTAACAGCCTTATTCTTCGAACAGCAAAATGTAGCAAAATTCATACCCAATTTAGATGGTAAAATATCAAATGATAAACTTTAAAGAAATTATGCAGACCAGCCTACCATCTTATCATTACACAGAAATATGAGAAAATATAGAAAATTTGAATAACAATGCACTCAAATTGATAGGTAGTAATAGAACTTTATACCTACAGAGAATATGTGTTCTTTTGAAATAATATGGAAGTCATAAAAATTGACCACATTCTAGGCTAAAAAGGAGGTCACAATAAACTAAAAAAAAAAAAAAAAATTTACAGACCATGTCCTCTGAACACCAAGCAATAAAATGTAACCTCGATAATAAGAGGATAGGTTTTTTAAAACCCCATAAGGCTGGGGGCGTGGGAGGGAACTTTTACTAAGTAATCCTTGGGAAGCATATGAGAAGTTATGAAAGATTTGGAATGTAGCAAAATGAAGACTTTATACATCAAAGTCTGTGGGGCATAGTGCTAGAAGGAAAATTTATAGCTTAAAATACTTTTATCAGAAATCAAGAACAATTGAAAACAAATGAGCTAATAATTAATAATGCATGTTCAGAACAAGAACTTTTTCCAAGAACTGGAAAAAGTAGAACAGAAACAAGCCAAAGAAATAAGAAGGGAAAAGAAGCAAAAACAAGGAGGGAAATTGATTACAAAGAGAATGAAAAAACAACAGTAACAACAGCTAAAGAATATCCAGACTCCAAACGCCGTTCATTCTTGTTTTTTTTTTTTTTAAGTTTTTATCTATCTATTTATTTATTTATTTGACAGACAGAGATCACAAGGAGGCAGAGAGGCAGGCAGAGAGCGAGAGAGAGGAGGAAGCAGGCTCCCCGCGAGCAGAGAGCTTGACTCAGCGCTCTGATCCCAGGACCCTGGGACCACGACCTGAGTGGAAGGCAGAGGCTTTAACCCACTGAGCCACCCAGGCACCCAGGTGCCCCGTTCTTGTTTTTTAGGTTAAGTAAACAAACCCATGGGAGGATTTTAAATAATAAAAAAATTATAAACAACTATTCTCAAAAACTTTCAAAACAAAAAGGAACAGATATATTTCCGGAAAAGGTCAAAAATACCAAAATTGGTACAAAAGGCACCAGAAAGTTTCAATAGAATTAATTAAACTAAATTAAATGACATTAAATAAAGGAAAATGATATTAAATAAAATGAATAAATAAATAAAAGAATTAAATTAAATTAAATGACATTGAATAAAATCACATGATAATCTAATTTTTCTCAAGGCACAGAAGATTTTTCAGGTAAATGGTAGCAATCTTTTAGGAAACAGATAATCTCTATTTTACTCAGTTTGGTCCATAAAACAAGAGAGAAGGAAAGCATCCTAACATCTTGTATGAGGCTAATACAACTTAAATGCAAAACTAGCTAAAGATAATACAAAGTAAGAAAATGATGGGCTTATTTCCCTTAGGGATATAAATGTGTTTAAATAAAATATTAGCTAACCGGAACCAACCCTGTTCTTAAAAAACAAGAAATACAAGGATGGCTCTATGTCATTTACCACATTAATGAATTAAAGCAGAAAAGCCAATTATTATCTCAATAGATGGAAAAAAACATTCGAGGGGTGCCTGGGTGGCTCAGTCGGTTAGGCATCTGCCTTCGGCTCGGGTCATGATCCCGGGGTCCTGAGATTGAGCCCTGTGCCAGGCTCTCCACTCATTGATGAGACTGCTTCTCCCTCTCCCTCTTTCCCTACCTCCCACTTCCCACTCATGTTCTCTCTTTCTCTGAAATAACTAAATAAAATCTTTTAAAAAATACATTTGAAAAAAATCTCTATGATTTTTAAAATCCCCATAAAACTAGGAATAGAAAAATCTTCCTTAACTTGATAATCACTGTATGTAGAGTAAGCCTGCAACAACCATCATGTGTAATAGGAAAACTGTTGGTACACTTGAACTGTGACCGAGAACAATAGAAAAGACGGGGATGCCCATTATCTGCGCTGCTATCTATTACTAAAGGTCTTGGGTAATGAGATGAGGTAAGAACAACAACAACAAAAATATGAAAGAATTAACAGAGATAAAACTGTCATCTTCTTAGAAAATTCAACAGAAACACTAACTAGAGTTGCACAAGGTTGTCAGAAGTGAGATCAAATTACCACCTCAATGTCATCACCTCTATTTTAGCAATAGCTATTTAAAAGTATAGTAGATGAATCACTAAACTCTACCTCTGAAACTAATAAGACACTACATGTGAATTAATTGAATTTAAATGACAAATAAAAATCCTCTCTTATTAAAAAATTTTAAAAAACCCTAGTAGAAAACAGGACACCATTCACAAAGAGGGCGAAAACCACAGAATTATCTCAGAATTAAACTAAAAAATACTGCACAGCATGGTCAAGGAGAACACTGTGAAAGACTATCTAACTGAATGAAGAGCCATATTATGTTTACAGAAGAATGTCTTCACGTTGTAAATCTTTAACTCTTCCTAAATCAAGCTATAAAACCTCTGCCATTTCAGTCAAAATTAAGAAACTCAAAAAATCCTGATAACTTTGTATGGAAAAATAAAAGTCTGTGAATGATTAAGTCAAAAAGAATAACAGGGTCTTCCTTATCACGCACAAAGACATATTCAAGGTTTTAATGATCAAATTACACTGGTGATGGTAAGAGACCTGACAAATAGCCCAGGGGAACAGGACGCAGACTCAAAGACAGAGCCATGTTATGGCAGTATAGGTTAACAACTCCCAGACTGCTTTGTGTGCCTCCTGGGGTTGAACAAATAAGTAAATGGATGGGGGATAATGCGGGCCAGGCTTCCCACTGTTGGAGAGGAAAGTTACATACGACCAGGAAGGCTGGGGTAGAAAGAACCCTGTGGGACTGGACTGGAATTAGAGACATCAGTATGATCTCATGTTTAGCTGAGTATGAACAGAGATGGATAGATACAGAAGTACGTGAACGCATGTATTCTACCTCGGTTGGTTGGTACATATGCATACATTTCTTAGCTCTCTTCACTGATGGGACCTAAAAGTAGGGGCACTCCAGTAGTAATTACCACACCTGGTGCCCAGATCTTGGTTTTTGTTTTTGTTTTAAAGATTTTATTTATTTTTGCAAGAGAGAGAGAGGAAGAGAGGGTGCACACATGTGCACATGCACGTGCATGAGGGGGAGGGGCAGAGGGAGAAGCAGATACCTTTCACCCCCTACCCCAGCCTCGAGCAGGGAGCCTGACATGGGACTGGATTCCAGGACCCCAGGATCACGACCTGAGCCAAAGGCAGATGCTCAACCGACTGAGCCACCCAGGTGCCCCCTGATCTTGGTTTTTTATATCATTAGCAAATAAAAGGAACCAGGACTCCCTGGCGAAGTGGCTGATACTATGGCTGGGAGAGAGAGCACATGAAATGAGCCTGGAGCATCTCATAGCATCATAAAGTACAAAATATGAGAGGAAAAAATAGAGGGGAGGGAAGGAATAAGTCAAAGGGATACAGGAACCAACCTGAAATAATTCCCAGTAGAATAATCTAAGTGACAAAATAATGAACATAGTATTAGATTATCATCTACAGTATAAAACAAATATACCTAAGTCTATTGTGATATAAAAAAATGATTGAATAAAGAAATGGGGGAGAAAATCTTCCTTACAAAGTAAGTTTCCTTACAAATCTTTCTGACAAAAATAATCCAAATAATATGTGTAGGTATTCCCTGCTTCAAGAAATGGAGCTTAATTCATACACACAGCCCCACCAGTGGAGACTTAGTGCATAACTTCCAAAGATTAGATTAGGATAGAGGGAAATTGGTAAATCATAGTGGAGAAACATGGCCAACACTACCTTAACTGAGTGGTCAAGATTAACATCACCAGTGATATGTTCCATTGCTCTCATGTACCCTTGATGTGATAAATGAGAAGGACATCACCTTTGGAGTACCCTTTCCCAAACCCTTAACCTCAGCCCAAACACACAAAAGATGTCAGACAAATCCCAAATCACCTGTACCTTAAAACTGTCAAGGTCACGACAAAGAAAGACTTGGAAACTGTCACAGATGAGTTAAGACCGGGGAGACATGACAACACAATGCCCTTTGATACCCTGGACTGGATCCTGGAACAGAAAAAGGACCTCAGGGGAAAAGCTGGTGAACTGCGAATCCAGCCTGGGCTTTACTTAGTAACAGTGTACCAATGAGGTTTCTTAGTTTTAACAAATGTATCATATAAGCATGCAAAGTACAGATATTACAGGAAACTGGGTGACGATGTACAGAATCCCTCTCTTTTTGAATTTTCTGTAAGTCTGGAATATTCCATCCTAAAAAGTTTATTTGAAATGAAGATCTCTGCCTATATAGCAACTTGACGCACAAGAAACATGGCACTGCTCTTTTGCGATGGGTTTGCCATCAGAACATGGGTGTTGTGAAAACCACTGCTGAAGCTAAGCCAGATGGGACAGGAAAGGTTCCTATCAACACCACCATCACTAGACACATAGATCAGGCAAGTCCACCCTACCAGTCATCTGATCGACACGTGAGGTAGGATCCACAAGAGACGCATTGAAGAATTAAAGGGAGGCTTCTGAGATGGGGAAGGGGCCCTTCAAGGATGCCTTGGGGCTTGGGTATGCTTAAAGTTGAACAACTAAGCTGGTATCCCCATTGATATCTCTCCGTGGAAATTGGAGACCAGCAAGTATTACGTGACCAGCATTGATGCCCCAGGACATGGAGGCTTTATCAAAAACGTGATCATAGCACCTCTCAAGCTGACTGTACTGTCCTAATTGTTGCTGCTGGCGTCGGTGACTTTGAAGCAGGTATCTCGGAGAATGGGCAGACCCAGGAGGATACCCTCTGGCTCGTACAGTGGGCATGAAACAACTAATTACTGATATTAACAAGAGGAATTTCTTCAGCCAGAAGAGGTATGTGGAAATCGGTAAGGAAGTCAGCACCTACATTTTAAAAAGTTGGCTACAACCCCGACACAGTAGCATTTTGTGCCAATTTCTGGTTGGAATGGTGACAACGTGCTGCAGCGCACGCCTTGGCTCGAGGGATGGAAAGTCACCCGTAAAGATTGCAATGCCAGTGGGACCATGCCACGTGAAAATCCGCGTGACATTCTGCCACGTCTCATCCGACCGGCAAGCCCTTTGGTCTGGCCCTATAAGGACATCCACAACATTAGAGGTATTGGTGCTGTCCCTGTGGGCCAAGTGGCGCCTGGTGTTCTCAGACCTGGCGTGATGGTCACCTTTGCTCCAGTCAACATTATAACTGAAGTCAAGAGTGTTGAAATGTACCATGAAGTCTTGAGAGACTCTCCAGCTTTTCCTGGGGACACCGTGGGCTTCAATGCCAAGAATGCCCCCGTCAAAAATGTTCCTCATGGCAACCTGTCTGGTGAGAGCAAAAAGGACCCACCAAGGCAAGCAGCTGGTGGCATGGTTCAGGGGATTATCCAGAACCATCCAGACCAGATCAGTGCTGGCTATGCACCTGTGCTGGATTCTCACACAGCTCACACTGCTTGCCAAGTGTGCTGGGCTGAAAGAGACTGATTGCGGTTGGAGTGGGTGGGGGGCAGGCGGGGCGGGAAGCTGGAAGATGCTCCCACTTTCTCGAAATCTGGTGATGCAGCCATTGTTAATATAGTTGCTGACAAACCCATGTGGGTTGAGCATTTCTCTGACTATCCTCCTCTGTGTTATTTTGCTGTTCCTGACGTGAGACAGAGAGTTTTTGTGGGTGTCATAGGAGCAGTGGCCAAGAAGGCTACAGGAACTAGTTAAGGTCACCAAGTCTGCCCAGAACACTCGGGAGGCTAAATAAATATTATCCCGAATAGTTACACAGCACTGCCCCGCCCCTGTCCTAGTCAGTGGCGGAAGAATGGTCTCAATTAGCCATTTAAATTTAATTGTAGAAGACTGTTTAGTGATAATAATGTACCATAAAACCTCCAGAAGGAAGGGAGACTGTTTTGTGGACCGTGTGTGTGTGTGTGTGTGTGTGTGTGTGTGTGTGTGTGAGAGAGAGAGAGAGAGAGAGAGAGAGGGAGAAGGAGAGGGAGTTTTAAGTAGTTTTTACAATCACTACTTTTTTTTTCTTTTTTAAGATTTCACCTATTTGCTTGCCACACAGAGAGAGATCACAAGTAGGCAGAGTGGCAGGCAGAGGGAAAGAGAGAAGCAAGCTCCTCACTGGGCAGGGAGCCTGATGCTGGGATCATGACTTGAGCCAAAGGCAGACACTTAACCGACTGAGTCACTCATGAACCCCTAGAATCAGCTCTCTTTAATGGAAACAACTGGACCAAAAATCTGTCACAGAATAAGGGGCTCCAAAAAGCAAAAGGAAAAAGATGGTGCGGTAGATTGCAGAATATGGCCACAAATCCCTCCCGGCCCTGGTATGTATGCCGTTAGCAATGTGACTTTGTGCTTCCTCCCTCAGGAGGTGGAGGCATTTCTTCACATGCCCAGCAGGCTTCGGGATTTTGAAGTCTCCCAGCAGCTCAGTGCTGCAACACTGTCATCTCCTCCGCTCACATCCCCTCTCAGAACATCCCTGGCTTGCTGGTTTAAATTGTGACAATGTTGCCCAATTGCATTATTTCCTTTACTGTCATTGGTCTTTATGTTTCAGTTTACCTCTTTTTGCATTTGTTAACATTGAATTACATCCCCAGTGCCATTTAGGGATGTAATGTCATCCCCATTCCTGGATCACTAATTTCCAACCTAACTGTATTTTCAGAGGGGCTTATTTTGGGCAAATCACCCAGAGTGCAGGAAGATGGATAGAATGGCAAGCTAGTCACCATGAGTGCTCTGAAGATACCTATAGTGGGTCATGGTGATTCACGTGGACAGAGAAGGGCAGATGCTGAAAGATTAGGGAGAAGAACCATGGCAACCCATGAAGAAAGAACATTCTAGGTAGGAGCTATAGAAAATGCAAAGGCCCTGAGGCGGGAAGGTGATCAGAGAGCTCCAGAAACAGCACAGGGGCTGGTGTGTGTGCAATCAAGTTCAGCTGGAGAGTCGGGTGGGAACCACTCATGGAACCCTTGAACTAGCAAAGTGAGGTCTTCACTGTATTTGAATCCTCTGGGTTTGCAGTTCCCAAACTGGGGTTCCAAAGGACTGAGAACACCACAGGAGACTCACGAGTTGGAATATTTTTATAAGTTAAAGGAAGTACAGCAATTCCTGACATCTTTGCCAACTACTAACTCAAGGTAGCTCATGGTTTCAACATTAGGCTGTATTACTTGTTTCCAAAATTCCTCAGAGACTTAGGCTCTCCCTAAACACCTCCCAACTTGCAAGTATATCATGGGCCACTCCGCATGACCCCAGTGCAGCTCTTTCTGCCCGCAGGTCCTGTCCCCATGCTTTCATAAAACCATCTTTTTGCACCGAAGACATCTCAAGAATTCTTCCTGGCTGTCGGCTTCAAACCCTAACATCTTTCCTACACCAGTTACATAAGAACACATTTAAAATACTTCCTTTCAATAAACATGTATTGTCTCCCAAACAATAAATTGTTGGAGCATAGATACTTTTTATTGAGTTTGGCTCTAGCTATTTAATCAACAGAGCAGTTCAGGCTTTTGTTCTTGTTTTTGTTTTGACATAGGGGTTCTGTGAAAAACCAATGAGGCAT
Organism: Neogale vison; assembly: GCF_020171115.1. Taxonomy (NCBI): domain Eukaryota; kingdom Metazoa; phylum Chordata; class Mammalia; order Carnivora; family Mustelidae; genus Neogale; species Neogale vison. Next base: position 12,228,543 of record NC_058096.1, on the reverse strand, counting down.
TAAGGGCACCATGAGCCAAGTTCTGCGACCTCTGCTCTGTGTCCTTAATCGGAACTCACTTTTGTTGATCCTGCATTCCTAACAACGGACTTTGAATTTTTTTTTTTTTCCTTTTGGTACACTCTCTCTTGGGAATGACCATTTAAATTAAAAAAAAATTTTTTTTTGGCATACACCTATATTCATAGCGACATTATTCGCCATAGCCAAGAGATGAAAGGGACCCAAGTGTCCATGGATAGACGACAGGATAAACGAAATGTGATATATCCATTCAATGGAATATTTTCAACATCAGAAAGGAGGGACATTCTGACACCTACTACAGCATAGCTGAATGTTGAGGACATTCTCCTAAGTGAAATAAGCCAGTTACAAAAGGACAAATACTGTATGATTCCACTCATGGGAGGTACCAAGAGTCGACAAAGTCATAGACATGGAAAGTGGAATGGTGGTTCCTGGGCACCGAGGGGAGGAGAAAAGGGGGGTTAGTGCGTAACGTGTTTTTGAGGATGACAAAGTTCTGGAGGCGGATGGATGGAATGGTTGCATAACCATACAGATGTACTGAAGACCACTCAACTCTGTGCTTAAAAATGGCTAGAATGGTAAATTTTACCTTATACATATTTGACCACAATAAAAAATTATTTTTTGAAATTCATGGGCTCCTGTCACCATTACTGACCTAAGTTGAGACTCTCACCTACAGAGGGCACCATTTGACAGATCCTCATGGCATCTCCTGGCCTGGTATGCAGGAGCTGGACCTTGGGAAGCTGTAGTGTTCCCCTTCCCCAGCGCCTCTGCAACAGTCCTGGGTCCCCCAGCCGAGCGCTCACCTTCCTGAGGTTTTTGCTGAAGGGTTTTTACCGCTGCTGACCAAAGGGAAACCATCTGGGCATGTGCGTGACCGTTCCCTTTTCTTCTTTAGGAGAGAGACGAAGTCCCTAGAGGGGGTAAGGTAATGCGTACATACAACGGGCAGAATGTTACTCCGCCTTGAAAAAGAAGAAGACTCTGACACGTGCTACAACACGGATGCATCTTGAGGACGTTATGCTACGTGAAACAGGCCAGCCACAAAAGAACAGCTACACGGGCACGTAAGGTAGTCAAACTCATAGAGACAGAAAGTAGAATAGTGTTCGTGAGGTCCTGGAAGAAGGGGTGACTGGACAGCTCGTGTTTAATGGCGACAGAGTTTCAGTTTTGCAAGATGAAAAAGTTCTGGAGGTTGGCGTCGGGTTTGGCTGCCATTTTGGAGGAAAGCCAGGTGTCAAGCACTCGGGTGTATCACAGTGGGTTGGGGGACAGGGACCATTCTGGGCAGAGGAAGAGGGGAGGAGGTGAGCCAGCTCTGAGGAGACTGACAAAGTGGAAAAGAGGTGGGAAGAAAAGGAGAATATTCAAAAACCAGGATCAGGGACGATGTTCTAGCCAGTTCACAGGAGAAAGAAAACAGAATATGGTATTAAAACCCATTCCAGTGTCCCACGAGGGGACCAGGGCACTGTCATTGAGATGGATACGTTGGAAACTACTTTCATCCTTGCCTAAGAAAGGAAAGTGTGTTTGGTCACAGGGACAGTCCCAGTGGTTCAAGTGGAAATCAAACACTGTCTTAGGCTTAATAAAAATAATACACTAACTCTACCACGAAATGGCTATATTTATTTTCATGGCTACCACCGATGAGGCATCTACTCTGACTAGTCTTTTGGCTATATTAGCTCTAAACGGCACCACTATCCACACATGAGAGCTGGGATTCGAACAGCTGTGCCTGAGGTCGGACTGTGGGACCCATACAACTAGCCTTTGCCCTATGCTCTGCCAGCCTGCAGGGCAAGCTTGGTTTTCAGAGCTATGCATGCTTCTTTCCAACATAGTACAGAGCTTTCTTCCATCAGCCTGCTTTCCTTTCTGATAGCAGAGCTCTGGGTAGGAAGGGCGCCCGAACCCCAGCAGGAAAGGGACGAGAAGACAAAAGGATGGAGAGGAGGGTAGGGGTCTCTGGTGGAAACTCGGGTCTCTCTCAGGCAGACCCAGCTTCCTGCAGTGTCTGCTGAAGGCAGCAGGGAGCAACCTTAGAGCTTCTGTGGGGACCCAGCACCTTCTAGTCTTGAGACGGAAGCGTGTGCTCTCTTTCAGAAACAGAGCTCTGGGAATTTTCACTCTGGAATCTCCCATGGCTCAGAATTCAGTCATCCCCTGTGCTCCAAGAACCCCCAGAAGTTTGCTTGCATTGCATTCTTCTTTTAGAAAGAGAAAAATATGGTTGGCATTGAAACAGACTGGTAGTCTATACAGAAATGAATGAAACAATGCATTTGAGAAAACATCAAGGAAGCTCAAGGACTCATCTAGATTTAGCCCAATTTCCTGAAATCCTACATCTAATTTAAATAGGTTATGGGCTTTTGGAGCCCCAAACGGACTTTACAGCCCAAGCTTTTCATTTTGCATGCGCGGAGAATGAGGGCAGGGAGGTCAAATGCTTCTGCGTGTGGCAGAGTGGACACTATTGCTGCTGATGCCTTTGACCTTGGACGGACTGCCGTACAGACATCAGTCGGCATATTCTTAAAGTCCTCCTTCCATAGACTTCAGGGCCAACATCCCCCACACAACCTTCCTAGTGCCTCCCCAGTCTTCAGTCCTCAGTGAGCAGGCTCTTTGCTTTTGATGTCGCTCTTTGGTGCCAGCTCTATAAACAAACCACCGTTTGTTGCTTTCTAAAAATAAGCCTTTTTAGCTCTGGACAACATTCGGCTTCACTCTCATGGGCTGAAAGGTTGGTTTCTTTGAGGCTGACAAATGGTGGCTTGTGTCTTCTGAGAATGGCTGCTGCCTGTCTTCGCTGAAAGGCCAGAACTTTACCTTGATGGCGTAGGAGACAGAGGTGAGGTGCAGGGCTGGAGTCCGAGCACGCAGCACAAAACACAGCCTCCAATATAGGCTTGGGTCTGCGGAAACGGAAGGAGTCAGGGTCTCAAAAAAGGAGGCGAAGAGGCATGTCCCTTAGAGCTGGAAAGAATGGACAGGATTGCTTCAAAAGAGGACGGGGGGGAGGGGGGGAAGCATGGGATTAACCATGTCCCGCAAAGGATGTCTCTTACACAGAATGGGGGTGGCCAGTACAGAGGCACTTCTCACACCTGTGTGCAAGGACCACACAATGGTGCCACCCCACAGAAAGGAACGCCTTTACTCCATACCAGCAGCCATCCCGGATTTCTGTGTCTTCGTTGTTTAAGAAAGCTTCAGATTCCGCCCCAAATGATGTGCAGGAGTTCGTGTGGTCAGTTTCCACGTCTGAGGTCTAGAGACAATCATTGCATCATGGTCAGCTTCACGGGGACGTGAGCTTTGCCGTTGCTCCAGACCACATGCTCGAAGAGCCCACACTTGGCTCACGGGCTCTGCTGTCGCTCTCTTGAAATTCTTCATAATTTTTGGACAAGAAACCCCAAGTTTTTATGTTGCACTAGGCCAGCGAGAATGGTAGCTGGATCCTAGGTAGTACCTGTCTCAAAGGGCCGCTGTGAGGAGTGACATTTCAGGAGCCCTCTTGCCGGACTTGGTGGGAAAGGTCATTCCTCTTCTGGACCCCACACTTCCAAGTCCCTTTGGGTCCCCAACAAAGGAAAACCACTTACTGCCTATGCCCTCATTCCCCCCTCTCTAAATATTATAGTCAAACACCTCAACTCTGGGGCACCATAAAAACTCTATGGACAGGAAATGACCTACAGGAAATGAATACTACATTATAAATTTTCTGAAGTTGTAAAAACCTATAGAATTTGCCATTTTAAGGGCACAGTTCAGTGGTGTTAATTACTTTCACCATGTTGGGCAACCATCTCCACTATCTATTTCCAGAACTTTTTCATTACCACAAACAACAGCTCTGGACCCATTAGGCACTAATTCTCCATTCTCCCTTCTTTTAGTAACCTCCAATTCACTTTTCATTTCCATGAATTCGCCTTTTCTAGGTAGCTCATGTAAGTGGAATCATACGTGTTTATCATCTTGTGTCTGGCTTGTCTCACCTTGTACAATATTTGGAGGAATCAGAAATCGTTCCTTTTTATGGCTGAATACTAGCCCACATTTTGGTTCATCTACTCATCTGCCAGTGGGTACTGGGGTTGCTTCTACCTTTGGGCTCTTGTGGAAAATGCTGCAGAAAATATTGTCTGACAAGTATCTGTTTGAGTCCCTGCTTTCACTTCTTTTGGGGATAAAATCCTGGACCCATATTTGACCCCTCCAGTCCAGGGACACTCAGGGGCCAGGCCAGTCTTTTACCAACACACACCTGATCGCCTCACTCATCTCCTAACAACCTTTTGGTGGCTTAGGATAAAGATAGGAACGCTCCCAAGGACTTAGGGTAAGGATGCAAGTGCTCACCAAAGTCTCTGGATCCCTGAGCACTGGCTGCCAGCCTCTCCACATCAGCATGTCCCGCCCTTTGATTTCTGCCCTGCCTGCTCTAGACTTCTCTCCATTCTTCCATGGAACTATGCTCCTTTTGGATTTCTGGTCTCCCTTCCTTCGCTCCTTTCTTCCCTCTTCCCTCCCTCCCTTTTTTATTTTAAGTAGGCTCCAAAGCAGGGCTTGAATTCAAGACCCTGAGATGGCGACCTGAGCTGAGATCAAGAGTCAGATGCTTAACGGACCGAGACACCCAGGTGCCCCACAGGTGCCTTTCTCTACAATGTTCACCCTCCCTAACACCTAGGTTTGGCTAGCTTTTTCTTGGCAAACTGTTCCCATCTTTCCTATCCATCTTGCCTTAAAAACAAAACAAAATAACAAATGAACAAACTAAAAATCAGAAACAGACGCATAAATACGGAGAACAAATTCGTGGTTGCCAGAAGGGAGGGGGCTGAGAGGATGAGGGAAGTGGGTGAAGGGGATTAAAAGGTACAAACTTGGGATGACTGGGTGGCTCAGTCAGCAGGATGTCTGCCTTCAGTTCAGGTCACCATCCCTGGAACCTGGGATGGAGTCCCACAGTGGGCTCCTTGCTCAGCGGGGAGCCTGCTTCTCCCTCTGCCGGCTGCTCCCCCGGCTTGTGCTCTCTCTCTCTCTCTGACAAATAAATAAATACAATCTTATTTTAAAAGATTGTATTTATTTATTTGACAGACAGAGATCACAAGTAGGCAGAGGCAGGCTAAGAGAGAGAGGGTATCAGAGCAGGGAGCCCTATGCGGGGCTGGATCCCAGGACCCTGAGATCATGACCTGAGCTGAAGGCAGAGGCTTAACCCACTGAGCCACCCAGGTGCCCCTAAATAAAATCTTTTAAAAAATAAGTAAAAGGTATAGACTTCCAGTTATAAAATAAATCAGTCGTGGAGATGAAAAGGACAGTATGGGAAATATAGTCAATAATACTGTGACAACATGTGGTGACAGATGGGACTATACTTATTGTGACAAGCATTTTGTAATACAGAGAATTGTCCCATTGCTATGTTGTGCACCTGAAAATAACAAAACATAGTATGTCAACTATACGCCAATAAAACAATTTTTACTATCACTCAGCTCCCCCCTCTTCTGCTCTGTGTCCCCTTTTAGTTTATGATTCTCCAGTCACTGTCCTCCTGTCTGTATTAATGACTAATATTTTTAAAGAGATTTTATTTATTTGACAGAAAGAGAGAGCAAGAGAAAGAACACAAGCAGGGGGAGAGGGAGAGAGAGAGAAGCAGGCTTCCCGCTGAGCAGGGAGCACAAGTAGGCAGAGAGGCAGGCAGAGAGAGGAGGAAGCAGGCTCCCCGCTGAGAAGGGAGCCCGACTCGGGGCTCGATCCCAGGACCCTGGGATCATGACTTGAGCTGGAGGCAGAGGATTAACAACTGAGCCACCCAGGTGCCTAATAATGACTAATATTGACCAAGCATTTACCAGCTTCAGACCCTGTCCTACCCAGGTCACGTGTATTAACTAATTAAAGGGTCGCAAGCCTGAGACTTTATAGAGAAGGAAACCATGGGTGTGCATGGTCAGCAACAGAGCCCACACTGGCGCCTGGAAACAAGTTTATGCCTACACAACCTTAGCAGGAGGCCCTCTCCGCCCCCCAACCATGTGGGAGCCAGTTTCCCTGACTGAGCAAGCCCCCACATCCCCTAGCTCTTACCAGTTCATACTGAAACCAGACAAGTGAATGGCTGGGACTCCAGCTCAAAACTCGGGGATCCGAGTTTTGAGCAAACAATACTTACTTACTCAGTGGCTCCTAGTGCTAGGCATCCTTACCTACATTCCCAGCCTCAGTTTCCCCAACCTAGAAAATGCATTCTAATACTTATGACCAAAAGTTATTGAGAAGGTTGAGGGTTTTTTTTTTAAGACAAAAAAAGAATTAATATTCTCTACACCCAACATGGGGCGGGAATTCACAACCTGGAGATCAAGAGTTGCACGTTCTACAGACTGAGCCGGCCAGGCGCCCGGAGAAGGCTGAGTATTTTTTTTAAAAGATTTTATTTATTTGACAGACAGAGATCACAAGTAGGCAGAGAAGCAGGCAGAGAGAGAGAGGGAAGCAGGCTCCCTGCTGAGCAGAGAGCGCGATGCGGGGCTCAATCCCAGGACCCTGAGATCATGACCTGAGCCAAAGGAAGAGGCTTAACCCACTGCACCACCCAAGCGCCCCAAGCTTGAGTATTTTAACACAGATTCTAAATCACTGCGCCCGGTAGAATGGGTCCCACTGTACAAGGATTGAGGTTTAGCCCTTGCCACCCCACCTGCAGACTGGGAGGAAGGGGACAGAAATACCAGTTCCTCCGACGGAGCGCCTGCTGGAGCACTGTGGGGTTCCAAGCGATCCAGCCCTCCTGGATCCTTGCTGCGCATCTCCTCGACGTTCCCACAGGTAGACCGGCGCGGCCGGGTTTTCCTGTCCCCAAGCCTCCAGGCCGCCGCACTGTGCGGCGCTGGCAGTGCCGTTGGGAGCCGACTGGGGCAGTGCGCCTGGTCCCGCCCTTGGGCCTCATTATCTACGTTTCCGCGTCAGGCCCGCCGAGAACTTGGCAGGGCCTCCCCGCGGTGTTCGGGAACACTTTGTGCCGAGCGCCCGCCGGCCCAGCCCTCCTCCCTGCCGCCGGCGCCGCCCGGCCGGGACGCTCGCGCAGTCCGCGGGTTCTGGGTTGCTGGGGCCCCCAGGTTCCCGCACCCGGGGCTCAGCTACGAGCCCCCACGCGCTCCCACGCATTTGTCCTCTGTATCCCCGAGCCCCGGCCACGTAGTCCGCTCCTCGCCCACGGGCTGGGCCTAGGTCACACCGCGCGTAATTGAGAGGTTTAGAAAGATGCGGTGGCCCATTTTAAAACAAAGCCCAATTATTAGCGCTCGGTGCTATTTATGCCGGGCCAGTGTCAGATCCTCCGAGGGCTGCGGACAACCAGTACCCAAAGGAAACGTAGTCGGAGAAAGAAGAAAGAAACCGGCCCTGGAGCCATCTGACCCGCTTTGAAATCCTCCTCCCCAAACCCTTCTCCTTCCCGTCCTGGCTGCGTTAGCTTGGGCAAAGCTCGGGGCCTCAGTCTCTTCCTCCGTGAAATGGGGTAACTGCGTGCTTGGTGAGTCTACACGAGGAGCGACGCAGGTCGCAGGGACGTCAGTGCTGGGGTCCTACACCTCCAGGACCCCACCTTCCCACGGCCCCTACCTCCGCCCGGCCCCGGGAGCTCTTGGGCTCAACGCGCGACGCTCGTTCCAAAGTGCGTCACGGGCACCGGCCGCGCTCCTCCCGCAGCCAGGGCGAGGCTGGCGCCGGGCCAGCGCGGGCCGGGCCAGGGGTGCCGGGCAGTCTCCGGGGCGGGGACCAAGGCGTGAAAGGCGCTCAAGTTGCGCGGTCCTTGGTGCGCTGTTGGGGGCGCCCTCCGCGGCGGGCAGCTCGCCAGGGACCGGCCCCCGCAGCCGCCCGGCGCGCGAGGGCTGCACTTTCCCTTCGGCCCCCCTCGTTTCCTCCCGCGGGGAGGCAGCGGAGATTTCCTCTCGGGGAAACTACGCGGATCCTTCCCGGGGCTCCTCGCCCCGCCCCACTTCTCCGCCCCCTCCCCTTTGCTGGGGAGCCGGGGCTGGCCTGCGCTGGGAAAAGGCTCTGGCAGCCTGAGCCGGGAGGTGGCGGGGGGCCGCGGAGCCGCAGGCCAACGACTCGCCCCGCCATGTGACGCTGCCCTCTGCCCAGGGACCCCCATCGCGCCCCGGGCCCGCGCCCGCTCTAGGTCGCGCCGGGCACCATGCTTCTGCCTGGACACGCGCGCCCGCCGCCCGCGCCGCAGCCCGCGCAGCATCCTGGACCCCGCAGGCAGGTAGAACCTCCCGGGCAGCTCCTGCGCCTCTTCTACTGCACTGTCCTGGTCTGTTCCAAAGAGATCGCAGCGCTCACGGACTTCTCCGGTAAGAAGCAACCTCCCTCGCCCTGCGCCCCCGGCGCCACAGTGCGCCCAGGTGAGCCCTCGGCTGGCGGCAGCCACCCGAGGGGGCACAGCCGGGTTGGATTGACGTTGAGGCACGCTTATAGCCAGTTTTCTTGCCTGGTGTGAGCCTTTGGCATAGAGGTGGCTGCGTGTGGAGTGATGGCACAGGAGGTCCTCCCCTCCCCAAGGAAGGGTGGGTAACCTATTGGGAGTTTCTCGCCCTGCTGTTTACCTCGTCAATTTCCCATCATCGGCTCCTGGCATCAGGGACCCGACTCTGACGGATACGTGTCCCCTGGAGGCTCCTAAACCCTGAGCCGCGCCCAGCGCTCTACATTACACGTGCTGGTCCGCGGAGTTGCACTTGGTTTGCCACGCGCATGGTCCGGGTGCGCCCCAGCCAGCTTCCCGGGTGCCCATGTATGGAGACTAGCCCGAGGGACGTCTGACCTGAAGTCTGGCCGGCAGACAGGGAGGGCAGCCGGCCGGCAGGTCCGTGTGCCAGATGAGCAGAAGTTTGCAGAACAGAGACTGGGCGTGGGGGAGGGTCTTGACTTTACCGCCAAAAGGTACCAGCGCCCCCCTTCCCCCTCCAGTCCCAGTCTTCTTTACATAAAATAATGACTCCCTCCTCCCAGTAAACGGTGAGGCTTTCCTTTGGGGAGAGAAACTCACACCAAAGCTCCCCGTAGCTGATCTCAGTTCTGGGGTGGTAGGTGTGGCTCCACGAAGTGAGAGAAGTTTCTGGGTTGATGATGGCTGGCGGAGCCACATTCTTGTTTTACCGCTGCACTTGCTTAACAGACCTGGGTCTCCCTCTGGTGAAGTTGGAGGCCTTCACCCTTTCCCAGCCTCTGCCCAGCCCAGGGGGCAACTCTGAACCCCACTCTCCCCCTTCTCCAGGGATCTTCTGCCAAGTCCGAGCTTTTGCAGGCAGGGTCCTTTGCAATCTAATCATGGTAAATGGAGTCACTTCTCCCCCTGCTCTGCAGTAGACTGGTACGTGGCAGAGAACACTGGCAAACCAGGAGCTGAGCTGGGTTTCTAGTTTACTTACAGAGAATGTCATTGTTAGCTGAGAGCCCTTAGGTCAGAGGTTCTTTGCTTTGAATATTTAATATCAAGGCAGTGTTTCTACCTAGCAAAGGGAGCCAAGATATGCCTATTTGGCAAGCAAACTGCGGTCCTTAAAATTGAACACTGTGGGGTCAGAATGCTGCAGTAAATGTCCTAGGGAAATGCTTTTCAAATGCTATTGACTTTTTTCTTTTTTTTTTTTTTTTTGGTAACAGAACTTTCTTGGCTGTTAGGAAAGTTTCGTATTTGCTGATTTAAGCTATGGAAAGCGGTCCTGAATCCGCCACCCTCTAGCTCTGAATATTGTGGAGAAAGCATTGAAAGCTGACAAACCTTTTTTTTTTCCCCCCGGTGACATCACTGCAACTGAACAAATATTGCTTTAGGTAAATTGCAGTGTAACCATTAGATTGTTTTCACAGATTATAGACACTTGGAGTTTGTTTCTTTAGTGAAACAGTTGCAGTGTTTGCTGCTGTCTGTAGGTTACCACCCAAGTTTGGAATTGTCTGTATGTAGCGACCGTTCTAGAAGGCGTGTTGGGGCTATCCAATAGGGATGCCACATCCTAAGCGAAATGGGTATTTTGATACATGTTCTTCTAAATGACAGTAAATGATAAAAAGAGGTATTTCCTTCTGCTTTTGGTGTGAACCCGAATTCCAGGATTTAAAACTCCCTGCGCCGCTGGGAAATGGTGATTTGGCCAAGTTGTCCACAAGCAGCCTCCATTTTAATTCTGATCAGCCTTTCTCCTCAGGGATCTGAGGGCTAGGGAGAGAGTGTCAGGGAGCCTTTTTGGGAGAAGAAAGAAAAAAAATTACATCCTCCTAAAGCACAGACACGTTCAGGTTTAAATCTAAATGCTATATTGTGTGGCATCGGGGAAACATTAGAGAAGGTTCAGAAAGAAAGATAGAATCTTTTGAAGTTGATTGATTTGACTCGAAACCTTTAAGGACCCCCTAACTCTGTGATATACAGCATTGAGAAAAATTCCCAAGCTCCAGAGGTGGCCATCTGAGGGTTCATTCGACTGCTTTAGTCAAAGCAGTGGATACTCATCATGTAATTCCAAAACCCTCTCCACCCCGCACCCTGGGGGCCTTAAAAACCCTGATGCTTGCTTTCCTGGGGACAGGTGGTCCTGCTCTTTTTTACGAACTGGGAGGCATTAGAAACCAGAGGTCTGTAAGGAGGTAGTGCCCCCCATTTCCCCACAGAGCCTTACAAGAATTGCCCAGCACTGGGGAGCAGCCTTTGACAATGCAGATAGTACTTGTTTCCTCTAAACAAGGGAAACATCAAAAACTGAAGCTGGGAGGTTGGTGGGGGGGGTGGGGGGACTTGGGAGCCCTTTGCCCTGGGAAGAAGGGGATGGAAGAAGGATGGTGTTTCCACATGAAAGAAAGTACCAGAATGTCAGGGGTCCCAGCCATTGTGTGTACAGTATAGGGCCTCCCAGATTAACAGAGCAGAGTTTTGGAAAGTTACTTAAGCCTTTCTCTTCTTTGCAACTCTTCCTTGAGCCTTTTCCTGGGGCTGTCAGCTGGTGTAGTTTTCCTGGGTCATTGATTTTTTTTTTTTTTTTTTTTGCTTTGAGGATTCCAGCATCAGATCTCACTCTTAATAAGCCAGGGGCTGCATGGTGGCCTCCTCCTCCCCCTCCATGCTCGTGACTTGTGCTAATCACCTCCAAGCTTGCTGGGAAAAAGGCTTCCCAAACACCCCCTTCCCTCTCATCCCTGGAGATACTGAGATGCTGCCAGCAGCCACTGGAAGGCTATCATCACTGCATTAAAAACATATCCCAGGAAGACAAGAACAGTTCATGCAAAACCAGTGCCTATGATCCTTAATCCCATACTCAAATACACTTGGCTTTCAAAGGTTTTCCTTCTTGGGATGGAGTTCTGGTTTTTTGTTTTGTTTTTACTTCATTCCCAAATCAGGGATTTGGCCAGAGAGGTCCAAATTGATCGTTGATTTTTTTTTTTCAAACAGAAGTGTAATGTCAGCATCATCTTTGTTCAAAGAAGAAGGCAGGGATGAAGGTCGAGAGGAGGGAGGGATGCCATCTTGGTTTCCGGCCATAGAAAGCAAAGGATCTTCCACATTTTGTCCTGCTTTGAAGAGCAATTTTCCAGTGTGTCTCTCAAACTTATTTTGCTGAGTCCGGTTTCTCAGGTCTTGCTCGTTTTTTTTTCCTTGGTGACTTTTCTCCCCATGTCTCTCTGCTGAAGGCCAGAGAAATGGCAGCTCTTGTCTCCTTGTGTACCCCCTTTCTTCCTTTTCTTTCTTCTCAAAGAAGTTCAGAGAGATTGATGGGCTTGTTGAGAGGGATGGAGAGGGATGGGGGGAGGGAAGGGGTGGAAAATTGTTCTAGTTCCCACTCGGAGTCCTAGAAAACTCTACACTTTTGACAGAGTAGGCATAAGCCAATGTCCACACATTTGGTTTCACCCTGGGGCACATAATGGTGAATGTGGGAAGCAGAAGGGAAGGGAAATGAGACACAAGAAGAGCAGGGCAGCCTTTAAGGTCTTCGTTGTAGCAAACTGTCCCTAGACCTCGAAGATGGAAGGGGTTGTCTGGGCCAATGTCCTGCTCCCTCCCGAAGCAAACCAGTAACCCAAGCCAACAAGAAGTGGTGTTTGTTAGCAGATCATTTGCAGCCCAGCAAATAAACCCAATCCTAGCTCCTTATTTCACTGGCCAAGAATTTCGGAATGTAGAAAAATGGTAAGTCAATCACTCTTAAAGCCTCAGGGGTGGGAACCAGGTCCTGATGGAGGGGACACAGTTGTTCATTTAGGAGAGAACGAACCTTCCTGTTCTGCTCAGATAAGCAGTGGCTCTCCACCCTGACAGCACAGGAGAATGGCTTCAGTCTGAACAAATGGGGGGACGCTCAATCAGCACCCCAGGGCTTCTCGCGTAACCAGTCTGTGGGGGGCGTCAGGCACTGGCATCATTTTGAAAGCTCCCAGGCAACTCAGGACAGCCAGAGTTGAGAAGCACTGCTCTTACGTTCAGAGGGCAGGACTACCTCCCACGTGCATGGGTTCATTCAGGGTGCGCAGGTGTGACTGGGTGTCCCTCCACCCCTCCCCCAAGGCTCCCTACCAGGGAGACTGGGACTGTATATTCCCAGCCACTCATATGTCTCTGCACCCCAGCACACACATACAGAGTTCAGCATTTGCTCGTGCCTTAGTCACATCGCCCTTTTATTCAGGGACTGTCTTTACTTGTCACAGATTTTATGGGATGAAAAGCCGGCTCATAACGAAAGAAAAACAAGCCCAATGTCTGAAGGGGTTGCCCAGCTGTCACAGAAGAGAGATGAAGAGAGGCATCTGAAACTGCTAGTCCGTTTCCATGGGAAGTAACTACATTTGAAAAGTGTTCTGCTGGCTCTTTCCGTAGCAGGGAAGAGGAGTCTGGGCTTGCGAGGGACTCCATTATTGATGACTTTGCTCTCGCAGGCACTTTATTGGAAAGGGCAGCCTAACAGCAGTTTCGGGGAAGGGACAGAAAGGCAGGGAGTAAAAGTTAATTGAACACTGTGTTATCTGATTTCCAACTCATCGCAGCCCCACGAAGTGAACATTAGCCTCACTTTCCAGATGGGAACCAAGTCCCAGAGGCGTTAGCTGACCTGCCCAAGACCACCCGGCTGGGACACAGAGCAGAGGCAGACTCTGACATGAGCCTGGGGGAGGGGGTGGCTTGGCCTGTGCGGGTGCTGGGTGGGGAGCAAGCCAGGGACCGGGGAAGGTGTCACAGTCTGCCTAAACTTTCTAGATAGTTCATGGAGTGGTCACAGCTGCATCAGTTGCCCACTGAGTAGACTGACCTTGCCCCATTCTGCCCTTCAGTACCTCTTCGACCCAGTCCATCCAAAGTGGCTGCACATGAGGTGATCCAGCGGATGTAGGAGGAAAAAATTCTGTTCATTCATAGTGGCTTCCTTTCAATCTTAAAAAAAAAAAGTCACATAAAAATCCACATTTGAACAGTACACAGTTTGTACATCTATTGGAGATGTATTCCCAAAAATTTTATGCTAATGGTGTTCATGATATTAAGGATTTGGAGGTCACTGGTCTTAGGCACCCTGTTGACATCTTTAAAATTCTTGAAAAGGCACCACTTTGGGGGTAATATGCTCTCCCATTACCTATCCCTGCTCCCTATCTTGCTGCCTATCCCAGCTCTACGCCTGCTAGTAAAATTGAGAGGCAGGATTTGAACCAACTAACTGGTTTCCAAAATCCATATGCTTGTCATTCCAGCTAAGTAATGGACCTAAAAGCTGAGGTGAGGGCTTTCTGAAGTTTTATGATACAAAGTCATTATTCTAATGAGGCTGGTGTGCTTTTATCATTCTGGAAGGAAACAGCTTTTCTTAGTAATACAAACCCTGCAGTCACCAAGATTTTAGTATTTGGTCGCCAGAATTTAGAAGGACTATCTCAGAGGGGAGGCTGACCACGTGACTCTAGTCTGTTCTCTGAGTCTCTCCTCCTCCCTGGGGGTGCCTAATTCTGGAACCCATTAGCTGACCCGGATGTGTGCACCATCTCATTTAAGACTCTGGTCCAGCTGGGTGTGGCTTGCCTTAGCACAAGTGAGAGAAGTTGGTGAGTTGAAAATTCTATTAGTGTATTAAGCACATTACAGCACCATGTGCCAGACACTGTTCTAAGAACTTTATGTTTATTATCCCATTTGATCCTCACCACCTGTGAAATGGATGCTATGATAATAAATTGAAGAAACTGATGCAAAGGAAAGTGAAGTAATTTAGGGAGATTTGAACCCAGGCAGCTCCTCTAATACAAAACCAAATACAGTAGTTTAAAGCAATGCCATTTCTGTAATGTTTGTCTCCTAATCCACCAGACCCAAGTTTTTGCCAGGATATGTGGAAAATACCTATAAAGGTATTATCCATGCCACGTCCTGTCTAAAGGTTTTACTATACAGTCCCAAGGAACTGAATACAGAATAAGATCTGTAATCCATTTCTGGAAATATGATAGAACTGTTGATCTGTAATTATTTCTCCAGCAAAACATCTAGAGCTGCTGAGTGAAATATAACAGACATCCTTTAAATGTTTGAGTGACTATATATAGGGGATACACAGGGAACAAACATGAAGAGGGATCAGAGACCTGAAGAAGTTAGCTGGCACTGCCCCTGTGGTTACACTGGGACCTTCTGATCATCTTTACAACCAGTATTTAACAGGTGCATGAAGGCAAGAGATGTGGCATTAGACCAACGTAAAGTGAGAAGTTGGAATAAAGATCTTCCTATAAAACTGGGACCTGGAAGGGTTAAACATTCATTTAAAAAGTGGGTGAGAAAAAAATCAGTTTTCTTGCAAAGAAAACCAGCAAGAAAACTTGTCTCAGCCTGGGCTAAGGTTCAGAGAAAAAAATTAATCTCCCTCAAGAATATGTAATCACAAGTCTGCCTTTTCAAGAGTCTGGGTTTTAAGCTCACATTATCTTTACCAAGAAACCTCATTTGAGAATCTAACAAAATTGTCCAAGATTTGTTGTGCCTCAGGACACTTGGCAAAACACACACACACACACACACACACACACACACACACACATCCTCCCTGCATAAAGACATCATCACAAGCTCCAGAAGATTCCAACTGATAAAATATTGCTGATTATGAACACACAATCCAAAATTACATTCTCTGAGCAACAGTCAGCAGTAAAAAGAATAGAGTTCTTAATAAATAACAGAGGAGAACTAAAACAGAAGAACAAATAAAAGAGCAAGTCTAAAACATGACTAAAGAATGAAAGGCTATAAATATTTAAAAAAGAAGAAAATATATCTGTTAGCTCTACTAATACTACTATACTAATGAAAATGTATTCATTGAAATTAAAGCTTAATGGATAGATCATATATTGCTGAAGAGAGAAACAATGAACTGGAACATAAAGCTGGGGAAATTATCTAGAATGCAGCAAAAAAGGTGAAGACATGGAAAACATGGAAACAAGTTCGTAAGACATGGAGGATGGAATGAAGGTTCAACATACATTGGATCAGTATTCCAGAGAGAGTAGGGAAATGAGGGAGTGGCAACACTCAAAGTGATAATATCTTGGAATCTGTTTTCAAGAATTAATGAAAGATTCAGATTGAAGCATCCCAAGCAAGATAAATAAAAATAAAATTATGCCTATCATATTTAAACTATAAAATACTAAGACAAAAGTGACAGTCTTGGAAAAAATCAGAGAAAGAGAGAGAGAGAAAAAATGTCATCTATAAAGTCTTTGCAACAACAATAGTGAAATCTAGAAGCCAAGGAAATATTTTTCCAGGTTTTGGAAAAACAAAACAGAACAAAACAGAACAGAACAAGTTGTCAGAGCAGAACTATATACCCAGCTAAACTATCAAGACAGAGTGTAGAGATTATAAAACATAAATTAAAAAAAGAAGAGCAGGAAATCAGGCTGTGTTTACCACTGATAAACACTTACTGAAAGAACTCCCAGAGGATGTACTTTGTGGAGAAGGACACTGAGTCTAGAAGGAAGGACTGAGTTATAAAGAAAAAAATTGGTACAAATGTTGGCACTATACCTATATACCTTGCTCTGTCTTCCTTCTTGGAGAATGCCATCTTCTTGCCTGGAGAGAGATTTCTCAAAGATATCTTGTCCTTTTGGCAGACAAAGCCAAGGGACAAATTTTTTACTCAATTGAGCTCTTCCACTGTCTTAGGACTTCCAGTCTGAGGTACCCAAGCTTGGTGCCCAGGTGGCCATCAGTTCCACAGTGACTATACAACAGGAGTTTTCTGTCAAAGAACAGGAAATGTGCAAGTCTTTCCAGTACCAGATGCTGTGTGAGGTATGACACAGAGCTACCCTAAAGAGTCAGCCCTGTCCTGGGGAAGCTTCCTTCAGTGGGTTCATGCACAGACAGGAACAAATAGCTTGAAGGGTGAATGGTAGATTTGGCAGGTGGCATTCTCCAAATGGTACCCACACTGCAGAGCATGGAACTGAGGATTTAGCTGTGTGCTCTTGAACCTACCAGACAATTCTGCCTGGGCATAAATTTTTCATTTCTATACCTGTATTTCTGGATACAGGTATCCAGAAATCCTATACCACTTGCTCACTCAGGCTCCCCCTTCCCCACCAAACTGAATTTCTCCTGGATTTATAAGCTAGGGAATGAAGTGATGTTTGGGGTTAGTTTTGACCGGAGGGCCAAGTTTTACACACACAGAGAACCAGACAACATTTAAATTCAAAACTCAGGCCACTGAATCTGAAATGTATGTTTGCAAACTGTCTGATTTCATGTCTGCCTCAGATGTCTCGTGAATACAAATCGCCTCATTTGGGGTCGGAGGAGCAGGGAGAAGGAAACCTAAGAATGATCTCCAAAACAAATCTTTAATTCGGATGAGTATAATAGAATGTAATCCCGTTTCAAGTCTGTCAGCATTCCTTTGATGATTACAAATGAGTCCCTTTTCCCCTGCAACGTGGGGGAATAATCTGGATAAAATAACCCTTTTTGTCTGCAAGAGCCAGTGTGATGCACACTCGTGACAGCCTACAGAGCAGCGTTTCAGGGTCTGGGAAGAGCACTGTGCCACCAAGTTCTTCCTTTCTTTCTCTGGGCTCAGAAGATTTTTCACTCTTTTTATGTGCACCAGCATCTGAAGTTCTCAGGTGTAGAAATCATAAATCATCCTAGTGTCCTCTGGGACAGAAGAGATCTGGGTCCCCAGCCCTGTCCCCTCTGCCTGTTTGTTGGGAAGCAGGTGGAAATGAGAAGACACCATCTCATCGAGAAGGCCAGCCTGTACGGCTTTTGAGAGATATGCTTTAGGGAATGCGCACCATTTTATAGGCCCTTTTCTACTGGGAAAAAAATAATGTACCTCAACCCCAGATCAGACTTACACACTTCTTTTTGTCAATTTGGTAGTGACATTAAGGGGAGGTGTTTTTAAAGACTCCTTCCTCCATTCTCCAAGGCCTGAACCACACAACACACCTTCCAGAGGTAGCAGGTGCTTTTTGGGCAGGTGAGACAGAATGCAAAGATGGCCCCATCTGTAGCCTCAGGATGAAAAGTGGTCTCAATGGCCCAGAGCTATAGGACCCACTCTGTGGAACTGGTTATGGCACGCTGTGGAGAATTCTGCTGGGCAGGTCTCTAGTGATTATTCTGCGTCTTTAACTCCTGGAGTTCAAGTGTGAGCACCTCTCTTCTGATTTACTTTTTTTTTTTTTTTTAAAGCTAGATCCCCAGGATTTTATTTCTCCATAATTCTGTCTATCTGTTTGTCTATCTATCTATCCATCTCTGCATCTATCTGTCTGTCTATCTAGAAAGGGGGGGGCAGGGATGGAGGGAGAGGAAGAAAGAGAATTTTAAGAATCTTAAGAGGGGGAGAGAGAATCTTAAGCACTGACCTCGATCTCAGGACCCTGGGATCATGACCTGAGCCGAAATCAAGAGTCAGATGCTTAGCAGACTGAGCCACCCAGGCGCCCCCTCTCCAGAATTCTCTTTAAATAGTCATGACTCCCTATAGCCATGAATCAGTGCTTTGAGCTGAAAGGCCTGCCCATCTCAGACTTCTGAGTTTGTCTCTGGTTGGTTCAGGCATGTTATCTGGGGTTGTCAACCTTGACCCCCAATGCCATCTGGTCCTTTAATAGATGACTGTCTTTAACTGGTGAAAACTCAGCTTGCCCTAATGTTTCCTCTAAACCAGCAGCTCTCGGTCCAGGGAGATTTCATTCCCTCCCTCCCAGAAATACTTGGCAATGTCTGGAGGTAATTTTATTTGCCACAACTAGTGGTGTTACCCGCGTCTAGTGACGGGAGCCAGGGATGTTACTAAACTTCCCAGGACACTCATACAGCTCCCCCTACAAGGAATGACCCCGTCCTCATGCTGGCCTTGAGGAACGCGGAGCTGCACCAGCTGGCATGTCCTCATTTTATTTTCTACACATTCAGAATCCGATAAGGGTGAGGAAAATTCGTAGTAACCAAAGGTGAGTCTGGAAATCCTAGAAACACCTCTTTGGCACTCTTCTTCAAGGCCAGCTTGCCTCCTGCAGCCACCAAGAAGTGTCCAGTTCTTGAAAGCCAAGGAAATGGACATCCAGCTGCTGTGAGGGTCCCTCCTGGGGCCCGTGGCTCCCCACCCTACCCCTTTCCTCTAGGGAACTTGCCTGTGCCCCTGGCCCTTCTGCCCTCCTGATTTCCAGCTCACACATTGGCTATCGTTACTGTCAAATTCAATAGCACTCAGGAGAGGTGTTCGGACTTGAAGTCGGTTGCTCACTCGCAGTACGGGGATGCGTTTGCAGCGCCTCCCAATTATTTCACAACTCAGTGGAGCAATCATGGGGGGCGGGGGGCACAGTCTGATTTGAATTTTTAAAAGAGAGAGGGTAAGTCGTGAAAATGTGAAAACTGCTTTTCCTCGGCACCTCCCACTGCCTCCTCCTCCTTTGCTCCTCCCCCACCCCTGCCCCCCCTCTCCCAGCGCTACCCTCATCCCACCCTCCACTGCCCACCGGGTTCAGAAAGCTCCTGGCAGGTTCATGCCCAAAGGACGGGTCTGTGAAACATTGTGTCCCCGTCTCTGTGCTGCCTGTTACAATGTGTTACAGTGTTTCGAGATGTTTCTAAGAGCACTAATTGGGAGAGCAGTGTTATTCCAGAGCAACACTGGTTAGGGCGGTGCTGAATGTCATACCCTTAGCCGGGAGCACGTGAAGCCATGTGGACGTGGGGCTGAGCACCACGGCAGCGCCCACGTGGGGTAGGAGGAACACCAGCAGATCTTTCTGAAATGACAACTGTCACTGCGGCTCAGAGGCCACCAGATCAAAGGTCACCCACTTTCAGACCTGACCCTCCCGGTCGCTCCTCTTTCAGACAGGTCGGAACTCAAATGAAAATATCTTTCCTTCTGCCAAACACAGAAGATGTGGTAGAGTTTCCGAAAGGGTGAACGGGACCCCAGCAGGAATGGGTGTGCTGTATTTGTACAGTTTGGTGACTCAGTACATCTGAATCTCCAGGCATTTTAAGAGCTTTGTCCAAAAAAAAAAAAAAAAAAGGTCTATTGTGTAGCTGTTGGCACTGAAGAAAATAGCAGGCCTGTCAGAACTCTGTTTCAGATTTAATTTTAAAGTGGGTGATGTAAGAACGCCGTCCAGCGGGAGGGCTGTGCTCTTTTCCTCCTTCCTACCTGTTTGTTGCGGTAGAAATAGAGTTTTTGAGAATCAGTTCATGTATGAAAATCAAAGCACCTCCCCTTGACACCCTTTTTATAAAAAGGCATCATGTTCTGAAGCAAAGACCGGGATGTTTTTTAAATGAATATGGCTTCTTGCAATGAAAGTAAAAACATATTTGTGTTTATATATACATAGACATACCTGTACATGCTTATATATGTGAAAATTTTGACTATCCACCTAACTCTTTATGGGCATATGTGTATTTTTTTCAGAGTATCCTCTTACAAGATCTTACTTTTCTTTTTTTCAAGACAACTTTTGAAATGTAAGTCTAGAGTCATTATTGATTTTCCCAAATGCCTCATGCATTTGATATTTACTTCTGGGTATTGATGTTACAAAAATAAGCAGGAAAACTATTAGGAAAAAGCTTTTTCCTAGTTGTTTCCTTCCCAGGACACTAAACAATGAACAGTAATTTTTATAAAAAATACATATGTATTTTAACATAGAGGACATGTTTCATTCTCTCTGTCCCTGCCTTCTCTTGGCCATAGGGATCATATACTATATGTAAAAAAAAAAAAAAAAAGACAGAACGAAAGTATCATATTCAGCCTCAAGATTCATCTGAACAATGAACAGGTTGTAATTTTCTGAGCTGGGAAAGTTTCTCACAATGTTCTCAAGCATTCCCATCCATGTTATGGGAATGACTGTGTGTCCATATCAGTCACTTGGGTCCTATACCCGAACCACCAGACCTCAGCAAAAAGTCTCTTGTTTTTTTCTTGCCGGTTTCCAGAAAAGTCCCTTCGGGACTTAGGGACCTGAAGAATCACTAAATTTAAGGGGTTTTTTTGTTTTCATTTTTAAACATGGAGACTTTATACACAACATGGATTATACCAGACTGAGTCCAGGATAAAATCAGACCATGGAGAAGAAGATCCATCTCTGGAAACAGAACACAGATGCACCCACCTCAGCATTCCATGGCCCGAGGCCTATGAGTGTGAGGAAGTCTTGAGCAGAGGGAATGTCTTAATTAATTACTGCTGTCCTTGTAGCTAAAACACACACACACAGAAGGGAAGGGACTCTTATCCTTAGAAGGCAGTCGGTCAGTGACATGCAAACCAAACCCAAATGGAAGGGTTCCCTGGAATCTTGTGGAACCTTCTGGAATGCAGACTTGAGTCTTCTCTGTACTATTTATCTTTAGCACCTACATCTTCTCTTTCCGTAAGAAGCTAAAGCATGAGCGGGCGTGCACAAGATCCAGTGAATTAATAGAAAGCTTTACTTTAAGGTGTCAAATTGAAAAAAGAATGCCAGACATTTGTGGTTCAGTCTCATAGATGGGGTTAAAATCACAGTGTTGAGTGTTAGGACGTAAATTAATATAATTATCAATTTGTAGTTCAAGCCTCTGCGAGGAATGGACGTTACCTGACAGTATCTGTGCTTCAGTGCGCTGTGCGGGGCAATCAGCTGGAATCACTGAATCCTGAGAACCACAGGGAAAAGTTTTAGCGGTTCTCACTGCATGGCTTTTGGGATCTGGGGCTGACGCTATCACGACCAAACCCTTCCTCCTTTAGACCATCGTATAATTCTACCAGGGTGACCCGTTGCAAAGGACAATACAGAGATGTCAGAACAGAGTTGTGCAAGGCAAGTATGGCGCGATACCCACGTGTAATTCTAAATATTCTAGAATATTCTAGTAGCCACATTGGAAATAGTGAGAGAAAGAAGTGAAATGAATTTCCGTAGTAAATTGTTTTTAACCCAAAGTATCCAAAGCATCATCATTTCAACATTAGTAAATGTGTTACAAAAATTTTTTTCCTACATTTATTTATTTGAGAGAGAGTGTGAGAGCACACAAGAGCGAGCCCAAGCAGGGGGAGGGGCAGAGAGAGAGGGAGAAGCAGACTCCCTGCTGAACCCACCCACCCGCTGACCTTGAGGCTCTGTCCCAGGACCCTGAGATCATGGCCTGAGCTGAAGGCAGATGCTTAACCGACAGAAACACCCAGATGCCCCAATATGTTCAAAATTGTTAATGAAACTTTCACAGTTCTTTTTGGCTCCTAAACACTGGGAAATCTGATGTGCCTATGACATAGCACATCTCAGTTCTGACCCTCGACGTCTCAAGTGCTCGGTAGCCGTGTGTGGCCGGGGCCGCCATCCTGAGCAGAGCAGTATTAGAAGGGCGCGGGTCTAGAGCAGGGCAGAGGTTGAGATCTGGGATCAGGACAGAACCTCAGGCCTTTCTTAGCACATTCTTCCCACAGAGCCTCAGTCAGGCCTGCCTCATGAAAGGGCCGGTGTCAGGTGCCCAGCTGTCCTTTGGGAGCCTGGCCTCCCCCGCTTGCTCCCTGTCACTTGGTGGAGGACTCGTGTACTCTTGCCTCCTCCAGCACCTTTCCTGAGAACCCTCTCAGACTCCAGTCCTTGCGAAGGGGGTGGGGAGCTGGCAGGGAGTCACGAAAACTGTGATCGAACCTGCCAGCAATGCCAGAAGTCGGTCAGCCCTCCTTACCCATTTCTTTTCCTGCCACCTGGATGTCGCAAGGATTTGGGTAAACCTACCTCAGGGCACTGGGGCCCAGAGAGGCAAGTGTCATTGAATCATTTTGCCTCGAGGCAGCTGTTGGTCAGTCTCTTCCAGAAGGGAGAGAATGCAGGTCGGGCACCAGTAAGGGACTGGCCAGGATGCTTCCCAGCTTATTGGTGGCAGGGCCAAGACTGGACCCAGGATCCTGCTCTGGTTTTGAATCACCGTGTTGCTCCCAGGATCAGCTCTCAGGGCACCCAAAGCTGAGGGGGCTCAGAGGAACCTCAGCTCAGAGCCCACACACCCCCATCTGACAGTACCACAGGCTGTTGGTCATTCCTCTGGGCTGCTAGTGTCACCCTGGGGGCGC
Organism: Neogale vison; assembly: GCF_020171115.1. Taxonomy (NCBI): domain Eukaryota; kingdom Metazoa; phylum Chordata; class Mammalia; order Carnivora; family Mustelidae; genus Neogale; species Neogale vison. Next base: position 12,205,780 of record NC_058096.1, on the reverse strand, counting down.
TTTTCTGATGTACTAATGTCTGGAGCTTTGCCCCAGGCTGAGTGAATGCGCATCTCTGGGCTGGAACCTGGGCATCAATATTTTTAAATCTCCTGAGATGTCTCTGATGTATAGCCAAGGCTGAGACCGATGGGGAAGCACTGCACACTTTTTAATCCGTGTGTTTATTAAATGTCAATCCTTATTGTTATTTTTCCAGACACAGAACATTTGCGAGAATGGGACAGAGCCTTCCTTTACATTCTTCACTCAGATTCCCCAAATGTTGCCATTTTATCACAGTTGTTTTATTCCTATGTCACAAGCAAGATGTCCTTTACTCCTAAACCCTTCTGTGTGTCCCACAGGAACAGGGACTTACCTAACGGAGAACAGCGATCAAAATCAGGAGATTAACCCAACGAAATACTGTTTTCTAATGTACAGACTCATTCGGGTTTCACTGGTCGTCCCCGTAACGTACATTAGAGCAAAAGAAAATCCCGGCTCACTGCTCTTTTCCGCTGTCACATCTCTTTAGCGTCCTTGCGACCTGGGAACAGTCCTTCAGTCTTTATCTATCCCGATGCTAACGTTTGTGAAGATTCCAAGACAGTTCCATTATAGGATGTCCTGAGTTTGGATCCGTCTGATGTTTCTTCTTGGTTTTATTCGCATGCCTTTGTGCTGGACCGTCACCACTGTGACCTTGTGCTCTGAGGGCATCACACAGGGAGGAATGTGGTGTCCCGTCACTCACGATTCCCGCGTGAGCTTTGATGTCTGGTGCAGGTGGGCGTGGCCCTCTTGTAGATTACACGTGCCCGCATCAGCCATACTCACGCGGGTTCCTGCATCCTTTCCGTGGGCAGTATGTCTAGCAAAGCTGTGGGGGTCTTCCGTGCAGGATAAGCAGGTCTTAGAGCAGGAGAAGGGGAAGATGGAAAGGTTCTGGAACCTGGAGCTTTGCCAAGGGGAAGAGCTCTAGAGAAGGCGGTGTGGCTCCTGGCATTGGGATGAGGAGATAGGACAGCATGGGACTGGGGGGGGGGTTGGATTAGGGAGGGAGGCACAGAGGAGAGACTGCTTGCCCCTGGCTTTGCTGAGAGCCGCCCTGTTGCCCCACAGATGACTTCCACGATTCCCTTCCCAAACCCCTGCCGACGTCAGAGTGCCGCTCACTCGCTCTCTAAGCTTTGACCCATCTCCTGGCTCCAGCTGTCTTTTCCTTTGGGGTTGATGACTTCGAGATTCGCCCCAGAAATACCTTCTAGGAAGGTGATACCCAGCTTGACACCTCCAGTGACTCCCTCTGTTACTACCTGTTGCTTATCTTGAGATCAGATGCGGGGACTCTCACCGCTTCTAACATCAGCACTTGGTTAGTAGAAGTGCTTCACTTGGCAGCTGGCTCAGAAGACCTTTTTACTCCGCAGAGTACACCTATTATTTATTTAAATAAATTATCAAAATCTGGTTTTCCTTCTATGCACCTGTAGAGAACAGTGTATCGCCTGAAGTCGAGAGGGGCTGGTGTTTATTTCTGTCCACCTATGTCCCTGTCCCCCTGGGCAGCGCTGGGAGAGCCACGACAGTGAGTGACCTTCCCTCTCTGCTTTGTTGTGAGTGTTTCTGCCCAGGGTTGTCTTTGGCTCATTACCAGAATGTGTCGTTCCTTTTTCTTTGTTCCCCCTCCTTGTTTCACATATTTACCTTCCCCGGGCAGCTGCGTGCTGCTTGAGAGACGTCATGTTGTCATGGAGATCGTGGCCACAACACGTGTGGGTTCCCCAAACTCAAGCTGCCCCTCGTTGGTCTCTTCCTCATAACTTTGAATAGAACAAGAACGAATGGAAGCAATTATGGTAAAGGAGAATGTTTGTGTAGCGTTGACTCTGGGGAGAGCACTCGGGGTTGAATCATGTCCTCTCGTCCCTGCCACTGGGAAGATGTGTCCGAGTCCTAACCCGGCTACCTCAGAACGGGACCTCCCTGGTAGAGAGTCTTTGTGGAAGTAATGGAGTTAAGACAAAGTTATAGAGGTGGGGGGGAGGCAATCTAATATGACCAGTGTCCTTGGAAAGAGGAAATCCGGAGGTAGAGACATGAGCAAGGAGAACCCCATGTGAAGGTTACAGTGATGCCCCCACAGGTTGAGGAAGGACCAGAAGCTGGGAGCACTTACTGAGCACTCCTCATAAGTTACTGAGCACTCCTCATAAGCGATCACTTCTGGGATCACTTCTCATGACCCTCATTGTATATGTGCCCTCCTGAGGCAAGGAGAGACTGGGCACTTGGCCCACAGCCACTCGAGCTAACAGAGCCCCACTTGGGTCAACTCTCTAATATTTGCCCCTCCCCCACAGCCACCCTGAGCCTTTCCCTTCCTTCTGTGGCCCTTTCCGTCAGACTTCTTTCTGGAGCCTTCTTTGTTGCCCCACCTCTTGAATTCTTGAATGTCTGCATGCCTTCCTTCTCCCCCGCCCCACTGGCCCCTGCCCACGTTTCTTCTACCAGCCATTACCTGTGGCGTCAGCCACCACCTCCAGGGACCCTCCAGGAGTGTCCGCTCCGGGGCCCTCTGCCGGATGCCCACGGGTGCTGCGGAAAGACCCGCAGAGCCTGCATTCCAGAGCTGAGTTTCCCGGATGGACGTATCACCAGTTTCAAACCTGGACTCATCGTCACGTCTTCCCTGTCCCCCATGCCACATCCCCCCCCAACCCCGGCTCCACTTCCCTTGTCACCTGCTCCCACTCAATCTACGACCAAAATCACTGTCGTTTCAGTCTGGACAAGCTGCATAATTTGCAGGGCCTGGTGCAAAATGAACACGGGGGCCCCTTGCTCAGAAATCAGGGGGGATGTGCTAAAGGCACTGAAATAGGAAGTCTTCTCCTTCCTTCTGTGGTCTCTCTCCTAACTTGTCATGGTGTTTGTATTTGCTCTCCACGCTGTCCTGAGGAAAGAAAATGAGCATTTGAAGTTATTAGCATGGATTTGCTGTTCATCTTCATGTGGGGTGAGGGAGGTTTTTTTTTAAAGGTTTATTTATTTATTTTTAGAGAGACAGCTAGGTGGAAAGGGGTAGAGGGAGAGAGGGCATCTCCAGCAGACTCTGCACTGAGCGTGGAGCCCGATATGGGGCTCGATCTTACAACCCTGAGATCATGATCTGAGCCGGAACCGAGAGGCAGACACTCAACCATCTGAGCCCCCAGGTGCCACAGGTGATGCCGGTTTTAAGTGCAGATCTAGGGGCACTGAGCGTATCTATGGGATTACAGAAATGACCCAACTCCAACCCTGCTCATCACTGCACATTCATTACCACTCTCTACCTTTGTCATATGGATGCAGGAGGAAGGATTGAAAGGCCCCCCTACTTTCCCGTCCCTCCCCCCTCCTCATTTCCAGCACAGGCAGTGGGATCACACAGCGAGTAACACAAGGAAGGATGGATGTGACAGGGCTCCCTGGCCGTTCCTCATTCTCCCAGTGCCGTTGCCTCGTTCTTGGTACAAAGCCATTTCTGATTCTCGCCGATGCTGTGGTGACTCCCTGTTTGCCGTCCCCATCTCTGTTTACCGTCCTAGGTGAAGTATGCCTTTCTGATGCTCCCCTTGGGTTTCATGGGTGCATCACCATTGTGGGTCCCCCAGAATTCTATGCTCAGGGCATTTCAATCACCACGAGAACGAGGCACAAAGGCACGGTGGCAGCTCATAGTGTGGGTGCCTCCTTTACCCACGCACGTGCCCCATTGCCCTACGAAGCTTCGCTTACAAAACACAAGTTCAAAGGTTAAATTATGAAGAATTTCAATATGGTGACAGCGGAGTGTTAAACCAAGTGGGGAGCCCTTCTGAGCGTGGGGCTGTACGCAATGCTCGGGTTGTGCACCCGTGATGTTGACTCTGGTCTCAGCTGTTCTCACCCCATCTCCAAGACTTGCATTAAAGCTCCCCGGCAGGATTGCAACCACCCTAATTTCATCATGGGTCTCTCCAATCCGTCTAGCACAGACTTCTAGAAGGATTTCTCTGAACTATAGATCTGACCAGCATCACTCCCTTGCATCCAAGTCAGCAGTAGCTCCCATCTGCCTTTAGGTGGAAGTTCAGACTCATTGGCAAGGCACCGCTTCCTTCTCCAGCCTTTGACCTTGACCTCATACCCTGCATACTGGTCGCTGGTCGGCTGTGCAGAATGTCTCCACAAGCCCTCTGAGCCTTCGCACATCTGCCCCTGGTGCCTGAGGCTTATGTTCACTTGGCTGGTTCCTGCTCTCTCTGCAGGTGTCACCTCCCACTTGGAAGCCTTCTGTCACCTGCTGGTTTTATTGTCCCTCTTTCTGCCCCCGGTATTTTAAACACTCCCTGTGCTTCCTCTACCCCAGCATTAAGCATAATATCACAACAAAGTGTAGAGGGAGAAGTGGCAAGCAGTTCTTCCTTCATTCAGAGTCCTGGATTCAGAGTTAGTGGGGAGTCCCTTGAACCCGGAGAAGAGATTCTGGACCAGGAGTTGGAGTGGAGCCTTGTTCTGGCCCCATTACCAGCTGGCTGTGCCACCTCTTTGCACAGCCAGAAGAAAAACACTTCCCTGACATCTCTGAGAGCCAGTATCAGGGTCATAAGAGCCAGGAGATGACAAGGATTTTTTTTTAAAGGTTGTAGATTTTTATAAAAACAGCAGGAATGAATATAATTATATTCTTTTAGAAATCAAAGACAAAGTCCTGCCACACTGAGATGTGCTCTGAAGGCAATCCCAGAAAGTGATTCTGCATGTTTGAATTATACATGAACAGGAACCACTTGGGAGGCTAGCAATCACATGGATATACAAATTCTACTGTATCTCGTGTATAAGATTGATTCCTTTATTTGTGTGTGTGTGAGAGAGAGAGCATGCAAAAGCACGGGGAGGGGCAGGCAGAGGAAGAGGGGGAAGGAGACCCCCACTGAACAAGGAGCTCGATGCGGAACTCGATCCCAGGACCCTGGGATCATGACCTGAGCTGAAGGTAGATGTTTAATGGACTGAGCCACCCAGGTGCCCCAGGACACTTGTGTTTTTTGTTTGTGTTTTTGTTTTTGTTTTAAAGATTTTGTTCACTTATTTGACAGACATAGATTACAAGTAGGCAGAGAGGCAGGCAGAGAGAGAGGGGGAAGCAGGCTCCCTGTTGAGCAAAGAGCATGATGCGGGGCTCGATCCCAGGACCCTGAGATCATGACCTGAGCCAAAGGCAGAGGCTTTAACCCACTGAGTGACCCAGGCGCCCCAGGACACTTGTTTTTGATAAGAGAACTAAACCCAGAAGGCAAAGTGTCACTTCGTGCTTCCTCAGCTGGGATGGTGCCTGTTGGGGACAAAAACGTTTTGAGCTGGGGACGCGCTGCAACTGTTATTCTGGGAGTTACAAATAAATGTTAGTGTATAGGTGAATTTGCAAATATGGAATCTGTGAATAATGAGGATCGGCTGCCTATACCACAGACCAGAGTCAGATTTTTCTTCAAACTAACCATCCAGAAGACGGCTAGGAGCCAACAACTAGGGAAGGACTCTGGGGGTGGGTAGAGAATAAAGGAGACCAGATGGGGCTCAAAAGTGAGAGGCGGCCTCACTCAGCAGGTGCCTAAATGATTGTTTACAAAATTAGGTAACAGATTAAGAAGAGCAAAGCATACCAAGATGAGGACAGTCAGAAAAAAAATATATGCAAAGGAGGGAGACAGAAGTGAATAAGCAGCTCCTGGTGGAATTAAGGAAGTGTGGGCCCCCAGGGCGGTCTGAAGCCTGCTGGGGAAGTTTTAAACCCGCCCCAGGGTGGGGGAGTGGAGGGGGGAGCGTGCCAGGGACTCAATTAAGGATAAATACCAAGAGCAAGGCCAGGTGAGCCCAATTACTGTGTGGGCGCCCGTATTTCTTTACAATTGTCCAGCCTCCCCTGTGTCTGTGAAATACAAAGGGAGAAATATGGTTACCTCCCCTAATTCTAAGGTGAAAGAAAGGGGAAGCCAAACGATCCATCTGAGATCCTCCACTGGTCCAGAGAGGAGGCTGTAAGGGACAGAGGGGTCACCCAGCCTGTTCCCAAATGCAGTGTCTGAGATACGCTGTTTACGTTTGTTTCAACTTTTAGAAACTTGCCTGCTCTGGTTTTGTTCCAGGGAACCAAACCCATTCACCAACCAACCCAAACAGCAAACCTGTTTTGCTTCTACATCTAATCGTTACAACCTTCCAAATGGCTTTCTGAGGTTTACGGGGCTACTCACCAAACACCATCACTTCTAAGGTGTGAGGGGGAAAAAAAAGTTTCATTATTACAAGCAGTGAAATCACTCTATAATTTTCCAATTAACTGAATGAAGCACAAAATGCATGCCCTGGAGTCTTCCCCTCGCCCTTGAACGGATCCCACGTCCCTTGATCATCCTACACATTTCGGCGGTGGGCAGACGGGGTCTAGGCAATCTGAAGTTGAAAGGCTCTTTACCGGGCGGCAGGGAGGGCAGCACCTGTCCATCCCCACGGCTGGCTGTGCGGGGCGTTCTGGTTGGTCAGCTTCCCTGAGTATTTCTGAGAGCCTTTTGTTGTCCCTGGGGATAGAGCCGCTAATTTGGCCAGTTCCGAGCAGGGAAGATCAAGTGTAGATTTCATATCTGAGTTTCAAGTGCTGCTTAAAGAGTTGCATTAAGTTATCAAATGCACGGCGGCCCCCCGCCTTCATCAGCAAGGAGCTCTGTCGTCGGGGGGTTCCTCTGCACCCCAAAGAAAAGGAAAACTATTCCGGTTAGGTGCTTGAGGCCAATGGGGGTCGATCCCGTTACCTTCACACTAATCTAATCCAGATGGTCGCTCACTGGATAACTTTCTGGGTTTAGTTCCTGGTTACCAAACAAGGCGTTCCTTTTTGTAGGATGTGAAACCTTTGGTGGAAAGCAGGAAGGAGCTCCTACCAGACCTGTTCAAAATAAAATAGTGAATGTAATCATACGATTGTAATTCAAGTCCAACACAGCATGCTTGGAGTCATTTTTAATCAGTTGATTTGTACCCTTCTCTTTCTGTGTATATGTATATAAATATGTATGTGTATTATTGTCTATATATGTTATATGTATGCACATATGTATATATAATATAGTATATTACTGTGTTGTAAACTCAGGAGTAAGTTCTCCAGGGATCACTCCATCATGGTCATGGAAATTATATTTGGGAAGGCATATGAAATTAAAGGGTTTATTATACTCACGGGTCTTCCAGGAAAGAGGCATCGTGGCCCCACAGGGAGCCACATGGGAGCAGTGCCCAGGGAGCAGCCCAACCAAGCAGGTGGGGAGCTGAGAGAGAGAGGACTTGTAGGCAAGTGCCTTTATTGCGGGTTAGTTGGAGTACATAAGCAAAGGCATGAGGCTTTTATCGATGTGTTTGAATGTGACTAGGTCATGGTCCTTTCCACACAGAAAAATCCACTTGAAAATATGTATATGATTCTAAAGGGGAAAGTCTGGGGCTTGATAAATCACAGGGTAGGTGTGTAGAAAGAGAAAACAAGGGGGAATTAGGAGAGAAAATAACAAGATAGAAGATACTTGGGTAAGTGACTCCCAGAAACTAGCATTGGAAACAAGAATTCCAAGTCCCAGGACAATGCGAAAGTGTCTGTGTATGTAGAAGCTGGTGACTGGGTGCCATGTGGCTCTCCTGTAAGACACAGGATGTTATTTCTCAAAGCAGAAAAGTCACAGAGCGAGCCAGGGAACATTGTCAATTTCCTCAGCAAAAGTTCGCAGTCAGCTTCCAGATTTAATTTTTTCCCATATCTGATTAGAAATTTGAGAACATTTTAATCAATACAATTTGAGATTCCTCTAAATGCTCTTGGAACAATAGCAAACAAGGGAAGTTTGTAGGTTCGATGTTTTTGAAAATAGTACTTTAGTTGGCTTTAAGAAAACCAAGCAGTGTTGTTCTCAAAGAGAATCGCTCACTTTGTTGAGAAAAAAATAGTCAGAGACTGGATTTCAAGAATTTGTAGGCTGAGAAGTGGCTTATCAGAAGCCAGCAAATTTACCCAAATTAGCACTTAGCTGGTCCTTTTCAGGGATTGTTGCACTTATTTCTGCCAAAAATGTTTCCACAGCACCCTGAAACCTGAGGACCAGTAATTGATGGCATGAGAATCAATTGTTGAGCTCCTCCTTGGGGGCAATTTATAGACTATGAAAGCAAACACTTTCTACTCTTTCACCAGATGTCTTTGTCCCAAGACCAAACCAAGGTGGAGTTGGGAAGAAGTGGATTTAGAGTACTCCTTGTCCTTGCCTTCTTTGGGGCTCTCTTCCAGAGATTGGACTGCCTGTCTCTTTTCCTTCTGGTACGCACACGCTCTCCTCTGGGAAGAGAAATTACCTATTGACCACCATATAAGGTGCCCTACTTATGCTGACTCTCATCACTTGGGCATCAACCCTCTAAAGTATGCATAACTCTCTGATTTTAGAGCTGAGGTCTAAAGAGGTTCTACTCAACATCCTCAAGGACGCATCTGATGTGAGCAGGTTCAGAGCCTGAATTCCTCTTGTTGTAGCCTGTGGCCACCACCTCTGTGCTTTGGAGCTACTGATCCAGGCCCAGCACTCTCTGGAGTGGAGAACACACACCACAGTGTGTGTGCACGGCCCCACACCATTTCCCACACCCATTAGTATATAGAAACAAGTATATTGCCTGTCTGGGAGCATTTTGTCCAAGCCTACTAGTATCTTCTTTCCACTTTTGCTAATGCAGTTTATAAAAGTCAGTGGCATTGTGGAACGTGGTGACTAATTAATGAGACCTCTAGTCCCTTGTAACTCGTTAGTAATTTAACTCACTTTAATTGTAGCAAGGTTTTAACTTAGATGACTTCCCAGATGAGAACTGGAGGCCATGTGGAATGGTGTCAACAATACACATCACAAGCCAATGAGGTGTGTTTGGTGAAAGTTTTTGGTACTTCTCAAAGTCCTGCCAGCTTTCTACTTAACATAATACCAATTGAGAAAATGCTGGAGTATTAGACCAGGTAGTCTAGCTGCTGAAATAAACAACTCCCAAATCTTAGGGGACTAACAAAATAAAGGATTAGTTCTTACTCATGCTGTGCTCCAGTGTAATTGGAAAAAGGGGAACGCTATGCTCCATGCGGTCATTCAGGGACCCGATGCCTTCCATCTTGTGCCTCCCCCATCTTTTCTGGGTCCTCAGAGCTGTCCTTGTCCCTTCTGTCTTCCGTATGTGACAGCAGATGGGGAGAGAGGGAGTAGAGGTCACACAATCTCAAGGGCCAGATCTGAAAGTGACAAACATCACTTCTGCTGCCTTTCCATTGGCCAGAACTTTCCACTGGCCCACACGATGGTAAGTGGGAGTGGGAAATATGCCCCTCCCCCATGCTCAGGAGAAAATATATGGTCCCTACCCCATCTAGACCCTCAGTTCACCTTCTGTCCTCCTCTATTCTCTTTTGGGACCAGGATCTAAGCTCATCACTTAAGTTCAGAGAGCTACCTTTGGAGGTCCCTAGCCTTTGTGATTCCCCCTCAAACACCCAAGACACACGCTGATGGCTCTTGTTGTCTTCATAATTAACCTCCAGGTTCAACTTTCCTGTGGAAACCTGGGCCTAGAGAAACGACTTAAAGTGACTTCACTTTTTGTTCTTAACGCTCTTGGGTGTTTGGTGCCCAGTCATGAGCCCTTCATCCATTGTGGGGCCTTTCCTGCACTCTTCAAGACTCTGACTCACTGCCCTAAAGCCTCGTGGACTGCCCCCTTGTTCCTGCTTTTGCCAATTCTCTAAACACACTCACAAACACAAAAGAAAAAAAAAAAACCTTTTCTGGAAAAGAACTTCAAACATGTAGAAACACCTTTGAATATTTGTGAATAAAAGGGTGTGGTCTCTTATCTAAAGCATTAATGGATTGGAGGGTTCTGCTCTATTAAGTAAGTGGAGGAGGGTAGCAGGGCCAGCAGAATTGAATTCTACCCTCTTCCCAGAAGGAAGGTGGGGAAATTGGCCTCTCGTGATTAGGGGACTTTAGCATACGGATGTTGGGCCAGCAACTGATGTACTTGTATCCTGTGCTTAGAGTGACTCAGCATCAGCCCCGGGGAAACCTGGACTCTCGCGGAAGGGCTCTGACTTCAGAAAGGAAAGGAGGAAGAATTTGCAGCTTCTTTGGCCTGTTCTAAATCTTAGTAATATTGTAAACCTTAATTATTCTTTAAAGGTTTTGTTTTTGAGTAATCTTTACACCTAATGTGGGGCTCGAGCTTTGAGCGGCGAGATCAAGAATCTCATGTTCCACTGACCGAGCCAGCCAGGTGTCCCATAAACCTTAATTATTTTGAAAAAGGAAAGAGAGAAGAAGAAGAGAGGAAGAGGTAGAAAGGAAGGGAAGGAGAAAGGGAAGGAAGGAGGGAGGGAGGAAAGGGGGAAAGAAGGAAGGAAGGAAGGAAGGAAGGAAGGAAAGAAGGAAGGAAGGAAGGAAAATTTTCCTTTCCCCTCAAGCTGAGCAATGAATGACATTTCTGGACTATGATGGTAGCTACTGGGCTATGTACTTGTCTCTGAATTGATTGTCTTACCATCACTGCTCAGAGCAGACAAGGCTGACAGTGAATACGGTTTGATTTGCAAGCCACCCAAGAGTTCTGTGTAAATTTGTGTTCCTCAGGGCTGACAGTACAATAAAAATTCCCTCAGCTGGTATTGTGGGTTATGGCTGGTAAAATGCTGGGCCATTATGTCATCTGATCATCACCATAAAACACGACACCAATGCTGAGAGGGGGTGGCACAGTCACACACCTTAATCCCACTATAAACCCTGCACTTGGGCATCTCATCCTCTGCCCCCTGCTCCTTCTCCCTGTCCCCCAACACTGCAGGATGATTCTGAAACCATATGGGATTCTGAAGAGCCTTCTGAAATCATGCAACTTAAATCAGCTGTCAGCACTGGCTGTGGTATATGAAACTCTGTTTCCTTAAGAATGATGTGTTTGGGGAAGCCTGGGTGGTGCAGTCAGTTAAACACCTGACAGTTGGTTTTTGGCTCAGGTTGTGACCTCAGGGTCGTGAACTCAGGGTCGTAAGATCGAGCCCCACATCAGGATCCATGCTCAGTGTGGAGTCTGCTTGGGATTCTCTCCCTCCCTCCCTCTCCCTCTTCCCTTCCTGCTGTGCTCTCTTTCAAATAAATAAATCTTTAAAAAGGAATGATGTGCTTAACAATAACACTCAGATTCATGCAAAAGAATAAGAAGGGAGGGCTGGTCAATTATGAGTAAGGGAATCTACCTCCCATTTTTGATATTTGACAGCTGCTGTACACATTGGCATATCTGAAGTCCTACAGGGAAAGAACTGTGTTTGCCTTGTTTTAACCCATACACCCCAAGCTTATTTTGCTATAACACCTCCTTTCTCCCCTGCATAATGTTTCTTCCTCTCGTAGAACACTTCGGGGGACACATCCATGATGCCTTGAAAATCAGTCATTTACATTCTGGTCATTCTCAGGTCACTAGAATATTTCTGGATAAATGGGTTTTCCTTGTAAAGGTGATGGGAATGAGAATCTTAAGAGAGACTTCCCCTCGTCTTTCTGAAGACAGAGGAGAGCTCCTGTCACTCTTAGGGACTCCTTCTACATGAAATATCCATCTACATTTTTAAAAAGGAAAACATAAAAGCCTTTATGTAAACTATTCTAAGATCTGCCCAATCCAACCAGGCCTTTCAAGATGATCTTTGAGGAAAGTCCTAGCCATAGGACTAGCTGTGGGAACTTCTGCTGGTACACAGAGTGAGGATTCATCAGGAGAGGATCTTGGAGTTAAACATAAGTTGCACCTTGGCCCCTCAACTATGTGACGCTAACAAGGATCCACAGAATGAATGAATGAATGAATGAATGAATGAAATATTTTTTTAAAGGGATCCACAGAGCATTTCCAGGCCAAGCCAGGCTTTAAGGACTGATTTCTTATCAGTTTGCTCTTCTGCCGTCCTTCAGGGCAGTAAATACTGGCCCACATATATAAAGTGTGACCCAGAGCTCTGGCTGAGCCTAATAAGAAATAAAGCATTTTTGACTGATCCAGCATGATGCAGCGTTTGAGAGAGAACCATGAACAGGAAGCTACAGTGATAGTCATTCTTTAAAAGGGATCTCATTTGAACCAGCCAAGAAACCAAGGTGTGCTAAGCGCTGGAGTCTGAATGTTAGTCTGAATCTTGGAGTCCCTCCAAAATTCGTAGGTTGAGATCCTAACCCCCAAAGATGATGCTATTAGGTGATTAGGTCATTGGGGTGGAGTCTTTATGAGATTCCCTCATCCCATAATGTCTTAAAAAAGACATGCTACAGAGTTCCCTAGCCCCTGTGCCATGTGAGGACAAGGCAAGATGGCCCTAGCTCTGAACCAGGAAGAGGGGCCTAACTAAAATGCAATCGTGCTGGTACCTTGATCTTGGGCTTTCTGCCTCTAGATCTATGAGAAATGAATCTCTGTTGCTTATAAGCCACCTGATCTGTGGTAGTTTGTTACAGCAGCTTGAACGGACTAAAACACTAAGTAATGTATTGACTCTGCCTGATGCAATGGAAAGAGTGTGTGCTCACAGCACACTTGAAAGATTGGGAGAGGGTCATCTGTCATCTGCCTCTTGTTAGAGGTCAACCTTGGCAGACGGCTCCTGTTCCATCCCAGCTCTAGCCTTTATATAGGGAGATGCCTGTTCCAGAGGTCGCCCTCATTTCCAGCAACCTTCCTTTCCATCCACTTGTCACACTCTCTTCCATGGCCATCTCTTGGACATTTCCATTGTCTACAACTGCTCCACCTTGAAATCACTTGGGGCACAAGATCTTACCTCTCCAGCCTGCTGGGGTGGTTGCACCCAATCTCACCTTGTTGGGTCTCAGTACACCTCTATGCCCTTGGGCCTCCCCAGTACTCATTTCCTAGCTTGGAGCCCACACTCCAATATTGCGACCACCATCTTGCTAAGAGCACTTTTGAATGTGTTCTACGTCAACTTCAGTAAAAAATATAATTTACAAACGACATAGGACTCATCTACATATGTATTTACACACAGAGATGCATACCTAGGTCTCTCCTAGCTTTAACTCGATCATAATTACTTAAAAATCTGATCCCAGACACCAGTTCTTATAACTTTAGCCCCGTGTCTCTTCTCATCTTTACCAAGATGTCGCAAGAGTCGTTTGAATAAACTGTGCTGTTTCCTAGGGCTGCTGTGACAGATCATCTCACACTTGGTGGCTTAAAACAGAAGAGATTTATTTTCTTACAGCTCTGGAAATCAGAGGTCTAAAATCAGGGTTCCCTTGCCTTTTTCATTTTCTGGAAACCACCTGCATTCTTGGGCTCATGGCTGTGGAACCACCTCTGGTTCCACTGCCACATCTTTTTATCAACTTTGACCTTTTTAGGAGGACCTTGGTGACTATATGGAGCCTTTCAGATCCTCCAGGATCACCTTCCCATTTCCGGATTTCTAACTGAATCACAACCTCAGAGTCCCAGATTTTTTTTTTTTTTAAGATTTATTTATTTATTTGACCGAGAGAGAGAGAGAGAGAGAGGGAGACAGAGATTACAAGTAGGACCCTGAGATCATGACCTGAGCTGAAGGCTGAGGCTTAACCCACTGAGCCACCCAGGCGCCCCCGCCCTTTCCAGATTTCTAACTTAATCAGCACTCAGAGTCCCTTTTACAATGAAAAGAAACATGTTTCTAGGCTCTAGGGATGGGGATCTGGGGACATCGGTGGGAGGGCACTATTCTGTCTACCTCAAGAGCCATCTGGGATTTCCTCAATTTCCACTTGCTTTTCAACCTTTTCCAACCTGGTTGGTGTCCCGCCTCACCACCCCAAGTGTCTCTCAAAAGGTTCTTGATGTCGTCTGTGTTGCTGAAAACCAGGGGTAGTTCCAATGTGTCCTTCTTCCTGACATCTTAGCAGCTTCTGACATTGTGGGCCAATCAGAAGGAGGTGCGGGAAGCACCCTGAGGTGTGAGGGCCAGTGGCCTGTCTTCATGAGGGCATCTTCCACCATTATTCTAGAGTACATCTGGCGTGGATATGATCAGCTGTAGAACATGCTCCCACCACTGCCCTTGACCTATCAATCCTCCATAGGCTGCACAGTGTCTAGACTTTCTTCATTGGTTAAAGCGCTTTGGTCAGATAACTGTAGGTAAAGCGTTTTTTTCTAAACAGTTTTATTTATCCACCAAAAAGTGCACCTATCACAAACGTGTAGCTAGGTGAACTTTCACAAAGTAAAACATGTATCCACCCTTTGGATCGAAAAAAAGTTTTGCCAGCTCATCCTCCTGTCCCCTCCCTGTCACGAACCCCTCTCCTCCCAAAGGTAACACTCTTCTGGGGAAGCCTGGTGGTTTTAATTTTTTTCTTTTAAATAGACTTTCATTTGTCGAATAGTTTTAGGTGCATGACAAAATTGAATGGAAGATACAGAGAATTCCCAAATACCCATAGTCCCTATGCAGGCACAGCCTCCCCCTTGCCCCCCTGCCCCCCTGCCCCATCCCTGCTATCAACATTCCCCATCAGAGTGGTAGATGTATTACAATGGATGAACCTGCATTGACACATCTTAACATGGACCAAAGTCCATAGTTTACCGTGGGCTCCCTCTTGGTGCTGTGTGTTCTGTAGGTTTTGACAATGCGTCATGACTTGTGTCCGTCCCCACAGGATTGTGCAGACTAGTTCTCTTGCCCTGAAATCCTCCATGCTCCCCCTGCTCATCCCTCCCTTCCCCCAATCCTCTGAAGACCCCTGTCCTTTTTTTCACCATCGCCATAGTTTTGCCTTTTCCACAATGTCATGTCCCTGGACTCGTAGAGTCTGTAGCCTTTTCAGATTAGCTTCTTTCACTTAATAATATGCATTGACATTTCCTCTGTGTCTTTTTGCAGTTTCATATCTACTTTTGTTTTAGTGCTGAATAATATTCCATTGTCTGGACAAACACATAGGAACTGGACTGACTCTGGAGCAGATTTTACTGGTGGGGTATCTTCTTTGTACCTCCTGGTGTTAGGACTGACACACTGGCAGAAGGGCCCGGGAGGCCTCCAGAGTCCATTCTCTGCAGTGAGCTTCTGCCTCCAGCACATCGCTCTCAGAATACCAGTATGGCGCGCAGTGGGGCTCAGGTCACTGCAATGCACTCAGTCGTGTTTTGATGTAAATGACCCCGGGGAGATCAAGTTCTGCTCACAGGGGACAGACTGCGTGACAAATAGAAGAAAAACAATGGCCCAAACAGCACAGGTTTCTTTTCCACCCATGTAACAGATTGTGGAGAAAGCTCAGAGAATCTTGTCCCTGAATCTGGGACCCAGGCCCCTTCAGTCTTGTGCCTCTGACACCCCCACAGCCTTCTCATTTCCTTCTTCTAGTTAGAGTAGACTAGACTGTTGGACAAGCCATGAAGCCGAAGTCATGCTCCCAGGATTAATTTAACATCTTAGTTGGCGGGTCATCTGGCATGGTCCTGGTGAACGATATGGTAATGGGTGGATGAGAAAGTTTTACTGATGAGTTTGAAGAGGTCCAGGGGTGGGGGTACCAGCCTGGGGAGTTTTGGGGTGGGTGCTGGCCTGGGACAGCATCAGGGCGACTCTGAATTCCTGGTGTGGCTCATAAAGGCTCATGGCTTTACCAAGGTCCGCCCGTGTTTCCTGCAGGAAGTTGCTGACCTGCCATTGGACCACCTAGGGGTCTCTGCCCAGCGTCTCTCAGCGGCTGGCAGGGAGCACGGTGAGAGTGAGGACATCGCTCCAACAAGCAGGACCCTGACTTACAGCCCCAGGCCTGATGTCAGTTCTGCTGCTTGAGCTAGGGTCCGCTTTTCCCAGGGAAACCAACTCAGGGTAGCTGACCTCTTGCCTTCTTCTTTCAAGGGTGGGAAGGAAAAAGGGAGTTGCGGTGAGAGACCTCGGGTCTGGGTTACCTGTAAAGTGGGCACTCCCACTCTTCGTCTTTAAGTGGGCAAGTGTGACCCTCCTATGGCAGATGTCACAGTCCCTTTCACTGTGACTTTCGGGCAAGGTCAGGGAGCGACAGTGGGTGCCCTTTGCAGAAAACCATGGTCAGAGAGGATTTTGAAAGTTCGTCAGGGAGGACTTCAGCGCAGGCCGTCTGTGTGGGAATAGGGGAGTTCTGAAACTGCCTTCCTCGGCAACCCCTCCACCCCCTCAGAGGCCACGGGCTGCCAAAGCTGGCTCCCACACACCTCACCAGAAAGTCCCTGGCTCCCTTCCCAGCTGCCTTGCAACTGACCTCATGAGGTGTGAGAAGGAGGAAAGGAATCTACATTTCAGATGAACCTTCCTTCCTCCGTTCTGAGAAGTGGTCCATGCCGCCAGAACGTGCCAGGCCATGCACACAGCTCCTCAGAGCCCAAGGCTCTGTAGCTTGTCCAGCCTGCATGAGAAGTGGCCTGGGACCCTGGGATGAGGAGCTTGTGTTGGTTTTTTCAGGGCTGCTGTAACAAGGAACTGCAGGCTGGGATGGCTGAAAACAGCAGAAATTCACTCCCTGAGAGCTCTGGAGGTGAGAAGCCTCCGATAAAGGTGTGCCAGGGCCAGGCTGCCTCCGGAAGGTTCTACAGAAGAACATTTCCTTGCCTTTTCCAGCTCATGGTGGCTGCTAGCAATCCTGGGCTTCCTTGGCTTTTAGATCACTCCAGTCTTTACACGGCTGTCTTCCCTCTGTCTCTTCTCTTCCTGTAAGGACATCATCACACCTGTCAAGGACCAGCCTGCTCCATTATGACCTCATCTTAACTAATCACAATTGCAAGGACCCTATTTCCAAATAAGGGGGTACCTGAGGTTCCCAGTGAACATGAACTTGTGGTGGGACATTGTCCAACCGGTGACAGAGCCCCACCATCCACCCCTTCCCCTCCCTTCAGAGCAGGCCCTTAGCTCGAGCAGGGTGCCCTGCCTTGCTTTTCTCTCCAGGGCCCAGGAGCGATCACCCCAAAATAAAATGGCATCCTGCCCTTTCAGGAAGGCACAGCCTAGCTAGAGGGAGATCAGAGAACCCAAATCTCTTCAGGGACAGGCATCTCCATGTCCAGGGGACACCCACTTGGGATTTTTTCCAGCTGCGTAGAAATGGTTCAGGATTTCTTGGCTCCTGGCCAGTCCCAAAGGGAACGAGACTTCTGAGCCTTCCAATGGGCCATTCCAGACCCAAGCTTTACAACCCAGATGGGAAAATTGGCACCCTCTCCTTTAGCTTCACCTTGAGCCCCTTTTGGGGTCTTCTCCCTGGGAGCTGCTAAGGAAGCTCTGTCCCCCAACTTCCTGACTGACCAACCCCTTCTCTGGGGGGAGCCGAGGTCCTCCTTTTCAGAAAGCTGGGAAGGAGGGGTGAGTTCTGGGCCTCTAGTAACCCAGCTGAATATTTTCCAGGTTATCTAACCAAACTCCTGCAAAACCACACCGCCTATGCCTGTGATGGGGACCATTTGAATCTACAGTGCCCTCGGCATTCTACGATAAGTGTCCAATCAGCATTTTATGGGCAAGATTATCAAATGTGTAGTGCCCAGCAGCCTGCCTCCCAGAGGGAAGACCACGTGGCCTGTGTGGCTCCCACCACATTGCAGGTACTGCCCTTTGTAGATGCTTTAAGATGATGAAACGGTTCTCTCTCCCTCCCTCACTTCCTCCCTCCCTCCCTCCCTCCCTCTCCCCATCACACTCTCTCTTTCTCTGTATATATGCTTGTGATTACATAGTTCACTCACAGCAAACCTGATCCACAAAAACCTCAGTTCATACGAATCCTCAATTTCACGGGTGAGCTATTTGCTTCTCAAAAGGATTCGTCACCAGACAAGTCTAAATGGAATTCCTCCTTCCTGGAGAGCTCCCTTAGCACACGTGCAGTATGAATTTATCCAGAGGCGTAGTCCCCACTGTGGTAAAGCCAAGTACAGTCAAGTTGGGCTTTGACCTCTGGGACCACCCCTCCCGTCGATTCCCCAGCAAAGAAAGCTGGGGATGCTTTAGTGGGAACCACAGGTCCCCGTGAGGCTGACGGCCAAGGTCATATCAACTTCTCAGAGAAGCACTGGAGGAAGGGAAACCTCAGTCACGGTTGTTCTTCACAAAATGGTCTTCTTCTCCAGTTGTAGATGAGGACATTATTCTGGTTTTAAGCTACTTTGGGCAGCCTCTGCTGATTTGTTCTTCTGTTGGAGAGTACCAGGAATTTGCAGAGAGCACCTACTCTCTCTTTCTTTCTTTCTTTCTTTCTTTCTTTCTTGTTGGCATTAAGGGAAAGATCTGGTATAGGAGGAGGCCAGAGCCAATATTTCAATGGGAATTTTAGACTCCTCCTGGCTCTTTGATTTTTCTCAGCCACAGGAAATGTGGGCGAAAATAAATTGTTGAGGAAGACTAAGGAATAATGGAATTAGCATAAGGCTGTGTAGCTCTCCCTAAGGCCCAAAGAGAAGCCCAAATAGTATGGTAATGTAAGGGGTTTTTGTTTTCTCCCCACCACTTGCTGCTTCCATTCCAAGCATCTTAGTATCTGGAAAGTCATGTGGTTGCCAAAGGTACCTGCTGAGTAGCCAAATGAATGTGTCTGAGTGACTTCCCAGAGGCCACATGTTGTTTCTGGAGACGAAGTTACTTTCCGTGTGTCCCCCACCACATTCTGTAGCCCTCGTGGCCTGTGCCCAGTCCTTACCCAACTTCCCTGCCCAGCCTGCCCTGGCGCCCGGGGCCTCTGCTGCTCTCCTAGGTGCATAAGACGAGCACTGGCCAGTGCCAATGGGACGGGAGTGCCTGCTCTGTGACGGAGCGACCCCCTGGCACCCTGAGCTCCCACGCACAGGCGCCGCCCTCCCCGCCCAGCATGGGTGCCTGGCTCTGCCAGGCAGGCCCGAGGGAAGAGGATGTTTCCAGAGCCAAGCAGACAAGTTAGCATTTGTGAACCCGGTTCTGATGTTGTGCAGAAGGTTTGTCTGTCAGAGGCGTCCCCGTGCGCTGCTCTTTCATCCAGAGATCAAGAGAGCCTCTATGTCGTGTCTTTTGACTGGGGCCTGGGAGCTGTGGCAAGGGGCTTCCTCTCCCTCGGAGGGAGGGTGCCTGATGTGGGAGACAACAGGTATCAACGTCCACCCAGAAGCCCCTCAGTGGATCTGGCCCATGGCTGAGGGTCACCAGGAAGGTCTCCCCCCCCCCCCCAATGCGGTTTTTAGCCAGGACACAGTTCGGGAACAGTCCTGCCTTGAGTCCCGCGCTGTGGCTGTGATACGGACATTGGAGACCCCCAGGGGCTGAGTCATTTCATGATGACCCTTGGCCACGAGAACATGTCCCGTCATCGGAGGGTCCTCAGGGTTTCCCCTGGACATGTTTCCTGATTTCATACACGTCCGCTGGACCCCTTGAGGGACTACCTGGTAGGGCCGGCCTTCCCCTCGGAGCTGCGCCATGAGCTACTAGGAGAGGGCGCGACGCGGACAGCCTCGTGACTGCGCCAAACTCAGTCCAATGGGAATAAGTAAATTCTTGGGAAATGTTCATCGGACTTGGTGTCCCCGAGTGTAAGTCTTCTGTGACTGTCGTGGGCTCCGTTTGGAAATGGAAGAGGGGCAGCGAAGTGCTAGGCTTCTCTGGGACCCCGTGTACGGTCCTCGGCGAGCTTCTCTGGACCAGGTTCATTCACAAAGGAGTGAGCTGCCCGGAAAAAAAATTGAGAGCAAGAGACAGTTGAGGGAAAACGTCTAAGCCCAATGCTCACCAGCAACGCCTGAGCATTCCACAGAGAAAATCGCTCCAAAGGGAACACGTGGGTCCTGTGCCCTTGAGGTTGGCAAGGCTGGGAATCGGCTTTTCAGTTTTTATCAGTTGGCCCGTGTTTGGGTTGGGTCTCCAAGGCGTCCCCCAAACACTGAGTAGTTCTCTGTGGTCTGTGCCCGGCTGTTTTCTGCGGTGGGGAGCTCTGGCTGTGATTCCTGACCCCCACAGCGCTCCCGCAGCCCTCCTGGGGGGGGACCTCCGAGGCCCGTCTCACCTGCGCTCTGAGCTGCTCAGCAATTGCCCATGTTTCCTGGGGACTCCACGATGAGGAACTTTTGCTGAAACTGTGCACAGCACTTCCAGCAGAGACAGATGGCGGGGGGGGGGGTTGCTGGCCTTCCGATGGGGTCTGCCACGGGTGGGTCAGGTGTCTTGTTCTGGGAAGGACAGGGAGACGCGGAGCAGACCTGATCACGCCCGTACGCGAGCTCTCGGCTTAGACCCAGCTCAGCGCAGCTCGAAGGTTCTTTGGGTGGACACCCAGGCCAGACAGACGGAGCCCAGAGCCGCCCGGGGGTGGGATCTCCCAGACACTGTGTGTGGTTTTCAAGTCTATCCCTTTTCTACCCCCTCCTTTTAGAAGGTGCTGGACGAATGCCAGAACCAGCGGGCCTGCCACCTCCTGGTCAATAGCCGTGTTTTCGGACCTGACCTTTGTCCAGGAAGCAGTAAATACCTCCTGGTCTCCTTTAAATGCCAACCTAGTAAGTAACGTCTGAGGGGCACAGTGTGTTTCGGGTATGGCTTCCCTGTTTCATTCACAGCCCTCACGGGGGATCTCTGCCAGAGGGTGATAGTCCCGCTTAGAAACTTGTTAATAGAGATGTCCTACCTGTTTTTGTAATAGTTTATGTGTGTTTGTGTGTGTGTGTGTGCCCCATATATCCACGTGCATTCTTACAAACCCCTGAGTTTAAAAAATCCTTCGTGCTATGGAAACCCCAGTTGTACCGTGCTAAAGCTATCAGGGGTGGCAAGAGTCTGTAATTGCTTCCCCCCAAACGAAGAACCACTTCTCCTTTTCAGAGGAAGCCCACCGCCAGCTGCGGGGCTCCTTGCTCTCACGAGAGGGCACAGCTGCCCCCAGAGCCCCTGGTTCCAGATCTCGATGAACTCGCCTCTTTGCTTTCACTAAAGCAGGGACTCCGTACCCAGTGTCTCTTCCTCGAGGAGAAAGAAAGTGGAAAGGTCTCTGGGGGGAGCAGCCTCCTCCACTCTGATTCTCGCCTTTCTCTCTCTGTTGACTTGTATCACCTGTAACGCACGTTAGTTTTGTGATCAACCCATTGCCAGCCAAAAGGAACGGCTTTCTGGGGCGCAGGTCACACGTAGGGGCCTGGCGGGCCAGCCCGAGAGAGGCCACAGGCAAGGGCAATGTTAGAGGCTCCTGGGAATCCTTGAAAAAAACGTGTTGAAAACAAAACAGTGTTATAGCAACAGCGTTTAACTAAAGAATTATATACATGGCCATCCCGACACATCGTTTTTGGGTTTTTTGCCTTTTGTTCTCTGTGGGTTTCTGCCTCTGGAGACCAGCAGCTTCCCATTGGCAGCCAGGGTGCCGGGGGTCGGTGAGGCTTCGGGTCACACGCGTGTCGCGTGTGGTCTCCGGTGCGCACTTGCAGAGAAAGCAGGAGATCCAGCTTTGCGTCTTTAACCCTTTCCTTGCTGGGGCGCGGACACCTCTGAACGGCCCCTCTGGCTCTTCCCCCTTACTGGGTGTTCAAACGCACGTTCACGCTCACACACACATACACACCACCACACACTTATAGGGTACGCACAGTCGCTCGTACATACACAATAGCATGCCTGTGTATGCTGTCACATGCATAGACACTGTCGCACATGTACTCGTGATCACGAAGACCCAAAGCTGACCCCAACTTTGCACCCCGGCCGGGGTCTCCCCGAGAAGTCAGGAAGTCATGGCAACTCCTGCCTCACTCGGACACATCCCTTCTAGATCTCTGTGTTCTCAGTCATGTCCTTCCCATGGCTAAGTCTCCAAAGCAGCCGTCCTCGTCCTCCTTCCGTGGTGGGGGAGACAACCCCCTTTTAAAGGGGCCCTTGTTCACAATGTCAAGGATTGGAGAATCTGGGTGGTGGGAATATGCCCGTCTATTGTGATATTCTCTCACATTTTCTATACTTCGGAAGTTTTCCGTAATCAAAAGGTCCTTTTAGAGGACCAGCCTCTAAAAGAGGTAAAAAGGCCCTCATGAGATTGGCAGAACTTTGACTCTAAGTTAGGGCCGGACCACAGCCTTATTCCCGCAGCGAGCAAGTAGGTCTGATCGCTGATTTTGTTTCAGCAAAACACTTACGGAGCCTCTGCTGTGCACGGGTGTCAGGCCAGCTGCTGGGCGGGGAGACGGCTCTCGGGTTTTGCAGAAGTTTCTTGGATGGGGTTCCGTGTGGGACAGCTCCCAGCACCATTTACTGCATCTTCACACAGCTGCTTCCTTGTTGTCCTTTAGGTTCTAGCAACCGTCACCTTTCTCGGGAAAGACCAGACCCGTCCAAAAAACATCTCAGCGGGAGCCCTGCTGTCTTGGTACTGGGCAGGTCCATCTGGGGGAGTTGACCCCAGCCGGGGTGTAGAGAAGGCATTCCTGGCAGGTGATGGTGGGGCTGAATACGGCAGGTTGAGGGGCGAGAATAGAAGGAGCGCTCCCTGTGGAAGCCTGTGGCCAGAAGAAGCATTGGGGGTCAAGCAGGAGCACCGGCCGGGGAGCCATTGCAGGATCCCCAGGGCCCTGATGGCCTAGGAAGGAGGTGGATTCTTTCTTTAAACAGGGATGAGGGACGCCTGGGTGGCGCAGTTGGTTAAACGACTGCCTCCGGCTCAGGGCGTGATCCTGGAGTCCCGGGATCGAGTCCCACATCAGGCTCCCAGCTCCATGGGGAGTCTGCTTCTCCCTCTGACCTTCTCCTCGCTCATGCTCTCTCTCACTGTCTCTCTCTCTCAAATAAATAAAATAAAATCTTAAAAAAAAAAAAAAAGGTGCTAATGTGTCTTTAGCACTTAAAAAAAAAAAAAAAAACAGGGATGGTGTGTGGGTGCGGTTTTAAAATGGCCTCTGGTTGGCCTGTGTGGTAATAGATGAGGGGCAGAGCCCTTGTGTCTTACTCTGTTTGAGCTAGTGTAACAAAATGCTGTAAACCGGGAGGCTTATAATCAACAGAAGTTCATTCCTTGTTGTTCTGGGGGCTGTGAAGACCAAGATCGAGGTGCTGGCCGATTGGGTATCTGCCGAGGGCCCCTTTCCTCCACCAGTGGTTGTCTTTTTGCTCTAACTACCTTGGCAGAAGGGATAAGAAATCTCTCTGGGGTCTCTCTCATGAAGGACACTAATCCCCTCGCGACCTAAGCCCCTCCCAAAGGCCCCATCCCCTAACACCGTCAAGTTGGGCATTAGGATTTCAACTTGAGTTGAAAGGGGGCGCAGCGGTTCGGACCAGAGGACTTTGGGTAACGGAGACATCGGTGACCCGAGGTCCTGCAGGTTAGGAGACGCCCCTGCTGCTTCTGTGAGTGGGGAAGGAGGAAGGGAAGGGCCCCCACATGCTCCAGACTCTTTTTCTGCCACCCTCCTAGCCCGGAGGCCCTTTGTCTCTGGTGCCAGCCCGAACGTGACACTGACTGTTCGAAGGGGTACCCGGCTGCACCCGGGGCTGCGGGGACCCAGCCCTCATCCCCAGTGCCAACTATGCGCATCTCTCCCCGGCCCTGCCTGTGGGCAGTGAAACCTGCCACCGTGGGAGCCTTTACACCGGGGAGCTGGGCCAACACCGCCTACCGGGGCTGGCCTGTTGGCTGGTCTGGGAGCTGTTTTACAGGGACGCTGGCTCCGTGAATCAAATGTCAAGTGAGGATAATGCACTTCCCGCACGGGGGTAAGGAGTGTGTGAGTGCAGTGCTGTGTAGACGAAAACTACACTGCGGCTTGTAAGAGGCTTAGCCTGGGCTTGTCATGCGGGTGCTCTCAGGGACCAGCGACCGACCGACCGACCGTCATTCCAGGGGGCAGATTCAAGTCGTCCTTGCTGAGGATGCGAGTAACTGGAAGGCAGTGAGACACCAGGTGTTGGGGGCTGGGCTGGGGTCTGCCCTGGGTGCGGGCAAGAGGAGGACACACTGCCTGTAGAGAATTTAAAACACACACACACACACACACACACACATTAGAAGTGACTAAATCTCTGTGTGTTGAGAACATCACCACGCGTGACCGTCCTAAGGAACATCAGTGACCGCACAGGCGACGCTGCCCACCCGCTCTGAAGGGCCCTGCGGATATGCAGGTGCGTATCTGTGTTATTAAGGAGGACCCGCCTAGCCCCTGCTTGGCAGAATTGGAGGGGGGTCTTGCTACTGTCGTCCTTGATGAAATGTCCTGGCGGTTCTTCTGCCCGGGCTCCTGTCACTCTCCCCACTTCTGGAAGGCTCCCCACCCCCACCCCGACCCCTGCCCCACCCCACCTTGTCCAATTTGAGGCCATCGAGCACTCTCACCCAGCTCCAAAACAAATTCTCTTTCTCTACCCAAAGTAGCAATTGGTAGCGGTCTCATTGTTTTTAGGACCCAGAAGTGTCTTAGGTGACACTCTTAGTGTCTTAGGTCACTCTTAGGTGACAGTGAATCAGCACATTCCTAAGGAACCAAGTGACTCAACAACACACAGGCTAACCCCAAGCTTGTAATGTGACACTCACCGGGCCCTCCATTCCAGGAGATGATTGGCCCGTAATCTGGGGACAGTATCACCAGAGGCCTTAGAGTACGGGTGTTGTGGTGTTGTGTTTCTCTGGGTGAGTCTGGCCCGCGTGGAGACCTCTTTAGTGAATGGGCCTTAGTACTTCCGAGAGGCGGTGGCTGAGAAGTACACATCATGACAAGCCTTGAAAAATCTCTTCTAATTTTTAAAAATTCTGAGAAAGGGAGGAAGGAAGGGAGAGAGGGAGGGAGGGGAAGGAAAGGCATAGGAGGAGAAGGGAGGGAGGAAGGAAAAGAAAGGAAAAGAAAAGCAAAGGAAAAGAAAAAAAGAAAAGAAAAGAAGCCAATCCTGTTGCAAAGGAAAGCTTCCAATTTGCTAGATTAGGCTTGGTTTTCATCCTTTTTGGCGAGCTCTGCCCCTGGAAGGCATTCTTAACATTCTTCAGTATTCTCCCAGGCAGATGGGGGCTTGGGCTCTCTTGGTGTGTCTACTCCTGCCCTCTGTTCTGCATCAAAGGCCATCGTTCATTCTGGGCCTTTGAAGTAAGGCAGTATTTTGGTGTTGGTGGGATTTAGCATTTACTCGCCAAAAACACTGAAAACCTCACCCCAGTGCGGATGTGACTCACCAGAATCAAACCCTCCGATGTCAGGGTCAGACTCAGTGTCTTTTCTGTTTAGCAAAAGAAAACAAAGCTTTTCTTGGCTTTAGGTCCAGCGACTGGGTGAAGGGCATCCTAGACATCGCTTCGTCACCACTTAGATTTTCCCTCCTCCGTTAGTTCCTCGTGTGTTCAACCACACGCATCTGCAACCCGGTTTCTGTTTCATGCCTTTCATTAATCTTGAGTGTTCCATCACCACAGATTAAGGGACTGTGTCGAAATTTATCAGCTGATGGTGTACTGAGATCCTGAATTTCCAATTTCCATCCGAAGTGAGATTTCCTCCCTGTTCTTCTCCTCTTGGTGTAGAAAGGCGTGGGAATTCACGCGTTACAGAAAAAGGTAGACTTTACATTTGGGGAATATTTTTTTTCGTGTTTTAAGTTTGGGGCTTGAGCATCAGCGATGCCAGGATATGAAGTCCCACGACCAGGCCACCGTTGCCCTAGTGTTTACCCCTCCTGACTTCCTGGAAGGCTGCTCAGGGGTACTTTCAAACTGGTTTGATTACAAGGCATAGTAAGGAAACAATTTTACATTTTGGCCCAGCACAACACACACGCGACTCAAAAGATTTTTTTTTTTTTTTAGTTATAAAATAGTGTTATTCCTTGTTTGCATGATGCACTTTGATGCTTTCTAAACTCTTCTTTGTTTTTTTTTAAATTGCAGGTCACAAATGACTAAACTGATATCCTGAATAGAATAGAATAGAATAGGCCTCAAATCACAGTTTGAAAAACTTTTGCTTGAGGTGTTTGAGGGATCTGGGTGGGAATGGCCTGCACCTTCCGTCCAAAAACATGAGTGAGTCAGAGAAGTGAAAGTGGGGGTTGGGGAGTGGTCATGGGGGGTGGTCATGGGGGATAGTCTTCGGGGATGGCCATGGTGGTAGTGATCATCGGGGTGGTCGTGGGGATTGGTCATAGGGGTGGGAATGGAAAATGGCCCCGGAGGGTGGTCAGGAAGGAAGGTCATCAGGGTGGTCATGGGAATGTTCATGGGGGGTGGTCATGGAGATGGTCATGGGGGGTGGTCATGGGGAATGGCCATAGGAGGGGTGGTAGTGGGAGGGATAGTCGTGGGAGAGTAGATATGGGGGCTGCTATTTTTCTTTCTTCTTGACACTTTCTTCTTTCCCATCCCAGACAGCCCCAACGGCAGCCTGAGTAGCTCCTACAATTTAGCTCCTGTTGGCTTGTTTGGCTCAAAAATGTTCCCATTTGCTCTGCAGTTGCCATTTCAAAGTAGAAAAATCTAGGAGTAATACAGGATCTTTTTTTTTTTTTTCCTTACAAAATGTTGGGGAGGTGGGGAGAGGAGACCCACACATGCAAACAAATGACCATAGTCTCCTTTGTGTTTTGCTTTGTTTTGATTTGCGAAGTTTAAGGTAAGTGGCAGACTAGGAAAAGATACTCGTAATACCTAATAGAGGAAAGTTAGCATCCAGAACATACGAATCACTGCTGCAGTGTCTAAAAATCCCAAACACAACACACCAAGGATATGAAGAGGGGGTTCCCAAGAGAGTTGTTCTGAAGATTAGATTCACTGATACATTTAAAGATCTTAGAACAGGGCTTAATCCAGAGGAGGAGCTCAGTAAATAGTAGCTTTTGTAATTTTTGAAATATCTTTATTGAAGTACGATTTATATAGCATAAATTTCACTGATTGTAAGTGTGCCATTCAGTGATTTTCAGCAAATGGGCTAAGTCATGCCACCATCACCACTGTCCAGCTGTAGAACATTTTCATCATCTCAAAAATGTCCTGTGTTCATTGTTGTCGTTTCCCTTTGATCCCAAACCTCAGCCCCAATAGAACCACTCACCTACATTCTGTCTCTATGGGTTTGCCTTTCTGGAGATCTCAACAAAATAGAGTCATACAATACCTGATCCTTTGTGTCTGGAGTGTTAACAATGATTGCTTTTAAAAACCAAATCATCATGAAACAAGGTTATTAATGGAATGCTTTTCCAGTATGGTCTTTAAAAAAAAACAATCAACTCTATTTTCATCAGCAGTGCATGTACAATGTGAATGCTGTGTGACATTGCGAAGAGAAATGTTACTGTGGTCGGTGAATTACACAGATGCACAGACCTTTCCCTAAATTCTTTGGGAACAAACCTGGTGTGGGTTGTCATAAGGTAGCACAGACCACAGCAGCCAAGCCTCGTTTGCTCCTGGATCACCAGACTGGGGGCAGGAAAAAGGGACTCTTCATAAGACACATGCCCTGTTCTTTCCCTCTCCTAGCCAAGGAAATCATTTGCTTTTACATCCTCTCTCTTTTTATATATGGAAATGGGGGTGCTAGGATGTTGGGAAATCTGGTGGTGTGGTTTAATTGGGCTCTCTCCTGAAGTTTAATCTGCAATCAGGTAATTCCTGATCTTTACTCATATGGGTCTAAGTCAACATTTGGGGAAAGGCTCCCTTCAATTAAGGAATGTGTGACCTCAAGTGGAGAGAGAGAGAGAGAGAGAGACACATCCTTTATGGCCAGGCCCATCCCCAAACCGAGCCCAACGAGGCCAGTGAGCCCTGTCTTCCCCTATACTTGGCCCCTGTCTCCTCTGCCTTCCTCTTCCTGTCATTCCCACCTCTTCCTGCAGAGGGCTCTTATTCCAGGGTCAGACCCCACCACCGGTGGGGCTGTTCCCACTGTCCTTCCCAGGAAGCAGCTCCAGGCGGTGGATGAGCGGCCAGGGGTTGGGCAGAACTCCCCGATTCCTCCCGAGAGAAGCTGAGGGTGCTGTTAATTTTTTTTCTGCTTCAGATGAATTAAAAAACAAAACCGTATGTGAAGACCAAGAGCTGAAACTGCACTGTCACCCTTCCAAGTTTCTCAACATCTACTCCGCGAGCTACGGCAGGAGGACCCAGGAGAGGGACACCTGCGCCTCAGAAGCAGAGCGGCTCCCCCCCTTTGGTATGTGGCTTCATGGGGCTATCTCTATCGGTGCCAAGGGGATTGGGACTCTGACCAGTACCTGGATTAGAGGGAAAGTCAAGGGCAGGGAGGAACCATCCCAGGGTACCACCTCCTTTTGCCCCACATTCCCAAATTTGTCCATTGTTTAGTCATTTCACATCAAGTAGTTATTGAGCACCGACTGTATGCAGGGTCCTGTTCTATGGGTGGAGGAGTCGTCAGTGACCAACACAGGATCTTCATGGAACCTCATGGAATTTCCAGCTGTGCACAAAGTGGTCGTGAGAGAATGAGCAAAAGAAAGGAGTTCACTTGCTGTATCTCAGGTGCACTCAAGTGCTCAGGGGTAAAGCACGCTGTGGAAGGGAAATAGGGGAGGCTGGGGTGTGCTTCAGAGAGGCCTGGCATTGCAGGGTCACTGGTACGCTCAGCAGAGACTTAAAGGAGGACACCTGCGGATACCTGGGGATGGCGTTTGGGTAGGGAGAAGAGCCTGGACCATAACTGGTTGTGTAGGGTTGAGGCAAGCTCAGGGAGTCATTCTTCTTAGGAGTCTGCAGTCTAGAGCCAAGAGGTGATGGCCGGGATGTGGGGCTGGAAGCTGCCCCCATCGAAGTCACCCGATGTTATGATTAGTCAGGGCTTCCCAGAGAAACAGAACCAACAGGACAGACATGCATATATTTGGAGAGATTGATGCTAAGGAATTGGCTTACATAGTGGTGGTGCTTGGCAAATCCAAAACCTGTACGGTGGGTTGGCATTCTGGGAACCTAGGTAAGGCTTGGTGTTCAGTCTTGAGTCTGAATTCTGCGGGATGGCAGGCTGGAAGCAGGCAGATTTTCTGTGCTGCAGCCTGGAGGGAAATCCATTTTTCAGAAAACCTGTATTTGCCCTTCAGGCCTTCAACTGATGGGTTGGGGCCCACCCCCACCAGGAAGAATAATCTGCTTTACTCAGAGTCTACTTTGCATATGAAATGTTAGTCCTATCTTTAAAATATCTTCATGACCACATCTAGACTGGTGATTCATCATAGCATCGCTGAACTGAGACATAAAATTAACCATCCTATATCCCAGTCTCCAGCAGAGAAGCAACCTGATCTCTACCCTCCATATTATCCAAGAGAACAGGCCCCAAGGGGACATAGCACAGAGAGCTGCACTTGATTCATCAAAATCTAAAGTGAGCTCCAAGGAGGGCACATGATGTGATGAGCACTGGGTGTTACATGCAACTAATAAATCATTAAACACTACCCCCAAAACTAATGATGTCCTATACGTTGGCCAATTGAATTTAAATTTAAAAAATAATAATAATAAATGAAAATAAAATGAGCTCCAAAATGTATTAAACTGCTATATTCACATGTGAAATTAAACATTAATTTTAAAAAGAAATTCGTATTAAACCAATATCTCAGATCTGGGGGGCGAGCGGTGGAGAACATAAAGTGACTGACTGTCCAGGCAAACTCTCACGCAAGACTAGAGAGAGAACAAAAACCAGTTCAAGAGGAACATGTGCCCCCGCCCCCGCCAAGGCCCCCAGCCCAGTGTTCTGGGAAGAAAGGCCCCTCGGCGGCTAAGGGCAAAGAGAGGCTGAAGTGGGCATCTAGCTGCACTTGATTAGCTCTGGGCAGAGGACTCCTGTTTAACGGGCTTGGCTGCAAAATGGGGCAGTGAGGTCCTTGTGGGCGTGGCTTCCCATTGTATGTCCTGGCACCACCCCACGCCCCACACCCTGGTGAATGACCTGGGAGTTCCTGACACTCCAGTCTCCCTCGCATGTAACCCTTGCGTGTTTTCAGAACATCTTCACCCACTCCTGCCTTGGTCCCACTACTGCATCAGCTCAGGGACCACTGTCTGGTCATTGAAGTCTCCCTGCTCCCCGGCTGGGCTTCCCCTCACCCCCAGGTGGCCAGAGGCATCCTTCTAAAGGGCCAGTGTGATCCCTGTTCTTCCAAACATCCTGCAAGGACACTTCTTATGACCTCAGCTGGGTAAGGGGCCCTTGGTGATCTGACCTATTTCTGCAAAAAAAGGGGCTCTCCTTCTTGATACTGGGGTGGGGCCGCCCATTTCTCAAGCTTGTGAAATCTAACTGAGCCACCTGTGTTTGGGGAGGCGGCCCTAAGCCCCAACAGTTTCAGCCGTTGTTTTGAGCAGAAGTCGGTCCGCGAAGCAGACGGACAGGTACGCAGGCTGATTTATGTACCGTGGGTACCGCGCTGCCTTAGGTTCCTGGGAAGCTAGGAGTGGGGCTGAGAGGGAAACGTAACCAGCCAAAGAAAATGTTCGCAGACATCACGGCTAAAGCACAGGTTTCCACAGAGACTTCGAGGAATCCTTTGGTCAGCCAGCTGTGCCCGTGCCACGAATAACCCTTGTGGACGCGAGAAAGGTCTCTGAATGGAAGACCATGCCCCTTGCTCAGGGGTTCAGTTTGAAACGTCTGAGCCCCGGCAAAGTCTCCCGGCAGAAACAACCTGCTCGTCCCGCCCCCATTCCCTTGCATCCCTCACGGTCAAGGGCTCCCGTCCCTCGCCAGTGGACTACACGTGAGGTTGAGGGGCAGGCTGTTCTCTGCATTCAGGAACCGCTGCCAAATGCCGAGGGGCGTCCTGCCCCTGTGCTCTGCAGGGGAGAGGCTTGCAGGGAAGAGGAGAGGCCCTTGGGAGGGCTTCTCATCCTCCGTTCACCCCCAGCCTCACGCGGAGACCTGGACTGTGCCCGCCTTCCAGGTCAACATCAAGGCCAGACCCTTGCACGTGTGCGCACAGACCACTGGCTGCCCGTGCTGACGTATCTCCCCATCTCGCCGAGTGCTGAAAACTCTTTCCCTCCTTGGCCCCAGGGAGACTCTCCATAAGGTTTTAACCTGTGCTGAGCGTGTTCTCCCCCCGAGCCCTCCTTCCATCCCTCTTCTGTAAACACTTTACCATTACCCGCCTTTTGCCCAGCCGCCTCCTGCTGACTCGCCCGCACTGAGAGCCTCTCACCGGCAGCTCTGCTCCCCGCTTCTGGGCATCTCTAACCTGGACCCCCCAGACCAGACTGGCCTCTCAGCCTCCCTTCTCCCCGATTCCCTCCCTCAGTCCCTTCCTCACTTAGCAGCCGGAGAGAGATTATTAAAATAAGGCAGATCACAACACCTGCGCACGCACCGTAATTAGAAACCACCCGTTCTCCCACCTGCGGTTGTGTCCTCCCTTCCCTTACAAACCGTGGATGGGGCACTGCACACTCACTCATAGCCTGAGGTCTTTGCACAAGCTCTTCCCTTGGTCTGGAATGTTCTCACCCCACCATGCAGGAATCAAGTCAGGCATCCTTCTCAGACGGGGTTCCCGGGGCTCCCTGCCAGCGTGGGACCTTGTCTCTGCAGTGCCAAGCAGCACCCCTGTTGGAGTGTCTTCATATCACGGAAACCATCACTTACCTGCCTCGGGTCTCTTTCCCCAGGGGAGGGCAAGCGCTCGTAGAGACGGTGTCTGTTGCTCCCCGCAGAATTCCCAGCATCCCAAGCTGTGCCTGGCACAGAGTGGGTGTCCACGTGAACCCTGACGTGCGCGAATGAATCAGAACCCCTCCTAAGGGAGGTGTCCCCACAGGGCTCCCCCAGGTGCCGACCCGGTGTCGTCATGGCTTCCAACCCCTCATGAGATGCTGGAAATCCAGACGCTTTTTTTTTCTTTCTTTCTTTTAATGTGAAATGTTCCAACTTTTAAAACAGTGTGTGAGCCAAACAAAACATGCCTCCGGGCCACATCCGGTCTCTGAGCTGCCAGTTACTAAGTTACTATGGCTTGGCCACATTCGCTTTGAAGAAGAGAAAAAGGCTATTCATTCTCAACCCTGGGACCTGACATGAGCTTGGTGGGATGACCATCTAGGGCCGGGTGGTCAGGCCTCACCACAGCCTCTGGAAGGTGATGGGTGTACCTTTCCTCTCGGGGATAAGCCGCCGCCTGGTGGAACCGAGAATTCTCCAGCCTCCGTGCCTCCCGGCAACACGCGTGGTGAGAGCCGGCTGCGAGGTCAGGAAGCACTGCTGAGCTGGGCTTTTGTTCCCAAATACGGAGAGGTCATTTCCAGTTCTTTCCTAAAAGTGACTAGTGGGATCCCTGTTAGTGTCCTGCACCAGAGCCCTAAGGACATTTAAGGGACATAAGAAAACAGTGCAGCCATAAGTGTTACCCAACAAACGAGAAGCTTTTTCCTTCTCAGGGTCTCCTCCAAGTCCTGATGTCTGAGCGTAGGACCGTTTTTACATAATGGCAATTCTAAAACAGATACATTTGATTCACTTGATACATTTGATTCATACATTCATTTGATTCATACATTTGAAATGTAACTTTATACCCTGGGTGGTCTCCCACGTGTCCACCCAAATGCCAACAATGCCAGTCATTTCTTCATATCTTGTTGAAGGGATGTAGCATAGCACGCAATTAACCATGCCCCAGTGACATATTTTACTGCTTCTGATCTTCAGATATTCTAAGTGGTGTGTGATGAACTTGTGCTTGTAGCATTTTCTTTCCTCCGGGTTGTTTCCTTGGGATAAATTCCCAGAAGTTTTATACTGAAAGAGGGTGTGGGCATGTTTACAATTCTTTAAGTGTATCCCCAGACTTCTTTCCAAAAACTTCTTGTTCCAATTCATGTGTGTAAACAGCGACGTTCACTCCTGGGTTTCCTTGCAACTCTGGTAGAGGCATGTATGATTCTTCTTCGTGGTTCCAATTTAATAGATGTAAAACAGTCTTCTTATTTGCCTTTCTTTGTCTGTGAATGCTTTGAACATTTCCCATGTTTTTGTGGCTCTTGTATTTACACTCGCTCCCACTATCTCTCTAGCCTTTGTCCTTTTTTTCCCCCCCTGGTGGGACCCTTATTATTTTTTTTTTCATAAATTTTAACATGACAGAGAAAAGATGTTAATCCTTGACATGCTTTTTCCTGCTGCCCGTCTCCCGCCCCACAGTATATTTTTTCCTGGACTTACAGTTTGGTTTTGTTATAGGCTGGTTTGTTGCTTTTTTGATTCTGTGTGCTTTGTACATCGGATGGGATCAAGAGGAAGGGGCTTCATGGCAGTGGGGAGGAGGACATCCCTGGTGGGGGTCAGGGCATCTGCACATAACCTCACACTCGACTGTCATGTGTGACGTCATCACGATCCCCTGAGCTTCTTCAGGGCTGCCCACGGCCTGACTGACGGTACCTACCCTAGTGGGACCCAAGCTCATGCCAGACATCCCAAAAGATATAAGGGGCTGCATTCCTGTCTGCAGCAAAGGCTCTGAGACCCCACCTGAAGGAGGGCAAACAGAGCCTCCATTCTGTGTACAGTGCCCTAAGCTGGTCCCGTCTGGAATGCACCAGGCAGGCAAGGCCATGGTGAGGCATTGGCTACATGCTACAGGATGACCTTGGACTGTGCTTCCCAGCCTTTTCCTTCAGAAAATTCTATTTGCATGGCACAGTGGGGTGAAGGACGGCACTGCCCAACTCCAAAACCAATAGCTGGGGGACATCGGGGGGCCTGAGGGAAATATTCAGCATACTTGCACTCATTTACTTTGAAGTTGGGAAGTTCTACTCTGAGATGCACTTGGCCTCTGGGTGCAAAGCTAACCAACACTGGGCTTCTCCTCAAGGCCTTAGACTCTCACTAACACTTTCCTCAAGGTCATCTCAACTTATGCTCGAAGTTCACCCACATTTTGAGGAACTCTTTGTATGCCAGAAACTCACTTTTAAGTGTGAAAATATGCACTTATTTTCTGTTGCTGTGGCAACATACCCTGAAATTTAATAGCTTAAAATATAAACAAATATTTATTCCCTCACAGTTTCTACGAAGCAGGAATTCTGGGGTGGTTTGGGTGGTGGTTATGACTTAGGGTCGCACGTGTTCTGGTGAGGTCTCAGATGGGACACTGGCTGGGGCGACAGTCACCTGAAGGCTGAGCTTCCAGGGTGGGTCTCTTATATGGCAGATTGAGTCAGTATTGTTGTTGGCGGAGATAGGGGTCACGTGGACTGGCTCTGATTCACTGTGGGAGGAGGGTACACAGGGGTATGAGTTCCAGAAGCTGGTGATGACTAGGGATCATCTTGAAGGCTGTTAGGGGCTGAGTTCTGTGTCCCTAAATTTTATAGGCTAAAGTCCTAAACCCCAGTACCCCAAAATGCAACTGCATTTGAGGAGAGGGTCTTTAAAGAGGTGTTTAAGTCAGATTAAGGTCTGATGGGTGCTAATCCAATATAACTTGTGTCCTTATAAGAAGAGGAGGTTAGGACACAGACATACACAGAGGAAGACCATGTGAGGATACATGGTCTTGCCATCTGCAAGCCAAGGAGAGAGGCCTCAGAAGGTACAACCCTACTGTCATCTCAGGCTTCTAGCTTCCAGAATGGAATGGAAATACACTTCTGCTGTTTAAGCGCCCAAGGGGTGGTACTTGTTACAGCAGCTGTAAGAAACTAATACTTTGCAATAACCCTGAACTATGAAATAAAGGGGAAGACATGAAAGACCAATGACTAAGCTAGCTGTGAGGCCATCTTCAAAAAAGTGGTATCTTTTGGCCACATGAGTTCAAACAAAGCAATATCTGCAGTCTTGTCTTGAGGGTGCAGACCCTTCAAAGACATGCCTGAAAGAGCTTCCAGCAGGTCGGTTCCATCAGAATCTATGTCTTGTCAAGTGGAAGGGAAAGGAGTGTGTGAAAGTGACTGATCGCTGTTGGTCCCACATGAACACCAGTGAAACTACATCTTAACACAGGGCAGGGTGAGCCTTCCCACAGACCTGGGCATGAACTTCGGGAAGGTCTCCTGGCTGGGCATCCATTGTGACGTGTCATTTCCTGCTGCAGTTACGTTTTCTGGGTGGGCTCCAGGGATCCTGCTGTTTCCTTAGAAACCACCCAGTGGGCCTCAAGGTCTGGGCTAAGGCCATCCCAAGGCCAAGTGTGGGTGGACCTCGACTTTCTAGCCAAAGATTAAGGTGCCAGGGGACCCGTGCTGCCAAGAGCAGCCTAATTATCCAAATAAGCAGACGTTGTAAAGATTAATTAACTTCAGTTTCAGTGTTGAACAATAGCTAAAAAAAAAAAAAAAATTAAACGGTGGAATATCATGTTATCAGATGGGTTGGGGGCGGAGGATGATTTGCCAGGAAGAGAGGGTGCAAATAAAATCAGCCTGAGAGGGAGATAATCACTTGAGAAAAAAGTCCTGGAAACAGCCCAGAGCTCAGTGTCAACAAGGATATGGTCAGACCTGAGTCAGACCTGAATTACCTTGGGCCTCTTCCTGAAAACACACTGTGGGTTTCACTCTGACCAAGATAAACTCTTTTGCTTCCAGGGAACTCTAAGAGTGCAGAAGCACGCCTCTCTAAATCACGCTCGCCGAAAGACCTCCTGGGTCAAAGAGGGTTGTGGGCTTATAGATGAAAAGGGTTTCTTTTTCCTTCCTCTGTTAGCCTGAAAGAATATGGTCAGGCACACATCCTAAGAAAATATAAGGTTTCTAGGGCAGTCATACAATTCTGCCGGGAGTATGAATCAGAAATTTTCTGGGTAACAGTTGGGCGGTGTGTATCAAAAGCCTTAATATTTTAAGCAGTCTTTGACAAAGCAATGTACTTCCAGGAATTCCTGTGGAAACTATCGTGCTCATGTGCAAATATTTAGCCCTAAGGATGTTCCACAAAGAACTGTTTCTATTTATTTATTTGAGAGAAAGAAAGCGCGAGTTTGGGCGGGGGCGAGGCAGAAGGAGAGAGAGACCCTCCAATGGACTCCCCACTGAGCGTGGGCTCCACTTCAGGACCCTGAGATCAGGATACAAGCCAAAATCAAGAGTCCGATACCTAACTGACTGAGTCACCCAGGTGCCTCACACTGCACTGCTTCTAATGTTCAAAACCGGAAATCATCTGAACAATGATTGCATTGGGTATTGTAAATAGAGCTGGCACATTCGTACAATGAAAAACTATGCAATTCTTTAAAATTATGTTCATGTTAAAATTTTGCAGATATACTAAATGGGAAAAAATAGCCTACAAAGGGATAAGTGTATGACACCACTGAGGGGGAAGGACCTTCCCACACAGAAAAGTGGTGGAAAGAGGTTCCTTAAAGATTGATAGTTTTTTTGTTTTTGTTTTTTAAGATATTATGTATTTATTTGACAGGGAGAAATCACAAGTAGATGGAGAGGCAGGCAGAGAGAGAGAGGGAAGCAGGCTCCCTGCTGAGCAGAGAGCCCGATGCGGGACTCGATCCCAGGACCCTGAGATCATGACCTGAGCCAAAGGCAGCGGCTTAACCCACTGAGTCACCCAGGCACCCCGAGATTGATAGGTTTTTGTTTTGTTTAGTTTTGTTTTTTTCCTGGATTTATAGGCATTTTTATTTTTCTAGTTTTAGCTTATCTGTGATTTTTGAGTTTTCAACTACAAACACATATTTCCTTTGTAACAGAATAAACAATAGTTACATCAGACTTCTAAGAAAAATTTCATAATTCAGACCGTTACCTCGTCCCAGTGCAGAAATCGTACATCCCATTCTCGGATCTCTTGACTGTGAATTCTGAAGGGTTTAGGGAAAGGCTAGGGGACCCTCTAGACTTTTGGAAATGAAATGGCTGAGTGCCAAGATGTGAAATGTGTCAACTTAAAAGGTGCCGGTGTATGCTCCACAGTTTACCCTCTCCCAGCTGTGCTCAAGAGTTTCCATTGATTTGTATCTTCTTCAACACTTGGGATAGTCGGTCTTCTTAAGTTTTGTTGATCTAGAAAGTGCAAAATATTATTTTCATCATGGTCTTAATCTGTATTTCCCTGATTTGTATATTATATAAGCAAACTATTATATATAACTTATTGTAACATATTACATATATGATGAACAACCTGTGTCCCGGCAAAGCACTGGGGACACCCCATCAGTTGACGGGCAAGTGTTGAGAGCTGCCTGTCATGTGAGCTGTTGTTGTAAGTGAACGGAACTTTGTAAGGACTCTAAAATTCTCTCCTCTGTTCTCTGCTCTCCAAGTTCTAAATTCCTCCCAGTGTGTATTATTTTTTCAAAGGTTTTATTTATCTATTTATTTATTTGGTGGGGGAGGGGCAGAAGGAGAAGGAGAGAGAACATCTCCCGCAGACTCCCCGCTGAGCAAGGAGCCCCGCACTGGGCTCAGTCTTAGGACTCTGAGATCACGACCAGAGCCAAAAACCAAGAGTCAGAAACTCAACCAACTGAGCCCCCCGGCCCCCCACCCCGTATGTATTATTAAAATTGCTTCCAAGCTGAGTTTGGTTCCCTTCTGCTCCCAGGGCTTCCCATACACCGTCCCTAAAGGACAACAGCATGAGGCCGTGTCTCTAGGCTGCATGTCACTAGCGGAATAAAGTCTGCCTTTGGCTAAGCGTTCCCAGGCAAACTCAGTCTGTCTCCAGGTTCCTTTTCCCTGCTCGTTCTCTGTGGCTTCCCCGTCCACACCCCACTATTCCAGCTCACGGTCAGCCCCCTGGACTCCCCTTAAGTGACGCTACTTTGGTGTTTATGCGTTTCTGTCTTGCTCGTTTCTACCCCGTTACGCACCTTCTCCTGTGACCAAGTCTCTAACCCCCGCAAGCCCGTCATGACCGTGAAGGTCCACACTCCTCTCTCCCAACACGGACCCTAGCACCCCTCGTCCTCGCCTTGCACTGGCGACACTCACGCCCTGTTTCACGTGGCTGGACATCAGGTCCCACGTGTGGGTTTTGTCTGCAGCTCCAGCACACTCTGTGAAAGCAAGGTAGACTTCTTCTGACTTGTTTCTCTTACAGCCCTAAGCGCCTCGGCACCTCACCTCTGTACGTGTGAAATTCATATTGACTAATTGTGCTGGCGTTGCGCCAGGTGCTGAAGAACCTGTCCTCGTGTTTATTTAGTCCATTTCATTCATTCATTCTTCAGTTATTTACTGGGTTTCTGCACTGGGCCAGGATATGGGCATTGATGACAAACAAGACAGAAAGAGTCTCTGTCCTCTCGGGGCTTGTGTTCACGCAGGGGAGATGCCTTCTCAAAGTGGACAAATAGGGGTGCCTGGGGGGCTCAGTTGGTGAAGGGTCTGACTCTTGATTTCAGGTCACTATCTCAGGGTCTTGAAATCAAGCCCCATATCTAGCTCCGCTCTGAGTGGGGATCCTGCTTAAGATTCTCTCTCTTCCTCAGGGCACCTGGGTGGCTCAGTCAGTTAAGCGTCTGCTTCTGAACTCAGGTCATGATCCCAGGGCCCTAGGATCAAGCCCAGCGTCAGGCTCCTGGCTCAGCGGGAAACCTGTTTCTCCTTCTCCCTTGGCTACTCCCCTCGCTCATGCTCTGTCTTGTGCTCTCTCTCTAATAAATTTCTCAGTTGGTTGGACGACTGCCTTCGGCTCGGGGCGTGATCCTGGAGTCCCGGGATCGAGTCCCGCATCAGGCTCCCAGCTCCATGGGGAGTCTGCTTCGCTCTCTGACCTTCTCCTCACTCGTGCTCTCTCTCACTGTCTCTCTCTCTCTCAAATAAATAAATAAAATCTTTTAAAAAAATTATAAAAAAAAATCTTAAAAAAGAAAAAGAGAGACTCTCTCTCTTCCTCTCCCTCTGTACCACTTCCCTGCCCACTCTCTCTCTCTTAAAAAAAAAAAAAAAGCAAATGAAGTATTTCAAGGCGTGATAAGGGGCATAAAAGAAATAGTCTTCATTCAGCGTTCTACATATTTACAAGGCCAGTTACATTATTTGTGGGGATTGGTACAAAATGAAAATGTAGGACCCCTTGCTCAAAAATATGTAAGAATTTCAAGACAGTAAGACCAGAGCGTCACAGCAAGCTCACGGCCCTGCTAGCACCTGTCCAGAAGCCTGCTCTGCCTATAAAGGACTTAGCCCATATGACTTATATGGTAAAGCATCCCGGGGACATTAATGAGACAGAAAATTTTCCGAGAAACTATGTCCATGAACTTGAAATCCAGCTCAGTGTATTTCCTTAACAGAAAATAGCAAAAGCCCCGTGGTTAGCCAGATACGGATGCAACCTGAAATTCTTGTTGGCGTTCCCTGCCTTTCAGACTGCCTGTCTTACTGGGCTTTGCAAGTATTATCCAGGAGGTGCTACGGGAAGCAGAGATGCAAAATCATGGTCAACGATCACCATTTCGGGAGCCCCTGTCCGCCAAGAGTGAAAAAATACCTCACTGTCACCTATGCCTGTGGTAAGAATATACACCCCCCCGCAACCTGCTCTAAGACCCACGTCTTTGGGAGGCAGTGATTGTGGGAAAAGGTGTTTTCATGCAACAAACCAAACAATGTTACTCCTGAAGCAGTGTTGTCACCCCAGATATTCCAGACTACTTTTTTTTTCATCCTTTATTCCTGTCTAGGATGTTCACATGAAATAAGCAATACAAGTTCTTTGGTCACAATTCGTTTTGAAAGCACGTTCAGCGATCAGATCGGCCACAAACGGGAAGAGAACAGAAAGTACAAGCACATGGGAGAAGGGTGATTCTAATCTGGGTGCTTAGGAGGCTCTGAAATTTATGGGTATATGACGCAAGCTCGCAGAAGTATTCTTTGGCTCCCGCTTATCCTTGCAGTCTTGGTTTTAGGCTCTAAATGACTAACTGTCTATGCCGCCAACAGCCATATTATCTGCATACCCACCGCGGTGAGTCAACAGATCAAATGCTCACCCGAAAACAATTAAAAGTGTTACATGACAGCAGACTTGATTTTCCCAGCATCTTCAAACAAGAAAATGCAACGCCTGGTCCATTAGAGTCCAATTTTCCAGAGCTGCCTGAAAGTGAAAGGGCAGTAATGATTCTCGGAGGGTAGGGCGGATTTCTGGTTTGTCAGCCTGACACGGGGACCGTTCGTTTTGAAATGATCGTGGGAGCCAAGGGAGCGCAAAGAGAACCGTATCTGCAAAACCCGATGTGTGTGCTCCTGGAAACCCCTTCTCCCGCCAGATCTCCCCACCTTGTTCTTTGTGTAACAGCTTGAATGAGCTATATAATTCACAGGTCATCTGGTTCGCCTCCTAAGGCACACGAATCAGTGGTTTTAGCATTTTAGTTTATTCTCGGGATTTATTTTTGTTCACAGAATCATGCAACCATCGCCACAATTAACTTAGGAACATTCTCATTATCCCCCAAAGAAACTCTGCTCCCTTAACTGTCACCCCCCCAACGCACCCCCACAACCCCACCCCAGGCCACCACCCACCTACTTTCTGTCTCGATGGATTTGCCTCTTGTACGTCTCATATAAATGATATCATGCAGGATGTAAGGATTTTCTTTATTGTTTCGTTTTGTTTTTCGTGATTGGCGCCTCTTTACCTAGCGTGTTTGCAAGGTTCATCCATGCTGTGATCTAATCATCCTTTTTGTGATCTAATAATATTCCAGTGCATTCCCCAGCCTTTTATATCCTGAGCTAAACATGTCCTCTGTGGTGTCAGAGCCGTAATTGGTACAATAAGGTGGCGGCATGAATGCATTTCCAAGCTAACAGCAGCCACACGTGCACTGCAGGAAATGTGATGTGACTTCCCCTCTCGGCCTTTATTCCCGCTCCCATGCCGGAGCAGCTCTGGGGTTCCTCCAAGAAGCCACACAGAGCACCCTGCAGGTCTAGGAGCGTCTGGCCTCTCCAGCTGAGAGTTGAAGGAGGGTAGCCTGCAAACGAGGTGAATTTCCTGCTGTGCCTTCAAGGAGGAGCTCACAGCTCCCAGGGTGGGGGCTTTTCTTAGTGGAGAGAAGGTAGGCTCTTGGGGCCTCGAGGTCCTGCTCCGGTTCAAGCTGCTTCTCCCATGTCCATTCATTCAGTGCACTGAGGGCATGTGCTCAGCGTCTATGGCCAGTGCCAAGAATTGGGTAGTTTTAAAAAAAAAAAAGGAGTATAGTTCTTGTCCTTGGCATTATCAGTTGAGGGCTAGAGAGGGCCACTTAACAAACGAGCAGGTAAATCCGCCAGGTGAATCCGGGCAGCCCATGCCAAGTCCCAAGTGGGGGGAGGGGCAGAACTGGTGAGGTCAAGGTGGCGTGAAATCGCCCAGGAGCGGCCAGGACCCGGTCCTGTGGGGTCCTGGGGGAAAGTGCCAGTGGAGGGCTCGCGGTGGGGGAGTCAGACCGCCGTGATGACTGGACTTTTAAGAGACCAGTCTGTGGGGCGTGGGGTGGGGAGTGGGCCGGAGTGGGCTGGGGGTGGGCGCCAGCCGAAACAAGAGCGAGTAAAAACCGGATGGATTTGAGAAAGGTTTGGAAAGCGGGAAGATGCAGGAGACGCTGAGGCCACCTGCCTGGGAAAGACTGGGGGCACCCAGAGGAGGCAGAGGGACGGGGGTGAAGGATGTTTCCTTGTCACAGCGGGGCGGGAGGCTCTGGGAGTGGGTGGGGGCTTGCTGTTCAGTCTCGGGGCCTGTCTTCTCTGGCAAGAGACGAGGTCATCAGCCCCGAGGACCGGGAAGGGAAGGGGGTTTGAGAAGACAAGAGAAGGTATTAAGGAAGGGCTGCGGGGGGCGGAGGCTACTGCCAGAGTTGTCGGGGACATTGGTCTGCTTGCTGGTATGGTTCTTCCCAGTGCGGCCAGCTGCTTGAGGGGTCCTCGAGGCTCACCGGTCAATGACAAAGAAGGGAGAGAGTCGGGGTGCCCCCAGCTGAGTGATCACAGTGGTGGGTAGAGGAATCCGAGCTGCAGCTAGGCATTGGTGGTTCAGTGGTAGAATTCTCGCCTGCCGAGCTGCAGCTAGGAGGGGCTTCGGGAAGAAGGGAGAGTGGGAGGGTCAGTGGAGGGGTCTGGGTGAGGTTGAGGAGGGCAGAGGGAAGCACTTCAAAGAGTCAGTTGAGGACTGAAGGCTGAGGTCAGGAAGAGGGCTTGCAACTTGGTTTTGGGTGTGGGGCTCTGGAGGAAATGGGGCGTTGACAGTGTTCTCCCACCCCCCTAGGACAACGCCCCTTTGTCCAGCAGTGTGGCCCCCAGGACTTATTCCAAAGGTGGGGCGGGTGCCTGGGACCGTGAGGCAAGTTCGTGCCTATTCGCCCCCCCCCACCCCCGTAGATGCTTTCTAATCACCTTCTAAGTGGTTGGCATTTTTAAAATATACTCTCCCCCTTAGGGGCGCCTGGGTGGCTCAGTGGGTTAAAGCCTCTGGTTTTGGCTCAGGCCATGATCCCACGGTCCTGGGATCAAGCCCCGCATCAGGCTCTCTGCTCCATGGAAAGCCTGCTTCCTCCTCTCTCTCTCCCTGCCTGCCTCTCTTGCCTACTTGTAATCTCTCTCTGTCAAATAAATAGATAAAATCTTTAAAAATATATATACTCTCCTCCACCCCCCGCCAGATGGCTCTTTACTCTGCAACCTGAATCATTAAAAAATGATTTGTAATGTCTGAATATTTTATAGGTCACCAAATGGGAATGCAGGGTTTTACATTTTTTTAAAAATGTCTCCCAACCGATGTGGAAGTTGATATGAAGTCCAAGGTTGTCAATAATTCATTTCTAAGCAAATCAGTCTTAGTTAGCACTCTTTGGATGTGAGTGTAAGAACCAGTGTGAGCTGGTTTAAGCCAAAAGGAGGTGGAGGGGGGTAGAGTCAGGCCATGGGAGCCAGGGCACGGAAGCAAGGCTTCAACCTGAAGCTCCAAGATCATGGTAAACCTCTGTCATCCCTCTTCTCTGCTTCTCCTGGCACTTTTGCTCCCTTATTCTCTCTCTTACTCTCGATCTTTCTCCTCCCGCACCCAGCCTCCCCGTGAGCCTGCTGGATGGCACATGGCCACCCCCACAGCCTCAGTGATTTTTATGTTCTGTGTCCAACGATTATGGAGACCTGCAGTCTGAAATCTCAATTCCAAATTTCTAACAAAAAGATATTTAATTGGCCCGGCTGGGGTCAGGTAGCCCTCCTCCCTTGATCAGCCCTGGGCAGAGACCATGTGATGTGATTATAGACATGGCTTCCTAGGGAGGGGCCCGGCCAAACCCTCAAGTCAAGATGCTCTTACATAAGAGGCTCAGGAAAGATCACCCCAGAGACGTCTGTTCTAATACTCTGCTTCCTACTGCAGCGTCTGACCCGGATTTGCTCTTCCACCCGGAGACCTTGCTGTGCCCACACCGGGGTCAGGACACCCCACTCCTGGAGGGGAGGGAAGAGGGCATTAGGGACAAGTACTGAACATCCAGCCCTGGACCCTCATTTCTATAGAACACGGACCACCCATCTCCAACATGACCCAGGCAGTGGGGCAGAGATGCCTCACCCTTAGGAACCCTGACTGCACCCCTTGCCAGGGGCTAGGGAAATGACAGTGAGCAGTATGATCTCTGCTTGGAGACTTGAGGGACCAGGAGGGCTTCCTGGGGAAGGTGGCATTAGAGGCAAGTGAGACCAGTTGTGTAGGAGTCAGAAAACTGAAGGTGGGGGGAGGGAAGGGCAGGCAGAAGGAACAGCACAGGCAAAGGGACGAGGTGAGCACCGCAGTAAAACTGGAGAGACCTACTCTCTCCAGTGAAAGTAGGTGTTTCCAGGGGATGGGAGTTTAGGCTAGGCTTTTACCCAAGGGCAG
This sequence comes from Neogale vison, assembly GCF_020171115.1. Taxonomy (NCBI): domain Eukaryota; kingdom Metazoa; phylum Chordata; class Mammalia; order Carnivora; family Mustelidae; genus Neogale; species Neogale vison. The sequence continues at coordinate 12,161,833 of NC_058096.1, read as the reverse complement.
GGAGCCCCTGGCAAGCTGTCTCAGGGGACATAATCAATTTGCATTTTAAAAAGAACTCTCCTCCCTATTTTAAAGAGCTTCGTTTAATCCCGGCTCTCTTCCCTGCGGGGGTTTGGGCTGGGCAGAGACTTTCACCTCTCAGTGGAGCCCTGGGGTATGTTTCAGGCTGCGGGCCTTCTGCTCTTGGAACTGTAGGCAGCACGTCTGGCTAATGTCAGACCACTCGGCCCAGAGCGTTTGATGGGGCTGGGATGCTTTCCTCCGGTATTCATTAGTGCATTGCTAAATGAGGTCCTCTCTCTGTGTTCCCTCCGAGTTTAACCATTAGCCTCACTTCTTGATCAAGCTGGATTTCAGATTTTCCTCCTCATAGGAGAAGCCAGACCTGGAAAACTCAGCCCACTGTCCCCCTCACATGTGCAGGGAGGACTCCTCTCCGTGTCCATAGCCACCAGCACTCAAGGGTCACCGGGACAGAGGCACAGCCGGCATTCCCACACCGATAATGCCTGAGAGGCAAGAGAGACGTGTGGACCTCCTCCTAGGGCCCTCACAGCTCCTCCCAGAAGCTGGAGCAGGCAGGCAGGTGCCAGGATTTGGGGACAGGCGGGATGGTGGCACCAAGATTAGGGGCAAGGGGAGTAGGTGCCAGGATTAGGGGGCAGTGGGGAAGGGGGGTTATTAGGATTGGGGGCAGGAGGGAAGGGAGGTACCAAGCTTGGGGGAGAGGAGGGATAGAAAATGCTAGAATTAGGGATGGGAGGAGTAGGTGATGCAGGGTTTGGGGACAGCAAGATAGGGGTGTGCCTAGATTTACCGGCGCTGATGCAGTCTAGGCTCCTACTGAGAAGGAGGGCAAGTTAAGTAGAGATACCGTGTTTGTCTCTGACACGCAGAATCTTTCTGAGCCCTAAGTTCGACTTCTAGAGACTTCTTTCTTAAAGTCTGCCTGACCCAACCTTGACACTGAAGATTTATTCAGGGGGGAAAGAAAAGAAGTCGAAGTGGGTACCCTGCCCAAAATTAGCGAATTGTGTTCTGTGGTTTTCCCTAAACAGACTCACAGGGATTGTCCGAGCGGAAATCTTTTTGCCATCTTTATAATCCTTTATCCAGCTTCCAGAGGCTGAGTGTCCCCCGGACAGCACAGCATCAGGGAAAAATCAAGGGCACCTGTGCACAAGACCAGGCATTGAGACGCTCCCCCTTCCGAAGGGGATGGTCATCTCGGAGCCTCAGTTGTCCCATCGGCAGGAATGGGAATGATACACATCTTCACGGGGCACTGGGGCCCCTGCACAAGACGCACTGTTTAAACGTGAGCCCAGGGTCCGATGTATTAAGAGCTCCATGAAGAATGGTGTGCTGTGTTTTCACGATGTATCTAAAATGGAGAGAGGTGGGTTTGAAGGGCAGCCGTACGTAAGTCACACCCCAACGCCATCTTCATTCTTGCAACAAGGACATGCAAGAATCCGACAGGTGCATTGACACCTGTTATTTTCAAGTTCCTAAAGAGTCTCCCACTAGCAGGGCCATTTTCATGTAGGAAATGGGCAAGTGTCCTGATGTGAGCCTGTATCACACACGGCAGTTTAATGTCTTATAAGGGCCTGGTTATTCTGCAAAGCTCGTCTAGACTGTCCTTCCTGTCTGAGCTCTTAACTCCTTCCCAAACCGTAAAACCTCTAGCATTTGCAGTGAGCCCCCGGGGGGTATAACTCAGGGGTAGAGCATTTGACTGCAGTGAGCCCCCTGGCTGAGGCTGTGTCTTGACAACAAGCCAAGAGACAGATGTCCAAGACATGCCACTCCTGGTAGGGAGGACTTACTCCTGCCAAGGAATCAGGGGCGAACTTCTCAGGGTGCAGCCTGACCAAGAGGCTGTTTTCATCAGAAAGCATTTTGTTGTAACACAGTTCAGCAATCTGGGGCACTCCTCCGCTCCCAGAATCAGCGGTGTGCCCGCCATCAGCCGAGGGGCCCTCCTCAGGGTCCTTGGACAGCTTCCACCGCCTCCTGTCATCGTCACCTTACAGCCCTGGATGTGACTCTCACTGCCAATGGGCACCAAGGCGCCAGGGTGTCCTGCGCACAGAAAAAGCACAATTGAGGAATGCTCTCTGGTTGTCGGTCCTGAGACATCCCTAAAAGAATTTAGTTAAACACTTTGAGAAAGAAAATGAGGTGTTCTTGCTGTGGAAGATGTCTTACCAGCTCTTTAAAAAAAAAAAAAATCAGTGCCGTTGAACTTGCACAGTTTATGTTGGCTCCCTCCTGTTTCCTGTTGCCACTTCTCCCAGATACCAGCTGAGCCAAAGAACAAACAAAAATAAGCAATATTCTGCAGCAAAAATATTTGGTTTCCTCTCCCTTCTCCTGGCCGGCTGCGGCGCCCTTGGCCTTCGGAATTCTTGCTTGGCCCTCTGCGTGCTACTATCCTGTCCGCTCTCCCTGGGGCGCCTTGAGATGGGATGGTTTATTCTGAGGGTCAGTTCTGCAGAATCTCTGACCACCTTCTGTTATACTGCTCTCCTCTCGTGTTCCTACTTTCCTTAAAATACTTCGAGCAGCATTCTTTTGTTCTTGCGTGCAGTCTTAGAATTCCCTTCAGGCTCATTAAGGAGGCAAGGACTCAGAGCGGTGGGTGAAAAGCAGAGTTGGAATCAGGGAAAGAGGTCTGTGGTGGATTCTGAGTCAATTACAGACATTCTGTTTCACTACATGGAAGGGAAGTTCACGTTCAGAGTTACAGTGTTGTTGTTTTTTATTTTTTATTTTTTTAGAGAGAGAGTGAAAGAGATCATGAGTGAGGGGGGAAGACCAGAGGGGGAATGAATCCCAAGCTCCGACCCCGATGGGGGCTCGATCTCGTGACCCTGAGATCATAACCTGAGCCCATACCAAGAGTCAGGACTCCACCAACTGTGCCATCCAGGTGTCCCCAAAATTATCAGTGTTATTGAGCTGTGATTTCCATGCTCTAAGAATCACCCCCCCCTTTTTTTTTTAAATATCAGGCTTCCCACTCCGCAGGGAGCCCGACATGGGACTTGATCCCAGGACTGGGATCAAGACCTGAGCCGAAGGCAGATGCTTAACCATCTGAGCCACCCAGGCGCCCCTAAGATTCACCCATGTTAAACAAAAACGATTCAAGGAGTTCTAGTAAATTTACAGAGCTAGCCGTACGACAATCACCGTGCTCCAATTTTAAAACACGTCCGTGATCCCCAAAGTTCCCTGACACCCGTTTGCAGTCAGTCCCCATCTCCACCCCTGATCCTTGGTAAGGTAAGGTAATAGAACTTAGCTTCTGTCTCTGTGCATTCACCTGTTCTGGGTATTTCCTATTAATGGGATCATACCATGTGTCGGCTTTTGTGTCTGGCTCCTTTATGCTGGTCATCAGGTTTTTGAGGCCCACCCAGGTTGTAGCAGATGTTAGGACTTTGGTTTTTGTTATGGCTAACTATTCTGTTGGGTATATACACCATAGCTCGTTTACTTCTCCTCCAAAATTTACCTTTCTGGGACATTTGATGGTCACATTGGTACCATTGGTATAGGTGTGTGAGTGTCTCTGACAAGTAGAGTGAGTAATTTATATATTGATTTGAAAATGGATTTTTTTTGGTAACTTATCCACATGGCAGTTAAAAATTATATTAAGTGTACAAAGTTTTTAAAATATTTATTTTCTGGTTTTTAGTTCCCAAGAACATACTCTCAGCGATTGATCCAGCCGTCGCTAACGTAAAACCTTCTTTGAAGCAGAAAGATGGTGAACATGGTAATTTTTATGGCTTACTACCAGCATTTCTCTTTAAGTAAAGGTAAACAGCCCCATGTGACCATAGTCGGTTGCACACTGGTTGGAATGAAAGGGTATGTCAGGAGGTGAGCTGGAGTTCCCAGCTCTGACCATGGCAACGTTGTTGCAGTGGATTGCAAATGGTGGCCAATATCTTGTTTTGTTTTACAAATTATAAGTGGAATAAATCTTCCTTCCATTCCCCTCTGATTTCGCAAGTGAAATATCACTTGAAAAAAAGAGATCGGCTCAGAAACAAATTTGGGGTTCCTGGATTCTATGATCAGCTTGTTGGAAAGATGACCCGAACCAGGAACCAAGCTGGACCTGAGGGTTTCCAACACATGCCCCCTCTGCCCTTGGGTTTTCACTGGGCTGTTCTGAGCAGGAGGGGGATGAACACTTTCGTTTTCTTATCAAGTATAAAATGGAATCAGATTCTTGGGGCTTCTGATGGAAACTGCAAAGTTTCTGTAGTACATCTAAGATATTATACTTTGTGTGTTCAAAGTTTGTTTTGCATTACTTTTATTACATTTGTGAGGTCTTTTGCTTCTAAGTATAAAGGTAAAGTATGCCTGACGTGGGAAACAGGAAAGTAGCAAGAAAAAGAACTTGCCCCTAGACTCAAAGCTTAAACCTAAGTATTGTTAATGTTCTGTTCTTCTAGTTCCCCCATACCTGCTCTCTCTCTCTGCCAGGCTCTGCATCTCCCAACACCACTGCTCTTTCTAACAGGGCTCCCCCGGACCTCATTGTATCCTGGTCCCCCAGCAGTGGAGACCCGAGAGCTCTGTGCCACCCTTCCTCCGAGCTGTCTGACATCCCGTAGGGTCCCCAAAGCTCTAAGACTGCATATCACGAGCTCCCTAAGCTCCATCACAACAATGTAACCAGGCATCTGAAACCAGACCTGCCCTGCATTTTGCTGACATTTCCAAAAAAGTAGCCCCACACAATCTCCCTCCATAACCTCCCTCCCTTCTTATCTATGGTCAACAGTGCAGACAGCAGCTCTGTGATTAGATAAGCCATTATTAAGCCTCCCAGAGGCCTGACGAATGGGAAAATCCATTGTTCCCTTCTGGACTGGAGTGGATGAGTGGCTCTTGAAGTTTGAACCAGCACATTTTAGAATTTCTAAATCCCTCTTATCACTTAATATTTTCAGACTATTTAGTAAATGATCCTCCTGGCTTGGTCTTCTATAATTCAGTCAGAGGCCCACTTATTTGATTTCTATGACTTTTTATTTATTATAGCAGTCCTGGGTTGGGAGCAGAAGGCATACTGTGAACAGCTATGATTAATCGGTTTTGAATTTTTTATGAAACAGGTATAAACTTTGACCCAAGCAAACCGGGGGTTCTGAGGAAAGACGGCATTATTGTTAGCAACTCTCTGGCAGCATTTGCTTACATTAGAGGTAGGTCAATGAATCGAAGCTTCCTGGAATGCTAACGGCTTTACGGAAGTCTCACTAACAGATGCAACGTTTAATTACAACACTTAGCTGAAGAAAAATGACTTTAAGTTTGGCTCAGCACCTGCAGTCTTGCTATGATTTGGATACACAGAGGCTTGGCCTCAGGTGCAGGGCCATCCAGGCTACCCACAAGAGGACCATGTGGGGAGGAGGTGAACAGATAAAGTCACACTGTTCAGGAGTTGGGCTCCATGAGCATTTACCGTTTTTGAAAAGCAGGAACCCGAGGAATGCGCATTCCCCAGCTTTAAAATCTGGGAAGGGCAGAGGATTCGTGAATCCCACTCCTGGCTGGAAAAAAATGGAGTTAAAGGATCACCTAGTAAAGAAAACAGGTCAAGCCCTGTGAAGGCAGAGTCCCTTCCTGAGTCACCCCGTGTTACCTCTCACAGTTGCCAAATTCTCCCTGATAATCTTCCCCTCGAGGATCAGTGGGACTCAGCCCTCCCTACCTGGCAGAGCAGAAACTCTCATCAGGGAGGGGATGGTGCCTGTCGTCTCTCATCACCCCCGTCTGCTCACCTTATGTTGACCGTATTTTAAAATATAGACTCTGCAAGTATCAGCGGTGCCCCCTGACTGTTCAGGAAGCCCCAGACCTCTGAGGCCTTTGGTAAAATTCGGATTAATATACGGCATTACGGCATTACTCTTCAAGGCCTGCCGGGGCTGGGCTCTTTCAAGTAAGCCTTCCTCAGACGAAAATAAAGCTGGAAGGAAACAACCCAACACAGGAGATACAGAGGACAGTCTTGGGATCCAGCATGGGTCCCTCGTGTTCCATCGTCTTCCTGCATCCATCGTCCTCCTGAATGTTTGTTGTGTGCTTGTTAGTTTCCTCTAAGAATCTTCTGTCTCCAAACCACCCTCCCACTTCCACGTCTGGCTCTTCCTAATAACACGTATGAGGTCTTTCCCTCCCTTACGTATAGAAGTAGAATGTGCTTGAAGTGGAAAACACAGGAAAGAACCAAGAAATAGGACTTGCCCATAGTCTCAAAGCTTAAACATAACTATTGTTAATGTTCTGTTCTTCTGGTTCCCCCATACCTGCTCTCTCTCTCTGCCAGGCTCTGCATCTCCCAAGCCCACTGCTCTTTCTAACAGGGCTCTGCCCAGCTCCCATGCATATCCTGGTCCCCCAGCAGTGGGGGCCCGAGAGCTCTTGTGCCACAGTTGTCAGAGTTAAGAGATGCAAGCATTTTTAATGTCAGAAATATCCCCATATTTTCAAAGTCCCTGGAGAGCCCCCTGGAGGAAAGGCATCATGAAAATCCTTCAGGGAAATAATGATTAACTGGAGGCAATGATGACTTTGCTCGCTGGTCCGTGGCCATGATGGGCCTCATCACTTCCTCTCGACAACTGGGTTGGTCAGCTCCAGCCATCATGACAAGACACTAGGCTGGCATCTGGTAGCTTCAACAGCCGAAATTCATTTTCTCACAGTTCTGGAGGCTGGAAGTCCAAGGTCAAGGTACTAGCAGTGTCTGTTTCTAGTGAGAGTTCACTTCTTGGCTTGGAGACAGCTGCCTTCTCAAATGAGAGGGAGAAAGAAAGAGCGAGAGAGAGATTGATGGAGGAAGGGAGAGAGAGAGGAAGAGAGAAGGAGGAAGGAGGGGAGGGAGGAAAGGAGAGTAAGAGGGAGAGAGAAAAAGAGAATGTTCTCTGGCATCCCTTCTTATAAAGACATGGATCCTGTTGGATTAGGGCCGTACCCTTAATGACCTCATTCAACCTTAATTACTTCCTTCTAAGTCCTATCACCACATATTTTGGGGTAAGCCTCCAACACATGAGTCTGGGGTGGGGAGGACACAATTTAGTCCATAGCAAAGACCCTGAACGAGAGGACTCTGATCCCCCATCCTGCACACAAGGAAGCGAAGGATCAGAGGAACTGAGCCATTTGCCTGAGGCCACAGCATGGATATCAGCTGAGTCATGATCAGATTCAACAGATACAAGACCTCTGCTCTGGTTTCTCTGCCCAGAAAGGATGCCCTTCAGAATGCTGAAGGATAGATGTTATCTGAATTACTCCCTTCCATCCTTGTCTACCATTTTGTACACTCATTACTCCCGGAAATCGAGAGATTTATTCATTAGCATCCGTCTCTCTGCTGAACCTTAAGCATCATAGGAGCAGGTTTTTTTTTCTCTTGTTGTCATGCCCCAGGGCCCAGGAGAGGCTGGCGCAAGGCACTCGCTCAGTTAGTAACTGACAAATGAGCAGATGATGAATCTTCATGTGGTGTCACAAGCTGTCCGGCTCCTTATTACCACCTCATATTTGTTATTTCTAGGTCCTCCATTTTAAAGAAATGTAAGGATGTTGTGGCCTTTATTTGGTTTTGTTGAGTGTTGTTTAGGCACATCCATCCCCAAAAGGCACAGAGAGGAGACCTGTTTGAAGGAGAAGTCACCAGTAGGAGCAGCTGGAGCTGCGAGTGGGTGGGCAGCTTCTAGAAAATTCCACCCTATACTCAGTAGATTGGGTGACTCCAAAAGGACATTCTCCCAGGTCAAGCTGCAAGTGGCTTTGACACATTGGCACAGTCCTATACCCACAGGGCACAAGTCAGCTGGAAACCAAAACCGAGGGTCTTGTCCTGGGATGTTGGAACACAGGGATTGGCGGAATGGACGCGAGAATGTCCAGGGGTCCCTGATGAACGGTTTCTTTTTTGGCCATTTAACCAATCTATGAACCCTTCCCCAAAAGTGAAGTTGGGACATCGTTTTAGGCATGCGTGGGCTTTACTCGTCTCCTAACTGTGTAGACCTTGATCATTCTAGATCATTCTAGGATCTAGATCATGGGTTTGAAGAAGCCCATAGAAAAATTCTGAAATTAGAGAAACAGAAAGGGTGTGTGTGTGTGTGTGTGTGTGTGTGTGTGTGTGTTGGAGGTTTTAAGAAAGCAGTTTATTAGCTGGCTTAGCCATTGGGCCCCAGCAGACTGTGCCCAAGGAGCCTCATCTAGACAATGTTGCTCAGAAGCTGACTCTTGCTTCAACTAACTAGTGTTTCACCAACATCTTCTTGTGTGTGTCCCACATCTGCCGGCAGGCATGCCTTTGGTGCCCTAATATTTACATCGCTTGCCTCTACTTCTGTCTTCAGCCCTGTGGAAGAGCTTGCTGTGGTCTGTCTGGGGCACAGGGTGTCTGGGGTAACTGGGGTAGCTGGGGTCACACGTCAGGAAGCAGAGCTTCTCCTGAGATGCGGAGGCATCATTGTTCTCTACGAAAGGAATCCTAGGCGACCAGAGGAACCCACACGGAAATAGAAGGATACTAACACGTTCCAAAGTCAGAGTTACATGATCCCCTGTCAGGGAGCATGACTGGATATCAGCACCGCCTTGTCACATAGGTGTGGATTCTGCTGTGTTCCCACGGTCTCTAATCTTTGGTTCTGTCAGAAAGTTATTATTGCATCTGTAAGTGCTGTCAGACCAGAGTCCGCTCTCCTTTGTGCTTTCACCCAACAGCAGCAGGGCCCCAGGTGGTGGAGCCCTGGCCCCGGCCTCTTGGTGTCTTATTTGGACCCGGTAAGCTGGAGCTGGAGCTTGTGCTGGCTCTAGACCAGAGATCTGAGGGTCAGGGGACCTTAAAGGCCTTAGGGCACCGCGGAGAGACTCTTGCAGGCTTTTGTGCTAAAAGGCAGAGTAGAATAGTTGCCACACACACTGTACGGCCCACAGAGCCTAAGGTACTCTGTACCTGGTCCTTTCCAGAGAAAGTCTGCCAGCTCCTGTTTTATATTTTGAGGGAGTTTGCTGGATTATTATTTCCCAAAGAGGGAATGCTTAACCCCTCAATGGTACATAATTAAAAAACGGGGAGAGTGATAGTCCTTTCTACGTAGGGTTAATGTAAGGATTAAACCAATTAAAGATTTAGACAAGAATATGTTGTACAAATTAGTATCGTTTATATTTATATTATTATTACCCTACAATCATTTGGATATTGGAAAATGTACCAGAACTTTTATTCATATTTAGTTTTGAATCTAAAGAAATTAAGTTTTGTTAACATCTACTGTTATTAGTACTTACATTCGTATGTGTATATATATTTTTATATATGTTAATTTTTCATAATTTACTCCCAATAGTAAACAGCTTTATTGAGCATTTATTATGTGTCAGTGAAAGTTACAAGAGCGTTACTGGAATTAACTGTATAGCAGGAAGGTGCTATCAGCCCCATTTTATAGGTGGGGAAACTGGAGCACAGAGGGGTTATGTAACTTTCCAAAAATCACACAGCTAATGAGTAGCAGATCAGAGTTTGCACTCAGGGGTCCAGCTTCTGAGTCCCCCTGCTATGTGTCCTCTCATGTGCATACCTATCTCAACTATATGTGCTCAAAAACTTTTTTTTTTCCTTAACCAAGGAGAGCACAGGATCAGGTAGGTGAGGATGGTCTCCAAGATCCCGTCTGGCACTGGCATTCTGCATTAGCTGCCAGTTAGGGCAGACATCTGCTTCTGTGGGACTTTGGATTGGTGAAGCCTGACAGCTCTTCCTGGGTCCTGACTTGTCCTTTCCCCCACAGCCCACCCAGAGAGAGCCGCGCTGCTGTTCGTGTCCAGCATCTGCATTGGTCTGGCACTCACGTTGTGCGCCTTGGTCGTCAAAGTGTCCTGCACCAAGGACTTCAGGGAGCTGCAGCTGGCGAGGGAGCATCTGGTGCCAGAAAGTGACAAGGCTGAGGAAGACAGCGAGGATGAGGACGGGGAGGAGGACTCCTCTGACTCTGATTTTCCAGGAGAACGGTCTGGGTTCTGTAGGACTTCTTATCCTGTCTACAGTTCCATAGAGGCTGCAGAGCTGGCAGAAAGGATTGAGCGCAGGGAACAAATCATCCAGGAAATATGGATGAACAGTGGTTTGGACACTTCACTCCCAAGAAACATGGGCCAGTTCTACTGAGAAAGAGACATGTCTTCATGTGACCACACTTTCTGAAGAGGGAAGGATCCAAAATGCCCCTCCAGTTCTGTTTCACTTGTACCTTCTATGAAGGAGTATTTGTCATGTCATCCAATACTGGTGAAGCCAGAAGCCATTAAAGGGACATTTCAAACAGTTTACAGCACATTTCAAAATAAAATAGGAGGGAAGTCTCTGTTTTCTGTATTTATTTACATTCATCTTTATACATTAACATACAGAGCACATCTACTGAGTACTTAAAATGCCACAGGCTGCTCTAGCTGCTTTTTCTTGTATTAAGTCATTTAATCCCCACAACACCTTCATGAGATAGCACTGTCATCCCCATTTTACAGATGAGTAAAAAGGAGGTCCCCTACACCCATAAAAAAAAGTGGACTGACATACAGAACAGCAGGCCTGAGTCTGGTGGTGGATTTTAACCACTCACATTATTTGTTTAGAACAGGGGTCAGCAAAGTTTTTCTTTAGGGGCAAGATAATATTTTAGGCATGGTTCATGCCATGAATGCTCGACTCTGCCACTGCAGCTCACAGGTCGCCATCCATAGCTAATCCATCATGAACTAACTGAGCTGTGTTTCAATAAAGTTTTATTGATAGACACTGGAATTTTGAATTTGAATTTCATTTTCATGTGTCGCATATTATTCTTTGTTTTTTATCCATCACTTTAAAATATAAAAACCTTTCTTGGCTCACAAAAATGGGGAGCAGGCATTTGCCTGATTTTGTAAATAATGTATGGTCCACAAGGTTTAAAATACTCTCTTGCCCTTTAGAGAAAAAGTATGCCAACTCCTGATTTAGAATTTAAAGCTGCAGAGCTTCTAGTGGTAAAAGTGATCAACCAGATCACCCAGAAATCCTTTGATCCAATGGAGTTATTTTCCTTTCAAACCACATCAGGAGAGAAGAGAAAAAAAAGGTAAGGAAACCGATTCCTAATGGGAAGACTGGTGGGGGGGGGTCCTTTGGACAGCTCCCCCTGGTGGACAGGAGGCTTATAGCTGTGGAGTGGAATAAGATTTTTTTCTTCTTTGTCCCAGTCAGACTCAGGGCATAAAAATGATGTTGTTATATCCATCTCAGATGTCCGCTGTGAACAAACTCTTTGCCTTCTCTTATTTCTCACCTCTAAGCACCATCCCATTAGGCATTAGGGTTTGACATACGGGATTGGAAGAATACAAACATTAAGCATATAGCAGAGCTGAAATTCCCATAAAGTAAAACTAACCATCTCAAAGTGTACCGCCCAATGACATATGGCATATTCACCATGCTGTGCAGCCACAGATTCTAGTTCCAAACCGTTTCAGCTCCTGAAAATAAAAGCCCCTACCCTAAGGTGTCACTCCTCATCCTTCCCTCCCTCCAGCCCACGACCCCCCCAGCAAATACCAATCTGCCTTTTGTCTGGCTTTACTTATTCTGGAAAGTTCATATAAATGGAATCACAGACTATGTAGCCTTTAGTGACTGGCTTCTTTCACTTAGCATCGTGTCTTCAAGATTTGTGCATGTTGTAGTGTTTGTCAGGACTCCATGCCTTCTCATGGCGGAGTAATACTCCATTGTATGAAGAGACTGCGTTCTGTCCATTCATGCATCTGGGTTGTGTCCACTCTTGGCTGCCGTGGCTATGTGGCTATAAACATCCCTGTGCCGTATTTTATTTTATTTAAAGAGATCACAAGCAGGCAGAGAGGCAAGCGAGGTGGTGGGGGAGCAGGGTGCCCACCGAGCAGAGAGTCCGATGCAGGGCTCGATCCCAGGACCCTGAGATCATGACCTGAGCTGAAGGCAGAGGCTTTAACCCACCGAGGCACCCGGGTGCCATATTTTAACAGCAGTGAGTCTGCACACAAATTGAGTACCGCAGACTTGTCAAGAAATCCCATAGTTTCCACCCAACAGAGGGAAGGGAGGGGGAGGTGAGTCAGAGTGACATCCCCTCTCTTACCCTCTACTTCTGCTAATTTCAAAATGAACCTCCCTGGGGCGCCTGGGTGGCTCATTGGGTTAAGCCTCTGCCTTCGGCTCAGGTCATGATTCCAGGGTTCTGGGATAGAGTCTGGCATCAGGCTCTCTGCTCAGCAAGAAGCCTGCTTTCTTATCTCTTTCTCTGCCTGCCTCTCTGTCTACTTGTGATCTCTGACAAATAAATAAATAAATAAAATCTTTAAAAAAAAAAAAAAAAAGAACCTCCCTTACACTGACCCCCAAGAAGGTGGGAGACTAGGGATTTTGGTCAAGAGAGGTATCTATGTACAGGTTGTGATGGTTTGGGCAGAGGCTAAAACTCCTTGGGATTGCCAGGTAACTGAGCCTTCTGTAATATAGGGTCCTGGGAGAGGTCCACAGGGCTGGCAGTGACACGTCTTAAATCTGTCATTAGAGAGAAATCTCTTCTAGGTCATGGCGGGGAATGAAATGAACACACGGCCTCATTGTCTAACTTTTTCACGAGAATTTTGTTCTGATCAGAGAGAACCCTTGTCCTTTCAGTTCGCTGAGCCCAGCAAGGAACACTTTGGTATTGTCCCAGCTCTTGGAGCAGCCTGTCCCCATTGTCTCTGGATCTAGCTTTCAAGCAGCCCATCTTCTCTGGCTCCCTGAACGTAAACACTGTCCCTCTGATGACGGTCTTCTTGGGGCTGTAGAGAGATGGCCACTGATGGTTTTCACTTTGCAGTTGGCGAAAGAGTTTTGCCCACGTGGACCTCAGTCATAAAGCTTGTGTTGAATGTCACAGTGGGTTTTCCATTATCTGAGTCTTCCCCAACTCCCAGTCCTCACACGTGTGCACACTCCTCCCAGGACCCCTGAGGAGGTATTGGAGGGCAGGCCCACAGAGGCGAGGGCCAATCTTTGGCCTGTGCAAATGTGGTGAGCTGTTTATTTGAATTTTCTGAGCCTCACAGAAGAATGCCATGTTCTTCTCATGGACAGAGCCTGAAGGATCCTGCTGAGAAAGTGTTTGGATGGGCACTGAGCCCAGGAGGAAGAGGACCAGACCAGATTTGGATGAAGGGTTGCTGATGAAGCATGGTGGTGGAGAAAGCTCCAGATTGGAAGTCACCCAGCGAGTGTGGGACGCACACGGCTGCCCCTCTTCGGCTTTGTGCATCTCTGGGCAACAGACATCCCTCTGTTTCCAAGCTGTGGGGTCCCAGAAGTCCCATGACAAGAAGCCAGCCCTCTGTGGGAGGTTTGCCCATGTCACTACCTCGGTTACTTGCTGCAAACACTGACTCTCCAGACATGAGCTGCCTGCTAGAAAATTCGGCCCTCCTGGATTCAGGGAGCTTGTTAGCAGGACCGCTGGTACGTTGTAGGTGCCAAGCATTTGGGGCCACTTTGGGGAGAAGCAGCACACACCCTGGCCCCAAGCAAGCACAGGGAAGCCCCAAAATCTGTCCCACAGCTGAGCCCACAAATGTGCAGTGCACAACGCTGTGCCTGCCCAGACCCCTGCACCAGGCAGCCCACAGTCGCCCTTTTCTGCAGAGAACTGGCCCTCATCATTTTTGTCTTAGTCTACTCAGGCTGCTATAACAAAATGCCAGAGGTGGGCAGCATAGAAACAACATTAATTTCTTTCTCACAGTACTGGAGGCTGGAGCTCCAGGCTCTGGGAGCCAGCATGGTCGGGTGGGGCCCCCTTCCTGGCTCAGGGCCAGCACCTTCTCACACAGGGGAAGGTCCAGGGAAACTCTCTGGAGCCCCTTTCATAAGGGCACAAATCCCATTTTTGAGAGCTCTATCCTCGGGGCCTAAACACCACCCAAAGGCCTCCCCTCCTAATTCCACCATATCTGGGGGTTAGGATTTCTGCAAATGACTTATGGTTGTGGGGGAGACACATTCATTCTGGATGGAGTGATTTCTTACGAGAATTTCTCCTGAGAGCACGCCTTTAACAAATCACTCACGCAAGAATCTCCATCTCGGGAAACTGACCCCACTGCCCAGGGGTGCGTGGGGTACGTGGGGCTCCTGTCCGCCCACACCAGGGGCACAGCGTCACCAGCAGTGTCAGCAGGAACCAGCCCCAAAGGGTCATCAGGAACCCTTCCCGCAATCAGGTGTTGCCAGGAAAAGAGCCAGCATCATATCTGGTAAGTCTTGGAAGGGGACCCTCACGGGAGCTCCCTCTCACTCTGCCCCTGGCCTTCTGTGTGGGCCCCAGAGACCAGCTTAGGCTCCAGGTTACCTGGGGAACCAAAGCCTGAGGCTGAGTCCTCCCTGGCGGGTGGGGGAGTGGAGTGAGTGCTCTTGCCCACACTGCCCACTGGGGACCTCCTGGAAAGCTCAGCTGCCCTGAAGCTTTCCCCCTACTCCCTGCCCTCACCTGGACACTGAAACACAGAGGCCAACCATAGTGGGCATGACTCTGTCCCAGATTCAGGGGTCCCCTCCTGCCCTCTTGCCTCCCAGCTTCTACTTTGATTTGGTCCTAGTTTGATCTCGGGGTCCCTCAGTTTCTTCATCCATAAAATGGCCATAATAACAACACCTCCTTCCTAGTGGTGTTGAGGGCTTCACATGCTTCCCATCCAGTAAGAAGAACAGTGAAGGTAAGTTTTTATCATTAATTACTCTTCCTCCTGAGTGGCAGCATCCAGTCCAGCCAAGGCCGTGTCACTTAGCACTTAGGGGATCTGAGAGAATTCAAGGGCAAAGTAAGACCAAGCTGCTGAGGGAGAGGATCAGGCAACCCCCTTCAACCCTGCTACCAAGAAGAATTTCTAGAGGAGGAACAACTATCTGCAGGACTCGGAGGAAAGTGTCCAGGCCAGAGATTCCTTGGATTCTCTGCCTAAGCCCACGGTGAAGGCTTCCACGCATGGACTTAAAAGGCCATGCCTGGTTCTGGCAGGGTAGTTATGAACCCGGAACTATGGTCATTGGGTTTTAAGAAGCCCATTGTAAGCCTGACCACCAGTGCAGAGTTGGCCAAACTCCATCCCAAGACTGGACGGTAGCCCAGGAGATTAAATCCTAAATAAATATTCCAACTAACTGCCTTGCCGACTGGAAGCCATACTGGTCTATAGTTGGAAATAAGGCAAGAAAGAGCCATGATAACATCAACCACACAAGGGAGAATTCAGGAAGCCTGCTAATAACCCGAGGTCACCACATCCTTTTTAGGAATTTCAAATCGGCAGGCACCTCCTGGGAAGGGGGCGGTGGTATGTGCTTGCTCCCTGGGGAGTAAAGGAACTGGTGTCTAACCGCATCGCAGGTGTAGACCATCCAAGGCAATGCTGTCCAGCATGGAGCCACTGGCCACATGTCGTTACATAAGTTTAAATTTGAACCAGTTGATGAAATATAAAAGTCAGCTTTTCAGTTACACCAGTCACATTCTCAAGTGCTGAGGAGCCACGTGGCCTGTGGCTACTGTCTTGGACATTGTGGACCATTCTGTTGGGCGATGCTGAGCTAGTAGGTCATTCAGACACAGACACGAGCCCAACTCACCGCAATGAATGGAACATGTGTTTCCCTGAGCCTTGCTGACCACGGGTGTCATCAGATCAAAATCCCAAGCACAGACATGTGGGATCCGGGGACCACCTACCCCACCCCCGCTCACCTTCTGGAGATGACCCTACAATGTCCCTGGTCTCCAGGCCTGAAGCCTCTGTTGCCGTGCAGTGCCTTGATGCACAAGCCCACAGCTGGAGCTCCAGCCCAACCTTTGTGAGCTCCCACCACTGCAGAGCCACAGCCTCGGGCACGCCGGCCACCTCTCCTGCCCTGGCCACTTATCCTGGGACAGCTGCTGCCACCAGCACTTCCTTTGGGAATCATGGCTGCTACCAATTCCCCTTCCTCTGTCCCTTGGAAAGAATGGGGCTTACCTAGCTGAGTGGCCACCCCTGCCCCCATCCAGCAACCTCTCAGCACCGCCTAGGAACAGTCCAGAGAAAAGTCAGGCCAGGCCTTTTGAACCCTGTCCCCATGCCCCAGACATCCCTGCAGGGTCACCATGACTACACCACCTTCCGTCCCTCCTCTTCCTCTTGCTTCAGTATCTCACACCTCCACTGAACCCAGGAACAGAGCCGGCTCTTTCCTTTATGCTTCGGATGTCCTGGCTTCTCAAGACAGGGAGTAAGAATGACAGTAAGTGATCACAGCAGGAGGGCTGGGAGCAAAGAGAAGATGCCAGAGGTGCTCAGCCTGGTCCTTAAAGAAGGAGCAGAACTTTGAAAGGTGAATCAAGGTGGGGAGGAGCAGAGATGAGCAGCAGTGTTGGGCCAGGAGGTGGGGGCCAGAAGGGCATGTTTGGAAATGGAGAATAGCCAGAGCGGGGAGGGGCCGTGGGAAAACAGGCGGAAGGTGCAGGCCCCCCGGGGCTGGGTCTGTGCTCCAGACCATGGGACTTGTTTGACACCTGGCAGTAAGGATGGCGTCACCTTCTCTGGGCAGCACCCTCCCCTTCCACCTCCCAGTGCAGAGAAGGGACTTGTCTCTTCAGCCCACCCTCAGCCGGCGGGGCCTGGCCTCAAACCTTGGCCTTCTGACTCTTGGAACTGCCATTGCTCCTGATTTTACTGATCACTATTCAGTTACTTATAATATTGTGGAAAATACAAACAGCAGCTTAATTCTCTTGGAGAAATGAAAATCAACACACGTAGAAAGCGAGCCTAGTGACGGACTCACGTGGGTGCTTTAAGATGTAATTAGGATCAAGGGCACAACAGATTATTCTCGCGGAGCCCCTTTTCGAAAAGTTCCCAATCTTTGCTTGAAGACTGCTCACAGCCTAATTGCATTTCAGCGTGGTCCAACAGAAAATCCAACTGCGAATTTATCTTGAGGTGAACAGGCCGCCTTCCTGCCTTTAAGCAAACTCTCTGGGATATCGTGAGCTCAGCCCACAGGACTCGGCAGAACAAAGAGAGGAAAGTTGGTCACTTCCTATTGGGGGTACATATGCATTCCCCGTACTTTCTCTGTTCCAACTCATGACTCCATGGATTGAGTCCTTTCAAGAAAAGAAAAATAGACCTTGTCATTTCCTATTGTTTCAAAGACAGAATCCAGCCTGGGAAAGATTAAGGCAAGAGGAAGGGGGACTCATGTCCAGATGACTAAACACCAATCTGACCTGGAAAATGCTCGATTAGTTTCTGAGGAAGGGAGGGAGCTGCAATTAGAGGCTTGTGTAAAATCGTGACGTTACTTCACTAAAAGAGAAAAAGGAAAGCGCTCCCAACTCCGCTCACAATGAACTAGCAAGAGAATGTGTTACTAATCTATGAGGAATGTGCAGACCCAGTGAGCTGCCTCCCAGGTCTGAGCTCCCAAACTTCCTTCCTTAGAAACTGACCTCTGACTGGAAACCCTCCAGATGCTGGGAGCGTGAGGTGTGTGCCGTCCCCGGAGGGAGGGTTGCAGGAACAAGCCAGGTTGTCTCCGCGGAGGTTCCTATTACATCCATCTTGCCTATATCTCTGTGCACATGAGCAAAGCTTCTTTTCTTATTGAAGATGTCTTGGGAAGAATTCCAGCTGTTCTGGGGAAAAAAATAATAAAGATGCATTGTATTCGCTGTTCAAACAAAGTGGATAGATCTCTATGTAGTGACACAAAAAATACTTGAAGTCCTATTATTAAGTGAAAAGGGCAAATTGTAAACAACAAAATAAAAAACATACATCATGATTCCATTTACGTAAAAGACTCAAAATAAGACTGGTTTTCCTTTGTATGTGTAGAAATCAGTAGGTCTGTCCCTAACATTTGCAGGGTCTGAGAGAAGAAATCACATACCATAAAGCCAAATATTAAAATCAAGACGAAGAAGAAAAGTTACATAAAATATGTAACTTCTTGGGGCGCCTGGGTGGTTCAGTGGGTTAAAGCCTTTGCCTTCGGCTCAGGTCATGGTCACAGGGTCCTGGGATCGAGCCCCGCATCGGGTTCTCTGCTCAGCAGGGAGCCTGCTTCCTCCTCTCTCTCTCTCTGCCTACTTGTGATCTCTCTCTCTGCCAAATAAATAAATAAATAAATAAATAAAATCTTTTTAAAAAATATGTAACTTTTTCTACTTTGACAAATATACCTTTATAAGAACCTTGAAGACCAGATTCGAACTTAAAGTACTCAAACTCTTCAATGTTTGGTGTAGAGGTGGCCACACAGCGTCGGGTATGGGGAGATAAAGGGAAGCTCAGCCTTTGGCGCCTGGCCCAGCTTTCTCTTCACACCCCACCCCTGTTCCTCTCTGTGAAGGGCCTCACATGTGCATCCACTCATCCCTTCAAATAGCCACCACCCCTTGACATGGCATGGGACCAGTGACATGCACACCAGCATCAAGGACAGACTCTGAGAGATAGCTTTGTGGGCCCTGGAAGCAATGTTTTGTTCTGGACAGGGGAATAATTGCCTTTCCTGTCCAGCATCAAAGCAATTTTTAAATAATCTTAAATTGTTGGAGTACCCAGGTGGCTCAGTTAAGCATCTGCCTTTGGCTGAGGTCATGATCCCAGGGTCCTCGGATCATGTCCCACATCAGGCTCCTTGCTCAGCGGGGAGTCTGCTTCTCCCTCTGCCTGCTGCTTCTTTGCTTGTGCTCTCTCCCTCTCTCTGACAAATAAATAAGTAAAATCTTTTTTAAAAAAATGCAATTTTTAATATTCTTAAATTGTTGGGGTGCCTAGGTGGCTTAGTCAGTTAAGCATCTGCCATCAGCTCAGGTCATGATCTTGGGGTCTGCTTCTCCCTCTCCCTCTGCCCTTCTGCCCTGCTCATACTCTCTCTCTCTCTTTCAAATAAATAAGCATTATTTTCTCTCTACCTCTCTTAGAGCATTAGCCAGGCACCAAGCTGGGCACTTGGAATATAAAGAATAAGACAGATTCCTTCCCTTGGAAAGCTCAAAATCCAGCAAGAGATGGTAGGCAAGTGTAACATAACATTTGAAAAATATGTGATAGAAAAATAATAATGATATAGGATGACCTTTCTTGGGTACTTACTCGGTACCAGGCACTGAGTTCAGCATTATACAGTGTTGTTCACCATTGAACCCATCTGGGCTTGGGCTTTTTTTTTTTTTTTAAGATTTTATTTATTTATTTGACAGAGATCACAAGTAGGCAGAGAGGCAGGCAGGGAGAGAGAGGAAGGGAAGCAGGTTCCCCACTTAGCAGGGAGCCCAACGTGGGGCTCGATCCCAGGACCCTGAGATCATGACCTGAGCAGAAGGCAGAGGCTTTAACCCACTGAGCCACCCAGGTGCCCCTGGGCTTGGGCTTTTTGTGGAATTCTTAAATTACTAACTCAATGTCTTTACCCAAAATCTATTCAGATTTTCTATTTCTTTTTGAGTCAGGTTTAGTAGTTTGTGTCTTTGTTCATTTCACCTAAGTTACCTCATTTGTTATGGTTTTGGTTTGCATGGTATATCTTTTTTCATCTCTTACTTTTAATCTTTGTATCGTTGAATAAAAAGTGTCTCCTGCAGACAGTATATAATTAGATCATAGATTTTTTTTTTCAGTCTGTCAGTCTCTGCCTTTTGGTTAAATTGTTTAATCCGTTCCCGTTTAATGTTATTAATATGGTTGGATGTCTGCCATTCTGCTTTTCTTTACATTTTTTCTGTAGCTTCTAACTACTTTGTCACTCTATTCCTCCTTCATACCTCTTGTCTTAAGTGGATATTTTCTACTGTACAATTTTCATTTCCTTAATGAATTTAACTTTTGTTTTTGTTTTCTAAGTCCATTCCATGCCCAGGATGGAGCCCAACGTGGGCCCTGAACTAGTGACCTGAGATCAAGACGTGAGCTGAGATCAAGTCTCAGCAGATTAACTGACTGAACCATCCAGCCAGCCACCCATGCTTTCCCTAGCTCTCACAATACACATCTTAACTTACCACAGTCCACCTCATATTTGCACTGACTTAATTCCACAAAGTTACAGAAAATTAATTCCATCCCCTACTCTCTTTCTGTGCTATCATTGTTACCCATATCATGTCTATATACACCCAACAATATATTGTTAAGTGTAATGTTATAAACCCAACTATACAGTATTTTGGTCATTGCTTTATATACTATTAAGTCTTTTAAAAGACTAACAGAATAGGGGCGCCTGGGTGGCTCAGTGGGTTGGGCCTCTGCCTTCATAGGCTCAGTCGTGATCTCAGGGTCCTGGGGTTGAGTCCCGCATCAAGCTCTCCAGGGAGCCTCTCCCTGCTCCCCCCACCCCCGACCTGCCTCTCTGCCTACTTGTGATCTCTCTGTCAAATAATTATTATAAACGAAATCTTAAAAAAAAAAAAAAAAAAGGACTAACGGAATAAAGAATATAAATGCATTTCACCAAGTTTTCTTAAGTGTTAACCTTCTTAATTACCATTTTTAATTGTCTTTATTTCTTCCTATGGATTCAAGTTACAATCTGATGTCGCCTCCTCATTCCAAATATAGCTTCACTCCCACCTCCCTCTTTTATGTTTCTATTTACTTCTTTGCCCAGCATTTGGCCACCAAGGGGCTGAAAACTTGAAGGGGCCTAACCCTACTATGATGAGCTCAAAGACTTAGTAGCTCTTCCCCAGATTTCTACTGGTCTAAGACTCAAGTGGAACTCGGTGACTCACCAGGTCCAGTCAGCTTAATGGTTGGCACTAGAGGAAAGGAGGAAAGAAAATGAAATGTCTCTACTCTCTTGTAAAGAGATTTAGAAATCACCAGCCCACTGAAGTTTTTTCAGCCCATCATATGCAACATTTGTAAGTATGAACTTCCTCTTCGCTCTCTCTCCTCCTCTGCTCGGCTCGTAGCACTTAATTCCAGGAGCGCGTGTCTGTATTTACATTCTATGTTTCTAACATCGTGAGTCCTGAGGAGCCTAGCAAGGAGAGAGACCGAAAATAATGTTGCTGCTTTATTGTAAGAGAGTTGTTGTCCATGGATGACCTGGGGTTATTTCCAGACAGTTAAATGGAAATCATACAGGGACCCACCATCTGGCTATAATGGTTAATGAAAATATCAAGTTACTTTGCTTTAGGCTAGAATGATCTCAACCTAATGATCTCATACTGATAAGAAAGGCAATCAAAGAGTTACAGATGGCTTTAGTTAAAAAAAATATGCAAATAGGTAGATTACTCCTAACATTATTTGCCGAACTAACACTTTCAAAGTGTGGGGTCTATGGACAAGAGGGGAAATTAATAAGAAGGGTCCTGGTGATGAAGAAGTTGGGCACCCCTGGCTGGTTTGCGTAAATCCTACCCCTGCACCCCACTTCTCTATCCCTCCTTGACTACTTTTCACCTCTAGGCTCTGGGATCAAAGCTTACCTCCATGTTAATTTAAACTGACAAAAGATTTTTGTCATGACCAATTTTGGATCAGGAAGCACCTGCCATTCCCAGATTGTATGAAAGCCTCATAGCTCTGCACAAGGTACTAAGCCCCCTGCTCTCCCAGACCCAGGACAGGGTGGCCTCTTTCTCATTCCTTCTTCCTTTGCCTGAGGCTGTGTCCGCCTCCCTTCTGTCAGTTCCTTCTTGGTTCATTCATTCTACAAATGTCCTGTACTTGGCCCAGGGCACTGTGGAAAGCCCTGGAAACACAGTGGTGATCAAAGTGTGGTGTCTGCCTTTAGGGAGTCCACGTTCTGGTCAGGGAGACAGACATTACACAAACAGACGCTATAAAAAAATACAACTCCCAACTGTGAAGAGAAGATGCACACTAGGAGAGGGGTGTAGGGAGATGGCTCCCCCCAGGGAAAGCATCCTGAAGAGAACATTTGAACCGGGCTCAATTCCAACCCCTACCCATCCACATGACTCGGTTAAGGGAGTCTGGCCCTCCACCAGCTCAGAGAGGAAAGTCACCCTCTGCTCTGAACCTCAGCTCTCGATAGGAGGGAAGGCACAGCTCATATGGAGGTCAGAGTCTGATCCTGGGGTCCTGGTCTTGGAAGCGGATTCCCTCCTGAAGAGTTGCAGAGTCTACACCCCCAGCCCAGCACGGCCGCACTGATTAACTGATTAGTCACTCCAGATTCTCAGTGGGAGAGACCACACGCGCAGGCTGGGGAGGGGGCCCGCAGTGGGATCGGAGCCGGAGATTCACCTGTAACCAGGGAAGGCCGCCCGGAGAGTGAGGTTTAGACCTGGTCCACTCAGCCTGGGCTCCTTTCAAGCTGGGGCCTCAGGCCGTCATGGGAGTGGTGGTGGGGGAACCAGAGCTGTTCCCCTCGCCAGCAGCACGTGGCTCTTCTGTTTCACATCAGGTTGAGTTAGGAAGGTTGGCACTGTCCTTCTGTGCCCGTCGTCAGTCATGTTCATCTGTCAGGTCTGGTACCTGCTCCCATTGTTAAAGCCCAAACAATGCCCTGTGCCCTGGGATCCCCTCCCTCCTGTTCACTCCTCTGTAAAGAGGCCCTCCTGAAGGGTTCCAAAGTGAATGTGCCTTCTGCTTCCTGTCGGGGCCCCAATGTCCCAGTGCCTGGGGATTCATCCCCATCCCGTGCCCACTTCCCAGTACTGGGATTGTGCTGGGCTCCTCCTTCAAGGCCAGGGGGTTCCCCAGAGAGGAAGGGAACAGGTCCTTAAATTCTGCATCCTAGGTGCCTCTCTTGTCTTCCCTTAGCTTTAGCCTTGTTTTCCCTCCCTGTCTCACCTGCCCGGGGCCCTGTCCCGAGTCCCTGCTGACCGACAGGCTCCCCTGTGCGATGCCCGGATCTCCCGGCCTCGTCCCTTGCTGCCCCGTCCTGTGCACCTGTGCTTCCAGCCCTTGTGCGTCCGTTGCGGCTGGGTGTTCGTGCCGTCGGCCTGATGAAATGTGCTCCTTTCCCGGACTTCTAATCCTGGGGTTTGTGAACTCTTGGGAAAACCATGAGGCTCTTCCAGAGGTCCACAAACCCCCTGAAAGCCCAAACAAAGGTTTGTGGATCTGAGAGTGTGCCTCTTTCTGGCTTTCTCCAGGACTGAAATACGCATCGAAGGAGATCATAGAAAGGGCATCTTTGACCGTTGACAATGGCCGTGCGGCCTGCTAAGTGCTCCACAAAGACGAGATATCATCATCACAGCAGGTTGGGAGAAGTTAAAGTGTATCTCTCTGGGTGAACAGTGTTTGGGAAACTCTTCTTGGAGTGGGCCACGAGGTGGGTGTGGAACGTGTGTGGGCACTGAGACAGGGCTGTGGTCGTTAGAATAAGGGGGGCTCTAGCTTCTGGGAGGTCACAGGGAACGGGCCATCCTTAGAGGTGCCAGTCTGGTTAGAGAATGTGTCGTTTCTGGAAGAGAGTGTACATGGGTGCAAAAGAAGAGACCCCAAGGTTGAGGATGGGAATATAAGAGAACATTTGCTCTTATCCAGAAAGCAACCATAAAAGCAAAATAGAAACATTTGCAGTGAGGGGTCTTTTTGTTCATTGGTTGTGATTGGCGTCAAGCCGTCTTTGAGACTTTTCTTCTCCACATGAGAGGGAAAGCACTATCTGTGGTTCCTACTGTAGGGATTTGGTGGTGAGTTAAACCATGTCCCTTCGGGGTGCCTGGGTGGCTCCGTCAGTTAAGCGTCTGCTTTTGGCTCGGGTCAGGACCCCAGAGTCCTGGGATTGAGCCCCATGTCAGGGTCCCTGCTAGGCAGGGAGCCTGCTTCTCCCTCTCCATCTTCTTCTACCGTTCCCCTTCCTCCTTGTGCTCTCTGGCTCGCTCTGTCTCTGCCAAATAAATAAAAATAAAATCTTTGAAAAATAAAAATAAACAGTGTCCCTTTCTTCCACTCCTAACCACCTGGAACCTCAGAAGGTGACCTTATTTGGAAACAGGGTCTTTGTGGATACAATTAATTAAGATGAGGTCATACTGGATTAGGGAGGGTTCTAGGGTTGGGACGCCAGTGAGAAGAGAAGAAGATATAGAGAAGTACGTAGGGGGAGAAAGGCCATGTGAAGGCAGAGACAGGCCCTGGAGTGCTGTACTTATAAACCAAGAAATGCCAAGGATTGCCAGGAGCCAAGAAACAAGGAAGGGTTCTCCCCGTCAACCTTCGGAGGGATTTGGCCTGCCAGCACCTCGATTGCAGACTTCTGGCTCCCAGAACAGTGAGAGAATGGATTTGTTGTTTTAAGCCATCCGGTTTGTGTTAATTTGTTACAGCAGCCGCTGGAGGCTAATACGGATTGATTCCACAGCAGCTCAAGGGGAACTAACGTAGACCAAGCATGACTAGTCACTGGCAGGAAGCAGATGGGACGTTCAAGCTGGGATAACTCCAGGAAGTTTACGTACAAAGGGTGAGCAGCTGAGCCCTGTTCTGTGCCACGCACCATGCTGGGCTGGGGTACACAACCAGTGGCCAGGTAGAAAAAGTCCTGATTTGTAGCATTTGTAGATGTCCATGGTATAAATACTCCCTCTATGGCCAACGGAAGCTGCCAGTGTAGGATCCCTGGCACAGTGGGGAAGAGAGGCCCCACAGCACCCCGCCATCCTGCTTTCCCCTCCCAGACACGGCAGGGGTAAATAACGTTAAGAGTATGGATAATGATAAAGTAAGGTGAAATGATTAGGAAGTGATACATTTGGATGTTACCACGTTTGCATCTAACTTAATCTATTTAACAGTTAGCTGACATGATTTAATCTTTAATGGTGGCTGTGTTTAACAACCAGCTTGTGACATTGCTGAAATGTTTAATGGTTAGCTCTCACAAGCAGGTGTCTGCACACAGCTGGCTGGAAGGAGTCCAGCTGTGGAAGAGACACTCAGTGAACATAACCGCCCCATCATGGGGCTTGCCATGAGGCAATCTGGCCCCGTTGGACTCAGGAAGATCCTCTTGGAACATCTCCAGTTCTGGTGGCCGCAAAGTGGCCTGAAGAAGAGAGATCACAGAGCACTCTTGGGATTCAGTTCCGAACTAAACCAGCCAGCAGGGTCAGTGAAGGATGGTATGTCAGTGATGCCCAGCCACACCAGCTTGTGTCTGGGATCTCTCGGGATGCCTGCTGATCCTCAGGGGCCGGGGGCTGGCACAGGAGGCAGGAGAAGGTGAGGGTTGGACAGTCTCCAAAATAATTGTCCAGGAGACACCAGCCAGGACTTACACGTGGGTAAAGGACTGGGTGGGGGGAGGGGAATGAGGACACACTCTAGGGTGACCACCAGTGGCAGTCAGCATTTACCTGCCCCAAGCTTAGCACTGGGGAAGATTGGGGGGACTGTGGAGGCTGGTTATGCTGGGCGCCAGCCTTGCCTTCTGACATCTCTCTCTCATTCTCCCTCAGGCGGGCATACACACGCTCCTCTTTGTACCTTTGCCATGACAGTTCTGTCCAGTGCAAGAGCCACTGATTCATTGGGTCATTGGAAGGAGGCCATCACTAGTTGAGGTCATTCTTCAGGAAGGAGGCCATCACTAGGAATATTAACATGACGAAGGCAGAGTCCCTGCCGTCCAGCTGCCTACCCTTGTCTAGCACGAGGCCTGCGTCCTCTGTCTAATTCTGGGACTCACTGAAGCCTTTGTTGTCACACAGCTCTGCCCTGGTCCCCACTCACTGCTCTATCTGTCCTGAAGGCGACAGGTGATTCTCAGTTAGCTAGAACCAGGCTGGGACATAAGGCCTTATCTCTTGAGGCTTCTAAAATCCCTGCACTTGGCATTGCATACAGTTCTTGATGTCAATGTTGCCTCTTGATACGGGGCACGATGACATTGAATTGACAGGGACACTGGGTCATCTGGGCTGGGTTGAGTGGGGTTGTATGAGCACTTCTCTTATCCGTAGTAATCTCAACTCGGAGGACCAACCACCCCGGTTCCTTGTGGGGATGGAGGGGTTTTCTGCAACACGGGACTCTCAGTGCTAAAACCAGGATGCAGGCTGGCAACCGGGATGAATGGTCACCTGCGTTTGCCCCTCTTCTGACCGTGCAGGTTTGAATCCCGAGGCCAGTAAGGATAGAAATCTCAGATCACAATAAACAGCCACCGGGTTCTAAATCTCACTTTCCCTAAATCTGTGTTCCTGAGAAATATTATAGCATTTTATAAGAGATGTTGAAAAATAGCCATTCATTTCTAAATCCTTCTTTTCAGTCACTTTTAATATTCTTTTTTTAAAGAAAGAAAGAGAAAAGGCTTTTGGGGACTAAAACTTCACCTACTTGGATGAAACCCAAAGGTGAATAGTTATTTCAGCAAAATTCATTCAGGGTCTTGAAAGTCAAGTGTGTGAATATAAAATACACCTTTTGAGTCTCAAATAATGCCCTTTTCTGCTCTTGGATGGCTGAACTGCCAAATGTCAGGTTGACATATTCAGTGCTCCCAGGAATGTGACTCTGGGCAGGGGCGGGGGGAGTGTGGTGGTTATAGAGCCAGCAGGCTCCTCGGGGTCCGGTCAGCCAAACGGGGGTTCCAAGAGGGTTCAGTCCATTGGCCTCACCCTGTTGAGCCTCCCGTATTATTCCATGGGGCTCTTCCCGCTCATGGGGGTCTGCTGAAACTCTCCTGCCCAGGCATGGTTACCCTTGAGCCTGCCCTGATCCTAACAGGGGGACCTCACAAGATGCTTCCGTGGGGTGGGAGTGGAGGTAGGGAGGGTCTATCAACACCTTCAAATACCAGCCCTGTCAATGCTCAACCAGAGCACCGTGTCCTCCCTCCCACAGACATTACCCTGCTCAGAGCAGCAGAAACCGTGCTGGGAGTGAGTGAGGGAAGAGGAGAGCTGGGGAACCCGCCCTGAGCTTCCCGACATTTCCAGGTGGGATGGCCAAGCCCAGCAAGGCAGGACTCTTGTGCAGGGGACTGACCCCAACGTGGGGCTTCTGTCCTACACTGTGGACAAGAGCCCCACCAGAGCAGGTTCAAGCAAAAACGGGAGGAGGGACGGCAGGTGTGGACAACTCTCTACAGCAGTAAAGGATGGCCCTGAAGGGAGGCAATAGTTAGAGAAGGATGGCAAGTCAAGAAAGGATTTTTTAGGGGCGCCTGGGTGGCTCAGTGGGCTAAAGCCTTGGCCTTTGGCTCAGGTCATGATCCCAGGGTCCTGGGATCGAGCCCCACATCGGGCTCTCTCCTCCATGGGGAGCCTGCTTCCTCCTCTCTCTCTGCCTACCTCTCTGCCTACTTGTGATCTCTGTCTGTCAAATCAATAAATAAAATCTTTTAAAAAAAGGATTTTTTAATGTGACATTTATTTGTTTATTATGCAAATGAGCTCATATTTATATATTTTTGGCAAGCAATTTTCTTTGGGCAACCAAATGCTGCAACTGTCTTCCCATGTTATTTACCATACTACTACAACAGAATTTTAAACTTTTTTCCTTCTTTTAAAACACACATGACAGGGAAATTTGCCATTTTAACCATTTTCTAGTGTACAGTTCGGTGGCATAAAGTATATTCCCATTGTTGTGCAAAAGTCACCACCATCCATCTCCAGGAATCTTCTCATCTTGCAAAAGTGAAAGTCCGTCCACATCAAACAGTCTCCCTTCCTCAGTCCCTGACAACGACCATCCTGCTTTCTGTCTCTGATTTCAACTACTATAAATACCTCATGTGAGTGGAATTGTACACTGTTTGTCCTTCTGTGACTGGCTTATTTCACTGAGCATGATGTGGTTAGGGTCCGTCTGTGTAAGTAGCAAGTGTCCAAGTCCCCCCCTTCCAAGGCTGAGCAACATTCCATTGTCTGCATCGACCACATTTTGTTTACCCAGTCATCTGTCAGAGGGCATTTCTGTTGCCTGCCGCCTTTTGGCTACTTTGTGAATCATGGGTATATGTGTATCACTGTGTATCAGCTGGCTCTGTGTTTTAGGAAGAGGGGACTTCAAAAGGTACAAGAGAGCCTGCAGGGAACGCAGGACTCCATCCCACCCCTGCCTCCCTCTAGTTTGAATCATGTGGCCACTATTAACAGTGTCTAGCGAACCTTCCACAAATGCTCTTTGATATATAAGCATACATGTATTTCTTTCTTTTGAAATAAACAGAAGAGTATAGACACTGTTTTATACCCGAGTTTTTCTCTGAGTCGGTACATAGATCGTGGCCTTTCTCCTCTTAACGGTTGCAGGGAATCCCACTGTGCAGGTGGACAGTAGTTCACTCATCCAGTCTTTTTTGATGGACGTTCAAGATGTCACCAGCATCTCATCAACACAGTGTTGCCCAGCACGGCAGACTGAGTGGTGTCCACCCAGATGTCAAAGAGATCCTGTTTCCTGGAACCCGAGAATATTACTCGATATGGGGGAAAGTTCTTGTGGGTGTGATTAGATTAGGCTTCTTGAGACTGGGAGAGAGTACTGGTTTCTCTGGGTGTGATCACAAATGTATTTAGAAGGACACATACAGAAGAGAAAGCATACACATGGAGAAAGGGATATGGAGATGGAGGAAAGGGCTGGAATGCCAGCAGCCCCCAGAGGCTACAAGAGGGGCAGAAGGATTCCCTCCAGAGCCTTCACATGGCCCTGCCGACCCCTTGCAGCAGGTCCGCCGATGCTAATTTTGGACTTCTGGCCTCCAGAACTGAGAGAGAATAAATTTCTGTTGTCAAAGTCAGCAGGTTTGTGGTCATTTGAATCCACAGCCAGGGGAAGTCAATATATGAGATATGTCCTTAAAATGTAAATACATGTATTTGTGAATATAACCACAGTGAAAATTGCTAGAAGTGAGGTTATGAGGTCAAAGGATATGCAATCTTGTTAAATGGGAGAGATTGTTAGTAGGATGTCCTCGATCCCATTGTCCTACTTCTCGCTCCCACTGCTACAAACAAGATTGCCCGCCCCTGTTTCCTCCTCTGTGGGGCTGCTGCCCATTCCCCTCCTGGGCTCACATGCATCTGCAGACAAGTGAAGTCCTAAGTCTAGCTCAGGCCTACAGAATGTGAACAGAAGTGAGGTGTGTCACATTCAGAGTAATTTAGTAAAGGGTGTGTACCCCCTCTTTTTTTTTTTTTTTTTTTTTTGCCAGCTGGAAGCCAGTTTCAAGGTCCCACGGAACTCCAGAGACCACAGGAGGGAGGGAAGCTGAGCCCCTGAATCACCAAACAAAGGAATACTGTCCACCCACCAGAAACATATAGGACTGTTACACGAGGCAGAAATATCTTCCTACGGTAATAAACCTCTGAAATGTTGGTGTTTGTTACATTACCCTAACTCATACACCACAATACCATTTTTTACATAAAAACCAGATCTGTTTTTCCTGAGGACACACTTGGCAAGTGTTGTTCACAGACCTCAGACTTGAATATGACATTAGCTGCTCTTTATTCCTTATCATGCTGAGAAAGTATCCTTCATTTCATGGGTTACCAAGAGCTGTTTTTGTTTCTTTTATCAAGAATGGGTATTGATTTATCAAATTCCCTTGTAGTATTTGTGGAATTAATAAGCTTTTTCCCCTTTGACCTATTAAGACACTATATCCCATTACTATTTCCTAAGGTTGAAATAGCCACATGTTCTTAAAAGCCATGGATATGGCTACGGAAATACCATGGATATGGTAGTTTTTACAGGCTGCTGAATGCAGAAGAATCATCAGAACAAAACAATAGATTGGTGAATTCTTTAAACATGATTTTTTAATTTGTAAATTTTAAATTTCATTTGAGGGAGCAAAAAAACAGAGGAGAACTTCTGACAGTCAATTTCATTAGGTGAAGCAAGAGGATTTGTTTGAAGAGGGGACGATTGCCCCATGTTTATTTATGAATGGGGCGATGCTGTGGGAGAGGAAGCTGGAAGCAGTGTGTCCTTGCAGGGGACAGAATTACATGAACAAGGCCCAAGATGGCCTTGGCTGGAGCCTGGGCAGCTTGTCCCTGAAATGGGGGACAGGTGCCCAGTGGTAGGGGGGCCCCATGCAGCATCTCTGAGACTAGCCAGTCTCCTGTTTGCTCGGTGAGTCAGGAAGCAGGGGAGCATGGGGGGAGGACCGGAGATCTGGTGACAGTTGGCTTGATGCTGGTGTTGAAGAGAGAAGCTCCAGGACCAGGGGTGTCTGGCCCTCTCCCCATGACCTTGATTTTGGGGTTCTGTCCACCATGCAAAGCTGGAATGTTGTTCTAACGATGGTTGGGGTTTTGCCAAACACATCTGCCAAACACAATGCAGTGTGGGAGCTGACTGGGCCCGTGGGTAGTTTAGAGGTATTCCGAGGTCGATAAGGCGGGATGCAGATAAGGGGGACAGCAAAAAACTTCACTTCTTATGAAGTTCCTCATTCGACAACTTTCTACTGAAATTTAACCTTGTGGCAGGAATGCTGAGACCCCAGCCAGACCCAGGTTTCAAGATCGAGGCCATGATATGCCTAGTCCGTCATTTCCCTACATTCAGGAAAGCTCAGCCGTCACTTGGCTTCTGATGGGTTTAACTATCTTCAAATGAGGTCTCCGTAAGCTGTGAATAGTAACAGGAATGTTCGGAACCCTTTCTCTGTGATGCGCTAAATGTTTTTTTAAGATTATTTATTTATTTGACAGAAATCACAAGTAGGCAGAGAGGCAGGCAGAGGGGGAGGGGGAAGCAGGCTCCCTGCTGAGCAGAGAGCCCGATGCGGGGCTCGATCCCAGGACCCCTGAGATCATGACCAGAGCCAAAGGCAGAGGCTTTAACCCACTGAGCCACCCAGGCGCCCCTACTAAATGCTTTTATAAGGAGTATTTCGTTTCATCTACATAACAACCTCATGAAGGTAAGTACTACCGTCATTCCCATTTTACAGATGAGGAAACTCAGGCCGACAAAGTTAAATTAACTGGCTCAGATCTCACAGCTGCCAGTTGGTTGCATTAGGATTTGAACACGAGTCTATAGTCCCTAGTCTTCACCCAAAGCACCAAAAATGCCTAAACTTTCTCAGGTAAGGGGTGCTGCTCAAGGCCCCAACTCCAGAGCTTCAAAGACTTCTTCTTTGATTCAGGAATTCCTTCCTAACCTCCCCACAGAGGAAGCTTTTGGCCATCAGCCCCTCATCGTTTGCTCCTCTCTCAGGGCTAAAGGGTTGGCTGATGCTCACAGAGGCAACGGATCATTTCAAGACGGCCAGCAGAAAGTACTCAGTAGAGGAAAAAGAGAAGGTTGCCAGATGAGATGTTGATTCGGGAACAATAAGTGATTCCCACATTTGTCAATCGGACAGTCTGGCACCACAGCCTCTGGCTCATTTCTCCTTTAAAGAGTGGAACTCAGGAAGATACTCAGAAGTGTTCCCTGGTTTTTCTCTGGCAGGCAGGGGCTCTTCAGGCTGTTGACATCCCAGCTCAAGGCATGGGCTCAGTCCCTCAATCCCCTGTGGATTGTCCACAGCCCTAGGCAACTTTATCAACTCTGATTTTGCATTTTCTTCTTTACACTGTTAGGCAGTGCGGAAATGGGGCATAATTGCCGTGAGAGAACGTGAGTGTCACCACACCAATTACACTGGGTTCATCTCTAAGGAACCCAGGCCTGAAATAGTATCTTAACCAGTAGAATAACATATACAGGGAATCCTGAGTTTTATGGGGGCCCATGATCTCATGGACACAGACTCCTTCTTCTTCCTTTCTTTTCTTTTTTTTTTAGATGTATTTTAGCAGGGAGGGGCAGAGGGAGAGGGAGAACGAGTCTCAAGCAGACTCTGCACTGAGCATGAAGCCCAAGGCAGGGCTCAATCTCACGACCCTAAGATCATGACCTGAACCAAAGCCAAGAGCAGGATGCTTAACTGACTAGCACCATCCAGGTGCCCCGACCCAGGCTCCTTCTATCTTGTTGCTCTGCCACATGTAGCTTTCTTTTACAAGGTCATCTCATAGTCCAACATGACTGCTGGAGTCCAGCCATTACATATGCCTTCCGGGAGTCAGAAAGGAGAAAAGAAAAGAGGAAGCAGTCACTTTAAAAGAGATGTCCCAGGGGCGCCTGGGTGACTCAGTTAGTTAAGCCTCTGACTCTTGATTTCAGCACAGGTCGTAATCTCAGGGTTGTAAGATTGAGCCCTGTGTCAAGCTCCACACTGGGCTCTGCTCCTCCACTCCCCCTCCAATAGACAGATGGATAGATAGATAGAAAGACAGACAGACAGGTAACAGAGATGTCCCGGTGTTATTCTCCTTTCACTTTAATGTCCTTGTCTAGGGTTTGATCCTGTGGCTCCCCCTAGCTGTAATAAATGCTAGGAATGTGTTGTTTTAGTTAGTAGCCCTGTGTTCAGCTTTTCAACTTAATTAGTGCTCTTTCACTCAGGGAAAGGAAAGAATCACTATTTGGAGGCAGGTAGATGGCTTTGTTATGGTCATCCTGCTGAATTGTAACAAAGACGGTCCAGAACCCTCAGCAGTGATGACCACAGGGAAGATGGGCAGTTCCACGGGGTACAGGAAGGGAAGGATGGAGTTCCCCATGTCACCGAGGCACGGCACCGAGTAATGGCTAACTGGCCCAGGTCACTCAGCGGATGGGGTTTGAGCACCTGCTGTGACCCAGGCCTGGCCTTTCCCATCAGATGAGGAGCTTGAACCGAACTGTGAATTCAAGGGGAGCCCGAGAGGTGCCCCCGAAGCGTGGGGCTCATGGCGGGATGTAGACAGAACTGCCGTGGAGAGAAATGATGGCAGCTGTCCACTTTGGAGACCACAACATACAATAAGACCCAAGTCGCCTTCTCGGTCACCCAAAACAAATGATATTTAGTACAGTTTCCAGTGACTGATGTGCTTTATTACAATTCTTTAAACATTGGCATTTTAATGACAGTAGATCCAGAGTGAGCATAATATTTGATTACGGGAGCCCTTTGAGGGGTGCCAGGAGATCCCAGGTGGTTGAGCTTCTGACTCTTGATTTTGGCTCAGGTCATGATCTCAGGGTCGTGGGATCAAGCCCCATGTCAGGCTCCATGCTGGGCATAGAGCCTGCTTAAGATTCTCTCTCTCCCTCTCTCTCTGTCCTCAGGCACCTGTTTGGGGAATGTCTTTGGTTGGGATCCCTAGAAACAGAACCTCAGAAAACCCCCGCCTCCGTCCTTCTCTCTCTCTTAAAAAATAGAGGGGCCCCTTGAGACTTCTCCACTTCTCCACTTCTGGCCCCTGCTGTGATGCAGCACAGGGAGGGACACCCAGGGGAGCCCAGCAGATAAGCTGGTGTGAGATGGAAGCCTCACCTCTGACCCCAGTTTGATCACTTCTGGGGGAGCTACTCCTCTGGAGTAGGTGGTTCTCCAAATCCAAGGACCCGGGTCAGCCCAGAACAGGCTTCTGTCCCCTCCGATGTCGCTCAGCTCACACATATTCTTGAGAGTCGGCTGGTCTCCAGGGATCGAATGTCTGTCACTGAGACAAAATCCTGAGACACTGCGTAACGGGGCTGCGTTTGTATCCAAGGAAGTGCTACATTTCCCACAGCTTTATATAAACTTCCTCTCATTAAAACAGCTCAGAACGCATCTGCGTTCACAGGCTGTGAGCGCTGCTTTGAGGTTCTAAACTTAGCAGCATCTTTTCTCCTTGGTTCCCCAAATATGGGTTCAGACAGAGGCTGTGCTCTGGGAGGCAGAATGTCTAGTCACTGCACGCCAGGCTTCCCTCCCGCCGCCCGCAATGTGACCAGGAGGGGGGGGGGTGGGCGGGGCCGTGGGGCAGGGCTCAGGTCCCGCTGTGGGGAATGGCATCCAAGAAGCGCCCCCCCCCATGCCAGGGGAGGGACAGGTGTGCAGGCATCCCCCCACGAATCCCGTCCTGAGGGAGAGGGTGTGCCCTTCAGCACTGGGCAGAGGCAGGGAGCAGATCTGAGGCCCACGATCTCGGCGGGACCCCCCTAGAGCACCACTGTTCTCCATAAGCCTGCGCCTTCCTATACTTTTCTTCCATCCTCTTGCCTTAAAAGGTAGGCTTTATGATGACGACGAGGGGCAGTGAGGCCATTGGATCAGGAGACAACGACCACTGAGGAGCTTGTGACTCAGTTCCCCGGAATAGGGGACACCCAGGCGCCACGCAGGGCCACTCGGGGAAGCACAGGGGCTGGTCAGGAGGCAGAGGAAGTCAGGGGAAAGGCGGGCAAGAGCCTTCACCATGGTTTAGCAGGAAGGTATGAGGGTGAGGGGGGCAGGCAGTCTGCGGGCTGGTTTGGGGAACTTGAGCAGGTACCAGCGTATAGGGCTGTCCCTGGGCATGGTTAGGACAGGGGATAAGTGGCCCGGAGTGTCAGAACCCAGTAAAGGAGGCAGCTGGGGCGTGGGCTCTGGACTGGCTCGTTTGCCTAGAAAAGGTGGGCTCCCAGCTGTGTGGTTGGCTCTCTCTGGGAATCGGCTCCTCCTGGCAGGGCCCCTTCCTCTGTGGTGGGCGAGGCCCACATGTCAAAGTGTCAGAAATGCAGGGAGGCGCCAAATTTCGATTTTGACCAGGTCAGATCTGGATCCAGTGCTCCTTCCTTCCACTGATGCAGCAATCACGGTTTTGTACACCTGCTGTCCGTGGACCTCGGGCATTGGATAAAAGACCATGTTTCATGCTATCACGGCCCCTACTTGTTTGTCTTGCTTCAAGACCAGCACCCTCGGCAGCCCGGAGGTTGGGGACAGCAAGCGTGAAGATGTCCGATGTTTGTGCTCCCTCTCCTCCTTACCAGCAGACCTCCAGTTTCGTCCAAGGTGGCGATTTTCCCGGCTGAAACACCGACCCCTCCACCCTCCTTCACAGCTGGCGTGCATGAAGCAATCAGTCCCCAACAATGAGACACGAAGGAAAGTCGCCCAGGGCGGTGGTAGGAGGGGCACCCACCAGGGGCGCCCACGCTGTGGCCTCTTGCCTTTTCTCTCTCCTCCGTCCTTCTGCCTGATACACAAGCGCGGTCCTTCGAGGCACAACAGCCATCTTGCATCACGAAGGAGACAGCTGCAGGCCAACGGTAGTGGCGATGGCACGGGAAAGCCAGGAGGAGCCTGGGTCCGCGGTGGGTCACGCTGTCCTAGTGGACGAGGTGGGCAATGCCGTTAGTCCCATTGCACAGAGCAGCAAACCGTTAGTCCCATTGCACAGAGCAGCAAACTGAGGCTTGTCGGGTTAATAAACTACCCAAGATCTTGCAGATCTTAGATGACAGCCTGCTGTGGGCTGAACTGTGCGCTCTCCGAATTCATACGTGGAAAGCCTTGCCCTTCTAGTACCTTTGACTGTGAGCACGTTTGGAAATAAGATCAGATGAGATCACTGTGGTGTGCCGGTCTCCTCAGCCCACCAGATACCCGTGCTGTGGTTGGACAAGCCCTCGTGGCTCGGACTGCGATCGCACGATGTCCTTCGGCAGCGCTCATCGGGAAACTTGGAAATAAAGGTTTTATTGCTTACAGGACCTGGAATTTTCACATCGCACCTGGGGACCACGCAGCGAGGTCTCAGGGAGAGAGCAAGTGAGCGAGGGAGAGCACAGGCCTGGGGATCTGCTTTTAGTGGGGGTGAGGGGAGAGGCTGGGGTTTTGAGAGTTCATTCTCTACGGGTGATTAGAAGAGCGGGAATTTAAATATATACATGTATTATATAAATATATATTATGTAAATATATAATATTTAAAATATATTTACATAGAGTATAAGTATAAATATAAAATGCAAGAGTGGGAATTTAAAGGGTGGAAAGAGAAAAAAACCAAGAGGCGCAAATGGTCAGTCATGGACATCAACCCAGATCTCTAAAACAAAGGAGGCCGGCGGGTGGGAAGGGGGCTCTGGAGCTCGTCCCGCGGCCCCCCTGTGTGTACGGAGAGGCCCCTTGGAAGTAGGCGCCTCCGTAATCAAATCGTAAGTCCGGCATTTGCGATGCAAACAGGAGAAAGCCCTGGTGCTGAGGGCGGGGCTCTAACCCAACGGGACCCTCGTCCTTGTCAGAACAGGAAGAGACACAGGGATGGGTGAACAGGGAGGGAAGGTGGCCAGGGGCGAGCCAGTGAGAGAGGCTGCAGGGGGAACCCATCAGCCAACACCTGGCTCTCGGACCCTGGGCCTCCAGAACCGTCGAGAACATAAATGTTTAAGCCCCTGCCTCTGTGCCATTTTGTTATGGCCGCTGGAGCCGGTGACGCTGGCGTCCCAATTCACTCTCTGATCTGAAGCCGTGCTCAGGTGGTCCCCACCACCACCTGGCTTCTTGGGTTTCCTGCCATCTGTGTCCCAGGCTCCTCTGCAAACCCCTGGTTGGAGGTGGGAGGGGAGCTGTGTCCCCCCACCCGCTGTGGCCCTTGGCTGGGGTGGAAACCACCTTGGTCTTCCCTCAAGAGATCTGTGGGGTTTTGACTCCCCTTGAGCTACTCAAGTGAGGCCCCTCCTGCTTCCTTGTCTGAACTTAACTCCTCAACCTCATCCTTCAAATCCAACCTTGCCAAGAACAGAACCATCCCAGTGGCGTTTCTGGAAGCATATCTAAGACGCCAGAGAAGCGTGGCAGGATGCAAATCCTCTGGATTTGGGGCTTTGCGGTTTACAGTGAGTGTCAAGAGGGAGTTGAATTTTGTCAAATGTCTTCTTAGAGTTTGTGGCCATGATCATGTGATTTCTCTCCCAGTTTCCCATGTCCGGAAATAAAACCCATTTGGCCGCGATATAGTGTCTTTGACGTGCTCG
The DNA here is from genome assembly GCF_020171115.1 of Neogale vison. NCBI lineage: Eukaryota > Metazoa > Chordata > Mammalia > Carnivora > Mustelidae > Neogale > Neogale vison. Next base: position 12,124,903 of record NC_058096.1, on the reverse strand, counting down.
GGGATTCTCTTTGCTTCTTTTTTAATCAAAAATGTTTGCATCAGTATTTATGGGTGACAGACGACTGTCTTTGTCAGTTCTCTATCATATTATATTAGCTCCACAGAAGTAACTGAGAAGCTCTCCTTCTTTTTCTATGTTCTGGGATGGTTCATGAAGTTTTGTGATTCACTGGGCTTTAAAGTTTTCCTAGCGTCCCTTGGTGATTTTTGTGTGTACAGATTTTGAGTTTTCTGTCTTTGTTCTATGAAAGTTCTCTGCATATACATTCTATCTCGGCTTGGGTTGATTTTGGTACACTTTACTTTCCTAGAAGTGTATCCATCCCATCCAAGTTTTTAGATTTATTTGCTTAAACTAGTGCAATATATTATATTGGGGGGGTACATTCAAAGCAACCTCAATCAGTCCCCTGACTCCATGTGCGCTTCCCAGTGTAGTAAGAACACAAGCCAAACACGTGCGCCACAGGGCGGTGCCCCTTTGCACAACTGATGACTCCTGGCCTCGAGCTCTGACTCAACCACTCACAAGGCTTCAGTCTAAAGTTTGAGCCTTGACCATTGCGACAAGGGGAGATGCTTGGGGCCCAGGGGCGGGAAATGCAAAGATAAAAGGAAATGTCGTCAGGTCAACGTCCAACAGAACAAACATCCCACAGCCAGGCCTGAACTAGCGGCAAGGGAATCGCCGCGAACACGGGAGCAGGCAGAAGTGACCTGTCATCTCGTTTTCAAAAATTCTTCTGTTTAATTCTTTTTCTCTTGTCACTTTCTTACTTTGTGTATGGTGGTGGTGGGGGGGTATTTATTTATTTATTTTTAGTTATGTCAGCTAATAGTTTTCTAGTTTTGTTGATTTTTAAAATTATCAGTTTTAGTGTATTAGCATTCTTTTTCAGCTCATTACCTTTCTGCTTCAACCTCCATTAATTCCTGCCTTCTGCTTTCTTTGTTTACTTTGTCCATCTTCTGGTAGTTCTTTATTTAGATGTTTAATTGATTTTTATGTTTATGGTTTCTGATATTTAGTGCTGGACATTCTTCTAGATCCTATTGTAGTGCAATCACAGAAGGTCTGTTCTGTTCCTCTTTGATATCATTATTTTCTAGAAACTGTACAGCTTTGGAATATCTCTTTTCTCCCAAAGAGTAGCTTAATGTATGTGTTTGATTTCCAGGAAGAAGGGCCTATCAGTGGGTGGGATGTTAGTGTGAATTTCTAGTTTGTTTGCACTATGATCAGAGAATATTGTTTGTAGTATTTATATTTTGGGTATTTTTTGATGTTTTCTTTGTGATTCTTCTATGTGCAAAGCTGCTAACTTTTTTTTAAAAGATTTTATTTATTGATTTGAGAGAGACAGTGCATGAGCAGGGGCAGGAGCAAACAGATTTTGCTGTTTGCAGAGGGAGAGGGACAAACAGACTTTGCACTGAGCACAGAGCCTGACATGGGGCTCGATCCCATGACCCCGAGATCATGACCTGAGCAGAAATCAAGAGTCGGAGGCTTAACCAACTGAGCCACCCAGGTGGCCCTGTTAAAACTTTTTTTTATAAAGAAAAGTTACAGATGAAGTGAAGTGATGACTGGGAATTTCTTTAGAAGACTTCAGTGTGAGCCACTGGGAGGACAGAGTGCAAAGCACTGATTCGCAAAGCGCTGAAAGTTTTCAGAGCTGAGTGGGGGGTACTTGATAGTTCACCATGGTTTTTTGTTTTTGTTTTTGTTTTTTTGTACTTTCCCAATAAATTACAATTTTCATGATAATAAAATATAATACCCTCTCCCTGGAGGATTTTTTTTTTTTTGTAAAGACTTTATTTATTTGACAGAGAGAGACATAGTGAGAGAGGGATCACAAGCAGGGGTAGGGGCAGAGGGAGAAGCAGGCTCCCTGCTAAGCAGGTGCCCAATGTGGGCCTTGATCCCAGGACCCTGAGATCATGACCTAAGCTGAAGGCAGAGGCTTAACCAACTGAGCCACCCAGGAGCCCTGGAGGATGGTATTTTGTTGTGTTTTGTTTTTAAGATTTTATTTTTTTAAGTAATCTCTACACCCAACATGGGGCTCGAACTCACGACCCTGAGATCAAGAGTGACATGCTGTATTGGACTGAGTCAGTGAGGTGCTCCTGGAGGACGGTATTTGCATTATTTTTAATTTCTTTAATTAGTCTCCCCCCATTTTCTAATTTGAGTCCATATTATTTTTATTGCTGAAAGCCCCCCTCTAAATAGGCATTTTTAAAAGGAATGAAGAGCAAACCTGATCATTCGGTTCTGACCCAAAACCCAGCCTGGGCTCCCGGGGTGCTGGCAGGAGGGCAGGGCTGTGGGGTCTAACGGGTGACTGTGCCCAGATGTGCGGCCGGTGAGGGGCCTTAGGAAGACAGGACCGGAACTCAGCGGGAGGGAGGGACGGTCTAAAGGCACAATTATCATGCAGCACGTTGAACGCTGCAGGGTCGGGTCCAAAGGGGGGTCCAGGACCCCAGACTTTCTCAGGGGGAGGGTGTCCCATCCCGCAGTTGGGAGATACGTTCCTGGGGTGGGGGTCGGGGTGGGGGCTGCACACCCAGCTCCAGACGCCCCAGCAGAAGCTTCCCAGGGACACTTCTCTTTTCCTTTTTCCTTTACCTGCCAGGTTTGTACAAAGGCTGCTAGCTCTTCTATTTGGTAGAATTTCTGTGGCCCTTTTGAGACCCACAAAACCGTGTAGAAGCCTCCCAGAACAGGAAGAACGTGCATGCCGCACTGGGAGTCGTGCTGGGTGGCGCGGCTTCAGTATGATGCTGCTTGTCCTCTTAAAAACTTCGATGATCTCTTAGGGTGTGCTCTGTGTTGGAGCAGAATTTCCCCGACTCTGCCCATGGTTCCCCTCCTAACATGAACTTCGGATCGTGTGACTGCTTCCCCAGTCAAGAAGCCTTTGCGAGTGGCCTTCTCTGAGGAAGTCCTCGGGCCCCAAGTCAGGCTGTAACAGTGGCCCACACACTGGGCCATAAACCTCTGGCCCTCCGTGAGGCCCAGAGCCTGACCGCGATCTCCATCCTGCACCGGGAAATCCCACGTTCAGCCAGAGTGTGTGGAAGCAGGTGCACCCCTCAGGCAAAACCAGCCCCCAACCAGTGCTGACCTTGTCACTGACCGTGAGGCACAAACGTGTGAAGAATTAGCATCCCCGTCCCCTGACTCCTGGCCCAGTGCTCCCTTTATCCATGAGGGTAAAGGCAAAGCAGTGCTCAGATGAAGAGAGAAGGCACTGTCCCTCCGTGTGTCCTCACTGACATCGTCTTTAGGAAGTGTCGCGATACTTGCTTCTGGGGGGTCGGGGGAGGACTAAAATCCGACTAAACAGTGCCCTGCCTCCCAAGCTCCTGCCCATTCATATAAACAGACTGTGAGGAGTAGCAGTCCAAGGGGGGATGGGGGGCCCCCGGGCAGGCACATCCCGGAGTAGAGACGGAAGCCATGCCTCAGCCTCACTTGGGCCGGGGAAGTGAGGGGACATTGGAAAGTTGTGTTACATAACTGATACTTCAACTGAGAAAAATATGATACATTGATACATTGCAAATATTTAAATATTTAAATCTTTAAAAAAATATATTTCTATACTGCCTTTGTTAACTGTGGTATGTGACACACATCTGAATTTTGGCTCCCGAGGGAAAACCCGCAGGCTGGCTGTCAGCCTCATGGACATTACCTTCTCAGGTTGCTGTGGGGGCACCGAGAGCCTGGGCTAAATGTGGGGTTCCCAGGAAGGGGTTTTGGTGACAATAACTTTCTTCTTTTGGAAAAAGAGCAGCCTTCCCTTTAATCTCCCTACCTGAAGATTTTTTAAATAGGCTCCACACCCAATGTGCGGCTCGAACTCACGACCCTGAGATCAAGCTTCACATGTTCTATTGACTGAGCCAGCCAGGCCCCCCGCCTTACTTGAAGATTTTACTTTAAAAAATATATATATATATAATTTAAGGTTTTACAAATCCCGAACATGTTAGCATTCTAATGGAGTTTTTTATTTATAAGGTATATAAAATCAACCTTATTTAATATTTAAATTTATATTTTAACCGTGGCAGTACATTCTGAGGCATTCCCCGAAATGTAGTCCACTTTGAAAGAAAGAAAAGATGCCTGACACCTCAGTCTAAGTTTCTAAGTGTTTCTGCAGGGACGGGGATACACACGCTCTGAAATGCTCTGTTTTTTCCAAACACGTTGCTTTAAGCGGAGTAGCTTTCCTATCCTTCTTCTCTATCTCAGCTCAGGGCGAATCTTCCAGTGTAGACAGCTTAGGTGAAATTTTCACAGGCCAAATCAGCTTTGCTAATTGTCAGCTCATGACATTGCTTTTCTACCTATGTTCGCCAATAGGGGCCAGGGGCGATCCTATAGCATGAAGCTATTAATATCCTATATTCAATAATGTAAATCTTATTTACTTCTCCAGGCAAAATCAAGAGCTATCCCACTCAGAAACTCTCATCAGTTCAATCTAAATTGCCTCTAGAAACGCCCAGAGTTTCCCAGCCTGGACACAGTTGCCAGAAAAGGTGGACATCTGCTCCTGTGAGCTGAGTTCATTTTGTGAAGGTCTAGTAGTTAAACTCAAAGCAGCCCTCCGGTTTGCGGTTTTGCTTTGCATATCAATGCCTTTGATTGTTTTATCTTCCTCTCTTTTATTTTACAAGTAAGTGATTTAGTCATAGCACAGCATTTGTAGGGAAAGGAGCTGAGGGCATTCTGTATTTTGCAAATTTGTCGCTAAACCCACAGTTGCTCTGAGCCTGTGGGATCCATTCCAGCACAATGCAAATGGGATAACAAGACATGAGAACCCACAAGAATAATGCCGCTATTGTGTCTGCCCACTGTGTGTGGGGGGGGCGTGGACGTTGGGGGGGCCCCCCTCAGACAGGCAGGGAGGGGGAAAGAGGCCCGTGGGCGTGTATCAGACCGTAGTCCTGTCATCAGGGTCGGTCATACTTAACTTGGCCTTATTTCTGAATAACCTTATAGACGAAGGGACAGAAGGAAGGGCACTGGGGTGTCCTCACGTTCATCAGCCTTGCGATGGTGGCTGCCAGGGTGCCCGGAGCCTGGGGACCTCTCCGTGAGCCAAGGGAAAACAGTAGGACGCGTTAGGGACCGTGGGCTGCTGTGCCACGCATACTCAGGGAAGGTGTAAGGGGAAAACAGTGGCCCAGCTGTGGGTTTGCGGCCGCCGAGCAACATCACCACCCAACGCAGCCAACTATGGGATCAGGGATTTGGGTTGGTTTTTTGGCACTTTTACACCGTGCATTTCAGGATGATCCTGCCTCGTGGTGGAAACGGGAACACAAACGAGCCTGTTGTTTTCTTGGTCTGAACGTATAGCATTCTGTTCAAAACAAGGATGGGCCAGGACCCAGCCCGTGGGGCTCTGTTTATCCCCTGGCTTCTGAATCTGTCCATGCTGCTGTGACCCAGAATCCTATGCGCTGGCTTCCAGCCGGGACACAACCCCAGGCTTTCCCTTTCATCGTGTGGGGGGGCAGTGGTTTTCAGAGAGCAGTCAAGCTTCTGCTTTGCTGAAAGCATCTCTGGGGTGGGCTCGGGCACCTGTCCCCTTCAGCGGCAGGTGAACCAGAGCAGTCTCAGGACCCACAGGCCCCTTGCTGTTGGCCGAGGGCATGGAAATAATTGCAGGCTGCCCTGTGCCCGCTCTGTAGGGCACCTCAACGAGGCTTACTGGCCGGTGCTTGAGTAGCCACATCAGGTGTAAATGGACGCCTGCCTCTAGAGCCAACGCAGACTCTGGGGCAAGCAGGTCGGGCTTCAGATGATTCATCTTGGGCAAATGAACCTTTCTGGGCCTCGGTTTCCTTATTTGTGAAACGACAACAATCCTAGTTTCTTCCTAACGGGGCTGTTGCGAGGTGTACACGAGAAAACATGAGGAAAGCGCTTAGCGTGGCCCTCTGGGAGCTAGCAGGCACCACGGCGGGCCACCATCACTGTGACATCTCGTGCTGAACTTCTCCCAGGAGTCCCACCGTCTCTCTCCTTGAGCGTGGGCCAGGAGGGCGTTCCGCAGCCAGGAGGGGCGACTCCAGGTCTCGCGGCGGTCAGAGCAGGGTGGGGTGGTGTCTGAGGCTTCCCAGGAGAATTCCACGGTGGGCGGCGCCGCGGCGCTCCAAGCTCGTGGCTGTTCATTTCAGGCTCAATGGCACATTCTTTGCGGGGCAGTTGCCAAGGAACGAGGTAATCCGGTGACAGAAATACTGCCCGGGGTTTCAGTTTGCTAGTCCAAAGGGTTTTAGGTGGTGTCAAATTTTATTACTAGCATTCCTGGTCTCCATGAAATAACCAGGTGAGAACACAGGTTCCGTGAAAGAACGAAACTACGGGCCCAGACTAGCGCCGCACAGACAATAGACACTTCGTCTCCTTTTGATAGCGATCCAAAGATGTGTTAAAAAAACAAGAAGGTAGCAGCAAGATCATGTTCATAGGCTGGTCTGTAGCCTCCCATGGGCCCAGGTGCCTTGGCGATGAACGGATTCCTGAGCAAGTCCGGGGATGGCCCTTTGGCTCCACCCCCACGAGCGATGTGACCAAGGATGACTCAGGTCGCTGCCTCAGACCCCCACCAGCCTCCTCAGTGGGAGATGCGCAGGGAGTTCAGCCACGGCCACAGTGGGCACAAGCGCGGGCACCAGTGACTGCCAGCCCCCTTTCCTCAGGGGCGGCTGCGAAGCGGCAGCTTTGAGCAGAGAAAGCCTGGGGTCCTGAAGCAGAAAAGGGCAGAGGATTGTTCTTTTTATGTGAGTACAGAGGTGGAGTGTGACGTAGAAATCTAGTGATTTTTCTAAGATTTTATTTTATTTTTTAAATTACTTATTTATTTGACAGAGAAAGAGAGAGGGAGAACAAGCAGGGAGAGCAGCAGAGGAAGGAGAAGCAGGCTCTCTGCTGTGAGCCCAGGACCCCGGGATCATGACCCCAGCCTAAGGCAGATGCTTAACCGACTGAGCCACCCAGTTGTCCCAAATCTAGTGATTTCTATACCGAAAAGTGAGCGACCCTCTGGCTCCTAACTTCGGATTATGGAAAGCCAGAGTAACTCTCGTGGCCACTAAAGCATTTATGCCCATGGAGTCAATAAGAGTTCCGAAGGAAACAGAAACAGTTGTTCTTAAAAAGACCTTCTGTGACAGTGTGGCTGATAACATTGTTTGCAAGTCTGGCTCGGATGCGACGCACAGAAACTATACATCGTCAAAGGCAGGACGCGCCTCGAATAAAATCATAGGATCTTATTGCAAACTTCACATCAAGCACAAACACTCTTCATGGAAACGTTTAAAATTATAATCCAAAAGGAAATTAGATGCAGATTTGATTTTACAAAATCTGTCAATCAAGCAGAAGTGTAAGGCGCCCCCGAGACGTGCGGGGGCAGCGGGGGGGGGGGGGGGGCGGTGCTGCAGCCCGCTCGGGAACAGCAGGAAGCCGGGGAGCCTGCTGGGGGCGGGGGTGGGGAGGGTGGGGGGTGGTGGGCAGCAGCTCCATGAAACTGGAGATGGTGGGCAGGAGAGGAGGCGAGGAGCGGAGGCTGAAGGTTTTGGGAGAATCTGCGTGCAACGTTCGAGGTCCTTTCTGCACTGGAGAGGCCAGTCTCTGTCACGGATGGAATCCTTCCCGGGGGGTGGGGGGGCAGCGTCTTGGCTAATCTTGCTGCTGGAGGTGGGCAGAGGGGGCAGTGGCCGGCCCTGCGCCCCGGGAAGCCTGCCCCTCGGCGGGTAGAGCACACGCACCCCCCGCTTGCCGCCAGAGCTCCATCCCCCATCGCGGCTACAGGGGGAAGAGGTGTGGGGGGCACTGGAGGGCCCGGGCGGGGCGAGCCCCCCTCACTCGGCTCTACCTCAGGCCGGCTGGCCGCAGGTCCTCCAGCGCGGGGGACCGCACTGCACAGACCAACAGCCAAGCAGGCCAGGATTTCTAGGCCACTCTGGCTGCCCAGGCAGTCCGGGAGAGGGGCGGGGCTCAGGTGCCAGGGTCTGTGGGGGTGAGGGGGCGGGGTTTCAAACCCAAGCTGTCCTAGAAGACCGGTCAGGATGGCCGGTGGCCCCCGAGCCCGACGCCGTCGTCAGCCTGGGGGGCAGCCGAGCACCCGGAGAGCGGCAGACTGAGCCCGCAGGGGACCACCGTGTGCGACCAGCGCCTGCATTTCCAGGAAGAGCCCAGAAATGACAGGACTGGCTCCCTTGCCAGGCTAGACGGGCTTGCGAGCCGGCTTCCCACACGCGTGTGGCCTGCACGCCGAGAAAGCAAGGCCAGGCAGGCGTCGGCGAGGAGGCGGACTTTCCCTGGAGGCGGGCGGTCACGGACGCGGGGGAGGGATGGGTGCGCGGGGGCTGTGGTTCCCCTGCCGGGCGGCCTCGAGCGGCCTCTAGTGGCCAAGCTGCGCGGCGCACGCAGGGCTCCCGGGGAGCAAGGACACTTCTGTTCCCTCTGGACCTCAGCGCCCCCCCCCCCCCCCCCCCCCCCGTGAGAACAGAAAACAAAGAAATTCGAAAAACAGTCTTAGGGGTTTGAAGTGGCGGGGGTGGGGGGTGGGGGGTTGGGGTACCAGGTGGTGGGTATTATAGAGGGCACGGCTTGCATGGAGCACTGGGTGTGGTGAAAAAATAATGAATAATGTTTTTCTGAAAATAAATAAATTGAAAAAAACAAAAACAAAAACAAAAACAAAGAAATTCGGGAGAAACAAATGTCTGTCATTCATTCCATCGTTAGTGCTCAGTCAAAGAAAAATTTCAGATACTAAATACTGTTTTGAAATAGAAATAATTTAGGCCGATTCTTCTGAGGATGTATTTATTAAGTTCTAAGACCCTGAATAATTTTTCTTTTTAACATTCAAACGGAAAGAAAAACTAGGAAAACTAGAAATTCAACATCTTTCACAGAAGGCTGCAGGCACCCCTATATTACTATTATTCTTTTAAATCTGTATTATTTGCGTACTGAAAGGCGAGCTAGTACTTCCGACAGCACCGGCACCGGTGGCCGGCGAACTTCATCTTGGCCTCCACTTGATGTCTTTTACTCCGTGGAAATGTCTCTTCAAAGCGGTGTTATCTGCCCACGGAGAATTTAAGCAGGAGTCATCATCGTTTTCTTCCAATTTCTGTAAACAAACATGTTTTACTCAGGAAGGCATTTCTGGAAAGTGTTTTGCAACATCAACAGACCGAAGAAAGATCCCGTGTCCAAACTCCCACTCCCTGCCTCCCCAGGAGGATGCTTCCAGAGGAGGATGCAGGTGGATGCCCCACAGGGTCCCCGTGGCCCAGGAGAGGCGGGAGCTCCAGCAAGACCCCCTCCCCACATCCTACAGAGCTCGCCACCCCCCAGAACTGCCCTGAGCACTTGGGGGCCAGGGGGTGAACACCCCTGACCCAGCTCTGCGGAAAGCCTTCCATGGACCCGCTACCTTGAGCTCCTCTTGTCTTCTGTGATAGTACAGCATCAGCTGTTTCTGCTCCTCACTGCTGATCACTGGTTCCCGGGCTGGAGCGCCTTGTCCCCTCTGAAAGACGCGGGAGGAGCAGACTGTGGACGATAGCCTCCTTTGCCCACAGCGACGCAGGTGACCCATTCTGATCACCACAGCAAGGCCTGGACTCCAGCAGCCCCTCGCCTGGGGCCCCCATGGGGACCCGAGACCAGAGGCCGGGCAGTGCCATCTGTCATGGCCATTCCCCCGTCAGCCACTGCAGGTCCAGTGGGGCAGGGGAGGGACACTGCTCCCCCAAATCACAGAGAAATGGCTGACAGAGCACGCGACCCGAGCACCTTACGGACACACAGCTCTACGCTACCTACACCCGTATAGGCCTCGGACACATCCTCCTTGTTTAGAGTAGCAGTACTTGGAAAACTTGAGACCTGTGCTCTAGGCTGTATTCTTCATTTCAAGAAACATTTTTAGTTACTTGTAGCCCATTTCTAAAGTTGAAATCAACATGGCCTATCTATCTCCCCCCTTAAAATAAACTCCAGATGGTGTCAATCAGTCCACTTTCTCTCCCAGGTTTTGCTGGTGCATAAAGGGGACAGTTTTCCTTTAAGCCCGGACCACTGGCATTAAAGTACTGGCAGCAAGGATGTTAGGTTAGGTTTATTCTAAATTTTTATCGGTTGGAAAATAATTACGTGGCATGTTAAAGCCAAAGTACTTACTTGCTGAATCTTGACGATGATTTTGGTTTTTTCATTCTTGCCCACGTAGTCAGAAAGCGTCTTTGTTCTCCTCAGCTCCTTGGCTGCCCACCACAGTTGCGCCTCTGATTCTTCAATGACACTCAGTCCTGCCTGCGGCCACGGTCAAACCAGCTCTACGGTTTGCTGGGATCGGAGCGCGGAGCCTGGCAGGTGCCCACGCGCCCCCAGCAGCGTGGGGCAGGTTCCGTGTGGGGCCACCCTCCATCTCCCCAACTCCTCTCCCCGCAACAGGAGGAAACAAACCCTCCAACAAGTCAAAGACCTTGCTCATTTTTTTTTTTTAAGAATCAAAGAGAGGGGGAGGGAGAGAGAATCCCAAGCAGGCCCCACGTGGATCCTGACCTGGGGCTCGATCTCATGACACTGAGGATCGTGACCTACACCAAAATCAAGAGTCGGACACTAACCAACGCATCAGCCAGGCGCTCCAGCCTGGCTAACTTGAATGCCTTCCCTGATAGTTTTAATTCATGCCCCGACTCAGTTAACTTCTTGCTCTGGGGAAGCAGAGAGCGCCTGATCTCATCTGCACCTTCTCTAGAAGGTCCTTCGCAGACGGAACTGCAGGACCCTGCCGGCAAAGAGTGCTGGAATCCTGCTGGGGTTTACATACAGGCACAATGAGGCTGTGTGTCTGCTTCTGCACAGCCCACCTGCTGAAGACGGCTCAGAGCCACACACGCTGCCCAAAAGGGTAAGGAATCAGGGAGAAAAACAAGGGAAAATGGAACATAAAGGCAGGAAAATAACAAGAAGCAAAAGGTAAGGCTAGAACGCAAAATGCCATGCAAAGGGATCAATACGTTTTGGGTAGAAACAGGGACAAAGTGGGTTTCTGGCCTCCCAGTGGCTAAAGAAAACGGGAACATTTTCAGTTGCTCCTGACGGGCAGCCTCACTCCCGTCCTGCCTGCCCTCCCCCGGGAGCGCTACTCTGGGGTCCCTCTCTCAGCTCAGGACTCTGCCCTGAAGCTCCGGAAGCATGGGGCCAGCCCACGTATGGAGCGAAATGCTAGGTCCAGAGGCGGAGGGTCAAATCCGACGTGACCCACCTGAAAGAATGCCCAGAGCTGCATACCTGGGTTCCAGACAAATCTTCCTTATTCTCAAACTCCATCCGGATGGGATCGTAGGGCGGCAGCCCCATGGGATAAACAATCATCACGGCCCCTCGAAGCTGGTCCAAGGCGTCTTTCACCATCTCCATGGTAACGCAGACTCCAGCTTCCACCTGTTTCTGAAAAGGCCAAGGACAGGCATCACTATTTACAACGGGGCTAATCCATTCCGGGTTCTCGTACAAGACTCTCGCCAGCTGCTGCCAGAGCAACAGAAAGGACCCAAACTGGGGCACCTGGTGGCTCTGTGGATTAAAGCCTCTGCCTTCGGCTCAGGTCATGATCCCAGGGTCCTGGGATCGAGCCCCGCACTGGGCTCTCTGCAGGGCAGGGAGCCTCTTCCCCTCCCTACCCCCACACCTGCCTCTCTGCCTGCTTGTGATCTCTGTCAAATAAATAAACAAAATCTTAAAAAAAAAAAAAAGGACCCGAACAGCGCTTGCTACCAAAGCCACGGTCTACTCTGGGGCGTCTGTGCATCGCCCCCCGGCCCCATGGCAGGCAGACCATGAGCGGGGCTGAGGACACTCGGCAGCACCCACCACGGGGATCAGACAACACCTGGGGTGGGGTGGGAGGTGGCCCAGGTGGGTGAGTGACAGGGTGGAGACTTAACAGGGAGGAGCGCAGAGGGAGGAGTGATACATCTGTTCGTCCTGGTCCTGGCACAGCACTTCCAAATCCCCAGGAATTTCCTGAGCGGTAGGAATGTCTGTTGTTATTCATGAGCCCCTTTGGACTGCACCCATTTTCAGTTGCTCCTGACGGGCAGCCTCACTCCCATCCCGCCTGCCCTGTGACCCATGTGGGACCTGTGTCCGGGGAGGGGCTGGCCACCCCAGGGAGACCAAACTGGGATTAGAGGGTTGGAACTTCCAGACCCCACTCCCATCACCACCCCCAGGGTGAGGCAGGGGCCGGAGAGGAGTTACATCATGTGGCCAATCCTATCATTCATGCTCAAGAAATTCTGGGTAGACGTCCGCTGTGAGGGAAGGAAACAAGCGGGGTCCCCGCTGTGAGGGAAGGAAACAAGCGGGGTCCTGAGAAACCCACCCAGAGCACCTCAGCTTCGGGAAGGTTCCTGGGAGGGAAAGGCCAACGACGGGGTGCTGAGAGGGTCAAGCTGCAGAGAACTGATTTCCAGGGAAGGAAAGAGGCCCGAGGGCAGCAGCAGGGTGGACGCAGCCCATGGGAAGGGGGAGACTGGGCATTTCCCCCATCTTGGGTTTCCAGAAGGGGGATCCAGACAAGCTGCAGTGGGGGTAATAGCAGAAATGCGAGAGAGCCTGGGGGATGGGAGACGCTGGTCATCCCGAGTCTGCAGGGAAGGACAAGGGAGGAAAAGAGGACCTGCGGGAGGGACCGAGAAGTGAGGGCTCCTGCCCCGCAGCCCTGAGTCTCCGCCAGGCAGGAAGCGAAGCTGCCCACGGAGAGGGAGAGGGGGACAGGACACGGGCCACTCAGAGCCTCAGAGCCCGGGGCCTGCTGCCCATGGAGAGCCGGCCGTGGCCCAAGGGGGTGAGGTGGTGAGGAAAGTTGGGTTCGGGGGACCCCGCGGCAGGGCAGGGGCCAAGGGGCAGGGCAGGACGGAAGGTCCTGCACTAAGGGGGGACACACATCGCAGCTCACACTGAGCTGGGACCGTTCTGGGTAACCGCGTTACACTGTCACCGAGTGGGAGATGAATAAGATGGAAGATCCTTGCTTCTGAGAAACTCCAGCGTCCTGTGGCGTGGACGCCCAGGCCCCAGAGAGGGGTGAGGAGGGCAGATGGGATGTGTGGCCTGAGGGAGGCAGGACGACCGTCCGCTGGGCGCCAGACTGAAACTCTCCAAAGCTAGGTTCTCCTCTGTGAAACGGAGGGGACAGTCCTGCCTCACCGACTCCCGGGGCTCATGGATTGTTTCCTGACCCACATCTCCATTAAACACATCAGGCCAGCCCGTGAGAGACACATGCTTGCTATGCCGGAGGAACGGTGAGGAGAGCGCTCAGACACGGGGTCCCGGGAGGGAAGGCTTCTCTGCTGGGAGCATGTCACCCGCGCCACCAATGCTAACTGGCGGGGTGCCAGAGTCATTTTCTGTAAAAGCTCCTCCAAAGGCCAAGGGCAGTGAATCCTGGCCAGGGAACATGGAAGGTGACAGAGCAACTTCTGTGTGACCAACCTCCTGCCACGGGACTCGAACCCTCCGCCCTGGCTCCCTGGTGTTCGGACCCACAGGGCTCACTGCCCCCACAGGGCAGGGCCTGGTGCGGAGACAGTGATGTGCACTGCAGGTCTGGCGGCGGCGTGGAAAGGGCCCTGGGCGAGAAGTTGGGCCTGGCGCTCGGGGCCAGTCGCTGCAGCAGGGGACCGGAAGGCCGCGGACGCTCTCGGTAAGCCGGGAGAGAACTACACAAACTCATGCACAGGTGGAGGGAAGAGGGGAAAAAGCGCCCAGAACACCATGTCGGGAGGAAAGGGTGCAGGGCCGGGCCCAGGCGACTGTTTTCCTAACTTGTCCTGATAGGAGCTAGTTTGACTAGGTGTTAATCGTTATCATTAGCAATACTTAGAAAAAAAAAAAAATTCTGGGGTCAAATGCATTTTCCAAACGCGGGAATGAACCAAAGCCTTCCTTGTAAGACTTCACAGAGCCTTGGCTGTATTAACAGGCACAGAAGGTAGTCTTTCCTGAAACACTTAAAAAGATTGAGTTAGGGGCGCCTCGGTGGCTCAGGCAGTGGCTAAGCCTCTGCCTTACGCTCAGGTCAGGATCCCAGGGTCCACATCGGGCTCTCTGCTCAGCGGGGAGCCTGCTTCCTCCTCTCTCTCTGCCTGCCTCTCTGCCTACTTGTGATCTGTCAAATAAATAAATAAAATCTTAAAAAAAAAAAAAAAAAAAAAAAGATGAGTTAGGAGCTTGCAGTATCTGGGACATGGGTTCAGAAGCAGCGGTTTTGCCCAGGGTCTCAAACCCCGACCCCCCAAACTGTAAACTTCATCTGTAAAGGCCTGGGCGGGGGGGGGGGGTGCGTGGGAGCAAGAAAGGGAGCTGCCAATGCATGAATAGCACAACTGATCGAAAACCCAACCCTTCCAACAGCCTGAAGCCCTCCTCCTCCAGATTCGCGACGTCTGCCAACAGGAGGACGTCGGCTTCTCCGTCCAGGACAGTTTTTGTATTGTCACCACGATCCACAGAAAAGTAACTCCTATCAGCACGTACTAGGTCAATCAAACATCCAGAGAGCTAAGGCAGGGCCACAGCGTTTCCGTTTCTCTTTGCTAAGCTCCGGAAGCATCCCGCAGGCGCCGGCTCCCGGTTGTCCTACACACGCCACCCTTCACTCGGCGTCTGCCGTCTGCCCAGCGCGGGCCAGGAGGACACTGTCACCTTTACGGAAAGGAAAAGCGAGGGGCCACCCCCAGCCTGCTGCTCTTCCTTGACTCTGGAAGGCTAACAAAGAAGAAAAGTCCCGTCCGCCGAGAACTCTGGAAGCCAGACGTGGAGCTGGTATTTCAAACAACAGGTTTTAGGGCAGCATTTCCAAAGCTAACCTTCGAGATTATCGCTCTGGCCTCTTCTACAGTCTTCTTTAAAACTTGCTTCATTTTCTCATTTGGAGCTATGAAAATAAAACAGGGAAGAGGGAGAGAGATGGCCATCTTTAAAACCGGTCTCCCACGTGCTAACCCCGCCCCTGGCTGAGTCGGGGAGCTGGGAGACGAGAGAAGGACCCGCACGAACTTGGGCCAGGGGCGCCGGAGAGCTGGCTGTGAGAAGGCACGGAAGACTCTCTCACAGCTTAATTTCTTAACGAAGAAAAGCAGGGATTAGACAATGAAAATGCTAGGGGCATCTGGGTGGCTCAGTGGGTTAAGCCTCTGCCTTCGGCTCCTGTCATGATCCCAGGGTCCTGGGATCGAGCCCCACATTGGGGCTCCAGAGAGCCTGCCTCCTCCTCTCTCTCTTTCTCTCAAAAAAAAAGAAAAGAAAAGAAAAGAAAAGAAAAGAAAAGAAAATGCTAGATGCATAAAGCTGTGTTAGAACAGAAAAGGCTAATTTAAGACAATGTCGGTTGAAAGACCAATTATGAACAATGAACCGGTTCTTATGAGATAACTATTATTTTTCTCATTGGTGTAGTTCCTTCTAAAAAGCAAAGAATCTCTCCAAACTAACAATGAGTCTATGTACGAAAAGATGTAGAAGACAGTCAGCCATTTTCCAGGCTAAAACTCAATGGAGATAATACTAAAAATTCCCATTATCTTCAGTATTTTTTTACAAAAATTTTTTGAGCCTGTAAAGTCCTCTAGGGAGGGGCGCCTGGGTGGCTCAGTAGGTTAAAGCCTCCGCTTTCGGCTCAGGTCATGATCCCAGGGTCCTGGGATCGAGCCCCGCATCGGGCTCTCTGCTCAGCAGGGAGCCTGCTTCCTCCTCTCTCTCTCTGTCCGCCTCTCTGCCTGTCATCTCTGTCAAATAAATAAATAAAATCTTTAAAAGAAAAGTCCTCATAGGGACACTTTTGTATTTCTTTTGCCCCTAACAGTGTTTCAGGGGCACAGCGATACTTAGGTGTTTAATTAGTCTTTTAAGTGAGTTTTCCTGCAAGTTCAAAGGGACTGGCTCTCTGAGCGGTCAGCACCTTTTCTCCTTGCAATCCCACCCAATGGCGCCTCGCTACAGGGGGACACTTTCGAATGCTCTGACACGCTCTGAGCTGCGGGCTCTGCTCTACGCCGCGGAGAGGCACGCCCTCCATGAGAACAGAGACCCGTGGACCGACACTGATTTCCTTCTTTTTCACGGAATCTCAGTACCTGCAAACCATAGCAGAACAGAACCTTCGATCCCCTGCAAATGATGAGGCTGAACCACATAAAACTGCCAATAGTTACCATCTGTTACCCACAAATACGGCAGCTTCAGGTGGTTCGGCTCCCAGATTTAAGAGCAGCAGCATTGGAGGCAGAAACAGCAGCCGATGCGTCCGTCTGCTCCCTGCCCAGCTCACTCCGGATCTGCCCCCAAGGACTGAGGTGTACCATGCAGCATTTCATCGGTTTGTCCAGAAAGCTGAGGCCCGTGTTTTCACAGAAAGGGCCTCTTGCACACTTGCTGCTGTACTCAGGCATGCACACAGAAGACACAAGCTGGATTACCTTGCCCGTTCCTTCGGCCAATATCATCCTTTTTAAATTCTGAGCCCCCGCTGGGTACACACTTCTCGCCCCACTCGTCCCTCAACTTCAGTTCTTCAATCTGGTCGTCGGTCAGTCCTTGCATATTGGGAGGGAGAAATACGCCATGTTCTGCTAATTCTTCCATTTCTTCAAAATAAGAGAGTCAGACAACATGTATCATTACAACGCTTTCTACCCACATTGAAATGTAAGCTCCCTAGAGCTTAGGGATCTTGCCCGTTGGGTCCCTATTTTATTCACCGAACACTTAGATGTCACTTGCTTTGTGCCAGGCCTGCCCTTGACCTTTGACAAATGGTCACAGACATGCCCTACGTTAACAGCAGCACGGAGAATTTAGGGGCTCACTGTGGTCACCGGCAGCAGCGCTGGACTTCCCTGCTCTGACCCTCAGCTGTGTTGTACTTCCTGGCCCTCAGGAGGCACAAATTCAAATTCACTGATACTCTGAACACATATCCACAGGGGCGTTACAATTTCCAAGTGTGCTCACATGGATTATTTAATTTCACCTTGTAGCTTTGCGCAGTGGCAGTATCGGAGCCAATGAGGTTTATCTGAGGCGCGATTATTGCTAATTAATTTCACCTTGTGAGGTAGGTCAGAGAAGCAACATCCTCATCTTCCCTCATGTACAGCTAGCTCTAGCATCTGAGGCTTTCATGGCCTTGTGTTTGTAAATACACGCTTCATAAATAATTTAGGTAACCCATCAGTGGGGAGGATGTGAGGCAATGCACACCCTTCCAAAGGGACAGAGATGGAAGGAGACTGGTTTTCTAGTATCATGCTCACTATTCAAAAACATGGCTGTATATATTTCCTATCCCACATATATTTACTCTGAATAATCCACATTTTAGCCTTGCAAAATTGCCTGCCCTTCTTTTCTTCCTCTAGAAAAGCACACAGATCTAGGTCTTCCCATAGCACTGTAGGAAGACACTAGACGGCCTGTAATAACACGATACTACAAAACAAAGGCTGTAACTTCATGGGGTCTTTGCTGCCTCTCTCCCCACCAGACTCAAAATAACTGGGGGCAGGGGCTGGTCTCAGTCATCCTTATCTCTTGAAAGCATAGCACCTGGGCCTGCCTGGATCAGTTCAGTGGGCGCTGGAGAACACACGAATGAGTCACTAACATGACTATTAACATCTGGCACCACGTTTTCAACTGGTAATTTTATAGAAAATGAAACTGGGAGTCCCTTTTCTCCCCAAGTGCTTTAATTAAAAAAAAAAAAAGTAATATTGACCTTGTTTTAAAATCAATAAATTTTACTAAGAAACTTTATGTCTATCTCATAAAGGTAGAAACCATACCCTTAAGGAGTTCTCCATGGCACAAAAATCACATCATATAGTTACAGAAACACTCAGTTAACATTCTGGATCACATCTGGAGTACGCTCATGTCCTAGCTACTAGCTGCACTTGACTCTTTATATTTAAATTAAAATTAAATACAATTAGGGGCGTCTGGGTGGCTGGGTCGGTTGGGCCTCTGCCTTCAGTTCAGGTCATGATCCCAGGAGCTCCCTGCTCAGCGGGGAGTCTGCTTCTCCCTCTCCCTTTGCCCCTCCCCCTGCTCATGAACGCTCTCTCTCTCACTCAGATAAATAAATAAAATATTTTATGAAATATATATGTAATTAGAAACACAGATCCTGGGTCGTGTTCCGCTAGTGGGTGCCTTACTGGACACACAAATAAGGAACACGTCCCTCCGGGCAAAAAGCCCCCGGACAGTGCTGCTCTCGAACGTTGACATTAGTGACCAAACGCCGTAATATGAGGAGAAGGTTCGTGTTTCCTGGCGAAGGGCAGGAACAGCAAGACCTTCAGCCGGCCTTCCCACGCCCGGGGCACCGTCGTTAAGTCAGGTGCTTACCCCCTTGAAATGAATTCACCTTTTAGTTATTTTAAAGTAGGCTGGACGCCCAGTGTGGAGCCCAGGTGCGGGGCTTGAACTCACAACCCTGAGATCAAGACCCGAGCTGAGATCCAGCGGGACGCTTAACCGAGACACCCAGGCTCCCCCGAATTCCCTTCCACCCGCCCCTCCCACCGCACAACTGCACCGCACCTGCTCGGCGGCCCGGAGTGGCGCGCCCGCGACTCATCCCCTCTCCGGGCCTAGTTCACTCCCGGCCCCGCGGCGCCGCGCCCAGCCCCCGGCCTCGCCCGCCCGCCGGGTGCCGGCGTCTGCGCTCGCTCCGCGGGCTCTTCAGGCACCTCCGGGGACCCCGGCGTCCCCCTCCAAGCGCGCCAGCCGCACGTCTTCGCACATCTTAGCAGACCTGCCCCGCACCCCCAGGCCAGCCGGCCGGAGCAAGGCTCGCGGCTCCCGCCGCACGTCCCCACGGTAGAGGACCCGCTCCTCCTCCCCGCCCGGGCCCGCCCCGGCTCGGGCTCCACGGTCCGGGCCGCAGACTCGCGCGCCGCCGGGCCTCACCTGAGCAGACGCGCTGCACCTTGAGCCGCGCGTTGTAGACCCGGGCCATCCGCACCGTGAGCTCCTCCAGCTCCGTGCTCCCCGGCGCCTGGAGCAGGAACTGGCTCTCGTCGCCCCGTTTCACGTGCAGAAGAACCATGGCGGCCGCGGAGACCCCGCCGAGGCGGCGAGGAGGCCCGGGAGGCCTTAAACCGCAGGCGAGCGGCCACCGCGCACGCACTAACCGCTGCTAGGAGACGGCAGCGGAGACGGAACTCGCGGCTCCGGCTCCAGCGGTATCGGGACCGGGGAGGAGAGGGCACTCGCTCCCGGAAGTGGCTGTTGCCAGGAGCAACAAAGAAACACACGGGCCTCCGGCTCCAGTCGGAAGCGTAAGGTGGTTAAGCCGCAGTGCGCGAGTCCAGGCAATGTGTTCCCGGAAGCAGGTGCTGCGGGGCAACGATCCACGCAGTCGGAGAGGGCCGCGGTCCTGGCCGGCACCCCGCGGGGGCGGGGATAGAGGAAGGGCTAGCCGAGCCCCGCCCCCGGAAGTGCCTGTTGTCTGGGCGACCGCCCCCACAGAAGCCAAGCCGCCGGAGGGGGGCGCGGAACGCCCCGCGACTCGCCTGGGCCCGGGGTTCCACTCAGGGAGATGGGTGGTGGGAGGAGGCTGCTAGGTCGGGACTGGGTGGGGTGGTGGGCAGGTCCAGAACCGGAGCCGCGCAGCAGGAGCCCACGGCCGCTCCGAGTCTCAGCGGGGTTTCCGCCGCCCGCGGTCACCACTTCCGGAAGTCCTGCCTGCTGTTTCCGGTCTGGAGAAGTTCCGGGTGGTGCGCGCGGGTTGCTGGGTCTGGGCGTCGCGGGGCAGGCGAGAGCGGTCGCGGCACCGTGTGCGGGCTGATTCGGAGTCGGGTATCCGGGGAGGCTCAAGCGGCTGCCGCCGGAGCGACTGTCCCCAAACTATCCAGCGACTCACCGCCCAGCAGATGCTTACTGAGCAGGCGCTGTTTCTTCCCTTCCCTGCTGGCCAGAAGTTCATCCCTCGTTTATCCTGAATACATTGTGAATTTATGGAGCCAACTACTGCTTCGAACTTGGTCGATGGTGCCTTGTGAGAACCATTTATCCACAGACTCCTGTATTTCAGGGTCTCTGGGTATAATTTTTAATATTAAAAGTGTGCAAAACTCATGTACTGGCCATCCACTTTTGTTTAAATATGTAGTTTGTTGATCATTTGGTAGAAGATCTGCCAAATTTCCACAGATCAAGCCCTTGAAGTACCTTTAATCTTTGTCCGCACTGATTTTTGCCTTTGTAATCCTGCTAAACTTTATTCTTTTATTACATTCCTGTCGGTGGTTTCTTGTTTTTGTTTTTGTTTTTTTCTGCTCATATAGGCCATGTCTCACAATTTTGGGTGTAGCTTTTTCTCAGTGTGTTTCTGGTGGTCATAAATTGTTCCAAAATCTCGTCTTGCCACCACGGAAGTGGGTTCTGAATTTTCAGACAAAACGTGAGATTTGTGTGCTCTTGTGCAGTTTGGCAACTTTCCTCAATATTTTAGGTACTGTTGCATTTCTAGGGTGAAGGGTATCTTGGACCATTTGTATCTAATGAAGCAATCCATTAGTGATGACTGCTGAGGGCTAGATAATTAATAGGTCATTCATGAGTGCTGCTAGATACCAGACAGCCAGGGAAGAAAAGAACACATTTTTAGTGTATTGAAAAAGTTTTTTAAAAGCCCTAACACATTAAAGATACAATTAAAGTTCCTATGTATCACTCTCTGATTCCATTCTCTTCTTCCCCTTCTCTACAGGTAAATACTACCCTGAGTTTCTCGTTACCATTGGCTATTTTTCTACCATCAATACATGTATGGCTCACTAAAGAATAGAGTTTTATATAATGTTTTATATAAATGGTTCATACTGTGTTATTTGATAAGTTGCCATTGGTTCCATAATGATTCACTAATTTTTTATTCTCACTTCATTAGATTGACTAATATTGCCTTCACTTGTTTTCACTGATGTATAGTATTCCACTACATGAACAGGTCACTCCATTCCCCTGCTGGTGGTTATTGTATTTCTGGTTTGTACCATTACAAACAATGGATGTCCTGCTCCACGTGTACTATAATTTTTCTACAAGTTAAACTTCTTATGATAGAGTATATGAGTCTTACTGGACATTGTTAAGTTGCTCTCTAGAATTAATTTGCTGACCTACTCTTCTCAACAACAGTGTATGAATTCCCATTCTTCCACATGTTTACTAAATCTTGATGTGGTCAGACTTATGTTTCTAAAACTAATGAACAGGCATTTTTGATTTATACATCAGCTTTTTGTGAGTTTGGTTGTCCTGTGTCAATCACCATTACTATAGTTAGTTTGTGGACTTGAGGTTACATGTGAAGGGGATGAAAAGATAAGTTACAGATTGGGAGAAATATTTGCAAAGCACATAGCTAACAAAGGGCCAATATACAGAATAGACAAAGAACCCTCAAAACACAATTGTAAAAAAAAAAACCCAGTCCATTTAGAAAATAGGCAAAAGACACATATTTCACTAAAGAAGATATTAGGTGGCAAATGAACACATGAAAAGATGTTCCCTACAATCAGCTTTTTTTGTTTGTTTGTTTATTTGACAGACAGAGATCACAGGTAGGCAGAGAGGCAGGCAGATGCGGGGCATGGGGTGGGAAGCAGGCTCCCCATCGAGCATAGAGCCTGATGTGGGGCTCGATCCTAGGACCCTGAGATCATGACCTGAGCCAAAGGCAGAGCTTAACCCACTGAACCACTCAGGCACCCCCCACGATCAGCTTTTAAGGAAACAAAGCCACAATGATATATCCTCCACTAAAATGGCTAAAACAAAAAACTGCAAATGCTGGCAAGTACGCAGAGAAATTGGCTCACTCATACATTGCTGAGGGGAATGTAAAATAGTCCATTCTGGGAAACGGTTTGGCAGTTTTTTTTAAGATACAAGCATGCAACTACACCATGATCCACCAGTTGTACTCCCGGGCATTATCCCAGAGAAGTGAAAACTTATGTTTACCCAAAAATCTGTAGAGGAATATTTGTAGCAGCTTTATTTATAATAGCGCCCAACTGGGAACAACCCAGAAGTCCTTCAGTGGGTGAGTGAGTGGTTAAACCAGCCGTGGTACATCCATACCATGAAATGCCACGTGGTGATAAAAAGAAGTGGACTAGGGGCATCTGGGTGGCTCAGTCAGCTAAGTGTCTGATGCTTGATTTCGGCTCGGGTCGTGATCTCAGGGTCCTGGGATCAAGCCCTGTGTTGGGCTCTGCCCTCAGCACAGAGTCTGCGTGGAATTCTCTCTCTCTCCCTCTTCCTCTGCTCTTCCTCCTGCTCATGCTCTAACATAAATGCTCTCTCTCCAAAATAAATGAAATCATTAAAAAAAAAAAAAGAATGGACTATTGACACATGCAGTTTAGATGAATCTCCAGAGAATTATGCAGAGTAAAAAAAGTCAATCCTGAAAGGTCACATACTACTCTTGAAGTGGCAAAATTATAAAAATGGAGAATAGATTTGTTGTTGCCGGGAGTTAAGGACAAGTGAGGGGAGAAGGGATGGGAAGGCAGCGGGGAAAAGGGCAACACAAAGGATCTTCCCAGCGATGGAACTGTTTTGCATCAATGTTAAGGTCCTGGTGGTAGTATTTCACTATGGTTTTATAAAATATTACCATGCAGGGAATTGGGAGGGGGGGTACTGCTTAAAGGGCACATGGGATCTCTCTGTATTATTTCTTACAACTGCATATATATACATATCTCAATCATCAAAATCAAAAGTTTCTTTAAAAGCTTATCATTCTCGGGGCACCTGTGTGGCTCAGTGGGTTAAGTGTCTGCCTTCGGCTCAGGTCATGATCTCAGGGTCCTGGGATCGAGCCCCACATCAGGCTCTATGCTCAGCAGGGAGCCTGCTTCCTCTCTCTCTGCCTGCTTCTCTGCCTAAATGTGATCTCTGTCAAAAAAATAAAATCTTAAAAAAATAAATAAAAGCCCATCATTCCTATAACTTTTTAGAGGTTAATGAACATAATTCAGTGATTTAAGAATCAAGGTTAGGGGTGCCCGGGTAGCTCAGTTGGTTAAGCATATGACTCTTGGTTTTGGTTCAGGTCATGATCTCAGAGTCATGTCATCGAGTCCCCCAGTGGGCTGTCCATGCTCAGCAGGGAACCTGCCTGAGGTTCTCTCTCTCTCCCTCTGCCCCGCCCCCCCATGCTCACACACTCTCTCTTGCTCTACAATAAATAAAATCTTTTAAAAAATAAAAAGAATCAAGGCTACTGTCTTGAATAGCAATCATATAGGACTGAAAAAGTCAATAACCAGAAGAACTACTAGCCTTGGTCTTGCACTTTGGGTCTTCTTAGGTCTGTCTCTTATGCCTGGCTGTCCTTGGGTCTATCTCCCTTCTCCCCCCACTTGTTTCTTATGCTGTGGGTGAAAAAAATCATCGTTCCTGCTTCAGTGTTATTTTCAAGCCAAGAAGACTTGGAATGAGGGCCTCTCTTACAGAGTAAGTGCATAGACTTCTTAATGATGATTTATAGTCTCAGAATGTCTTCTTACTTCTAAAGTATTACATGGAGAAGTGAAACAGATGAAACAGGGTCTTGAATTAAAATAACCTGATTTGACAATGCGAGTTAATCCCCAATTGTCATTAAACTTGGATACGAAAAGTTCAAAGAAAGTGGCTGAGAAAAATTCTTCCCTCTTGAGCAAAGCAGTCAGCATGGTAAAGACACGTATATTTATTTCATATGACAGCACATTTCACAGGATATGTACAGAATGTTGGTATACCACTGACTTTAATACTGTATTTCTATAAAGTATATAGTTATAAATATTGTATGCCACATAAGCAATAAAATTCTTACATATAAACAGCAATCTACTATAGAGAACAAAGAATTCACGAGGAGATCCTTAGTGTCTAATGTCTGCTCTGCTTTTAACAGAACTGGTAAATATTTTAATAACACAGAATAATGGCTAGTTATTTGCAGCATACCTTTGACTTTCAGAACTCTGTGTCCTTTCAGCAACATGCCAAATACAGTTTTCCTGATAAAGGCTGAGCTGCTGCCTGATATGTATATTGTAGACAGTAGTTTATACTCAATAGGAAACATTGCTCACAGAACCGCGATCTGCACTAGTGAAGTAGATAATGAATTCTGCTAAGGGAGAGCAAATACCATATACACTAATCACATAGATGTTAAAGCCACAGTTTCAACAAGTTAATTCACATTCTGAAGCACACTGCTTATAGTAATACTGCTGTTTAAAATATACTACTGCTGAAATGATTAGAACCCTCAAAAAGCACAATATAAAACTCACAAGAGTTATTTCTAACAGCAAATCTGGGCTGTCAACAGAGAGAGGATTACTTCTATAAATATAGTCTTTTGATAACATTTGAGCATTTAGAAAAGTGCTTTTTTTCCTACTAGATTTGCTTTACATATTTGAGTGCAACTCAGTTTGCTGTGCTTTTCTCCATTTTACACAATCTTAGCCATGAATTCTATTTTCTGATATTCTCCCAATGCACCTCTCTGAAGGTTAAATGTGGACAATGGAATTTAGGTGGACATATACAACTCTTTATATAAAAGGAACATTAATATAAGTCTTACCGGGTAAAGATGATTTTAACTTAAACAACAAAACAACTATTGCCCAATGAGTTTTCTTTTGGGGATTACTGAATGGTATCAAAATACTACACTGTGTAAAAATTCTGTGAACTTCATAAAATTAATAAAAGCAGGATCAGTTGCATACTGGCAGTGCAGGAGACAAAACCCACAGCTGATTTGAGGGGTGGCCTCTAATGATGTAAAGCAGCATCACGGAGCCTCTCAAGGGGACAGAGCACACACTCCAATTCCCCAATTCCAAGCATTCTGAGTAGATCCCCAATTCCAGGCATTTTGAGGACTGCTGCCTTCCTGCTAACGAAGTTCCAGAGTGAAAGCAGCAAAGACGAAGTGTGGGAGGGAAAAGGGCGACATACACCTTAGTGCAGAGAGAGGGGAGTGCGTTTAGCTCTAAAATTTCTCATTAAACTTGGAGGGATGTGCCTTCCTGACAGATAAGGCCACAGTGCTTTTTTGTAAGGGCCAGAATGTCCATCCACAAAATTGACTGCTTCCAGCTGCAAGAACCCCCTCCCAGAGAGAAGCATTTGGGGGTGCTGGAGTGCAGTAACAAAGATGTGTGTGTTCAGAGGAGCAGGACGGAATGGCAGGAAAATCTGGTAGTGAGATTCTAGGTTTGGAAAGAAAGTCAATGAAATGTCCACAAATTTCATTTATAGCCATCCTTTCGGTAATGAAATGCTGAAAAGTGAATTCTGTTAGAACTTTTAGGTAAAATCTGGTCTGAGTTACAGCCTAGAATTTAAGTTATGAGTTTTACAATTATATAAAAGTGTGTATATGTGTATGTGTGTGTGTGTAGTGTGTACACACACTTTTTTTTTAAGCCATGCCTTTCAAAACTGTTTCAGTCTAACTTTGATAGCTCTTTGGTGAATACTTAGAAACACCAATTGTTTCCAAGTACAAAAGAGCTGGCAGAAATGTCAGCTAGAAGTTTGGGGTTTTTGAGTTTCTTCAGAGAAGACTGGCAAAGAATTTCTGTATAAGGACTACTTTTTTCCCAAAGTAGTTTTGAGCACTGTTTGTGGCTACTACTCTCTCTTACTTATCCGAACAGAAACACACCAAAACTCCAGGTATTAATGAGAAGGACTTTTTTTCCTTATTTCCAATATACACATATTCCAACTCTGTACACATTAAATAGTGGTATTTTATGACAACATCAGTGCACTGAACAATTACTTATTGCACATAATGAATAACTAATGCCCAATTCTTTTGGCTCTAACCTGCCCAAACAAAACAAAACAAAAAACCAATTGTTTTCTATCGCATAACCTTATCTTTCTGTAAAATCTAGTGTAGGTGATGCCTTAGATGCCAAGGTTGTGAAAGGGGCTCCAGAAGGGGTGGTGGCAGGGGGGAGCAGAGGGACAGGAGGTGGAGGTGGCCTTCTTGACGCACAGAAAGGAACATTTGTACCTTTATTCCAGTCATCATCAAAGGTCGTGCTGGAGCCAGAAAGTGAACTCGGCTGGTGATCCAGTAAGTCTGGACAAGCTAACTTTGACTTCCCTTTCACACCAAAGTCGTCTTCTTCCTCGAAGGTTACCCATCCTTTTGGGTTGCTGATTTTTGCCGTGGACTGGCCCTGCAGATGAAAACTGTCCTTAAAACCATCCAGTGAAGATGCGGGCTTGCTACTGGTTCGACCCAGAGGCTTCAGAGAAGGGAAAGGATTGTTAGCAACAGGCTCTTCTTTGGAGAGCCATGAAGTTGCCTCAGATTCTTGAGACTCGGCTCTAAATGGGTTTCCGGGAGTGGCGGTCCTGTCCGTAAAAGGATTTGTGCTGCTCAAGCTAGTAACAAATGGGTTTGGAGAACACCGCATATTTTCCTGGGATTTACTCCGGGCTGGAATTGGAGGCATGCAACTTACAGAACTCAAAGTAGTCACATTACTTTGTGTTGCAGAAGGCAACTGAACCAACCCCTTTGGGTTTGGAGTTAGAACAGATGATGTTTGAACAGATAACTGAGGCTTGGATACAGCAAGCACATTAAATGACAGATCTTCAAACGGGTCACTCTTTAAGGGTGATTCCAGTCTGACAGCAGAGACTCCATTTGCTTTTACCTGAAAAGACAGCACTCAATAATCAGGAAAAAAAAAAGGTAATATATAGTTTTTAACACCTCCCTTATGCTTCCTGTCTCAATTATTATTCATTCTGGAGGGGCAAGTATACAAACTTGAAAGTAAAAATGGCTTTGTGTAGTTCGTTACTCTGGTGGTTTCGGTAAGATGAAACAACTAAAACCTTATTCTTTAAAAACTCTCTACTAAATAAACCCTTTTACACACATTTTTTAAACCCCAAAGAAATTAAAAAGAGACTGTTCCGTTCATGCAAGTCCTAATATGGTAAAATGGAGGTACAGGATTAGCAAATGACATTTGCTCATGCCCTGTTCTATCAAATGTTAGCACAAACTTCAGAAACCCATATCCAGAACTTACACTAAATCTATACATTAGACTTCCAACACCGATCTATCATGATGATGTGGTTTCATTGTTCTTTTAAATATATTTTCATTTGAAGTTAATGTTACTATGGAAACTCACCTTCACGAATGAAATGGATTTTATCAGTATATTTGTATTCATAAGCTAAAGACAACACATCTTTTCTATTTGGAAAAAAGAATTTTCAGAGCATTCTTTGCCTTTTAAGTTCTCCTTCACAGACCAAACAATGTGACAATATTCCTCGGTTGACCCTCTTCATCTTATGATAAAATGTTCCAAAACAGATGTGCTTATTAATAATCATACCCAGTGACCATTTAAAAGCAGGGGGATAGCCCATTTTCTATCTGGTGTACTCTAAAACTGAGATGAGTGCAACACAGTCCTTTCTACGTGACAGAGTTGGCTGTGAACTGGGAGGAAGAGTGTTCCGAATTACTTCTTGGTCGTAACAGGTGTGCAGCTCACAAAGAAACCAGTGGAAGTGGAGCGTGGCTATGAGCCTGAGCAAAGGCAACCTTTCTTATGGGAAGGAGAACCTTGGCCTTATCAGCAAATAAGCTCATAAGACGCTTCATTTTAATTAAAAAAAATAGCAACTGTACGTAATTATTGAAACTAAAGAGATGACTTGGATATTGATGCCGTATTTAAAGAGAAGACAAACTTGAGGTTGGAAAGGGCAGGGGAGGGAGAATTTTAGCTCAAGCCCTGCAAGTAACAAAATGGAGCACTACCCGAAATGAATTCAGATAGCTGTGAAGTCAAAATAACTAAATGTTCATGAACTGCGCTGAAAAAGAGAACAGCAGTTCTTCCCCCAAAACATAATTGCATATTTTGAAACAGTAACTTGCTACTTTAACCATAGGGAAGGCTGTTCATTTGTACAAAGAAATGATGGATAATTTCATTAAGTGAGTAACTTTCAAGTATATGATTGTTTTATTCAATTGTCCTAGGACATACTTTATAATTGAATAAACAAGCATGTTTATCTTCAACTTAATATGATAATAAATTTGTACAAAAGTAAACATTTAACAGATGCAAAACTGTATTGTAAGTGTATTAAAGGTAAACATATTTATATATGAAAATCTGCTTAAGAGAAATCTATTGGAGACATAAAAAATTACAATTAACTCTACATTACGGATAATCTCTGGATTATTACGATTAATACAACAAAATGGCAGTACCCAGTCGGGTCTGGGACCCAATTCTCCCATGGCAGATGAACAGTCCACAACACAGAAAGGAGAATTTTATGTTTTGCACACCTTAGAATAGCAGGCCCTTGGCAAGTGAATGCTCTACATTTAAATATCTTTATTTTTATATGCAAAAAAATATGTTTTCAAAATATATTAAGTATAATTTGACAGAAGCTGGATCATTTTACCCAATAACACTTGAAATTACAATGAGAGCCACACCACCATTTACTGTATTAGAATTAAGTTATAATTTCAGCAGGACTTGTGAATTAACATTTTTAAAATGATGGTACCTTTACAGAGAAAGGTGTTGGAAGGACCTTAAAATAATCCTATTATAATATTAACTTTTATCATTCTAGATCATCAGTTCTTCCTTACCAAAAATAATCCTGTTAGTAAAGTTCTTTGAAAAAAAAATTCCCAAAAGAAACCCAAGAAAAAAGGTTGAAATTTCTATTTATGTACTTATGCCATTATTAAAACAAAGACCCAGTTTGGTCTTGCCAAACAGACTTTCTAATACCTAAAGCTTACCTTCTTGGAGTTATACTTTTTAGTTTTGTTAATTTTCATTAAAAAACAAAGCAAAAAAATGGTAAAGCATTAACAAGAACTAAAATGGTTCCTAAAAAATTCGAAATACTAAGAAAAAAAAGCACGTTTATGGTATGATAATAGAATTTATTAATGTGGACAGGTGGTTTTAAAAATGGGTGAGACTTTAGATGTATGAAGCCAAAGATTCATACATCTAATGTGCTAAGACAGATGAAAAGCACAGATAAGATTGAGAAAGAGTCCAATACCTGTTACCCTGATGCTTGCTCCTGCTTTGAGAAAGGGAACACAGACATCAAAGGAGAGCGTTAGGAGGACAATCTGAGACCAACCGGCAACCCTAACAATTCAGTCTTCAAAATGCTTTTATGTCTGTATTATACACAGAACCTGAGGGCGGCAAAATGTGCAGGTCACAGCATGCGTTCAAGAGACAACTCTAATTTCTTTTGTAATTTTGCATTAAAAAAATGTATCGTTAAATTCGGGCTCAAACTTCAGTTCTGTCAGAGGCGGATGACTAGCCACTTCCAAATTTTGTTCCTACAAAAGTAATATCCCAAATAGGTTTGGGGATCTCGTAGAAAAGCAGTCTAATGTCCCCCTGCCGCTGCCAAGTCCTACGGAGAAGCCCTAACTCTCAGTGGTATGGTGTTCGGAGGTGGGGCCTCTGGGGGGTGACTGGGGTTAGATGAGGCCAGGAGGGTGGGGACTCGTGAGGGATCTGTGCCCTCAGGAAAGGACATGTCGGAGAGCTGGCTCTCTCCCCCTCTGGAAGGCCCGAGGAAAGGTCATGTGAGCACACGGCGAGAGGCAGTCTGCAAGCTGGGAAGCGAACCCTCACCAGAAGCCAGCCGTGCTGGTATCCTGATCTCAGACTTCAAGCTTCCAGAGCTCGAAGAACACACATTCCTGTGGTTTCAGCCGCCCTGTTTTTGTTACGGCAGCCCAGAAAGAGGACAACAGCCACAAGACAGCCCATGGGTTATCACCATGAGAGAAAAGTACTTTGTAAAGGTACTACCCTATTGAAAAATCAGTATTTATTTTAACAAAATGACCAGGATCCAGGCATATTCTATATTAAGCAAATTTTTAGAGGGATGATAACATTATCATTAATTCACCTCAGAATTTATTCGTGGTAAGGTACAACAAAATAAAAAACCAGAGCCTATTTTTGTTGTTTAAAAATGAAATCATCTTTCCATAACACAGCAGTATTTTTTTTTAAAACAGTCTCAAAAACAGTTTTGAGCAAATCTTCCCCAATATCTAAAGCTTACCTTATTTTAAAATATCAAAACTCATTTTTACAATTGAGGAAGTCACCACTTTGAAGTATATTAAACGTGAACAGAGTTTCCTGATTACTAAACACGAAGACTCCTGAATTTAAACGAGTACTTTTTCGATGATGTCAGGGCTACGTGTCTTGGCTTTGGCCCTGAGAGAAGAAGGTCGGAGGTATTGACTAGATCCAGAATGCTGAGATTTCCTACGTGGTCTCTTCCGTGGTCTCTGCCCTCCCTGTCAGCTCTCAGGACAACAGTATAGCAGTGAGGCTGTTCCTTCATCTCTGGCTGAATTTCCTGACTTCCAGTTCTTAGATGACAATCAGATGACTAAGGTGCCAGATGTCAGGCAGAGAAGGAAGGCATTTCTACATTTTGTACATGTTATATAGTCATCTGCATTGGACAAATCTTCTCTGTAGAAAATTATAGAGTCAAACACCATTTAAATAATAATAAAAAGGAAAGCTGGGCCATGTATGTTTTTATGTAAATACCTTGTAGATTTGGGGCAGAATTAATAACAAAGACTTGTAAAAATTACCAAGTGTTCAATTCTAAGACGATTTCACATATCACCAAAATACCAGATATGTCCTATTTTAAATTCTTATTGTTTTCAACCTATAGCTCTGGGAGATTTTTAAATTTTAGGCATTTATTATTTTTGAATAGGCATTATTTTTATGGTTCAAAATCCAAGAGGTACGAGAAGGTAAAATGCCTCCCTTCCTTCCCAACCCCTAGCACTCTCCTCTCCTTGGAGAAAATTCTTAACCACTCTGTGATCCTTTCCGAAGACAAGTCTGTACACAAACAAGAACCCCTGCTCCCCCAAGAGAGAAAAGTGTGTGTGTGTAATGTTTGGAGGAATCTGGTATCAATGACTAAAGTAAAAAGAATATTTAGAATTTAAAACAAACATCTTTGGTAGTTTCAAAGAAGTGGATAATACAAGATTCGAGGAGAATGTTCTCTACCAGGCCACACAGGAAGCACATGCTGTCTGCCACCAAATCACCACACCCATTCCGATGAAAAACAGAAATCAAAACAACAGACAATGACCTAAGAAAATGATAATGCAGTAGTCATGGGAATATTCGCCCTATGGTACATCCATGTTATTTTCTACTGAAAACTGAAATCTTACTGAACAGTTGGCTCTTTCTCAAGTTTTGCAGAGTACTGTATCTATGTTCATACTGGTTTAAGAATACTTAAACCGTTACAGACTTAGGAATTAAGGTTCACTTTTACTATAAAATAGAGGCTCACTTTCTCTCTTAAAAAAGTAGTAGAAAGCTCCAAAATGGCTAGTTTGAAAGTTTTTTTGCCCTCCAATTATATCTAAAAAAAATTTTATTCAACATCCCTTTGGGTATTCCAATAAAGTTAAAAAAAATTGTTCTTTAAGATTTACTTATTTGAGAGAGAAAGAGAGGGTGCATGTGTGCGCATGGGGAAGGGGCTGAGGGAGAGGGAGAGAACCTCAAGCAGCCTCCCCATGAGTGCAGAGCCCAACATAGGGCTGGATTTCAAGAACCTGAGGTCACAATCTAAGCCAAAATCAGAGTCGGGCACCCAACCGACTGAGTCACCCAGGCACCCTGCCCTCCAATTACATAAAAACAAAACAAAACAAAAAAACCAAGAGTACACATTACAAGAAAATGAGAAGAAAAATTCATTTGTGGTTTGAAGGATTTCTATAGTGTTTTATGAATCACTGACATCCTCAATTTTCTGAACTAAAAAATGTAGAATACTTTATGCTATTGATCAGCTTAAGAGAACATTTTATTTCTCTCAATTATATATACTTCTTCAGTTTTTACAAAGGTGACCAACTGTCTGGGAAAGAGCTGAGTGTTAGCAATAGTCATTTTAAGACCCATGTTTACTTTAATATCTGTATTTCACCACATAGAAGCCCAAGAAGCTGTTGACTTCTGCCTACTAGCTGGACATCTCCAGATATCTGTAAAAATAGATACAAACTATTATTTATAAATGTGCCTAAGGGGCATTTGCCAATGTGTACTATTTGTGTGTTTTAGATCTTCACAAAGTTTAAAAGCAGACTTCTAAAACTTCACCCATTTCTTTGGCCTTGATGGCATTTTCAAGTTAAAACTTTGGGATAAAATAAATTGTAAGGCTGGACAACAAAAAGTGTTCTTACTAAGCACAAATTTTAACGATTTTACCCAAATGTATATAACAAACTAAAATCACATCCAATAAAGTAGAACAATTTAACTTGCATGACGACCCCTGTATAAAAATAACTGTATGTACACACCACAAGTCTTTCCAGTGTGAAGGCAGGTCGGTAGAGCAAAAGTCCTTGTGATCCTCTAATTTTCACCCACGAAGGCAATGGCAATGCTTTCGGTGCAACACTAATGAGGTGACCTCATTCTTTGGATGGTTTCTACTTGGTCATTGAGCACACAGCCAAAACATCTGAACTGGTCCAATGACTGACCCGGAAACACCTGAGGACCCCAGGGCCCACTCCGCCACAGAGAAGGACTACCGCTTGCCACTAGAGGAACGAAAGGATCATTCTCTGCTTGCTGGAAATTACCACACTGCCAAATGGTAAGGCATCTCTCTCCAGAAAGTGAAAGCCAAAACTAATATACTAGCTGTGAACAACAAGAAAAATACACTCCTGTTCGTCTTAATATATTAACTATCCAAAGTAAAATGTGCATTTAAAAAAATGAAAAAGTCACAGACACTGTAAATGTTAACAAGATAAAACAGCCCGGGAACCACTTGGAAATGCCCTCAAGACCCCGATTTCAAGCTTGCTCTCTGAGAACCCCTGATCTCAGCGAAGACTATGCCAGAGGCTTTTTAGGGAGATCCTGTTCATCCGCGGGACTTACCTGTGGTTGTGAGGAAGGCTCTGAAGGCAAGCTGTGGGACGACCTGCTGCGAGGGGGTGGCTGAGGCGGCGTTTCCAAGTTGGGCTGGGCGGCAGACTGAGGCGAAGGGGCCGCGACAGGGACAAGAGGCTCCTGCAGCTTCTGACCAGGCGGGGGCGGAGAAGGCTGCACAGGAAGGGCAGCCTGAGGCTTCAGCGGTTCAGGAAGAAGAACGGACCCTACACAGTGAATTTTCAGATGTTAGGCATTTTCTAGAAAAACGTATTCTGTCCTTCCTTCTGTGAGGTGTTGGGGTGTTCTTGTCCCCCACTCCCTCTCCGAGCAGCCTCATTTCTTGCTGCCGGGAGAAGGAAGGGTATCCTTACTAGAGTACGTTGCGGAAGGTGAGAGGAGGGGAAAAGGGCACATGAAAAATTTCAGAATGAAACTAGAATTTCTAATACAGGGTCTACCTTTCGCCACTTCTGGTGGTTTGCTTTGGCCTTCAGGGGTCAGTCTGCCAGCAGATGCCCGAGCATGGCTCTGCGGGGCA
Organism: Neogale vison; assembly: GCF_020171115.1. Lineage (NCBI taxonomy): Eukaryota > Metazoa > Chordata > Mammalia > Carnivora > Mustelidae > Neogale > Neogale vison. The sequence continues at coordinate 12,091,120 of NC_058096.1, read as the reverse complement.
CTGATCACTCCAGCACGGGGTGGAATAGTCTAAAAATGGGAAAAAAACATTTGAGACATTTACTCAACCCAGACGCCGCCACAGACATGTTAATGCGGGGTGTAATATTATATGCGGTAAAGGACTTTTAGAGTGGATGTTAACTAGACAGCTACAACAGGAAAGACAAAGCTTTCTGTCTCAGAAATGCTCTGCCCGTTTCTTACTAGGAATTAGAAGTGGTTTCATCAGAAGCAGCCCCTGCTCTTCTCCAGAGAGTTCCAGCTCCAGGGTCCCACAACTAAGCAAGGGCCCCCCATCCAGTGCCAGGCACCACCGGACAAGCCACTGGTTCTGGTTTCCGTCTTCTTTTATTACTTACTTGTTAGATCCAAAAGAAAATGTTCATTTGGGTAAATATTAGAGTAATTTCGTGTGTACGAGAACAAAGGCTAAACACAGAAAACCCCAGATTTACAGGGAAGGGAAAAGCGCTGTGGCACCATCCATGCTCCGACTCTTCCTACCTTCAGAACCAGTTAGTACATGGACTCCTATCATAAATGTTCTCCCTTGCGATCCGGCTATAAAATTCTTCTTCTCAAAGGATGACTTTCTGTCCTCATTAATTACTCAGATAATGCCTTAAAAAGCTGCCCAAACACACTGCCATCTCATAAACTTTGAGATTCTAAGTTATTTAGGGACCATAATTACTGAAGGACATCACTTTTGTTCAAATAATAAATAAAGTATGTGTGTGTGTGTGTGTGTGTGTGTATATATATATTTTTTATTTTTTAGGGAAGGAAAATTCTTATGAAACTTTATTCACCATGAATTTTTCTACATTTCTAAAGACTTTTCTGTAAAACAAAGCTTTGGTTTAGTGTCAGATAATACTATGGCAATAAAACACATCACTATGAGAGACTATGGACTCTGAAAAACAATCTGAGGGTTTTGAAGGGGCGGGGGGTGGGAGGTTGGAGGACCAAGTGGTGGATATTACAGAGGGCCCAGATTGCATGGAGCACTGGGTGTGGTGAAAAAAATAATGAATACTGTTATGCTGAAAATAAATAAAAAATAAATTTTAAAAAAAACACATCACCTACTATCCTTGAAGGCTATAGTCTTAGTTTCGGAGAATCATTTGCTCTACCTTGTACCTAGCATCTCACTTTTTTTTTTTTTATTAACATATAATGTATTATTTGTTTCAGGGGTGCAGGTCTGTGAATCATCAGTCTTACACAACTCACAGCACTCACCATAGCACAGACTCTCCCCGATGTCCATCATCCAGCCACCCCATCCCTCCCCCTCCACCCCCCAGCAACCCTCAGTTTGTCTCTTATGCTCCTCCCCGATTCCAACTTATTTCATTTTCCCCTCCCTTCCCACAACGATCTCCCCACTCTGCCTCTCAAATTTCTTATATCAGAGAGATCATGTGATAATTGTCTTTCTCTGATTGACTTATTTTGCTTAGCATGATACCCTCTAGTTCCAAACACGTTGTTGCAAATGGCAAGATGTTGGCTTTTTGATGGCTGCATAGTATTCCACTGTGTGTGTGTATGTGTGTGTGTGTGTGTGTGTGCGCGCACGCGCCCATTCATCTGTTAACGGACATCTCGGCTCTTTCCATAGTTTGGCTATTATGACATTGCTGCTCTAAAAACTGGGGTGCACATGCCCCTTCGGATTACTACATTTGTATCTTCTGGGTAAATAGTAGTAGTGCAAATGCTGGCTCATAGGGTAGCTCTATTTTCAACTTTCTGAAGAACCTCCATACTGTTTTTCAGAATGGCTGCACCAGCTTGCATCCCCACCAACAGTGTAGGAGGGTTCCCCTTCTCTGTATCTTCACCAACATCTGTTTTTTCTGACTTGTTAATTTTAGCCATTCTGACTGGTGTGAGGTGGGACCTCACTGTGGTTTGGATTTGTATTTCCCTGAGGCCAAGTGATGTTGAGCACTTTTCATGTGTCTGTCAGCCATTCCGATGTCTTCTTTGCAGAAATGTCTGTTCATGGCTTCTGCCCATTTCTTGATTGGATTATTTGTTCTCTGGGTGTTTGTTATCTTTGAAGAGTTAATGTTATCCTTAAAGGGTACCCTGGAGGTCATCAAGTGCCATTCCCTCATTTTAGAGTTGAGGAAACTAGGCCCTGACACGTGATTTTCTGAGATAACACACCTGACTGACAGCAAACCGGAACCCAGACCCTAAACCCGCTGGCCCTCAGGCTAGGTGTTGCCTACCGGTCTGGCTGCACTGTATCCAGCAGGTCCTGGGCCTGTGAGTCCTGCCTGAGGAGAAGGCTGATTGCGTCCTGAAACAAAGACATCACACCATGTGTTTAAGTTTTGTTTTTTTTTGTTTGTTTGTTTGTTTTTTAGAGAAAGAAATAAGAACCCATGTACTTCTATCCCAAGTGTCTACATGGTCCAGTTTTAAGGTTAAGGAGCTAAATTCAAGTGTTTTTACCTATATTATCTTTCCGTGTTGTTCCAGGGCTTTTGGGTGCTTTGAAGCATGAAGGGGAAAAGAAACGAGTCATAAGTAAGCAATCAAGCAACACTGCGTAACATCAGTTGGCTGTTCTGTTTCATTACCAGCACAGATGGGGGCATGAGATGGGAACCAAAGGTACACTGCTTTGGATAATAATGAAGGCTACTATCTGTCCTGAAGGAAATGCCCCAAAAGAGAGAAAAATTAGAATACTCAGAGTGACATTCATGCGAGACAACTTAGCCCTCAGTCTGATCTCTCACTCACAGGGTGACTTCTAAGGTGACCTTCCCAACAGAGTTCTCTCCTGTGAACCTTGAAAACATAAGGTCAGCTTGTGTGAATGGCGGCAAGATGTGACCCTACTACCTCTGCTCCCCAGCATACAGAGCATTTTCTAGGTTATATCAGGGGCTCCTAACAACCCTGTTTTAGAGCTTCGTGCTGTAGCTATCACTGCGGATAAAGGAATCTTATGATGAGGTATTTTAGAGTTCTACAACAAAATCCTCTGATTAAAGTAGAAGGCAGGCACATCTCACAACTAAGTATTTGCCTTATGGAAGACAGTGTTAATATGCAGTTAAATTCACTAGAAAGATATTAGACAAACGAAATGAAATAAATCACTCTGGGGGCCAAAAAGAGCATGGGGGACTATTATGGGTGGCATTTCAAATTTAATATTTTTTAAAGGAAATTCAAGTGCAATTGTCATATTAAATACATCAGCCCTTTGATAACTATAATCTTAATGAATGGCTTTTAGTCTTAATGGTCTTTTAAGCAAATTTAGTTCAGCATCATTATACATAAAAAATTTATGTTATTTGAAATCACCCACGAAATACTTATTCTTGGACCTGAATTAATAGGGTTTCAGGATAATTATTAATTTTTAAAACTGCAGAGTTGGTATAGTACATTTCTAAATGTTTGACTTACTCTGAAAATAATTTTGAAAGGCATTTTTCTTAAAATAACACTGTACAGTAATTCCACATCCTAAGTAGATATGAAATATATACAAAACAGAGTGCAATACAACGTAAGAATCACAGGGAAATTAAATGGGTAGCCCGTTAGAAACTATCCACAACACGGAATGAGAAGAGAGAAAGTACGAGGTTACACGGTGTACATGGAGGAGGGGGAGGTTTACGATCAGACTAAGGACAGATTTAGTGTGCCTTTAACACACTGGGGGGCTGACATTTAGCAGTGAGATGAGAGGTCTGTTTCTATGATGCAGAAGTCTTGTTACCTTCCATCTCTCGCCTAGCTGCCCCAGGACTGGGAGGGGCTCCAACACCTTTTCAGAGAAAGAACAGAAGCTGTATATTGCTCAGGGCCCACAGCACGGAAGGAAAGGCAGGCACACAAAACAATTCCTGCATCCAACTGACTTTTGCTAAAAGGTTCTTTCACTGCTTTAACTTCTTCAAAGATATTAATACAAACCAAAGTGACTTCAGAAGCCTAGCCGAAACCCCAGTCCTCCCCTTCCTCAAACAGGATAGAAAGGCAATGACAATTTTCTTTTTACATCAGGTTACGAGCTCTAGGGAATTTTAAAATCTCTTAATGAAAGCCTTATGATCATCTCATTATATTCAGTTATACCACTAATAAAAGCTCTAATATTTCAGTCAAAAAGGAAAAAGAAATCACAGATCAATTTCATTTTAAATTTCTATGGGACTATATTAGTTTCTTAGAAGTTAGTTTTTGATGCATTATTTTAAGAAAACTCTAAAGGTACTGTAATGACTTTCTCTAAGTTCCTGCCTTAAAGGAGTTATTAGTTTACAGGGTTCAAAAAGTAAGGTGCAAACATTGCCTACAAAAGAATTATGAAAAGAAGCAGTTTTTAAAAACTAAGTCAGATTTTAAGTTAAGTTTGATAGAACTTTTCACAAATTCATTTAAAAATGTATTTATTTTCTGTAGGTTGCTTTCCTAATTGAAGGAAGAGGATAATTAGGTGTTATCATAAAAATATAAATAAAAGCAGGAGTTTAAAATGGGGACAATTAATTTTTTTTTTGTAAGTTGATGGAAAAAAGTTATTGTCCAGCAGCATTCTGCAGAAGCTATCAGGCTAAAATAATTGAGCTTTTATACAAAGCCCTTAAGATCAACATATAAGCAGAGACAGCCTGGGATAACATGTGAGTCGGTCAGCAACGGCATTAGGCAGCCGGAGTAGAAACAGAATGACCACACGCGTATAGGGAGTGTGCCTTAACAGTAGTAACAGTGGATCTGTAAAGGCTCTTCTACGGAACTATGATCACTTGGTTCATCCTCTCCTGAGAACTAGATTAAATGAACTTATCAAATACACACATTTAACTGACTTTTGTGAGAAATTTTCATTTAAACCAAAGTACACTTTTTTAAAAAAGACCCATTTGTTAATAAACATCTCCTTATTATAAAAAATTAAATCATTCTCATGTTAAAAAAAAGCGAAGCATGAGTTTTATGACAGTTATGATAAAGCCATGCAAAATGAAAGATATATTTCAGAAAATTATAGCTTCAATTTGCAATGCTAGGAAATTTTGCTAATCACTAGATTTGCTAAATTCCTAGAAAAGGAAAGTACTAGAGCATCACTAAGCAAATACTTGGAAAACGTTCTATATTTACTATACCTGAATTTCTTTTGAAATTAAGGTGATTTGGGGGAATTAAATCTGTATAACCAATCTAACTATATTTATTAAGAAAAAGCGTTATCAGTCTTTGATTGGTAATTTAACTATGTCCACCTGGAGAATGGAAACCTGTATCAGGTTGGCTCATTAGTAAAATTAAACTCTGATCTTTTACTTAACAGGAAAACAATGGAAGTTTGGAGCTCTTTTTTACTTGAAGTATAAATATCATTCACTTTGGCTTTTATCAAAGAAATCTAAAAGGTCTTTCCATTACAGGGATCAAACTCTAAAAGATGAATAAACCAAGACTCAAATATTGTAACAAATATAAACAGTTACCTCCGAATTCTTTTCTAGCAGGTGCAGGACTCCTAGCCCCTTATAGTTCATAAGAAAATATGCAGCAGAAAGGAAAGGACATTAAATAAAGAACTGAAATGTCAAAGATTTACTACAGTATTCATGATGTTAAATATCATGTAGGATCTACATCTTAGTATCTTAGTACTATAAAAAAGCTATTATTTGAGGCAAATACTTTTAATAACTTAAGTAATGCCACTATACTCACTTAAAAAGAATATTTAAGCAAATATATAAAACTTTATTACAAGTAAGTATATGTATGTTCTTCAGTTCTAATTATATATTTTACAGAAATTTGTACAACTACATCAAATTAGCAAAAGCAAAACAAACATTTCATGCACAATGTAAGAGGGCAGCTAGAAAACCCATTACAGAAATCTAGTCGGGAGACGCTCTTTCTACCTGTGCCACTGCTCCTACATGTTCCTCAGAGAAAGGCTCAGGCAGTAGCAATAATGATAGAAAAACAGTAAAATCCAGAAGCTCGAAGTCTGAAGACATGCAAAACATTTTAAAATCAAATGGAGGAAGATTTTCAATCTAGCAGAAGTGGAACTCGATTTGTTACCTGAAGGAGGAGGTGGTCTCTGGGGGGGAGCAGGGCGGGCAGGAGGGGCAACCGGGCGGGGAGGAGGAGGCCTCTTGGGCTCTAGGGGCTGAGAATCTCTTTGCTGCTGCTGGGCTGCTGGTAGAGTGTCAAGGGGAGAACCTAAAGAAGTACACGAGGTAAGATCAGGTTCCATGTGGGTGTGAACACAAAGGTATGGTACTTCCCAATACCTATGATGAATTCTCAATTCTGCTCATTTTCTCCCTTTGTACTGTAGCATACTGACAAGCATTTTTATTATCAATAACGTAAGCAGTTCTGCCATTAAATTCCCCTCTGGTATCACGGAAGCAATGATGCTTGCTCCACGTGATGCCTTATCTAGACCACAGGTGCTGGGAGCTGATTTACTGAGTGGCCCGATCAAGAGGGCACAAAGCGTTGGTTGAATAAGGTCATTTGCAGTCTACTGGCCCATACAGAGAAGAAAAAAGGAGTCTCTTCTTTTCTTTACACCTTGGCTTATCTTGAACTAATCTAACGAAGCCAGTCCTCTGAGAGTTGTATGGGAGAACTGGAGAAGTTTACAAAATGGAGGACAGCTTCTGGAGATGTTGGTAAGCACAGCACAGTGATTTAGTCATGCCACATAACAACTTCCAGGACAAATCTTCCAATTCTGAAGGATTAATGACTCTTAAATTTGAATTCAAAAAAACTTATTGTCTCTTTTTGCTTTATACCATAATATAGGTTATGTCTAGGTTATATATATATAGACAGACAGTTAAGCCCAGATGGTTTTGAGTGCTTACTCTAATAGAAAAACAACAATTTTAAGAGCTGGATAAACCTGAACTCATAGAAAAAAAGGTTTAATGAAAACCTCATCTAATGAAAGTGATGATGAGTTTCCTTTCCACTTAGTGCTTACCATCTACAGGTTTCCTCTTTTGTATGCACAGAAAGCACAGATCCAAAGGCATCAGAGATTTGACCATCTAAAATCAAACAGATCAGCTAGGGCAAGTCACAGAAAACTTGAAAGAAAATACATACTTTGTGAAGTTGGTTGCCCCGGAGTTCTCGATGGTGCTCGACTTGGTCTTACGGGAAGGGACGGTACGGGGCCCTCTGATATCGTTGGTGACTGGCAGGGGCTGGTCCGGGGCGAAGAGCTCGGCGAAGTGCCAAGGCCAGAACTTGAAGACAGCTGGAGATGCTGGGGAAGAATCTCCTCAACTTCAGCACTGTAGTCATCGACATCACCTAAGGAAATAAGGTTATTAAAATTAGCACCATTTTCACTTTCTCAGAGGTTTGTTTTCAAGGGGTTCATTATAACACTGCAAACATGTAGAGGTTAAGCACGGAGACATACATAAAACATTTACATGTACAGAACTAGAACGAGTGCAAACACCCTTATAGATCATGGAACTAAGGAGAGCGACTACCTCAGAGCACAAGGATGCCAGTGGAGACCAACACCTGGAGTGGCGCCGACAAACAGCTTCCAGTGTTCCAAGGAGCAGTGATCTCAGCACTGGCTGACTCCAAAGTTCACTGCTCTCCTCCAAACCTTCCTACTTTCTCCATGGAACTGCTCCCTCCCCACTGCCCTCAACTCAGCTCCAGCCCTAACAGCAGACAGGCTCTCAGACAGCTCCATGCCCTTCCCCGAAAGTCTCTTCATGCTCCTTCCCCTGTGCTCTCCTGGGGCCTCCCCATGTCCCTCCTTCTCAGGGTTGGGAAGTAGAGTCAGGGTCCCCTTGCAACCTGATTCCGATTTCAGAACATTAAACCTCCAATCCTGACCTCTAAGAGCTACTTCTTTGAGGCTATGGCTGCAGGAATTTATGTTAATGCTCCCCACATCCCCTTGCTGCCAGAATCTCCAGCCCAGCTCTGGGGTGACTTGAACCCACCTGTCAAGGACTAAGCAGAGAGCAGCAGGATATTCGCGTCCTACCATCTCTCTGGGTGACATCAAAATCCATGTAGAAGACACATCAACAGCTGAAAACCCTTGGTCTTGGCCTTACGCTCTCTTCCATCAAACACACACAGCCCTCCCAGGTGCACTAGCTCTGACACATTACTCCAACCCGAGCTCCCAGGCTTTGAGTTCTCTCCTGCAGTGACTCTTCCCTCTTGAGACTTTATCAGGATCCAGGTCTTTGATCCCTCTCCTTTTAGCCCCTGTGCCATTCTGCTTCTCCGAATCTGTCTTCGGCTTCAGCGGCGCTTCAGCTCGGCCACCCCCGGGGCACCTTCTTCTGTCCCACCGCATCAGTTCCGTCACGGCACCAGGGCTGCCGCTGGAGAGAATCCCATGGTGCTGGCCATTGTGGTCACATTAAATTTGCAGTTTTCAGCCTCCTCTGGGACCCCGAAGCTGCCTGGTAATTTCATGACTGGCTCTCTGCCGCTCCCCCCCGCCCCCCAACTCCTTCTCAGGAGCTTTATCTGGAAACTTCTCAACTCTCCTGACGCTGTGGGTTGCCCTACTCCTGCAGGAAACCTCAACTTTTAACACTTCTCAGAGGAAAGAGAAGTCTTAAGATGGGACCCCTGTCCCCCCTGCAACAAACTTCTGCCAAGCCGGAGTCTAATCCCACAGCTGCACTCAGGTCTTTGTGGTTCGGCCCACCCCGTTTTCTCAGGGACCTGCTCTATCACCCCTTCTGCCCAGCTGGTCCCCAACATCGTCAGCCCTTCCCATGGCACGAAGCACTCCCAAGCCTTTCTCATTTTGAGAACAGCGTTCCCCAGAACCCCAGTCTCTGTAGTGCAACCCCCCTCCCACTCCCCAGCCCCCAGCTTAGCTTCTTGAAAGAGTCTGTAGACACTCTCCGCTTCTGCACCTCTAGCCACACCTCAATTTACCACCATCTGGCTTCCTCACTGCACCGCAAGTCCTCTCATGAGTGTGACCAACAGCCTCCGTCACTGTCATTACACCCAAAGGGCAAGTTTCCCCCATGTCTCCTCATCCATCTGAGACACAGGACTCCGCTCACTGTGCCTTCCTTGTTACCATTTCTTTCTTTGGTTTTTTAGGCCCACCTCTTGCCTCTTGGACAGTGCTAGTTGTTTCTTTTCCATTTCCTTTTGTGAGCAGCTGCCTTCTGCCTGTCTTTAAAATCTGGGTTTCTCTGGGACCCCTGGGTGGCACAGTTGGTTAAACGACTGCCTCCGGCTCAGGGCGTGATCCTGGAGTCCCGGGATCGAGTCCCACATCAGGCTCCCAGCTCCATGGGGAGTCTGCTTCTCCCTCTGACCTTCTCCTCGCTCATTCTCTCTCTCACTGTCTCTCTCTCTCAAATAAATAAAATCTTAAAAAAAAAAAAAAAAAAAAATCTGGGTTTCTCTGTTCATTCCCAGGACCAGTTTTCTCCCGTCTCTAGACAGCCCTTCTGGCCAAGCCAGGGCGAACCCGTGACTTGAGTTGCCATTAGAGCGGGCCCAGAGCTCTCTGCAGAGTACCCGCCTCGCGCACCCGCAGCCTACATGTGAGCCCGGGGGCTCCAAAGATACCTCAGCTCAACACGAGCCAAACCAAATTCATCTTCTACCCCGCACGGCTCCCCTGCTTGATTTCTTTCCTCTCTCGTTACTCCCTCATGAGCCTGCTTACGGATGAGGTCGGAGCCTTTTCCCTCTTCGGTCCCTGCACCTTCCTTCTTCCTGGCTCACCCTCTCCACCTTCCCTTCTCTGATTTGCACCGAGCCACTTCGGACTCTCAGTTCAAATTTCAAGTTCTCTGGGAAACTTGCCCTACTTCCCAAATCCGAGGTAGGCCACCGTCCTGTCCCGTGAACTACTGCAGTGCCATTCCCGACTGTATCTCTGTCACCTGACTGTCACTGCCAGCTCACTGGTAACACTGCCAAGCTAGGAATTCTGGAATGACAAGTCAGACATCTGTTGCATTTTCAGCACCCAGTGTGCACCTGGCACATACAAGGTAGGACAGAAATGTATGGACTAAGTCAAGGAATGAACAGAGAAACGTGAAAGCTGGAGATGTCCTGTACGAAGCTCAACTCTTAAATGTGTTCTGTGGAATGTGCACGGTCTCACAGTATGATATATGCTCGTTTTATAAACTAAGGGATGCGCTGTCGTGGGAAATATACCTGAGTAACACAGCACATGGCATGAGAAAGCGCCGGCATGTCTTGATGACATTTAAGGAAATTATTATCCAGGTAACTAGGAACTAAACGTGAAATCTGAAATGGCCACATTTCTATGGGTCCATTCAAACACATGTGTTCCTAGCGTCCTCGAGAATCTTTTTAAAATTGCTTTGAAATGTATCTTCTTCTGTAGTAACAACTCTGAATGCCTTTCTGTTATTAGAACACCCACTTTGAACTTCTACTTCTCTATCTTAACCACAACTAGTGGGACCAAACTACACATCAGAATTATCAATTTGTGCTCTGAGCACAGAAGGACATAAACTCACACTTGTAAAGCTCTGAACCCTTAAATGGAAGAATGGCAAATACATTTGCTACCTAAAGTCTAGGTACAGGCAAAACAGACAATGTAATGCAAAGCAAAATCTAATTAATTCTGCTCTGTGTGTTACAAGAACACAGAGATGGAAAAACCTGGAGACTAGGCGCTGATGGGAAAGGACATTTATCTAGAAGCACAGAAGTACATGTGTTCCATAAACAAACCTTCCATATCGAAATCTGCTGTGACCTCCGCATCTTCTCCAAGCAGGGTGGAGCTTGTCGATGATGGCAAGGCAACATTTATTTTCTCTAAACTCATTTCTTCCTCCAAATTTTTGATCCAGTCTGGACTTTTTAGGGTAATAGTTATAGTCCGACCCAATAACTAGTTGATTAAAAGAGATGGAAAATAAAAATTCATTAGCATGAAAATTATCTTGGAGATATTGATATCTTGGAGATATCTTGAAGAGACTGCTATGTTACACTATGCTAGTTACACTATGCAATAAGTCTAGGCTTAATTCAGCTAGACTCGATTCAACATGTACTGCCTCACACACGCTGAATTTGTAAGTGGCTTAAACATCGCTGATTTTCCCCTTAACAGCCCATGTTGCTCAGGAGGGGGTTTGGGAGAGGGGGGTGGGGTTATGGACACTAGGGAAGGTATGTGCTGGGGTGAGTGCTGTGAAGTGTGTAAACCTGGAGATTCACAGACCTGTACCCTTGGGGATAAAAATATATTATATGTTTATAAAAAATAAAAATTCAAAAAATAAATTAAAAAAACATATAAAAAATGACTGAAAAAAATTTTAAATAAATAAATAAAAGCCCATGTTGTTCAATCTAAGGTCTTCTCTTCTGGAGTGCACACAGATTAGGTTTCTTTTGCTGTAGCCAGTGTCTTTCCCTGGCCAGATGTAAATTCACTGAAAACTGTGCCACATAATTTGATGCTTCCTTTGATTCTGGTCCACAGATTAAGTAATTGGTCCTACATGGAACAATTACAGAAGAGACGACTTGGCATTCTGCCTTTCCTATAAATTTGAGCAGCTTTTAGACCAAAGTATAATCTACAACAGCCAAACACATTATAATTAAGTCACACTGTCCTGTTGACATATTCAAAAAATAGTTTCAAAAAACTTGCAGACAGCCACGAGACTCCTTGGTCAAACAGAGACTGTGCACTAGAAAGACAGTGTCTCTTAAAATCCATGCCATGTAACAAACTTGCTTTCTAAAACCTAAGCTCTCTCCTACACAGTTTCAACTTCCTTCCTTTAAAGAGCTTCTGGAGTATATAAAATAAGTGAACTTTTCTGGTATTTCCAAAGGAGCTGTGTGGCTGTGCCCAACATGCTGTGAAGACAGCTGGCCCCTTTGTGGGTACAGATCTTGCTCGGCTCAATGTGCTATCGACATGAGAATTCCTTAAAGGCACGGGATGGAGACACTGAAAGCTGCTGGCCAGAATGGTACAGTCCTTTTTTTTTTTGAAGATTTTATTTATTTGACAGAGAGAGACACAGTGAGAGAGGGAACATAAGCAGGCAGAGTGGAAGAGACAGAAGCAGGCTTCCCGCTGAGCAGAGAGCCGGATGCAGGCTCGATCCCAGGACCCTGGGATCATGACCTGAGCTGAAGGCAGACGCTTACGGACTGAGCCACCCAGGAGCCCCAGTACAGTCATTTTTTTTTTTTTTTAAGATTTATTTGACAGAGAGAAAGAGATCACAAGCAAGCAGAGAGGCAGAGAAAGAGGGGGAAGCAGGCTCTCCGCTGAGCAGAGAGACCAACATGGGGCTCGATCTCAGGACCCTGAGACCATGACCGGAGTTGAAGGCAGAGGCTTAACCCACTGAGGCAACCAGGTGCCCTTATAATCATTTAGCACCCATGCTGAGCTTTGAAGTCAGTGTCCTAAGAAACTAATAATCCTTTACTTGCTTATCAGACCAAATCAATTCCATTTCAGAACTTGGCAATAGGCTTCATGGGTCTTTAAAGAACACGCTCAAGGGGTGCCTGGGTGGCTCCGTCGTTAAATGTCTGCCTTGGGGGGCACCTGGGTGGCTCAGTGGGTTAAGGCCTCTGCCTTCGGCTCGGGTCATGATCCCAGGGTCCTGGGATTGAGCCCCATATCGGGCTCTCTGCTCAGCGGGGAGCCTGCTTCCTCCTCTCTCTGCCTGCTTCTCTGCCTACTTGTGATCTCTGTCTGTCCAATGAATAAATAAAATATTAAAAAAAAAAAGTGTCTGCCTTCGGCTCAGGTCATGATCCCATGGTCCTGGGATTAAGCCCCACATCAAGCCCCACATCAAGCCCCTCATCAAGCCCCACATCGAGCCCCCTGCTCTACAGGAAGCCTGCTTCTCCCTCCCCCTCTTCCCCTGCTTGTGTTCTCTCTCTTAAATAAATAAATATCTTAAAAAAAAAGAACATGCTCAAGAAGGTCATCCTTTAGGTTTGCCCCACTTCAGCTATCTACTTTCCCCAGCTCCTTCCCTGGAATGCAAGAGCTTTTAAGGATCTACATCCTAGAAGATTTGGGGCTGAAATAATATTATTAACAAAGGCAACAGAATAGAGGTTTGGAAATGTCTAACTTTGAGAAGGACAAATTACACATATTATATACTTTCCATAAACATAATTTTTACAGTATTTTCAAAATATTTTTAGGGTGCTAAGAGTGGGTATTTTCTAAAAGCGTAATATAGGTAACTAGACTTGAAGGTAAGGGACAGGGCTGAAAAGGAGGGGAAAAACTGTGAACAAGGAAAATTAAACTATCAGAGAAAGACAAAAGAAATTCTCGGCAAGGGAGTAAGCTACCGCCAAGTTGAGAGTTACTCTTAAATATTTATATCCTCATGGGATGAAGACATGCTTTAAAGAAACTAAAGCTAAAATTAAATTTAAAAATCAGCAATTTCCATACAGTTAAGATACAATGAAGTCACAAGATCGACAGGTAGGAATATCTGCAGCCCAAATGCAAAGGGACTGAACTTTACACCAAGGCTGCTTCAGAAGATGAGTAAATACCCTGGGAAAAATAGGCCGAGGGCATATGCAGCTTATTTAGAAAGTACCAATGACCAATACATTAAGATAACCAGCAATGAAAATCCTAACGGAAATGACATACCACTTTCGGTTTTTCAGGTTGTCCAAGTTACAAATTACCCAATATTGATTAGGATGTCGACATTAGGTAATCTGAGGCATAATATAATTAGACCCATACTTTCTGAAGAGCACTTAGGCAATAAGCCTCAAATTATAATATGCCTATATTCTCTCACACAGCAAATTTACATCTAGGAATTTTCCTAAGGTCAGGAATAAACAGGACAAGCACACAAAATTAGAGCATGTAGAGGACTTTCCTGGAATATTGGTTTTAATAATTAAATTTGGAAGCAATCTAGTTATTAAGAAGGGTTTGTTAAATAAATTTACGTATCTATCCATGTAATGAAATTAATGCAGACCTTAAAAACATAATTCCTCATACAGAAAAATGTCCATGATACCATCTCAAGTGAAGAGGTAGTGAGAAAACAGCATTTACAACACAATCTTATTTGCGTCTGTGCATGTGCATATGTACACATGTACATCCTGTTTGTGTTACTATGTACACAACTGTATGTATAACCCTATTGGTTTTAATACACATGCATCTATGAAGGTTAAGAGAAATTGTTTTGTAATGGTTGGATTAGTATTCTTCATTATTTTTCTTTATACTTTTCTGTATTTCATGATTTACTTGAGTGTATTACTATTACATTCAGGGAAAACAAGCATATAAAACCTATTTCAAAAGCAATGTATGTGTGGCAACTGTCCTTTTACTCCAAGGAAACTGAAGTAATGTGACAGAAAAGCAATCTCAGGGAAGACTTTATGAGGTGCCCACTGTTGGAGAAATTAGGTCTGGATTTTGGTCCTTCCTTCTAATGACCATATACTTAGAAATTAAGGATCAGTCCAAAGCATTCAGAAAAAAATAGACAGACACAGCACTTTATAGAAGTAAAACTATTCCAGGCCATTGATGTAAATTTCCTCCATCAATAACATTATAAGTCACAGATTAGAAATATCTCCACTAACTAAAACTTTCTAAAATATTTCAGTGGCGTGAATTTGTTATCTTTGGGAATTATTTTATCTACCTCTGAAAGAAGTATCTGGGTACCATGATCCAAGCCAATAAAAGCAGTTCCTAAGAATCAAGAGTACCTTGCTCCCTTGTTTAGTTGTAAATAAAGCATTTTCTTCCTCTGATATAAATCTTTCCTACCATGAATGATCCACAATATCTATCCCAATTAATAAAGTTTCCATGTAATAAAAATCTAGTTAGGTGATAAACATGTTTTCTTCTTAGTCTGTTACTAATGGTTAGTATCTTTAGGGAGGACCAAAATAATTCCTAGCTGGTTAGAAACCTAGTCTAAATAATAAATAATAAAGCATACCATAAGGTCTTTTATAGTCCTGCACTGGAAATACATTTAGATAATCTTTCAGCCTATCTATAACAACATAATCTTTGGATACCTTATTTCAAAATGGTTTCGAATGGTTTCAAAATGGCTGCCTTACCTCTTTACCGTTTAGGTTCAGAACACTCAAGGCAGAGCTTCCCTCCAAAAATGTAACCCACATTTTATCTTCTACAAACCTTCAAGAAAGAGGAAAATAAAACATAAAAATTAGTCAATATCTTATATATAACTAGCCCAACGACTAGCCCAATGACTATTAACAAAGGCCTACAGAGGCCAGGAAGTAAAAAACAAAAACAAAAACAAAACAAACCAGGGAGAGCAATAGGGCCACTGGTGACCTGGAGAGAGCACTCTTCCTCGGAAAGCTTCCAATTCAAATTTCTTTCAAATACTATGCTAATCAAGCAGTCAGACCTGTGGACCTCCATTTGTGATCCCTGCTAATCTAATCCTTCATTTCACTGACTAGGAAAAAAAGGGCCAGAGGTTATAAGTGGCTTGTTCAAAGTGACCTTATAAGGATAATGAGTTACAGGGCTAGACTCCAAGTCTCCTGGCCCTGCAGTCCAAAACTATGTATTTTCATGGTCTCAAAGACTTCCCTGAAGCAAATTTTCTTTGACCAAGAAATAAGAGAGGGAGTTTTCATTAGAATATATACATCTAATGTATACAGAATATATACATATATTCATAGAATATATACATCTGGCCCCAAGGTACTTTACTTTATTATAGTCCTTTTCTTTATTATTAACAGCCATCTACTCTCTTGCAACTTCAGTGATTCTAAGTTTGTAATTTTGAAATAAGAAACCCCAAAAAGAAAAAAATTAAAAGGACTTTAGAACAAGTTCTGAATAAGATGATCACTGATACTTAATATTGTTATCATTAAAAAAAGAGGAAAACAAAAACATTACCTGTTTTACTTACAGAACAATTTTACACATTGAACTACTTCCAATTATATAAATCAAGATCAGAAATCCTTGCACATTTTTCAAAGGGGAAAACATGTACATGTACACACACACACACACATACACTTAACCTAGAATTCAAAAGCATGGCTTATGGATATCAAGAGGAAGAGGCTGTATTCTCTTCCTATCTTCGCCCACTAGGGCAAAAGCTTCTAGATTTTTCCCCCAACTAACAGAAGTATCTACATTTGTTCTAGTTACATTTCCAGGGAATCTCTTATTTACAAATAAAGTCTACAAT
Source organism: Neogale vison (assembly GCF_020171115.1). Taxonomy (NCBI): domain Eukaryota; kingdom Metazoa; phylum Chordata; class Mammalia; order Carnivora; family Mustelidae; genus Neogale; species Neogale vison. The sequence goes on along the minus strand of NC_058096.1, from coordinate 12,074,787 downwards.
TTTTATTTAATAAATAAATTTCATTAATAATTTTATAAACCTCTTATTTATAAATAAAGTCTACAAATAGACTTCGGTCACTCCTTGACAGTTGTATTATTCTAGACCAAAAGGTAGTGGTCAGTTTAGCTTCGCTGGTGACAGCAGTCCTCCCCTTGTTTACTTCCATTGTCTCTCTATTCTAACCTGGCTGTCTGCAGGTATAACAACTAGAATATTCCATGTATGGAGACAACCCATAGTTTTATAATGTTAGAATAATACCTTGGTTTGTTACCAATACTTTCTTTTTTTTTTTTTTTAAGATTTTATTTATTTGAGAGAGAGAAAGTGAGAGAGAGAGAGACAGCGCACACAAGAGCGGGGTGAGGGGCAGAAGGAGAAGCAGATTCCTTGCTGAGCAAAGAGCCCAATGTGGGACTTGATCTGAGCCAAAGGCTGATGCCTAACCGACTAAGCTACCCAGGCGCCTACCAATACTTTTTCAAGTGATGCCAAGCACTTTGGGGAGAGTTTTTGGATCCCATTTAATACCAAATTTCTTCAAGACCAGGTTATAAAGATAGGTTGTTTTCCTGTATCAGAGACTTTCATCCTTAATGTACACTTTGGATTCTCTCTAGCCCAGTGTCATAATCTACATTTGCTCGTGAGGACACTTGTGTGCCACTGTGCTGCCCACACTGTGCTCCTGGTAGTTTGGCTTTCTGTACTTGGCAAAGCTTACTGTCATCTGTAAACGTGGAGATTTCACTATGTACTTTCTAGTGCCTTAGGAGTTTAGAAATGTTTTATTTTAAAGCTTTGGGGTAGATCTTTGTTAAAAGATTTGAGGGATATATAAATGCAATTTCTTCCCTAGTTGCTCATTTGCTCTCTGAAAGGACTCTAGGTTTCTTGGCCTGCTTCTCACTCTACAGGGAGCACACCATCTTCAGTCTGTGGAGTACTGTTTAGGATCTAGGGAAGCCATTACACAATTCTCATCTTCCCAACTAGATGACAAGTAGGAATCGAGTCTTCAATTTTCCTCTGCTCTACCCCAGCATCTAGTACAGAGATCTATCTACCAAACAGCTATAAAACGTACCTAAATGAGATGAAAAGCACAGAAAGAAAACAAACCTCTTCCTTATGAAATTCAAACACATACATGTCATTCAGTCTCTCAAAACTGCTGTACACTTGGAAGAGAACATTTTTTTTAAACAAGGGAAGAAGCATCTGCTTTTGCAAAAGGCAGATGGTTAAGTCAATGACAAAAACCAAGACTGAAATGGATGACTCCTGGCTGTTCATCTGGTGGTGCTGCTTCTCCATTAGTTGGAAAATCAAATGTACTTAAAACTACTTAAAACATGAAATTTCTTAAACTGAGGGAGGAAAAGTCACTCTGCTCTACTCCGAGCTCTCCTTACAAAAATGAAACAGTGATCGCAGCTTCATTTTGCCATGGGGCTTTGTTATATATTAGATTGTATGGGAAGTTTAAGATACCACATCTAAATGTGCACGTATCTCTGTCATCAATTGTTCACATAAAGTTTTATTATTCAACTTCAAACTTTCTAACAAGAATTCAGTTTCAAAACCTATAAACTCTTTGAATAACATTTCTATAGTATGGTCTTCCTATAGTTTGGAAATAAAACTACAGTTGACCCTTGAACAACACAGATTTGAACTGCAGTTGTCCACTTACGTGAATTTTTCCCAATACAGTACTGTACATGTCTCTTCTCTTCCTTACTATTTCAGTAACATTTTTTTTCTTCTAGCTTATTTTAAGTATATAACACATATAATATATAAAATCTGTGTTAATTGACTGTTGATATTATTGGTAAGGCTTCCAGTCCACAGTAGGCTATTAGTAGTTTGGGGGGAGTCAAAACTTCTAAGTGGATTTTCAACTGTAGGGGATGATCAGTGTCCCTAACTCCCCCATTATTCAAGTGCCAACTGTATTCATATGCTATTCAAACAATAACAAGGTAATTTCTAATACAGAAAATATTCAGGAGTCATGAGCTGCTTTTGGACGTGAAATATTCTACTCACCTTATCAGTATAACTTCTCCAAAATTTGTAAACTGCTGTAGAAGCTCATCAATCAAAGCATCATCGAAAAAATTATTTTCTGGGACAGAACTTTTGATTGAGACCAATACTGTACCATCTGGTGGACCCTGAACTGCAATTACTTCTTTATAAATGTTTTGCCTCTCTTCAGCTTCAACTTCAAATATATCTATATCAATCAGGGCAACGACAGGCCTTAAGGCATAAAGGAAGATGGATGTGTTAGAAATGTTTAAGAAGGGGTGTATTTCAAATAAATTTCAACCATTAGAAATACCAAGACTGTTTAAACCTATGGTCAGAGGTCTTCAGCTCGGCTCTTCCGTAGTGCAGCAAAGTGCCCGGAGTCCAGGTGTAGAGGATTTTGCTTCCATCTTGAAAACTAGCATTGAGAAGATCTAGATCTTCAGCTGTAGTCAGAATAAAACACACACACACATACAGACAAAGAGAAGCCATATGAGCATGACAGATCATGGGGAGCCAGGGGCAAGCTTCTCTGCTTTACTAGCTTCATCTGCTACACCTGTACAGCAGCAGGAAGTCTAAATACCTTTAAGTTAGAAGGGTATTTTGGTTAAATTATCATTTCATGCTTTACTCAGTCAAAATTAAGGCTTTACTTCTGAGATTACTGAAAGACCTGTGAATACACAGTGTTTCATAAGTCATTCAATGGACAAGTAGCCGTTCATAGTATTTCCAAGCCAGATTAGTTATTCAAATTAAAAACCTTCATCAGCACTCCACTGAAATGCTCATAAAAATTTCATAAAAATGTTTCCTTGCTTCTCTCTATGTGAAATTATGTCACTGAAAGAAAACAGACTAAAAAATTAAATTACTATAAGCAAATCTGAGAATATTTTTTAAATTGTTTTTTATTTCTTCTATTCTAGAAAACCTGGGTTGAAAAAAGCAGCCCTCCTCCCTTGATATTTACATCAGTCTCTTCTTCCTTATAAAATTTGCATTAGCTCATTTAAATGAAGAAGTCCATGTCCCCACCTGATCTATCAAAAGGCCACTTCCTTCTTCTCCAGAGGACACGGTCTGTCCAGGCAGGGGTGCGGCACTTTTCACTGGTGTCATAGTCGTCCGAAAACAAGTCATATTTGTATGTTGGAGCAAAGGTTACTTTTCCTTCTAAAAATCCTCTAAAAATCTAAAACAAACATATATAAAATCAGATAAGCCATTCATTAAATGTCTATTATATGCTGGAGATTCACACAAAATTTGTGTCCATCAGATGAATACTTTTACTGAATGGCACAAAGGTTGAGAAAAAATAACCGAGGACTATTCATGCCACTTGTTTGACCTTTGATGATACAAAGTGAAAAACATGAAGAAGAGAATTCTACCAGACCTTTGAGCTATAACACTTACAACTATAATGGATTTTAGAAATCCTATAGTCTGACATCTAATTCTCAAATGAGGAAGTAAGACCTAAGTCAGATAATCATGAAGGCAGCATATTAAGCGGTCTCAGTTACCTCTTACTTTAAAAAAAAAAAAAAAAAAAATTATTTTAACCTTCCAAAATTTTGTGGTTGTAATTTTTAAAAAATAAGTTTTAGAAAGGCAGATGATATAAGAAACCAAAGAATAAATAAAGCAGATTACCACAAGGTCTTAAAGCCAAAAAACAGGGACTCTGAAAACTAAGATTCCAAATTCACTATTTTTGAAAAAGAAAGAACCAAAAATGTGTACTCTTCCACTTGAAGGTGAATCTTACAGAGACCTTAATATATTTTTCCTCCTGGGAATATTACAAGTCTTCTTTTTCTTTTTTTTTAAGATTTTTTTAAAGAAAAGGTAATTTTGTATATGTTAAACTAGAGACATGTATTTTAAGTATAGAGAGACTCCAAGGTGGGTGCCTGGGTCGCTCAGTTGGTTAAGCATCTGACTCTTGATTTTGGCTCAGGTTATGATCTCAGGGTCATGAGATCGAGCCCTGCCATAATGTTCCATACTGGGTATGGAGCCTGCTTGGGATTTTCTCCCTCCCTTTCCCTCTGTTCCCCGACACCCCTCTCCTCCCCTGGCCTTCTCTCCCCATCTCAAAAAAAAAAAAAAAGAAAAGAAAGAAAGAGAGAGAGAGAGACACTCCAAGAGATTCAAGAAAAGAAAAAAAGGAAAGCAGGTCTCATAACAAAAAAGATTCCCCTTCTCCTCAATGCAAGTATCTTCTTAAATATGTATATACCTGACCAGCATTTTTTTGATTGATAAGCTGATCTCCTGCTATCAGAGAATCCCAATTTTGCTGTCTTATCAGCTCTTTAACTTCTTCATTAGGCAGATCAATGCGGTAGTTGAAATCACCACACCAAAATACGTAGTCATGGGAAAACAGCATCCTTCCCTGAAGGCAAGGAGAAGGGATTTTAGATTCTCAACAGTCAATCTGAAAAATGTTTTGCAACTATTTCTTTGCCTCAGATATGCTTGCCTTCCCCTGGTCAGGCCCTATTTATGTGACCCAAGACTAATAACACATGAAACTTCAATTTAGGTGAACACTGGTGATGTTCCTAGGAACTACCGTATGTTTTCAAAAACTGACAGAGAATTTGGGGTAAATTAAAGTACACATTTCAAAGCTTCATCTTCAAGGACAAGCAGTAAGAGCTTACCATAGGAAAACTCAACTTCCGTGCTATTTCAACAAAATCTTCATTTCTTTCTTTGACTTGTGATTGTCCTGCAGCGAAGTGGCTACAGACGAAGCAGAGGCTTGTCGTATGGAACAACATTCGTATCGCGACTGCTCCCTTATTTCCAGTGGCGCCTCCCATTCCAGTCTTCACAGTATCGACTGCGACATCCCTTCAAAACAGAAGACTCTATATCAAAGAGGGGAGCTACCAAGAGTTCTGTGCATGTCAGAAATTAGGAATGTCTACGACAGAAAGATAAAACTACAGTTTGAGGACAAGGCTGTGCAACAGTATGGGAAAACTCTTAGTGACTCTATCAAAAACACACTGAAAACCAAGATGCAGGAGAAAGTGTTTTCTCTGAAGCAACAAACATGCCAGGTCTTTTCCTTGTCACGCGGTGGTCGGAAGGAGCCTCGGGAGACGCTGTTCACTGACCTGATGAAAGGAGCATGCTGTGGTCTGATAAAAACAAACAGGCAGACGCCCACCAACTGCTCCGAGGCCAGCAGCACATACTTGTTGTCTCTGCTGATGGTCTTCTGCAGCTCCACGGCCCACAGCTTCTGGTTTGTTGTGCTGGCAGAAAATATGACAAAGGGAATCTTCTAAAAGACATTGACAATACAACCTACTTTACAAGGCAATTGTCAATGACATCTTTCTATACCCAAATTTCATAAGACTACCAAACAGTCATGAAATCCATACTGATGGAAATCTTGCTGTAGGCTGGCTTTCTGTTGCTTTTAAAAAGAAAACCCTGGGGGGCCGGGGTGGCTCAGTGGGTTAAGCCTCCACCTTTGGCTTGGGTCATGATCTCAGGGTGCTGGGATGGAGCTCCACATTGGGCTCTCTGCTCAGTGGGGAGTCTGCTTCCCCTCCACCCACCTGCCTCTCTGCCTACTTGTGATCTCTCTCTCTCTGTCAAATAAATAAATAAAATCTTAAAAAACAATTTGGCCAAATGAATACCATACTTCAAAGTGCAGAACCCCTTTACGGAGGAAACCTGAGCGTCCTGACTAAACGAGTGAGCTTCAGTTACACTTTAGTACTCATTAAAACAGAGGAGTACATGCTTCCAGACACTCCATCCCCTCTCTTATTTTTCTGTACTATAATGAATGTCTTTTAAAAACTTCCCATGGAAAATTTTAAACATGCACAAAAAAGAGAGAACCCTAAGAGAAAGCACCATAAACCTATTACCTAAGGTAGCTTCAACAGTTATCAACATTTTGCCAATCTTTTTTCTTTCAACTACCCTCACGTGTGTGTGTGTGTGTGTGTGTGTGAATATTTTAAACCAAATATAAAACAAATGCCATTCGCTCATATGTACTTTAGAATGCATCATCTAATGCAATAGACAGTTTTATTTTTATATAATCACAATGCCCTTATCACACAATTCCTTAATACCATCTAATACTACACAGTTCACATTTTAATTTTCCTAATTATCTAAAAAATGTCTTCTCACAGTTTTGTTTTGTTTTTTAATTTATTTACTTGACAGAGAGATAGAGCACAAGTAGGCAGAGAGAGAAGGAGAAGCAGGCTCCCCACTGAGTAAGGAGTCTGATGCGGGGCTCAATCCCAAGATTCTGGGACTGTGACTCGAGCTGAAGGCAGACGCTTAATGACTGAGCCACCCAGGCGCCCCTCACAGTTGGTTTCTTTTTTCTTAAGATTTTTATTTATTTATTTGACAGACCGAGATCACAAGTAGGCAGAGAAGCAGGCAGAGAGAGAGAAGGAAGCAGGCTCCCTGCTGAGCAGAGAGCCCAATGTGGGGCTCGATCCCAGGACCCTGGGATCATGACCTGAGCTGAAGGCAGAGGCTTTAACCCACTGAGCCACCTAGGCGTCCCCACAGGTGGTTTCTTTAAAATAAGGTCCGGGAGGCTCCTGGGTGGCTTAGTTGGTTAAGCAAATGACTCTTGGTTTTGGCTTGGGTCACGATCTCAGGATCCTGAGATTGAGCCCCACATCAGGCTCTGTGCTCAGTGTGGAGTCTGCTTGAGATTCTCTCCCGCGCCCTCTGCCCCTTTCCCGGCTCACTCACTTACTCTCAAATCAATAAAATCCAAAAAAGACTAAAATAAAACAGGGTCCAAATAGGGTGCACACACTGCATTTGCTTGTTACAGCTCTTGAATCTTTAATAGTCTCTCAACCCTCACCGCTCCATCCCCTTTCTAATGCTATTTTATTTTTTAAGAAGTTGGGCCATTTGTCAGTAAAATGTTTGACAGCCTGGATTTGACTGATGTGTCTTCACAGGATTTTGACTTGTCCCTCTAACTCTTGCATTTGCTTTAAACCGGTTAACATAGAAGCTTAAGAAACCCATTCAAATTTATTTATTTGTTTTGGCAAAAATAACCTCATGGCTAGTGCAGTCCCCCTTACGTCAAAGCAGGAAGCACCAAACCTCTGTGCTGTTAGAGCAGATCTGCTGCGCAGACTCTGACAATCTAATCAACTCTTCACAATGAAAAGGTCCCCATTAATCCCGCTAGAGTCTTCACATCTATTGGTCACCGCCATTACTTCATGAGGGGCTGCACGGCTTTGATTTTGTAACCGCAGCATTCCACAGGCACTGTCCTAAGTTAGAATTCTTCTCTAAAGAACTTTTCTCAACTATTCCATTAGTCTGAAACACAGTTCATACAAAGATGATAGCATAAATGCCTGGGTCTTTATAGATTTTCAGATTAATAAGCTTGAACCTCCAAAGCACCCCCAAGAACCTCTAAAGGGAGCAAAAAAGTGTGTTCTCAGAGTTCCAGGCCACACATGATAAGCGGAAAGCCAGAGTATGACCTCACGCCCATTTATCTAATCTAACACCGCCATACCACCTCCAAAACACAAACCAGCACATGGATTCTCTTCTACTCCCTACCATAATCCTACCACCACAGCTTGGGTTCTGAGAAGAGAATGATGGCTTTCATCTCTTTATCCAGCTCGCTTCTCAGGCCCAGTGAACCCTACCTGATCATTCTATTTAAACTGCACCCCCACCCCCAACTCCACACACCTAAGTCCCTTTACCTGTCTTTTTTTTTTTTTTTAAAGATTTTTATTTATTTATTTATTTGACAGAGAGAGATCACAAGCAGATGGAGAGGCAGGCAGAGAGGGAGATAGAGGAAGCAGGCTCCCTGCTGAGCAGAGAGCCTGATGCAGGACTCGATCCCAGGACCCCGAGATCATGACCTGAGCCGAAGGCAGCGGCTTAACCCACTGAGCCACCCAGGCGCCCCCCTTTACCTGTCTTTATTTTCCATTCCACTTCTACCACGCTACATACAAGCACAACTTGTCTTACTGTGACTTGCTTTATTGTGCTTCCCAGCTACTGTGTTTTCTACAAATTGAAGGTCTGTGGCAACCCTGTGTCAAGCAGGCCCATCAGTGCCATTTTTCCAACAGCATTTGCTAACTTCCTGTTTCTGTGTCACATTTTGATAATTCTCACAAAATTTCAAACTTTTTCATTTTTATTGTATTTGTTATGGTGACCTGTGGTCAAAGATTAAGACTAGAAGAAAGCTCAGAAGATGATTAGCATTTTTTAGCAAAGAAGAATGTTTTAATTCAGGTATATATGTTGTTGGTTACACATAATGCCATCGCAGACTTAGAAGAGTACAGTATAGTGTAAACCTAAATGCATCAGGAAGCCAAAAAATTCATTTGACTATGTTTACTGTGGTATTTGCTTTAGTGCAGATTGAGAACTGAGCCTGCAGTATCACTTCAGCTGAGGAAAAAAAAAAATGCCTATATTTATTCTGAAAATCTTAAAAAAAAAAGTCGTCAGATTTTAAAAGATTTGCAAAGGGGCACCTGGGTGGCACAGCCGATTAAGCGATGCTTCTCAGTTTCGGCCCAGGTCATGATCTCAGGGTCCTGAGATGGAGCCCCACATCTGGCTCTGTGCTCAGTGCAGCGTCTGTTTAAGATTCTCTCTCCGTTTCCCTCGGTCCCTCCCTGCCCCTTAAATAAATAAATCAATCTTAAAAAACAAAAACAAAAACAAAAAAAACCCCTCTAGATATATTACCCCAATCTATCTTTGTCAGAACTACTTAATTATCTGCCTTCCATGTCCCTCAACTAGACAATTACCTCATTGGCTTACCTTGCATTCACAATGTTTCCAGCATTCAACTCAACCATTTCTTCAAAACCAATTGCAAATATATCAGTTGGCTTACTTCTTTTATCTACAATTAAGCAACCAAAACGAACTTTTAAAAGGTAGCCTTAATCAAATGCCCCCCCCCAAAAAACCCAGCATAACTAAGACCAACAAACCTCATAAAATTTCATTTTTTTGTGTTTTACGTATAACCAAATTCTAATTACAGGTGAAAACAACGAATGGGACAAAATTACTTTAAATTTATCTTCTATTCAGCCTCCTAAGTTTGCTTCTTTAAGACTGTTATTCTCAAAGATCGTTAAGTCCTTCCAGAAATCATTTTGAAAGCATTCTTGCTAAAATCTGCACTATGGGCACCAGAGAAACAAGCCACTTCTCAAAGGCTTAAGTGAACAAAAGATGGGGAAGTAAAGGGATTCTTCAGAAAAGGCATAAAGAGGCTGAGAAATCAGCTCAAATTAGAGATAACAGGAGGGATTTTTCACATTCAAATATGAAAACTAGAGGTTTGACCTTTTTGCTATTTCCTTGGTAGAAGAATCCAAGAAAATTAATGGAGATCCGGGTGTTAAGATGTACCCCCTCTGTTCCAGCCATTAGCACTCTCCCAACAGACAAGGAAGACGAGAGAACAGGAGCTACCTGAGAGAAGCAGCCCAGGGGGACTTGGGGCCCAAATATTCAGAAATGAAGAAAAGTAGCTAGAAAGGGCCTATAAATAGTATGAACTGGGAAAGGAAACAAATAAAACTCTTTATTGACTGCTATTATGTACAAGGATTATACATGCCTCATCTCATTTACCACATACTTTATAAGACAGATTATTTTTGTCCTTTAGTTGCAGACAAGATCCTGAGGCTGTGCAGAACCTAAACAACTTGCCCCACACTTCCATAAACTGCGGTGCGGCACAATGACGCCAGAACCAACTCGCCAGAATTCAAATTCTGGTTTTGCCATTAGTAACCACACCCTTGGGCAGGTCACCTCCCCTGCTGTGCCTTGGTTTCTTCATCTGAGAAATTAGAATAATAATAGTGTCTATGTAGTAGGTCTGTTACAGGAAATAATGTAAGTACTTACAGAATTGTGGTGTTAGCTGTTATTTGATTATTATTACTATGACGGCAACTACAATGTCAAATTATGTTCAGTGTAAGTGAAAAGGGCATTTTAATAGACGTCCAAGGCTGGGGGGGGGAACCTCTCAGGGTTGGAGATATAACTGATTGCAGATAACTACAAACAGGAAAACCTGTATCTCACATTTCTTCCTATGCACCTCGCCTTATACATATTACTTGCTGGCTGTGTACCATTTGAAAAAGGAATTTGAAGTGACTTTTAAAAAAAGAAGGCAGCCTCAAATTCACAATTCTAATAAAAAAAAATCTAAAAAAGCATTCTCAGCTCAGTGTTTGGTTTGGGCTATTAATGACAACCAAGTTTTTCCAAGGATAAAATCAGTACTGTTAAGTTATAAAGTGCCAACAAATGTCACAACCAGTTTTGTAAGATTTTTCATAATCTACCCCAAATACTTACCTTAGTAGCTAAACAGCTAACTAGATTTGAAAATATGGAACATACTAGGCTTAAAAAATCACCAATTACAAATAAGCTTGCTTTGTGTCAGTTTAAAAGATTAAGAACCAGTTTTTCTTATATGCGTGGTTACCCGTAAAGGTTTGGCCTTCACACTTAAAAATCCAAGTTTCTTTTATAGAGTAACGCATATTATGATGTGTTATATTTGCTTTATAGATTAATAAATCACAGTCAGGATTTAGTAAGTGAATCCATATTATAAAAAGCGGACCTTGAAACTCCTGGATGCCAGCTAACTTGGGTGCATCAAGAAGCCAGTCGGTGAGTGTCTGATTCTTAAAAGCTATGCTACGAAACTGCTTCCCACCATTCACGTTCCAGGTTCCGACACATACTCGGATCTTCTTGGGCTTTGAATACTTGTAGAAATTCTCACACATGCTCTTGAGTACTTTGGAAGATGCTAATCGAAAAGAACACATAACAGAATCTTAGCTGCATTAAACCACCTTTAGAAATTGATTTTTATATCTGAGAAAGGATGGATGGGAAGTACAATTATCATCATAAGCACAAACAAGCATAAGACACATGCACAGCCCAGCACGATGCCAGTAACCGACAAGATTTTTTTTTAATTTGACATTTCCTACAATTGTCACAGTAAAAATGCTATTATAGGATTATTGCAATAATGTAAAACATGCAGAAAAGTTCTGTTTCAATGAAGTAGTAGATTGTTTTACAGTGTATGAAACTAGACTCTACATTTTTAGGAATATAGCCATTGCTTTTCATATATCTTTCATTTAAAGGCTGGTAAAAATATAAATCTTATTTCTTATTTCCAAACAAAAACATCTAAGAACATTTACATTTAAGATTCCAGCTACTGACAGGTGGCTTGATGAAAAATAGCTCCCTGACAAAAACACAAATTGTGTATACTAATGAGAATTCAGAGATTGAAGTCGCTACAAAATTCTTCCCATCTCACTGGGAGTAGTAGCCAAAGTCCTTAACAATGGAGTACAAGGCCCTAAACAACCCGCATTGCCATCCTGCCCTCACTGGCTACCTCTTCCCTATTGGCTCCCTGCTCAGCCACTGACTCCCTGCTGTTTCAATAAGAGGCCAGCGTGCTCCTACCACAAGGCCTCTGCACTTGACTGTTTCCACTGCCTGCAACATTCTTCCCCTTGACTCCTTTGGGTCTCTAAGTTCCGGTGAGGCTTTTCCTGACCATCTTATTAGAATTTGCATTCTGTCCCTAACTTTCCGTATCCCTTCCTTGTTTTATTTCTCTCTATAGCATTAATCACATTTACAAACTGAGTTTTATTTATTTACACTGTAACTGTCTGTCTCCCCTCTCAAGAGTGGAAGTTCCACTAGGGCAGAAAGGTTGGTCTGTTTCGTTTACTGTAGTATCTCCAGTCAGTAGAAGAGTGCCATAGAAAGTGCTCAGTAAATCATTGTTGTTGTTGTTTTTTTTAAAGATTTTATTTATTTATTTGACAGAGAGAAATCACAAGTAGATGGAGAGGCAGGCAGAGAGAGAGAGAGAGGGAAGCAGGCTCCCTGCCGAGCAGAGAGCCCGATGCGGGACTTGATCCCAGGACCCTGAGATCATGACCTGAGCCGAAGGCAGCGGCTCAACCCACTGAGCCACTCAGGCGCCCAGTAAATCATTGTTAAATGAATGTTCAATACATTTGGATTCTCAATCTCTTTCCTGCTATTTTTGACTACCATCTTTCTTCCTTCTAAATCACACTTCAGTTTGATCAAATTAAATTCTCGGCATTTAAAGTAGCTAGAACCTTAACGACCTCAATCTAAAAACAGAGAATGAGCACTTAATTGGCAGTTGGTAAGAGGAAAAGGAAATCACAATGATTCTCACCTTTTACCACATGATTTTATTTTATTATTATTATTAATTATTTTATGATTCTAAGATATAGCAGACTCCTGAGAGAATGAATGACAGTGAGAAAGGCAAATAACATCTTAGCGTTATAATGAAAACAGTTTGACCACTGACTCTCCCCAGGGAGCTGCTGTAGGTATAAGCCCACCCCCACTGTTCCCAGGGACAGATGTGCAGATTTCTAGCCCTCTTGCTATTTGATCTGATTACTTGTAGGAGGTGTTGGGTGGTAATGGAAGCAGATGATTTGTTCTGGTCTGCTGGTGTGGTTCACTGAAATCTGGCCCTACCTAGAGAATCATTCTCTATGCCTTTGGTCTTTGGTCTTTGGTCTCTATGGTCTTTATCATTGCCATTGTTGTTATTATTATGAAGACTGTGTCTGTGATCCATTCTATATTAAAACACAAGTTCTGTAATGATTCAGCAGCTTAAGATACTCAGCAAGACAAATAATGAATTGTGTGAAAACATGTTGCCATGTTGTGTGAACTAATAAAGTCAAATCAGTTTATACATGGAATAAAACATTTTAAAAATTTTCTGGTTTATTCTTAACTGGTTGGCACCTTAATGTGCAGAAAGAAATGAGTCTGTGTTCAAACAGATGTCCATTCCTAAATGCCATATCATTTCAGAAAATGGATTTCGTTACATAACTCAAAAATATATTCAAGTGTTCTCTTCTTCCATTCTTCTCACAAAAATAACCAATAATTTCTCAAAACATTCTGAACAGTAACTAAGCAAAACAAATTTTCAGTGGTACCAAATCTTAAGTGAAGGGAAGAAATGATGTCTTTTTCTGCTAAATTTCTGGCAAGGGTTTAGCCTTTTTTGTTCCTTCTGCCACAGATTCATGTTTAAGGACAAGTTCATAAACCTTGTCCAGAAAAGGCAGGCATGAAATTGATAGGAACAGGAAACGGTCCTAATCACTTAATTCCTCTAACTTTGTTAGCAATCTTCATGCTTTTTAAAAGAATTCAGATCACATTTTAGTGCAGGTCTTCTGGTTACAGAAGATGGTATGAGAAAATAAGCCTATGCTTTTTTCAATTATTATATATGAGAAATGCTACAAAGTAGTCATCAATATCACAGACAGTACTCTGAAATTAACCCAAAATAGTCTCCTCTGGAGTTTTCCCATTAGCTTATTAAGAGTATAAGAAAGAACACAATGTTTGTTCAATGAAATATAAAAATGAAGTTAAAACTAGATGAGCTACATTTAATTTAAGCATTTGCTACAGGAAGACATATTTCCTTTTAAATGAGGTACTTGGTTTTATTGACCTTGAAATTTTTCTTCTCAGCTTAAAACAAGATATCAATTTATCCTGTTAGAATCTGAGGGCAAAATAAGAGGAAATTCCCATTATACAGCTTTATTTATTTACAATATCAACTTCAGAGAAATAAAGAAAAATTTGCTTTTATTTACAGATTGGTTTTCTATACTGTACCTGACTGTAATGTCTGTTCAGAAACTATGGATGCATCAAGAAGAAAACAAAGAATCATTAGTAAAACAACAAGTTACAATTAAAATCTAGAGTGTTACAAAAATACATTCTAAGATGGCCTCACTTTTTTCTTTTAATTCGATTTGATGACTTTATTTTTTTTCATGGCTACAGGACACCAAAGATTAAAAGATTAAAAAAAATGACAATATCTGAGGCAAACCTTAGCATCTAAGAAAAATCCTACAGTGACTCAGTGATGTCCAGAGTTTTATCATCAGGAGGTCCTTGGCCTGCTTTTCAGACTGCTCCCGTGTGTGTGGCTTTGTGTGTGTGCCTCTCACAGGGGGAAATTGTGGGTCTGAAAGCCTGAGGAGCTAGAGGATATTAAACCCATGAAAGATACTACCCTAATATATACCTTTTAGTATTCTTTCTCAAACTCAGTTGATAAGTACAACTAGTTCAATTATAACAAAACATATACATTTCAAAAAAATCAGCATGCGGTGCAAAACTGTACAAATTCCCATAGCCACAGAGCTTAGGGGGAAAATGAGCTTAGGGCACAACACTCAAAATCTTCAACAGTGAGTGACATGCCAAAAAAGATGGAAACCTATTAAAACCAGTAGTATAGTTTTATATTATTAAATAGCTTGAAAGGTGTGAATACTCCTTAAATAAGGCATTTCATGTTGACAAAGACCTAAAGTTTGCTTGTCAAAGTGGGCGACAGGAAGGTGGCAGCTTGTGAGTAAGGTGACCCTTGAGCACACGGGTCTGAACTGCACTGGTCCACTCAACATGTGAATTTTTTTCATTAAATACAGTACCGTAAATATATGTTCTCTTTCTTGTGATTTTCTTAATATTTTCTTTTTCCCAGTTTACTTTATTGTAAGAATACAGTATGTAATACATATAACATTAAAAAATGTGTTAATCGACTGTTCATGCTATCAGTAAGGCTTACAGTCCACAGTAGGTAATTAGTAGTAAGTTTTTGAGGAATCAGACGTCATACATGGATTGGCAATTCTAGGGGGTGGATTGGCAACTCCAGGGTTCCACACCTGGGGAACTGAGGTAGAGAGAGGTTTGAAGTATATGCCTAAGAGTATGTTTTGTGTCTTTCTTTCTATCTGTCTACGTTCTGCTGGGTGAAACCACGCATAAACTAATGGAGAACAGACATTATGCCCAAAATGTTCTCTCATAAAGCATCCATGTTGGAACAAATTCCCATTCTCAGAACACGCATTATCGCAGAACTGACTGTACATCTTTTTAGGCTTATTCGACACACAAGAAAATGTGCAGGGAAATTAAAAAAAAGTGATGATCAAGTTTGGGAATTTTTAGCTACCTCACTTCTTTCCTTCAACTGCTTACTTTCAGCTGTTGCTTAGTAATGCCTCCATATCAAAGTAGGCAAGGTGGCGGGGGGGGGGGGGGGGGGGGGGGGGGGGAGTGGTAAGATGCAAATCAGCCAAGTCTCCACCACTGGGAGCCAGGAAGAAAGCCTGAAGTTAAAAGCAGTATCTAAGATCAGACTTTGTTCTGGAACTTTGGTAGGGTCTCAGTTCCCCAGCCTAATTAACAGATCTCTGAGGGGCTAACGGTAATCAACTACCCCCAGCGCCACAGAGAATTCTGAAAGAATCCATGATGACCTATTAGACCAAGTAATTATCCAAGAGTGCATTATTTGATGAGGAACAATTCCTCTTACATATATAGGGAAAACTGAAAGGTTTGGTGTGGGGATAACAGAAAAAGTAAAAATGTTCAGAGTATTTAAAAGTTAAGATGAAAAAAAAACCCCATGGAATTAAGGAAGTTAATTCATTAAGTTCTATAATGAATATTGGGTTTTCCCATGATACTAAATACATATTCAATGACATGAACTCGAATTCTTTTGATTTTAATAAGACTCAGTAAAAGATAAAAAGCTACCCTGAAAACCATATATTTATGTCAAATATTAAAGTGTCCTATAATAAGCAATATTCTAAATTATTATGATTTAATGTTTGTTCAATCAATAGTAAGACCAAGTTATAGAAATCTGGGGTTAGTAATTAGTAAAATAACCAATAAAGGTACTTTTTTTCCTCAATTAATCATTTGTTTTCTTATATAATTAGGTTACTGAACATTCTATTAAAGGTAGTAGCTGAATATTCTATGAAATCCTGCCTTATACAAAGTTAGCGATACTTAAACCATTTACCCCCTCAATCATATCTATAAAAGAAAACATGCATGAGCCTCATTTCAGAGCTCAGTAATACCACTGATGATAAAAAACATTCCAAAAGAGCTCAACCTCTTTAGAGAATGCAATTTTTAAAAACTACTTGGATAGAAATTTTTCCCAACTATTGTAGTCAACTCAATCTAAAAAATATTCATGTAAATAAATTAACATTTATTTCTTGGACTTCTGGAAGGGATATAAATAACATAAAGTAATCAAAATATAAAGTAAGTATGCATACCACGCAAACTTCCCGTAGTTAAAAGTGCTCGAGCTTTGTCAGCTAAATCACTATTAAGAGTATTTCCCAGCAGTAAAACATCTATGGCCTCTTGCTTGGAGCTGTCAAAGAAGTTATTCTGAATCGTTCTAGTAACAGAACGAGCACCATCTTTTAACTTTCCAGCCTGTTGGGGAAAAAACAGCATGGATTTTTGTTCCAAAGAGTGTTAATTGAACTCAGTAGGCACTTTGAAACTTTAAATCAGTTCTATATGACTTTACTGCAATTGAAAGGGCCTAATCATTCCATTTTGAATATCAAATCATCATAATAAAATGGCTCAACATTTCATTGTTTCTCTTCCTTTTGGATAACAGCTCTCTGCAAAAAGAAGGAAAAATCTCAATACCACAACCTCACCCACTAATGCTATCAAGAGCTGTAAATGCTTAAAATTGTTTACTATAAAGGAAACTAAGTGAAGTGTACCTATTTAAAACAAGAAGATTAAGTCTTACCCTGTAACTTTTAGAACTGGGAATGGGATGGGGGTGAAGGAGATCAAGGATATCGAGCACTGATGTGCTCTGAGACTTCTAAGTATGTTAATGGTAAAAAAATAAAATTGGAATTGCTCCTAAATAACTTTAATATTAGTCAAAACTAAGACTGAACATAAGAATGAAGGACTGCTCTAAAAAGAAATTTATAATTCCAGTTCATAAATATTAAATGCAAACTACAGTTTGTCATTTTGTTGGTCTTAGATCATTTTATTGCCTATGCAAATATAAATAATAAAAATGATAAACTGAGGCCAATTCCTCTAGTGCAAGAGCTGATTTTAACTTCTTTTTTGAGTACAGTTGAGACCCACTGTTACATTAGTTTCAGGTGTTCAGCACAGTGATTAGGTAACTCTCTATGTTACACTAGGCACACTGCCCGCGGAGCTACCATCTGTTACCATGAAACGTTATGACAATACCGTGGACTATATTCCCTATGCTGTGCCTTTCATTCCTGTGATGCTTTCATTCCATAACTGGAAACCTGTATTTCCAGATTATAACTTTTAATGAACACATATTTTACTTAAGCATGTTAGTTACCATAAAGATTTCTTTTGATCTTACGGATTTTGATGTCTTAAAACAAACAAGTAAACAAAAACAAACCCAAACTCTTGCCTTTTAGAAAACTGCTTCAGTTTGTAATATGTAATTTTCATTCCTTACATAAATATCAGTAATTTGAGAATGAAAACATTATTTCCTTCCACATGGTAACACATACAAATGACATTATTTGAAAAGACACTCACCATTCACATTATCAGGCAATTAATCAAAAGGAACCCAGAGAAAGGGAAAGAAAGAGCAGTTCAGATGTTAGAGTTTAGTTTAATTCAGACTCGTATATTTAATATGTGAAATTTCATTTCTATTATGTTAGAGACAAAAGACCACTGAAAATATATGTAACCTGTATATATATATATTGTCACAGTTACTGCAGAAACAAAAAGGCAGAAGAACAGAATATTTTAAGCAACGGTTGTAGAGAATTAAGTTTTAGCAGTAAGAATGATATTATCTATTTTAAAAGAGTAATAAAGGAGGTTTAATAATTTAAGGTTTTCAAAAATAGGGCTCATTTAAGAAGTAAATACTTGTAAATGTCAACAAAATCAATTCTGTGAATTGAACAAAAGCAGCTTTGCAGGTAAGGCCAATACCTCTGAAGAGAGAGACGCACGGCATTTTATGAGACATAGAAGAGGAATAAGACTTAGAAATTAAAAGAAGACTTAGAGATGATGAACGGCCTTCAAAGAATTCCAGGGGCTGTACTGAGGGGGCTGCAGAACTATAAAAATAGTAAATGTCCTTATTTCTGTACTTGAGGTAATTTGAAGAACTGTAGAAATTTAAAATGTTAATAAAATCCAATTGAGAATAGGAGGC
Source organism: Neogale vison (assembly GCF_020171115.1). Classification (NCBI taxonomy): domain Eukaryota; kingdom Metazoa; phylum Chordata; class Mammalia; order Carnivora; family Mustelidae; genus Neogale; species Neogale vison. Next base: position 12,056,435 of record NC_058096.1, on the reverse strand, counting down.
TTTAAAAGGCAGTGTTTAAACATATAGAATAAGTCCCTTAATAAGTGCCAAATACTAGAGGAGAAAGTGGCCTGTAGATAAGGCCAGCAACATAAAGCAATGATGAGGCACAGAATTATAAGTAAGCCCATCTCTCACACTTCTTTTGTACATTTTGATAGCCTCCTTTTCAAGGTAAGATAAATAAAAGAACAGAAACTTAATAATCAAGCCCTAAAGGTGCTGGGCTCATAGGAAGTATTGCATAAATTGTCCAGTGATTTGTTCGTCCATCCACCATTTGTCACAATTCTATTAAACAGGAGGCATTACAAGTGCTGGGAACACAAAGCCAAAGGTGACAGGACCCTTCAGTAGGATGACTATGGTTTAAAAAAATCATCTTTATAATCAAAATAAACAACACAATAAGTAAAACAGGTAGGTAAGGGAAAATCATGAAAAAAAAGTGTGAGCAATACATACATAGGCCTACTGGATTATATCCCTAAACAACTAAATACGTCAAACCTAGGGAAATAACTCTCTTCCATCCAACCACTAGTATCTCCTACAAAAGGAAGTGTTAAAGAGGACATAACGGCATAATAAAACAGAATTCTGAAACAGATACCTAAAAAAACCCAACATTCATTCATTCCTTTAGTCATTCATTCATTCCTTCCTTTATTCATTCATTTATAAATGAGAGCAAGTGGAGGGGAGGGGCAGGGTAGTGGGAGAGAATCCCAAGCAGGCTCCCCATTGACAGTGGAGCCTGCGAGGTGTGGGGGTGGTCCTCAATCTTAGGACCCATGAGATTATGACGGGAGCTGAAACCAAGAGTTGGGCACTTAATCAACTGAGCCACCCAGATGCCCCCAACTATTAATTTTAAAAGAGATGATTTAAAAGCTTATTAAAAGGAAAATGAGGATCTTTTGTAACATTATGATAAATCTAGATCTACCTTAGCCTTTCCTTCAAGAGCTCCGGTCCCTGCGTATATCTTACTGATTGAATCACCATTCACGGACCACATCGACCTAAAAACTTCTTGAAAGCGAGTCACCAACTGAGGCTTTTCAGCTAAGCCAAGAGCTTCCAGCTGTTTTGCTAGCATCTAAAATGGCAAAAGAGAAACTTTTATAAGTATGTTGATTGATACATTGTAATGTGACTTTTTAAGAACTACAAGAATCAAAAAATTCAGTTTACAGGACTATGTGGCACTGGATTCTGAAAACTTACCGGTTTACTAGGCTGTATTCTATCCCACCATTTCAGTTTTTAAAGTAAATACCACAACAGTGAAGCTTACAAGTACCTTAATATTCGTATGTAGCAATATCCTTTCTGGTTAAATGGTAAAATTAACCTTATTAAAATGTCTCTATAAATCAAACTGGTTTAAAACTTAAAGAACTAACTATTCAACAGCATGCATTGGAGCACATAAAAATATCTGCATAGGTTATCTAAACAGAGATACAAATAACTAATTTTCTCTAATTTTTGGATTGGGTGTTACACATTTGGGTGATTAAAATCACGAGATTATGAAAAAGTAGAGTTGTTCTTGAACTATCACAAAAATAAATTAGTCTTATTTCTGAATAAAGTCATGACAGTTTAATGTATAAAACCTATATTGGTAATGCTTTAAGGGGAGCTGACGGGAATACGTCGTGCAAGAATGCAAGGTCTTCAGGCCACCACAATTCCTTCACCACAGGTAACAATAGACGTGTTTAGAAGTCATTCGCCTTTGGAACTTTGGCCTTTAAATCTGTCAGTCAAAGCAATGCATAATCTTTACTCAGTCCATTTGTCTTATTTGGAATCCAATCGTGTTTTATGTTACTTAACTCCTTCCTGTTTATGTTTCTTTTTATCTGTATCATGATTATCCATACTTACAAAAAGATCAAAAACTAAAATAATATTTTAAAAAACACTAGACCAGGTTCATTTGTTACCTATGGACTTACACCAGAGCTGTTCTTCGTTAGCATGAAGAATAAAACAAAATTGGGCTCCAGCACCAACTCTATCATTTATAGCTCCCTCTTTTCCAGGAATTTGGGAAAACTAGTCTTAGCTTCTAGTTTGGCTCGGCCTACTCTAGCAGTAAATTTTGTTACCAGTCAACCAATTGCTATATACGAGGGAGTACTCTCACCTAGTTACCAACAGTGGTACCGGCTAAGTCAGATTCTGAGAACTAATATTTGTTACACTTTGAATGAAGACTTTCAAGTATTTCAGTAAGTTTACTCTCAGAATCTAAGTAAACATATTCAGTCACTTAAAAACACAACTCAAAACAAACCCAAACCATGTGATAAATGCCATTCAAACGACCAGACCCCTGCTTTTACTTTTCTCGTCTGTCATATTTTCTACATAAATTATAATAAGACTCAATGACAGAGTGTTTAATAAAAAGGCACAACAGTAAAAATTATTTAGCTACTGTGAAGAATACATTTCTGTAGCAGAGAAAATCTACACACTGTGCTTTCATTTTTGAGACAGAAAGAACCTCAGTTGCAAAGTAACTAATTAACAAATGTCCTGGCCAAATTTAAGATCATTAACTGGAAAAAATTAAGAACATGTTATTTCCTATTCTTGTTTTTATAGTATCTGAGAGCTAAGCTAAGTTCCTATGTAACTAAATGAAGACCCACCACAGCCTTATGACCCATACAGCTGCAAACAGGAAAGACTTAGAAAGCTCAGCATTGCCAGTATGTCTATATTAGACTGAATTTACGGATATGTAGTAAAGAAAAAAAAAAAACTTTTAAACAAAGACTTCGTTACAGAAGCTCAATCTAATTCACTCTCATTCTCACTAACAACTGCATTTTCATCGATCCTGTTTTTCGTAGCTACTGATTTGAAAACACCATATAAATTGCATTGGGTTACAGACTGTCAAAAATACAACCCTATAGACATGAAAAAGGATCCTCCTCAATTCTGAAGAAACTACACGAAGAACAAAGGCCAATATGTATACATACATTATGTATGTGTGTGTATATATATATATAATTTTTTTTTCCAGAAGACAAAAGAAGTAGTTGTTGGAATAGTATAAATAGCAGTTTTTAAAGGGAAAGTTAAGGAACAACACAGGGAAACATCAGCTATCTAAAGACAGTATTTAAAACAGGTAAAGGGAACATTTAAATGAAAAGGAATTTTGAGGGAAGAAAAACCCATAAGAGAAGAAATACCTTTAATGAAACATAATTTCATTTTATGAAAAGTAATGAGAAACATAAATATTACAAAAACATTAAAAGGAGGTTGGGTTACAAGGTGGTGGGTATTATAGAGGGCACGGATTGCATGGAGCACTGGGTGTGGTGCAAAAATAATGAAGACTGTTATGCTGAAAATAAAAAATAAATTTAAAAATTTTTTTTAAAAAAAGGGGCATTTGATACAAGTCACATACATACATTTCAACTTTTTTTTTTTTTTTTTACCTCTAAGCCAAGGAATGCCTGCACACTATTTGTTCTATCAAGACAATCCAAGCAGTTTGTTCGAACTGTACCACTCTGGCATCTGCAACAAATTCAGTAAAGTTTAACAGCTAGTTTGAAATACAAATAATAAAGCTAAAACAAAATGAGAACAATTAAGGTGATTAAAATAGAATATCCACTTTTTTTTAAAGCATCCACTTTTTACTCCCAACTTTTTATTACTACACACACACACACACACACACACAACACAAATGAAAGAATTTACAGCAAACATCCATATACCCACCATCTAGATTCCACAACTGTTAACATTCTGTCGTATACTCCTTATCACATATCTACTTATCTACACCCACTTATTTTTAATTAGGCCAGTAGTCAGAAGCTAAATATGCATTCAAATTTATGACCTCATAGCTCTTCGCACATAAAAGATAATCAAATATTTATGGAAGAAATTTTAGGTTTTTAACCTAAGATGTTATCTCTACTGACCTATGCGAATTTCTATGGCATTGAAACTAAATATTGCACAAATTGATAAAGCTAAAAGTTTGAGCTTTGTTCACTGAAGTCTACCTCATCCCATACTCTGACCTTAATTTCTTCAGTACATACTTTCCTCCTCTACCTCATAATCAAAAACTGAAGATTTAAATTATACTAAAGCAGATAATAAACTATGTCTTTTACTTCTATTTGCAGTTAATAGTCCTTACTGAAGTCAAGATATATTAAAATATTAATTTTAAGGGAGAAGTGAGATAGTTTCACTGATCATAGCATGAGGTCTGCAGGCAGATAAATCCTAGCTCTAACACTTTTTAGCTATCTGATTTGGGGCAAATTATAGTCTATGCCTCAATCTCCTCAAAGGTTAATGGGGATAATAACTGAACTGACCCCTTCAACTGCTGCTACAGGTACATGTAAAGACTACATACACTGCCTGGCTCAAAATATGTGCCCAATAATATAAGCTCTTGTTACTACTACTTGTTCAATTCTAAAGAGAGAAAAACAAGCCTAAAATCAAGTAGCATAAAGATACTTTATTTTATGATAAACTTTGGTATAAAAAAAGGAAATTTAAGAGCTCATTGTTAAGAATAATTTTTATAATATAGCAAAGTCCCAACTCAAAAAGAAGAGAAACAGAGAAGTCAAACCTTTGAACTTCACTTCCATTGAAATAAAAAAATCCATAATCTACAAACTTTTGGACTTGAGGTTTAAGAACACTATGCAATTTTTCTGCCTTTCCTCCTTTAACCATTTGATGATAGTCAAAATTCACCATCTGGATATCAGCAGCATGTTCAGAAGCTTTCAAATGACTCTGAAAGTAAAAAGGCAAATACTCATCTAAATGTTAACTAAATACGGCCTTATCAAGTAATGTTAAAATGGGACCTTACATTTTAAATTTAAACCTCGGCACGATCCCTTGAAATCTCACTGATCTCACACAAAGCTTGCATCGATGCTGGCAGTAAAATGGAAAATTACTTGCTGATATCCAGTAACATCTTCCTCACATATGGTCCCCAAGAGATTATGTGACATAATTAACATCAGAGAAGTTAAATAATACTCTCATCTGATTTAGAAAATTAAACCATCAGCACTTCATTTTTTATAAATTTAGTTTCTGTATCTGTTACAGAATCTCAAAATAAAGTAACTGATTTAAGACAAAACCTATCAAAAACTGAAAAATTCATTTTTTGATACTTTCATTCAAATGTTTTAAAGGTCACTTTCTAAAGTATAATCTGTCTAATAGCATTTATTTCACAAGCTTAAAAACAAAATAGTCAAATAATTAAGTCACTTCCAGACTTCATGAGACTAAACTTCAGAAAATGTTCTCTTAACTATTCTGTTTGATTTGAGCTTACAATCTTATGGAACACCATCATTTATATTAATTATTGATTCAATGACTGTTTATGAGGAATATTTTTTCTTCAGAAGTTGAACATATCTTTGGGTTCTTTTTTACTTAAAATTCTCAAACTTTCATCAATACAAGAAGGTACAGCTTTGCGTGTATACAAATGAGTTATTCACCATTTCATAGGTTTAAAACAATGACTGTGGTTTCTAGGAAATAGGCAAGACGATGAACAGATGAAGGAGGAAACTGCCTGGTATCTTTTTACCAGTGACAGATGAACATTTTTTAGAGAGGAGGATATTCTTCTGCTTCTCCACGGCCTAAATAAGTACATTTCAGAAAACAGCATCAATTGCTTTGAAAGCTTTCCATAATCCCAATTTCAGCAACATTATGTAAAACTGGTTCTTAGTAGCCCGAAGAGTTAATGGTTCCAACAAGTACCCAGCCTTTTTCTAGGAAGTAATTTCATTATTGTATCATATTATTTTTTAATATCTTATACACGTCCATGGGCCAGCACAGAAGAAAAAATGTTCATGCCTACCTGGAAAGCCTTACTTAGCATATGTTCACCTTCCTTAGATCCAAGCAAATTTACTATTATTTGTTTACCATATAAATTCTTAAGTGTTCTAAAATGCCTATTAAAGAAAAAAAGAGGAAATAAACATATGTCAAGTGATAAGTGATAAACTAATTTTTTCTTCAACAAACAGAAATCCATTAAATAGAAACTATAAGACGTTTCCTAAATTTCTAGAATTGGCAAAACTGGATACAAATTCATTGACCAATTAATTCATTCCTCTCAAAACTCTGAATTTGGACCCACCCAGCCCCCCTTCGCTCTGTGAGGCTGGTGCCACCCAAGCGCGGAGAACACGGGCCATCCGGCTTGGGGTGGCAGCTGTGGCAGAGGGCTGCACCTCATATGTGAGGATGGCGCATATTCCATGGGTATCCAGGACCTCCTTAACAGTTCTAATCTTATGAAAAATAGGCCACCCACCCATCTCCCCTCCAGGAACCCTCCGCTTGTTTCCTAGAGTTAAGAGTCTCTTATGGTTTGTCTCCTTATCTGTTTTCATCTTATTTTCTTTTTCCTTCCCATTTCCGATGTTCATTGGTTTTGTTTCTTAGATTCCACATAAGAGTGAAATCATATGGTATTTGTCTTTCTCAGACTGGCTTATTTTGCTTAGCATAACACACTCTAGTTCTATCAACATCATTGCAAACGGCAAGGTTTCATTGTTCTTGATGGCTGAGTAATAGCCCATTGTATATGTACCACCTTTTTTTTATCCACTCATCAGTCGATGGACATCTGGGCTCTTTCCATAGTTTGACTATTATGGACGTTGCTACTATAAACACTGGGGTGCATGTGTCCCTTCAAATCATTATGTTTGTACCTTTGGATAAATACCTAGTAGTCAGTTGCTGGGTCATAGGGTAATTCTATTTTTAACTTTCTGAGGAACCTCTATATTGTTTTCCACAGTGGCTGTATCTGTTTGCATTCCTGCCAACAATGTAAGCGGGTTCCCCTTTCTCTGCATCCCAACCAATACCTATTGTCTCCTGACTTGTTAATTTTAGGCATTCTGACTGTGAGTGGGATCTCATTGTGGTTTTGATTTGTATTTCTCCAATACCAAGTGACGTTGAGCATTTTTTCATGTGTCTGTTGGCCCTCTGGATGTCTTCTTTGGAGAAATGTCTGTTCATGTCTTCTGCCCATTTCTTAACCAGATTTTTTGTTTTTGGAGTGCTGAGTTTGGTAAGTTCTTTACAGATTTTAGATACTAGCCTTTTATCTGATAAATCATTTACAAATATCTTCTCCCACTCATAGGCTGCCCTTTAGTTTTGTTGACGGTTTCCTTTGCTATGCAAAAGCTTTTTTCCTCATCAAGTCCCAACAGAACTCATTCCCACTTCTGTTTCCCTTGCTTTTGGAGGTGTGTCTAGCAAGAAACTGCTGTGTGCTGAGTCTTTGAAATCTAGTGTGCATTTATTTAACACTTACAGTACATCTCAATTTGGACTAACCATATTTCAAGTACTCAGTAGCCACATGTGGCTAGTGGTTACCCTATTAGCATATATTCAAAGATGTAGTTTTGAGGCCAAGAGATCAAGACCCATAACCCAGTGCTACCAACCCCAGAAGTCATAATACTGGGTATCACTTTCTTCTGGTTAAATTAGGAGTCAGAAGAAATTTTACTTAGAGCCAAAACAAGCTGAAATGAATCAGTAAAATATAATAACTAGTTTTGTTGCTTAACAATATCAAAACTTATACCATTATATAAAAATAATTAGTTTTACCTGTCAAAAGCAGGGGCATTGGCTTCAAATCCCCTTGACATACGAACACGATGAGATCCCACCTACAAGAGAAACACATTTAATCATACCAAAAGCCATCATGTAGACAATACGTAGTAATTCATTTGTTGAACAAAAAATAGTACATTGAATAATTGATTTTCATTCATAGTATTGTTTTTAAAAAGGCCAAGTTCAACCTTTCCTTTATTTTTAAAAACATGACCTCATTAAAAAGAAAAAAAAACAAAACAAAACCTAGAGGGGTGCCTGGGTGACTCAGTTGTTAAACTTTGGCTCAGGTCATGATACCAGGGTCCTGGGATGAGCCCCACATGCCTGTTGGGCTCCCTGCTCAGCGGGAAGCCTGCTTGTGCCTCTCCCACTCCCCTGCTTGTGTTCCCTCTCTCTCCGCTGTCTCTCTCTCTGTCAAATAAATAATCTTTTTAAAAAAAAAAGAAACATTCATAAACTAATAACAATTTTTACTTACAGAAGATTTTTTTTAAAAGATTTCATTTATTTATTTGCCAGATAGAGATCACAAGTAGGTAGAGAGGCAGGCAGAGAGAGAGAGAAGGGGAAGCAGGCTCCCCTCGAAGTAGAGAGCCTGATATGGTGGGGCTCAATCCCAGGACCCTGAGATCATGACCTGAGCCAAAGGCAGAGGCTTCAACCCACTGAGCCACCCAGGCGCCCCCAAAAGATATTTTTAAGAGGTCTTTTGTATACATTACCTTGTTTTAAGCTCAAACTACATGCCTATGTAAGTTAACATATTACTACCATCTGGGTAATAAAAAAATTGAAATGTAGACAAGTGAAATAACTTGTCCTCTCAGATCAAGAGAATTAAAAAAAAAAAAAAAAAGATTCACACAATTCAGGTCTCTTGAACTAAATTTCTACTCTTCCAAGCTGCCTACAAATGCAAGTCTACATTTTTCTTTGTTATGTTAAATGCTCTATTACTTCTCCTTCATCCAAAGATTCAACAAATTAAAAAACACTGTTCCTGGGGCACCTGGGTGGCTCAGTTGGTTAAGCGACTGCCTTTGGCTCAGGTCATGATCCTGGAGTCTCAGCAGGGAGTCTGCTTCTACTGCTGACTTCTCTCCTCTCAAGCTCTCTCTCTTTCTCAAATAAATAAATAAAATTAAAAAAAAAAAAATCACTGGGGCGCCTGGGTGGCTCAGTGGGTTAAAGCCTCTGCCTTCGGCTCAGGTCATGATCCCAGGGTCCTGGGATTGAGCCCCACATCGGGCTCTCTGCTCAGCGGTGAGCCTGCTTCCCCTTCTCTCTCTGCCTGCCTCTCTGCCTACTTGTGATCTCTGTCTGTCAAATAAGTAAATAAAAATCTTTAAAAAAAAAAATCACTGTTCCTGGAAAAACAGGCTTTCCAAGTCAGTCTCACAGTCACACACAATCAGAAAATATGGGTTAAGAAAATTAAACAAGATGGGACGCCTGGGTGGCTCAGTTGGTTGAGCAGCTGCCTTCGGCTCAGGTCATGATCCCAGCGTCCTGGGATCGAGTCCCACATTGGGCTCCTTGCTCGGCAGGGAGCCTGCTTCTCTCTCTGCCTCTGCCTGCCTCTCTGTCTGCCTGTGCTCGCTCTCTCCCCCTCTCTCTCTGACAAATAAATAAATAAAATCTTTAAAAAAAAAGAAAATTAAACAAGATGGAAAATATCTGCCTTCCTGTTTTGTTATAGTTTTTCTTTTCTCACATAGGAGAGTAGCAGAAAGATGACACAAAGTTAAGAAATATATAAGAGATGCCAAGAAGAAATATAAAAGTGACAGCAGGGGCGCCTGGGCAACTCAGTGGGTTAAATCTTAAAAAAAAAAAAAATCTATCCTTTAAAAAAAAGTAAAAATAAAAATAAAAGTGATGGCAGATTATTTCCCTGAACTTCACTTTTAAACATTTCCCTCAGAAGCTCTGGTATCAAAGTTCCCCAGAATTCATTCTCCCCAGTTTGAACAAAGTGACTTTGAAAGGGCATGGGAAGAGGGCTACCAGTCACACAGTTTAACAAGTAAAATCAGAAAATAAGGTCTAACATGCTCATCCAGTTTGAAATTTGAATTAAAGTATTATCCATTCATCACACATCCTTCTCTCCTGAAAGTGAGACAATCTAGTGACTCTCCTGATAACCAGTATTTTCTCTTTGATGTTTTTTCTTTTCAATAAGAAATGATTTGTCTAATGTCACACCTATATTCAAGTTCATTTTATGGTGCTTAATTGTCTTTATAAAATTTTAAAATTTGAAGGATGTGTACCCCAAGACATGAAGCATTTTAGACTGAAGAAAACTCAGCAGAAGTCGATACCTTTTCTTTGGAGTACTCTCAGGTAATTGCCTACAACTCTATAGAGGTCCAAGTCTCAGCATTTTTCTACTGATTAATATTTATCTTGAACAGTACTGCCAACTGCCAAAAAGGTAAAAAAAAATACAAGTACTATTTTTCAGGCAATGGCTGTGATTGTTCCCCATCACTCTGGTCTCTGACACACACCTAGCTATACATCATAACTCTTAGTAACATATCGGTTAAACTAGACTGGTTTTATTACTCAATTAGGTTTTAGGACAACTGCCTAAAGAAAATTCTATAATAGAAGAGCTCTTATATTAATGGCGATAAAAGTAGTACTCCAGAAAGTTGTAAGGTTTTAAATAACCATGAACTTATCCAATTTTTTAAAAGGTTGTACCAAAAATATCTTTTAAAAAGCATTTAATTGGGTGGTATGGAACATCATTTTCCATTAATACTACTGCTTCATGTTTACATATTTCTCTAACTTCAATTAGACCCAAAGTTGAGTGTGCAGCACTATACGAGACATAGCTCTGATGCAGCTTTCCATCCTTTAAGGCTAATATAGCTATAATATAATGTCAGAGTAACAGTTTAAATTGTAAAAGTTAAAGAACTCCTGAGAAAGAAAGTCATAAGTAAAATCCATGAGTGTGCCACCACTTAAAGTACCATTCTTATCTGTGTAGCACCTTAGGACAACTCCTAGTAATTCCTCAAACTAATTTATATTGACATTTACCTGTTCCATAAAAGGCCTAACCACCCCCAAACACATGATAAGCTCTCTCTGAAGCATCAGTGTAGTCCTTAAATCTGTCATAGTATACAGTATGCACTCAGTATAGAATAATATACACTGGAGGACCTTAAACATTTAATGAAGAGATCAGTGTGGAGAAGGGACTGAATCCATTTAAGGAGACCTGAGTGCACTCTACTGAAGGACGACAAACTTTAATTTGGGGATAGAGGATACTTGTTAGAAGACGCAAGGCATGATGTTGGTTGGACAGGCAGAGGAAAGCAGATCGTGAAGAAAAGGGCGCCTCATAGAGCTGATGAGCATAATATAACTTAAGTGGGAAGCACTGCCGGAGAGCTGGGAGGAGACAGTCCGGAAACCGTGAGAGTCTTCCAGGCAAGAAGCAATGAGGAAGAGCCAAACTGGGATGACAGAGTGGGAAGTGAAAGCAGGGGAGAGTCCCAGGGCCTAGGAGGACGCTGGGTTAAGTATCACAGGGCTACCTATGCTGGTTCAGGACTGGCTGTTAGAGCAGACGGGGCTGGAGATGCTTCAAGGTCAACAGAAGAACATCAGGTACACAGAAGTTCTCAAATGTGAATGGTAGGGAACTTGGTTAAAAATACAGCTTTCTGGTCACATTTCAAGAGATTCTGTTTCAGCTGATGTGAAGTTGAGACCATGAATCTTTATTTTAAAATCATCTCAGAGGATCCTTCAAAATCTCACAATTAAAAAAGCCTCAGAGGAATTATCTGTGGGGATAAGAGGCAAGTGAAGGGACAAGTCCCAAGGAATCTCTGTCCGTGCCTCTCGTGAGGTAACACAAACTTCAAGGAACCCTAAAATTAATTCCAGTCCTGAGAATACAAAGGATACCTAACAATCATTTTCAACCACTCTATCAAAAGCTCTTGTTTGTTTTTTAAGGGGAAATAAATTTGGGGACTTCGTATTTTATATTTTTAAAAATAAATATCTATTTTTCAGTTCTTAAAAAGTGATGAAGTATTTTCATTCCTTTCTTACCTATTCTTAAAATAAGGGGGGAAATGTTTTTCTGTAAAAGATACTTATGAAACTAATCTACTTCTGTTCAGAAAAAGGTTGACTTTAAAAACTACTAAGCTAGATAACTGATAACTGGGACAAAAGGCCAGCTCTATGACAATTTAGCAGAATTGTTGGATTGCCTTGTCTTAAAAATTACTATATCAAGAAATGAGTGATTTTAAAATCTGTAGCTTTCAGCCTTTAAACAGTATGACATGGGCAAGATAGACTATGTGGGCCAGCCCCAGAACACAGCCTCACCCAGGGTGGATCAAACAATGTAACTTAACTATTCACGATCCAACCATACTGAATAATCAAACACTATGATTCTGAGCTTCTAATAAAATATCACAGACAGCAGCTAACAGAGGGCCCGTAAATAGGTTATCCCCAGTTCTTACACTGCCCTGTCTCTAAGCAAAAGAATTCACATTCCTCAAAACAAGGCTTTAGGAATGTTCTTAAAGCAAACGTTCCAAACACCCTTCTCTGATCACAGAGGCTTAGGAGAAGTGAATGAGGGTTGGGATTCCTTCCCAAAAGAGACTTGGGGAGAGATAGACCTACTTAAGTTACCCCTAAATGCCAAAGAAAAAACCGGCATAAGTCAAAATTTTTGACAAGAACTCAGGAATTGTAACTGCTTTCAATTCCTGTTAATTCTTGGCCTGTCTTACGTAAATTGCAGTATTGCAAAGGTTCAAGTGGTCTGCAATCTTTCTCCACTCCAGCTATCCTAAAATGTAAGAGATCTAGCTGTGAACTAAAAGGAGGCAAGATTTTTTTTTGTCCATTTTCTCAGTATTATAGGCTAAAGCATAAAACTTGCTAGACAATACATACTAGAAGTCTAAAATGAAAATAATGTACACTTTAGGGATTAAAGGTTTTTGAATATAAATAAAATGTAATGGGATCAGGAAGGAGACAAACCATAAGAGACTCTTAATCTCACAAAACAAACTGAGGGTTGCTGCGGGGAGGGAGTTGGGAGAAGGTGCTGAGAGAAGGGATTTGGGGATGGTATGTGCTAAGGTGAGTGCTGTGAAGTGTGTAAACCTGGTGATTCACAGACTTGTACCCCTGGGGCTACATTTTATGTTTATAAAAAAATTAAATTTAAAAAAAATCTACAAAAAAATGTAAAATCACACTATTATGGGCCATCTAATAGTACGAACCTACAGGAAAAAAAATCTTATATTTTAAAGATTAGATGTTTACATCAACAAAGTTAAAAATATCAGGAAGCAAATCAGAGAACATATTAAAGATAACAGGTCACTACAAATTATAAAGTAAATTTCAATAGCAGATGTATTATTGATAACAATAGCTAACCCTCACACATGCTGCGTGTGGGTACCATGCATTGGTCTTAGTACTTTTCATTTTATCCTTACCACCCTATGCACAGGAACTACTAATATTATTATTTTTCCTGTTTTATAGATAAACAAACGGAGACATAGAGGCGTTAAACCACTTGCCCCAGATCATACAGCTAGTAGTGGCAGAGTAGGTATCCAAACTGAGAAATCTGGTTTCAGAAGCCTTTTTTTAAAACTACATTCTTCTACCTAAAGAGGCTAAATTATTATTTATTAAGATACTGAGATAGTAAATAAGAAACAATGAATATCAAGTGCTATGGAAACATTACAATTTTCATATTAAATACAGCAGTTAATTTCTATGGACATTTGAAAGAACATTAAATCAAAAATATCTAAGACAATTCCACGAACTCTTATATTTAGCCCTCGTTTGTCAATCTATCTAATATTACTAAACTGAGTAACAGAACTATCCAAAGAACTGTCCTGAAAGTTTAGAAAACATGGAAAATATTCAAGAGAAAAACACAAGATAAAACAATGTTACAGAGATACCTGCAACCCTGGTTGCTCCCAGAACAATGGAACAGATCCCCGGATTTGTATGAAAGAAGAAACAGAGTCATCTAAGTACACAACCTACAGAGAAAAATCAGATATAAAATATTTCCACAAAGTTATTTCCTCTACATAACAAAGACAAATTTACTAACATCTGTTGCCTGCTAGTTTTGTCTTGTGACCAGACCCTCGCATAAATTGTCCAAACAAAATATCTAGAAGAGGCAACTAAATAAGTCTGACTTTCTTTTAATAAGTGATAGTTTTGCTGTATATTATCCAAAAAAGAGTAAAAACATAAGCATATGTATCATAACTTTTAAAAAGGAATGCCTTCTAAATCTCAATATTTTACACACCTACCTTTATATTTAATTTTTTTAGGTTTTTTTTTTTTTAATATTTTTCAAAAACTAATTTGAAGAACTGAGTTGGGCTTGGGGTGTGGCCTGAATTTCAATTCTATAGTTTCAGAGCCAAAAATGTCGTAATTTAAAAAAAATTCAACAACTCTACACATTTCTCAGTGCTCAACAAGGTAAGTGTTCTCTTAACCCCCTTTATCTATTTCCTCCAGCCACCTCCCCCCTCTGGCAACCACCTGTTTGTTCTCTGTATTTAGGAGTCTTTTTTTTGTTTTGTCTCTTTTTTCTTCATTTGTTTTGTTTCTCAAATTCCACATATGAGTGAAAACATATGGTATCTGTCTATCTCTGACTGCAAATGCCATAACTTAATTTTAGATGGTATATATATCTACTTTTAAAGCTGGGTTTGATTTAATTTCACAAAAAAGTTGTCTTTTTATTAAGACATTTTTATTAAGTTGTCATGCTCTATAATTGAAGATTTTAAAAATTCAATACCAAAATGTACAGCATTGACAACAGCATGCTAATTAGTAAAATTCTTGTTACTCATTTGAAGAGCCATACCTAAGTTTGTTTATAAATAAGTTTGTCTCAGAGAAGCCTTCCTTAAGGCCAGTAAGTAGCCAAGAACAACCACAAGATGACATTAAAGATGTGAAAAGGAGTTCTGAATCAAATGAAAATCTCTGGTTTTATTATTTTCTGGGCCTCTCATCTAATACATGAATTAAGCAATATAAAACACTATATACCTGTTCTGTTTCTACAAAATTAGCGACGTGACCATCATCATTTGTTCCCCGGACGTTAAACCTGGTCCCAGCTCGTTCACAGCTGAGTCTGGAAATGAGGCAAGCCTTTGCCTGCTTATGAGCAGCATAAATTGTTCTGATTTCTACTCCCCCACACATGAGGCGTAATAGCCAGTCATCACAATTCACACCATAGTGCTTGAGATGCAAGTGCAAAGACTGATTCCTAACAGAAAAAAAATAACTCATTAGCTTACTGAGTACCAGATAACATAGCATAAGTATTAAAACAATGCTCCTGAAACATTAATTTAATGCTATTCAATTAAAAGGGCCTACAAATAAATCAATTCATTTACATTTACTGTACTAGGAATCAGAAGAGAAGGCTAGATAATGCGATTTTTTGGCATATGACCTGTAGGTCTACAGAAAAGAAGCCTATCTTTTATATGTTTTTAGTATCTGTGCCCCATTCTGTTGTCTTCTTATATAATATATACATAAACTAACTTCTCAAAAAAACGGATTTCATACACATATCCCCACCCCACTTTATAAAGCTCTACTCTTAACGCTCCACTTTAATAAAGCTACTTAATTTTAATTTAAATAGCCAATTGAACTAGCAGCATCCATATCAATACGTGTCTAGAGTTTTCCATTACTCCAAATAGTTTAGCATTCTAGGTAACAGAGGGGGCCGTGTTTCCAAACCTTTCTGGAGCAGAAAGTTTTACTCAAACACAAGGAAGCCCAGTGATTAGGAAACACACCAAAGCAGAGTCGGTATGGCTAAAGCAGGGACAGGGGCTGGAGTCCTGCTGGGTTGGCCACCTTCTCATTCCGCTGCCTGCCTCTACTGGGCTCTCAACAGGAACCTTAGTCCTCCAAAAAAAGCACGTGGAATTTCCCAACCAACTGATCACCAAGGAAACTATACTATACAGGAAAACTTTCTGGCTGGTCTCTTCCGATAACAAAGCATTATAAAAAATCAATGTTCTATAATATTGAAGATTGGTTCTTTGAGTTTTAAAACTCTTCTGTTTTATGCAGAAATTTTTTCTTAAGTACTCTGCGCTATCTTGCTGTCTTAGTCATTAATACACAGCACTACTGCTAGACCAGCCGTTGCCCAGCCCTTCTCCAAAGGGTACAGGCTGCAGGACAGGTAAAACAGAGTGGCCGTGTGCAGTTCTGGAAAGCCATCCATGCAAGAAAGCGTAATGTAACTGAGTGGTGAGATTACTGCTGGTCTAACACTGAATCCAATGGCCATTACGTATTTTTTTTTTAAAGATTTTATTTATTTATTTGACAGAGAGAAATCACAAGTAGATGGAGAGGCAGGCAGAGAGAGAGGGAAGCAGGCTCCCTGCTGAGCAGAGAGCCCGATGCGGGACTCGATCCCAGGACCCTGAGATCACGACCTGAGCCGAAGGCAGTGGCTTAACCCACTGAGCCACCCAGGTGCCCCAAGGCCATTACGTATTTTCAAAATGCGACTTCAGTTTTCGTGCGTTGATCGGAGGCCAAGTTCTAACGTGGCCAGCATATCCGGACACAACAGTGAGTCCCATGACACGGCAGAGATCTAGGCAATATACTTGCCCCCACTAAAAACAAGTGGGATCCTATACATTTGTGCCGGTAGAGTTTCTCCCTCTGCCATCGGCTGTCATTTTTCTTTCCTGTCAATGTGTTGCTGCTTTATTTCTATTTACATTTTAAAACAACTTTCAACTGGCAGCAGCTTCAAATCTCCAGTGGAATGACCTGACTTGGGTTTTGAGATAGGTGTTTGTTATGACAAAACTGACGTGGCCATATCCTGGGAAATAGCTCTACTAAGCTATGAGAGTAGGTACAGTAAATGCATAAAGCTTTCATTTTTCTATGCCAAGTGAAGCTCAAGAATGTCAATCCTTAGCAAAATTGCAAAAAGTGTAAAAATCAAAACTCATTTTTGGTGACTCTTACCTGTCTCCTGCTAGAAGAACTCCCTCAATCTGTGACCTAAACTTGTTGCCACCTCCATCCTTAATTGAACTAACTAAATAAATAATTCCTACTGGTTCAACTTAACAAATGTGCTTAATTGCTGATTATTGAGCCAATGCATCCACTCCTGCTTAAAATTCTAATTATGGCAGGAAAACTTTTATCTCTTAAACTAAGGAATTTGAGCGAAGAATGAGCAGGGCGGAGGAGGGGAAAAAAAGTGAGGCCAGCTGCCTGGCCCAGCTGTATCACCTTAAATGTTCAAGGATTTCTATGCCTCCTCCATCATGAAAAGTGTGGAGCTGACATGAGCAGAGCTCTCTGCCCTCTCAGCTGCCCTCAACCCTTCCTTCCCCAGGCCACCGCCATCATCTCCTCCTTTGTGGGGCCCCAAGTCTCTGACTACAGTGCACCAGAGTCTTTTTTCATTCTGCCCTTGTTTCTCCTCCATGCTACTGTGCCAGGCCAAAAAAGTTCCACATTAGCTACAAAGTTTCCGCTAAAATTAGTTTCTTATCCTCACATTGTTGTTGGTTTTGAGCCCTCAGACAGACAGCCAGGGCGGATGGGTCAGACTCGATGTGCTCCTCAAGGACCATGGGTAGATGGTACAAGGGAGGGAGAGAGAAAGAAAATATACAGGAGGAACACCTTGATCTGACCTACTAAGGGAGACCCAAGAGCTGAGAGTCCTGGACTTTGGCCTTACAACATGGAAATAGAAAAAAATATAATTGCTACGTGATGTCAAGGAAAAAAATCAACAGTAATGCTGGCTGTGAACAAGAGAAGCACTATTCTAGAAATCTGGTCAGCTGCAATAAAGCAGTACTGATTAGAGTCACATATGCCTACCCTTCATGTGTACTTATAGTACAGCACATTTACACATGACAATGAAATACATTTGTTACCTACGTAAGTCTTCCTTTATTATAGTATAAAACTTTATCCTAGTATGCCACTTCTTCATAGTCTATTGCTCTTGAATCAAGTTTATCTACCTATAACCTTTAACTAAAAATAAGGCAATGTTATCTTGGAGAAACAGTCTTGTCTCTGCCGGAGACAAGATCTCAAAACTAAGAAGAGTAAATATGGGTAATGCAATTTGATTATAACTAATTCATTCTTAATTTTAACATACGTATCTTAAATATATTTCAGAAATGAAAGGTCAGTCTAGATCAAGAAGAGCAAATGGGTCTCATGTCCCATGAGAACTTCAGTAAGCTGGCACTGGATGTGTGACCCGCTCTACTGGATTCTGGAGCAGGGAAGAGCAGTGTGCTCAACCAGCAATGCCCATCGCCGCTGTCTCTGGAAATAACTGATGAACACGCTATGACCCAAATCAAACTATTGCCCAGCAAGCACATGACTACAAAGGGAAAAAAAATGTTTAACACAAACTTACCAGAAAAATCTATTATCAGTTGTGTGTTCTTGCATGCTACGATGTGCATTAAGACTCAGATCTAAACTGATTCCAGAGGCAGACCATGCAAAATAAAAGTTTCCCGAATTCAAAACTTTTCGCACTTCTGAAATGCGATCCTCATCTGAAGAATCAACTCGTAGTGATATAAATTCAGTGGAAGTAACTCGGAAAACTTCAGATTCTTGAATTTTTCCAACAGACATACACCCGGTGACTAAGACCAGGTAATGTAACATGGTATCACCTGCAAAAACCAAAGAATTAATTGGATTAAAAAGTCCCAATATTTTTCAGATTATTCAGTGTCTCCCAACTTTCTTGTCATGTCTCCAGCTTTTTAAATCTGACAGCATGGTTATTTTAAACTGCCATGGACATGTTTATATTTACAACTGGATTTTGGCAGAAGATGAAAAAAAATTCTTGCTTAAACACATTTAGTATAACACAGCATTTAAACATTAACAGAGTATCTCACATTGATGAAATTATTCCTCTACTAAATCTGGGGATATTCAAAATTTATCCAGTAAAAAAAAAAAAAAATATATATATATATATATATATATATATATACACACACACACACACATATATGTTATCTTCCCCATCTTTCTTTTATGAATGCCAGGAAATCCAGATAAGACAATAAATGTGGGAATTCTTTGTAAATAGCACAGTGAAAAAAAAAATGGAAAAAATATCAGTGTGAGCTGCCGCTGCTGACACATGAACAGAAAGCCCCTGCTAACAACTTATAAAACAATTTGGTTTACGAAAACTTTCACAAAGATTTTTCACTCATTTTGACAAAAATCCTATGAAATTAGCAGGAAGGCGAAATTCACCGGGGGTGTCCTCTGACAGTGGGCTCAGAGCAGGCAACCAAGGCTCTGAATCTTGGCTCCAGCACTCCACCACTATCTAGACTAAGTTCAGGGTCTTAACATAACCAGACTGAGATACTCTCCTTCATAAACCAGGATTAAAATAAACCTCGCTGGACTGTGACGGTATACCTGAGACAGTATTAGTTAAGCATCTAGGGACAGTGCTTTTTACATTTGAGAGATTCATAACAAATGACAAATCTCCACTTTACACACCAGCCTCAAAGTATGGCGCATGAGCTGTCACAGTGAGAAGGGTGCTTGTTCCAGAATGGAAACCAACTACCTCACTGTTAAGTTTAGCTGACTTTTTTTTTTTTTCCTAGTAAGACTTTATCAGTGATGGAAGCCATGTGTTGGTTTGCATGATGGCGCAAGCTCCTTATCTCATCACAGACCAATAACAAAATGGTTCACGGACTGGTACCAGGCCTTGGGCCACACCTGCGGCCATGCTATACAGACAAACTGGTAATCACAAAGGTTACTCTGCAGCCCACGGTGTCATTAAGTGGCAGAGAGAGACTCAAGCTGAGATCTTTTAAATACAAAGCAGATGTCCTTTCCACTATAAACCAGAGCAATCAGCATGGTCCTCACTAGGACATCTTTTCCTAAAACACTGCACCAAAACAAACAAAAAAGGGCAATACCCTGATTTTCTCTTTTGACAACAGATACCGATCTTAAAATGTTTAAATAGGACAAATGTCTCTGGAACTTAAAATCACAAGAGCCTGAGTATGTAGCAAGCCTCTGTAACCAACAAACATTTTCCCAAGATTAGCGTAATTAGGGTTTAAAAGATGTTACCGTGCTTTTAGTTCAAATACAGAGTATGAAATCATATGTAAACAGTCTCTCAAATCCTTAGAATTAAAAATATGGAAAAAGATGAATTATATTGAATAATGAACTTACCAAGATTTAATCGTAAAACACCTAAGAGTCCATATGCATCCAGTACTTTGGAGTATGTACCCTTGATTGCCTCTTTTTCTGCAGATGCTACAAAAAAAAAATTTCAGGGTAAGAAAAATGGCCTGAAACATTAGATTCTATTTAGCTATAAAGCCAGAGTCTCAAACAAAAGCTGCTAAATCGAAATCTGATTCTTTTTTTTTTTTTTAAGTAGGCTGCACACCCAGTATGGAGGCCAATGCAGGGCTTGGAATTCACAACCCTAAGATCAAGACGTGAGCGGAGATCAAGAGTTGGACAGTCCACCAACTGAGTCATCCAGACGGCCCTGAATCTGATACTTAACCTAAATGTATCACATAAACTATTTTCTCAACTAGTAACTCAACTGTCCTACTTGAAGAGTCAACAACTTGTCTCAGCACCATTGATGAATTAATCCAGCTTCTCCCAATGATCTGAAGTACTGCCCTGAATACTACTTGCATGTTTTGGAGGTTGTTTTTGAATCTTCTTCTTTGTCCACTGATATGTTTGCCAATGTTTACTACCACCACTACCCTGGGTTATCATACCCCTAGTGGACATTATCCAACCCTTCTACCTACAGTCTTTCAGAATCTGGCCTCAACCTTCTCTTTCTGCTTCTGCTTCATTTTTCATTACTCCCTTCTCCTTCCCACAACCTGCATTCTATGCTCTCATCACATTAAACTGCCCATTAATTAACCAAACGTGCTCTTTTAAACCCCAGCACCTTTGCACAATTCTAACTTTCCTCTTGCAAGGCTCCACTTAACATTCACCTTATATAAACTTCACCCAAGGCCACTTTCTGGAAACCTCTCTTTACCTCTACAGGCACAGTTCTTTCACAGAACTCCCTCTCCATGCTGCTGAAACATTTCCTATAGACCCATCACTTGTCTTTCCCATTAACCAGCCTGATCCTAGAAGGCGGGAGGGAACACTGTCCTAAGCATCCTGTCATCCCTGCCATTTAGAATCGGGCTTGAAACACAGAAGATGACAAATGTTGAAATGATAAAAGCTAATGGCAACACTTGACAACAGAGTTTAGCATAGGAATACAGATCTTCAGTCTGGCCTTTGTCTTGATTTATTTCTTCATAACGTTGATGTTATCTTACCATTGAATATACCCCCACAGAATCATATCCCTAGGTCAGGGTGTTGTGGTTACTCTATTGAAAAACAAAAACAAATCCTGAATCTTTAAAGGAAAACTCTTCCTAGAGCAAATACAGTTACTAAAAAGTTGACCCAAAAACTCCAAAGAAATATAAGCCACTGTTGTATCTCAATGGACAATTCCAAAGAATTCTAAAGTCCACCAAATCCAGAAAGGTATGATCCTCTTTCTCATTCTCTCCTTTCTCTTGTTTCATTCCTTCCCTTTCCACTCTCTATTCCACACCGCCAACTCACCTCCTGGCTGACTAGTTCACTCCTTATTTACCCTCATCTCTTGCCCTGTACCCCCTTTTCCTTTCCTCATTCATCTCCTATACAGAATTATAGTAGATTCCAGCAATAGTATGTGTTCCACATTAGAAAAGCATGCTATGGGGCCTCTGGGTGGCTCAGTAGGTTAAGCGTCTGCCTTTTGCGCAGGTGAGGATCTCAGGGTCCTAAGATCGAGCCCTGAGTGGAGCTCCATTGAGCAACCTGCTCAGTGAGGAGTCTGCTTCTTCTCCTCCCTCTGCACACCCCCCCCAGCTAATGCCCGCTCTTTCTCAAATAAATACATAAAATCTTAAAAAAGAAAAGAAAGCATATTATTAGATCCTTATGACCTTCCCACTTCCTGTCAATCTTTATGGCCAAAAAAAAGGGCTATCTTCTCAGCCTACTGCTTTGCCGAATACTCCTGAGTTCTTTGTATTAGAGAGCTTCTCCTTTTCCGCCAGAGCTCTTCTCCAGGGTTCTACAGACATCTCATCTTCCCTGCCTCCTTCACCTCTTTTCAGACCATCTACTCATAAGACTTCTTCTTAGTTAACCCATTTCTGTCTTGGAGTGAGTTGTGTTCTGCTAGCTGGCAGAACACGCTAAAACTAATTATTCAATTAATCACTCAATTAGCAGATACTGTCATAATTCTCTAGCATGATCATTAAGTGTGGGCCTTTGCCTTTATCAAAGCACCCCAAATGAAATTAGGGAGTAAGATTTCCCTAAGCCATTAAAATTATGGGGATTTGTATTTCATTCTGCATTCGTAGAGTTCTTTTTATGATTACACCATATACGTAAATAACAGTTACTCCTAACATTAAATGACAAGTGAAACATATACAAAATGTCACATTAATTTTAATTATATTTTGTAAAGTAAATCAGGACTGCCCGTCCCTAAATACTCCCTCATTAAGAGTACTGTATACATTAAGGCAAACATTAGGGGCGCCTGGATGGCTCAGTTGTTAAGTGTCTGCCTTTGGCTCAGGTCATGATCCTAGAGTCATGGGATCAAGCTCCACATCGGGCTCCCTGCTCCATGGGAAGCCTGCTTCTCTCTCTCCCACTCCCCCTGCTTCTGTTCCCTCTCTGGCTGTGTCTCTCTCTGTCAAATAAATAAATGAAATCTTTTTTAAAAAAAATGAAGCAAATATTAGAGACTTGTTATATCTCTGATGACAGAAGGCATGGCTTCCAGTGCAAATTATTAGGGTTTTAGAGGTTACATGCTCTATGTATTTAACACCACTAATATAGTAATATAGATATTACTAGATATATCCGTTTCAGCACCTAAATCATTATTTAGGTTCAAATACCAGCAACCAGTAAGATTAAAAAGAAAATGAATTTTAATATTAAGCCATTACCCTCCCTTAAAAACAACAAAAAAGTCATTTTATAACTTAAATTACCATGCAACAAAATGGTCTCTCTTCTAATAATATATAATAGTGATCTTTTCATTAACTGTGCTCCAAATACCTGAATATGTCATGTCTCTCAGGCCCCATGAAGAACCATCTATGAAACTGTTATCTGATTCAAACATGGCAACAAGTGTCATTTACACTTTTATGTTATATTCTAAGACTCAGGAAACGGGCCTACACACAAGCATACAATTTAAACTGAAGTGCTTATTCTTAGGTAACAGTACGCTAAAGGAAAGGAGAAATAATTTGAAGAGTAGATATCACTTTCCTTCCAAGGAATTTTTTGCTTTCTCCTCAAACTATTAAATGAAATTTTAGAGTGATGAATGACGTTTCAGCTGAGCTATCTGTATATTGCTTCTGTGGTGATTACGACAGTAACTAACACAAATTATTCAATTTTCACAACACCCCCATGGGCAAAATTACAACTATTTCCCTCTGACATGAGGAAACAGGCTTAGAGAGGTTATCAATTTGTTACTAACTTGCCTAAGCTTCAACAGCCTGAGTCAGAGAACCCAGCTTCAGGAGGGAAGGGATTTTGCCTAGTTCACTGCTCTATCCCTAGGGTCCTAGCTCAGTCCCTGGTGCTCAGCAGGAGTTCAAAGATTTTATGTTCAATGAGTTTGTCAATGAAATTTCAGAGCCATACGCAATTTTAACTCCAGACAATTCCCTAAGAGAAAACCGTATTCTTCCTAAACATTTTTTCTGTAAAAGGCTGTAAATATTTTCCTGTTCATCTGTACATGCTTCACAGGCTTGGGGTGGAACTGAGGGAGGTCTTTTGCAGGCGGGCAGAGCCCAAGCAGAGTGAGAACAACGGTTCCGTGCATGAATTTGAAGAAGAGGAAGAGAGGGCATCCACTTGGGGGAGGGACAGGCTGGGTTAAGTCTGAGCGGGGTGAGGAGGGTGGTGTCCACCAGGGATGTTGGGAGTTGCCTGGTATGGTAGGTTGACGCTTGGGCAGGGCAGGGAGGGCAGGGTGCACTGCAGGGAAGCCCAAGGCAGGGTGCTGGAGCCCATGGGCTGAGGGGGGCACCCGTACGTTGGAGGAGGCTGCAGAGACAACAGAAGAGTGGTTGGTCATAGAGGGGAAGGATCAGGATAACGGGAACCAGGTTCCTCACTGTCAGAGAATGAGAGTGCAGTACGGGAAGAGAGAAAACTAGAATGGGCACTCTGGCCTTGGCTGAAATTGGAATTACCAGTGTGAACTTGTAGTTTTCCAGACGGACTGAAAACATGGATGTAAGTGGGTGTGTATAACCATTTATACATATTCACACATAATTACATATTCTCCTTAGCTCTTTCCATCGACAGGGCCTGAGATCAGCCATACTCCAATGGTGGTAACCACAGCCAGCACCCAGATCTTGCTTTCTAATACCATTCTCCACTGTTAAGGACTCCTTGGAGAAATGGCTGGTAACAGGGCAAAGGCGGCACAAGATAAGCCTGGAATATATTCTTGTGCCAGAAAGAAAGTGCTCGAAGAATAATGGAGATGTGCCATCAAAACAGAAGCCAGTGGGCGCCTGGGTGGCTCAGTGGGTTAAGTCACTGCCTTCGGCTCAGGTCATGATCTCAGGGTCCTGGGATCGAGGCCCGTCATCGGGCTCTCTGCTCAGCAGGGAGCCTGCTTCCTCCTCTCTCTCTGCCTGCCTCTCTGCCTGCTTGTGATCTCGCTCTGTCAAATAAATAAATAAAATAAAATAAATAAAATACAGAAGCCAGTTTGAAGGGGCTTCTACTAGAGAAATCTGGAACAGTTTGAGCTTTAAAACAAATTATAATAGGAACAGGATTACAGCACAAGGAAAAGGCCATAACCAGAAGTGTGATGAGTAATGGGGATGTTTATAGGCTCTCGAAGTACCGGACATCAAAACACTTTTTATACAAGAGAAGGGTGTTTTCCAGGGACCACCTTAACCAAAGAATCAGAGTGAACACCCAACGGTAATGGGACAAGACAAAATAGTGTGCCCCCTGACAGGATACCATGGAAAGGACACAGCACCACTTTGGTAATATTCCTGCTGATACAGAACCTCAACCTGAGCACGAGGAGCCACGGGACAAACTCACAGTGATGTACACTCTGCAAAACAACTGGCCTTCATCTCCAGAAGTTTTAAGGTCACAAACATCAAAGATTGAAGAACTTTTCCTGATTTAAAGGGAATAAAGTGGCATGACAATTAATAAAATGACAAATCTGAACTGTATCTTTTTGTTATTATGAGTCATTGGGACAACTGGTGAGCTTGAGCGGAGTCTGAGATTAGACAGAAGTACAATGTAAACTTTTTTGATGGTTATATTGTAGTTATGAAGGAGCAATTCTTTCTAGGAAATAAGTAACAGTATTTGTGGGTAATGGGACATCATGTCAGCAAGGTATTCTGAAATAATTCAGAAAATAGTTCTTTGCACTGAACTTCAGCTCTTCTGTACCTTTGACAGTGTTTCCAAATTTTTTTAAAGAACTGAATGTAGTCATCAAAAATAAATTTTAAAAATACACATGCACTTTCCTAAATTAAGAAGCTTTTATCTCTACAAAGTACTAACATAAACTCTTACAGTACTATGTTATCCCATCCCCATACATTTTTTTTTAAGATTTGATTTATTTATTTGACAGGCAGAGAGGCAGGCAGAGAGAGAGGAGGAAGCAGGCTCCCTGCCGGGCAGAAAGCCTGATCAGGACTCAATCCCAGAACCGTGAGATCATGACCTGAGCCGAAGGCAGAGGCTTTAACCCACTGAGCCACCCAGGTGCCCCCTCCCCATACATTTTTTAATGGGGAAAAGATCCCCTTATTTTATGAAACTCCATGAAATATATAGAAATACATGCTGTAAGAGGGAGAGACTTAAATTCTTGTCCTATTTCTCTGGTAATTTTTAATTCTAGAAAATAACCTGGGAATCTTCCACTATAGAGATTATTTAAAATAAAAAAGCCATACTACTTTAAAGTAATATGTATAACTTTAGATAAAACACAGAATGTACAGATCGTTCACTCACTCATCCTCATCTTTCCTTTTCCCTAATACTTTCCCCTTGCATCCTACACTGCAGCCAAAATGAATAAAAAAGGAATAATGGGTGGCTCCTTCTGTGCACCCCACATTGTTTTCCCTCTCCCTTTGTTCACAATGTTCTTTCCATCTGGAACACCCTTTAGTCATCTTTGTGTTTCCAAATATCACCCATCCTTCAATACCTAACTAAAATGCCTCTTCCTTCTTGAAGTTTTTCCCTGATCGTGCTGGAAGTAGATCTTTCTTCCCATTGTTTTATACCTCATTCACTTTAATATGAATAGCAACAGAAATTGTCTCATTTCTTTTTTTTTTTTTTAAGATTTATTTATTTATTTGAGAGAGAGCACACGCACGCACACATGCGTGGATGTGTGCACACAAGCTGGGGTGGGAAGAGCAGAGGGAAAGAGAAAAGGAGAGAGAGAATCTCAAGCAGATTCCCTGCTGATGGGGGAGCCCAACCTACAGCTCCATCTCACCATCCCGAGACCATGACCTGAGCCAAAATCAAGAGTCAGACACTTAACTGACCCACTCAGGTGCCCCTCATTTCTTTTTATCTCAACGCAATACCAACCTAACCACAGATGCTGAACACCAAGACTATTAAGTATTCACCTAATAGACAAAAAACCCGGGAGCTGTAGCACAAAAGGGAATGTTTTGTGAATTTTAAAATAATACTTAAAAAGATAAACATTTAACTTTACTACCAGCATCCGAATGCCCTAAGTTTAACAATTCCTCACAGTGACATCTGGAAATGTTCAAATGTGATCTCTATGGCGGTACCTCTAGTGGCGTGAGGGTGGGAATGGGAAGGTAGGGATCGGGAAGACAGGCCTTGTTAAATGATTTCTAATCAGGGCTTAAACTAGTGGAGTTTATGCAATGGTAGGATGTGTCGAGAGCCCCGAGGAAAACAGAGTGAAGGAATGAGAGGACACGAGAGTTCAGGGGATATGGAGATACGAAGTTCAGGTTACTACTTGCCAGGGCTGTCTTTCAAGGTTATCTACTGGGCTTTCAATGAGGGCAACAGCCTGCTCTGCATTTTTTTCCCTCCTGTTCATGTTCATGTTGTTTAGTAAATAAGATGCTAGGAAAAACAAACTTTTCTTTTTTTACAAGTTACTGATTTCTAACCACCATCCAGACCTTGAGCAGCCCAGCTCAGGTAAGGAGGCCTGTACCTCTTGAGCTCACCTATTCAACACGTAAAGTAAGGAAGAGCCCAACCCCCAAAGTTACTGCTCTAACACCGCAGGGAAGAAGAGTACCTAACTCCCTCAAGGGCCTTATTTTAAGGAGAAAATCTCTTCTTCTCTCTTTTCTTATCATGCCCAACACTACCATTCACTAGGCCTTCAATTTCTTCTTAACTTTCCATCTAATGTGAACATGTAGTTCCTGAGACATAAAGCTACCTTATGCATAAATCTATTAATTACATTTTTCAACATATCCACACATCCACAGAACTGCTAATCTGAAGGTTCTCTGATTCCAATACTAGTGAATATGAATAAGGTCACAGAACAGAATTTAAAGCAAAATAAAACATGTGCCATAAACACTCTCATAAAACACATCTCATAAAAAATATTTATGGATGAAATTACATGATATCTGGAACTTACTTTAAAATAAGTGGGGAGGGGGAACTAGTGGACAGGGATATAGATAAACACAAGGGTCCATGAGTTGACAATCATTGAGGCTGGATGACAGATATATGGAGTCAGTGAAACTACTCTCCCTTCTTTGATAAATGTTTGATACTTCCCAAAATCAAATGATAAAATTTACTTGACAACATTCTTTGGCATGCTGGGTAAGTTCAGAAAGAGAAAACAAGATAACTCTGGACAGTAAGAGCGGAGGCTACTGGAATTCTAAGCAATCTGGGAGGTGCCTTCCTTCAATTACCCTAGACCACAAGTATACTCGTCAAAAGCTCAATGGGCATCCGGACTTTCATGATTTGAAAGGAAGCAGTTAGTCCTACTGCCTGTAGAATGACCCCATAGGGCATGCCTGGGTGGCGGTGAAGTATGCAACTCTTGATTTTGGCTCAGGTCATGATCTCAAGGTCATGGGATTGAGCCCTGTGTCTGCGCTTTGCTTGGTGTGGAGTCTGCTTGAGATTCTCTCTCTCCTCCTCCCTCTGCCCTTCCCCCTACTTGCATACGCATGCACATGCTCTCTCTCTCCCTCTCTCCAATAAATAAAATCTTAAAAAAAGAAAAAAAGGATGACCCCATAGCCCACTCTAAGGCCATGATGTAATCATCAATGATAAATACATAACAAATTGGGAAGAAGACTCTGCAATTCCAGAATGGAGACCCCAGGAAAGGTAAATACTGCTGTACTCTGCCATAAATGTTTTCCTTACATTCATCCTAAATCACTTAGCTTTAGTATCCTCCTCTGTTGAAAACAGCCTTGGAGAATAACGAGCTGGCCCTGGCTCGTCACAGAAGAGGTGGAGAAATACTGAAAACTACACTAAGCCATGCAGTGGTAACATCCAACACCTTAATTCAGACAACTTAACTCACTCAGTATTTTAGCTCTGTGCTGCTTTCAAAGTTCTTATAACCAAACAAATTATGACTGAACGTAGGCCTAACCTACGTTTCCTACCAAAGCGACAGGAAAGGAAAGAAGAGAGAGGCTACAGAGATAATCTATTTAGAGACTACAGAAAACACTCAAGAGTCTAAATATATCAATTGGCCTTTATCAAAACTTAATATACTAATTGTCCTCTAGCATGTTTCTCAGCACCCTCCTTTGCTGGAGTGACTTGCTTTTATAGCACTGTATCATATGACATCATCGGTATTATTCAGCATTATTGGTATCACATTCTCTTCTCAAATTAGAATATCAGGCAAAAAAATGAAGCATAAGCTCATCTCTGGAAAGTCAGATGAAAACACAAGCATATACCTATTTCTTGGTTCTCATGACTGTGACTCTAAAACAGAGGTTTATTAAACATAGGATAACTGGTGATCAGACCTGCACGGCCAACTCTACCACCTGAGCAGAAAGAAACAAAATTCACTTATTATCTGGGATCCCCAGGTGATTACAAAGTCATCTGTTTTAAAGTTCAATGGTACTGAGGATTAATTTTAAATGTAAATTTCTCTAACTTCTGACAATTACAATAGTTCAAATTAAACAGGGGCGCCTTAAACTCAGTGAGTTAAGTGGCTGCCTTCCCTCAGGTCATGATTCCAGGGTGCTGGGATCGAGCCCAGGGAGCCTGCTTCTCCCTCTCACTTGTGCTCTCTCCCACTCTCTCTCAAATAAATAAATAAGATCCTAAAATAACAATAATAATAATTCAAACTAAACAATGAA
Source organism: Neogale vison (assembly GCF_020171115.1). NCBI lineage: Eukaryota > Metazoa > Chordata > Mammalia > Carnivora > Mustelidae > Neogale > Neogale vison. The sequence goes on along the minus strand of NC_058096.1, from coordinate 12,026,931 downwards.
GCTACCTAATGAAGGTCCTGCTAACACAATGTCAACATTCGGCTGTGGCTCCAACCTTCCAGACGGGCAGCAAACTGTATTTTTTTTTTTTTTAAGATTTTATTCATCTATTTGACACACAGAGAAAGACCACAAGCAGGCAGAGAGGCAGGCAGACAGAGAGGGGGAAGCAGGCTCCCTGCTGAGCAGAAAGCTTGATGTGAGACTCATCCCAGAAACCTGAGATCATGACCTGAGCCAAAGGCAGAGGCTTAACCCTGCAAACTGTCTTTCTTCAGCTGAAACTCCAGACCAAACTAGAGAACGTCATTAAGAATGTGAAAGCAAGATTACACATTAGTATGCTCTTCCTAGAATCACAATTTGCCTGTGGTTGCGAGCACTGCAGTTTGTGGTTGGCTTATTTGCATACAGGTATCCCTTTGGGGTAGTACCAGAGAGCCTCTCGTCAGAGGATCTAGAGACGGTGCAAAACAGGCCACACTCATTTTCAAAAGGAAAAACTAAGAATTTAGGTGATTCATCCAAGATTGTGTAACTACCTGGCAGTAAAGCCACTTTCCATTTTATCATACATAAAAAGAAAAATTGTTTTAAAAGGAAAAAGTTCTCTTTGTAGAATTAAAAAATTAAAATTCCAGTTGAAAGACATTAAACTCTCCAAATTGATGTTCTGTATAAACAGCAAATCCCAATGTTGGCAACATTTCAAAATAATAGTAACCTTTCACTCATTACATAACAAGTATTTATTGAGTGCTTACCATGTACCAGGACACTGGCAAAGTTCTACAAAGAAAAAAAGCCAGTGCTCTGACACCTTCTAATAGGAAGATAGCTACTATGTAAGTAACATATGCAAAATCATAAATGATAGTAAGTACTATGATGGAGTTATGACAGAGTACAACAGGAAGACCTAATTTAAAATTATTAGGGGGACAGCAATGGATAGGCCTGCCTGCAGATGTGCCCTTTAAGCTGAAAACTGAAGAATAAACAGGAAGTTAGCCAAATGAAGAGTGGAGGGAAAAACATTCCATGCAACATACAAATACTTTATGACCCAGCAATCCCATTCCGAAAATACATCCAACAGAAATGTGTACGTATGTGCACCAAAAGACATTTATAAGCATGTTCATACTAGTATCATTCATAAAAGAAAGAATTAGAAGCAAACGTCAACAGAACCAATACTGGAATATTTATACCATGGAATACCACAAAACAATGAAAACTATAGCCACCTGCTACAACACAGATGATCTCCCAGACAGAACACTGAGAGAAAGAAGCTGGCCCCAAAAGAATAATACTGAATGATTCCATTTATGTTAAGTTAAAAACTGGATAAAACTAATCTATGATGTGGGGCGCCTGGATGGCTCAGTTGGTTGGGCGACTGCCTTCAGCTCGGGTCATGATCCCAGAGTCCTGGGATCGAGTCCCACATCTGGCTCCCTGCTCCATGGGGAGTCTGCTTCTCCCTCTGACCTTCTCCTCTCTCATGCTCTCTCTCACTGTCTCTCTGTCAAATAAATAAATTTAAAAAAACCAAACAAACCCTAATCTATGATGTAAGAAGTCAGGCAGTGATCATCTCTGCAAATCATAACAGAGAGAATAACTGGGGAGGAACACGAGGGAATCTTCTGGAAAGCAGGTAGTAATGTTTATTTCTCAACCCGCCAGTGGTAACATGGATGTGCTTATTCTAATAATTCATAGCATTCTACATTTATGATTTACGTATTTTTCTAAAGCATAAACACATTTTTAAATAAATACTGAGCAGAAGAAACAGCATATGTGAAGGCTCTGAGATCAGAAATAATTGGGTACATTCAGAACTAGAAGGCCAAAGTGGCTGGAACACAGAAACCAAGAGGCAAAATAGTCTTAAGACTTAAGAGGGAGGCAGAGACTCAATGATTTAATGCAGATCATCTTAAAGAGCTTGGATTTTAAGTTCCAAGTGGTCAACCATGAAAGGGGCTTAAACAGGGAAACAATATGATCTAAATTGTGTTTTTAAACAGACTGGAGAGTTGGGGAGGGGACTGGAAACAGGGAGATCAGTTAAGGAGGCTACAGTAATGATCCATGAAAGGCAGTACAGTGGCCAGACAGTAGCAGAACCAGCTAAAATGGTGACTTGCATGGATTCTCAGTGAAATTAGAAGGTTGGGCACACTGGACATGGTAATTGAGTGAATGTGTGAAGCTGGAGAGGAGGAGTTATAGAGGATGACTCTTAACTTCTGGTTTAAACAACAAGGTGGATGGACTGCAATCCACTATGATAAGGAAGACCAAAGGAAGAGCAGGTCTGAAGGAGAGCAGAGATCAATGCGACTATTAACCCAGTATCTGTTCCAACCTTTCCATACTGTGTAGTCCCCATTCAGGTTAGGGTATCATGGAAACCCTGACAATGATAGTAATTTCTACCTTATTTTGCTAATCAACAGCCCAATGCAAATTACTTATGATATTTCTACAACCCCAGCAATTCAATCAGGAAAGGACACAAAACTCGGTTTGATCCAGTGCAAGGGAAAGTGCATGTTCCTTTTTTGGGTTTCAATCCATTCTCTCTGATGGAAAAGCTGGATTTCAACTGTGTCATCCAAAATAAGTAATTATTCTACCCAGCTCTGTATCAGTCCCACACAGCTTTGCAACATCCACAAATCTGGTAAATATACTTTCCATCCATTCCCCAAGAGAATGATGAAATCATTCAACAGAATAAGCAAAAGACATGGGCCCAGTGCTGACCAAGGACAGACCGCTAATGAGCTAGGAATTTACTTAATTATAAGATTCATTCTTCCTATACTTCACACAAGGTTCTTAGGATTACAAAACTTTATTTACCTACATTTCAGTAAGGTACTCAACAGACTACACCATCCTATGGTCTACTAGTGAACAGAATATGAAACTATATAAAATGAGGTTCGGGAGGTTGTCAGAGAAGGCCAGATAGGGAGATGGGACTTTCATCCCTAACGGCCAATAATAAGATATCACCCACCTTAGTGTTAGTGGAGATAAAACTCAAAATAAATATTGGTAAGAGCTAGTTTATGTAAGTAAACACACTTTATATTTAAAGTTATATAAGAAAACTATAAAATGGAAGTGAGTATTTTAATAAGCATAACATTCAATATATAGAAGTATTTTATGTTTAAGGCAATAATTCAATCAGAAATATTTCCTTCCTTCCTTTTTTTTTTCTTTCCTTTCCTTCCCTTCCCTTCCCTTTTCTCCCTTCCTTTCTCTTTCTTTCCTTAGTTATCTCAATATCATCTAGGAATTTAAGGAAACTAAGTTTCAACCTAAATGAAGAGAGTAATTAAATGGTGTCCAATTGGCCAACAAGTTAATCCATCTCCCCAAATGTCATATATACTCACAATAATGCAACTAGTTCAGTGGCTGTGAAATGCACTCTAGTGTGAACACATGCTTATGTAACATAACAATGGCTTATCTTTGCAAACTCTATTTTAGTAGAAAACAATAAAACACAAATTCTTATTTTCAACCATTAAAAAACCCAAGCAGATTTAAATTGTCACCAATAAAAGTATAATATTCAATTTTTAAAGCTGTACCTCCTTTTGGCACGCTAATTACAAGGCTTACTCCAAATGCACTAGGCTACCCTATTTCGTTTCTTTCAAAAGCACAGTTTATTTTCTTAAATTTTGTTTAATTACCTTCAAAAACACAGTTTTAATGTAACTAAGTGATAAAATTTCATTGATTTAGACTATACCACCTCAGAATTGTTGAAAATGTTGGTACTAGATGCAAAGGAAAGCTGTACTATTTAAACTGCTACCCATTATACTTGGCTTATATTTTTTTCAGCTTTTGGGTATCTGAAAAAGTCTTTATGTCATTTTAATTGTGGTTGGGCACAGAATTCTAGGTGTATGGTTTGTTTTCTTCGTCTCTCAGTGCTTTCGAGACGTTGTTCTATATCCACTGGCTTGGATTGTTTCTGAAGAAAAATTTATCATTATTCCTATGTCTTCTTTCTTCAGTCTTTTCTATTACGTCTTTTCATATTCAGTCAATATGTGGGTTTTTTTTGTTTTTGTTTTTGGTTTTTTTTTTAAGATTTTATTTATTTATTTGTCAGAGAGAGAGGGAGAGCGAGCACAGGCAGACAGAGAGGCAGGCAGAGGCAGAGGGAGAAGCAGGCTCCCTGCCGAGCAAGGAGCCCGATGTGGGACTCGATCCCAGGACGCTGGGATCATGACCTGAGCCGAAGGCAGCTGCTCAACCAACTGAGCCACCCAGGCGTCCCCAGTCAATATGTGTTTTTTCTTGATCTGTTTTTAAGATTTCTCTCCATATCACTGGTTTTAAGCAATTTGATAATGTGTTTGGGTGTAGTTTGCTTCATGCCTCTACTGCTTGAGGTTCATTTAGCTTCTTGGATCTGTGGATTTATAATTTTCATCAAAATTTGGAAAACTGTCAGCTGTTATTTCTTCAAACATTTTTTTTTGCTTCTACCCCCTCCTTCTAGGATTCCAATTACCATATATTTTGGCCATATGTTGTTTTCCAGCCCATTGATGGCTCTGTTTATCGATTTTAGTCTTTTCTCTGTGTTTCATTTTGAGTAGTTTTTATTATTATGTCTTCATATTCATTAATTGTTTATTATGCAGTGTCTAATCTATTAATCCCTATCAGCATATTTTTTTTCATTTCAGAGAAGTTATTTTTATTTCCATTTGATTTAGGTCTTTCATATTTTTCTGGTTTCTTTAAGATTTGATTTAAGATTTATTGTATTAATTAATTAATGATTAGAGAGAGAAGACAGAGGAAGAGGGAGAAGCAGACTCCCTCCTGAGCACAGAACTTGACATGGGGCCTGATCCCAGGACTCCCGAGATCACCACCTGAGCAGAAGGTAGATGCCCAACCAACTGAGTCACCTAGGGCCCCCTACCATGTCTCTCCATAATGTGTTTATTCTTTCCTCTACTCCTTGGACTTATGGAGTATATTTACCATAGCTGTTATGATGTCCTTGTTTATTCATTTGTTTTTTGAGAGAGAGCATGCGCGTGAGCCAGTGGGAGAGACAGAGACAGAGGGAGAGAGAATTTTAAACAGATTCCACATTCAGGGCAGAGCCCAGTGTGGGGCTCAATCTCATGACCCTGAGATCATGACCTGAGCTGAAATCGAGTCAGATGCTTAACTCACTGAGCCACCTAAGAGCCCCTCCTTGTTTATTAATTTTAACATCTCTTTCTACAGACTGACTTTTCTCCTCATTATGGGGTGTGTTTTCCTGTTTCTTTGCATGTATGGCAATTTTTAATTGAATGCCAGACATTGTGAATTTGTTACAGAGTTGAATACTGCCTATATGGATATATACTTTGTATTCCTGTATTCTTAAACTTTGTTCTAAGATACAGTGAAGTTTTTTGGAAATTAGGTTATTTGGAAACAGTCTGATCCCTTTGGGTCTTGCCTTTAAGCTTTGTCAGAGAGGACCACAGAAGCCTTTAGTATAGGGCTACTCTGCCCCATTACTGAAGCAGTATACCCTTCTGAGTATTCAACCCAATTCCCAGAGTTCCATAATATTTCTCCATTCTGGCTACTGACAACTTAAATACTCCCAGTCCTGGGAGAGGTTCAGGAATTTTTCTTCCTGCTGCTTTTGGTGGTACTTTCCCTGCCTTGGGTAGTTTCCTTCCACACCAGCAGTTACCAGTACTCAGCTGAAATCTCACGTGGAACCCTCTGCACATTTCTGAAACTCTCTGTGTAGCTGCCTCCTCTTTGGTTCTAGTCCTGAGAATTCTCATTGCCTTGGCTTCCACAAATTCCCTACTCTGTCTCCTCAACTCAGGGAGACTGCCGGGCTTTCTCTGGGTGCATCTCCCTGCTACTGCAGCCCAGAAGCACTCCAGGTAATAAACAGAGTGATCAGCTAGAGCAATCGTAAGGCTCACGCCTTTGTTTCCCTTCCCTCAAGGATCAGTGCCTCCTGCCACCTGTTGTTCAAAGTCTGAAAACTATTTCTTTATTTTTATCTTTATTTTATTCTTTGTTGTGTAAAGTGAGAGGGTCCCTAGTATACCATCATGGTCAGAAGCAAAAAAATCCTGTTATAGTCTTGTACTAGTTATATTTTATAAGACAAGTTAGAACACCTGGTAGACCTGAAATTATATAATAAAGTCACATAATGGGATTTTATTGTTCAATGAAAGACACACTGTGCTTCGCCTTTTATTTTCTCATAGCAAAGTTAAGTGCTTTGTTAGCACTTAGGAACTAATTTGGCTCTACGTTAACAAGCAAATTCTGCTAGCTGGCCCAGGAGTGAAATGTTAATTTTTTTTAAAGCATAGATATTTAAGTTGCTGTTTACTTTCTGTTCTATCAAATAGAACATTCCAAAAATTACTTACAAAAGGAAAACAAATTTTTGCAAACGTAACACAAAGTAATATGTAACAAGTCTAAATTTTCATTCTGTGCAGAAAAAGTCAACTATAAAAAGTCACTTCCCTCAACTTGAATTTTTTTTTTCTTAAAAAGAGACAAGATACTGCAACTTAATCTAAAGGGCAATCATGCTGACTGCCAGCATTTGGCAATTAAAAAACAACAACAACAACAACTATACACACTGCTTGTCATCACCACCTACTACACTTGTTATCCAAAATTTTAGAATCTGACATTTAACTTGGATCAGCAAAGCAACTTTATATTTTTAATGACCTAACTCTAAACCAAATCATGTTCCTTCTCTAATATATTAATAGTTTGTAGGCAAAAACAAAGGAAGTTTAATACTTCCCTCATTAGAAAATACTACCAATTTCACTCTTAACTTTAAAGTCCGCTAGCGGCATTCCCTTGTTTTTGCTCTTCATTCCTTGACCCCCAGAATAACAACCACCACCCTCACAGCAACCCAATCATTAAAGTAAAAAATCAAATGATAGACTAGGTCATCAGAGCAGTTATTTTCTCTCTCAAGCCTCAGTTTGTACATCTGTGAAATGGAGATGAAAACACAACCCAGAGAATTAAATGGAATCAAGGGTGCCCAATACCACAGCTCCCTCAACTGTAGGTCGAGACTCTCCAGGACACTTCAACAACCTCCCATAAGAGCTGCAGGAGATTTTTAATTTAAAGAAGCACAGAGATACTCAACAGATGTTGCACTGCCCAAACTATTGGCTTGAGGTAGTTCAGAGTTTTCACATTAGACTGCAATACATTCCCTTGATGATACCATATCTTTGTAAAGTGGGTTTTCAGCAGTTGAGGTGATAAAAAGCAAATACCACTCCAAAATCAATGTAGAACAGGAAATGAGGGCGGATCTGTCCAGTCTGATTCTAAGGCTTAAAAAGCTATTCAATGCTCAACAGGTACGTGCATATCCCATTAGTAAGTAACTGGTTATTTATGAAGGAAAGAAGTTATTTTCCATTTACTTGCATTATTTTTTTAAATAGCTACTAGAGTTGTTAAGGCAGACGTATTTAACGTTTGGACTTAATTATTTAACAAGCAGAACTGTGGCCTGGGGGTGCTGTGAAAAACTTAATGAGACACCATGAAACAATAAAGTTTAGGAACTTCTGGCTTAATGTTGTGACTGACAGAGGAAGCTTTTAGGAAATGGCAACTATTATTTCACTATTATTACTTCCTTACAATGTGCAGTTTCATAAAAAAGTCAGTGTAATTCACATTCTGTAACAAAGATCTCCAGAATGTTGTCCTATAGTTTTATTGCTCATATTTCCATAAAGAAAAAATTAGGTAAATGAAGAAACTCAGATGAACAAACATGGGGTAAAACTAGGTCCAGAGTATAGTGATACGGCCTTGCCATCTAGGAAGTACACGATTTGGGTCCTGGCTGAGTTGGAAAGCTTGAAATAATCTTTCCACTAGACAGAAGCAATTAATTCTTACTTCCATAGTAGCATATATTGAAAAGCTCTAATATTAAGAGTTAGGAATTTATATCAGCACCTTCCATCTCATCTTTAAGACAGGTGATCCATAACTTCTGTTTTTGGATTATCCTTCATTTCCCATGTTGACCTTCTCTTCCCTTCATTTTCTACTTAGGATACAATTATGAAGTAAATTATTTACCTCTGCTGAAGCATGAGATGGGTTGAAAAATAATGGGACAGCTCATGAGTTTAATGCATGTTTGGTCAGACTGGCTACTTGTCCTTCCCCTGTTGTCGTCTTTTTGTGTGTAACTATAGAAAGAGGATGAAAACTGAACCTGACACAAAACTGGCAGATGGCTTTTTAAATCTCCTATTTGTTTCCAATGAAACACAACCTGTAGTGTTATAACTTGCTGACCATCACACTTGCTGCTTACACTGGTCCAGACACAGTAGACTAGTTCCACAGAGAACACACTTGCTACACTGCACATCTACATGTCCACAGACATCAAATTTCAGTTTAATTAAACAGTTTTCTGGACTGATAATTTTTAATGCCTTTTATAGCAGCAGTTCAGTCAAATAGCAATTCTTTAAAAGATTAAAAAAATAAGTTTTATTAAAAAGAGTACTGTAATTTTGAACATAGAATATTGTATTTTTGTCAACTTTGTAAGCTAGTTTAGGTTAATTTTCCTCCCCAACTACTCCCCCCGCCCACCCAGGGCACTAATTTAGCCATTTATTCCCTCAGTGAGCAAAACACTGTACTAAGCACTAGACGTACAGAGATTACTACGTGGGTCTTTTCCTCAAAAGTACAGCGCCCAGACACAGAAGTTCCACAGAACCTGAAAGCACTGTATCAAAAGTGCTATGGGACCATTAGCACTTGGTTCAGGCTGAAGTTTCAAGAAAACTAGTCATTAGCCCAATAAAAGTCAACAATAGCATTAAAATTCATGGAACACGGTTACTTTGGATAAAATTTGTAAGCTAAGAATGTTATCCCATAATCTATCCTAGAAAGGCCTATATAAATTATGCTCAGAGTGATCATCCCAACCTAATTACATCAGAATCTCTAGGGAGCTGGAGCCCAGGCAGCGCATTTATAACCCCCCACCCAGTGATTACGATGGGCATCCAAGGCTGAAAACCACTGGCTAACTAATTGAGTAAGTCACTGTATCATGACTGATTTAAGTTTAGAAGCCTAGCAACATACAGACAGATTCCTCAGGCTAGATTTGTAGAAGAGATTAGTAGATGCTCAGGCTCTACGAAGATCCATGATCTGAAATTTTTACTGTGTTTTCACTTGCACCTTATTTTTTGATATGTGCTAGTCATACAAAATAGAAGGTTTTATGTTGGGTATCTCTTGCACTTCTGGTATAAACCAAGAAAAATAAGTGACTGTCAGTTCTCAATGGTATGTACTACCTAAGATGTCTGATTTTGTCAACCTTAAAGCCAGAACAAGTGGGGCCTGTAGAAATCATAACTTTTCGGTGCATGACTGAGTCCTGCAAGGGTCACTTTTACCATCTACTTCCAAAAAGAACACCTGCACATAACCATGTAGAGAACCAAAAGCCAGCACTTAAAAAGGATTTATCCTGGGGTATGGACTGAGTTCTAGACAAATGAAGAAAAGGAAGAAATAAGAGTGAGATTGAAGTGGGCGGTGGGGCAGGTCCTCAGGAAGAAGACTTGAGAGAGAATACAGGTTTGGATTGGAAAGACAGAGAAAAGCATTCTAGCAGTCGTAAAGGAAGAGGGTGTTAACAGAAACAGCATGATGAAGAGAGAAAAAAAACCCGGTACCTTGTGAAAGCACTAAGGAGACACAAGAATTTCCTTAAAGGAGACCAACATCCACGCTGGACGAACAGGGTGGGGCCACGTTATGGAAGATCTAGATGGGCAGGTTGAGGATTTTAAACTTGACCTTACTGAAAAATGGGGTTCTACTTTGGTTTAATATTGTACACAATTTGAGAAGATTCTTCTTACTGATTAACAAGCATAATGTATTGAGATTAAAAGGGCTGGGATTATTGAAGAGAAAAAGAACACCTCAGTACCTTCCAAACACTGCTCCCTGAATACAACAGGCATTTAAGAAATGTTAGATTTTTAAAAATGAACACTCTATAGCACAATATGCACCTTGATACTGCTCCCAAATGAATGTCAAATTAATTTTATAGTCAAACGATTTATAAAAAGGTCTGTTAGCTCTTAATATTCATATTTTAAGTTGTTACCATGAAGTTTATTATAGAAAAGCTAACAACATATCCACAAAATTATATATCCATTTGTGCTTTCACCGAAAAAGGCAATATTTAACTTTTTCTCTTGACAGAACTGCTTATGCTGTCTAAATCTAATGAAAATAAATATAATCAGTAAATGTTAAGACAGTATTTTTAGTATTTTTTCCTTAAAATAAATGATAATGCCAAAATGGATGGTTTAGGGAGTTTGCCTTCTTAACCATTATTTGGCATAAAAGAGAGCTGCTAGACATTTGGAAGTATGATTATCCTTAGGTTTCCTAAGAGTAAAATACAGCAATAATCCTAATAACTATGGGTAATGCGTACTGTGTAAACATGTGACTCCCTATTATTACCAACAACCACAGTTGAAGAAACATTTAAAATTTAGACAAATTAGAAAATCAGGTAATATCACCAAAAAAACCCACAAGCAGCTAAAAAATATTTCACAACTAAACCAAACCATTTCACCCAGATATTTTTAATTAAGAATTCATCAGTATAAGAACTGTATTTGTAGCATGAAAAAATAGACTATGCAAACTAATATTATAGCAAGACTATATTTCAGTTTATTTAAATGTAAAAAACAGTTTGAATTAAGTCCATACTAAGTATAACCCCTCATATTAATACTTGTTTCTTAGAACACAAATAGCTCTTCCTGCTCACTCAAACCATGTTACTATATGTACCAAAACCACATACATTTCTTATACATTACACTCTGCTTAAGCTTTTCTATTATGTCACTACCCTTTTTTCCCAGTCAGGATAAAATTTTATTATTTTTAGAATATTAAGATCAGGTTAACATGTTAATAGGTTAATATTCTTTTTTTTTTTTTTTTTAAAGATTTTATTTATTTATTTGAGAGAGAGAGACAGTGAGAGAGAGCATGAGTGAGGAGAAGGTCAGAGAGCGAAGCAGACTCCCCATGGAGCTGGGAGCCCGATGTGGGACTCGATCCCGGGACTCCAGGATCACGCCCTGAGCCGAAGGCAGTCGTCCAACCAACTGAGCCACCCAGGCGTCCCTAATAGGTTAATATTCTGTATGCAAAAGTTAGGGTCTTATGTGCTCTTCACTTACTGAATCTGAAGAAAGTTTAACAGTTTAAAATATCTAGAGCCTTTTATTTGTAAGTATAACTTTTTTTTTTTTTTAAGAGCCTTATTTATTTGAGAGAGAGCGAGCAAGCCCGGCACACAAGCAGGAGTGGAAGAGGGAGACAGAATCTTGAGCAGACTCCCTGCTGAGCACAGAGCCCAACGCAGGGCTCAATCCGACCACCCTGAGACCATGACCTGAGCCAAAATCAAGAGCTGAATGCTTTGCTTAACTGACTGCGCCACCCAGGCACCCCTGTAAGTATGACTTTCAAATGCTATTTTTAATTTATAAAATATGACCAGTAGCTAAACTGATGCTAACAAGGCAAAAACATGGCAAAAAACAAGTAGCTATTACTAAAAAGCCCTTAAAAAAAACAATCACATTTCAAATAACTCCAAGCTGGAGTTATCTGCCAAAATCTTAAATCAAGAAAGAAAATTAATATTCAAATTAATATATTTATTTTTAACTTCATCCATCTGTCCAGAAAATAACCTAAACCATTCTAATCCACTATTTTGCTTGTGGTGCAGCAGTCCTTTTCTTCAAATTATCAAGGATAATTTTTTAAATGATGTGAAATCAATCATATCATCTCAAGAAATTTTAGAAGTTTACAATTCTCTTAATAAAAATGGAAGGGCCTCACCATAAGATACTCCAAAAAATATCAGATAAATAAGTACTCTTACAGTTCATTACTGTAACTGATATATAAGAAATCCCGTTCATTACAGTAAAAATGTCAAGCAAGCCTTTATGGGTTTATGTGACATGATATAAACTGTTAACGGTAATTCTTTGGAAAGCAAGATGTTCTTTCAGAAACAGCCAAAGAACCCAAGAAAGCAAAAACCTGTAACCAAACGTGCATTTCCCCTGAACCCCCAAAAGAAACCTGCAGCAGGGGACAGAAAAGAAAATGGAAGTTTAAAATAAGGTTTGATGCAAAAGAAAATAAAAACATCATCTGCTTCAGGAAATACAGCGAAGGGGTTGCCGGGGTCTTCTCTAGAGAATGGTTGAATCGGATGGTTTCAAATCAAAACAGAGACCCAGTCAGTTGGGCTAGGACAGAGGACTTACAAAGCACAGCTACAGCCCCAGACTCGAACATGAGACATTCCTCCTTATGCCTAGTTTCCACTATGAGACTGAAAGGTGGGGGATCCAGTTTGTGATAGATCCGAAATCCTTTGCTGAACGCCATTCTCCTTTCTTCGGAGGCAGCCCTGCGAAAACCAAGCAAAGCAAATGAAGCTAACGTCTCCTTCTGCAGCAAGGACCGCAAGGCATCCCGAAGTCCCTCCCTGCCAGGTTTGGATGGGGGGTGGGGTGGAAAAAAAAGGGGAGCTCAGGGAGAGAATGGTTTATTCCAAAAGATAAGCCGTCACTTAATTTTGACCAAAAGCCGGAGGAAAAGCTACCAATTCTCACCCCTAAGGGAACCTAAGGTTCGATCACTCTGAAGTCCACCAACGGTTTGGCTAAGATGAGTTTCCCGTTTACTTCATGTTTACCAAAAACGAAAGATTTTTGAGCGTATTTCGTTCGGACTTGTTTATCAGCTTCCTGCTTCTGGATTTGTCACTACGCGGAAAGGGAACAGATTCGGAAACTTCAAGCCGTTCCCTGGCCGGGGAAGGAGAGGAGGTGGGAGGGAAGGTTAACGAGGCTGCTTCAAAGCTCCTTAAGGGGCAGGAGGGAAAGGATTACCCGACACGAACGGCTCTCCCGGGGGCGGCAGAGAAGGGCAAGGGAAGCGGCACAGGTTAACGCTGCCTCCCGCCCAGCCGCAGGCCACCGCCGGCTGCGGGGACGGCAGGCGGGAGCCCGTAAATATGAATGGCCACCCGGGAAGACTCACCACACGGACCCGACCGGGGCTCCTCGGGGGTCCCGGACAGCCGACCCCCGGGAAAGCGGCTCCTTCCCAGGGGGACGAAGCCGCCCGGCCGCCCAATCCCTCCATTATGCGCCAGAGGCGATGACCCGGCGCCCAGACCGACTTGGTTCCTCTCCCGCGGACAGCCTGACAGCCGCTGTCACCACAGCCCCCCGCCCGACGCAGCGCCCCGCACGACCCGTAGTCTCCTCACAACCCCGCCCGCCCTCCCGAGCCAGGGCTGCCCGCGGTCGCCCCTCACCGTTCCCGCCCAGGCTGCGGCGGGCAGGCTGCTCAGGAAGCGTCCGCCCGCGCGCTAGGCTGCCGGTGGGTCTGGCCGCGGCCGCTCCCCGCCCCCCGCCGGCTTGCTCACCTCTTCCTCCGGCTCCTCCTCCTCCCTCTCCCGCAGCCGCCACCGCCACAGCCGCCGGAAACGTCACTTCCGCTCCAGAGGGCCCATCTCTTCCGCATTGCGCCGCGGCCGGGGGCGGAAGGACCGCCCCTCGGGGGAAAAGGCGGGGCGCCAGGAGGCAGGCCCCGCCCACTCCGAGCCTCCCTGCGGGTCCGAAATGGTAGGCTGTTTACCGGCCTCTCAGTGTAGCCACCTTCGCCTCAGGCGGCGGGTCGGCCAGGTCGCAGCTACGGGTCGGACCGCTGGGGAGCCGGGGACGAGGAGGATCGGCCTCCCTGGGCCCCGCGCGTGGGCTTTTCAGAGCTTACCAGCCCTCCCCGAGGGCGCCAGGGAGGGGCTCTGGGGAAAAGCTTTGGGGACCGGGTACTCATATGTGCCCGAGATGGGTGTCAGGATCACCCCCTGCCGCCCCCAGTGACCTGAGGGCGCGGGGGGGGAGGGCTCGGGACAGCCGAGAGCACGCCCGGCCGACGGGGCGGTGCCCGAAGAGCTGTCCATGGTGTCTCCCCGCAAACGGCGCCCAGGTCCTGTTCCGAGCATCTGGGTAGGTAGCACGAGAAACTCGAGGGCCCGCTTTGGAGCAACTCCCTCGGCCGCCTTTTCTTCTGGAGTGTTCCAGAGCTCTCAGGAACACTACGGGAAGGAGTGCTCCGCTGTACACACGGTGGAGGATCGGAAGTCACAAACCGGACCTCAAGGCCGAGCTGGAACCTGGCTGTACAGAGGCGGCTGTGGCGGGCTCTGCATGGCGAATAGCTTTCGTCAGCGAGGAATTGAACCGAAAGGCGTCTGAGCCTCTCATCTCCTCATTTTTCAACCAGTCATGCTACGTGGCTAATATTCGGGTGTCCCACGGCCTTCTCATTCTCTTTCCACTTCATAGACCTAAATACGAGAATGAAGTCAAAGCCAAGAGGGCCACCAGGAATTGAAATCCTGGAGAAACTGTTTCTGCTTGCCCTCGTTTTTTCTTTACCTCTTCCTCTTCTTGCTTTTATTTTAGCAGCGAAAGCAGAATTTAAATTTGTTGTATTGCACAAACTCATTTCCCCCTCTGGGCCCTGTCATGTGGCTTGATACAACATTTCTTCACCCATTTTAGAGAAGCTGGACCCACTCCGGTTTCAGGACTCCTGAAGCAGCTATCATTCACTAGAAGAGGAACCTTTTCTTTTCTAGAAGGAGATATGCAAAGACACACCGAGTTCTGAGAACTGGAGAGGGTTTCTCATTTAGTACTATTTACTTAGAAAAAGGTTTTGCTCTTAGTAGTGGTTACTGACAGTAGCCTCAGAATTAAACTTATATTAAGAGTCTCTGCTGGACTGTGATTGCTTCCCCCCTAGCCCCCCACCCCCCACAAAAAATCTATTTCAATTAGAGATTGCATTCAACAGAGGAAGTAAATGGGAGTGGGTGGGAATGGAAATTTTCTTATTTGCCTATTCAGTTATAAAGCCTCTCCAGCCCTGAAGGAATGCCAGATGTATGCACCAGAAAAACATATGGAAGGATATTGCTGCGGGAGTGATGTTGATATTATTGAATACTTTGCTTGGGAGTTGTTGTTTTTTATGTTAGCTGAGACCCAGGAAAGAGAAGTTGTTAAAAATTACTCAGTTTCAAGTGGAATTGGAACCTGAAACCAAACATGCCCACCCCTATCCTAAGATCACTTCCACCATGCCTGTCTGAGGCCACACAGGAAACCCCTCCTTCTCAGAGGGTCAGTCATGCATGTTGGGCTCTTCTAGAAGCAGGTGCTCTGCCTGTTTCTGCTTTCCTTTGAATTTGAACTAAGGAGATTAAGGTGAAGGTTTCTTGGTTCTGGGTTTGAATTGCTGTTTCTTCCTTCAGAATGAACTGGAGGGGGAAGGGGTTTTGGTAAGCAGGACTCTTATTCCTAGAGCTGTCTGAAGGCCAGGACTTTTCCAAATCCTTTCAAAATAGATCATTTTAGTCATGAAATAAGCACATGGCCTGGGGTTGAAAAATAAGGGTCATTTTACTAGTGACTTTTATAAAATGTTATTCCTTCTTTTTCTTGTCCTTTTTTACTGATTATACTTGTTACGGCATATGAAAGTAGCTGGACAAATTTTCATCAGATTTGAAGAGTGTGGGGAGGGATGGTGGCTGACTTAAAATACATTATTTTTTTTAAAGATTTTATTTATTTATTTAACAGAGAGAGGTCAGAAGTAGGCAGAGAGAGGCAGACTCCCCTCTGAGCAGAGAGCCCAATGCAGGGCTTGACCCCAGGACCCTGAAATCATGACCTGAGCTGAAGGCAGAGGCTTAACACACTGAGCCACCCAGGTGCCCCTGACTTAAAATACATGTTAAGTGGCACACACAAACTTCTGAGGTCTTAAGGGCCCACAGAGATGAGCTGACACCTTCTTGACCCTTGAAAATGAGCAATGAATGGGGTGCCTGGGTGGCTCAGTGGGTTAAAGCCTCTGCCTTCAGTTCAGGTCATGATCCCAGGGTCCTGGGATCGAGCCCCACATCGGGCTCTCTGCTCCACGGGGAGCCTGCTTCCTCCTCTCTCTCACTGCCTGCCTCTCTGCCTACTTGTGATCTCGGTCTGTCAAATAAATAAATAAAATCTTAAGAAAAAAAAAAAAAGTCCTAGAAGTGAAATTAAAAAAAAAAAGAAAATGAGCAATGAGGCCCGTGGTTGGCTGAAAAAATAGTACATTGTAATCCCTAGACCATGTGAATGTTAATTGATAGGAAAACAAGTCTTTGCTGATGAGACTGAGTTAAGGGTTTTTGAGATTATTTTGCACTACCTGGGTAGGCCCTAAATGCAATCACAACTGTCCTTACAGGGTAGCAGAGAGAAATTAGATACACACACACACACACACAGGGGCAATGTGAAGACAGGAGGAGAGACTAAGGCAGTCTAGGCACAGCTAAAGGATGTCAGCACCCACCTCTAGAAGCCACCGGAGCAGGAAGGATTCTTCCCTAGGGCTTCTGGAGGAACATGGCCTTGCCACCACCTTGATTTTGAACTTCTGGATTCCAGAACTGTGAGAGAATTTCTATTGTTCAAAATTATCCAGTTTGTGATAATTTGTTACAACAGCCACAATCAGTACAAGTTTATGTGTCTTCCCATCAGGAGAGAAACAGAGATTAGCAAAAATCCCAGATAGAGCATTCAGATATGAGCTTCATTAGCTTCAACAAATTGAAGGCAAACACCCGGAGTCGTAAATGCTGATTTTTGACCAAATTCTTTCTCCTACTGGCAATTCTCTGTATGTGAAAATATGTACTCACCTTTTCTATAAGTCAAAAATACTCATATAGGGGGGTGCCTGGGTGGCTCAGTGGGTTAAGCCACTGCCTTCAGCTCAGATCATGATCTCAGGGTCCTGGGATTGAGGCCTGCGTGGGGTTCTCTGCTCAGCGGGGAGCCTGCTTTCCCCTCTCTCTCTGCCTGCCTCTCTACCTACTTGTGACCTCTGTCAAATAAACGAAATATTTTAAAATAATATATAGGGAATATAAATGGCTCAATCTGGTATCATGTCCCCAGTATACTATAGGGTTTCCATAGATATGACTGATTATCCCAATAACATTTTTTTTAAAAGATTTTTTATTATTATTTATTTATTTATTTGAGAGAGAGAGAGTGTGAGAGAGAGCATGAGCGAGGAGAAGGTCAGAGAGTGAAGCAGACTCCCCATGGAGCTGGGAGCCTGATGTGGGACTCGATCCCGGGACTCCAGGATCACGCCCTGAGCCGAAGGCAGTCGTCCAACCAACTGCGCCACCCAGGCGTCCCCCAATAACATTTTTTAAAACTATATCATCAGTACATGACTAGGAATTTTGAGACGTCTAAAATGTGAATTAGTGGTAGGGTCCACATTTCCTTATAGCCTCAATTTTATCAAAAATACTAGAAAATGTTTGGCAAACTTGTGGAACACTAACAGCCCGATCAAGTTACCTTTAACAGGCTCTTGTTCAGTTACATAGACTAGAGCTACATCAGGATCTGCAGAGAGCTATTAGTATATAGAAAGGGATGGTTTTTGAGAGGCAACACAAAAGTAGGTTCCAAAATAGCATTAGCTGTTTGCTTTGTATACGTTTGCAGTAATCAGTGAAGAATAAGGTTTTAAACTAGAAAAAATGGAAACCTTTTAAGAAGATATAGTCAGCTTGAGAGCAGAACTACTTTGAAAATAAAATCAAACAAAAACTTCAAAGACTGAGAAAACTGCTCACACATACCATAGGTAAGGACGTTACCCTAGTGATGATCAGGGAAATTAACACACCAACTCAAGGGATCTCAAGTGAAGGGGGTTGTTTTAATGCCACCCAAGGATTCTCATGGAAACCAGAAGACCTAAGCAATAGCAGGGCTCAGTCTCACTATGAGAGGTGGAGGGTGTTCACCCGTCAACCTAGCTCTTTGTACCTAAGCAGCAGGTGTCTCTGGAATTTCCACACCTAATGCTACATGGGAAAAAAGTAAGTTTCATGGGCAAATTGGTTTTGCAAATCATCTTAAAATGGCTTCTACAGGATTTGTCAAAACTTTCACCTTTCCCCATGTGTTTTGAATCATCTGTTTCTGAAGATTTTTTAAGTAAAAGCCCCCAAACTAAGGACCACAGTCTATCTTCTGAGAAATGCTGTGCTAGGCCTTCTCATTGAGCTGGATGATTGTAACATCCAAGCCCCTGCTGAAGTTAGGTCTGCCAGGGCTAGAGGAAAGCCAGTATAAAATTACTGGGGCGTGGAGGTCTGGAAGCAGGCCAGGGACCAGTCAACATTGCACTTCAAAACCAACTTCATAGAAAGATTTTTAGTTCATCCGCCTTTGCCAGTAGGCTGAAGCCACACTCAGCAACTGTGCACCCGCTATCCATACACTTTGAAGGGCAGTCTCCAAAGCATCTTGGACAATAACAGCCTTATCAGAGCATAAAGCCTCCCAAACATTCAGAGACATTATATTGTTCTCGCTACACGCAGAAGTTCTGGTGTTTTAACTATTCTTATTTTCATTTACTTGAAACGGCAGACCAAAATCTTGTTATAATTGGTGAATCGGGAGTCCCTTTACTCTATGGACATTACCATGCTAAAGATGGATTCTTGTAACAATACAGAACCACTACAATGTAGCAGCCTACAACATTGCATTTTGCAGCTCTACATCTGACCATTTTTAGAAGGCTTTCATGGTTTCAAGGGAGATTAGCATTTTTAAAATTTAAATTCAATTAATTAGCATATCATGTATTATTAATTTCAGAGTTAGAGTTCAGTGATTCATGAGTTGTATAGAACACCCTGTGCTCATTATATCACATGCCCTCCTTAATGGCCAATCACCCTGTTACTGCATCCCCCTCCCCGAAATTAGCATTTAAAACAAAATGAGGCACTTTCGAAACTCATGCAACTGTATGCACTCAAATTTAAGAGGGTTAACTTTACTGTTTATAATTTATACCTCAACAAACCTGGCTTTAGATTTTAGCATACTCTCATGAGGAAAGTGCTCACTGTGAGGTTACGTAATCTGGGGGCCAGTTCCAAGAGAGGATGTTATCACCACCACAGGCAACTATGACTCAAGTCAACTGAAGGCCTCTGGGAGATGACGAGGAACATACTGGAGAGATTAGAAGTTGGTATAGGAGACCTGAAATTGCCCCTCCCCAAATCTCCCACAAGGAGACCCTGGGCACCTATGATTGAGTGCAGTGGAAAGACCAAGGCCAGCTCCTGGAGACCTAAACTCAGAACTGCAACTCTGGGTTGAGGAGTTCCCATCAGCCTTGCTGAGCTTTCTTAGTCTTGCATCTGAGACTTAAATCTTCCCACACTTGCTTCAGATGTCATGCCTGCCTCATGATCTTGCAGCTGTGGGGCTCTCCCGGCCCATCTCCTCCATCTCCTTCGCCTTTCCCCCTCAATGATCTGCTGTATTATCTAATGCTAGCTCTTCGACGGCTCCCTAGAGGACTGGAACTCAAGGGTTATTTCTCCTCCCACTCCCTTCTTTGGCTGAGGGCTGTTCTCTGGGACATTATCTGGTGGACACTCCAGCCTGTTGCACAGGCCGAGAAAGAGCCCTCAGGCAGAACTTCGAGTGCCTGCAGGACCCCAGCAGGTCCTCGGGGGACATGGGTGGGGCTCCACTAGCACGTGCTGTAAGGTCGCCAGCAGTCTTTGGGACTGTGGTTTATATTGCCTCAATAAAATAGCTTTCCTTTTCAAAAACTCCTCTCACCAATTTTGGAGTTAATTCAGAAGACGGATCTAAAAGGAAAAACTGAAGAAGCAAACCTTTAGCTTTATTAAAATGTCACCCCTATCTTTTGCCAATTCCCTTCATAAGAAACAATATACTGTGGCTATTTCAGGAACAAAACTTCTTCCAGCTGATATAGGAGAGCTACTTGTTTTATGCACACATCTACGCTGAATTCACCTTCCATCAAGGTCCCTGTGTGGTATTCAAACCCATGCCTGAAACCAAAACAGCCTGAGGGCTTGCACAGGATAAAGTCTCCAAGCTTACTGCAGAAGTCCTTAAAAAGCAGACACAGGAAAAATCACCAGTCGAACGGGCTTGGAAACACAAATTTAAGGCACACATGTTGCGCGTGTCCTCTGTATACATGTTTATATGTTCTTTTGACGTTCTCATTTGAATTCTATTTAGTAGGCCACTACTGTGGAACAGAATGAATATGTAGTGGTAAGGAAAGTTCCTACAATAAAGATAACACTGATGAAGCACTTACGAGTGCACGACACCGTTATAAATATGATTTGACCCGGCCAAGGGTACTCACACTACTAGTCTATGTTAGAGTCATATGAAATGCTCTAAAATCAGTCACCAGCAAAATACAACAAAGGATCTATTTAAAAATTAATTTAATGCTTGGCTAAAGCTTAATTACATATATAATTATCAAACAATAGTCCTTAATTTCCAAAAAGTTCCTCTTTTGAAAATCACAGAATCAGAAAGCATAAACTTTAAAACAAGTTCTCTGAATATTTACAACATGGTATAAACATTATAGAAGACCAAGGATATTAAATTGCCTGGGTGTAGCTAATCAGCAAGGCATATTCTTTATTGCATATATAACTCACATATGTGGGATTTTAAATAAAATGACAGACTACTAAAATTCAAATGCATGTATTTTTGTAAGCCGGTCAGGGGGTAAAATCATGAGATAGGACAGTCAGCCCAAAACCATGCAGTGAGGTTTGTGGGGCTCTTATTTCCCAAAGTTAAGCTTCTGTGTTCTCCTCAAAAACCCATGTTGCATATATTATTTAGAGTTCATATTCAACCCATATTTGACCATAACGCTGATTCAAGGAAAAAAGTTTCCATTCACCCAATGACTAAGTCCACACTCGACTCTCAATTTTAAGGCAGCAAAGCTACAGTGATAGCAACTGCTAACCGGAAGGTAATGAACACTTAGTCACTTGCCAGCCCTTTTGTTGCAACAGTGTAGTAATTTCCCTAAGACAATTTGCTACTGAATAATTTTCTGCTGTGAAAAGGCTTACTCTGTAGAAAAACACCACAAATTTCCAGTGTGAAAGTTAACTCCATGGTGGTATAAATATATATATGCATAATTACACAATTTACACTGCACACATCGTTTACAGAGAACAATGAACTGAGAGGGTTAATCTGAATGACCATATAAAATAGTTCTGTAAACAGAGTATGACAGGCAGTAAGGAAAACATGAATAGGCTTCCTAGAAATAATGTGAGTTCCATTCATTCCAAAGAAATTGCATTTAAGGACACAGTAATGAATATTAATGTTCTTTGTATTAAAACAAGAATCAGTATTTTACAGTTTAAGAAACTTTACATATATACAAAATTTATACACTGGGAATGGTATTAAAGCAAACAGGGTCTATTTTCCTTCAATCAAAGACTTAAATTCTTTCACATTGTGGTCACTTGCAACTGACATAGCATGATCCAGAGCGCGAACACTTGCAAGGAGTTTTACTATCTGTTTTATGTTTTCCCTAAAAAAAAGGAAAAAAAAATGGCAACATCTTATTAATTAATACAAAAGACTTCAAAGGAAAATTTGTTACTGACTTTATGGCCACTTCTGAGGTTTGCGATCCATTTTTTCGAGCATACATTTTTAAAACGACAGGTAAGCAAGCCATAGCACGTAAAGAAATAAAATAAATTTATCCATATAAAACAAAACTTGTATATGTTTAAATGACTAGCCTGGAGACCAAGTATCCACTTTCCAAAATATAAACACCCCAAAATTTCATTCAATGATTTCCATTGATATCTAGAAAAAAAAGAAAGCAGTCTATTGCTGAATTACTTTAGAGCCCTGCCTCCCATTCCCTCCCAAACCAGAGTCCCAGGGCTTTCCGAACGTATCTAGAACACAAATGTGTTTGTGTGTTTCAGCCCCAATCCGGCATCATCTCCGCTCTTTAGCCTCAAGTCACTAAGAAAGCATAAGCTGGCTTCCTCTGTCACCCCAGCCAGCTGTCACTCTGAATAGGCCTCAAATTTCAGCATATATCGAAATTACCTAGAGGGTTGGTGAAACACAGATCACCAGGCCCTACCCGCAAGAGGTCAAATTCAGTAGGTCTGGGGTGGGGCCTGAGAATCTGCATTTCTAACAAAGCTCCCAGGTGATGCTGGACACTGCTGATCCAGGCACCACTTTAAGAAGGACCGTTTCAGGGGCGCCTGGGTGGCTCAATTAGTTAAGCGTCTGCCTTCAGCTCATGTCATGATCCCAGGGGTCCTGGGATCAAGCCCTGCATTCTCCCTCTCCCTCTACCACTCCCCCTGCTTGTGCTCTGTCAACGAAATAAAATCTTAAAAGAAAAAAAAAAAAAAGAATGACTGTTTTAACAGTTGGAACCCTGGTGAGAAACAGCACACAATGTGACATTATTAGCTGTTTCTTCTCTGCAAAACTGTAGCAAGCAGCTTTTAGGGAAGGATTAGATTTGCAAAATTTTATAACCCACAGGGAACCTACTTTATGGGCTCTGCACACAGCAGATGCTTATCATAGGTGCTGAAGTTCTTTTTTTTTTTTTAAAGATTTTATTTATTTATTTGGCAGACAGAGATCCAAGTAGGCAGAGAGAGAGAGGGGGAAGCAGGCTCCCCACCGAGCAGAGAGCCCGATGCGGGACTCGATCCCAGGACCCTGAGATCATGACCTGAGCTGAAGGCAGAGGCATTAACCCACTGAGCCACCCAGGCGCCCCTGAAGTTCTTTTCTGTAGAAAAGTGAATCCCCTTTGTTGATACTTAACTTCCCAACAAAAACAGTTAAGGATATATAAATCAAAATGACCCAGGCTAAGGATGAAGTTAAAATATAAATCAAAATTTACCTGACAAAATATTTTACCACTAAAATCTTTACTATCTACTTGGTTTTAACTTTATTGTAAGAGGTAGCAAATTTTCTCAAGAAAATAAGGTTTTTGCATGGAAGGGAAATGAGGAAAAAGAAAAACGTTTTGTTAGAGGGATATGACTAATGGTGTATATTCTAAAAATGAAAACTATAACATTAGGAAGAATATATCAAATGAAACTTAAAAAAAAAAAAAAAAGAAGAATGGTTCATTTATTCTTTTCTTCCTTGCTACCCCTGGTAAAATGTATGTACAAGCTGCTCCCCAAAGTCATGAGTGATGACCTTTAGTATATGATATGGATAAAGGAAAACTCCACACAGAGCACAATTGTCCCAAAACTGGCATATAACTTTTCATATACTTAAGTTTCAGTGACTAGCTTTTTGAGGGTTTACATCTATATAATGAACCTCCAGAGATTAAGATCCATGACACTCTTAAGAGCCTGAAATCTCCCCTAATTCTTGAAGGAAGGGGACCTAGAAAACCACAGTTCATTCATTTGCCTTAGAGCTGGTGCTTATCAGAAGTCCTTCCTAATACCTTCATAAATAATACACTGAAAAAAAAAATAGGTAAAACTGAAAAAAGAAAAAATCATGGTTCTTTTTGGTGGTTTCCAATACCAAATCAATGCACAGTTTAAAGTAAAACATAAACATGACTCTAAGACATTTTAATAGTACTAAATGTGACAAAAACTGAAGACTCTAGATTACCATTTCATTGAACAATTACAGAAAATTACCTTGCATTTCTTTTTTCCACATCGGAACACCCGATACTGTTTCTATAGATTGTGTCGGCTAAGTGTACAAGGTACCGACAGAAGTTTTCTAACTGAGAAATAGTTCTTTCTCCTTTCAGGTTCATGAACCACTGCTTTGGGAAACAGTTTATTACCTATGGAGAAGAAAGACATAAAATAAAACAATTAAAACAAAATAAAGTATCTAAAACCTGAACCTAAACAACAAGGATTATATGTGTAACTAAAGGCCTGCTATTGAACTATACATAACCAATTGCTTTGACAGGATATTCTTTTAAACCTGACTTTCCATATTAACTATACAAATAAACCTGAATATATCTGTATTTTTAATTTCAACAGATAGGTACTCAAAACAAAAGATAAATAACCTTCAATATTTAAGTAAATTAGGGACATAAAATTGATAACCAAATGCTTCATTTTACTGTATTCCAGGAAGCCCTAAAGGAACTGAATTGTCCTTTTATCAGTAGCTTTTGATATAAAAACATGTGCAGCATAAATATCACACTGTAGCCCCTCCCCATCCCCACCAATTTAGTGAGGAGGCACCCGTGCTGGCCCAGAGTGGGGTCAAGAGAGCACTGCACCAGGGGAGCAGCTTAGGGCAAGAACAGGGCACGAGGCTGGTACAAAATCCAAGCAAGCCAAGGCTGAATGCACCAGGGTGAGGGCAGTGTATTAGCAGGAGTCAGTCAAGTGGGCAGAGAAGGCTCCCCACTAAAGAACCCAGGCGTGCTTGGAGAAATGACTGATTCCCGGGCTGGAGTCAACCAAGCAGATGAGCCCGGAACATCATGCGCCAGGAAGCAAGAAAGTGCTCCCCCAAATTGAGATGACATGTTACAAGGTCACGGAGGGACCTCAAATGAAGGGAATCAAATGAAATCTGGGACAGTTTCTGCCAAAGATGCAGAATCTGAATCCAATCATGAAAATATCCAACAAACCCAAGCTGAGGGACACTCTGCAAAATATTCAGCCCATCATCTTCAGAAATGTCAAGGTTTTGCAAAGGTCAAGGAAAGACAAAAACTCTTCCAGATTAAAGGAGACTAAGGAAGACATGACAATTAAATGCCAAGAATGATCTGGGAACTTCTTTCGCCAAGAATGTTATATTATTGACATAACTGACAAAACCTCAATAGTCTCAAAGCTTAGCTGTCAGTAACAGATCAATGATGATGATGGTTACATTGTAATTATATGTAAGAACATCCATGTACGTATGAACAGACATAAAAGTATTTGAGGCGAAGGAGTACCATGTTAGAAACTTACTTTGACATGGTGGAGGGGAAAAAAACTTTGTATTGTACTTGCAAATTTTCTTTTCTGTTTCAAAAATTTTTTTTTAAAAAGAGAAATTGGGAGTGCCTGGCTGGACCTCTTGGTAGAACATATGACTCTTGATTTAAGGGTGGTAGGTTCAAACCCCATGTTGGATACAGAGATCACTTAAGAATAAGATCTTGGGACGCCTGGGTGGCTCAGTGAGTTAAAGCCCCTCTGCCTTTGACTCAGGTCATGATCCCGGGGTCCTGGGATCCAGCCCCGCATCAGGCTCTCTGCTCAACAGGGAGCTTGCTTCCTCCTCTCTCTCTCTCTGCCTGCCTCTCTGCCTACTTGTGATCTCTGTCTCTGTCAAATAAAAAAATAAAATCTTAAAAAAAAAAAATCTTTAAAAAATAATAGTAATAAAAAAGATGAAGCTCTGTAACTCCTATAAAGTAGAAAACAAAATAAAATTAAAATTATTTCTTAAATGAGAAAGGGACTATACATCCAACTATTAAAAATTTATTATTCTAGAATTATAACTTTTATTACTACCTGCCAAAATAATGATATAATAGATATACAGAAGGACAGATACAAATGTTGCAGTACACATTTTTATGTAAAAAATGATGAGGGGGTTCAGAACTACGTGGGAAACAAACTATCAACATTACACCAAGGTCCATAATCAAAGGACTTACAATAAAATTCTAAAATCTCTCTTCTAATAAAGGATACAATTCATTTTAATTTACATGCTTTAAAAATTACAACACATGTCATTTAACTCACATTTTGGGCTTTTTTGATGCTGTCATCTCCATATTCTGAATTCTGAAAAGCCATGAGAATGTATCTATTTAATAAACCATCTATTGACAATTCCTGAAGAGTTTTATTCGAGAAAATGCCATACCACTGAAGAAAATTCCCTAATAGCTAGAAAGAGAAAAGAAAATTATTCTCCCTCATAATGAGATATAATTGACATACAACATTATATAAGGTATACAATATACTGATATGATCTAAGTATATATTGTGAAATCAACACCACAGTAAGGTTATTATCCCTCATCTATTTTTTACCCTTGTGATGAGAATTTTTAAGATCTACTCTCTCAGCAGCTTTAAATATACAACACATTATTACTACCTATAGTCACTATGTTGTATATTACATACACACAGAATTATTTTACCTTGTAACTGGAAGTCTGTACTTTTTGACCCCTTCACCTAATCCCCCAACCCTGGACTCCCCACTTCTGGCAACCACACACATCAGACCTGTTTCTAGAAGGCACTGTTAAGCAACTAAATTAAGTCAAAGAAAACAGTTACAGAGTAAAACTACCTTATGAAATACACTGGACCATGTTTTGCTGAAGTACTAATTAACAGGCCTTTTTTTTTTTTTTTTAAAGATTTTATTTATTTATTTATTTGACAGACAGAGATCACAAGCAGGCAGAGAGGCAGGCAGAGAGAGAGGAGGAAGCAGGCTCCCTGCCGAGCTGAAAGCCCGATGCAGGGCTTGATCCCAGGACCCTGAGATCATGACCTGAGCCGAAGGCAGAGGCTTTTAACCCACTGAGCCACTCAGGTGCCCCCTAATTAACAGTTTTAAAGGGTCCCAAAGTTACCTCAAATGACAGGATATGAATTTTAAGCTTTAATTAATTAAGATTAACTAAGACATAAATAGCCACACAGGGCTAGTGGCTACTTTATAGGCCAGTGCAAAAACACAACATCTTCCATTGTGATACCAAGTATTGCTGGGCAAGCGCTGATCCTTCAATAAATGTTCTTCATTCAAAACCATGCTTAAGCGAGTCCTAAAGCCATCCACAAGAAGATGGAATTCTCCTTTTGACCACAACACGGCATCTTTACCAGATCTCGCAAACCTGAACTGAGCTATGTCACTTCAACTGCTCAAGCTCAACACATGCAAATTAGAAGCCAGTATTATAAAATGAGAGTTCCCAACCCACCCACCATAAAAATTCCCAAGTTTCTCAGTATTTCTCAGTTCAGTTCGTGGTAACATTATCCAATCAACTGACTAGGTCAGAAATCTGGATGTCATTCTTCACCTCTCCCTCAAGTTGTTTGACCACCTCCATCCACTGTGTTCATTTCTCTCAGACCCTGTTGCCGCCCCCTAATCCAAGCTGCCATCATCACCTCCTGAACCTCACAGTTCCTCAATGATCATGAGCATTAGCTCTGGAGGAGTCTTTCTCAAGCAGGGCTCTGAGAGAAATTAAACCTACAGAAAAGAATTTGAATGACTCCTTCCTTAATTTTCCCAAAGATGGTACAGCAAGTACCATTCTAGATGCAGGGAAAAGAGAATTCACTACGCTCAGTGGAGGACTTGGGGCATTAGGTATTGATTATTTCACAGACCCCAGCTGAGAAGATCTCATCAGTCAGACTGGCCTCAGTTAGACTCCCATTTCTACACCAAACAAAGGAATGATTTGGGCTGGTTATTCTGTGCCTACCCTCACAGGACTAGAGTGAGAATAATAGTGTCTAGTTATAGGCTACTGTGACAATTCAGCAAGATAAACAATAAAGGGTGTGGCACAGTGCTTGGCACACAGTACATCCATAATAAATTTTCACTGCTTTGATCCATTATCCATACAACAGCCAGAGTAATCTTGATAACGGCAATTTGTAAATGCCCTTTCCGTGACCAATATTAAATTTTCAAGAAAGGTACACAAGCAATTCAATACAGACAGCCTTAGCATTATTTATAATAGTCAAATTATGGAAGCAGTCAACTGTCCATAGATTGATGAGTAGACAAAGAAGATCTGGTTGTGTATCCACACCCCACCCCCATAATATTATTCAGCCATCATTAAGAATGAAATCTTGCCATCTGCAACATGGATAGAGCTACAGAGTATAATACTAAGTAAAACTAAGTCAGCCAGAGAAAGATAAATACAATTTTTCTCACGTGGAATTCAGGAAAACAAACAAGCAAAGGAAAAAAAAAAGAAAGAGAGAGAGAGACAAACGGAGAAACAGACTTAACTATAGCGAACAAACTGATGGTCCCCAGAGAGAAGGCTGGGGAGAGCGGGCTAATGAGTCAATCAGGTGATGGGGATTAAGGAGTGCATACATCATGATGAGCACTGAGCAATGCATAGAATGGCTGAGCCACTGTACTGTACACCTGAAACTAATACAACGCTGTACGTCAACTATACTGGAATTAAAATAAAAATTTTAAAAATTAAAAAAAAAGTTGGCCTTTTCAATAAACAGTTCTGGAACAAATGAAGTTTAATCCAGGCCCCATACCTTAGGTAGAAATTAAGTCAAAATGGATCATGGACCTGAAACCATGAACTATCTACATGAAAGGATAGGAGAAAAACTCTGGTCTTGTGTTAGGCAAAGACTTCTTAGGTATGACACCCAAAGCACAACCCATGACAGGAAGAAGTGATAAACCAGACGGCATCGACATGAAGAACTTCTACACTATGGGAATGAAGACAAGCCACACAGGAGAAAAGCAAAACTCTACAATCCATACACCTGATATGAAGAATTTGTATCCAGAATACAGGACTCAAAGCTCAGTAAGACGATTTTTAAAAATGCAAGATTTGGGCACCTGGGTGGCTCAGTCAGTTAAGCGTCTGCCTTCAGCTAAAGTCATGAGTGATCCTAGAATCCCTGAGGCTGGCTCCCTGCTCAGCAGGGACAGGGAGTCTGTTTCTTCCTCTCTCGCTGCCCCTCCCCCTGCTCTGCCTCTCAAATAAAGAAATCTTTAAAAAAAAAATGCAAAAGATTTAAACAGATACTTCACTAGAGAACATATACATATAGCAAATAAACACATTGAAAACATGCTCAACATCGTCAGTCATTTAAAGAAACACAAATTAAGACATTATAACAAGACCACTACACACCTAGTAGAATGATGCCAAAAAAAAGACAACAAAAGAAACATCAATCCAAAACTGACAATACCAAGTGTGGTACGTGGTGAAAATGAGGTATAATTAGATAGCATTAATATATTGTTGATATGAAAACCAGCTTTGCGCCAGTACTTATCCAAATGAAATGTCAGCTCACATACCCAGAAAAAGCCACTATGCAAATGCTTACAGCAGCTTTAATTCATAATCACTCCAAACTGGAAAAAATCCATTATTCCTCAATTGGGGAAAAGATTAAAAAAAAATATAGCAACTTGTGGCATCATCTACCTTACAAAGGAATACTACTTAGCAGTAAAAGAGCTTAACCACCAGTAACAGATGACAACACTGACAAATTTCAAAAAATTATGTTAAGTGAATGAAGCCAGACTAAATAATTCCATTCATAAGGCACCTTTACAAAGAAAACCACAGGACAAGAAAAAGGGGTGGCCATGGTACAGCAGTGGGCTTGACTACAAAGGGACATGGGGAATTTGGAAGATAGAAGAAGTGTTATGCATCTTGATCTAGACAGTGAACACAGGTCTGTATGTAAATTACAGCTCCTATACCATCTGGGAAGTTCCTCTCCCCCGCCAAGTCTGGCCATCTTGGACTTTTCTCAGTTTGTCTAGCATACGCTGCTCTTCCTTACCTCAGGGCCAGCCTACTGACTCTTCTGGTCTAATAATCCAAATAGCACTTCCTCGGGGCAGGCAGGGATCTTCTGTGACTCACCAGTCAAGGTCTCTGTGCCCTTATTCTATGCTTCGATTCTACCTTGAATTTCTCCTTTCAGGATTCACCACACCTGGGATAATACTGGTTTGCTGCCTACTATGCTGGATTATAAACTCCACGAAGGTTCCACCTCGGTCATATTCAACGCTATATTCCCTAACCTAGAAAAGTAACTGGTATTCTACTTGCTGAATAAAGAACTGTGGCTTAGCAAGGCATTTTGCTGGCTAGTTTGGACCTTGCTTTGGAACTCAATATATTTTCTTATGTGGAAACATCACACCTGAATATACTTTTGGAATAAAATTAGTTTGTAAAATGGAGTTTGTATACATACGTCAATCTAAGCCTACAGATTTTCTTAAAGAGCAAAATGCCTTCCAAAATATCCGAGTCAAACAAAATCTGAAGTCTTTTAGATAGCCTAGAGACACATACCTTAACTGAAGACCAAAACTGTCGTTGAAAAAACAAGTAAGGCCCAGAATTTTTATTTTCCAAGACACTAAGAGAAAAAGAAAAACATGAGCAAATATTTTATATGTTAAGTGCCATCTGATTCCTGGAAAAGATTTCTACAAGTAAAATAGCTGAATAAAAGAAATTAAGTAATTTTTCAAATTTTCAAATAATTATATTCCAGAAGACAGGTTTTAAAAGAAAATGGAAATTTACTAAGAGACACAAAAGGAGAACAAAGAGCGTTACTTGCTTTAGTCTGCTTAACAGAACAATTCTTCCACTGAGCTAGTCTCTTTGGGTTACAGGTTTACACTAAATAGGTATGGTTTGTATTTTGAGCTACCTTTAGTTGTTCTAGAACTTAAGAGGCCTTCTCTGGAAGATAATGGAAAATATTACCATCTTTAACGTTCTGAGAGTTACTTACTTTTTGGGATATAAGGGCATGAAAACATCATCATCTAAAGTTCTCCTCATTCTTAGTAAGAGGGCTTTTAGGTACACCTAAAGAATTAAAAACAGAGCACACTTATATAAGAGTTATGGTAAAACTTAAATTTTAATCTAAATCAGTATTCAATTGCAAGTCAACAGTCTTCTCCAACTTCTTTGCCTTCCTCACTTGAAGGCATTAAGGTCTTTAATACTCACTACTCCCAGTTCAGCACTCAACTACCAGGCACTGAAGCCACTTAGAAATCTAAGAACCCTTCAGCTACTAAATATATATCACTAAGATTTAAAATCAAACACATAATCTTCTTCTCAAAAGGAAAATGTGAAATGAAAATGATAATGGACAGCACCTTGTCCAGGGTGCCTGGATGGCTTAGTCAGTTAAGAGCCTGCCTTTGGCTCAGGTCATGATCTCTCTCTAGGCCCTGGGACCGAGTCCTACATTGGGCCCCTTGCTCAGTGGACAGCCTGCTTCTCCCTCTCCCTCTACAGCCCTCACTCAAGCCTTCTCTGTCTCTTTCTCTCAAATAAATAAATGAAATCTTTAAAAAAAAGGAAAAAAAAAAAAGAGCACCCTTTCTGTGTTTAAATTGCTTACTTAAAAATGCACGAAGTGATAGCAACAATCTAATGTTTGAAAACTAATTGTTTGTTTGTTTTTAAGGATTTATTTATTTGACAGAGATCACAAGTAAGCAGAGAGGCAGGCACAGAGAGAGGAGGAAGCAGTCTCCCTCCTGAGCAGAGCCTGATGCGGGGCTCGATCCCACGACCCTGGGATCATGACCTAAGCTGAAGGCAGAGGCTTTAACCCACAGAGCCACCCAGGCGCCCCAGAAGACTAGTTGTTTTAAAATATTTTAACAGTTAAATCATCAACGGTTACCCATTCTAGTAGTTTTACTTTTTCTTTTTCCCAAAAAAACCCCCAAAACAGTTCTTAAAGGGATTTCTGATTAGTGGGAAGTGGGGAAGTGAGAAAGATGAGGGGCTACCTGGAGTAATGACATCCCCTTGCCAGAAAGAGTTGAAAATTAAAAATGATTATCTCAAATCTCATATATTTCGGGCTATAAAGAACCAGAGGGCCTGAGGGAATCAGATTTTCTGGCAAGTCTTAGAATATAACCACTCATTCCGTCAACTCTTGCTCATTTTTTAATTTTTAAAAAGACTTTATTTATTTGCAAGAAAGAGAGAGAGTGTACGTGTGCGCAAGAGCAGTGGGGAGAGGAAGAGGGAGAGGGAGAAGAAGACTCCCCGCCAAGCAGGGAGCTGGACACAGGGCTTGATCCCAGGACCGTGAGATCATGACCTGAGCTGAAGGCAGCCGCTTAACCAGCTGAGCCCCCCAGATGCCCCAACTCTTGCTCATTTTTGAAAGAAGAGGGGAGGATGGGGCCCCTGGGTGGCTCAGTGGGTTAAGCCGCTGCCTTCGGCTCAGGTCATGATCTCAGAGTCCTGGGATCGAGTCCCACATCGGGCTCTCTGCTCAGCAGGGAGCCTGCTTCCCTCTCTCTCTCTCTGCCTGCCTCTCTGCCTACTTGTGATTTCTCTCTGTCAAATAAATAAATAAAATCTTTAAAAAAAAAAAAAAAAAAAAGAAAGAAGAGGGGAGGAAAAAAACCTTTCACAGATAATAAACCATTAAATTACCTGTGTATTTTTGTTTTCTGCATTCACTACTGAAGGATATCCATTTATTAATTTTAGTGTAATTCCAACCATTCTTGAAGTCTGTGTTGTAGAAAAAGGGTCCCACATATTTTCAGCTATTACTATGAAGAGAAAAGTAGGATGTGTTGAGACACAGAAGTAAATTGCAGCAGACTCAGACCGGCTGTCAAGCAGTCCTCAACTTACAAACGCCAATCCTGATTTACTTTTTCTCTCTCTAGATATAAGGGCCACTCTTCTTTGTCCTCTTAACTGTGGGAACGTTGAAGATTAGGCAAATGTGGGGAGGACATAGATTCATTCTATTCTCTGCTGCTGGGTGATTTACTAAGATTGGCAGGGAAGAAAGGATTTCTATATCCTAGAATATGCCTCAGCATCCAGAATTCCTAATTAAACTTGAAACTCATTTTTAATATTTCGAATAGGTTCCCATACCAATGATTCCTAATCTTTTTTGAGAAATTGATGGAACTAATGAAATTTCTCCCCAGGAAAACGCATATTCCCCCTGCCAAAACTGTGTTCAGTTTTGCTTTAGGTAGTGCTTAAGAGTTTCTAAAATCCATCTATGGATCAATTACTGCCTCCAACTCTAGGCCCACCCCGAAGTGGGCTCCAGTCCTAGGTTAAGAGATGTCCATCCTTTAGCCATCTCTGAACCCAGTGGTTATTTTATCATTTGTAATATAACTTCCATGAGGGAATATGTTCTCGTTAAAAACTTGTAAAAACAGATTTGGAAAACTCATGTGTTTAAATGTTCAAATTCAGAAATCTCTACCTGTTAGTTTCGGAAGAATCACCTTTTCCACAATGGTGGGCAGCAGCGCAATGTCTACATCATCTTTCTCTTGCTCTCGTTCTTCACAACCATAAAACAGCAAAGATTCAAACCATAGCATATTCTCAAAGTCACGACATTTTGCCTAGGAAAAAAGAGTATTAAAAGAGAAACATTTAAAATGCTTGCGATTCTTGCCTCTAGCCCTGGTTAAGAGGAACTCAGGAACAGGATTTAACCTTCAGTCGTAAACAACTAAAGACAAACTACATGAAACATCCATTTTCAGACACTGGATACACGCAGTACAGGACTATGACCTATAGTCATACAGGTCATAGAGAGAGAGAGCATCAAATGAGGTGAACCCCTGGAGGGAGGGCGGAACAGGGTAGGGGGGTCAGAGGCAGAGCAATCTCGCTTAGTTGTGGAGACAAGCACTGGAGTTCAGGGAGGCCAAGACAGTTGGAAGCTGTGGGGCAGAAGAGAAAAAGAACTCCAAAATGCACACAGGTCCCCTTGACCTCTGCTGTGTACTAAGACACACAGGCACAGGGTGAAACTCCACAAGGTCTGGCAAAGAACAACTGCCAGCTGGGGGCCAAATGGTTCAGTTTTTTCAGTTGTTTCCAGGGCTGCAACCTCAGCCCTCTTCTCCTTACAGTCTACACATTCAACCCAGCTAATCTCACTCATGCCCATGGCTCCGTCCACCTGCAGGTAACCTCCAAAACCCTCTCTTAAACATGATCACTACACATATATAGGACCTTTATATACCAAGCCACCAGGTCCTCTTGATTCCACCTCCTAAGTTTGTCAATTTGACTCTCCCAATTTCCATTACCCCCGAACTCAGTTCAGGTCCTCATTTCACATCTGCCTCACCCAGCTTTCCGAAGAGGTTCCAAGATTTTCTAGGATCAAAGGACCAAGGTCTGACTATCCATTCACGTTCATATCTCAGTGTCACTACATGTCAATTTAGTTAACTGAGAGAAGCACTGTGTGGAACTTGAAAGTCACAAAGGGCTCTCTTGAGAAGGAAGGGAGCGTAAAGATCATGACATTATACAATTTGTATTACAGCCCTGTGCCCAACCTCCCCTCTAGCTTTGAGGTTAAAATTACCCAGGTACCATGTTATGTTGCTTTGTACTAGTGACACAAGCCACTCACTTCAAGAGGAGTCCAAGTGAGAAGCTGCAGCCGTATAAGGGGGTTGAATAGCTTTGGCAAACAAAGACCGATGTAAGCATCCTTGTAGGACAAATAGTATTTTGAACGCCATGCCTCAAACTGGGACTTAATACAGTCGATTGAATAGAAACTTTCAAGGACATCTTCAAAAACCTTGCTGGACTCTTTTGAAATGCGATCTAAAGACAAAAATAAAAACAACAAAAATCCCACAGAGAACCGTTACTTAGCATGTAGAAGAAAAAACACAATTCAGTATTTTCAGCATAACTTCAGTATCAGGTAAACTCATTAACAGAGAAATCATTACTAATCACAACTTAACAGAAAGCATAAACAGAAGTAAGTTTAGGTTTCAAATGTCTATTATGCAAACCAGAGTACAGGCAGTGCTCATGTGCATGGCATGTACCAGGGCTCATGTGCATGTACCATTTCCGGTCCCCAGAGTTTAGTTAAATCCCACTTGTCCCCCAACTAGTCAGTTCAGTTTTCAGGTACTGCGGAATATTAACCAAGAGTAATTACATGATGTAATTGCTCTTCAGTCCACAAATCCCTGTATAAATATCAGATGCGCATCATGATCAGTGATCAAGTCTAATCAAGTCTTCAGACCTAAACAGCAGCTTACATAGAAATATGTGAATGGAAAAATTAATACTATGAGGAAACAGAAAAATCTAGAATTTAGAATGTAGGAAGTTCAGCAAGATAAGTGGCCTGGTCTCTTAAAAAACTCAATGTCTTAAACAAACAATGGGGGTGCGTATATGTGTAAGGTACTCATGGACATTCATTAATTCTAGGGGGAAAATGCAACCACCAAAAGTGGGGCAAGAACTCTTGTATGAATCCTGGTTTGGAAAATACAGAATAATCCACAAAAACAGTCCCAAGAGTTTTGTTTTGGGGGAACTGCTACTAAACAGACACAATATAAAGAACTTTTAGTTAAATATGCTCAAGTGTTTAAAGTATCATGGTGTCTACAGGCTACTTTCAAATGGTTCAACAATACACACGCACGCGCGCGCGCGGACACACACACACACATCCTTCAAAAAGTTAAGGCAAACTTGGTTAAATGATGGTAAGAACTGTTGAATCTGGGTGACAAGTACATGGGTGATCACTGTGCTATTCTTTCTAATTTCTGTTTAAAAAGATTCAGTATAAAAAATGGAAGAAAAATAGACTTCTTCAACTAAGTTCCAAATGGCTTGCAGCCAACAGAATTCCAAATAATCACAACCAGCGGTGGGAAATGAAGAACTGCTGAAGACTCTTCCAGAAACGCCTGGCACACAACAATATTTACTACTCATCTTGGTTGAAATTATTCAGAACTCCCCAAACCAGGAGTTTACTTCAGGGTTGAGAGTCCCCTGTCCGAGCTCTACGTTCCGAGGACAGGATGCGTTAGGGCTATTCTTGTGATCGGACACACTTTTTTTTTTTCTTGTCACTTAAAATTCTATGGTTCCGAAGAGTAATATCACTTATTACACAAGTGCTGAATAGTTTCATAGTGTAGTGGTTATCACGTTCGCCTGACACGAGCAATAAATAAAGCCCAGGAGCAGGTGTCATCACTACTTTTGAGACCTCATCATCATTATATTCAGTTAATGAAAATGGGTGCAAGTTTTTCCCATTAAGAAGAAAGTGACTGATTCCAATTCAGGGGCCACAAAATTTCACACCATCTTACAGTAAAAAGCACACCCAAGTAGAAACCAAAGTGGCAATGAATCTCACTTCCAAATAAATGTCTGACCTTTTTCCAGATTGAAATTTGTAATATCTGTAGAAGTTTCTTCATCATCACTGGAAAGGCCTTCAAGGTGATCTGCCATCTTACCGGTTTGCTCTCTGGCTTGTCTCCGACGAGTCCTAAATAACAAACATCATGTTCCCAAACCAGATAAAAGATTCCACCCTTTGCAAACAGAGCAACAGCAAGCATTTTTAAAATTACCTCCTGGCCTCCCGTTCTGCAATCCTACGTTTTGCATGCTCTTGATACAGTGCCCGATCTCGCCCAAAGGAATCAAGATTTGGTGCCATCAGAGCTTTATCTGTAAAACAACGATGGTTAAAATTAAAAGCCTTCCTTCAACAATCTTGAGGAAAGAGTTTGCACAGAATAAGCCATAATGATAGACTGTTTGCTAATCTCAACGACAGGATTCTGCGGTAACTGGTAAACCAGATAGTTTTCTAGTTTAGAGCAAATCTCAGTATTATGCTGTGTACCCATGAAAAGGAGTAGAAAAATAAATGGAGAGTTCAATAACCCTACACAAAAACAACCGGGCTTAATCACTTATTTTTATATCTACGTGTAACAGAACTAACTGGTTGACACTATCATGATGACCAAATAAATTAAAAATCAAAATTACCTGTGCAAAGGGAAAATAATAGATTACTTTTAAAGGAAGAAGTTAAGCATCATATATTGAATGATACGACAGAAAAGAAACATGGGTAGGAAGGATGAGAGAACAGCTTTGTTTCAGGAGTTTACTAATTTTTCCTGTTTATTCTGATTTTGCTGTGTAGAAACTTATCTCATTACTATGTCTAGAATAAAGGGCAGAATCAACATATAGAATGAAAACTGGATCTAAGAGAACCAACCTATGCTTTCTCAAACAAATTCTTTCAAAGCACAATTCCCTTCTTTTTTTGCTTATTTCCTCTCTCTCTCTTTTTTTAACTTTCTGGGACAATTTTCTAGCCTTAGCTTCCAACCTTCCTATTTAAATTTGTATTTCCGTTACTATCTTTTTAATTCCTAAGAGATGGCTCTTATTCTGAGGATAACTTCCTTTCTATAGCATCCTCTACTTCGCACATGTAGGCACCTCCTATTACCTTCCAAAGGATAGCAAATCTTTTTTATATTTTCTTTTGCTGCCTGCATTGTCTTTGTTTCCTCAGTCCCTTTGGTTCTACTGTGTGTGCTGCTCTTTCTATGATCAGTGACCACTTCATATAAAAGAACGAAACTGGTAGTGCTGTGGACAAAGGGGGGAGGTAACTAAAAGAGGTCTCGCCATCCGGTCCCTGAGACAGAGTCTTATACTGGGGGCTCCCAGATGTTAGCGTCTCAGGGTCTTTTCTCTGGACCCATTCTCTTTCTCCAGAGAATAGTCCCCTAATCTCTTGTCTAGGGTAGGAGAAGGAGTGGGGCCAATACCTGTAATACTTCCCTCATTTCTACATTTTATGAAGACAGTCTGTAAGACAGGGGCTGTAACAGACGCAAACAACCCAAGGGACATGATGCAGGGAAAATCATACATAAAATAAATGACACCAATTTAAGGCTTTTGCATTTTCCTTCCCCAATATCAGAGATGTGCCGCCAATAGCAGCAAGAGGAAAAAACAAGCCCCCAATTAGCACTCTATTTCAGTGCACCGGAACTGTCAGACACCCAACTATTTTTAAAAGCTGACTTTCTGAGTTGTTCGTTCATACTTCAAAATCACTCTGACATCAGGAAGGACATTCCAGAGTTCAGCAATTATAAAGCAAGATGAGCATGGTAAACAAGAAAGATGCCCCTGTTGTACCTCAAAAGACTTCACACACCACAGGTGAATCAGTTCAAGTCCCAAACTATAGAAACGATTCCTGTCTCTTTATGGGGTATCCGTCACTCAAGAGATATTTTAAAGAATGTTCACTGCTATAATAAATATTTAAAACGTCTCAATGTTTGTAAGATTCTATAGTATATTATGGAGATATGAGAGTAGATGACTCGAGGGATAGCCTCCTTCACCTCTCTAAGAACTACATGCAGTAATTGTGGGAAGTTCACAAATCTCAACAGATGAAACACAGGGTTTTTGGTTTCTTTAAAAAAAGATCAGAAATGGAAGTGATTAACTTCAGTGTCCCATTTAATTTTCCTCTAACATTTAACAATGAATATTCCCCTCCAAGGCAGTAATTTTTCTCTTTCTCATTACTTTTCAATTTCTTTCCAACTCTCAGTCTAATTAACATACATCATTCAACCTTTACTTCCAATATCATGTAAATAAATAGCTTCAAATTATAAAGAACAGATAACAGGCAGGAAAAGGTATTTGATGAGATGCACAGCTCATACAAACCGTTTAATTTAAAAAGGAATTAACTTCCTTTCATAGGTTACCTGTAATCTGCCTCAGAAATCTGGTTCTGCCAAGATCTAAACTGATCTGGAAGGCCTGCGTTAGTCATCTAGGTGCCTAATACAGCAGTAAACCAATTTAAGTTTGTGTGGCAAAAGAAAAAGGACAAAGCCATTCATGTGTCTCAGGTCTGAGTCTCACTCAGCTCCGAGGGCCATATTATCACCTCTTTACAATGGTCCAAAACCCATCCTGCACACAGGATGCCTTCTCAAAGATCCAACATCTAATTTAGGGGACACCCTGTGTGACAAAGCAAGGTTTTCAAAAAGAGTAACACTAGGGCCCTTGGACTGTTTAACAAGAAGATACTGGTCACCATCCAAGACCTAGCAAAAATTCTCTGGGGACAGGACCAAGAAACCTGCATTTTAAATTAATATTACAGGTAATTCTTATGTACACCTCATTTAGAACTGCTGACACAGGGAACAAAGAGATGACAAAAGAAGCCATATGAAATCCAGGCTGGGAAAATCCCTAGCAGAGCACCCAAGAATATGGAGCACAATGGAAAAATGGAATTAAAAAGTTTAAAACTTGTGGTTAAAGAATCTCAGCTAAACTATTTAATGAGAGATTTCCAATTAATTTTGGTTTTCCATAGCACATCTCTTAATGGAAGGAATATAAACCAAATTTCTGAATTTTTACATTAAAATTTTAAGAACTGGAGGCAACAGACTTATTAAAAAACAAACCAACCCAGTATAAAAGGCAAACTAAAGAATAAAAAAAAAAATTTGCTTTTCTCCAAGACGTAAAGCTCAAAATCCCCTAATCTTGGAGCTGTATCATTTGTTATTAAAACCCCCTCTCAGTATTTTCCTTGTCCCCAAACTCAGAATCTTTCACTGTCATCAACAATAGCATTTGTATTAGTGCTACGAACAGGATGAAAATGGTGGTGGGGGGGATATCAAATGGGGTCAAATGATAGTGGTTTTAAGATATAATAGTGCTCTTATCTTCTCTATACTCTGAAGAGTGAAAAAATATGTCCACAGAAGAATAAGATTGATAGAGTATCAGTGCACGTTTTTGAACTCCTTTGCAACACTCTATTTTCTTAAACACAATCCAAGGACATGCTGTTGTAACTTTTAGAACTACCTGACACAAGAGCAAGGAAATGTGTTTCTTTAAAGAAAAAAAAAAAGCTAAGCTCTCTAATTTTCAATTAGGCTGCACTAAGTAAACAAGGTTGTTTAATGAATAATAAAAACCTTCAAGATGGACTGACTTGAATGGCTTGAAAACTCCGAAGATTCATCTTTAATATCATCTTGTCGTCTTTGGACAAGGCGGGAAGCTCGCTGTTTGTACAGCTGATGTATTGCTGATTCAAGTTCATTAATCAGTGGCACCTGTAAAAATACAACACACTCCGTAACACCAAACTCCTCAGTTGCTTACTTAGTTGAGGGTTCCACACTATTTCCGGATTTCTGAAAGTACTCTCTATGGACAGAACAATCATGAACTCCCAATGGGACACAAACTGCAATTCAGTTCTACGATGTTTGGGAAATACCTCTTCTTTTAATCCATATATACAGTTATAATGTCCAGTGCCTAGTTATTGGAGTAAAAGTTTGGTTAGGAAACTTAACACTTCAGTATTAGTAAAGAGAGCAAGTAAAGAAATGTCAAAAACTGTAGTGCTTTTCTTTCAGAATAAAGTACTTGCAAGTCTTTTAAAGTTCATTTTTAGTTTTCCAGCAGCATGATCTACCTCAGAATTTTTGTAGCTTAAAATAAACCATTATTGCTGTGCAGTACCAAAAAAAAGGCAAGGGCTCCATGAGCAGGTAA
Organism: Neogale vison; assembly: GCF_020171115.1. NCBI lineage: Eukaryota > Metazoa > Chordata > Mammalia > Carnivora > Mustelidae > Neogale > Neogale vison. The sequence continues at coordinate 11,986,398 of NC_058096.1, read as the reverse complement.
GAATGGGAGTCTGCTAACTGCCCAATTCTGGACACTTAAACTGCTCTGCCACATGTATGTGCCAAGTACCTTAACAGTAATGTAGGAATGTCACACTACATTGTAGCTTTACTACACATTCTTAAACTTGAACTGCATTCACTTACAGTAGTGAGGCAACATTTCCAGCTTTCACTAACCTAGTATCAATATCTCAAACTCAGAAAGCTAGTAAATATTTAAATTTTTCTATATTTTGTAATGAAATAATAAAATTCATCACATGAGTTATCAGTTTACAAAGTCAATGAATTTTTCCAGGTTAATACCCACAGCTAAGCATTCGCTCGGTTCATACAGAGTACAAAAGCTTAGAGAAGGAAACCTCACTTAAAAAGCAAAACAAAACAAAACAAAACAAAAACCAGAAAACTTTCTTTATCAATATCTTATCTTATAAACCAAATACTATGAAACTTTCACAAAACACTAACAACCACTACACATACCTGAGGAAACCAGAAATTCTAGTTTCCTGATGGTTAGTGCAAATGGAAAACACATTATTTAGAGTTTGGGAACACTGGCACCAAGTGTTATAGCAGCTTCCTGAACTGAACAGACTGCAAATGGAAAATAAAAAAGGCAGGTGGAATTCAAAGATGTCTGTAATAAAAGCAATTTTATACACTTGCATGATTCTGTTGAAAAAGTAGCAAATGTTCACAGAAAGATCAAACTGATGGAGTTATTTTAATCTCTAATATGCCACACCATGGGCAACAATGTCCCCAAATCTGCACTGACTATCTTAGACAGCTGGGCCCACAGGCTCTATATTTAAAATTTACAATGAGTAATTTTTTTTTTAAGCATTTAGTGCTGTATTACTGAACTTATCCTTCTCCACCCCCTTATTTTTTTCACACCACACAGGATGAAAAGTAAATGTACCTATATATCTAAGATGCATTCTTTCAGTCCTGGAGATTATTAACATTCCTCTACACACCTAAGGTTGCATCAGACAGAGTTATTCAATTTACAGTTAAAAATTCTGATAATGTAAATTTTCTGTTTCAGTAACTGGAATGCCTTTCAACAAAGCTGAGATAATTCTGAGAATAAAAACCTTCAAACACATTTTTCAGCTCTCTCTCATGTTTTTTAACATTACTGATTTTGTCAAGAGTATGCACCATGACAATTTCTTTACCCTCTCCAAACTGAAAACTGTTCCTGACTAATTTTATTTCAAGACCAAATTTAAGGTGACGAACACAAGAAGGAAGATGGACTACAGGGAAACAAAACAGTGGAAAGTTAAAATGATCTTTAAATAATTAAAAAATCTCAATTCAAAACTACTTAAACTTTCATAACAAAAGAGAAAAAAAACAAAAAAGTTATCTTTCTATGGCCTTAACAAATTTTTATAGTATAAAATGAATATTCACATGTATCTAATTATTCCTAAATATTTCCGAGGCGACAATATATGACAGTATCAACTTAGAAGCAGTCTCTTAATAAAACTCAATGCATATGAAAATGTCAAAATGAAATAAAATACTCATCCTTAAAAGAAAGGATTATCTACCCTGTAAGTGACTCTGAAACCACATTAGCACATCTGAAGTGATTTCTCTAGGAACATGATAACTGATCACGATCAATAAAGTATATACTACTTATTTATAAAACAGCAATTAAAAAATTATATGAACTAGGCATCCTAGTAGTCTCTTTAGTACAAGAATGACATAATCTAGTTGATCACATTACCATCAATTTTTAAGAGTTAAGCTTACAGTTACAACTATTTAAGTTGATGAAGTTCTAAAGCAGAAGCTCATCTACTTCCAGGAAAAAAATTCCACAGGGACAAACCTCACTTACAAAGTATGGTTTAAGACAAAGATCCTTCCTCCAGCCACAAAAAGTTATTAGACTCCCACCATTTCCGCTGGGCTCAAAAGGACTTATATTAATAGGAAGGACACAACCACCAGCTGTGACACCCACGTCTACTTCCCACCTTGACTCTAGCCCCCTGCAGAGTCAAACCTAGGTTTCTTTCCCATCCTTGCACTTGTCACCCTAAGCCAGTGATCTGCCACAAGGGATATCATTGCTCAGACTAGTTGCTTATCCAGAAATCAGGTGGTAAGACAAGAATGTGATAAATGCTACAGATAAGACCCGGTGAATGCTATCTCAGCCTACATCAGACCACAGACTGTCTAGAACCATCAAGACCCAGGAGGAAGACAGGCTAGCAGTGTTCTTTTGTGAGTTTTTGGCTTTAGGGTATTGAAGTAATCAGAAGAGATGACAAAATGCTCCTTCAAACATACTATGCTTACAGATTCTATGCTAACCCATACAGCCAAGAAAAAGGGGAAAATGTGCCTTCTAATTCTGAATCACTTGGAAGTTTAGAGATAGGATATTCAAAGATGTTAATTTTTCTTTAAGTTTACAAATGCTTAATAAACCAATGCACCAAATACATTTATCTTAAAAAAGAAAAATCAATTAAGAGGTCATTTGAAAAGAGGATCCTATGTACAACTAATTTTAAAAAGGCAAATAACCAGTATAGTAGAATGCAAAAAACTATTCCAGTATAGTAGAATGCAAAAAACTATTCCAAGTGACTAGCATACAAAGAAACAAAAAACAAACTTGGAAGAAATGAGGCCTTATAGTTCCTGAAATGGACGAAGCATAGGCTTATTTAGATTAAAAACTCTCAGCAGCAATGGTGACCAACTTTATTTAGAGTTAAAAGAAAAAAAAAACTAATAAAATTTTGCAACTTCATGCCTATTTGGAATAATCTGTAGGAACAGTTTAAAAATAAGTTTAGACCTAAACCGCAAAAAAGAAAATTCCACCAGAGTCCCTTATATTCCAATATTTCAGGGCAGGCCAAATCTACCAGTATATTAAGCACAACTTGCCAAAGTCTTATTTAAATACGCTTTCTCTTTTTTGTTTTCAGCAAAGGCACTGTTTTGCCACCCCCAAGATAGAGTGTCGCTAATGAAGGAAATGAAGCATGGTTTTTCATCACTTCTAGAGCTGAGTACAGTGTACACTTGTGAGAAATACAGAAAAGATCTAAACAAGGTCGTCTAGACCTCCCTAATTTTGCCTTAGTCAAAGAGATTAATATTTTTGCATTCTTACCTTTTCACTGAAACACTCAAGCAAGTCTTGGACATACCCTCGCATTTCTTGCAAAAATTTATACCGTTCACCAATACCCCCAGAAGACCCTTCTAATCTTTCAATAGCCCTGGTAGAGTCCACTCGGCTTTGCAGATGTTTCTCATGCTGCTGTCGATTTGTTTTGTGCAGTTCTTTCATGGAGTCCAACCTTAAGAACACAAAAGGATAAATATAACACATTTACATCCAAAAATCTATGCTGTCAGGACTCTTGCAATATTATAATAATGCACTTAGTTCCACTATTAGAATTTAAAAATACTTGGGAGTGCCATCTTTTCATCTGTACTGCTTTTTTGTCAAAAAGAAAAAAGAAAAAGAAAAAGAAAAAAAAAGCAGTTTACAGACTTCATATATAGTTATTTGGTGTGCTAACCAAAATCTGTTTTGCTTTTCCCCCCATATCTTGACTACACTTTTCAGAGTCCAAGAGGTACGAACTCAGAACTGTCTTCAACAAGATCATGGAGTGGCATTTTTTATAACTTTTCGAGGCTTCCACAGAAGTAATCCAAGAAGGTAGCAGAACAAAGTATGAAGTCATCTTCTGTTTAGCTTTTGAAGATGGGCCAGTGAATCTTCTTTGCCGATATTCTGCATCTGCTACCCCAGACTACATGTTGCCTGAGGGAACAGAAAGCTAGAGGACAGGTCTTTAAGAAGTTGATCTGCCCTACCTGTCTTTAAGCTGTTTCTTTACCAAATCAATAGTAACGGGAGTCATCTCATTACTGGGAGTTTTGAAAGGGACTGTATTATCTGTTTTTTGAGATTTGGCATCAGATGATCCGTAAGCAGTATAACTATAAGGAATGCCATAGGAGGAACCGTAAGGCATCGTCTGGTAAGTGTTCTGGTAGTACATATTCACTTCAGTGGGCTGACTTGATTGAACCTAGAAAAAGAAATGGGATAAATGTGAATTGGGGTTAAAAAAAAAAACAACAACAGCAAAAATTATACCATTTTCCAAATACTATGTTAATTAAAATTAATAGTTGCAGAGCTCTTCAGAATCAATTAAAGGTAGGGCCAGATGAACATCCCAACTCTAATGGGATGACTAGATTCATTTCTTTCTTTTTTTAAATTTCTTTTCAGTGTAACAGAATTCATTGTTCACGCACCACACCCAGTGCTCCATGCAATACGTACCCTCCATAATACCCACCACCAGGCTCCCCCAACCTCCCACCTCCTGCCCCTTCAAAACCCTGACTAGATTCATTTCTAATAATTTTCAGGAAAACATAATATCAAAGAAGTTTAGAGTTGAAAGGGACATAAAGAATAATCCAAGGCCACCATGTTATCAATGGAAGAGAACAAATGACTTGTTGTAAGAAGAGGATAAATAGATAGCAGAGACTAGAGAATGCCATCTAAGTACCCTATTTTCTTTTTTTTTTTTAAAGATTTTATTTATTTATTTGACAGACGGAGATCACAAGTAGGCAGAGAGGCAGGCAGAGAGAGAGGAGGAAGCAGGTTCCCTGCTGAGCAGAAAGCCTGATGCAGGGCTTGATCCCAGGACCCTGGGATCATGACCTGAGCCGAAGACAGAGGCTTTAACCCACTGAGCCACCCAGGTGCCCCAGTACCCTATTTTCTTAACGTAAGCCAAACATGCACAAAATTCTGTGTCAAAACACCGGTAACAAAAATAGTTTACATTTATGCAACATTTCCACTGTTCTACTTAATTCTATAAAGCAAATTGTTGTAACTATTAAGGAATAGACTTTTCACCTAAAGTTAAGTTTTCGTATCACAGAGAACTCCATCTTCCACAAAATAATCTCTAAAGTCAGAAATAATAAGAAATAATAAGCTCTACAGAAAAGAAAGATTTCATCTGAACAGTGGTTCTCAAGTTCAGTGTGCATCAGGATGACCTGATGGCGGCTGTGTACTCCTCCCCAGTTTCTCATGCACTGATCTCAAGAGGGTGAGAATCTGCATTTCTTTTTCTTTTTTCTTTTTTTTTTAAGATTTTATTTATTTATTTGGTAGAGAGAGATCACAAGCAGGCAGAGGCAGGCAGAGAGGCAGGCAGAGAGAGAGAGAAGGAAGCAGGCTCCCGGCTGAGCAGAGAGCCCGATGCGGGGCTCGATCCCAGGACCCTGGGATCATGACCCGAGCCGAAGGCAGCGGCTTAACCCACTGAACCCCGAGAATCTGCATTTCTAACCAACTCCCAGTGGCTGCTGCTGCTAGTGGCTGAAGGGCCACTCTAAGAAACACCGATGTACAAAACCAGAAATCTTTCCATCATTCTTCTTTTTTTTTTCTTTGAAGATTTTATTTATTTATTTGACAGAGAAATCACAAGTAGCAGAGAGGCAAGCAGAGAGAAAGGGGGGAAGCAGGCTCCCCACTGAGCAGAGAGCCCGACATAGGGGAGGATCCCGGGACCTTGAGATCATGACCTAAGCCCAAGGAAGAGGCTTAATCCTCTAAGCCACTTGGGTGCCCCAATTTTTCCATCATTCTGGCTATAAAAAGCAAAAGGTAATACAGTTTCTTTTAAAAGCTTATTGGAATTTAACTTTATGTGATTTTCTTAATTACATTAGTTGAATGAATGTCAAAGATTCAGTTCAACGCGCAATATGTTTTTAACTCAACAAAACAGGCAATAAAGGTTTTCCCTTTACTTTTTAATTTTTGAAGTGAAATCCTGCAGCTCTTACCTGAGGGATATTAATTCCTTTTCTTATTTGCTCCTGTTCCCATCGGCTGAGCTCTTCATCTTGTTCTCCAGTTACTAAGGCATCATCATCGCTCCCCTCGATGCCTGCAGTCATGGCAGTGAAGACAATTAAATATCAGAAAAGCAGGCAGGGAAGAGATGCTATCCTGACACTTCGCAAAAATTAAGCAAACCACTGGTATTCATTCAGTCTCCCTAAACCGTCAATCGTGAGCTCCTCTCCTTTGATACTCCTGGACTTTGTTTTAGCCAAGGGTATCCCTTGAAGCAAAAGGCTAAATATTACACAATCTTAAAACTTTAGGAGGGTCTCCTAATCTGTGAGCTTGACATTAAATCCACAAAGGGAAGAACAAAACCTGAAAGCCTCTAAAGAATGTTAAGCTGATTACATAAATTTATGCATGTAAAGTGCCTAACACAACACTGCCTACTCAGGAAGTGCTCAATAAACATTCACTATCACAATCTTTAGTGCTTTGGCTTTAAAAAAATTCCAGTTAAGACACTTGAACCCAAGCAAAAACAGTCCTCAAACATTAAACATAGTTAGGTAAATGTGGGTACTTTGTTTGACTCTATTTAATAGCAAATCATATTCAACAGCAATGCAATAGGCCTATGATCTTATTAAATCAAGTTACCTATTTCCTCAGCGATTTTTTGTCTTTGTGACTTTTCCTTCACAGAAAAAACTATGCGGCGCTTCTCATCATCATCTTCATCATCACTGGCATCATTCTCGTCTTCTCTAACAAGGCGGCCTTTACCAGGCTCATTATCATGAGGAGTGAAATCTCCTAATTCTCGGGCCATTTGGCGCTTCTTCCTTGCAGCATGTATAAAAGCTGCATCGGGAATTTCTCCTGGAAACATATGGCAAGGATTATGAAAGACGGAGATATTAAGGCATAACATTTCTAGTTTCTTGAAAATATGAGGGGTAAAATAATCTCACCAAGAGAACCCTGTTGTAGGGATGGTCTAATGTTAGTTGCTGGTGCCCCCTTCTCAAACTGTACCAATAGTTCAACTAATTTACTTTGAATTTAGCTTAAATGGAAACTAGAAGTTGCTATAAGGACACTAAAATATATATATGTAATGGAAATATGTTTGAGAAAGAAGGGAAGGGAAAATCCACCACAGCAACTTTAACTGTGACCTTTTTTCATTTTTCAGAAATAAAAGTAATCAAATCATATTACTGAACTAGAAAGCAAACAATAAAAAAGGTGCCCACGAATACATCACTCTGTACTTAATTTTGCCTCATATTAAAGCACAGTATGTTTTTTCCATGTTGTTCGGCATAAATACAATTTTTAAAGGCCTAACAATATTCATGGACGAGATAAAGCATAACCTACTACATAATCGAATTGACCTTTCACCTACAGTAAAAATTAATGTTTCGCTACTTGTCTAATGTTGTTTTAACAGCTTTGGAACTTCCCATCATGTAAACGTATCTTAATTTACTACGCTGCTCCTCCCCTGCTACACACTTTTATTGGGAAACTGGTCACCCGGGAAACAGATTTGCAAACTATTTCTTAGAAGTAAAAGGAAGAGTGTGGGGGCATAACACTAATAGCAATTACTTTTGCTTTTAGTAGATTTCTAAAAATTAAGTCTAAATCTGAAATACATTAAAAAGGAAAAAATTTTAGTCCCATCTATCCATTTACTTTAAGCCCCACATTTGCTCTGATTAACAAAAGTGCCTGAGAATGAACCTAGAAAAACTGGGAAGTTCCTAGTTCTTTCACTTTATTTGCAAAAGGAAACACCTGGGCTTCAAACAGGAACGTCATATGAAACGCCACTTAGCTAACTCCTTCTTTCACCATCTTTCCGCGTGGCCCCTCCTTGGGGGATTCCTTCATTTCTGAAAAGTATCTGCAAATACACACCTGGACGGAGAACATTCAAAGAAGATAAAGCATTTGAAAAGGCTCCACCAGCTTTCGGCTTTTCTTCCTCCTTCTCACTTTCCATATCCATTTCATCTTCACCGTGTTCACTGATGATCAGTCCATCCTCTTGACTGGTGTCCTTAACATGTCCTGTTTTGTCCAAAGGTGGTTCACCTACATTTGTGAAAAAAGCTATTAAAATATATTTAAAATAGAATGTATAGATTAAGTAGGCACTATTTTATTTGTTTATAGGCTTAATTTGTCCCAGTTTAAACTATTTTAATTATTTATAAAAAACTCAAACCACTAATGTATGAAAAGGAAATATCCAATAATAGGCATTAATTGGGAAGTAAAAGTAATATAGGGTCAAAGGGGTGCATTGGAGGTTCTGCTCAATTTCGGTTTGAGTTCATTTAATCAAAATTTTATTAAATTTATCAAAATTAACTGTTTCTTCCTCTAAACTCCCACTGGTAACTGTTCATACCTCTTTGAAGCACTATTTCACTTAGTATCAGCATTTCATTAAACTCTAAGCCCCTTTGCGGCAGCTTTCTATCAAGAACAGTGTTTATGGACCACATACACCTCTCTGTAATGAATACTTCAGGATTATCTTCATCATTCACAACCATTTGTCATCTACCACCTGAAGGGATAAGGCCCAAAAGCCACGTTTATACAATCTAACTCTGACCCCACTGCCGTGACTGAATGTTCAAGCATGTTTTGTGACCAGAACAGAGACAACCTAATTCTCTTTCCGGGAACCTGGAGCTGAGACAGCGAGGCAAGTCAGAGACCAGGTGGCACTAAAAACAACCACATGTAAACCCGGAAGGGGGCTGCAGAGTGCCATATTCTGCCATATGGACAGCATGCTCCCTAATTCTGAGGCCTTTCACAAGACGAGTTCTAACACTGCTTTCCTGCCACTGCAGTCCAGGAGGCATCACTGTAACTGTACGTAGCTTTACATCCTTGTAACTAAATAATCCTACTGCACTGTCAGTTGCAGGCAAAAATCAAGAAAATCAAAGTGTTTTGCACCTCGGGCACTGAACCTTGCACACAACAGACACAAAGAATATAATGAAATAGTACAAGTTTATTCTAAATATGATATTCTTCTCTTGTTTCCCTAGTTATGTTCCACTCCCAAAAAGCATTTCAAAGATTCTCTATTCTTTTCAAACCATATTCCATTCCCCTCAATAGTAATCGAAGGGATAATACCACTTTCCCACACACACACTTTATACTTTACTAAGATTTAGGTCATTATGCCTTAGGCTCCCCAGTTTCCTCATCTACCATCCTACCTCATTAGCCAAAGCCTTCCTTCCGAAGTGCATTCTGACGCTGTGAGATTTAAAAATTCACCTTATCAGACAGATACAGTTAGATGGGAGTAAAAAACAACCCATTTCCTTCTACTGTAAACCCAAACTAAATCAATGGCTTTTAACAGAACTGTGAAAGGTCATATACGTTCAGATAATGATTTCTGCATATTTTAAAAGACCAAGCAAATACATTTTATGATCAAACCCATACAGGTGCACAACGTGGTTACAGTTGAATTTTTGTTAGTGGACATGTATTATCCTTCAAGATGTCTTTGTAAAGAGATACTAAATAACCTTTCTCTAGGCTCTCAGAGGACCCTCAATTTCTTCTACTACCAAATCAGGAAACTTATTCCCATGAACATTCTCTTTACCTTAAACTTGATTAGGCTCTTCCTCGTCTTTCTTCTGTCTACAAACACAGGTTTCTCCTTATCAAAAAACTTCTCTTTGATCCCAATGGTCCCTCTGGTGACTCTCCTCTACTTCTCTCTCTGACAAACTTCTAGAAAGCAGTGTGCTGCCTTCTACTTCACCAACTTGTGCTTCAACCTGGGCAAATAGCCTTTGATTTCTTTCAGTCCAAGCTCCCATACCAGCTAACCCAATGACTGAAGCTACAATGAATTCATACAGTATTGTTGAGCACTTTAGCAAAAGATGTTCCTTCATCCAAACAGATAGAGCTTGGCTAGCAGACTTGTCTCTTCTGCCAAACACCCTCCTCCAGAAAGAAAACAATAGCAACACTGCCTATGGCCTCTCCTTGGTCCTTCCTTTTTGACTTTTCTGGTACTTTTTCATACAAATGAGCATCATCATCTCAAAACTTTTCCTATCTCTTTTTTGGCCTTTATGATTTTATTTAGTAAATCCTCTTCTCTGTGTGTACACTTATTAAAGGTAGAAGTCTCTGTCACAGACAAAGGTCACAGTCACAGAAGAGCTCATAAGTTCCAGACTCGCTTCAATTTCTAAGTGCTCCTCTCTCAATTCTCCTGACCTTTCCTGCGCTATTATACTGCATGCAGTTGGGTTTTCAAAAGATTTGGGGAAAAAAGCAGTTTCCTAGACTCTGAAATAATTGGTTCCCCTAAAAATACTCCTCTTCCTACCTGCCTTCCCTATTTCTATATATAATACAGCATTTTTCTCTGTCACTGTGTCACAAAAGTTCAGAGTCTGTTTCTTTTAAATCCAACAGCTAAAGTATATATCAAGCCTACTGATTGTTCCCTTGGAATGTTTTTCAAATAATCCTTTCTTTCAAATAATCCTTTCTTTCTTCTCCCACACCCATAAGTGAACAGTTTTAACTCATCCAAAATTTCCCATTGAGTCAGGAAAAGCCTCAGTGTCACTCAACTAAGACCTTTTTAAACTCACTATTAATGGATCAAAACCGGCCCTTAATTTTAAAACTGTTTTAGGCCTCCAATCTCTCCCTGTGCCAATCCATTCTGCATGTTAATACCAGGTTAAAGTTTCAAAAGGCATTTATCATGTCATCATCTTGGCAAGCCACCCAACAGCAACTCTAAACCCCTTACTGGATACTAAACATCCTTCACAATCTGTCAACAACGTACCTTTCACCCTAAACCTCTACTTCCTCTATAAATCATCCACTTTGACCTGACAGATGTACTTGCTCTTAACTCAGTCACTTTAAAATATGGTAATACACCCATCATCTTCCCTCTTCCATCTTTTGGAATTTAAATGATCAAAAATCTACTTTCATGGGGTGTCTGGGTGGCTCAGTGGGCTAAGCCTCCGCCTTCAGCTCGGGTAATGATCTCAGGGTCTTGGGATCGAGTCCTACATCGGGCTCTCTGCTCGGCAGGGCGCCTGCTTCCTCCTCTCTCTCTCTCTGCCTGCCTCTCTGCCTGCTTGTGATCTCTCTCTGCCAAAAAAATAAATAAATAAAATCTTTGGAAAAAAAAAATCCACTTTCATATTCTACTTTATATATGACATTCCTTCTCCTGACTCTTTAAAAACAAAACAAAAAAAAAAAGCAGTTCCTCTTTAAACCATTCATTGGACATTTTGCCAAACACTGGGTCCAATTATACATTTAAGTGATGCTGTCTCCAAAATTAGACTGTAAATTCGAGATATAATGACATACTTTTTCACATTAAGCCTGAGGCTGAGAACCCATGAAATAATAATTCTATCCTTAATTCCACAGAATAAAAAGGTTGCCCTAAGACATCTGCATGAGAATAACTCAGACCACAGGGTATTATAATGGATCCACTTCCCTCCAAGACAAATAACTTCTTAAAACTGTTAAGCTTCAGTTGTGAAAGGGTGTTGAGAAATGTCTGTACAATGTAGGCAGGAGCCTCACACTGAGGAGTCTCATCCACATATCTGATAGGGCTGCTGAATGAGAAAGTATTATCAAGAAACATTAAAACAAGGGTGTCCGGGGACACCTGGGTGGCTCAGTTGGTTGAGCAGCTGCCTTCGGCTCAGGTCATGATCCCAGGGCCCTGGGTTCAAGTCCTACATCAGGCTCCTTGCTCACAGGGAGCCTGCTTCTCTCTTTGCCTCTACCTGCCACTCTGCCTGCTTGTGTTCTCTCTCTCTGAGAAATAAATAAAACCTTTAAAACAAAAACAAGGGTGTTCCTCAAAGTTCTGCAAGAATTAAACTAACTGCGGAAATACCACCAAAGAACTGAACATCTGTCTCTATAAAATCCAAGTACAGGAACTTACACAATACTATCTTAAGCCAGAATAAATCTGGGTCTCAGGCTTAAGTGGGAAACTTCCTTTCTCTGGTTAATAGCAGTCTGAACACTAGCAGGAAAATCGGAGGAAGATTCAGGTGTTACAGCAGAAACTTTCCGATGGCAAGGGCTCTGTCTTTTTTTAAAATGCATTTACTGGGATGCCTGGGTGGCTCAGTCAGTTAAGCGTCTGCCTTCGGCTCAGGTCATGATCCCAGGCTCCTGGGATCGGGTCCCACATCAGGCTCCTTGCTCAATAGGGAAGCCTGCTTCTCCCCGCTGCTTGTGCTTACCCCCACCCCTGACCAAAAAAAAAAAAGAAAGAAAGAAAAAAATAGCATTTACCTGTATTAGAATTAAATAACAACTGTATCAATACTCAATCTGGACCTTTGACAACAGCAGAATCAACTGAACAAGTTCATGATATATACAGCAAAAACATTCAATCAATCCCTGTGAAAAGAGCTTTCATGTTGTTATTTCAAATGAATCCTATTAGTTTGGTACTTACTGTCTGTTGATGAGTTGAGTTCTGTTTTAATCTTTGATTTTTCAAGATCTTCTTTATATTCTTTCTTAAGTAACTTTACTATCTTTTTGCTGTAACTTGATTTCTTCACTTTGAAAACTTCTTCGTTTTCTTAGAAAAGAAATTAAATGAAGTCTGTAGCAACCATTTCAGACAGTATCTTCCATCTAACTTTCACATGGTCTTAATATGCTTTTTGCATTCACCAAAAGGATACTCATACACCCCAAAGAATTACATAATTTGAAATTATTCCAAATCTGTCACAGACTCTCAAAAGCTGTCCACTTCATAAATTAACCTATATAATGCAAATTTGAGACTTTCTGAAAGGCACTTGTGACTACACAAAATTTTCCTATGTCCTATTGTCTTCCTCAGGAGAAAAACAAAATCACTGAAAAAGCACTTAATCACTTTATTATAAGAAAAAAAAAAAAGTCCAAAGTCAAAAGATGCTGGGTAAGAGAGCTGTCAAGTCTGAGTAAATCTATAACCATCACAACATGACATATTTCAAGACTAAGCTGAGAGCAAAGCACTTTTCAAAATTAAGTTTTGGTAAGTATCCACCGTCTCTGATTTGAAAATTTTAAAGTCAAATGCAAACACTTTACCGAAGTTTCTGCATCATCATAAAAAAAAAAAAAAATCTGGGGGTGGTCCTCTCAAACAAATAAGAAATAACAGAAGGCCAAAGAGAAACAGAAAGGCCCACCTTGCTGGAAAGATGAGAGAATCTTGCATCAAGATACAAGTGAGATATCCAAAAGTCTCTCTTTTTTTGTAACATGCACTTAATTGGGTTACATACACATGCAACTGGTCGGGAAGTTAGATTTAAGGCTCATATATAATCAGAAATCCAAATCCACTGCAACCTAGCCTCTTGCACCCGACTGGATAAGTTGCCTTCAATCTCTATTACACCGTCTCTCTTCATTGTCCAAAAATCAATGCGAGGAAAGCGGTACATCTGTACCCCTTATTTTCATGGAGAAATTGAGGCTCGGCGTTTGCAAGGGGCTGGCCCAAGGTCACTCACAACCAGAGCTTCAACTCCGGGGATTCTGTCCCCAGATTTAAGATTCCTCTTTACAAACCCAGCCTTCTCGGTCAAGGATGTGTGGACAGATCCCCCCAGAGGCGTGGACACAGTGACCTGCAGAGGACTCAGACCGTGCCAAGAGCAGACAGGGGATCCAAGTCAAGTTCACCCTGAAACACACCCGTCAGGAAAAAAGCAGGACAGGGGGCACTTTATTCCCACTTGACAAACTCAGAACGACGGATCTGAGCTCCTGGCCCTCAGAGCAGGAAATGCACAGGAGGACGGTGAGGAGGAGGCGGTTGTTAAGAAAAGGCTGGTGGTGGCGCGGGAACGCGTCCTCCGCCAGGAGCAGAAGGCCGGAGGCGGGGAAAGATGTGCAGCAGGTCGGGCGCGAAGGGGCTCTGTTCCGGGCTGCGGGGGCTGGGCGTCCAGGGAATGCGGGGACTAAAAGTGGGGGCCCAGGGTAGGGATGCTGGGGTCTGGGGTCCGAAGCGCGGCGGTTACCTTCCTCCTCGTCCTGGAAGCTGAGCAGGCTGGCGCGGGGTACCTCTTTGTTCTCTCGCGGCCTCTTGCGCGGCTTCAGCCCATTGCCGGGCTCCGCGCCGCCGGGAAAGCAGCCCCCGGCCTCAGCCCCGGAGCCCGGGGTCAGCGCGGAAGGCGGCAGCAGCCCGGGGCCCTGCAGCGACTCCCCCCCAGGGGCCCTGTCGCCGCCGCCGCCAGAGCCCGGTTCTTCGCCGGTGCCCGGCGGCGGCAGCAACGGTGGCGGCTCCTGCTCCTCATCGCGCTCTCGCTCCTCCTCCTCCGAGTCATTCCGCTTGCGCACGTTCACTCGCCGGGCCTTTCGGAACATTCCCGCGGCTCGCACGGCGGTCTCACACCCGCTCCCACACCGCGGCCCCGGCGGCGGCAAGCTCGCGACGGCGCACGCGCGCACTCTGGGGCGCCAGCCGGGTCCCGTCTTCCCTCAGTCTACCGCGCACCAACGAGCGCGCATGCGCTCGCACCCTCCCTACGTGGAGAGATCTCCGTCCCTCTCGCGAGAACGTCAGCTTTCTGCGCTGTCCTCTGTCGGCGTGGAGGACTGTTGGCACGGAACTCTGGGAATCCGGGGCGATCCGACGGGTCACAAAGAGGATCATAGAGACGGAGAGGAGAGAGTAGGCTCGGTTGACCCGCGGCCCACGGTGCTGCAGTGCGTCTTCCGCTCTTACGCAGAGTAGTCAGTCAGGAGAGGAAACCTCCCGCCAAGGTCTGGGAGGGGCAAAGAGAGCGGGAGGAGGAGGAGGGAAAGGAGGGGGAGGAGGCGGGTTGAAAAAGAGAGGAAAGTAGAGAGGGACGGGGTGGGGGACGGGGTGGGGGAGGAGCCAGAAAGAGAAACCGGGTTAGGTGAGTCAAAATAGGGTCCCAGGGTGGATGGTCTACCCCAAACTAAGTTGACTTGTGCTGTGGTAATAATTACTAACTCTCTTGGGTCACACTTCGTATTTCTGTATCTTTGGAGCTGCAAAGCACTTTGAAAAGCATTGAATCCCATTTATGATCAATTGTTACCTGGCCTGGTGTGTGAGCCCCTTTCTCGGTTATGCGCAAAGCGAAAGTGTTTCAGCGTTTGGGAAAGAATGCCAGGTCTGCGAGCAGTTCTGAAACCTAGCTAATTTCAGAAACGGAAGGGGGAATGGGCTTGCCGGAGTGGGACTGGTTGTGATGTATTTCAGCCTTGCGTCGCAGACGTCGCAGCCGTCACGGTCCAAACGGGCAAGAGCCCCGCCGGGTACCGGGTACCGGGTACCGGACCGTGCGGTCGAACTCACAGGCTTGCCCTTCGTATCAACAGACTTGAGGCCTTTTCCTGCACGTGCGGGCGTGTGTGAATTCGTTTCATGTCTCAAAATCCAAAAGGTTACCAAGGGCCTTCCTATAGTGAAAAGAGCCCACCCCTCCCCAGAAGCCTTCCAGTAACGCAGGAATTAAAATCCTCACGACCCCCCTGAGATACTCTATGAACATAACATAAAAGCAAATAAGTGTATCTTTATGAATTACCTTTCTACGCATATGTAAACTCTGTTTTTAGTTTAACGTAAATTGGAGTTCAGTGTATGTCCATACATAAAGTTGGCTTTCCTTTTACCCAGCGGCCTACCGATCTATTGTAGGGAATGTACCATGATTTATTAAACCAGCCCCCTAAAAATTGATATTGAGGTTATTTCCCATCTTGCTGTGATATTCAATGCCACAGTGGAAAGCTTTGGAAAATGGTCACACCTGGAGAATGAAACAGAATTGGAAGTACTAGATCCAAACGTGTGCGTTTATATTTTTGCTAATTCTAAATTGCGCTTTATAGAATCTATGCTTGTGGAGGCCAAGAAAAACAAGGCTGTACCTATCTCAAGTCTATCCTTGACAGAAGTGCAGCAATATTGGCCCCTGCAGCCATCTTAGGTCTCCGTGATGGGTAAATGACCCCCGGTTCCAGGAAGACTGACCAAAGGTTTTGAAAACAAAAAAACCAAAGACAGATCAGGAATAGGATAGCTTAACGTTGTAATAAATCATGCCAGAAAAACAAGAACATAGGGCCAGCAGTCATGGCCCAATCACCTACTGCTGAGTCCACCCTACTCTGCCTTTAGAAACTTTGACTGTAATCTGGTTCGGGGTCCAAGTCCCTACTATGCTGTGTCAGGTATGCTTGGACCCAAGCTAAAGCTTGCTGGATAAACCCTCATGTGATTGCATCGGTATTGGCTCCTTGGTGGTCTCTTGGGTACAAAACTTGGGCACAACATTTGGAGGTTCCACTGAGATCTGAGAGACCCCCAGAACCCCAACCCAGAGGTTCCTGCGCCAGCTGGTGAGTGCACTTGTTTTCCTGTTTGTCCGCATACTTTCTGGGAGCTCCAATCTGCATTTTTACCTGTAGGAATTCCAACCAGTACCTGGGTCAACGTTGGCTTAAGCGGATGCGCTGGCAGGCCTTCGACCGGGGGTCTTGGGAGACATCCCTTGCCCCTGCCTGGAGGACGAAGTCCTCATCTGTGAGGAGAGTCAGCTGCCATTGTGGTCGGATCCTCCCTTAACTTACTTTCAGTTTTGTCATTGTGGCCGCACCAGATCGTTTGTCTGTGTGAGTGTATTCTTGTTAATTGTCGTAAGTGTCTTTGTCTTGCTGTGGACTGAGGGCGTGATGGGACAGACACAGACTACCCCTCTGTCTCTGATGATTGACCACTTCTCGGACATCAGGGAGAAAGCTCATAACCTGAGCACAGACATACGAAAGGGAAAGTTTCAGACTTTCTGCATATCTGAGTGGCCAGCTTTTAATGTTGGATGGCCCCAGGAGGGAACTTCTCAACTGCCTATTATCTTACAGGTTAAGGCCGTCATCTTCAGAGAAAAACCACACGGCTACCCTGACCAAGTACCTTATATCCTGGTCCAGCAGGACATGATAGAGAATCCTCCCTCCTGGCGTAAACCTTTTCTCCCTCCCAAAGTAGGACCTACATCCAAGATCCTAGCCCTGCGGAACCCAACTGCTAAATCTGACAAGAAAGCGGAGTCGGAACCAAAGACTCCGCTTTACCCAGTCCTTGAGGGCACTCTCACGGAGGACCTGATTTTTCCACCGCCCTACCAGGTCTCCCCCCGCCCCGTCTGCCCCTCCAGCAGAAGCATCGGGCTGCCCAGGGAGCACCGCTTCCCCTCCCAGATGGAGGCCCCCCCATGCATGGGCCGGCGGCAGGGACACGTGGACAGACCCATCGGGCAGCCCCAGCCCCAAACCCGGGACTGGCCGATTCCACTGTCCTTTCCCTCCACACCATGGGACCCCGCCGATGAAATGGGGGGGACAGCTGATGTTATATTGGCCATTCTCTACTAGTGATTTATATAACTGGAGAACCCAACATGCAAAGTTCTCTGATAACCCCAAAGATCTGATTGGTCTTTTGGATACTGTTCTCTTCACACATCAGCCCACCTGGGATGACTGTCAGCAGCTCTTGCATGTTCTCTTTGCCACTGAGGAAAGAGAGTCAATCCAGGTGGAAGCCCGAAAGTCCATCCTGAGTGACGACAGACAGCTGACTCAGAATTCTGATTTCATAAATGCAGCTTTCCCCTTATCTCACCCCGCTTGGGACTACAACTCGACAGAAGGTAAGGAGAGGCTCCGGGTCTACTGCCACACTCTGATGGCAGGTCTCAAGGCTGCAGCACACAAGTCTACCAATTTGGCTAAGGTATATGATGTAAGACAGGGTAAAGATTAGAGTCCAGCAGCATTCCTAGAAAGGATCATAGAGGCTTTCACCCCTATGAAGCCAGACTCCCCAGAAACCAGAGCTGCCATTGTTATAGCTTTTGTTAACAAGCTGCTCCGGACATTAAAAGGAAATTGCAGAGGGTAGAAAGACTAGGAGAAAAGAGCCTACAGGATCTGATAGTGGTGGCAGAATGAGTCTACAATAACAGAGAGAGCCTGGAGGAACAACAGGCTAAGATAAGTGACCGTCAGACCTGGAACCTGGCTAAGATCCTACTGGCCATGACCATGGATGACCCACATGAAAAACAGAGATGTCTCAAGAAGTTGGCTTCAGGAGCAGGTAAGGAGGATGGCTCCTGTCGAGAACGCCCCAAACGGGAAAAAAACCAGTGTGCCTATTGCAAGGAAGAAGGCCACTGGGTAAAAGATTGCCCCAACAAAAGACCAAAGACCTCTGCTACTATCTTGGAGGTCGAAGATTTAGATGACTAGGGGGGTCGGGGTTCGGCACCCCTCCCTGAGCCCAGGGTAACCCTTAAAGTGGAGGGGCAACTGATTAACTTCCTAGTAGACACCAGGGCACAGCACTCTGCCTTGCTACAACCTTGTGCTAACCAAGGCACTAACAATGGGAGCAGGCTAGGGGATAAACATCTATACTGATAGCAGGTAGGCCTTTGCCACAGCCTGTATTCATGGAGCCATTTATAGGGAAAGAGGGCTCTAAACAGCAGAAGGAAAGACTGTTTAAAACAAGGTAGAAATCCTTGAGCTCCTGAGGGCCCTCTGGCTGCCTAAGGCACTGGCCATTATCCATTGTCCAGGACACCAAAAAGCAGATATGCCAGTGGCCAGGAGAAACTGACTGGCTGACTTAAAAGCAAAAGAGGCAGCTCTTTCAGTGGACCATGTCTTAGTGACCACACTGCCTGATCCGGGAACATCGACATGCCAGACAACCCCAGTTACACTGATGCAGACTTACAATGGATCAGGCGTCTGCCCGGGACACAATGCTCACATGGCTGGTGAAGAGCTACAGATTGCAACATTAATCCTACCAGAGGAACTGGGATGGTGAGTCCTATCCAAAATGCATAAAAGTACCCACATGGGAACAAAAAAATGGAAGACTTGGTGCAACATGCAAAGATCACCATCAAAGACTCCCGATCAAAGATTGAACAGATTGTGGCAAGCTGCCACGCATGTCAATGAACTAATACCACCGCCCATGGATCTAACCCGGGCACCTGGCTCCCAGGGGACCGCCCAGGAGCCTACAGGGAAGTGGATTTCACTGAGGTAAAACCTGGAAAATATGGATACAGGTATTTGTTAGTGTTTGCAGATACTTTTTCAGGATGGACAGAGGCATTTCCCACCAAACATGAAACAATGCAGACTGTGACCAAGAAACTGCTGGAAGATATCCTACCAGGGTGTGGTTTTCCTGTTAAGATTGGATCAGACAACAGACCAGGACTCCTCTCTGAGGTAACACAGGGAGCGGCACTAGTACTTGGGGCAGATTGGAAATTACATTGTGCATATAGACCCCAAAGCTCAGGACAGGTAGAGAGGATGAACAGAACATTAAAGGAGACCTTCACTAAATTAGCCCTGGAGACTGGCGGGGACTGGATGACTCTCTTCCCCTTCAGCCTATATAGGGTATGAAACTCCCCATATAAGAATGGACTTACTCCCTACGAGATCATGTTCGGTATTCCTCCACCCATTATTCCCAATTTAAAACCTGAGGTGCTTGCTGAGTTTGATGATCACTGACTGCTTTTCTCCCTCCAAATGTTACAATGAACCCATGAACAGGTGTGGCCTAAGCTGAGGGCCCTTTATGAGATTGGGCCATCCCCGGACCCTCATCGATATCGACCGGGTGACTGGGTGTACATCCGGAGACACCAACACCAGACACTTTAACCGCTCTGGAAGGGACCCTACATCGTGATCCTGACCACTCCCACCGCTCTCAAGGTCGACAGGATTACTCCCTGGGTCCACTACACCCACGTCCGGCCAGCTGACCCACACACTGTTCTCAAGGACTTTGTTCCAGAATGGAAAAGTCAGCCCAACAAGGACAGTCCCCTAAAGCTAAGACTGTGCCGTTCTCACTTACCCCACTAATGTTACTTATGCTATGTCCTCCTCACTCCAGGGCCAATCCCCACCAACCACTTAACCTACCATGGCAGGTAATACATGTTTCTACAGCAGAGGTTGTATATTCCCTTTCAAAAGTTGCCCCATAACAGGCGTGGTCCCATGACCTTACTCTTGACCTAACAAAAATACTTGGGAATGCCCATCTCCACGGATTGAGAAGCCAACTATACAAGCGGCATTTTTATGTTTGCCCGGGACACCTTACAGGAAACCGGGCAAGACAGTGTGGGGACCCCTCTCACTTTTACTGTGCCAGCTGGAGCTGTGTCTCCACTGGCGAAATTTGGTGGATGGCCCCCTACAAAGATGACTTAATTACTCTTAAAAGAAACTGCACATCACAGAGCTCTGAAACCAGTAATCTGATCACCCCAAAATTCACAGAAGCTGACAAACTAGATACCAGGTGGCAGGTAGGACTTACTTGGGGCTTAAGAATCTACGATGTAGTAAGACTTGGTTATCAGGACCCGGGTACACTATTCACCCTGAGACTCTTGGCCCAGAATAACCAGGTTAACCTAGGCCCAAACCCTGTATTAGCACCGTCCAAAACTCAGATAACTCCTATCCCCCCTCCGCTGCCCTCCCCAGTACTCACCATACCATCTGCATCCAATAACATCTCTAATGTACATATGATCACTCCCGTCCCGACCCCCTTCCCACAAGATCCTCCTTCTCCTCCTTACCTTCGGGCCCTGCATTATCAATAGGTTAGTTACTTTTGTCAAAGACAGAGTCAGTACAGTTCAACTCATGGTACTCAGACAGCAGTACCAACCACAGGACCTTGTTACTGAGGTCAGCTTGGACCCATGACTGGGTCCTTCCTTAGGTTCCTTTGAGAGGGGGAAATGTGGAGGCCAAGAAAAACAAGGTTATACCCACCTCAAGTCTAGCCTTGGCATAAGTGCAGCCATCTTGGCCCCAGCAGCCATCTTAGGTCTCCAACCGGTAAATGACTCCTGGTTCCAGGAAGACTGACCAAAGTTTTTGAAAACAACAGGCCATACCAAAGACCAATCAGGAATAGGATAGCTTAATGTTGTAATAAATCATGCCAGAAAAACAGGAACATAGGGCCAGCAGTCGTGGCCCAGGCATCTACTGCCGAGTCCACCTCTACTTGTCTTTAAAAACTCTGACTATAATCTGGTTCAGGGTCCAAGTCCCTACTCCACTGTGTCGGGTATGCTTGGACCCAAGCTTAAGCTTGCTGAATAAACCCTCGTGTGATTGCATTGGTGTTGGCTCCTTGGTGGTCTCTCGGGTACGAAACTTGGGCACAACATGCTAACTTGTACTCTTACCAGCAAATATGAGAGTGCCTTTTTGGCCACACCAAAACTTAAGATTTAAGTTCCAAGTTGAAGCAGAAGATCCCAAGCCCACCAAGAATTTCTATGTCATTCACATCTGCCTTATTTTCTCTGGCTTTCTTTGTTTGGATTTGAGACCTGCCCAGTCAGGACCCACTTTTGGAAACTGGAAAGTTGATCTAGACTAAAAGCATCCTCTGTAACATTTTCTTCCAGTTAATAGAGAAAGTTAGCAACATCTCACTCCCATTCTGTTCTCATTACTCTAAGTTCTTATATTCTGGCTACTCAGCATTGATTTAAGTTCTGATTCTGACAGTGTTTCATTGGTGAAATTGGACTCCAGTTCCCATCACAGAAGATTCAAATTGTGCCTGATCAGCCTCTAGACACCTGAGCCAAGAGACAGATTTGCAGTAATATGATTAGGGTTAGAGGTAACAAACATAAGGTCCAGAGGAAAATATGTTAATATCTTGGCTTAAAATTTCAAAAAGATCTTCCACTGTGAAAATGGTGGCTGAATACGGATAGAAAGGAGGATATGTCATTTTAACATCAGCCAAGATAGTGATAAACGATGAATATATTTATAAGTTTGACAGTCTCCCTATTCAGATAATTAAAGGGCAAAGTTAAACTCTTGAAAGTTGTTTTGCTACGCAAGCAAGCCAAAGTTCCTTTTATAGAGGTTATAGATCTTGTGGAAATTGAATTCCTAAAACTAAACTAGCTGCTTTGGTTGCCTGTCAGCCCATATATTATCCAAACTGATGATTTTATAAAATGCTTTTGTGCTTTAAGTATTAAACAGACTAATTTGTTTATTGCATATAGTATGTCATTACCATTTAATATTGGAAGGTGGTTAGTGTTCTGGGAAAACAGAAACTGCTTACGTAGAACGGTTACATCAGTCATTTTGTTTGAATCAGTAAGTTCAGTCGTTTTTTTTCTTTTTTTTAAGATTTTATTTATTTATTTGACAGAGAGAAATCACAAGTAGGCAGAGAGGCAGGCAGAGAGAGAGAGGGAAGCAGGGTCCCTGCTGAGCAGAGAGCCCGATGCGGGAATCGATCCCAGGACTCTGAGATCATGACCTGAGCCGAAGGCAGTGGCTTAACCCACTGAGCCACCCAGGCGCCCCTAGTTCAGTCCTTTTTAAAAGTCATTTTTTCCAGGCAATAATTCTGATTTTTTTTCCCACTGAATTGTGAGTTTGAATGGATTAATTGACCCATAAATTAAGATAAAACAGGCAAACCAGTTTCGATTTGTTTGCTGACTCAGTATTAGACTCTGTAGGCTAGAACAATGGTTATGAAATGCAAGTCTATGAACCTGTGAAAATTTTTCCCTAGTCAGCTGCCAAATGAGAACAGTAAATTGTCTGTGTAGAGTAGCCAGATGTCCTTTCCTGGGGGGAAAAATGTTCGTTTATTCTGCGATTGTCTTTCTCTTTCCACATTAAGATACTAAGATCTCTTCCCTTCCGTGAAACAATGATGATGTTATACGATAGTGTGTGTGTGTGTGTGTGTGTGTGTGTGTGTGTGTTTGCATTCATTTTTGGCAAAGTAAAAGTAAAAGCCATGAATAATCCTAAATTTTTTATTTTACCTAGAAATTTTATTATTTGTTTTTTATTTTTTTAAAGCAAGGTTTATTTAGGGATAGCAAAGTGATAGTACAAAGCTCCTGAGGAGGGAGTGGACCCAAAGGAGTTGCCCTAAAAATTGTATCTGGCAGGTGAATCTCATAGTCTAGGAATACCCAATCTAGGGATTTTTCTTTATTTTCTAAAACCATAACTCAATAATTCTACTCTGGAAAAATCATTCAATTATTTAAATATCTTTAGAGCTTGCCTTGCTGAAGGCAGTTCTGCATTATCTTAAAGTAAAATGTCAGCTTCACGGGAGAAGAGATTTGATGTTTGTTCACGGCTATCTTCACAGCACCTATAATGGCACCTCGTGCACAACTGGTAATAAATATTGTTGACTGAATGGTACTGCACATTATCTGTTTATTTAATTAGTGATAAATATTTCATCCTATGTTGATATAAATTACATTTTCTACAGCTTACATTCCTTTATTCTCAAAACAAGATTGCAATACATTTGTTATAAATTCCTGGGTAGATGAGGTATTTTGTTTTGTTTTTTTTACTTGACAGAGAGAGAGAGAGAGAGCAAGCACAAGCAGGCACACAGAGAGAGGGAGAAGCAGGCTCCCCGCTGAGCAGAGAGCCCTATACCACTGGGGGCTCAATCCTAGGACTCTGAGATCGTGGCCTGAGCCAGAGGCAGAGGCTTAACCCACTGAGCCACCCAGGCACCCCTGGTAGATGTGTTCTTAAAGCAGTAATAGATAGCTCCCCATTGGCCTTTAGGAAGTGCCTCCAGTAGAGAGAAAGGCGCTCTCCACCCAATGATAGCTGGAAACCAGGTTACTTAGTACTGATTGGCAAAGATGGACACTTGGTCCAAGGTAATTCAATCAGATTCTCCCAAGATTTTGCACTTGAAACTAAGACAATGAGTCCATGCTTGTGGCTTAGAATTGCAATGAACTCCGGAGCCCAAGGGAAGCCATAAATTACCATGTCAATTCAAACGCTGAGAAAACTAGTCTGTAGCAGAAGAAGGAAGAAGAAGACAAAATAGCATGTGGGGTTCCTGGGTCTTTCCTGGCTCTTGTTCTCAATGCTTCTTGAAGCAGGACTGCACTCCAGTCTGTGGGCTCCCTGAGATGCCCCCAGAATCCTTAGAGTAAGTTTCTTTTTGGTTTTGCTGCTGTTGAGCTTGTTTTATTTTGTGGGTGTGTCTGCTTTAAATACTTCACATTTCCATTAGTTAGAATCAAAGAACCCTAGGACCAAAGAATTCTAGCAAAATAAAAGTTATTTTAATTCTGTAGTAATATTAATTTTATCTGTGCAATTTATACAACTTTTTTTTTTTCAAGATTGAAATTCAAGTTGGTTCACATATAGAGTAGTAGTAGTTTTGGGGTAGACTTTAGTGATTCATCAATTGCATTTAACAGCCGGTGGTCATTACAACAATTGCTCTCCTTAAATCCCATCACCCAGTTACCCCATCCCTCTACCCGCTGCCCCTCCAGCAACCCTCAGTTTGTTTCCTATAATTAAGAGTCTCTTAGGGCGCCTGGGTGGCTCAGCGGGTTAAGCTGCTGCCTTCGGCTCAGGTCATGATCTCAGGGTCCTGGGATCGAGTCCCGCATTGGCCTCTCTGCTCAGCGGTGAGCCTGCATCCCTCTCTCTCTGCCTGCCTCTCTGTTTACTTGTCATCTCTGTCTGTCAAATAAACAAATAAAATCTTAAAAAAAAAAAAAGAATCTCTTAGAGGTTTGCCTCCCTCTTTGTTTTCATCTTATTTTATTTTTTCTTCCCTTCCCCTATGTTCATTGGTTTTGTTTCTTTAAAATCCACCTAAAGTCAAATCATATGGTTTTGTCTTTGACTTACTTTGCTTAGCCCAATACCCTCTAGTTCTGTTCACATTGTTGCAAATGGCAACATTTCATTCTTTTTGATGACTGAGTCATATTCCGTTATATACATATACCACGCCTTCTCTATCCATTCATCTGTTCATGGACATCTGAGCTCTTTGCATAGTTTGGCTATTGTGGACATTGCTGCTATAAATATTGTGCTACATGTACCCTTTCGAATCACTGTGTTTGTATCTTTGGGTTAAATACCCAGTAGAACAATTCCTGGATAACTCTATTTTTAACTTTTTTTTTTTTAAGATTTTATTTATTTATTTGACAGATAAATCACAAGTAGGCAGAGAGGCAGGCAGAGAGAGAGGAGGAGGTACGCTCCCTGCTGAACAGAGATTCCCGATGTGGGGCTGGATCCCAGGACTCTGGGATCATGACCTGAGCTGAAGGCAGAGGCTTTAACCCACTGAGCCACCCAGGGGCCCCTCTATTTTTAATCTTTTAAGGAAACTTCATACTGTTTTCCAGAGTGGCTGCATCAGCTCGCATTCCCAACAGTGTAAGAGGGTTTCCCTTTCTCTGCATCCTCGCCAACACCTGTTGCTTCCTGACTTGTTAATTTTAGTCATTCTGACTGGTGTGAGGTGGTATCTCATTGTGGTTTTTATTTTTATTTCCGTGATGATAAGTGATGTTGAGCATTTTTTTCATGTGTCTGTTAGCTATTTGTATGTCTTTTTTATCTTTTTTTTTTTTTTTGAGAAATGTCTATTCATGTCTTCTGCCCATTTCTTGATTGGATTCTTTGGGGTTTTTTGGGTGTTGAGTTTGATAAGTTCTTTATAGATTTTAGATACTAGCCCTTTATCCATTATGTCATTTGCAAATATCTTCTCCTATTCTGTAGGTTCCCTTTTAGTTTTGTTGATTGTTTCCTTTGCTGTGCAGATGGGTTTTTCAAAAATTATTTTATTAACATATAATATATTCTTTGTACAGGTCTATGAATCATCAGGCTTATACACTGTGCAGAAGCTTTTTATCTTGATGAAGTCCCAACAGTTCGCTTTTGCTTTTGTTCCCCTTGCCTCCGGAGACATGTCCAGTAAGAATTTGCTATGGCTGAGGTCAAAGAGACTCCTGCCTGTGTTCTCCTCTAGGATTTTGACAGATTCACATTTAGGTCTTTCATACATTTTTAATTCATTTTTGTGTATAGTGTAAGAAAGCGGTCCAGTTTCATAGTTCTGCCTGTGGCTGCCTAATTTTCCCAACACCATTTGTTGAAAAGACTGTCTTCCTTATTACACTGGATATTCTTCCTGCTTTGTCAAAGATAAGCTGACCTTAGAGTTGAGGGTCCATTTCTGGGCTCTGTATTCTGTTGCATTGATCTGTGTGTCTGTTTTTGTGCCAGTACCTTACTGTCTTGATGATGACAGCTTTGAAATACAGCTTGAAGTCTAGAATTGTGATGTCCTGAGCTTTACTTTTCTTTTTCCACTTTACTTTGTCTATTCAGGGTCTCTTCTGGTTCCATACAAATTTTAGAATTGTTTGTTTTAGCTCTGTGAAAAAAGCGGGCGGTATTTTGACAGGGATTATGCTTTTTTTTTTTTTTTAAAGTTTAGCAACTTAATAAACTCTTCAGCTTTACTGTAGTTTATTAGAGAGGAGTTTTGTTTCATTCTTTTTTTATTCTATTAAGATATCCATATGAGTATGTTCATTGGCATTTAAGTCACAAGCAAAAGTGAAGAAGCTCTTTATCTTGCAAGTCTGTAGTTATTGCAAGTACAGAGAAACAAGTAGTTCCATCCAGAGCATGTGAATGGTCCTATTAAAAATATTAGAAAATTTCTAAATTCTTTGCCTCAAACTCTATTGAAATATAGTCATTGTATCTACTTCCATAAGATTATCTTTTCTATCAAACTGTTATTAATGATGGAATCCAGATTTAAGAGATTCAGTCTTTTTTTTTTTAAGATTATTTATTTAACAGACAGAGATTACAAGTTAAGCAGAGAGGCAGGCAGAGAGACAGAGGAGGAAGCAGGACCCTGGGATCATGACCCGAGCCGAAGGCAGAGGCTTTAACCCACTGAGCCACTCAGGCGCCCCGAGATTCAGTCTTTTAAAAGTTAATTTTTTTTTTTTTGCCACATTAGAATTTTCAGGAGAGAGACACTCAACTTTAAAGAATGTTTTGGGGGCGCCTGGGTGGCTCAGTGGGTTAGGCTGCTGCCTTTGGCTCAGGTCATGATCTCAGGGTCCTGGGATCGAGTCCCGCATCAGGCTCTCTGCTCAGCAGGGAGCCTGCTTCCCTCTCTCTCTGCCTGCCTCTCTACTTGTGATCTCTCTCTGTCAAATAAAATAAATAAAATCTTTTAAAAAAATAAAAAAAAAATAAAGAATGTTTTGGCAATTCAACTGTAATGGCTATTCCTTCATTTTCTGAAATGTCAGTTTCTTCAACAAAAAGAAAGTGAAATTTCTTCTCATCCAAATTTAGAGTGTCATGAAAGTAAACAATATTTTATTTTCTTGCATGGAAAGAAAATATTGGGCTTTTTCAGTATTTTAAATTGGGCTTGTTCAGTATTTTAAAAATGCAATTGCCATTTAGACCAGGTAATTCTATTATTATCCATTTATTCAATGAAACTTATTGAGCATCTGCTATGTTCTAGGCATTGTTTGAGGCAATAGAAACATAATAAATAAGACAGATGTGTTCTTTCTCCTTCCAGACCTATAGACAGGTGCTGGAGACGTAATAAACAAGTAAATAAACATTGATTGCTAATTACCATTAATTTATAAGGAAATCAATAGGGTACAACTACATCTAAGAAGCACAAATGTAAAATCATAGAAATTTTAATTTGATTCATTTTTTCCCATGTGTCAATGACCGTTTAAAAATTCTTATCTTCACTAAATATGTAAGAGTTTCTAGGACTGAAGCAGAACACTCTAAGATGATTACAGTTACTACCTCCTGGATGACTCCTTGAGTAAACTTTTCTTAAAATATTTTTTTAAAGATTTTATTTATTTATTTGTCATAGAGAGAGAGAGAGCACAAGCAGGCAAAGCGGCAGGCAGGGGCAGAGAGAGAAGCAGGCTCCCCCGATGAGCAAGGAGCCTGATGCGGGACTTGATCCTAATACTCTGGGATCATGACCTGAGCCGAAGGCAGTGGCTTAACCGACTGAGCCACCCAGGTGTCCCTAAAATATTTTGTATAAAATGAGGAGCAGTTGAAATCATTTTATCCAGTTCAGTATTTTACATTTCTTTTTAAAAAAGTAATTTCTATACCCAATATGGGGTCAAACTCACCACCCCAATATCCTCTGACTGGGCCAACCAGGGATCCCCATATTTTATTTACATTTCTAGTGTTACTCTTTGAAAGAGTGTAATTTGCAGTCATAAGATATTTATAGTACATCCATAGTGGACACTTTATGAATGATTCTAAGAACTGTATTACAAATACAAAAGCAAAAATAGCAATGCAGCCTCTCTGAAAGAACTCATTTGTGTTAGCTTAATACCATTCATACATTTCTGTGGGTCCTACTTGAGGAAAAAATGAAAAGAAGATACATTATTAAAAACAACAGAGTTATAAGTATCTCCTCTAGGTATAAAAGACAATGTTCCTTTCTTCTGTGTTACTGAGTGTTACTAGAGGGCAGCAAGGTGTATAAGAAACACAGTAACTTCCTAATACAGTTACATAGAGAAGAACCAAATCAAGCTTCCAATTCCTAAAACATTAAGTGGACTTTTATTTTAAATATTTATTTATTTATTTATGTAAAAAGAGAGTGGTAGGGAGGGGCAGAGGTAAAGAAAATCCCAAGCAGACACCATGCTGAGCACAGAACCTGATGCTGGGCTGGATCTCAAGAACCTGAGATCATGACCCAAATTGAAACCAGGAGTCAGACGCCTAACTGACTGAGTCACCCAGGCTCTCAATTAAGTGGGCTTATAAAAGTAACCTTTCTCTAGAGGTGCCTGGGTGGCTCAGTGGGTTAAAGCCTCTGCCTTCAGCTCAGGTCATGATCTCAAGGTCCTGGGATCGAGTCCCACATCAGGTTCTCTGCCCAGCGGGGAGCCTGCTCTCCCCACCCCCACCTGCCTCTCTTCCTGTTTGTGATCTCTGTCTGTCAAGTAAATAAATAAATAAATAAAATCTTTAAAAAAAACACCTTTCTCTAATTATAAAAGTACTACCTGTCTATTAGAAATTCAGGAAATGCAGAACAAAAGAAAGAAAATAATCACTTACAGTCTTAACCCTTAATTTTTGAAGCGTTTCCTTCCAGAATTGTTTTATGAACATTCATTCATTCATTCTTAGTGGCTTCATCATTCCCCAGTACATAATCTACTTGGAGTTAGTTCTCTACTTCTCTCACCTTTAATAATCATACACACCACTCTACTTTGACTTGCTACCATGATTGCACCTTGGACCTTCTCCAAGTTGCTGGAGAGTTACTGGGTGTCTTCTAGGAACTGTATCACTTCTGTCCTTCCAGTTGGCTTACTCTACCTCCAGTCCAATGAACCCATCACTGTTCACTGCCCATTCTCTTCCTTCTGCCTTTGTTTCCCTCCTTTTCCACATTGGATTTCCTGGGGTAAGATTACAGTCAGCCCCTTGCCACAACTTCAACTCTCTTCCATCCTCTTCCTTTGTTATACTCACCCACCATAAAACTCTAACCATAGTTGAGGCAAACCTTTCTGTATCTGTTCCTGACTATCTAACATCCCTAACACTGTTTAAAAAATGGATGTCAGACATCAAAGGGACACTAAAAACATTTTTTCTCCGTAATACATTGTTATAATATGCCTTTCTGTCTGAGTCAGACAATGAGGTAGCCAAGTCATGTAAAGGTATATGAGATTTTAATAATAAAATCAGTGAGCTCAAATGTATAAACTGATAGAATTATGTACTCCCCAGAGACTATGTTATTCATTATATCATCCATTTTATTTGTGAAACATTTATAAATAGCAATCATTAACCTGGCTACAATTAAAAGAAAAAAGACAACCTGAACAAATTCTTCCAGTTAGAGATTTTATCAGGCACATTCTCCAACCAGAGAGAAGTTATACGACAAACCAAATTCAAAAGGTAAGCAACCCTTCCTAATTTAAATACTTTAAAAAACCCTGACTACTTGGGAATTAATGAGCAGCCACCTAAATCTCTGAATCAAAGAAGAAATAAAATATGATATGTTATCTAAAACCTCTAAAAATTAATAAAAATGCTGATAGTTGTATATAAAAATATATGATGCACAGTTGTTAAGGAGTACTCAGAGAATAGTGTATCATTTCAAACCATTTTTAACTGCAAAAGTTGTGATAGGAATAAATCATCCAACCTGAGAAATGACAAAAATAAAACCCTAGGGGCACCTGGGTGGCTCAGTTGGTTAAGCAACTACCTTCAGCTCAGGTCATGATCCTGGAGTCCCGCGTCTGGCTCCCTGCTCAGTGGGGAGTCTGCTTCTCCCTCTGACTCTCCACTTCTGGTGCTTTCTCTCTCTCCCTCTCTCTCATTCTCTCTCTCTCAAATAAATAAAATCTTAAAAAACAAAAACAAAAACAAAAAACAAACAAACAAAAAACCCTAGCAAAACAATTCAAAGAAGATGGGGAGTAGGAATAATCATCATTAGTTTTTGATGTAGTGTTCTATGATTCATTGTTTGAGTATAACATCTGGTGCTCCAGGCAATACATGCCCTCCTTAATACGCATCACTGGGCTCACCCATCCCCCCACTCTACTCCCCTCTAAAACTCTCAGTTTGATTCCTGGAGTCCATAGTCTCTCATGATTCATCTCCCCCTCTGATTGCCCCCCCTTCATTGTTCCCTTCCTTCTCCTAATGTCCTCCATGCTATTCCTTATGTTCCACAAATAAGTGAAACCGTATGATGATTGTCTTTTTCTGTTTGACTTACTTCACTCAGCATAATCTCCTCCAGTTCCAACTATGTTGATGCAAATATTGAGTATTGATCTTCTCTGATGGCTGAGTAATTGTATATATGGATCTATAGTCAACTAATCTTCAACAAAGCAGGAAAAAATATTCAATGGAAAAAAGACAGTCTCTTCAATAAATGGTGCTGGGAAAATTGGACAGCTATATACAGAAGGATGAAACTCCACCATTGTCTTACACCATACACAAGGATAAACTCAAAATGGATGTAAGACCTCAATGTGAGACAGGAATCCATCAAAATCCTAGAGGAGAACGTAGGCAGTAACCATTTCTTCAACACTGGCCACAGAAACTTCTTTCAAAACAGATCTTCAAAGGCAGGGAAACAAAAGAGAAAATGAACTTTTGGGACTTCATCAAGATTAAAAGCTTTTGCACAGCAAAGAAAACAGTCAACAAAACAAAGAGACAACTCACAGAATGGGAGAAGATATTTGTAAATGACACTAAAGATAAAGGGATGGTATCCAAGATCTATAAAGAACTTCTCAAATTCAACACCCAAAAACCAAAAAATCCAGTCAGGAAATGGGCAGAAGACATGGACAGACACTTCTCCAA
Organism: Neogale vison; assembly: GCF_020171115.1. NCBI lineage: Eukaryota > Metazoa > Chordata > Mammalia > Carnivora > Mustelidae > Neogale > Neogale vison. The sequence goes on along the minus strand of NC_058096.1, from coordinate 11,954,970 downwards.
AGAAGACATGCAAATGGCTAACAGACACATAAAAAAGTGTTCAACATCATTAGCCATCAGGGAAATTCAAACTAAAACCACATTGAGATACCACCTTACACCAGTTAAAATGACAAAAATTGACAAGACCAGAAACAACAAATGTTGGAGAGGTTGTGGAGAAAGGGGAACCCTCTTACACTGTTGATGGGAATGCAAGTTGGTACAGCCACTTTGGAGAACAGTGTGGATATTCCTCAAAAAGTTAAAAATAGAGCTACACTATGACTCAGCAATTGTACTACTGGGTATTTACCCCAAAGATACAGATGTAGTGAAAAGAAGTGCTCTATGCACCCCAGTGTTCATAGCAGCAATGTCCACAATAGCCAAACTGTGGAAGGAGCCTAGATGCCCTTCAAGAGATGAACGGATTGGGGCACCTGGATGGCTCAGTGGATTAAGCCGCTGCCTTCAGCTCAGGTTGTGATCCCGGAGTCCTGGGATCGAGTCCTGCATCGGGCTCTCTGCTTTGGTGGGGAGCCTGCTTCCTCCTCTCTGCCTGACTCTCTACCTACTAGTGCTCTCTGTCTGTCAAATAAAATGAAGCAGTGATCAAAAACCTCCCAAAAAACAAGAGCCCAGGACCTGACGGATTCCCTGGGGAATTCTGCCAAACTTTTAAAGAAGAAATAACACCTATTCTCCTGAAGCTGTTTCAAAAAATTGAAGCAGAATGAAAACTTCCAGACTCTTTCTATGAAGCCAGCATTACCCTGATCCCTTTGCCTTTGGTAGGCAAAGACCCTATCAAAAAGGAGAATTTCAGACCAATATCACTGATGAATATGGATGCTAAGATTCTCAACAAGATCCTAGCCAACAGGATCCAACAGCACATTAAAAAGATTATCCACCATGACCAGGTGGGATTCATCCCTGGGCTACAAGGATGGTTCAACATTCGCAAATCAATCAATGTGATACAACAAATTAATATAGAAGAGAGAAGAACCACGTGGTCCTCTCAATTGATGCAGAAAAAGCATTTGACAAAATCCAGCATCCGTTCCTGATTAAAATGCTTCAAAGTACAGGGATAGAGGGAACATTCCTGAACCTCATGAAATCTATCTATGAAAGACCCACAGCAAATATCATCCTCAATGGGAAAAAGCTTGCAGCCTTCCCGTTGAGATCAGGAACAAGACAAAGATGCCCACTTTCACCACTCTTGTTCAACATAGTATTAGAAGTCCTAGCAACAGCAATCAGACAACAAAGAGAAATAAAAGGTATCCAAATTGGCAATGAAGAAGTCAAACTCTCTCTCTTCACAGATGACATGATTCTTTATATGGAAAACCCAAAAGACTCCATCCCCAAACTACTAGAACTCATATAGCAATTCAGTAATGTGGCAGGATACAAAGTCAATGTGCAGAAATCAGTGGCTCTCTTATACACTAACAATGAAAATACAGAAAGGGAAATTAGAGAATTGATTCCATTTACTATAGCACCAAGAACCATAAGATACCTGGGAATAAACCTAACCAAAGAGGTAAAGGATCTGTACTTGAGGAACTACAGAACACTCATGAAAGAAATTGAAGAAGACACAAAAAAATGGAAGACCATCCCATGCTCTTGGATCAGAAGAATAAACATCGTTAAAATGTCTATACTGCCTAGAGCAATCTATACTTTTAATGCCATTCTGATCAAAATTCCACCGGTATTCTTCAAAGAGCTGGAGCACATAATCCAAAAATTTGTATGGAATCAGAAGAGACCCCGAATTGCTAAGGAAATGTTGAAAAACAAAAATAAAGCTGGGGGCATCACGTTACCTGATTTCAAGCTTTATTACAAAGCTGTGATCACCAAGACAGCATGGTACTGGCATAAAAACAGACACATAGACCAGTGGAACAGAGTAGAGAGCCCAGAAAATGACCCTCAACTCTATGGTCAATTAATCTTTGACAAAATAGGAAAAAATATACAGTGGATAAAAATCTTTAAAAAAAAAAAAGAAATGAATGGATAAAGAAGATGTGGTCAAAATATCCAAGCCTGAAACCAGAGATAAGGAAGAGCCAAGTTAATTATGAGAAAATGTTATATGGAACCCAACAGTAAGACATAGGAAATTCTACAGAAAATATACTTTCTAGCAAAAATACATATTTCGCAAAACCGGCTTAAGAAGACCCTAGTGGCTCTTAACAAACCAATAAGCAAAAAGAAGCATAAGATATTAAAGAGGTAAATAGAGTTTTTGTTAAAGATCTAGGAATGATCACAGAGTTGTTAGCAGTCTTTTTTCCCTTCACCCCAATGAAACCATGACAAAGGAGATGAAATAGCCTTCTGCATGTGAGGGATTCAGTACATTTATCCAGTACTTTTAATCTGTGTCCTTGGTTATTTCCTCTCCCATACCACGAGACTAGTGCATCACCTGTCCTCAAAGCCCTTCATGTGTCCCCAACTAATAACTACATAACTCTTTGCTGAAAAGTTCAGCTCTTCACTTATGCTCATGTAAATAAAAAAAAAATCCTTCTTCCTATCTAAGAATAATCTATCAAGGTGTGCACCACATTCTCTTTCTTTAAGGACTTCACTCTATTGGCCATCCCCTCTATCTTCTGCTTCCCATCAGCACACATGTCTACTTTAGTAAGTTCCATCCTAGAACTTCCTTGGACATCTGGATCCAGCTTCTTTCCTCTGGTCTCCTTCACAACTGAACTTCATACATTTGTCTCTATTCACTGCCAGCACATCTTCATCTCCCATTCATTCCTCAAACCTCTTCAGTCTGACTTCTGTCTCCATGACTCTGCTAACACTCCCTTTTTAAGGCCACTGAATGACTTACCTCTTGCAAATCCAGAGGTTGCTTCTATGTTCATTGTATATGACCTATCAACAACCTTCAAACTAACTGACCCCACTCTCCTACTTGAAACACTGTCCTTTCAGGGGTATGCTGGAGCTGACTCATATGGGCTTACAAGAGCTCATTATACAATCTCTTCTCAACTTCATCTTCAGTGATGTCACATTGTAGCTTGAAACTGGCCAAGGTAAATGGAAATCAGCAAATGGAAATCAGAAAATGCCTCAAGTCAAATCTCTTCTTCCTGGAGAGCTAGTTATCAAACATTTAGCAGATTATCACTGCTTCAGAAACACCCAGGCCCACGTTATCTCCTCTTTCACTAACCTTGCCAGTCCTCTAGGGGATCTCCTGTAAGTAATCACTAAGTATTCAAGTGCTTTGTTGTTTGATCTTGGATCAATTTTTAAAAATCTCTTGTTAGATGATTAAATTAAACCCTGTGGCTTTCATTTTTATCATGATAAGGATGACCTCAGGCCTGTGACAAATATGGACCAGGCAGTTGAATTGAATTGAATGAGGTAAATTGAAGTTGAATTCAGCTTAAGTGACAAAGAAGTAGCTCCTTTTGAGAAATTATTCCTGGCTTTCCCAAAGCCCAGATAGACTCTTGAATGCCTAACCATGGGAAATCAAGTGACCATGTGATCTAGCTGCCCTGATGAACTAAAGTTATCTATTCTCCTAAAACATAAAGTTGGGCATGCAAAACAGCCCTCTAGAATTTAGTGCAAGTAGTACCTAAGGGTTTGGATGCTGGTGGGTCTTGAAGACACATCTCCCTGTGCTTTGTCTCTTGTACTCTTGATGCATTGCTACCTGTCCTTGGAAGCATACCTAATGACTTTTGAGGTATTCTCGATGATCAACTGGTTAAGGAAGAAAAAAATTCAAGACTAGTTTACATATGGTTCTACATGATGTGCTGGCACTGCCTACAGTGGGCTTTGTAGCACTATAGCCTCAGTCAGGAGTGGACATGAAGGAAGCCATGAAGGGGAATCCTCCCAGTTCATCCAGGTGCTTGCTTTGCTGGGGGAAAAGCATGGCTAGAAGAACAGATCTATTCTGACTCATTATATAGTCACTAAAGGTTTGGCTTAATTTCCACTTTTCAGCTGGTGTGCCTCAAGAGAATTAAACTTGATGTCCTAAAGGCATCCATTTTATGTAACAAATTAGCTTATCTTTTGTTTTGTTGTTGTTCTTATGCATCTAGAATTAACTTATCTTGTATGCATCTAGGTATGTTCCATCTTATTAGAATAAAGAAATCATTTTCTATATAGTTAATTTTCTTGCAGAGGCCAGAACAAGAAAGGCTGGGGTGAGTGGTCAGGAACTTGGAAGGAATTAGACAAGGTGATGTGGGCACAAGTGATATGAATAGACTCAGAATAAGGATAAGTAGGGAGATACTTGTGTCTATGTAAATATTGCAAAGTCCCCTCATCAAAAAGAGTGCTCTCAATAATCGGGTGGATCAGATGACTCATTCTATGGATACCAGTCTACTTCTTTCTCTAGGTACTCCAGTGCTTACCAGTGGCCTTCTGAGCAAAGTAGCCATAGGGACAAGGATGAAGGTTTTGCATGGGTTCATCAACGTGGACTTCCTCTCATCAAAACAGATCTCTTTAGGGCCCAACCTGTAAACAGCTGAGACCAGTGTTGATCCTCCAATATGAAACAGTCCCGGGCAGGACCAGCCATTTTCATTATTCTAGACCCTTCCCATCATTAAGGGGAAGCAATTTGTCCTCACTGGAGAAATGAGATGCTTATTCTATGAACTTTTCCCACTATCTGTCGTGGTTAATTTTGTGTGTCCTCTTGATTAGGCTAAGGATGCCCAGATTGCTGGTAAAACATTATTTCTGGGTGTGTCTGTGAGGGTGTCTCCCAAAGAGATAAGATCACCCTTGCCAGTTTGGGTGGGCATCATCCAATCTGTTGAGGGCCTGAATAGAATAAAAAGCAGGGAGAAAAGACGATGCACTCTCTGCTTGAACTGGGACATCCATTTTCTCCTGCCTTTTGTAGCTGTTGTTTTTCTCCAGTCCAGAGTCCAGTAAAGATTGTGTATTACATTCAGTTGTCATAGCTGGTTACTCTCCTTTATTCTAGAACAGCGCCATCAATCTCTTGCCCTTTTTTTTTTTTTTTTTTAGTTTTCATGACATTGATATTTTTAGAGTCCAGCCCAGCTTTTTGAGTTTTTTTCCCCCATTTTTTTTTTTTTTTGCAGACTGTGCCTTAATTTGGATTTGAATTAGATGTAGACTTAACAGTTTTAACAAGAATACTACAGAGGTAATGTGCCTTCTCACTGTATTCTTTCTTGTGATAGTACAAACTCCTGGAATCTTTTCAGATCAATATGTTGGAAACCATTCCTGTAATTCATCATACTGGTGCTCAGATGGTCCCTCTTATGGCCAGCAGAATCCTTCAGGCTCCTGTATTTTTATTTTGGATCCGTTCCCATCAATTTATTGAGCTTTTCTTGCTTTCTGTAACAGTAAAGATATTCCAAGCTCAGCTCATACTTTTGCTGCCCTGATCCCCTGGAATCAGCCATTTCTTCAAGGACCCATTTTGTTGTTGTTGTTGTTTGTTTGTTTTAATGGGGAGTGGTTTGGAGAAACCAAAATTTAGGTATTAGTGTGTTCTTTGTCATTTCTTCTTGGGTCTCTCTGTGGATAAAGCTAAGTCATTTTTGTGTTAAAAAGCATAAGTTTGTAGTACCTTTAATTCCAAACCTAGGATGCTGCTTTTCCTTTCCTTAGTTCATATTCCTCCCGTTAGAACTGTGGGTCCCCCCAAACCTTCAATATATTTACTCTTTTGCCCAATCCTATAATACCCACAAAATACTTTCAGAATTGTGCCTACTCCTACCAACAACAAGCCTACTAAGTAAAATTCATAATTTATTTGCAGTTTTAAAAACTAATATTGTTTTATATCTTTTGTTTAAAAATGTTTTAAATAAACTTGTGTTTAAACATGTTTTAAATAAACATGACAAAATGGTCACATTTGTCAATTCTGGATGACAATTTCATGAGTATTAGTTGCATTATTCATTCTTTTCTTTTTAAAACTTTTTTTATTGCAGTACAATGTGATTTTTTTAAAAAGTGTGTTTTTTTCTAGGTGAATGGATAGATAAATTTTTATTAGTTACTATATGTGTATTTGTGGGGGGAGGTGCTTATGGTAGATATAAAGAAGTAGAACTGGCTTGTAGCTTATGTGTGTTTTAAGATACATTACCAAATTGTACTTAAAAATGGCTGTACCAGTTTTTTATCCCACCAGCATTATATGAGAATATCTATTTGCCTATGAGTAAGACAAAACTTTTTATTAAGTAGCTTTTTTTTTGCCAGTTGAATAGATGAACTATCAGTGTCTTATTGCATTGCTCTTAGTTCTCTTAGTAGAAGCAATTTTTTTATTCAGTTATTGGCTGTTTGAGTGTCATCTGATGTGAATTTCCTGTTTATTTACTCCCCTGTTTTTTAATAGATTGTTAATCTTTTTCTTTCTCATATTTTAGAGTTATCTGTAGCTTCATTTTACTATTATCCTACTTAACATAATGATGTTGGTTAGGAGGTCAGACTGTAGCATTAAATAGTAAGCACTTGTTCCAGCATTTATTTATATAAAAATAGTCTTACAGAGTTTTCCCTATTATAATAGTGATTGTATGTTTGTTCAAAAAAAAAATCAAGATACTCCAGAAGGAGAAGATGAAAATTACTTTTAATGTCATCACCCAGAGAGAGTACCATTAATATTGTAGTGTGTATTCCTCTAATCTCTTTTCCCCTCTGCATACCATTTATTAAATTTCTTTCCCTTTTTTGCCTCTGCACACCATTTATTAGATTTCTTTTCCCATGAATTTGTGACTTTGTTTTTAACATATGCTGATTTTTTGAAATGGGAGAATCTGTTTTTGAGCTGTTCTTACCACAGTTTTTATTCGTCTGTGTGGTGATGTGCCTGTTTCATTTAAATAGGTGAAGCTTTATGATACACTGTGCTCTCTGCAGAGCCAGCCCTCCTCCACCTGTCAGTGCTTTCCTGGAGGCCCCGTCAGGTAGCCTACATAGCCTGATGACACTTGCGTATCATTCTGAGTTGTAGCTGTGACTACAGACTCCGCTAAATTTAAAATGCATTCAAAATTTGAACAGAAAAGGACTCAGCATAAAACAACTTTTTGTTTTGGAGTCATTTTTCCTGTAACAAATGAGATCAGATCTACAAATGTCCACTGTAGATTCTGGAGAAAGATCCTGAAGTTATTAGTGAGCAACTCTGGGAAATGGAAATTGATTGCTCTTTTCCCATTTTTAATTTAATGTGTGTAAAATGCTCTTAATAGCTTCTCTTGATTCTTCTGTTCTTCCTTCCTTTCAGGAGCCTTTCATAGGTTCACTCAAGAGTTCTAACCCCTAATTCTTTTTTTCTCGTAAGGCCTTAGATTCCTCACTCTCCCCACCCCCAATCTCCATCCAAGGGCTCTTAGGATCCTGACTCTTCATGTTGAAGAGTGAACTACTGCATGGGAGACGAGGGCAAATTTCCTAAAATTCCCACCTGTAGCTCTGAAAATGAGGAAATAAGGCATATCAGTATTGCAAGTGGGGGTGTCTGTGTGGCTCAGTCAGTTGGGCATCTGACTCTTATTTCAGTTCAGGTCATGATCTCAGAATCCTAAGATTGAGCCCAGTGGCAGGCTCTATGCCCAGCAGGGAGTCTGCTTGGAGATTCTTTCTCTGCCTCTCCCTCTGTGCACCCCCACCCCCTGTGAGCACATGCACATGCACACATACACACTTTCTCTCTCTCTATATATATATATAAAATAATAAATAAATATTTTTTAAAAATACTGCAAGTGATCTTCCACAACCCTGAGGTCATTGTCTTCAGTCCAGTCCTTCTGCATCTCTTCCTATTGGTCAGTGGGGCACTGGGACTCTCTTGCCCTGACTCACCAGAGTGGACCATTGACTTTCCAGAAATTTTGCAATCTGGTTGTTAAATAGTCATTATTAAAAATTAAATCACAGAAACTTATAATTTATTATATTAAAACACCAAAGATAATCCTTGAAACTCACCACTTCTTCATTATTCTACAGCATTTTACTATTATTTATGCTGTTGAGATTGTTTGTGCCTATTGCATCTGTAGGTAGAAATGCTATCTGCTCATGTCCTACTGTGCATCTTTGCTCAACTCTGTTCATGGCTTCTCTTGGTAGCTTTAAATTGGTTATGATGTCAGTATTTACACCACTAACATTGGAAACACTACACATAACAGGGTTTGATTTGTTGTCTTGTTGAGTGTGCTGGAGAAAATGTTAATAATACAGGCTAAGCTAAATTTTAAAGTGTATCATTTCAATAGCCTTAACATTCTGAATAGTCCTCCAAGTTAAGTAAGTATTCCTCCAGTATTTGAAAAAGATTATTCGATTCAGCAAAGAATTTCCTTACATCATTGACTAGCAAATGGCATTCTCACAAAAATCTTTGTTAATTTTCCTCTTACTCCTAATGTAAATAAAAATACCAGCCAACATTCATGCCAGGAACTATACTCACTCATCAGTCACAATACTGGGTTAGCTTTGGACAGAAGAATTTGCCAAGAATCACCTACAGCATTCTTTGGGAATTAATTACATACATACAGTTTATAATAAAAAATACAGTATATTTTATTATCATTTTGTAAACTATGTGATATACATCAGCAAAATTTGTAATAAATTTATGTACATGTACATATGCATCCATGTATTTTTTTTTTGAGAGCTGGTGGTGAAACTTTTACCAGCATACCACTGATCAGAGGTGACTAATGTCCAGCTCCAAGCTTAAGGGGACCACTGACACACAGTGTTCCTGAAGTCAACAAACAAACAAAGAGGCAAAATAGTGTGGCAACATTTACAAATTGTGAGATTTCACACAAAAACCTGAAATTCCTTTTTTTTTTTTTTGAAGGATGAAATCTGGCCCCATTGTATCCTCCCACAGAGACATTCAGCTAGAACTGAGCTGTTGTGGACCCTTCAGGTGGGGTATATACTCTCAGCTTGCCACTATTCCCACTGCCTCCTGCTGTCCCCCACCCCAACCCTCACCCTCTACTGAGCACCGAGTGCCATTTTCCCCCATGTATGTTCTGTGGATTTTTCTCTGTTCCTTATTTATCCTCTGTCAGTGCATCCTGAACCACATTTTCAGGCCAGAAATAAATCAAGCAAGTGATTTATTACTAAATTAACTTTCTTTGTCTATTGATTTAAGTCCCATTGTTCTATAATTATTTCTTACAAGAATCACTTACAACATCTGTAAAAGGGCTTTGAAACTATTCAGAGCCACCAAATGGAAGATAATGCATCTTTTTTCCCCTTTTATTTATTTTCAGCATAACAGTATTCATTATTTTTGTACCACACCCAGTGCTCCATGCAATCCATGCCCTCTATAATACCCACCACCTGGTTCCCCCAACCTCTCACCCCCCACCACTTCAACCCCTCAGATTGTTTTTCAGAGTCCATAGTCTCTCATGGTTCACCTCCCCTTCTAATTTCCCCCAACTCCCTTCTCCTTCTAACTCCCCATGTCCTCCATGCTATTCTTATGCTCCACAAATAAGTGAAACCATATGATAATTGACTCTCTCTGCTTGACTTATTTCACTCAGCATAATCTCTTCCAGTCCCGTCCATGTTGCTACAAAAGTTGGGTATTCATCCTTTCTGAGGGAGGCATCATACTCCATAGTGTATATGGACCACATCTTCCTTATCCATTCGTCCATTGAAGGGCATCTTGGTTCTTTCCACAGTTTGGCGACCGTGGCCATTGCTGCTATAAACATTGGGGTACAGATGGCCCTTCTTTTCACTACATCTGTATCTTTGGGGTAAATACCCAGTAGTGCAATTGCAGGGTCATAGGGAACCTCTATTTTTAATTTCTTGAGGAATCTCCACAGTGTTCTCCAAAGAGGCTGCACCAACTTGCATTCCCACCAACAGTGTAAGAGGGTTCCCCTTTCTCCACATCCTCTCCAACACATGTTGTTTCTTGTCTTGCTAATTTTGGCCATTCTAACTGGCGTAAGGTGATATTTCAATGTGGTTTTAATTTGAATCTCCCTGATGGCTAGTGATGATGAACATTTTTTCATGTGTCTGATAGCCATTTATATGTCTTCATTGGAGAAGTGTCTGTTCATATCTTCTGCCCATTTTTTTTTTGATATGATTATCTGTTTTGTGTGTGTTGAGTTTGAGGAGTTCTTTATAGATCCTGGATATCAACCTTTTGTCTGTACTGTCATTTGGAAATATCTTCTCCCATTCCGTGGGTTGCCTCTTTGTTTTCTTGACTGTTTCCTTTGCTGTGCAGAAGCTTTTGATTTTGATGAAGTCCCAAAAGTTTATTTTCACTTTTGTTTCCTTTGCTTTGGAGACATATCTTGAAAGAAGTTGCTGTGGCTGATATCGAAGAGATTACTGCCTATGTTCTCCTCTAGGATTCTGATGGATTCCTGTCTCACATTGAGGTCTTTTATCCATTTTGAGTTTATCTTTGTGTACGGTGTAAGAGAATGGTCGAGTTTCATTCTTCTGCATATAGCTGTTCAGTTTTCCCAGCACCATTTATTGAAGAAACTGTCTTTTTTCCCACTCTATATTTTTTCCTGTTTTGTTGAAGATTATTTGACCATAGAATTGAGGGTCCATATCTGGGCTCTCTACTCTGTTCCACTGGTCTATGTGTCTGTTTCTATGCCAGTACCATGCTGTCTTGGTGATCACAGCTTTGTAGTAAAGCTTGAAATCAGGTAACATGATGCCGCCAGTTTTATTTTTGTTTTTCATCATTTCCTTAGCGATTCAGGGTCTCTTCTGATTCCATACAAATTTTTGGATTATTTGCTCCAGCTCTTTGAAGAATACCAGTGGAATTTTGATCGGACTGGCATTAAAAGTATAGATTGCTCTAGGCAGTATAGACATTTTAATGATGTTTATTCTTCCTATCCAAGAGCATGGAATGGTCTTCCATCTTTTTGTGTCTTCTTCAATTTCTTTCATGAGTGTTCTGTAGTTCCTTGAGTACAGATCCTTTACCTCTTTGGTTAGGTTTATTCCCAGTATCTTATGGTTCTTGGTGCTATAGTGAATGGAATCGATTCTCTAATTTCCCTTTCTGTATTTTCATTGTTAGTGTATAAGAAAGCCACTGATTTCTGTACATTGACTTTGTATCCTGCCACATTACTGAATTGCTGTATGAGTTCTAGTAGTTTGGGGAGGAGTCTTTTGGGTTTTTCATATAAAGAATCATGTCATCTGCGAAGAGAGAGAGCTTGACTTCTTCATGGACAATTTGGATACCTTTTATTTCTCTCTGTTGTCTTATTGCTGTTGCTAGGACTTCTAATACTATGTTGAACAAGAGTACTCATTCTTCTCAAGTGCACATGGAACCTTCTCAAGAATAGACCACATACTGGGTCACAAATCAGGACTCAACCGATACCAAAAGACTGAGATTATTCCCTGCATATTCTCAGATCACAATACTTTGAAACTGGAGCTCAATCACAAGGAAAAGTTCCGAAGGAACTCAAACACCTGGAAGCTAAAAACCACCTTGCTTAAGAATGCTTGGATCAACCAGGAGATCAAAGAAGAACTGAAACAATTCATGGAAACCAATGAGAATGAAGACACTTCGGTCCAAAACCTATGGGATATAGCAAAGGCGGTCCTAAGGGGGAAATACATAGCCATCCAAGCCTCCCTCAAAAAAAATTGAAAAATCCAGAACACACCAGCTGTCTCTACACCTTAAAGAACTGGAGAATCAACAACAAATCAAACCAACTCCACACATAAGAAGGGAAATAATCAAGATTAGAGCTGAGATCAATGAGGTAGAAACCAGAGATACAGTAGAACGTATCAATGAAACTAGAAGCTGGTTTTTTGAAAGAATCAATAAGATTGATAAACCATTGGCCACACTAATCCAAAAGAAAAGAGAGAAAGCCCAAATTAATAAAATTATGAATGAAAAGGGAGAGATCACAACTAACACCAAGGAAGTAGAAACAATCATCAGAAGTTATTATCAACAGTTATATGCCAATAAGCTAAGCAACCTAGATGAAATGGATGCATTCTTGGAAAACTATAAACTCCCAAAATTGAACCGGGAAGAAATTGACAACCTGAACAGACCGATATCTAGTAACAAGATTGAAACAGTGATCAAAAACCTCCCAAAAAACAAGAGCCCAGGACCTGACGGATTCCCTGGGGAATTCTACCAAGCTTTGAAAGAAGAAATAACACCTATTCTCCTGAAGCTGTTTCAAAAAATTGAAGCAGAAGGAAAACTTCCAGACTCTTTCTATGAAACCAGCATTACCCTGATCCCCAAACCAGGCAAAGACCCTACCAAAAAGGAGAATTTCAGACCAATATCACTGATGAATATGGATGCTAAGATTCTCAACAAGATCCTAGCCAACAGGATCCAACAGCACATTAAAAAGATTATCCACCATGATCAGGTGGGATTCATCCCTGGGCTACAAGGATGGTTCAACATTCACAAATCAATCAATGTGATACAACAAATTAATATGAGAAGAGAGAAGAACCACGTGGTCCTCTCAATTGATGCAGAAAAAGCATTTGACAAAATCCAGCATCCGTTCCTGATTAAAACGCTTCAAAGTATAGGGATAGAGGGAACATTCCTGAACTTCATCAAATCTATCTATGAAAGACCTACAGCAAATATCATCCTCAATGGGAAAAAGCTGGCAGCCTTCCCGTTGAGATCAGGAACATGACAAGGATGCCCACTCTCACCACTCTTGTTCAACATAGTATTAGAAGTCCTAGCAAGATAATGCATCTTAAGGTACTCATAATTTCTAAATCATTTAATTTTGTACTTTATTAATAAAAATACATTAAAATTCAGTTTTTTGTATTTTCAGTAACTAATGATAGTAAATATATTTATTTTTTGTCCTTTCGCTTATATTCTTCTTGCTTTCCTTTTTCCAAATCCTTTTTTTCTCCTTGTCTTTTTCTCTCACTTTAAACTTACCTCTCAAATACAATATCAGTAATGAGGTCATTGCATTATTCTATTAAAAGTCATACTTTGGTCTTAATTTTGGCCTGATTTAAACACTGGCATTATGGACTCATGCTAATTAGCCTGAATGGCCAAATCCCCCACCAATTAAGCAAATGTCGATATTTCAGGTTATTTCAGTTACCCTATGTTAAGGGTAAGAGAAAAATGTGTTGATTGTGATCTGAAATCATCAACCCCAAGACAACCTGTTATTTTGTAATAAAATTCTTTCTTACCCTTATGACATTATAAATGCAATTATGTTTCTAGTTCCTTGCACTCTAAGTTTGGACATTTGTATCATAATTGCCATGGATTCTTTACATTGTATCTCAGTGGTAAATTGAGTCTGTGAAGAAAAATTTTCTTGGTACACTAAGATCAGTTTCATTTTTATTTATTTTTTTAATATGTTGCCTTGGTTCCTTTTGTTGTAATACCTCAGACCACTTTGTGTCAATCATGTCATATAATGTGTCTTAACTTTACAGTTAAACATCCGAATGGACTGAGCCCTAAAAGTTCTTTGGTTAATTTTCTTTTAGTCATATGAGCATCTTTTCCCATAAGAATAACATTATAAATGATTATTAGATTCCCAGGCTAGCCCCTGGTGGTGTTAAATGCAGTTCTAATGGTATTAATCCAAATTCTTATTTCTGGAGCAGGAGGAGGAAGGGGAGGGAGAGGAGGAGGAAAATAGGAGAAGAAAGGTGAAGTGGTATGGTGGGGACAAAGAAGTAGTCAAAGAAAAGAATGAAAGAAAAGGGATGTAAGAGAGAAACTCCCTGCGTTTAGGCCTTGCTCTAAGCAAAATTTTGAGATATATGTCATTGATTTTTGTGTCCTCTGGTTTTCATTTCTGTATCACATTCCTCTAAGCTTAACACTCTCATTTGGTCCTAAGGTCCCACCGCAACCTGACCTGTTCCACTCTTAGAACTCCCCTTTCTCAGCACATACATGCTTGGCAAGTATCGGTCTAAGAGGTATTTGGAAAATATGTTGGAAAATAAGAGTCTAGGAGAACCTAATCATTGTGTGGAACTCACAGTCCCCAAACCTGTGAAATCTATCCTTCTCTTCCTAGGGGAATTCCAGTCACTGTATCAAAATGAAGGAGAATAATAGGAAGGCAGTGTTTGGAAGGAAGATGTCTTCCTTGGTGGTCATCCCCGGTGCTCAGTTCCACTAAGCAGTCCTTGGTGTGTATTGCTTTCTCCATATCTGATCTGACATTTCCCCACAGACCCCCCAGGAGCACAGACCCAGCTGCTCTCAAGACCTTCTGGACACAGATCATTTTGTTTGGTTGGTTGGTTTGGAGTTTTTTGAGTTTTGTTCCTTTTTTGTTTTTTGAAATCACTCCCATGGTTGAGCAAAGCGTAGAGCAGAGAGGGCTGGTGTATGTGTGGCTCTGTGGTGAATGGGGGCTGGGCAGACAGGTGAAGTTATAGGTAAGGAAGCCCATGGGCTTGTTCCCAGCTTTCTTGTTCAAATTATCCATAGCTTGCCAAAGTTCCTGAAGGTTGGCCTCTGTTACAACGTTAGTAAATGAATGTGACGACATAGCTTTCATTGCTTAAAATTGGGAAGGTTTCAAAGTAAGAAAAGTAAGGAAAATTGTTGGCAATGCTGGCAACGTTTTCAATACTGTATGCTTTTAATGATGATTTCCTGTTGAAAAGCGCCAGATCTAAGAAGGAGATGTACATACATGTTTGCCAGCCTCTGGGGAACCACACGGGCTGCTCTCTGGGTTCCCTTTCCCCACCGTTGAGCATGAGCAAGCTCTGCTCTGGTGATAGGCACTTGGCTTGGGTGTTGACACGAAGCCTCTTCAGACCACAGATAGCGAGGTAGTCGGTGGGCAGAGTGTTGGTGCCGCACAGAGAAAGCTTCAGGTCCCGGACCAGCGTGAAGTTCAACAGGAGGCCCAGGGCCGATGCATCTGTGAACCAGATGGTCAGATGGTCACTGTAGCTGGCTTGCCGGAGGGCTAAAGGCAGGACGGTTCTACAGCTGCACATCAAGTTGGCCAGACTGTAGTCACAGTCCCGGACATCGGTAGGGCAGCTGCAGTTCCGGATGGTGTTTTCCTTGGTGAAAATCAGCGTGCTGTTCTTCTGCCCTCCCGTGAAGCAGTGGAGAACAAAGATGCCCAGCGTGCCAGCCAGAAGGACCCTGTGCCCAGGAGGTGGTGCCATTCTGATCTCAGCGTGTGCCACCAAGCGTGTGTTTCCCCTTCGTGAGCCAGTTCACTGGAACTCACCTGAAAGGAAAATATGCAGCTTGTTTTTCACAGGCTCTCTTTAAAAATGTACAGTTTATGGGCGCCTGGCCAGCTCAGTCAGTACAGCCTGGGACACTTGATCTCGGGCTCCTGAGTTTGAGCCCCACGTTGGGTGCTGAGATGACTTAAGGGATATGCAATTGATAGAAAAGGAACCCCCGAGATAACCCATGGTAACCTCCTCTCTCTCATAGTTCTATCAAAGGCAGGCAATGCATGGAGCCCAAGTGCAGACACTATCTTTTCTCAGAGCCCCATGAGAGACAGCAGCCAATCTGTTCATCTGAGACATAAGACTCCCTGTGATGTCTGTTGACAGACTAACACACCAACAGCGAGCAAGACAGGGTGCCCGAGATGAGACCCCGGTGTACCCTGCTGTCCGTGGGCAGGGATCTGTAGTGCTTTGACTGTGCACATTCTCCAAACGTCTTTTTTGGACTGAGTACCTGGCGGTCCCTGGAACATGCACATTCCCTCCTCCCCCTCAATATCGGACTTCCTGGAATTCAGGAGACAAACACTTCCGTGTTGGATTCAGCTCCCCGAGTGCTACCTGTTAAACAACATAGCATGAATACCAGTGAAACATTTAGTTAATGATAAACTTTAATTTCTAACTAGACAAGCATGCACCCCCTCATATTAATCTGTTTATAGATCCATTGATACATTCCTGCTCTCCTACAAATGTAAGTGTTAGAGTAGATTTTAATTGTGTTCATAGACAGTGAAAACGCTAATCACACACCAATTAATCACAACGAACTTGCTTATCTGCTCCTTCCCCGGAACAAATGTTATAAACAGATTTTATCAAATAGCTTAGTATAGGGCTCCAAAATGAAGCAATATATCAGCAGCAATCAATGATCTAAATAAGGTAGGAGCGTATGCATGGTTTTAGGAGTAATGCCAATATCCGATCTGGAGGAAAATGCCCTAGTACCTGGCATATAATAGATGCATTGTCTTCTTTTACGGTGAGCTAGGAATGAGACACATGAAGTAGGGTGAAGTAGGGTGCCAGGTTTTCAGTCTTGCAAAAATAATTTCCCCTGAGTTAGCTGACAGATGACCAAAAGATGCAGGACCAAAGATACCATTCAGTTCTTCTGAACTGACCAACGAGACAATTCAGTTCATCTGCATGTACAAAGCACCATGGGCATGGCAAAATACTTGGAACGAGATCTCTGACTTGGAGAGTCCACGGCTAGTGACAGGACCCCCACAGGAAGTGCTGAGCAGGGATACACGGGTCAGTCTGAGAGGCTGAATATGTGACAGCAGGAAAGAGGCAAGGCAGACATATACCACTTAGGGTGCAAGCTGAGGCCACAAGGTGGCAAAGCAAGGCAAAGGGAAGTTCAAGAAGGCAAAGCTGAAAATGCCGGGGTCAGGTAGAAGATGGAGAGCACAAGTTCATCAGCTGGTGGCTGGAGTGCAGGGAGACTAACCCGAAGCTCAACCAATAAACCTGAACAGAAGGTAAGACATTAGTTCACAGCCATCACACTTCATTCATTCAGCAAATGTTTACTGGGCATTCACTGGGTGGCAGGCACTTCGCTAGCCCTGGGGACATAGCCCAGAAGACAAAAAGCTTCTAGAACTTGTGTTCAAAAGGACTTGATTCTGCTTCCAGGCATACCTATGAGGACCAAAGGGGCCGTAGCAGTGGGGAGGGAGAGAAAGCAAAGGCAGGAGTCAGGTAGGGTTCAGCACGGGCCATGTGCCAAGGTCAAGCAGAAGAAATAAAGATGAACAAGACGTACCCTTGCCCTCCAAGAGCTTATAAGCAGAAAAGGAGGACAAATGAGGCTGAACTGAGAAAGACCCTATTGAATATGGTTATAGGAACATAGCAGAGAGATAGGTTAAAGTCCATTTGGGGGTCTGAATAAGGTGCTTTATAGTGTTTTGTGTTTATTTTGAAGTTGGCACAGGCTTTTCTGAAAGAGTATATTCATTGGTTCATTTTGTAATAAAAGAAAGGTCTTTGAGAAATGCCTAGAGCCAGAATTCTTCCTGAACACAAGATTTAACAGTTTTAAATAGTTTTAAAATGTGGTGGTGACTACCCCACTTAGTAAGGAGCAGTAACTTATTAATTACAAGATAATTTTAGATGATCAGTTGTCCTAGATTCCACTGGAGGTTTCTAGGTCTTCATGCCCCAGTAACCCTTTCATCCCAGAACTAGGAAAGCTGTCATCAATGCCAATGGCTAGCTCTGATCCCAGCCTGGAGGGGAAAAGGGAGGCGGAAAAGTTTCTACCCATCAGCCTGGAACCTGGTGAGAAAAGTGCCAACTTCATTATTCCAGATGCTGGTACCATTCAGAGACATGCATGGAAGAAGAAAAGAGGTAGGAAGGGAAACGGATGATGATTTCCTGAAATGAGTGGGGCTAGAGATCATAAAAGGGATTTGTGAGCAACCCCCTGTCGCCTGCAGTCAAGGCCCTGGCTGGACCTCAGGGTGACCCCCTCCCTGCTTTTGGATATCAGGGAACTTGAAAGCTGAAACAAGAAGGCCTCCTGATAGGATACAGAGTGGGACAAATATCCCTGGTAATAAGCTTATGGGGTTTCCAAAAAGATGCTGTTGGACATTTTTCTCCTTCGGTTTTATCCTGGGTAAAAAGCCACTTGATTTTTTAGATTTGTTGAATGTGGATTGTGAACACCTGAGTTTCACTGTGTGTTTATTCATTTGTGGGCAGATTCCAGCCTGGAATTAGGAGAATGGGCACAGATCCATCACACTGTCCTTGCCCTTAGCTATGCCCTTGACCATCATGGGGAAAGAAACTATTTTTCCTCTGGGGGTTGCTCATCTAGTTAGAAGGAAAATCAGGATCTACTGGTGACCATCTTGTCTCCAGAAGGAGTGAGCTTGCCTGACAATGAAGCCAACACAGAGAAGAACAGGCACGAAATGGAGAGATATTCCTAAAAACCTTCTAGAGCACCGAAATCAAGCCATGCCTGACATCCTTCCTTGATTTTTGAAATATTTGAACCAGGTTTTTTGTTTTGTTTTGTTTTTCCTACTCAAACCAGTCTGAACTGGATTTCTATAACCAGCAATGAAACGAATACACTGACATTTGGTAAGCTATCTTTTTTTATTCATTAAATAAACCTTTGTTGAGTCCTCGCTGTGTGCTGGCCTCTGTGCAGGAAACCTAGAAGAAAGCCAATAAGATCTCCCTCAAGGGGTTATTCCCCAGTAAAGATACACTTGAATCGATAATCACAGTACGATATGACAATCACTATAATAACATTTTGTATAGGGTGTTATGTCTACAACTAACTTTGCCTGGAAATGAAAGGTATCATGATAAGCTTCATGGAAGAGGTAGTATCTGAGGAAGGCAGTAGTTCTCGAGTAAAAAAAGAAGAAAAAAAGTTACCTATGTAATTAGCATAGGGTGATCAGAATTTGGAAAAACCAAAAGTAGGACCGAGAGATTGATGGGCTATGGGGATAGTCGTGGGAGAGGGGAGCTGAGGGGTCCTGTAGGGTGGAAACTTCTGACTTTCCCTGACACATCATTTTCTCAGCATCCCAGCTCTTTGCATGCTCTATCATTAGGATTTGCCTCCTATGTCCCAAGATGATCCCCTTCCCCACCCCCACGATGGGCAGGAGCCTAGCAATGTGATGGGTCTATGCTGTTCTGCTGATGTTGTGCTGGAATTTGCCCATAAATGGAAAACTACATAGTAAAGCTAGGGCAAAGGTTGATTCCTCCCTCATGTTGCAGCATAATGCCATTAAGGAGCCATGGGGGTGGGGAGGGTGTGCTCTGCTCCACGTGGTCGTGCAGGGACTCAAGCTTTCCTCCCTAGCTCTATCCTCTCCCAGGCCTTTGGATCCTCTGCAGGATTTTCCATTCACATGTCATCGGCCAGAACACAGGCATGTAGCACCCCTCTCTGCAAGCAGCTTGGAAATGAAATCCAGCACTGTGCCAAAGGAGGAGAGGACAGCCTGCATATTGGTGGGCACCAGAGATTTCTGACATGCCTCGGTTGTAAGATGTCATACGTGGCTTTATGCAACCATGATCAACAGGTAGGGTCAATCCACCCAAATCTCTCTGGCAAGATACGGAAAACCATGTATGATCATTAAGTCTTTGAGCCTTTAACTCACTGAACATGTTGATAAACCAGGGCAATGATGCAGAATCAGTCCTAATATTCATTTTGTATCGCCACAGAAGAAATCTCAACGGCAATTAATACCAGCAATTAGCTGCATGAAAGCAAAGATTTCTGAATTGAGCAGATATAGACATCAGTAACTTCAAAACAAATTCCACGCAGATTCTTTCTCAATCTAGGATTACACCCAGTGTTTAGATAATGTTTATCCTTGGCTCCAAAAGGAATGTTTCAAACTGCACTAGTTCTGTTTATAAGAAGATATTCCTAGTAAGGAGATAGTGTGTCTGTCAGTGGGAGGATACCATTTGGACCATTTGCTCAAAACAGATTTGAAATGTCTTGAATAATGATGTTTTGAACTCTGTAGTCTCAACACAAAAGAGAAAAAAATATTATTGTGGAACATCATAGTGGTATTTCCCAATTCTAACAGCAATTAAAAACTAAGAGTGATTTCAGATTTTTAATTCAGAAATGGGTTAAATTGAAATTAGAAGGGATCTTTTAATTTCAAAGGTGGAAAGGCACTTAGAGAAGAGACTCCGCTGAAGAAGCTGGGGAAATAAGACCAGACACAAAGGAGATGCTCCAGCAAGAAACAGATGGTCTGAAAGAGAAATCTTCTCTTCCATTTGGCCCTTCCTCTGCAGACAGAGGAAGAAAAGGCAGAAGACAGCCAGGGTCCAGGCACCCCAAGAAATCCACTTTGAAGCCAGAACTTGGAGAGCTAGGCTAGGCTCTTTCACAAATGCAGTTCTCAAAGTGTGTTTCTGCAAAAGTCCTTGAAGATTCCAAGGGGGCGAAAATGAGAGAAATTCCAGAAAAGGAGACAATGTAGAATTTGGGGTATATCCCACAAAGAGAGAGCTACACCTTACTATTGAAGTGTATTTCATCAAAAAGGTTCCCAGTGTTGCTAACCCTGAGAGCAATAGGATGGCCTCACTTACCCCAGGGGTCTAATGGGTTGCCCCAGGAACTTGGCATGTACTCTGAGAACAAGCAAGTAGCAACTAATTATAGGGCAGGGGGCAATGTGATTGGTGGGTGCTTATTAAAGACACAGAGTAAGTGTTGGCCGGAAAGGCCAGGAAAGTCTCCCAAAAGGGGTGTTATTAGGGCCATGCAGAGAATGGGGTGGGGAGAGGGAAGGGGAAAGGCTGCAGATAGAAGGGTCACTTGAGAAAAATCCCAGAGACTAGAGTGCTTGGCACATCTGGGAGCCCATGGGGCTGGAGGGAGGGCAGGGCAGGGGTAGACAGGACCTTGCCAGCCAGGCTCAGGGTTTTAGTCTCCAAACTGTTGTTGCCGTCCTCCTCTTCCTCCTCCTCCTCCTACCTCTTCTCCCTCTCCCCTGCCTTTTTCCTTTCTTCTTTCTTTTTTTTTTCAGAATGAAGAGAGGTTTTTTTTCCTTTTATTTATTTATTTGAGAGAGAGAGGGCACGAGAGCGGGGTGAGGGGCAGCTGGAGAAGCAGTCTCCCCGCCAAGCAAGGAGCCTGATGCGGGGCTTGATCCCAGGACTGAAAGTGGATGCGTAACTGACTGAGTCACCCAGGCCACCTCTCTCCAAACCCTTCTGATCCTCGCCTCATCAATAAAAACTTTAAAAGCCCCTCCCCAATAGCTACAACCTTTCATTTATTAAAAAAACATTATAAATATCATATTTATATATCATCTACATTGTAAGATATACACAGTAGATTTTTTTAAAATTTGAGGTGAAAAATAATGAAAGTTGGAGGACCTTCAGCTCTATCCTGCTAGCCTGGTTTGCACACTTCCTTGGATGCTAATACTCCCTTAGGAGGCCCCTGAAGGAGGCAAAAAGGAGGCTCTGAAAGTTTGTAAGCAGGGCAGACCTGTTTAGTTCCAGGTATAAGGAAGGTCATTTAGGTGCCGGCAGAAATGAAATTGGAGTAGAGACACAGAGAGCACCCTGGGTTCTAAGTAAGAGAACATTTTTCTTTTGTATTTTCTTTGAAGGTTTGCCTCTCTCCATTTGCCGCCTCCTTCTCCCTCCAGGCTCTCCGGATAAATCTATTTCAGTATCCGGAATCCGGGGGTGGGTGGAGTGGACCAAGAGAGGAGGATTTGGGAGGCAGGGATGAGGACAAAGCTCCTACCCTCCTGCAGGCAGGCAGTCGGGACACCCACCTGAACTCCTCAGGAGGAACATGTGGTGTAGGAGGCAGGGGATCCAGAGTGGGAAGCACTGGAAAAGCTTTTGGTTTCCTTCTTAGCATCCTAGCCTGGCTTACCTAGGACTCCACTCCTGAAGATGCCCACTCTGTCCCTGACCGCCCAGAGAAAAGGCCGAGTTCACTGAGTCAGGAGCCCCTTGGTGGGTTCGTTAGGCTGGCAGTGAGACCAGCTGCTGGCAATACAAGTGACAGGCAAGATTATGAAGTGGCTACGGTAGCTTTCCCATCCCCAGAGTCCCCTTGCTGGGCCTTCCTCTTAATTCCTTGGTCAGGGCTCATCCAGGTGCCTGGTGTTAAAAACCCACTCTCATACAAGGCTCTAATGGCACATGGCTAAGCCTTCATTTAAATAAACACATTCTCGCTCAAGGGTATTTGCACTTTAAGCCTTATTCCTACATGTCCCTTGTTAGAGGGAAGGCGAGGATTAAATAAGAAATAGGGGAGAAGTGTGGGATGGAGACTCCTCTTGAGGACCCTAGACCCGAGAGATCTCCTGTTCTCAGGTCCAGTGCAACTCATCCATAGCTGTGCAATCACCCTTCCCAGGCAGGTCAAGGAGGAGGTGCCGGCTCCCCTGTATTATGTGGACGAGATGCTCATGAGAACCCTTTAGGTGCAGGACCTTGAGAAGCTCTTTGAGAAAAAAGATCTTGGGCATTTTTCTTTTCTTTGGCTCTGACCCACAAATGCACCGCGGGAGGCAGGTTACAGATAAAACACTATGAAAGATGATATTAAAGAAAGGAGTGATAGCTTTGATGTTGACTATTTCAAAGTTTGCAATGTTGAAAGTCACATTGATTTGGATCTCTCCTTAAAGTTTTCTTAACTGTGATAAGTGTTGTCTTTTCTTTCTTCTTCACATTCCACAACAGCACACCCCTATCCCTGGTATGAGCCACTGAATTTTCACATGCCCTCCCAAGAGTCTGCCTCTGGAGACACTGCTTTGGGCAGTCTCTCTTGGTGAAAGCCACTTTCCTGTCATTGAGTTTGACATGGTTCACTGTGAGAGGCACAAAGCTGAGTTCAATGTGATTCGGAGATGATTGGGATCTCGTTGGATTTATAGAGTAGGAGTGAAACGGTTTGCTGTCATCTGCTTTATTTCCTCATCCAGAAAATGAGGAACTCAAAGTTCATGTCTCCATGAGATGACATTTAGACAAAATTAGCCTCAAGCATGTAATTGGGATCTCAAGAGGACACAATTTAAAGTATTTTTGTGATGGTTCCTGTTCAACTCACTGTACAGGGAGTACAGTGTGGGCCACCCAGAAATGACTTTCTGAGCCATTTCTCTCAATATGACATGGGGGTGAAAATTCCTACCACACTAGGATACAATATGAGTAGAGAAGGATGCAAGTGGAAATATATATAGTCTATTAGTGCTACTCATGAGTACTGCTAACTACTAGTAGGTATACTATGATATACATAATTAGCTATGATATTTTGTAAAGTCAGAATTATAATGATAAGAGGGATATATTAGCATGCTCTGTCCAGGCATCCCAAAAGTCACCCCAAAGAAATAGAAAGTTACTGGTTCATTCAATGCACTCCTTACATCAAAAATTTGAATAAAGAATAGATTCAACATAAAGCAAAAATGCTTCTTTGCACCATTTTTCTTGTAACAAACAACTCTTTCTGTACAAACATTCCTCTGTAATTCTGGGGAATGGGAAGCCTCAACATTCTTAGTGAAATAATCTGGTAAATGGAAATAAGTGTCCATTTCCCATTTCTACTAAATCTACACATTCTAACTTAAATGTGTGTAAAATGTTTAAAGGAGCAGTAGGGTATAGACAATGATCAAAACACGTTCTTCCTGGTCTCTTCTTATCCCTGCTAGATACTGTGGGGGGTCGGGGGAGGCGGTGGGAAGGGTGAATAAGGGCCACTGGAGGTACATGACCTAATCCTTAGTACCTGTAAATGCTGTTTTGTAGAGCAAGAGGCACTTTGCAGAGCAGATGAAGTTAACGACCTTGAGATGGGGAGATCCAGGAGTATCTGGGTGAGCCCTGTGTCATCACAAGGGTCTTCTAAGAGGAAAGTAGGAGGAGACAGAAAGAAAAAAGGCCATGTGACCATAGAAGTAGGGGTCAGAGTGATTTGGCTGTAAGCAGAGGACGCCAGCCCAGCCACTTCCTGACGCTGGAAGACACAAGGAACGGATTCTCCCCTGGAGCTCCAGAAGGAATCAGCCATATTGACACATTGACTTTAGCTCAGACTCCTTTTGGACTTTGACTTCCAGAAATGGAAGAGAATGAATTTCTTTGGTTTTAAGTCACTGCGTTTGTAGACATGTGTTAAGTAGTAATAGGAAGCTAAGACAGAGGTTTAAGGAAGCGACAAAACACCCTTCAGACCAAATGCACAGGTAAGTGTTTACAGCCCTGCAGCACTTGCTAGGTATTTCTCATGTCTTACTCCTCTCACTAGCCTGGATTACTGACAAGTTTTGGGGGTAACTAGATTTTCAGCTCCATTACTTGTTTTCAGAAATACCAGGCTCAAAACTGTCCAGAGTAGTCATGCTGAATTGGACCCAGCCCAGCCCAAACAGATGCATCTGGACCTGTCTCGTGAATTCAGAGGGGGGCCTGTAGCCAGCGGTTATTTGCATGTGTGGAACTGTCAAGGAAGAAAGAAGGAAATGTGAAGATGATGTGTGAAGGCCTAGGGCAGGGATGAATGGAGGGACAGGATGGCACCTGTCTCTTCTCAGCCCAGACTAATGAATGCCTTGGGCTGAGTCCAGTGGAGCTCCAGGCAGAGGCTTCCTGGACTTTTCTCAAGAACTCTGAGAGGTGGGGCACAAATGGTCCCACTCTGGGTGACAAAGTATGACAGTGAACTGGGGACAGAGCCATTCTCTCCCCTTCTGCACTGAGTGCAGGACAGCTCCAGCACAATGAGGAAGGAGGAGCAGGCAGCACCATTTGGCCCTTCCAGGAGGACAGACTGGGGATGCCCCTGGTCACTGCTCTCCTATGCCTGTGGGTCCCCCTGGAAGCCATTGAGTGACATCTGCAAAAATCCCAAAGCCAACCTCTTTGGCTTTGCCATTGAGGACCATTTAGGTTTGTAGTTGCCTTGGAACTTTCCTGTAACTGTTGGGGACACAAAGCAAAACATGCTCACTTGGAACGGGGACCAGGAGCCCCAAGTCAGGGCCCCAGATCCCTGTCCTTCCACTTCCCTACACACATCCACCCAGGCCTTCCAGGAAGAGTGAGCAGAGTTAGGAGATATTGATCTCACACATATTTGTGAGCTTTAGAAGCCATCGCCCTAATTGCTCTCAGTTGAGGGACTCTAATAGCCCACATTGCAGACCTCCCCACAACTGAACACTGAAGCATCTAGTTTTGTAAAACTAGCCTGGAACAGCTTTACTCCAGTTACTGGGCCTGTATTACATGAGTGTGAGGTTGCCAAGGAAAATGAGTCAGAGTAATCTCTTTGCTAAGAGATGAAAGGAAAAAAAAAAAAAAGTCTTGTAAACCTTTACTGTTTTAATTACCTGCTTCCAGAACAATAAAAAGGGAGTAAGATCTTCCGCCTAGTGTTGTACATTATTACAGTTCCATAAAGTACGTTGAACTATATCCCCACAATTTAAGACTTAAGCTTTTTCCTTTCATTTGTATTCACCTATTCCAACGATTCGATTTTAGAAGAGTTAAGAATTAAATTTTCCTTTAGTGGTTTTAGTTACAAATATTGGGACCAAAAGCAATTTAAACCTTGCTGCTTTCTTTAAAAAAAAAAAAAAAAGATTTATTTATTTTAGGAGAGAGAGAGAGAATCCTAAGCCGACTGTGCTGAGTGTGGAGCTGGATGCAGGACTTGATCCCATGACCCTGAGATCATGACCGGAGCAGAAAACCAGAGTCAGCCACTCAACTGACTGAGCCACCCAGGCGCCCCAAACCTTGCTGCTTTCTTGAAGACGTGTGTCTTTAAATGCCTCCTGGGAATGATGACTAAAGGTAATGTGTAATTCTGGAACAGAAATAGGACATTATAAGGAAATCTGAATAAAATGTGGACATTAGTTAATAATAATAATGTACTGATATCTGTTCATTAACGGTGACAAGTGTATGTCGCATACATACGTGAGACATAATAACAGGGGAGACGGAATGTGGGTCCAGTGGGAGTCTCTGTGCCATCTTCACAATTTTTCTAACACTAAAATAACCCTAAAATAAGTGGGGTTTTTTGTTTTTGTACATCCATTCTTTTGTTGACTGCATGTTAACCTATGGACTTCAATATAGTCTGTGTGCTGAATGGTGAACCTGCTCCTACACTCTTCCCTGAGCTTCGTGCTTGTGCATCCAGCATCTTACTTGATAGCTCAACTTGACAGAATATCCGAAGCCCCTCAAACCTAATTGGCCATATACACAACTCTTGATTCCCACGAGAGTTCGGGCTGCTGGGTAGAGAAGACCTGTTATTGTATCAACATTTGATTGCATCGACACAGCTCCTCAGCCCTGTGTTCCCAGGACTAAACCAGCTAAATATAGAAACACCGGTAACAGATAATGTACTTCCAAATAAGAGGTGTGGGAGGTACGTGGTGTTGAAAGTTGACTGAAATTAGGAACTATGCATATGCTTTATGGATTAATAATAACAGTTATGAGTGCTTCTTTGTACCAGGTACTCTCCAAAATACTTTTATATGTTTTATATCATTTAATCCTTGCAGTCACAGTAAAGGTAGATATTTTGAGCCCATTTTTAATATCAGAAGATGGAGAAATACAGAGGCTAAATAGCTTTCCCAAGGTCACAGAGCCTGAAAGACAGGGCTAAGATTTGAACTCAGGCAGCCAAGTATGTTCTAGGGACAGACTCATGTTCCTACTCTAATACCTCACATTCTATCACTAGATTCTGTGCCCTTTAACATAAAGGGTGTATAGCAACCTCATGTTAGAGGCATAGGAAACAAAATGAATGAAATGAGTTCCAGTAGACATAAACATTTTGGGAACATTTTTTAAAATGAACATTTAGGGGCGCCTGAGTGGCTCAGTCGGCTAAGGATCTGCCTTTGACTCAGGTCATGATCCTAGGACCATGGGATCAGCCCCACGCAGGGCTTCCTTCCGTGGGGAATCTGCTTCTGCCTGTCCCACTGCTGCTCCCCCTGCTTGTGCGCTCAAGTGCTTTCTCTCTGTCAGATAAATAAGTAAAATCTTAATTAAAAAAAAAAAAGAATATTTAGAAATTAGATTTGAAAATAAGGACATCAGTTGAATGCTGCTTCTGCAAGTAGGACGCAGATTAACTCAGAGAGTGAGCCAATGGGAAGGCTTAACTAAAATATGTAGCTACTGCCTTCCCTCTTTGACACATGGCGTTATGAGAAATTGTTCCCCAATGACTGCGAACTTCTCAAGACTTTCCTTTGAATGACTTGGTCTATGCTCAGCTGATCAGAACACTGGGGTTCAGACCCTCCGGCATGGCACATACACCCATGTCTGTGCTCTCGATCATATACCCATGAGCCATGTGGCTTATCTGTTCTCCCCACTAACACAGAGACGTGATCTACTGGACACTGAATTTAAAAAGTTAATTGTGTACTAGCTTCAAGCAATACAAACACTGCTATGGAAGAGAAAATGGGAAATCCAAGTCAGCTGTGAAAAAGCACTCTTTTCCATAAATACTTTATGGAACCCATTATTTTCAGAAAATACCCAGTTTCTGTAAAAAAATTTTTTAATGAAAATATCTTTTTTTCAAACATATTGCATTATTTGGGCCAAAAATAAAAGTTAAAAACTTCCCAAAGATCCCTGTTTTCATTAAAAAATTTTCAAACACACGAGGCTGGATATATTTGGTAGTTTTTAAAGACAGGTTTTTACAGAGTATTATGTACAACTCTCCTGAAACATTTCCTCTACTCAGTTCATGCCAACACACTTACTGCTAAAAAAAAAAAACTGTTAAAAAACATGCTTATTAAACAATAACATTTATGCAGAACTGTGTAAGGACCCCTAGTTTTGACTAAAAAATCCCCTTGCTCTTGCCTTTGACTATAGTACTTATCGTATTTTTTCACTTTTAAATAAAGGGACATATTTTTTACCAAGTTAACCAATCCATGAGTAATGGTCATCTAAGCATTCTTCTTATCTTTCCATGTTTTCCATTGAGCAGTGTGTAAAAAAGCAATAAATGTAATGCTGTTAGATAAAAGCAGAGCAAAGGAACAGTATCAGCTGATGTTTTGAAAGTTCCCAGTTTTCTGTGGGGTCACGATAAGGCAAAGAGGTCATCTCTTGTGTGTAATTATGACTTTGCATTGAAGATGGACTGGGAAATAGAGCCAAATATTTTAAATAGAAACAAGCCCAGGTTCCACGGAGATATCTTTTATATAATATTAGCCTACGTGAGTTTATCTGCTTAGAGACTAAATGAGAAGACCATTTCACTCTTTGCTGAAGACACTGAAAACATTTCCTTTTAAAGGCAGAATCTCAGTAAAGAACAATTCATGTGCCTAGAAGCCTAAACAAAATCGTTTCATGGTGAAAGTCACCCAATAAGTGTACATTTTGTTCAGGAAATGTAATTTCTGTGAGAAGAAGGGGCGCCCACCGTGGCTGTTCACGTGGTTGCAGAACTTGCCTGCCAGCCAGCAGAAATTCTGAAGCTACGAAAAACTGTCTGCCTGGCTAGGCATGCTTTTCAAAAAAGAACAGACAAAGTACTTACATCTCAGAGTTCTACCGTGAGGCTCTCTTTTGCACTTTGCAGACCCCTGCCTGATTCTTCCCTCTGGCTTGACAGCTGTTTTAATCTGGAAGGCAGGATGGAATGTGTGGTCTTGCACTTGCTGTTCTTTTCCGTTTTCAGAGGGCCAGTGGCCCTGGTTGTTCTCATGGCAACCAGGAGGAAGCTGCCGGCCCACCAGCTTCATTAACCACACAGCAGGACAGAACCTGCCTCGGTGAGTGCTGGCCGCTCTGGGGGTTGGACAATGGAAAGTTTCCAGAAGAAACTAGGCAGGTTGCTGCTGTATGCTGACCCTGAAGGGCTGACAATAGTGGGAGAAGTTCTACTTAGCAGGAAATGGAATGGGCTAAGTTTAGAGCAGAGATTCCTAGATGCTTTTGTTTTCATAGTTTGTTTCATTCTTTTGGGCTTGAGGGATTGTTATGTATGTAGATGCTTGAACTAGGGGAAAAAACCCTCTTGTGGTTGTATCAAAGAGCAGATGAACACATTTCAACTCCAAAGATGTTGTCCTGTTCTCTCTCTCTTTTTTCAAGCACTTTTAAAAATGTTTAGAGCCACAAAGCAAATAAACATGTAAGAAATATTCTGTGTACCTTAACTGAGAAGGGTCAGTAAATACTGGAGAAATCAGGTGGTGGTTGATAGAGGAAGGTCTCACTAATTAAAAACACTAGGGAAAATCAGTTGATTTGTGTTACCCTGATATAGATTATCCACTATTTTAACAAAGAGAGTCCCTCTTGAATGAATTAGGGAAAATCATTCTGTTTATTTATTATTTACCTAGGGAACCCTTACCACATGCGTGTGCTATGCCAAGAGCTGTAAGGGACAAAAGGAATTAATGACATAGTTCTTATCTTCAAGCTATAATATGGAAGGGGTATTTATCTCAGTTGATGGTGAGAAATGTTTGAAGGGAAGTACGAAGAAAACACACGGGAGTTGCAGGAAGGGTAGAGCTACATGTTGGCGGGAAGATTGGACACGTCTTTGTAGAGGGGTAGCATCCGATCTGGAGTGTGAGATGTAAGGGGAAAGGGCAATAATGTCTCATGGAGTGAGTCTTTGGCCAATAGAGAATGTGAGCTGATGGATGAAGCCTTCCTCCTTTCTCACCCCATTCAGTCCGGACACCCAGGTCATCTGAAGTCTTAGTCCACAGGACGAAGCAACTCAAGCAATTAGGAATGTTGCTAGAGCAAAGGTTTGGAGATGGCAGAGTACTAAGCCTATTCAGCTCTTTGAAAGCCAGTGAACCACAGCCAGGAGCAAGGGAATTGAGATTAGAGAGAATCCACTATTCCCAGTGGTTAGTTTTGGCAAAGCAAACATAAATGCTACCATATGAGAATAGTGGAACATGGGCTTTGGCTCAAATCTTGATTCTACTACCTTTTTGAACATTACTATTCAAAATTCGTGAGCCTCGATTTCCTAATCTATAAACAGGATAGCAATACTTCATTGAAAGGTTGAGGTAGGGATTCAATGAGATGACATGTGTGGGCAGAGCCCCTGAGAATAGAGGAAGGGAAAGCTGACCAAGCATTCGCCAGCTGTCCCAAATTTCCAGAGGAACAGTGGCTAGTACAGGAATTTGACACACTGACCTTCTATTCCAGGGCCTGCTTCCACTAAAATACCCAACGTACAGAGTCTACAACTACCATGGCAGCTGCGGCTCCAGACAGGATTTAAGTTTGACTGATCACATCTCCTTGATCTGGAACTAAGTCACATGGAGAGAGGACCACAGTGTTTAGTTTAGGAGTTGACTTTGGTGGGGAGTGAGAAGAAAGTTCTGGGCATCTTTCTTGCGGTCACGGGCCTTGGCCGAACTGGCCTCGTCTGGGAGCAAGCACTGTGGGGGCACAGCTTTCTGGTCGACTTGCTTCCTGGTCGTAGCAGATATGTCATGGCTTGGAGCTGAGGTCTGTGGTCCTGGCTTCCGGCTGGAGAAGGTGACCTCTTACTTCAGCAACTTCCTGATTGTGGAAGAGGCAGCAGCTCCCACCATAGCTCAGTCCCCCGGGGACTTTCTGAGCTCAGCCTACAGTCAGTTCAGCCATCTCCATGATTCAAGAACTCTCTGTATGTCTTCAGAAACTCCTTTCTATTTAGATCAGTTAGAGTGGACTCTGTCCTCTGCAACCAAGCTGAACCCTGAATGACGCGCCAGGGACAAGTTCTAGCCAATGCCAGCTGAGTGGTGGCTTCTAGCACTGCCTCCTCTGCTGCTTCTTCCTGTGTGAACACAGAGATTGCAGGAATGTGGAGCAGCCCAGTACCTTGAGGACATTGCTACATCCCCACAGCTGCTCTGTACTGCCCTGTCTGCTGGAGAAAGAGACCATTATCTGCTCATAGACATTTTATGGCCAAGAGAAACTACCTGAAGCTTTTCTTTCTTTTCATTTTTCTTCCCTTGTCTTCTCTTCTCTCCTCTCCTCTCTTCTCTTCTTTTTTCTTTTCCACAAGAGCAATGCAGACTGCTGAGAGCACATGCAGATGATACTCAGTGCATACTGATACACACCTCTCCAACTTATCCTGCAGAAATAAAGCCAATTATAATTCTGCATGGAGGCAAATCGTGCTTTGTTTTCAAACTTTAGCAACTGCTTTGATTGTTAATTAATATGTCGGTTACCCAAACTCTTTTAAAGCAAAGCCTCAAACACCACTCTTTCCAATAGCCTTTCTCCAGGTATTATCATCCGAAGTCTCTCTTACCACTTGCTAACCACCTCCAAATCAACACCAGTATCTTCTGTTAGCGTTTACATCGTCCTGGGCAACTTCAGGATGCATCTCAGGTCCTCCCTTTCCATCCCAGCTCCTTCTGTGCCAACCTGAACATTCCTCAGTTCACTGCAGGATACCCAGTCTCCTGTCCTCACCTGGGAGCTCTGATTGTGCTCTAGACCTTGACATCGGCGGGTGACCCTGTTCCACGTTCAAGCTGCCAATGTTGCCTTTGTGTTCTTTCTTTCCCTCACTCCTGCTCTGCTTTATCCTCACAGAAACATCTGTGCGGGCTTCACTTTATCTACTCCACCCACTCTTGACTCTGATCAGCTGTTTCCACGCTGCCCTCCCCACCATGCTGATGACTCCCCACCCAGGAGGATGCACACGCCATACCATCCAGCCCAGGATTGCCGCCTCCCTCTCCCCGCCCCCGCCAGTCTGCCTTCTCAGCTCCTGCTCGAGGGTGCAGGTACTCACGGAGAAAATGTGAAGAGCCAGAAGTTCATAATGCTCACTTCAAATGGACACCTGCACCAACTGGTCATCCTTCCCGTCGGCTCTTGCCCAATGGCTTTCTTTGATGACCCTCCTCTACTGGGACTGAACGTTCATGTTTCAACCACAGCACCCTTGTTCTTGGAAGGGGTCCTTGCATCTTATTTTCTTGAGAGGAACCAGTCAGCTGCTCTGGGTTTTCTCATCACCCTGCTCACAAAAACACATGTCTTTAAGAATTTTTTTTTAAAAGGCTTTATTTATTCATTTAACAGAGAGGGAGAGTAGAAGTAGGGAGAGCAGCAGGAAGAGTGGGAGGGAGAAGCAAGCTCTCGGCTGAGCCAGGAGCTAGATGTGGGACTCAATCCCAGGACCCTGGGATCACGACCCAAGCGGAAGGCAGCTGCTTAACAAACGGAGCCACCCAGGCATCCCCCAAAACACACATCTTAAACTACAAACGTTTTGGAGCACCAAAACACCTCTTTGGATTCTTTCAGCCATACTTGTTTTCTGCTCCAGTAACCACAATGGTAAGCGGTGCGGCCTGGGTCCAAGCAGTTGCGCATGAAGGTGAACCGCAAGCACCTCTTGCCTTCTATAAGGCTTCTCTGTTTGTACTATGGCTCAGGACTAGGCGGACGACCCCTGGCATCCTCATAAACACAACCTGGAAATGCTGGGAAGTGAATGCCTCATGGAGTATTCTCTGACCAAGGGAGGATGCAAGCTGATCCTCTGCCTGCTTTCTCACCGTGTGGTGTGAGACGCGTGTCCCATGGCCTCTTAGGTAGCTTGTGTGGGCAAACAATGCAAGTAAGAGAACTTCCCAGTGCTTTACTCTTCTTCACTGCTGCTTCTTGGGATCACCATCCCCAGCAAAATATTTGCAGATGTATATTTTTGTCATGTTCATCTCTCTGGGGAAATCAGGCTAAGACACATCCTTTGTTCTTCTTTCCAGATTCTAAAATACTCTTCCTCCTTTGAACTAAAAACTAGCCCTTCCTCTTTCCTGAGAGGGTTTTCTTCTATATCAATATCTTTACCTCCTCCAATAAGTAAAAGCTTAATAGCTTTAAGGGATGTATCCTGAGAGTTTAAAAAAAAAACAAAAAACACTTTTTTGAGGACCTCTCTTGTATATATTTGTCTCCATAAAATTAGAATACCTGAAATATCAAAGTGATGTTCTGAGACCCTTAAATGGTTTTATAAGGTACTCTTTCTAGGCCTTAATCTACTTATGCTCTGTGTTGTTCTTGACTATAGGCCAACCCTTCCTCAGTTCTCTGTTTTCATCCATTATTCTGTGATTTTTTCCTCTGGCGTTTACTTATTAATTACATCATTTCTTTCTCTCCCTATGGCTCTTTTTTTTTCTTTTTCCTCTCAGCACTAAAGCTCATTGTTTGTTTCTGATCTTCTTTTACATTTCTTCTTTATGAATTCCAATCCTCTGTTTCAATTATCCTTAGTTTACCCCCACATGGGGAACAAGCTCAGCACAGCGTAATTCAACTCAATACAGGAGGGCCATCTTCTTAATACTGGGTAATCCGCCCTCAGCCAGAATGCCTCCAGAAATGAAGGTCTTACCCTCTTTACATGGCAGCTTTTTTCATTTCTGGATAGCTCTTTTGTGTAAAGTGGTTTGTTATATATGGTTGAATCTGTCTTTTGGTAATTTGGGGACATTGACTCTTTTTTTGTCCTCCAAAGAAACATTGAAAAAAAAATCTTCCTTCTTCTTTTTTATAGTCCTTAGCAATACTCTGTTCTCTCATTCTTATCTCCTCTTAGTCCCTAGGACCCCAAACCACAGAAGCATTTTTGATTTTTCCTTCTCCTTTGGTGCATACAGCAAATGGGTCACCACATACTGCAACGTTGTTGTTTTTTTTTAATATTTTATTTATTTATTTGACACAGAGAGATCACAAGTAGGCAGAGAAGCAGGCAGAGAGAGAGAGAGGGGGAAGCAGGCTCCCACTGAGCAGAGAGCCTGATGCGGGACTCGATCCCAGGACCCCAGGATCAAGACCTGAGCCGAAGGCAGTGTGCAAGCCTTGATTTGAAATTCCTTTTCCAGAAGGAACTATGAGGGTGTGCAACAAAGATTGGGGCCCCAGCGCCCAAGTGAGGGCGCCTATGGAACTCACTATGGAGGGCTGCCCCACTCAGGGCTACCATCCTTCACTATGTCCCACATTTCCAGTTAGTCTTGTGTATCTAGTCAAATACCCACTTCCTAGTATCTACTAAGCTATCTTTTTTGTTAAAAAAAAAAAAGGAAAACACAATTTTGGACAAGTCACACACACACACACACACACACACACACACTTTTTTTTTTTTTTTTAATTTTTTATACAAGTGGGAGTTTAATGATCTGCAATGTTCTGGGTTTGCTATTTCCTCCCCCAGTACATTTTAAGGATTTATAACAGAGAACCAAGTCACAGGTTTGAAGGCTACA
The DNA here is from genome assembly GCF_020171115.1 of Neogale vison. NCBI lineage: Eukaryota > Metazoa > Chordata > Mammalia > Carnivora > Mustelidae > Neogale > Neogale vison. The sequence goes on along the minus strand of NC_058096.1, from coordinate 11,920,639 downwards.
TGTAGAAATAGCCTTCTAAACTATCTGGACCGTGAACATCCCCTGACCTGCTTAGACCCCTGAATAGCTAAGCTGCCAACCTTCTCCATCTTCAACCTCCCTGCGGCCACCCACGTCCACCACCTGGCCAGGTACTCCACCTACTGGTGAACTTGATTCTCACAAACTAAGACCTTGAACCCAGCTGTCCCAGTGCTTGACTAACACATAGCTCGAAAGACTGTTATTTTAGAGGGGTCGCTCACACTCCCTTTCTCCTATCACTACTAGAAGTTGCAGACTATTGACAAAAAAAATAATGTCTGTTAGAGATACTATCCATGAATCAATAAGAGATTAACTTATTTATAAACCAGGCACTGATAGGGGGAAAGCAGTAACAAGACCCAGCTTCTTATCTTGGTAGGAGGGAAGCCCAACTAGTCAAGAGAGTGGCAAGAAAGGCCATCTGCATTCCTTATTCGACCTTGTCCTACTTCTACTTGGAGCCTTCAAATCTGTGATTTGGTTCTCTGTTATAATATCCTTAAAATATATTGGGGAGGAAATAGCAAACCCAGAACATTGCAGATTAAACTACCACTTATATATAAAAAAAAAATTTGTGTGTGTGTGACTTTTCCAAAATTATGTTTTTTTTGTTTTTTAACAAACCCTTGGAATCCTACTAACATTAGATGACAAAATGGTTGGTTAGTCAGAAATGAAATGTAGGGTCCGGGTTTCTTGAAAAACCCGGATTTTTTAAAAAATCCATTCTTTGGTATTTTAAACCACCTCGCAAAAGTAGGCAATGCTGCAAATGTGTTCAACTGGCTGATACATTTACAATGACAATAATAAATTTTCTAATGAAAAGGATGGTATCATAGTAAAATTAGCACAGAAAAGCCACACCCTTACTGTGTCAAAAACATAAAATATTATATCTACATAATGTTCCTGATTTTAGCAACTGAACCGTAAGCCTGTGCATTGCAGTTTGTCAATGTTTGAAAAACATGATGTAAAAGTACTATGGAGTTAAAGAACTGCTTTTTTAAAACTAAGAAGTCAAAATAACTTGTAAAAGATGAGCATAAAAGAACATCTTATTGCAAAGCGTGCTGGATCTCTAAGGAATCTCTGTTTCACTGTTTCTGATTTCTGTGGCATCTTACCAGAAAACGTGCCTCCAGATAGATAAAGAACACATCATCTGGGGCATATTTGCAGCATCAAGTTTGCAGTTTCTGTCTCTTGATCAACTGATTTTTATTGAACACCCATGATGCACACGCATTTCAGAGTGTGGGAGTGCGGCAGAGAGAAAGAAGGCAAAACACACCCCATACAGCTTCAGTTTGGTGGAGGCAGTTGGGGGGAGGATGTACACAGATGAAATGATTAAATGAAATGGTTGATAGAGCAATTCGACTCACATTTGTTCGTTTTTTGATGAACACATTGTGAACTCTTGTCCTTTCATTATTATGGTTTTCTGTTATTTTTTCTTTTTCATTACCCTCCAAGATTGATCAGCCTTTCCTTCCCTGCATTACTAAAAATTTTGGAATTTGTTAGGCATAGATTTGCCAAATTGAGAGCATTTGCCTTTGTAAGCAGGTGTAGCTATTTCTCTAACAGCAACCAATAACAATAACAACATCGTGTAAAGCACATAAGAAGTGTCAGGTCGTTTTAAACACTTAATGCACGTTGCTCATATAATCCTATCAACAACACTTTGAGGTAGGTTCTGTTACTACTCTTAAAAAAAAACAATGCTGTGTTTGTACACAGATGATCTAAACTTCCTACTCCTGTTCTCTACTGTCTCTCTTACAGAGGTTTGTCAGAAGTAGTTAATTCTCTGTGACAGCTTGGTTCACACGATTCTCTGGCCACCCACCTCCTAACTCAAGGCCTGTCTTTCAAGGCCCTGCCTTTTTTAGAGAGAAAACTCCCAAGTGGCCTCCCAAGCCAAAAATGTCACCATCGGTGAGGATCTACAAAAACACACTTAGATTAGAAACATATTTATTTTGAACCAAATTTCATGTGATTTAAATGTTATTGGCTATGGGTGTGGTGAAAAAATAATGAATACTGTTTTTCTGAAAATAAATAAATTGGAAAAAAAAATGTTATTGGCTATATTTGGCAACATAGTGACTGCTAAGGTTACAGCCCTCTTTACGGCTGCTGTCTTTTGAAGTCAGGATCAGCCCGGTGGTTGACGTGCATGGTGGAACCTTCTGCATTAGATCATTTTCTAATTTTTGTAACTTTCAAGGGAGGAGACACATGGGATTACAACCAAATGTGATAAAGTTCTCCATCTTGTCCACTGGATTGATCTGGATTCCTACTTTGCCGTTACGACCTACAAAAAAAATTAGGGGAGCATTCTGAAAGAGATTTCATCAAATTCTTCTATTATTCTTCTAATTTTTCAGATATGGAAACTAGAGAAAAGGGAGTACCTTGTCCAGGTTCTTTAATGCTGGTGAATTGTGGAGCTCAGATTGGATCCCAGGCAGCCTAGCTCCAGAGCCCTTCCCAATCTGATGTTATAAGGATATGTTCATATTTTCTTCTAAACATTTTATTTCATTTTTAAAGATTTTATTTGACAGAGAGAGTCACAGCGAGAGAGGGAACACAAGCAGGGCGAGTGGGAGAGGGAGAAGTAGGCTTCCTGCTGAGCAGGGAGCCACCCAATGTGGGGCTTGATCCCAGGACCCTGGGATCATGACCTGAGCTGAAGGCTTACCAACTGAGCCACCCAGGCACCCTCTTCTGAACATTTTAAAGTTTTGCTTTCCACATTTGAGGTTTTAATATATCTATAACTAATTTTGGATGAATGTAATATAGGTCTCCATTGTTAAAAATTGATATATATTTGACATATAATGTTACATTAGTTTCAGGTGCACAACATAATGACTATTTGTATGTATTGCAGAATGATCTCCACAATAAGTGTAGTTAATATCCATGACTAAACAAAAATTTTTTTTCTTATGAGAATTTTTAAGATTTACTCTTACAAACTTTACAATGTGCAATACAGTATTTTAACTCTAGTCACCATGTTGTACATCACATCCCTATGACTTATTTTAAAACTAGAAGCTTGTATCTTTCAATCCCCTTCACCAATTTCATCCACCCCACACTCCATCTCAGTCAGCACCAATTTGTTCCATCTCTGAGATCAGTTTTGTTTTTGCTTTTTTAGATCCCACATTTAAGGGGGGGGAGATCATATGATATTTGTCTTTCTCTGATTTATTTCACTTAGCATAAGGCTTTCAAGGTCCATCCATGTCACTGTAAGAAGCAAGATTTTATTCTTTTCTATGGTTCAATGGTATTCCATTGCACATATATATGTCATGGCTTCTTTCTCCATCCATCTGTCGATGGACACTTAGTTTGTTTCCATATCTTGGATATTATAAATAATGCTGCAATGAACACGGGGATGCAGATATATTTTTGTGTTAGTGTTTTAATTTTCTTTGGATAAATACATAAGAAGTGGAATTACTGGATAATAAGATATTTCTATTTTTCATTTTTTGAGGAATCTCTATACTATTTCCTTAGTGGCTGCATCAATTTGCATTCCAAACAACAAGACACAAGGGCTCCCTTTTCCCTACATCTTTGTCAACATTTGTTATTTCTTGTCTCTTTGATAATAGTCATTCTGACAGGCATGAGGTGATACTGTGATTTTGAATTACATTTCCCTGATGATTAGTGATGTTGAGCATCTTTTCATGTATGTTTTGGCCACCTGTATGTCTCTGGAAAAATATCTACTTAGATCTTCTGCTCATTTAAAAATTGGATTTTTTTTTAAGCTACTGAGTTGTATGAGTTCATTATATATTTTGGAGATTAACTTCTTTCCAGATACATAATTTGCAAATATTTTCTCCCATCTAGAAGCCAGCCTTTTCATTTTGTTTTGATTACTATAGCCTTGTAATAGAGTTTGAAATCAGGGAGTGTGATGTCTCTATAGCTTTTTCCTTCTTTATCTAAGTCTCCATGTTTATAGGCATACCTCATTTTATTTTTTTTCCATTGGCATACCTCATTTTAGTGTGCTTTGCAGATATTGCATTTTTTACAAATCAAGTGTTTGTGGCAACCCTGTGTTTCGTAAATCTATTGGCACCACTTTTTCCAGAAGCATTTTCTCACTTCATATCTCTGTGTCACATGTTGGTAAATCTCAATTTTTTTTTCATTTCAAATTTTCAATTTTTTTTCATTATTGTTATATTTGTTATGGCAATCTTTGATCAGTAATCTCTGGTGTTACCTCTGTAACTGTTCTGAGGTGGTCACAATCTGTACTCATTTGAGACCAGGGAACTTAGTTGTATAAATGTTGTGTATTCTGACTGTCCCACCTACTGGCAGTTCCTTGCCCTCCTCCCTTTCCTTGGGCCTATTCACTGAGACACAATGTTGACATTAGGCCAATTAATAACCCTGCCATTGCCTCTAAGTGTTCAAACAGAAGGAAGAGTCACACATCTCTCACTTCAAATAAAAAACCAGAATGATCAAAGGTAATGAGGAAGGCATGTCAAAAGCCCAGACAGGTCGAAAGTTAGGGCTTTTGTGTCTGTTAGCCAAGTGGTGAATACAAAGAAAAAGTTCTTGGAGGAAATTCAAAGTGCTACTTCAGTGAAGACACGATGATTTAAAAAAGCAAAAGAGTCCTATTGCTGATGAGGAAGTCAGAATGGTCTGGATAGAAGATACAGCCAGCCATAATGTTCCCTTAAACCAAAGCCTGATCCAGAGCAAGGCCCCAACTCGCTTCAGTTCTGTGAAGGCTGAGTGAGGTAAGGAAGCTGCAGAAGGAAAACCTGAAGCTAGTGGAGGTGGGTTCATGAAGTTCAAGGAAAGAAGCCATCTCCATGCCATCAAGTGCTAGGGGAAGCAGCCAGTGCTGATGTAGAGGCTGCAGCAAGACCTCCAGTCTAGCACAGATCACCAAGGAAGGCGGCTACGCCAAACAGATTTTCAACGTAAACAAAACCATCTTACAATGGAAGAAGATTCTATTTAGGACTTGCAAGCAATGGACAGGCTGCCTCTTTTGCTAGGGGCTAATGCAGCTAGTGACTTTCAGTCAAAGTCAATGCTCACTTACATTCTGAAATTTCTACAGCCCTTAAGGATTATGCTATATATACTCTCCCTGTGCTCTCTGAATGGAACAACAAAGCCTGGATGACAGCTCATCTGCCTACAACGTGGCTTACTGACTAGTTGAAGCCCACTGTTAAGAAAAGATGCTTTTCAAAATGTTACTTGCTCATTGACAGGGCACCTGGCCACCCTACATCTCTGCAGGAGATGGACAATGAATGTCGTTTTCATGCCTGCTAAAACAACCTCCATTCTCCAGAACACGGATCAACGTGTAATTTTGACCTTCAAATCCTCTTCTTCAGCTATAGCTTCCATAGACTGATTCCTCCGATGGATCTGAGCAAAGTAAATTGAAAACCTTCTGGAAAGCATTCACCGTGCTAGATGCCATTAAGAACCCATTCATGATTCATGGAAAGAAGTCAGAATATCCACATGCAGGAGTTGGGAAGAAGCTGATTCCCACCCTCACGGATGACTTGGAGGGTTTGAAGGCTTCCGTGGAGGAAGTGCCTGCAGATGTGGTCGGAAAACGGAAAGAACCAGACTAGAAGCGGAGCTTGAAGATGGGACTGGATTGCTGCCAGCTCATGACAGACCTTGACCAGATGAGGACTTGCTTCTTATGGACGAGCAAAGAAAGTGGTTTCCTGAGATGGACTCTACTCCTGAAGATGCTGCAAAGACTGTTGAAATGACCACCAAAGGTCGAGAATATTATACAAACTGAGTTGATAAAGCAGCGGCAGGGTTTGAAAGGATTGACTCCAACTTTGAAAGAAGCTCTGTGGCTAGAGTGATTTCAAACAGATCACATGTTGTTCAGGAAAGGAACAGTCAATGGAGGTGGCCAACTAGATTGTTGCCTTATTTTAAGAAATTGTTACAACTACCCCAACCTTCAAGCAACCACCATGGACATCAAGGAAAGACCCTCCAGCAAAAAGATGATTCACTGAAAGCTTAGATGATAGAATTTTTAAAAATTTTTAAAATATATATATTATTTGTTTGAGAGAGAGGGAGTGAGAGCATGAGTGGTGGGTAGGGCAGAGGGAGAAGCAGACCACCAGCTGAGCTGGCATCCCCATGCAGGACCTGGAAACCATGACTTGAGCCAAAGTCAGATGCTTAACCCACTGAGCCACCCAGACGCCCCAGCCCTGCCACAGTCTTGAGGGCCTGAGGGAGGGCAAATGGAGAAGCCCAGGTCCCACGGCTGGGGGAATCATGGTGACCACAGGGCCCACACCAGCTTCCCTGTGGCTGCCGTGACCTCTTGCAGACCCGCCCAGGCTCCCTGAGCACCCAACTCAGGCATCACCACCTCACTCTGTTGGACCAGCCCAGGCCAGCCTGGCTGTGCCTCCCGCGCCCCCACCAGCCAGCTGGAACCCCGCACACCTGCCTCACCATGAATGGCTCCTCTCGCCACCCAGGAGCTCCGCTGGGTCAGGAGGAAAATCCCGGCTGTGGGCAAACCGGCATGTGGGGTCCGCCGGGCGCAGGCACGAAGTATTAACCCAGCGTCGGGGCAGGACCTCCCGCCACCTGTGTTCCGCAGGTTCTCCTGATGAACAATCAAACTCCACGTTTGAGAAACGGAGGCACAGAAAGGGTAGGTGACCTGGCCAACGGCACACGGCCAGCCTGGGGTGGTGGCGGGAGTCAGACCCTTCCCTATCAGGTTGTGCGGGGTCAGCGGTGAGGACGCTGGTCCAGCCACGGAGCGAGACCCGACGTGGGAGTGACCACACGCAGCACAAAGGTAAGAGGCTTCCGAAGGTGAAGGGGCGGGAAGCGTCCACTCTGGCAGCCCTCCCGGCCTCCGGAGTGCAGCCCCCCAGGTCCTGGGCTGGGGCTCCAGGGTCAGCAGTGGAGGAGGACTTCAGCCTCAGCCCCAGAGCCGCTGCCCAGGAGCTTCTGTTGTGGGTCGGGCCTGTCAGAGGCCACGGCCAGGAGGTCCCTCCCGAAGAAAGGTGGGGGGGCAGCCCCGCTACCCCCTCCAAGCTGGCCTTGAGCTCTCCTCATCCCCATTCTCTCCGTCCTCCTCCTCTCCACCTCTCCGCTTCCTTTTTCTTATCTGACCTCCCCCTGGCCAGGACTTGAGCTCCGGGCGCCCGCAGGCCTCTTCCCCGAACACATCCGCCGAACAGACTCCCGTCTGCGGGTCCTTCTCCAAATTCACGCAGGGCCCTTCTCTGGCCTGCCCTGTGCCCCACGCTACGGACTCCCCTTCCCGAGCTTGGTGCAGCTCCTCCAGGGGTAAATGGGGGCCCAGCTTTGCCTCCAGGATGACAGCTCAGATACCACATTCCCCTCCGGCCTCCAGGGCCCAAGCCCCCAGGGCTGGAAATAGCTTCCAGGGTGGACGGCTAGCAGCTGAGGGTCTCCCCAGACTCACTCTCCCCGCCCCACCCCTGCCGGCAGCTCCAGACCCCACTTTCCGCATACTCTTCCTCTGACCGCGAGCGAGGAGAGGTTTCTTGTTGGACTGTCTCATCCATCAGCCCCCTCTTCAGTGTCTCTGTGAGTTAGGGATCTTCTGTGTCAGCATGATTTTCTTTCTGTCTTTAAAAAAAAAAATGTCGCAGCTTTATTTTATTCTATCCTCTGGTTCTGACCTACCAGCTGAGAGTCCCCGTGTCTGCTTTGTCTTTCATGGACTTGCGTGTTTGCCATCAAGGGAAAGTTGTTCACTGGGTCAAATTTAGAAACATCTAAACAACACACAATGTCTTAAGACAAAAAGCTTTTAAAAATATCAAAATCTAAAAATTGGTTCCAAATGTAAACTTTCTTAATCTATAAATTTAGGGATAATCTAACGCAAATATTATGAAGTTGGAATGGGGTGCTGTTGTTTAGGATTTTTTAAAATGTTTTTTAAAAACGAGTCAAAGGGGGCACCTGGGTGGCTCAGTGGGTTAAAGCCTCTGCCTTCGGCTCAGGTCATGATCCCAGGGTCCTGGGATCGAGCCCCACGTCGGGCTCTATGCTCTGCAGGGAGCCTGCTTCCTCCTCCTCTCTCTCTCTGCCTGCCTCTCTGCCTACTTGTGATTTCTCTGTGTCAAATAAATAAAATCTTAAAAAAAAAAAAAACGAGTCAAAGTTTGTTCAGGTAACTATTAAATTAGTCCTGCAGACGTCTCTTGCCCGCTCACATGTTTCAGTATGGTCCCTAGAAAAGTCGCTGCTGGGCAGAAGCGGTCTTCACTGCTGTGACCACATCCACGCCAGATTTCAGTGACCACTCCAGTCATGGTGGTCCTCTTCTTTAGGTCAAAATACAAGAATTATACCATTTAATTCTAGAGGATTGGCTGATGTGGATGCAGAGAACACATGCAGATGGTCGTGAATGTTGGGGACCCCGCTGCCGGGAGCCGAGTCACACCTGCAGGTGACCCTCGATCCTGGAGCCCTCACGGTGTGATCTTCTTCCTTCCTGGTGGGCCCAATGACCCCGGGGTCCCCCTGATACTTCCCGACCCCTGTGGGTGGCCGGTGGAGCAGCGCAAGCAAGAGGGCCCCTTGGGAAAGGCGGGTTGTTGGATTTGATGTTGGCCAGCAGGTGTGTGCGGGGATCACTTCTTAGCTCCTCGAGCTTTCTCTTGGTCAGCAGGCGGCCACCCAGCCTTCCGGAGCTCTCTTCTCAGGAGAGGACCTCCCAGGGACAGTGGCAGGTGCTTCTCTCCAGCTCTCTGCCCAGGTCTTTGACCATTTTCCCATAGAGGTTGCGAATCTGACCCATGTAGCTCATGGATCTGCACAGGCTGGCCAGTTTCTTATTGATTGCCAAGCGGGGCATTTCCTTTTCAGACCATCTTCTCTGAAGTTGCAAGATGTGTTCTTGATGCAATTCAGAAAGCATTTGAAGCTTCAGCCACGGAATCTGACTTTTAAGCTGTTAATTTTCATGCAGAATTTTTTTCTTGAGAGCATATTTCCAAAACAAGACCACTAATCTAGCATACCACACTGGGAAGTTTGGCTAACATGCGCACCTCTGTATTCTGAACCCATGGGGCCAGTAAGCGAAGTTTTGACAAAGAAATCATAGTATGTACATAGACAGGGGGGAGTGCCAGTAAAAATGAGGGAAATAGCAAATTGATCATGAAGTAAAGATCCCTTTATTCTCTCCTCATTTTCTTTCCTATCTTGCTCAGATTTCTAGTAATTTCCATAGGAAAGTGGTGCTTGATTACATTTTCTTCAATTTACCAAAGTACAACATTTAACAGGGAAAGAAGATGATTAGGACTTTTTCTAGGAGAGATTAGACGTAATTCAGCTTAAAAGTGAGATGGCATTGGGGTGCCTGGGTGGCGCAGTGGGGTAAGCCTCGGACCCCTGGTTTTGACTCAGGTCCTGATCTCAGGGTCTGTTTAAGGCTCCAAGCTCAGTGCAGAGTCAGCTTAAAATTTTTCTCTCCCTCTCCCACTGCCCCTCCCCCTGCTCCCTCTCTCTCTCAAATAAATAAATCTCAAAAAAATAAAAAGAGTGAGATTGAACTATCAACATTCAATCCACAGTCACACGCAGGAGAGGAAAAGGGAGCTGGGGGAAATTGGAAGGGGAGGTGAACCATGAGAGACTATGGACTCTGAAAAACAATCTGAGGGGTTTGAAGGGGCGGGGGGGTGGGCGGTTGGGGGAGCCAGGTGCTGGGTATTAAGGAGGGCATGTATTGCATGGAGCACTGGGTGTGGTGCAAAAACAATGAATACTGTTATGCTGAAAAGAAAAAAAATAGAGGCTATAAAAGTTTAAAAAAAAAAAAGAAAGAAAGAAAAGAAATGGGAACGCTGTTTTTTCTTGCACTAGATGGCAATGTTTCTCTGCAAACCAAACCAGATTTCAGGCTCCTGGACAAGCTAGCCAACTCCCCTAGGGGGTGCCGGAGGGCTCCCAGTAGTGTTGCTGACTCCAGGAGACAAATTAGAAGTGGTATAGGCTCCTGTGGACCTAGGGAGAAGAGCTGCGGTGCTCCCCTGAGGCTGGCGACCAAATTAGAAGGAGGGAAGGGAAGGCAGTGAGTGGGGGAAGAGAAGAGAGGGATTCTCAATCGCAGCAAACATCTCGGTGAAAACACAGTGGGAAGCAGGTGCTTTTCTGAGCAAATAGCCTTTGACCTAACTTTAGATCTGAGATTGGGTCTTGATTTCCTTCTCTTTGATGTACCACATTCTTCACCCTATTGTGTTGGAAAGAACCCAAATGAGAGGCAGGACTGAGCTAGGTCTTAGGTCTTAGACGGACACAGGGTTCAGTGCACCTTACAAGATGCTTACCTTCTCATGTCACTGTGCCTCCTAATTCAAACATTTTTTTTCCTAGTACTTTCCTTTTAGTATCACCACTTCCATCAATAGATATTACGGAGATAAGTCCACGTTAAAAAATCATGCTAACTCTTTGGTAGGTACAAAGAAGTATTTGGTATTCTGAATACTGAATAAAAGTATTGGGGAATCAAAAATAATATAGTCAGCTCTCTGTGTGGAAGGGGCTGTATTTTCAAATCTTTGGACCTAAAAATACATTTTCTAATTAACATTTTATATAGTGGTTAGTTTTCCAAATTAACCATTAATATCACTACATTTTATCATTTCCCTCTATCATTAGGGTAATCTATAGTTATTATACAAACACAAAGAAAAACATTGTAATCCCCCCAAATTCCATTTCCTGAGATAATCGCTGCTAACATTTTAGTGCCAATAGTTTTCTCTGTGCATTCCTGAAAATTGTCATAATTTTTAGTTATCAGAAGCATTTCCCTTTATCGATAGAAATTCTTCAAACCTGTGAAGTCATTTGATTTCTGACCTCCCTTTCTTTTCTGCAAAGTGGAAGTAATGAGAATTCCTATGACACAGGATTAATCATAAAGGAGGTAACGCAGGTAATGTAATGGCCATGGGGATAGTCACATAGGAAATGGCCAATAAGTATTAGTTTTAATCTTGTTGTTACTCTTGTGATGTAAACCTTTCTCCTATTACAAAATGACTATAAAAAGTTTGAAACATAAGTAATGTAAAAAATCATGTGTAATCCCACCACATGGAGATAATCATTGCTAACATTTCACATTTGGTTTTAAAGATTTTTATTTCGATTGTTTTACAAAGAGAGAGCTAGCGGTGGGGGTGGGGGTGGGGGGGCAAAGGGAAAGAGAGAGAATCTTTTTTTTTTTTTAAGATTTTATGTATTTATTTGACAGAGAGAGAGAGAGAGAGAGAGATCACAAGTAGGCAGAGAGGCAGGCAGGGAGAGAGGGGGAAGCAAGCTCCCTGCTGAGCAGAGAGCCCAATGCGGGGCTCGATCCCAGGACCCTGAGATCATGACCTGAGCTGAAGGCAGAGGCTTAACTCACTGAGGCACCCCAAAGAGAGAGAATCTTAAGCAGGCTCCACGCTCAATCTGGAACCCAACAAGGGGCTGGATCTTATGACCTTGAAATCATGACTTGAGCTGAAATCAAGAGTCAGATGCTTAATGACTGAGCCACCCATGTGCCTAGAAGATTTTTATTTTTTTAAGTAATATGTACACCCAATGCTAGGCTCAAACTTAGAATCCCAAGATCAAGGCCAATGTTCCACTGACTGATCTAGCAAGGTACCCCAAAGCATTCACATTTTTAATGTTTACTTTTTAAATCCAAATGGGGATCATATTCTATGGTTTTGTTTGCTATTTTTTGACTTCTAATCTCACAAAAAATATCCTGATTTAATTGGCTGCAAAATACTCTCTTATAGGAATGTATTGCAATTAACGATTTCCCTATTACTGGATGTTTGAAAGCCTTCTAATTTTTTGCTATTATAAGCATGATGTAATGAATAGTCTAGATAATAAAGCTTCATCTGCATTTGGCTTATTCCTCTGGATCAGGGCCATAGAACTTGAACTATTGAGTTGACATATATGAACTATTTTTAAATTCTGGATATACATTGGCCAGATTCTCTTCAGAGTGTTTAAACTGATCTATGTTTCTTTTTTTTTTTTTAAGATTTTATTTATTTATTTGACAGACAGAGATCACCAGTAGGCAGAGAGGCAGGCAGACAGAGAGGAAGGGAAGCAGGCTCCCTGCTGAGCAGAGAGCCCAATGCGGGGCTGATCCCAGGACCCTGAGACCATGAACTGAGCCGAAGGCAGAGGCTTAACCCACTGAGCCACCCAGGCGCTCCAACTGATCTATGTTTCCACCAGTCTCAGTGACAGTGTGTGTCACTTTAAGTATCTCCTACTTTTAAAATTTTAATTTGGAATTAAATTAAATTTGGAAAGTAAAACATACAACCCCATTTCACTTGGCATTACTTTGATGGACAATAAGGTAAGATGTCTTTTTAAATTTTTTTATTGTTCCTATTATCATCTATCTGCCATGTGAAATATCCTTTTCTTTTGTCCATTCCCTATTGTCCTATATTTTTAATTTAATTTATTTATTTGAGAGAGAGAGAGAAAGAGAGCACAAGCAGTGTGGAGGGGCAGAGGGAGAGAGAAAAGCAGACTTCCTGACCCTGAGATGATGACCTGAGCCAGAGACAGACATTTAACAGACTGAGCCACCCATGTACTCCCTACTGCCCTAATTTTTAAAAAGATTTATTTATTTTAGTAGAAAGAGAGAAAGAACACGAGTGGGAAGGGTAGAGAGAGAAGGACAGAGAATCTCAAACAGACTGCACTGAGCACAGGGCCTAGCATGGGGCTCGACCTCATGCCCCTGAGATCATGACCTGAGTGGAAACCAAGGGTCTAACACTCAACCAGCTGAGCCACCCAGGTGCCCTGCTGTTCTTTTTTTTTTTAACAAGTCAGTTTGTGTTAGGTTTTTATATAATACATACGCTGACTTGCTATACTGGTCATAGTAGTTACTTTTCAAAATTTGCAAGTTGCCTTTTATTGGGCTTACAGTGGAACTTTCCTATGGAAAAGAAAATATAAATTTGTAAGCAGAGAGACCTGTTCTATGTGTGTGTGTGTGTGTGTGTGTGTGTGTGTAGTGTGGATGGGTTTTTTGTCTGTGCGTTTGTTTTTTGTTTTTATGCTTGAATGCATTCTTTCTCCCCCAGAGATCAGTTTACATTTTCTTCTGCAGTTAAAAAGCAATCTGTGGGGTGATGCTTTGAGATTGTGTGATGCTCCTGTTCCCCCAACAAACTCTTACCCACTGGCTTTAGTGTCCATGGAGAATTCTTGCCTGAATCAATGATTTTATTAGTGATTGCAATATGTCCTTAATACTTTAGAACTGAACAGTTTTAAGCCATCAGGAATTTGGTTTGAATACAGTATGAGATGAAAAGTTCAAGGGGCACTTGGGTGGCTCAGTTGGTTACACATCCAACTCTTGATCTCAGTTCAGGTCTTGATCTCATGGTTATGAGTTCAAGCCCCACATCGAGCTCCATGCTAGGTGTGGTGCCTACTGAAAGGAAGGAAGGAAGGAAGGAAGGAAGGAAGAGGTAGGGATGGAAGGAGGAAGGAAGGAAGGGAGGAAGTAAGGAAAGTTCAATAGACTTTATTCCCTCCAAGCATGAATATTTACTTTTCATTAATTAGTTTGTTTTCATTGAAAAAGTAATATGTGTGATAAAGTGCAAATAGTAAAAAAGAAAATACAATAGAAGTAAGTTCTCTTCCCCACTCTTTCCTTTCCCCTGTGTATTCACTCAGTCAGTGCTTCCTGTTCCTTGCTTGACTCCAGAATTATTCTAATACACAAGAGCCATGTGGGCACGTGTGTGTATCCATTCTTACATAATGGAAACATACTATACAAACTGTTATGTACCTGTTCCTCTCTTTACTTTTCTGAAGTCAATTTCTTATCATCAAGGGTATCTCAGGGTTTTTTTGTTTTTTGGGTTTTTTGTTTTGTTTCGGTTTGGTTTGGTTTGGTTTTTGATGACTGCAGAGAGTTACGTCGTATCAAGGATGTATGCTTATTTGACCCATTTAATGTATTTAATGAATTTAATGTAGACTTTTGCAAGCTGGACTAGGGGATGTGCCATGCGTTCTCTTTGCTTTTCTGTGGGACTATTTGTTGTCCTTGGGAGCCTCTGGAGTACTTCCAACCCCCCACTAGTTGGTAAGCTTGCTGAGGGCGTTTTTCTTCTCTGTTGTATTCCCAAGTGTCCATCACTGGGATATAAATTAGCCTCTTGTGCCCCCTAAACTTCTCTTTTTCAGCCCTCATCCTCAACCTGTAGTCCTGAATAGAGGAGCCCTTTGGCAAACCTCCTTTCCCTTGCCCAGCTGGTGGCTTCTATGTTCTGCGTCGTGAGCGTGGTAACTTGGAGGTGCCCGGACAAGTGGAATAATTAGAGAATTGTTAACAGCTCCCTCCGAGAGGCTGATCATACATGCAATTTCGTAAGTGCTGGTCAGCGAGCACACTGCTGGGCAGGACGCCCCGTCAGTCATTTCCAGAGCCTGCAGCTCCTTGCTCATCCCGATCTTTGGCTGCCGCCTCTGATCTTTGGAACACTCAACTCCCATGACGTCTGATCTGACCTGGACCTATGGTCCCTTGTTCCTGCCAATTTTTCACTGCTGCTTCTCATTGTCCTGTCCTCCCTTCCCTCCCACCTCAGCTTACATGGCTCCATCATGACACACAGGCAAAGGGGAACAGGACGGGCAAGTGTAGTCAGAGAATGTAGGACTCGAACTGAGCCCCCCACCCCTGATAAATGAATGGGTGACCTGGCCGATGAGTCTGCACAGCACCACACGTGGGGGGCTTAACAGAAATGATTTTCTCACTGTTCTGGAGACTAGATGTCCAGGATCAAGGTGTTGCAGAATTGATTTCTTCTGAGGACTCCCTCCCTCTGCTGCCTTCCCCCTGTGTTCTCACCTGGCCTTTCCTCTGTGTCCGTCTGGTCTGTGTCCTAATCTCTTCTTATAAGGACACCAGTCATATGGGATAAGGGCCCATACTAATGACCTTATTTTAACTTAATTACCCCTTTAAAGACACTCTGTCCAAATATAGGCATACTTAGAGCCTCTGCGGGGGTTAGGAGGTCAACCTATGATTTTTCAGGGGGACGCGGTTAAGACCCTAACACTTGGAAAGGAATGGAGAAGTGGAAAGGTTGGCCGAGAACAGAAATGTGCCAGTGGTGCTGGGCAGAGTGAGCGGAGGGTGGCCTGGCCAGCTGAGGGACCAAAGCGAGGTTGGCTGGAGTTGGGGAGGATAGTGGAAGCCCAGGTGATCAGGGGTGGGGGCCAGCACAGTAGGGAGGGGTGGGCAGCAGGGCTGTGACCGGCCGGTTAGGATGGTCTCCTATCAGTGCTCTTGAAAGCAGAGCTGAGGTGCTGGGGGAGGAGCTAGGAGGCGTGTGGAAGGGGGGGCAACTGGGAGGAGAAGCTGAAGACTTGAGAAAGAGTTTGACATAGTAGCACTTGGAGACAAAAAGCATAAGGGCTGCAGAGGAAAAAAGGTGGACATTTTCTAGCTGAGAGACTGGAGTGTGGATGGTGGAGGAGGTGGGAAGCCAGGTGGCGTTCTCTATCCAAAGACAGTCTTTACCCAAACAGTTAAGATCTTGCTAGTCAGAACCACAGAACTGGAGAGTTGAGAGGCCCCAGAGGTCATTTAATCCACTCTCTCCATTCTCTCCACATGGGCCAACAGGTCCGTGGGAACAGACTGCTGGTTAGCGCGCTACAGGGAGGAGCTCACTGACCCAGGAGATGTGGCTGGGGGCCTGACACTCCCCCTCCTGTACCAACAGGGCAAACGGAGGACATCACCAGGCCTGGGAGCCTTGCCTGCCTCAAGGTCGAGCGAGAGCTGAAGGCCAAACCAGGTGGCCCCATAAGGCCCCCATAGCTTTGAGACCTGGGCGTGGAGCAGGCCTGGTCACCAGAGTGGGTGGCTCTAGGTCCCCCATCAGTGTTGCCATGCTTGCATGGGTGACAGTGGCTTAATCCCCCTCCCATCCACTTAGGAGACAGGGGTTTTAGATTTAAACAGAAGAGGGCACCTCGGTGGCTTCATCAGTTAAGTGTTGGCCTTTGGCTCAGGTCATGATCCCAGGGTCCTGGGATCGAGTCCCACATCAGCTTCCCTGCTCCAAGGGGAGCCTGCTTCTCCCTCTCCCTCTGCTGGTCCCCCTGCTCATGCTCGCTCTCTCTCTTTTTCAAGTAAATAAATAAAAAATCTTAAAAAAAAAAAGATTTAAATAGAAGAGGTAAACTGACTAGTTAAAACACAGGAAGGTATCAGATCTTTCACAAACAGCTGCAAAGAAGAAAGGTGCCAAGAATGAGAAAAGAGGAAGCCATAGGCATTCAAGACAAACAGGTGCATTTCCTACTGGAGCCCAAGGGTAGCGTGAACCTAGGTGTCAACCTTGTCCACTGGTCAACCGCAGACTTCCAGGCCCTCTCTTCCCATCTTGAGAGCCGAACTGGGAAAGGTAGACAAAGACAGGTCACCCCTTGGCAGATGGGTGAAAGGGGCCCCAAGCCACCATGTCCTAATGAACCGTGGGCAGAGCGAGAGCCCCACCCGGACAGGTGGCCTGTCCCTGGGCTCTGATTTCTCCCCCAGGGGCTTCTGCAGCTCTCCCAAATTTTATTTTTGTCGCCAGCGTTATGCTCCAGTGCCGTCAGTACGGTTCCAGGGAGCAAAGGATCACAGATAGACTCGCTTCCATGTTTTACTTCAGAACCTTAGTCGTCAGCAGACTGAAGCCCGCCAGTGAAAAATGACCACACACTTGAAAAAAAAAAAAAGTGTGCATCTAAAACCACCCTCCTTTGCAAAATGTCACTATTATTTTCTATGTAATTTGATAGCTGTTGAACTACGGTGGAAAAGTTTCTGAAACCCAAGATATCAACTGTCTCCGTTAATTGAAATATTCCTGTGCTTGTTCAATGGACTTGCGAGGCCACTAAATAAAGCTCACAAAGGGCCGCCCTTTGTGGTTGCAGAGACCAGAGTCCTTGTCTCCGTGGTCCTTTCCTGCCTGCAGCTGCAAATGCAGGAAATTTGTTTTCTAAAATTGTGCCCCGATGTCTTTTTCCCAGGGCAAACTTATTCTGCAACTTGATCTCTACCATGTTCAAAGGATGCTGATCATCCACAGGTCAAGATAAAATGTGTTTTGCAACTTGCTCTATTAATGAAGCAATTAATGAAACAAATGATTATTTCCATTTATTTTAAAATCATCTCTTTCTCTTTTTTAAAAAAATTCCATTTATTTATTTGACAGAGAGAGCACAAGCAGAGGGAGAAACAGGCAGAGGGAAAGGGAGCAGACTCCCCACTGAGCAGGGAGCCCAATGTGAGGGCTCCGTCCTAAGACCCTGGGCATCATTACCTGAGCTGAGGGCATACGCTTCACTGACTGAACCACCCCGGCACCCCTCATCTCTGGTTTTAACAGACATTTTATTTTGCATAAGATTCAAGTAGTAACAGATGTGGAGAAATAGCACAAATTTAAAAAGCCACCAAACTGTAAATGAAATGAAAACTGATGGGTGCCTGGTTGACTCAGTTGGTGAAGTGTCCACCTTCAGCTCAGGCCATGATCCCAGGGTCCTGGGATCAAGTCCCGCATTGCGATCCTTGCCACGCAGGAAGCCTGCTTCTTCCTCTGCCTCTGCCTGCCACTCCCCCTGCTTGTGCACGTACTTCCCTGTCTCTCTGTCAAATAGATAAATAAAACCTTAAAAAAATTAAAAAAAGAAAACTGATAACAAGTATGTTTCAAATTAATTTGGTATAATCTGATGCTAATTTAATAGACCTCCTATTTCCTCGTGTAACTACCAATTACATCTTAATAACATCTGTTTGGATATGAGAGAACTAGCCGTTTAATCGTAATTTTTAAACAAAGAAATCTTATAAAAGATTCAGGGTTTTGGAAATATTCCTTGTTTACCTAGAGTCATTTGCAATTACCATTAACTCAAATGTGGCCCTTCTAAAATTGTACCAGGGCTAAGGAATGAGACAAAAATCAATAACAAAGCATGTTATATTTAACTCAGATGATTAATACGATCATAATGTTACTGCATCTCCCAAGAAAGGAAGGGATGCAAATTAATATGGAATTGTGTGAGAAGACAAAATCCTTCCTAATAGACCATACATTTTAAAAGAAGAATAAAATTTCTATGCTTAGAGAGGGTGAGAATATTTTTTGTTTTCACTTGACAACTTCTTACTTGGTTAATTGTTGACTTTACTTTGACTTTTACAAAGTACACATAGTCAGAAGCTGAACCACAAAAACACAGAAACTTGCATCAAATCTGTTTAGCAACAGACTAATACATGATCGTGCATCGTGTTTGTGTGTGTGTGAATTAAGGTTTAGAAAATGAAATAGATTCATTGTCTTGAGCAAATCATCTAGTTTCATTGATTAGCTCAAATGGCATAGCCTTTTCAGGTCATGATTCATCTTTCTTGCCCACCCCCGATGAAATGAGAAGGAACAGGATTTTGGCTTCTTTTTCACCAGTGTGCAGTGTAGCCGGAGACACACATTTCTGAACCAAACTATGGCTGGTATTGAACTATAGCGGACTGCTGTTGGCCTCTGTGGTTCTGGCCCATTCCTTCTGCAGAGAGAACTAGGGAGCCCCTCCCTCAGGTGGGGCCGGCAGCCTCGTGACTCTCCCCGGGGAAGGTCGTGCAAGCAGGAGTCACTCGTCTAAGATGGGGATCTCTCATCTCCCAGGGAGGCTGGTTGTGTTGGGAAGTGAGCAGAAGCTTTGGAGTCAGACAGCTCATCCTGCTCTGTCCTCAACTCCCTGGTTGTGCACGTACTTCCCTGGGTGATCATCTCTCCCAGAACCCCAGTGTTGGTGTCCTTCTACAAACAGGGCTGAGCAGGACTGACCTCTTACCCAGAGGGACTGAAGGGTTGCATGAGGTAACATGAGAAACATGGCTGGTACCATGCTTGGCACATTCTTAGTAGATACAAAATAAAATACCATTTTATGTAGACTTGTAAGCTTCAGGGAGGGTTTAACCTGGCTCCAATGATCTTAGGCAAGTCATATGACCTCCTTGAACCTCAGTGTTTTCATCTGTAAAATGGGTCCATAAAGCTCAATCAAGATAGAGGACAGTGAAGTGCTTTGTAAATGGTAATGCATTAAGTAAAGGTTACTAATGTATCTTTCAACACACATTTTTCTTACACCAGCCTGGTGAGCAAGGAAATGGAGACGCATGGAGACAGAGGCTCAAGTATGTCAGGGTGAAGTCAGACAAGATGTAACCCAAATCTAATCATTATAATGCTATCCTTAAATATCCTTATACTCAGATATTAGTTAGTGCTCAAATGTTATAATATTAATACTATACTCAAGTAGTTTGATAGTACTAATATTCACACATTACAATCCATATTCAAATACTATAATGTAGCATCCACATTCACACATTATAATTATAATGCCATACTCAAATATTATGAAAAATACAAATACTCAGATATGGTGATCAAAACATCATACTAAAATATGATAGCATTGAACTATTACTCACATATTACAATCATAATACATTACAGTAATAATAATATAATCTTTAGACTTTGTCAGGGTTATCTCTTTGTTTTCCGAATTGCATTTATTTCCAAATCCTGTCTCTGTCACCCTCCATGTCCTGCCCTCTGGACTGAAGTTCCTCATGGACAGGGCCAGCTGAGCACAGCAACCAGGCACGAAATGCTTTCGGAGGACCAGCTGCTCACGTCTGCTCGGCTGTCATCGATCTCAGGCAGGGCGATGGGTGTCTCCTCTCTGAAGACTTTCTGCCTGTTCCAGTCTCCCCATTACACAGTCTCGGCATTTCCTGATCTCCCGGGCACAGAGCGGCAACACCACTGGAGTTCCAAGCATGTTCCATGGTCCGTGATGGTTTCCTGTCATTGTTTGGGCTTATTGTTTCCTTTGAGAGTAGGAACCATGTTTAAATGAGCGCTTAAAAACACTTAATAAATCTTTGTCGATTAATCCTGTGGCTGATATGCAGCTCCCCTGCCCCCCAGGCCTCAGTTTCTCACAGGTAAAATGTCAGACCCTAAACTTGTCATTTGCCTTCTACATGAGGTAACTCCCACACAACAGAAAAGGACCAAAGACCCAGAGTCGGGCACCACCTTGGATAAACCACTGCAGAGGGATGCATGTCAAGGAAGAAGCTGGAGGTTGAATCTTGGTTTTGAGAGCTCATTGACTGCAGAATCTTGCAAACATTTTCTTTCTCTCTCTCTCTCTTTTTTAAAATTTTAAAAGTTTTTTTTTTTAAAAAAAGATCTTATTTATTTATTTGAGAGAGAGAATGAGAGAGAGAGAGTATGAGAGGGGGCAGGGTCAGAGGGAGAAGTGGACTCCCCGCTGAGCAGGGAGCCCCATGTGGAACTCAATTCTGGGACTCCGGGATCATGACCTGAGCCAAAGGCAGTTCCTTAACCAACTGAGCCACCCAGGAGCCCCTTTTTAAAACATTTTATTCATTCATTTGACAAAGTGAGAGAGCACAAGCGGGAGCGGGGGCAGAGGGAGAGGGAGAAGCAGGCTCTCTGCTGAGCAGGGAGCCCGATGTGGAACTCGATCCCAGGACCCTGGGATCATGACCTGAGCAGAAGACAGACACTTAACCAACTGAGCCACCCAGGCACCCACTGCAAACATTTTTATACGTAAGGGACATTTTAAAGCTCAAGTGGATTGCTCCACATGATATGCTCCTTCTCACTACACTGGGGAATTTACATTCTTCAAGAAATGGTCTCAATACTGTATAAAACCTCACTTACTGACAAACGGCAATCCCACACCGGAGGAATAATTTTCCATACAGGGACTCAGGAAGAATTCAGACTTCCCCAGCAGTGAAACAGCAGACATGGCGGCAACTTATGTAATTGGCCAACGTGTTCTACCTTTTTTTTTTTTTTAAAGATTTTATTTATTTATTTATTTGACAGAGAGAGATCACAAGGAGGCAGAGAGGCAGGCAGAGAGAGAGGGGGGAAGCAGGCTCCCCGCTGAGCAGAGAGCCCAATGTGGGGCTTAATCCCAGAACTCTGGGATCATGACTTGAGTCGAAGGCAGAGGCTTTAACCCACTGAGCCACCCAGGTGCCCCTACCTTTTTTTTTTTTTTTAAAGGTTTATTTATTTATTTGAGAGAGAAAGCACGAGAGGGAGGGGCAGAGGGAGAGGGTGAGAGAATCTCAAGCAGACTCTGTGTTGAGCAGGGAGCCCAATGCAGGGCTCGACTTCCTGACCCCGAAAACACAACTGAAGCCAAAATTGCTCGACCGACTGTGCCGCCCAGGTGCCCCACCGTGTTTTAAAATGAAAATCTGTGGGGCACCTGAGTGGCACGGTCAGTTTCAGCTCAAGCCATGCTCTCAGGGTCGTGGGACTGAGCCCCTCCTAGGGCTCCACGCGGGCGTTCCTTCCATTCCCTCTCGTTCCCCTTCGGCTCCTCCCCCTGCCTGGATGCGCTCTCTCAAATCAATCAACCAGCCGATCTTTAAAATGAAAATCTGCTGTGCAGGGGAAGCCTTGGCAAGACTCTGCCTCCATCCACATAGCCCATTACAGTTAAAACTGGTTCAACTCTTGGGAATCAGGTAGTATTTCAGACCTGAGCTCTCGCATCATAAAAGTGTTCGTAACGCTTGATCCAGTCGTCAGATTCCTTGGACTCTCTTCTGGGCAAAGAATTGAAAAGAAGTTGCACACTCTGTGTCTGAAAATGTTCCCTGCGGCCTTTGCTGCTAGCATGGGACATTTGGAAAGCTGCCAGCCGAAACTACCACTCGTGTGGGTTCTGCACTTCAAAAACAGCAACCCTCACGCCCATCGTCTCTCTGATTTTACAGTGGGCCTGGGAGGTAGCTGCTGTTGTCACCCTCCCTTCCTAGATGAAGACACTCATGTTCAGAGTGGCTAAGGCACCCAGAGCACATGGCTGGAAAAAGGCAGACCAGGGCGGAGGCCGCTTGCCCCTAGTGCGATGTCCCTTTATGGATCTTTCCTGCAGGAGGGTGAAGGTGAACTATGTGAACTTGATAAAAAACACACCTAACCATTAAAATCATCATTACGGAAGCAACACAGCAATACTAAAAAATGCTTGACTAGAAACCCCACAAAGAACAGAATTCACATCTTGGCGGCAATTACTTTGTAGAACTAGATAGGCACAGTAGTTAACGGACTGGAAGGGAAGAACTTGAAGGCATTGAAAGATTTCCTTGGATTTTAGTACCACTGTGTTTATACTTCTGTAGCACTAGGAGCCAGTGGCTACTCTTTAGCTCCTTTAGTGGAATCAGAAATATTTTTTGAGGGGGTGGTGTCTGGGTGGCTCAGTGGGTTAAGCCTCTGCCTTTGGCTCAGGTCATGATCCCAGGGTCCTGGGATCGAGTCCCGCATTGGGCTCTCTGCTCAGCAGGGAGCCTGTTTCCCTCTCTCTCTCTCTGCCTGCCTCTCTGCCTACTAGTGATCTCTCTGTCAAATAAATAAATAAAATATTTTTTAAAAAAAGAGCTTTCAGGGAAAAAGATATATAGAGAAAATGGTCCCACTGGGCTGCACTCTGTATGAGAACTCCCTAACTATGAAATCGTCTGGAAATTAAAACGCAGCTTTCATGGAATGATGGATCCACAGAGTAACAAAGGCTGGGAAGGATGGGTTCGTGCTGGTCCCAGAGGCTGGGCCCGGCGGTCCCCAAGCCCCACGTCCTGGCTGTTTCATCTCAATGACACTTGTGAAGCCAATCTTGTGTGGAGCACGGGGAGGCGGGACCTCCTTGTGGGGCTGACAAAAGAGGGCTGGGCTTGCCAAATGGAATCAGGCTCTGGGAGGCTGGAGGAGCCTTCATTGTCCTCGGCTCCAGTGATTAAACGTCGGATTAAAGAGGAAACATTCCTTCCCCCTCCCTGCCCCCCAGCCTCAGTTCATCAGGCCCATTCACAAGGCTCCTTCCAAAAAATATGGACAGGGGTGCCTTCTATTCATCGCCCTCACAGCTGACCCTGCCACCCAGACCAAGGGGTGTCAGGAGGTTAATTAAAACCAGGTAATAGAAGGAATCAAAGCCTAACACTTAAAAAATGCCACGGGGGCTCTGAGACAGGGGAAACACATATGGTTTGAGGACCACCTCAAACTGCCCCCCTCACACTCTGCCTCAGGCTGGCACTTGGCGGTTTTCTCGCTGAATGTGAAGAACCCCTCTCTCCCGGTGTTTTACTCTTCTCCTGATCAAGAATCTGTGTCTGGCGGCCCATCTCCGGCTAGCTAGTTCAAGCTTCTCCAGACAAGACGCGTTATGGCTGGTGGCGTCTCTAGCAGCCTCTCCATCAAACTGATGTGGATATTTCATTCTCCTTCATTTCTGAGGGCGTGCCCTCCAGGGGTCCCCCACTCCGGGTCTGCCAGGATGCCATCAGACTAAGCTAGTCTCTTGGACTAAACTTCATATTCCCTCCATCTGATACACGGGGTCAGGGAGGACAGAAGTGTTGGAAGGTTGGGGAGAAAGTTTTTTGGAAATGCCGCCTGGATGAAAGGGATACAAACTTTAGACCCATTGCTTAGTGCTAACTACCCATCACAATATTCATTTGCTTCTTTTTTTTTTTAAAGATTTTATTTATTTATTTGATAGAGAGAGATCACAAATAGGCAGAGAGGCAGGCAAAGAGAGAGAGGAGGAAGCAGGCTCCCTGCTGAGCAGAGAGCCCAATGCAGGACTCGATCCCAGGACCCTGAGATCATGACCTGAGCCGAAGGCAGTGGCTTAACCCACTGAGCCACCCAGGCGCCCTCATTTGCTTCTTTAAAGGCAAATGCATTGTGTAGTACCTTCAAAAGAAGAGTCCTGCGGTTAATACACACTGCAGATTGAATAAATGAGGGACGTGAAGACTCAAAGCATACACTCCCATGCCAGATTGCCTGGACTTAGTCACTTACTACCTGGGTGAACTTGAATCAGTTATTCAAGCTCTGTTTCCTCATGTAAAGAACAGAGATGGTGACTGTGACAATGAGGACAATGGTGCTTTCCTCACAGGGCTGCTCTATGGATGGAAATGCTAAAATCGCACCACTGTTAGACTAGCATCTGTCACAGAACACATGATATCTAAGTGTGAGCTACAATTATTCTTACTATTACTTGCTTTCAGCAAATAAATTCTAAATTCTAAAGGTATTACTAACAGCCTGCCTTCCTACAGAGCCAAAGAGAATAGAACCATCAGTAAGGAGAGGGATAATACTAATTCTTTATATTATATATCCTTAGGTACAATTCTGAAGGAAAATGTTAGCATATAGAATTCAGGAGTTTATTAAAGGACAACAATCACAGGAATGCAAGGATAGTTTGATATTATGAAATCTGACATCCAAACTCACTATATTCAGTTATAGGGCAATCCCACAATTATATTCTTGGTGGCCAAAAGAGATTTTTGTCAAAATTTAACAGCCATTTTTTTATTTAAAAAGTTTGAATTAGGAATAGATATTGAACACAATAAATTTACATGTAAACACACACACATATTAATTGAAAAACCATCACCATGCCTCATGGTAAAATGTTAAAAGCATTTTCCTATTATCAAAGAGCAGAGAGTACTGATCACCATGGAAACTATTATTTACTATTATTCTGGAAATATAAGCCAATGCCACTCAATAAGAGAAACAAACAGAAAAAAACTCTACAAATACAAGGAAGGAATTTTTTGCCGTTGATATTATTATATATTTCTAAAACTCATGATCATCTATTTAAAAACTGTTAGAAACGACAAGATAACTAAGTAAGGTGCCTGGTCACAAAGTTTGTTATAAGTAAATATGATGGGATGAAATTGATCACTTTCAAAAAAAGTTTGCTGATAGATTAGATTGATTTCTTTGCCTCTGAAAACTGGGCTTCCTTCTGTGTCTGGGCAGTGGGCTGCCCCACAGTGGATTTCTGTTGGAGAAATGGAAGGGGTGGCTGGGACAACAAGGCAACTCTTCATGAAGACACACCTGCTGACGGGAACAAAGTTTGTTGTATGGGGGCCATGTGTGTCAAATCAGAGTCTTTGAAGTTGTTCAAATAAAGAGGATTAGTCACAGTTCTAGGAAGTCATAAAGACTAAGCCAAAAGAAGCAGAGTTCATATGGTTTCATGCATCTGTTAACCTGGCTTAGATACGTTTCCTTGTTGTAGTATGGGTATTTTATGCACTGTTTGCCTTGAAAAAGTCACAGATTTAATCAATTCTTTATGGTACTAGACCTCTCGTGTCCAGAAAGAAAGAAGATGTTCCATTATTATCTTAATAGCACATCGCACACAGAGTGGCAATCCAATCCAATCCATTCAGAAAGTTATTTCTCAGACCATTACATTTATACGTAAACTCCAAACACCATATATTACTTTTAAGCCTACTTTCTGATCTCCTGCCATCAAACCTGACATGTTGCTTTATTATGATGAACTCTTTGTAATAGTTTACTTTTTCTTTTTTTTTAATCTAAAATGTGTTTTAAGGGCCGAGGCAATTTTCACAACATTTTTGAAGTGATGCGATTTATTCTTATTTATCCTCCACTGTCAAACAGACATTGTTCAAAGATGTGTTGCCATTTAGAATATGGTAAGTGGTAGAAAGCTCTACTCTTAAATCCCAGACGCCTAATGCTGCATTCCCACTTCATCTGTCCTATCAGCGGAATTCTGCTGAATAGAGCATGTACGTGAAGAAAGCAGATGTGATTGCATATGTTTGTAGACATTTTTAATTAAAATAATGTTACTCATTTAGAAGAGACCTACAGATTTATTTTAAAAATCAGCTTGGAGAATGCTGATTATTTAATATTGTTTTGACCATGGATATTTGAAAAATATGTAAGAGACAAAAGTAATTATAAAATATAACACCATTCAGTTTTATGCTCCTTACATGTATGTGTGTTACCACGTGAACAAAGGGAAGTGGGACTGAACTTGACCATAAAAGAATCCTTCACTGGAAGCAAATCTAACACTAACCCTGAAGTATTTTTAGAAAATTAATTTATGGTCATTATCCCCTTTTTGAAAAAAAATCTTTGTTTCATTACAGGAGACATAGACACAGACAGAGACACAGACACACACACAGACACACACACAGACACACACACAGACACACACACACACACACACATTGGTTTATTTAAATAGGAAGCTCCTTGGGGCGCCTGGGTGGCTCAGTGGGTTAAGTCTCTGCCTTCAGCTCAGGGTCTTGGGATCGAGCCCTGCATTGGGCTCTTTGTTTGGTAGGGAGCCTGCTCTCCCCACTGCCTCTGCCTGCCTCTCTGCCTACTTGTGATTTCTGTCTGTCAAATAAATAAATAAATAAAAATAGCAAGCTCCATTAGTATAACTAAGAGTATTTAATTTACAAAAATTAATGATACATACATCTATTTAAGATCTCATTCAATAATTTTTTTGGTTCCACGTTTTCTGGCAGATACATCTTTACATCCCCAATTTCTATGGGGTTTGTGATCAACTCTGGAGTACATTATAAAATAAAAATATATAATAAAATTACTTAACATTCTTTTTTTTAAAAGATTTTATTTATTTATTCAATAGAGAGAGATCATAAGTAGGCAGAGAAGCAGGCAGAGAGAGAGAGGAGGAAGCAGGCTCCCCACCAAGGAGAGAGCCTGATGCGGGGCTCGATCCCAGAACCCTGGGATCATATGACCTGAGCCAAAGGCAGAGGCTTTAACCCTCTGAGCCACCCAGGCGCCCCATTACTTAACATTCTTATGTTGCCTTTTAAATTTCATTCATTCATTCATTCATTCACTCACTCACTCATTCTTTCATTCAACAGATATGTACTGAAGCCATATTATGTGCCAAACATGTTTGCCCTGGAGTTATAGCAGTGAACAAAATTCCTGTCCTCATGACGTTAAGATTCTGATTCTGATGGAGGTAAAGAAACTGATGACTTTAACATTTAAAAAACTCTATGCTGAATTTGTCACAAAGAAAAAAGGAAAAGAAAATTCAGGTTAATACATGTATCCTGCTAATCTGAATCCTTCTTGGGAAGTAGGCAGTTCTTAGTATATGATCATTGGACACTCCTCTACCTGTATTGCACAAATAAAAAATAATCCTTTGTCAACTGCCACTCCTGATTGGTGAATCATTTGGTGGGAGCTATGGGCTATTGGAAGTTGCCCACAGTTTCAGACCAGTGTGACATTCTGGGAAGAATGCCTGCCTTGATGTCAGAGGAATTTGCCTTCAGATCTCACCTCTTACTGGAACATTGGTCGAGTTGCTTGATTTCTCTGTCTCACCTGTTAAACAGGTATATGACTCCTCCCTCAAAGGACTATCATTCAGGTTAAGGAACTAGTTGCTAGAAGGTGGTTAGCAGGTGGGGATTACCTTACCTGAGGTTCCTATTTAGTGGCAGAGCCAAGATTAGAACCCCTGTCACTTCACTCGGTGGTCAGTGCTTTGTCTTGTACCATGTTTGCACTTGGTAATCTCTGTTGGTTTTACCCATAGGACAGGATGATAGACATATTCATCATTTATCCAGCCCTATGCTGTGTGCCTCATGGACCCCGTGGGCCTCAGTTGTCCTCTTATGTAAGATGAGGAGTTGGGTGAGATGGTCTTTGGGGTCTCTCTCAACCATGCACAGCCGTGACTTTAGGTAGAGTGACCAACCATCTTGGCTTGCCTGGGACTATAGGGTTTCCCTGGACATCCAACTTCCATTGCCAAAACAGTTAGAGTTCACGGAAACCAGGGGAGTCCACCCTCAACAATTTCGGGCTTCCTTTCAGCTTGGTTTCCACCATCACTTTTCCAGATATGCCTCTCAGCCCCTGAAACTGAACACATACGTACAGCAGAATTCAAGCACCAAGTTAGCAAACAAAATGGCAGCCATGCAGCCTTCACCTCTTCATCCTTTCTTCTCGCTTAGAAGTTTCCTCTCTGAAAGCTGTTTAGCAAATCTGTTTTTAAACAGCCCCTGCTGTGGTTTTAGCTTTGGTAGCAAGCTACTACAAACCCAGCTGACCAGCCACCTCAGCAGACTAAGGAACACTCACAGACGTTCTTGACTTCTCTGTTCACCCCAGTGGGAAGAAACCAGGATTTCCACAGTCCCACCACTCAGCCTTATCCACTATGTTCCCTGGTGAGTGGAAGTGCAAGTTTCTGCTCCTGCTCCTCCTTCTCTTTTTATTTTTCTTCTCCTTCTCATTATGACTTTCATTCCTACCAAAAGGCAGTCACCTCTATGGGAACAACAACAAAAAGGGAGCTCTCGGAGCATGATGTTTTGATTCTGAATGGAGCCTGCACACCTTTTGGCTGTTCCCTAGTGGGGACACTGGCTCTGCCAGCCCCAGCTGAGATATCACTTAAGAGCATGGGGCCTTCAGGGGCAGGACCAGTCCAACATGTTTACAAGATGTGTAGCCATTAGCAACATCTTACTGCTCACACTAATTAATGGAGAGAGAGGCTGATGAAGGCCAGCTTGAAAGAGGGCCAAATTGCATCAGTGTTTGGGCTTTAAATTGATACCAAAAAAATAACTTGTCACAGGGGTGTTAGGAGAAGCACCTTCCCCCAGCAGGTTGGTTGTTTGCTACGCTTCAGCTGCAGTAGATCCCAAAGTGGCCCAAACACCAGGGTTACGGGTTTATTAAGGTCACTTAAGTTGGTTAAGCACATCCATGATTAGGGCTGAGTGACAAAGACTATACACAGGCACCAGCTCCCACGAATCCTACACCAGGAGCCGTGTGGTCAGGAGGTCCTGTCCCTGCCATCGTTGGGGGGGGGGCATGGATTTGTGTTGTGTCCTAAACCTGGTGACAGAGGGTGCCCTCTCCACTCCAAGATGCATGTGCCCCCCATTATTCCAGCAGAAACACGAGGTTTCCCTCTTGTTTATAATGACATTGCTCCACACTGAATTATTTTACTCAGATCAGTAGATGAGATCTTTTTTTTTAATAAAAGAATGTTTTTACTTTATTAATAGCTTCTTTGATAGATAACAACCTTACCTCTTGTTTTTCAATAACTTCGCTTATTCGAAGTGTTCAAGGTTCCAGTCAGTTGAGGAAAACAACGTAGAATTTTGAGGTCACCCAAATTGCTGCTCTCCTGGGTTTTATTGTCCTGGATACCTAGGTATTTAGTGCCTTTTTTTTTTTTTTGCTCCCTGGTAGGAAGATGGTGAGTTTTATCATGTCTATTTTATTATGGGTAAAAGAGGACCCCTATGACACTGTATAATCCTCCCAGGGTTGAAAATAATGAATTAGGACAAAACACAAACCTCTGAATGCCCAAGGTCAAAGGCTAGGTTATGTGTGAGATAGTCCCACCAGGGTGAAGTTGTGGGGGCATTCTAGCTCATTCTCTGCATTGCAGAGGAGATTCTAGTATCTACTGGGACATTGATGAGCACCATCTAGGACCCTTTCCCAAATATGTGACACACCAGTAACAGCGGTTGCCCTTGGACAGAGGGAGAAGGATGGTCAATGGATAAGACTTTCACTTTCCATTTTCTCCTCTTTGGTATACTTTGAAATTTTTATTTTTTTGTTTTTAAAGATTTATTTATTTTGAGAGAGAGAGAGAGAGAGAGACATGTGAGCAGAGGGAGAGGCAGAGAGAGGGAGAGAGAATCTCAAGCAGACTCCCCACTGAGTGTGGAGCCCAGTGTGGGGCTTGATCTCACAAACCTGAGATCATGACCTGAGCTGAAACCAAGAATTGGCCTCTTAACCTATTGGGCCATCCAGATGCCCCTATTTTAAAAATAAAAAAAAATCCATATCTTGTTTTTCAATAATACAAAAAAAGTTTTTTTTTTCAGGCTATGACTCAAAGGTACCCTCCGTGCTTGGTTGTGTTTTCCTCTGAGCAGACATAGTAGCAGCTATGGGCTTTAGGTTGTCCCTTAGGACTGGTGGCAGCTATGTGGTGAGATCCCACCAACGACTACCTATGGACCAAGGGGTAGGAGGTACCCCATGGTCATCTTTTATTTTGCCTGATTTTGTTGGGATGTAACTGTGAAGTTTAGGGTATATGGCAGAATGACTTGACATGCCCTATGGCAATCTTGGTGGAACCCCTCCACGCAGGTTGGCTCAGCCCTCTTCCTGTGAGGGCGCTTTGAGGGGAGGGTGGCAGAAAGAGTTGCAGCTGGGAGAGAGGAAGGTGGCTGAGTGCTTTTGACACCATTCCACACTGAGCGGCGGGGACGCTGTGAGGATTGCTGTTTGCTAATTACACTTTGGTGAGAGCTCCTGCTCCTTGGAGAAAAGGCCAGCCACATAAATACAAAATAACAACCAAACATTGCTGCTAATATTGCCTAATGACTTTTCTCTTGAAATTCAGTCTTGGGCTGTTCTCACCTTTCAGGGGCACATAAACTACCTCCCATGAACACAAACCACAAGGCTTCTGCCCAAGCGACCTTCGGGCTGGTCCTTTCCTCCACCAAACACAATCCTATGTGTCTCCTGACCCTTAAAGAAACACCTTCTCTCTTTCAGCCTTTTAAACACATGTGGTTATTTCTTGATTCTAAAGCAAATCCCCAGTCTGATTTGTGCAATAAAGGAGGAGAAAAATAGATTTCAGGGAGCTTGGTACCCATCTGAGTTGCAGAAGTGAGAACAGGTTTCTGTCCACTTTTTCTCTCAGAACAAGAGGGACAGTTGATCCCCCTTCTAACCTGATTCTGCTACTCCTTTGCGTCTCATGCATCTTAGCTGTGTTTCCGACAGCAGCAAGCCTGTAATTAAAAGTGACCACTCTTACGAGGCATTGTTTTGCCAAAGCAAATACCCTCAGTGTGTTGTTGGAGGCTTCAGGGAGCTGGATGAGGCCTCTTGTGCAATGCCAGGCTAACTACTTTTGAAAGAGGACCATATGTTGCCTTTACAACATCCCTTTGGTGTTTAATTTGATGAAACAATGTGCCATAATCAGCCATGAGGACAGCAGTCCTGATTGATGGAGAGGGGTTCACGTGGTACAACTCTGATTTCAAGATCACCATGCTAATCCCATTATTCGCTTGAGTTGGCTTGTTTTGGGCTACCTTCAAGAAAGTTATTTCTTTAATGGTCAAATTGCCGTGAGGTCTAGAAGATTTAATGTATCATAAAACTCATCAGATAACCAGCTGGACAACCCCCACTGCTGGGTAGTGTTCTGGCAAATGGGGGGATCCTAGCCATTCCCTCGTACGACAATCCCCCCCAAGCCTCAAGGGGTGAGTTTAGAGTGTAGAAAGAAGGGTACAGTCAGTTGTCAGCATTCCTCAACATTTAGTGTGCATATGAATCATCAGAGTGCCTTACTGAAACAGATTCTGAATCAGCAGTTCTGAGTAGAGTCTGGGATTCTGCACTGCGAGCCACGCAGTGATGTCGAAACTGCGGTCCTGGCACTGTGCTTGGAAGAGCAAGACACGGGGGGGATCTTGAGAATACGCAATAATAGCAGTTAACATTTATTTGTTGTGTTTTTTTTTAAGATTTTTTAATTTATTCATTTTGAGAGACAAAGAGCTCGAGCACAGAGGGAAAGTGAGAGGAAGTGAGCAGGGAGCCTGATGCGGGGCTCCATCCCAGGACCCTGAGATCATGACCTGAGCCGAAGACAGACACCCAACCCACTGAGCCACCCAGGTGCCCCGCAGTTAACATTCATTAACCGTAGCATCTGTCTCGAGTGTACCTTATTTGTGTGTTATGTATGTGCCTTTAATCTTTACTTTTAGCCTCCTGGTAGATGGGATCAGCCCCACCTGATTCCTGAAGAAACCAAGGCACAAGCTAGCTGAGTAACTTAGCCTAGCGAAATCACACAGCTTCTCCGTAGCTGCACTAAAATTCCAAGCCACGTCCTCGGCACTGTCTACATGACTTTTGTTTTCCTTTCCCTTTTCAATCCCTACATTATATTCCTTTTGACTTAGGATTTAATCCCCTGGCCCCATCGTTAGTGAAAGAACTGCGTCTGTGACAGAGATCTTCCTGGGGCTGGTACGAAGTCCACAATGGAATTTGTCTTGGGGGCTTTAGCTTTCCCTTTCTGTATGCCCTCCCTAAAAGATAATCTCTGCCAACCTGTGACACTTGTCTTACTTGCATTTTAGAAGAAATCTGTCAGATCTAGGTAAACGTAGCCCAAGCCAGAAGCTGCTGATGTCCCAACCTGAGCCCTGAGTCACTGTTTCAGCCTCTGTTCCTTCACACTGAGCTGGTGCTCGCAGAGAAGCTGGTCTGGCAGCCTTCCCAGAAGGGAAGGTCAAAGAAGAAAACAAAAACCTTTATAGGTTTCTGGGGGAACTTGGGATCTTAGAAAACCTGTGTAAGGGAAAGCAAGGACATTTCTCAATCTGTTGTAACTGGCATTTTTGCTCACCCTTCATTCTACCCTGGGGCCATGATTAGGGACTGTTTTCTCAAGTCAATGCATTTTTTGTGTGTGGGAAATGTATGTTTGATGTCACATTTTCAAAAGAGTTTAAGTGACAAATAGATTTGTTTCATCTTATTTACTTGCTTCACAAGTAACAAAGCGATAACCACCACCCCTGCCCTTCAGTGGAAAAAAAAAAATAGACACTGTAAGTAATTTGTAAAAATAGCTCTTACAGGTCCATAAATGCTCCTAAATGGCAGAAAGAAACCAAACAATGTCAATTCAGAAGACTCACGGAACTCATCCAAATGTCCCATTTTGTACAAAGTAGGAATCATTCATCAAAAAGATGAATTAGGTCATAGCACCTACAGCATTTCCTTTGAAATGAATGTGCATGAAGAACATTATTAGACAGGGGGCCAGGATGCCTGAGTTTTGTGAATTTGAACCTTGGTTTCCTCATCTGTGAAATGAAGGAGGTAGACATCCAGAAGTAACAGATGGTGACATAAGTCTCCCTTGGTGAGGCAGCAGCAAGTAAGAGTTACCCATCAGGTTAGCTTATGAAGTTATAGCCATGACTCTCTGCTTTCCATTGGGTGTATTGTATGCCTTGTAAGACACTAATATTTCTCTACTTCTCTAAATGAGAGTTCTCAGCAACCTCAACAAGTGTATATCGATAGGTAATACAGATTTTATTTATATTGTTTGATTGTTGGACCAGGCAACCAAGACTGTGCAACTGGACAACAGTATGAGGTACCCTCCTACCCATTTCACAACAGGGCAGGGAAGCTCTTGGAACAGTCGCTTTGCTACCACAGAAAACTGTACGTATAGGTCAACAGCATTTCCTTCAACAGAGACCTACACAAGATACCCATCCCTCCCGGCTAACTACATGGCTTTCTGTTGTTAACATTGGGTTTCCTTTTTAGGGAAGAAAGATTCTGTGTTTCAGTCTATCCTTAGCTGTTTAAAAAGATTTCTGCTAGCAGCTTTTGTTTCTAAGACCTTAAGTAGCCCCAGGTACTTACTCCTTTTTCTTCAATCTTTGCATGGAACTTGGGTCAACTTTGGTCTCACTCCTCCTTAGGTTCTTTTCCATCTTAGCACATTATTAAGGAGAAGTCAGCCCAAGCAGATGACTGATGACTGAAAGTCCTGCATTTGCTGATGGCTTTCCATTGTAAGGTAGTTGCTGCCTTATGAAATTCACAGAGAAATGCCCTGTCTCTTTAAAAATACTTCATTTAACATATGCATTCCTTGGACCAAAGCTCTTCATGAGTCATGGACTCTGTCTTTGAAATGTCCTGAAAAGTCATGACATAGGAAAGAAAAATCTTAGGTTTGACGGAAAAGGGATAGATGTTACTGGAAAATGTTTGCAAATCTCTGGGAGTGGTAGGGAGAGTTGGAAACTGGGGAAGAGGTCTGTTCTATGGGCAGCCATGGGGTAGAATTTGTTGTCGCTGAGCTGTTTGCAATTTTCTCTGCTACCCGTGTCCCCAGATCTGAATGACCAGTTTCAGCTTAAGGGCTCACGTGTGCAAGATATTCTGCAGGCTTAGATGAATTCATTCAAAAGGACCGCGCCATGTCTGGAATGGAGGCTGACCCACTGTTCTCTCTAATGCTTTTGCTTTATTCAGATTCCCAATAGCCAACTGTCGCTGACTTCGCACATTTATGAGGTATAATTATACTTAGAGAGAGTATAGATGTAATTATACTTAGAGAGTGTTTGGAAACTCTAAATGCTTCAAAATATCAGTATAAGATTTAGGCATCGATAAGGGAAAAGTTTAAAGGAATGTTTGAATTAACTCACGACCGCTGCTTGCAAAGTTGCCAGAAAGTCTGATTTTTGAAAAAAATGACCTTTACAGTGCATGGAAACATGTGATAATGAACTTCCTGAAATATGAAAGAACCCAATTATTGTTGCAAGGCTGGCCAGCCTCGGGCTGTATCTGATCAAGGGGAGAGTTTCCAATTCAAATGTGTTAGATCAAGCTTGAATCTGAAAAAATTCTTAGTCTGTTACCTTTCTTTGTTTGTTTCTCTTATAGAGGGATGGAAGTACATCTTACTCTCATCTACTGTTCTGCTGTAGTCATAATGAACCAACGAGATTTTAAGCCCAATCCCAGACTGAAAACGATCTCCCAAATGAGGATAAATCACGAGATAAAAATATTCACCGGACTTCCCGTACAGCATTCTCTCTCAAAGATTTTGCAGGAATTTAACTTATTCATCGAACCATTCCAGCTGCCACAGGAAAGTAAAATGGGCTTTAGTTAATTTACACATAATTGTCTTTGAAAAGATTCAGAAATCTAAACGACCCATTTTGGAAGATCAACACAGTTAGAAGAGAGGTATAACCAGTTTTAAGCAACAGGTACTAAAATGAAACAGAGACGAAAGTTTCTGATCTTCCCTTCCAGTCTCTCTGCTCTACCTTTTAAAATCACACGTCTTAAATTAATTCCGTTAGATTTTCAGCTGCTTTCCAAGAAGCAGGGTGCCCGAGCAGAACAAAATGTTTCCTGCCAAACAATGGTCCTGCTTAATTTGGTGCCTTAAGCAAAAACCCCACAATATTCCATGAGACCACTACACCCTATTTTGTCCTTTTCCTTTTCTTCTTCTTCTTCTTTTTAATGTTTCACTTGCAGGAGCAGGGAGGGGAGGGGAAAAGGCTAAAACAAACTAATTTTTGGTCATTTTATTCCTTTCGCAAACAGTTTGAAGACTAACCAATTTGTACTTACAAATCTGGGGCATTAGCAGGCGGGGACCCTAAATCCGCATGCACACAAGCAGTAACTGCTTGTACGCCAAGCTGTTTGTAAGCCTGATTTGACAGGAGAGAGCTATTCATTCTTTTGTCAACTGTCAGTCTAAAAACCTTAACCTGCCCGGGGCCCGGGCTATGGGAGCGCTAAATCTTCCCTCCTACAACTGTATAATGAACAGACTGTTTCATTAGTGGGACAATTCACTCGACAAATCCAGCCCAAACAACTTATTTCACAATTTGTGAGCAGAATTAAATTTAGGGGGAGCCGCAGGAGGAGGGTGGGAGGGAGGCGGGGGAGTAGGTGAGCAGCACACAATGTGTGGGGAGATCAGTGTGCTGGGACAAGTGTTCCAGGCAATTTTACTGGCCATTGCGGGCTGAGGCTCACGAGGCCGCGGCATGCAGATCAGCGGATTAGGGGGGGGCCCGGCATTAGGTCAAGTGTCTCGAGGGGGGCTGATAAACACCCCAAACCTGACAACAGATTTTCCTTTCTTCCTGCACCACTTGTTAAGTGTCAGAGCAAATCTTTTGAATGGCAGTCGAGTTTACTTAGAGGCCTTTTCTTCAAGAAGACACTCTATCCATTTTCTGAAGCCCATTCCAGGCTGCCCGGGGAATAAATTTGCCCCGCATCTTGCACACAAAAAAACGTCTTTTTCCTCCACATCTTGACTATGAGCCTTTGTCTCAAGGTGTGTGAACCAGAACAAAAATCCACATCGAGAGCTCCTGAGGTTTCAGAGCCTCTGGATTTAGCTTTAATACAAATTAAACACTTTGAAGATTACACAAATACTTTTTTTGGGGGGGGGGTCACCAAAAACCCCCTCTCATTTTTAACATTAGCAATGTATAGATTCTGCTGAATGGGAAAATTTCAAGCAGCAAATGGTCGTAGAATAACTTGATCTTAATAGGATCCCATATGGACATTGCTGTTAATTCAAACCAAGTAAATAGCCCGCATGCTACATTTCTTATGTTCTAAGGATCCCAAATGGGAGAAGCCATGCTTATTGTATTAAGTTATATCTCTGTGTTAACGCAAAGTGCATGATAGAAAATCTGTGTTGTAACATCAAACATTTTCTAGCTAGGTTTGAGCAGAGATGCTTGTTTTTGACTTTGAGATGTTCTAAAATGTTTAAATGGGATCAACGTTTGAAAATCCCTTTGTTGCAGCTTGGCTTTGCTTATGGTTTTACTTCTTATTTCTTTTGGCAGTGAAATTCTAAAATGATCAAATAGGAGAACCCTCTGGAAATTACGATGTTGCTTTCCTAGACGTTTAAATTGGAACTCTTCGGGGGTAATAATTTTGTAGACATTTTCCTTTTAATATGTATTTTGGTTATATTTTTAGAATACAGGTTTTTCTCTTTAACTTAGTTGGTGGAAACTGTGTTATTGAAATATTGAAAATTTTTTAAAAGGGGAATGTTTTTTATTTCTTTGCTAGCTCCAACTACTCTATAAAGAACATTCAATCAGGCACATTAGTGATTAGTTCCCCAGAAGCTTTTCCTCATCCAGAAAATTTTACATTATTAAGTTAGTCTACTTTCAAACAGATAACTACTCACATCTTTGGTCGATGAAGACTTCAAAGCTGAGTGTAATAGTTACAGGGATATTCAAACTCCTTTTTAGGAAAGAAAAACTTACTATATCTCATAGTGCTGAAAATACAGCATAGTTTTCAGATAGTTTTCAACCTACAGTAGACCTTGATGAGTTACTATGCTGCGTGGACCAATTTCTGTCCCACCTCCAAAGACAGTGGTGTTAGTTTTGGTATTTCCTTTCCCTGCCTAGGTCCCAAGCTAACTGAAAAAAGAAAAAAAAAAAAATCCCAGTTAGCCAGGCTGTTCCAGTGGCACACTGAGTTCTATGATGGCAGGAATTCTATGAATAATAATAGGACCCGCCATCCCGTGCAGCCTCCCAGGGAATTCAGTCTAATCACCCGGAAATTCTGCTTGGTCACAGTTCTTTCTCTTTCCATAAACTGCTTTGGCTCCCTCTTTTCTTCCACATCATTGAAGCCTTTCGGCTACCCTCGAATCCATTCATGGGGCTTCCATGGATCCTCATCCTGGGCTATCCCAGGACTTCCCGGCAGCTCTGGTCCGGAGCCCTCCTTCCGGGACCACACCTGCTCTTCTAGAACATTCAGGCTACATGGGGCAGAATAAGGAACAGACATTTTCCTAAATTCTCCACCTAGAGACATCCTCCGCCAACAGACTGGAGACCATTCTTCCAGATGTCTCCCTAGCATTTGTACGTTTTATATGTACAAATGATGCCACACCACACATGCCATTTTATAAACTGCGGTTTGCTCAACAATATATTACAAAGTTTTTTTTTTCCATATCCCTGACTCCAGGTCTGCACATTCTTTTTAAAGGTAGTGTCAGAGCCCATTATTCAGGTACTCCTTATTTATCCAACTAAGCCCTTTTTTTGTGGGCCAATTAGGGTGTATCCATTTTCTTTATATTATAAAGAACATTGAACTGAGCATCTTCGTGCAAAGATTTTTGAGTACTTCTCTGGTTAAAGAGGAATGATTGGGTCAATGGATCTATATAGGTTTGTACACGTGGTTAAGCTGTCCTCTGGGGATGGATTCCATAATACAAATCTTCCCAGCTGAGTTTCTATAGGCAGGGTGCACAGTGGCTGGGAAGCGATACCAACCTGTATAAATTCAGGCTCTCCCGACCTGCAGCTTACCAACCTGTATAAATTCAGGCTCTCCCGACCTGCAGCTTGCGTGCCTTCAGACTGTGGTTGTCTTGTGTTCTCTTTAGGTTCTCCCAGCAATTTGCAAAATAACTCTGCTGCCTTCTCCCTCTTTCTTTTTCTTACCTAAACAGCGTAAGACATTTCGGGGACCAACTTTCTCATGATTTCAAAAGCCTCTTGAATTATTTGAACAGGTTGCATACCT
Source organism: Neogale vison (assembly GCF_020171115.1). Taxonomy (NCBI): domain Eukaryota; kingdom Metazoa; phylum Chordata; class Mammalia; order Carnivora; family Mustelidae; genus Neogale; species Neogale vison. The sequence goes on along the minus strand of NC_058096.1, from coordinate 11,882,111 downwards.
AAGACAGAAACTTTAATCCTTATATTTTGTATGTCCTATGATTTACTTGGTCTGTGGGTAATCTATCCACTGCTTTCTCCAGCTTTGTCATCTTCCCTTCATCATTTTATGTGTAAGGGTGTACCTTGGCACATGCCACACACTCTAGCTGTGGTGGAGATTCACTCTATTTTATTTTTAGTCAACAGTTCTTGAAATTATAAAGCCAACATTGTCCAATTCCATAAAGATAGAAAAGTAGGGGGGGGAATACCCACCATTTCTCCGAGTTGTGACTAATCTTCATTGATCTATATGTCTGTAGTTTTGTACCGATATCATACTGCTTTGAGTGACATCATCTTCAAAATGTCCTCCAGAAGGTTACACAAATGCTTGGCCCCTTCATGAAGCCGCCACTCTCTTGTGATTGAAATGTGATATTTCATCTTAAACCAAAGAACCATAGCTACAGGGATTTATGAAATTTCAGAACATTGGCATCTCAAAATAAACAATGTTTTCTCTTTCTAAAATAAGGTTAATTTGAGGGCTAAAAAATAACCATTTCTAACAGTGCAGTACATAGCACTTGTTTGGTTAAAAAAGAGGGTACCTGGGTGGCTCAGTCAGTTAAGTGTCCAACTCGTGATCTCAGCTCGGGTCATGATCTCAGGGTTGTGAGATCCAGCTCTGATTTGGGCTCTAAACTCGGTCAGGAGTCTGCTTAAGATTTTCTCTCTCCCTTTGCCCCTCCCCACCACTCTCTCTCAAAGAAAAAAAAAAGTAAAAGAAAAACAAGGAAAGAAAAGAGAGAGAGAGAAGGAAAGAAAGAAAAATGAACAGAAAAGAAAAGAAAAAAGAAAAAAAAACAGAAAAAGAGGAAAGGGACCTGGCCTGAGTTTTCATAATTTCATCATGAAGTAAATGACACACCTTTTGTAGAATGAAGTAACAGCAACAAACTTTGGGTCCTAGTAAATGAATTTCTGAATGTTTGGGACAACTTTCCACAGTGGTGTAGGAGGGATGGAGACAGCTGAAGTTGTAGATGTGATCTCAAGATTGGTCCGTCTTCTGTGTTGTCCAGCACCTCCCCTTCCTGCCTCTCTTCTGGTGCGACAGCAATCATCCACCTCGACACGGGGTGTCCCCCCGGAGCTTTGCTTCTTTGATGTGTGTGCATGGATTCTTGCTTTTGGGTATTTTGACATTCTTCATTTCCAACAGCTGTGGGCTAAACACTTGCAGGCAGTGCGTGGTTCCATTCTGCTAGCTGCCAGGATCTTTGCCAAAATTTAATGTCCTCTTCTCTTGGATGTAAAGCCTTTAAAAATGCTTGGTTTTCTCTTATTTCCAGCAGTCTTGCCCTGTGTTTTAGATGTGGCTGCTGAATCTGGATGTCATGCTGGAGGACTGTGTTTTCATGGGGTTTAATTATTTCTCTCTATGAAACTTGCATGCACACTGCTTCCTCTTTGTAATCAAGAGTTGACTCATATTTCTAACACCTACATTCACCAAATTGTGTCAGTAGAGAATTTGGGCAGCATCTTTGATTCTAACTAGGTGGTTCCTGAAAATTGTTAAAATAGCCACCTCTAAATGGAAACTAGAACCAGGAATTTAAGTCAAATTGAATCCCTGGAATGGGAACTCCATGAAAGCATGGAGTGTTCTGTCTGTTTGTTCATTGCAATATCTCTGGCAGCGCCCAGAACCTACAAAGCACGGGGTAAATATTTTTAGCATGAATGAAGGAGAAAATCCAATGAAAAAGAGTGATATACTCTGACTAATTCAATGTAGTAGTGATTTAAAAGCCCTTTCTCACCTCTCATTGGTTTTTAAGTAAATAAAATCTCTGTGACTTTGTCAAGTGTCTTGAGCTCTCTGACCCCCAGTTTCCTGTCTGTAAGGTAAACACTTGATAACCTCTAAAACTCTTCCAGGCTTAGACCTTTATCATGATGTGTGAGGCACACGTACCAGTGATGGTCTAGCCTGTGCTCCTCCTGCCAGGCAGAACTGCTACAGGAAAAACAAAGTGCCAAACAGAAGTGCCAAATATTTGGGAATGAAGGTACTGAAGAATGAATGTGTAATCTCAGGGTAACACAATCGAAGGATAATGTTAATTTGGATGCACAAGTTCCCTTTCTTCCCTTCTCCCTCCTTCCCTACTTCTCTCTCCCTACTTGTCTTTGGTCTCATTACCACTCCAGGTGATTCATTGGTGAATCACCATTCTAAGTAAAATGAATTTTAAAATGACTCAAACAAACAATCAAAATAAATAAGGCATTTTCTAGAGTATAATATTTTGTATTTTCAAACCTGGGGAAACAATATATGGCTTAAGTGGCATAGCTAGAATTTTCTTGGTCAGTACCATCTTAGTTATAATAATACAATGCTCTGGGCACCTGTGGTTAAGCCTCTGCCTTCAGCTCAGGTCATGGTCTCAGGGTCCTGGGATCAAGCCCCGCATGGGGCTCTCTGCTTGGCAGGGAGCCTGCTTCCCCCTCTCTCTCTGCCTGCCTCTCTGCCTACTTGTAATCTCTCTCTGTCAAATAAATAAATAAAATATAAAAAAAATAATGCGATGCTCTGAAAAACAAATTTTAAAACAATATATTGAGTATAATCATATTTTAGAGGTAGCTGGCTTTGTTCTGGAGTGAATTTATTTTGTCTATTTTAAAATGAATTAAAGTGCTAGAAATTCTATTGCTGGTCACAGGTTACTCTATGTTTTAGTGGCTCTCATCTTTAAATGTTTTCATGTCATTATATTTTTCTCACTAGTTATTTTTTAATCCTAAAGGGAAAATGAGCAGTAAGTCTCTTGATCCCGTGATATAATTTGACATGAACTTGTAATTTTACCACCATTTAATCCTGTAAGGAAAAAAATCCATCCATTTGTGCAGTTGCTTTTCTTAAAGCTATATATCTTGTTCCAGTATATTAGTTTGCTGAACATTATTGCCCTGAGATACAGAGGGGATTATAAGGACTCATCCACTTAATATATACTGATACATTTTTGAGAAGGGAAAGAGAATGAAAGAAGGAAAAGCCCCATGGCTGTCTGTAAAACAATGGTAAAAATATCCTGTGGGCCAAACACACAAGCTTCACTTTTAAAATTTAATGATGATTCCATTTTATTTTTTTTAAATATTTTATTTATTTATTTGACAGACAGAGATCACAGGTAGGCAGAGAGGCAGGCAGAGAGAGAGGGGAAGCAGTCTCCCTGCTGAGCAGAGAGCCCGATGTGGGACTCGATCCCAGGACCCTGAGATCATGACCTGAGCCGAAGGCAGAGGCTTAACCCACTGAGCCACCCAGGTGCCTGATGATTCCATTTTAAATGCTGGTCATTTACTTTTGTTTTAGGGAGATTTGTTAAAAAGGGAAAACAGAGGACGCCTGGGTGCCTCAGCTGGTTAAGTGGCGGCTCAGATTTTGGCTCAGGGTCCTGAGACCAAGCTTGTGTTGGGAATCTTCTTCAGATTTTCTCTCTCCCTCTGCCTCTGCTCCTTCCCCGCTCACACTTGCTCGCCTCTCTATAAAATAAATAAATCTTTCAAAAAATAAAATAAAAAGGGAAAATAGATATAGAAAGAGAGAGAGAGAGGAAGGAAGGAAGGAGGCAAGAAGGAAAAAAGGAAGGGAGGGAGGGAGGGAGGAAACAAACTAGCTATTGCTGAGGCCACACGCCCCTTGGTTATCTGGGGAGAGAACATTACTGTGGTAAAATCTTTCAAATGCTCGGTGACCCACAGAGCCTCGCCATCCCCTCCTTCCTGCCAGTCATCTCTCAGTTTCATCTCCCTTCCTTCCAGGTTTTTTCTTGGTCACTCATCCTCCTTTCTCCCTCCTGTCCCTGAGTATTTCTGCACTCTTGCTGTGATGTGCCAATCACTCGGGATCCAGCGGAGACACCAGCGGCATGATAGCACACATGTGGAGCTGACCCTCTCCTTGGGGAGGAGAGAGACAAAGCAGAAAATCACAGGGACTAATGCAACTACAAATGCTGAGCAATGCTGTGACGAAGGTGACAGGAAAGGAATAGCCGTGGGACAAATTAGACAGATGGATCAGCAGAGAACACTCTAAGGAAGTAAAATAGTTCAACTGAGACTTGAAGGATGAGTGGAAGTTCTCCAGGAGGGAGGGGTGTGTGTGTGTGTGTGTGTGTGTGTGTGTGTGTCGGGCTAGAAGGTGCTGAACTCAGGCAGAATGAATAACAGGTGCAAAAGAAGGTTGAATGTGTTAAAGATGTTGACTGGTGGCCAGAGGTGCTGGGGGGTGGGGTGGGGGGGAGCAGGGCTGGAGATGACAGTGGGGTGAGGACCAACACAGATCAAGCCTTGTGAATGGTGTCAGCACTTCGGATGCTGTCTAGAACATTCGTGGGAAACCACTGAAGAGCACGGAGTTGGAGGTTAACATGATCTGAGGGTCTTTTTGTTTTGTGTTTTTTTGCATTTTACTTATTTATTTGAGAGAAAGAGACAGAGATAGCAAGAGAGAGCATGAGCTGGAAGAAAGGGGAGAAGCAGGCTCCCGATGAGCAGGGAACCCAACACAGGGCTCAATCCCAGAACCCCAGTTTCATGACCTGAGCCAAAGGGAGACACCCAACTGACTGAACCACCCAGGTACCCCAATGTGATCTGAGCTTTAAGGAAATTTTAATAGTGTTAAGGCTTTTCTGACCATCCTCTAGGGAATGGATGGCAGCGATCTGAACTGAGGAAAGCCACAGTGTACCTATGCAAAGCGTCACCATAGAGCATCACCATGGGAGTCAACTCCTCAGGTTCGAATCCCAGCCCCGCACACGGTTAGCTGTGTGGTCTTGGGCAGGTGAATGGAGCTCTCTGCATGGTTCCTTTATTTGAGGAAGTGGGGTGAGAACAGAATGAACCTGAGGATGAACAGAGCATGACATCTGGCACATAAATGCTCCGTGACCATCAGCCATTACGATGACCCATTCCTGAAGGGAATGAAATCCATTCCCATTTCCCTCTTGTAAGACACAGGTCTGTCAAAAGGTAAAACCAAATGAAACTTTAAATAAATGGGACGGCATTTTAAATGCTTTCTTGGAAAAGTAGCCCATGGAGAATCTGTGACTAAACCAAGTAAGTGAGCAAACAGCACCCTGTTATCTTTCTACTTGGAAAAACCATTTCTCACAGGAGGTTGCTTTGCATGGAAATGGTTGTCACACGGCCTGAGGAGTCCTCTAAGGCAGTGAACCAGCCCAGCCTTCCTACTTTAACTTAATCCATCAAATGTACGACTATCTCCTACCTGTAAGGTCCTGGTATAGGTTGAATTTGTTTTGGTTGCAAGAGATGAAAACTTCCGCCATCAGCTCAAACCAGGAAGCGCTCTGACTTTGACGTGGCGAGAGATCCAAGGGTAGGGTGGCTCTGGCTCTGCCTCTGCCTCCATCTTTTGGGATTCCTTTGGCTCTGCCACCTTCTGGTGCTGGCTTCAGCAGGCTGCTGTTCAGATGGTCAACTTCGTTCCACGTGTCTCAACCGGACAGACAACATCCCTCGTAAACAGAGGAACAACCTCTTCCTGTATCTCTTTTTAAAAGCGAAGAAACCTTCCCCTGAAGCCTTTCCACAGGACTCCCTCACACCTCATCGGCCTCAAAAACTAACCTGCAACTGGGTTGGAATCGGTCATTGGCAAGGGGAATGGAGTCATCATGATTGATTTCAACTCCTCCTGGTCCGTGTCCTTGGGCCGGGGCTTCCTCTAAAGCATAGAGACAAAGATGAGAAGGAAAGACACCTGAAAAAATCAGGCTTGTGTCAGGATGAGGGAGAGAAGCGTCTGAAGGTGAGGCAACGAACAGCATCTGCTATTTCCTTAGGCAAACCACCACCCTCAAAACCTCACCCCTGCAGAGGGAGATGGAGATACACACAGAACTTGAACATTGATCAGAATGCAATAATTGCTGGAATAGACTCTTGATCAAGGGACATAGGAGTGTGGAAGAAAAATTGATTGATTCTTTCCTGGCTGGTATCTGGGCTAGTGAAACCTGACCAGCTCATTGAGGAAATGAGCATGAATCTGCAGAAGTATAGATTTCCTGGTAGGCGTAAACCTTATTCACGAGATCCCTAAAACCAAGAATGATTTTTTTTCCCCAATGTATTAAAAAAATTTAAATTATGGTAAAATACACATAACACACAATTTACCATCATGACCATTGTTAAGTGCATAGTTCTGTTGTATTAAGTATGGTTACGTTCTTGTGCAACCAACTTCCAGAACTTTCTCATTTTTGCAAAATTGAAATTCTACATGCATTCAACAATTTCCCATTTCTTCCTCCTTCCAACATTTTACTGCTGTTGCTGTGAATTCGATTACTCTAGATACTTCCTAGAAGTAGAATCCTGCAGAATTTATTCTTTCATGTCTGGCTCATTTCACTTAACATAATGTCTTCAAGGTTCATCCATGTTGTAGCATGTGTCAGAACTTCCTTTCTTTTTAAGGCTGAATAACATTCCATTGTATGTAGAAGCCACATTTTGTTTATCCACTCACCCATGGATGGACACTTGGGCTGCTTCCACGTCTGGCTATTGAGAATTTCACTGTTACAAACATTGGTGCATAATGAGCCCTTCGAGTCCCTGCTTTCAATCCTTTTGCATAGATACCCAGAGGTGGAACTGTCAAGTTTGATTTTGAAATCTCCAATGGAAAACCGTGTTCTTTGCATAAAGCTAGTAGTTGAAGTTGGATGCATTACGTCTGGGTTTGAGTCTGGCCGCTCAGTGTGGTACCTGGTCCGTCCGCAGCTTTAGCAACACCTGGAAGGTGGTTAGACATGCAGGATCTCAGCCTCAGTCTCTCTCAGCGTGCCAGCATCTACGAGTCGCCGGGAACCCCGACTGACACAAATGCACGTTCAAGTTTGAGAAGCCCTGCTTGCCAGGACCCCTCGTTTTTCTTCCAGAAATTCATGATCAGGTGTATCCTGCTCTTTAAAGTTTTACCTACGTTCAAAAATTTGCTCTGCTTTCCCTTCCTGCGCTATGGATGCATCATTTGCTTTCGGGGATTTGATATGGAACGCTGCAGCTGCCTTCCTCCCATTGACTTTTTCATCTGCCTCTAAAGGAGGGAGAAATTAGATCAGCAGGAGTCAGAAAAGAAGGCCCACATAGAGGTGACTGCTAATTAAGTCCCATCTTGAAGATTACTAGTTTAATACAGAGACCACGCAAACAAATGAAAAAAGAGCAAATTTGAGTTAGGGTTGTGAAGGGTAGGATGGGGAAACAGAGGTATGTGAGAAGAATTGCTAAGTGGCTGGTAAATGGGCTTAAGTTGTTTAAACTGGCACCGAGCGCAACTTAAACAGTCTGTTCCGCATAATCTAAATTTCCAAATACCTGGAGTATATTTGTAAACATGGCAATCTAACGTGTTATTGAACAGCACATTCGTATTCAAATGAGCATAAATGAGGATTTAACAGCTGATTGCACAGTGTGAATGATAGTAACTAATTGTCAAGTCGGAAAGTTGCAGAGATAATGGTACTAATGCGATCAGCCCGCAGCCGCGGCGATGGGACCTACAGTAGCCAATTCGCGAACTTGCCGCGCGGGCTGCCCAGGTCCCTGTTCATAAAAGAACGGTTCTGGATTAGGGCGATGTAGGCAAAATGGGCAGTCAGAAGGGAAAAGGAGGGCGAGAAAGAAGACTCAGAGCTAGGTTTGAGGGGCGGGGTGACACTTTTCTTTCCCTGCACCTCTTTCATGGCAGCCATCAATGGGGCTCCCTGGCCATTCAGCGCTGTCCCTCTTAGAAGAAGCAATTGTTCAGAGGTGTGGCTCATTTCAGGCATTAATCTCCACTGAATGGCGGCTGTGTTACCCATTTTGTCTCTGCCCGGAGCCTGCAGGCAGCTGGTCAGTGGAAAGTAACAATGACCACAGGAGGAGAATGGGGCAGAGGCTTTGCTGCAGATGCTGCGTCCCCAACATTGACCTTGGTCATTTCCCTCCCAGGGTGGCTCGGCCCCTCACGGCGGGAGCCTGGCTCCCCTGGGTTGCCATTGTGGGCGAGGAGGCAGCTACCTGCGGAATCTGTCCCCTCCTCAGGACATTTGGACCCAAAAGGCGGGCGCAGGGAGGGCTGGACTCTGAGGCCGATGTGGATGAGGCTGCCAAAGGCAAAACAGGAAAACAAACCCCTCATTTCCAGCAGCTACATTCTCAGCAGGTCCGCTGGTGGGGCGGGGCGGGGAGGGGGCGTTCTTCTGATCTGGAGCCTGGTGGTAGGCATTTGATGGGGGAAGCGGCTGTTGCAGCCCGGTACTTGCTTGCTATGTCCTCTGGCCACCTAGGGCCACCACCAGCCGCCAGCCACCAGACCGGCCCCAGCTGTGGCGACCCGGAGCAGAGGACTCTGCTCTGGGGCGGTTGCAGGAGGAGAAATGTAACAAGCAATCCTGCTTCAGCCCACCCTTGCCCTTCTATACGTCTGACTCCCCAGGGGAGAGGATATATGCCCCTTATGTCCCTGTCCCCACACCACACCCGTGTCATCCCTACCTCCGTTTCCATCCTCCCCGCCTCCACTCCCCCGATCTATCTCTGTATCTACGTATCTATCTATCTAACACAGAAACACAGATTTGGTCAAATGCCCTGATTAAACCATTAATGATTCCCTGTCGACAACAGAAAGCGCGAACTTTTTCCTAGAACACTGTCTTTCATAAACAATCCCACCATTTTTCACCCTTTTCTTCCTCCCTCCCTTCCTCCCTCAGAGGGGACAGGCATGGTGGCAGACTCAGGACACCCTGCCACTCCCTCCCACCCACTTCCCACTGACCCCCTTCGTCACCCCCTCACGGCCTCTCCCCCACCCTCACTAGGAGCTGGTCTGAGTCACAAGAGACCTCCTGTCTTCCCCTCCAAATACTCCCCTCACTCCCACCCCACTCTTTCCCTTTCTCAGCCTCTGTCCTCCCCCTGTTCCTCAAACTCGGGTTATACATTTCATACCTAATTTTGCTTTCTGGGTTATAAAAGGATGATTTTTAACCCCAGGATAAAAATGTGCACTTTAGGATTTTTGTATTGATGGTAAGTTGTTGAAGACTAGCGTTGCTGCACAGAAGAGAGAGCCAGTTTCCTCTATACTCACCCATCACAGTGATGATAGGGTTTATTTGGGGTCTCACTTTTCTATTTCAAGTAGAATTGTCTTTCTGTTTCTTTGCTTTTGACATCCTTCTTCTCTTCAAAGTTCATAAACTTTACTTTTGAGAGAAGCTTTAGGTTCGCAGAAATAGAATTGGTTTTGTTGTAGCTCTTACATGATTCCTATTTCACAGAAAATGTTCAAAATCTATACATCTCTATTTTTGCCCCGGTAAATTCCATTCTGTTTTACTTTTATAATTTTCACAAAAAAGAATAAAAACGAGAGAAAAGTCAAGCTACCGACTGGGAGGAAATATTCAAGGATCGTACTTCTCAAAGGACTTTCTCTGGAATGTATAAAGAATTCTTATCCATCAATAATTTTTTTAAAAATCCATAAAAACTGGACAAAAATCTTTAATAAGCCCTTGGCAAAGCAAGATAAACTTGAACAGCCAAGAAATACATGAAAAGGCGTTCGACATCATTAGGCAACAGGAATGCAAATTAAAACCACAATGAGACACTCTAACATGCTCATCGGAATAAGTCCAAAATTGTAAGACTGACGATATCAAGGGTTGGCAACATACCTTGTGGAAGATATAAAATAATATAATCTTAGTTAAACATGTATCTACCTTATGATCCAGAAAATCCACTCTGGATATATACCCAACAGAAATGAACATGTGCAGGTGCCTGGGTGGCTCAGTTGGTTAAGTGTCCAATCCTCGATTTCTGCTCAGGTCATGATCTCAGGGTTGTGAAATTGAGCCCCATGTCAGGCTCTGTGCTGGGCGTGGAGCCTGCTCAAGATTCTCACTCATTCTTCCTCTCCCTCTCCCCTCCCACTTTGTAAAAAAAAGAAAAAAAGAGAGAGAGAGAGAAATGAACACATATTCCCCCAAAAGATATGTCTCAGAATGTTCATGGTGACTCTATTTATAATAACTGGAATCGCCAACAGGAAAATAGATAAACAAATTGTGATATGTTTTTACAATGGAATTCTATTCATCAGTCCAAAGGAGCAAATACAGGCAATTGTGGATGAATCTGAAAAATGTTATGTTATGTTGAGCACAAGAAGCCAACACAACAGAATACATATTTTACAATTCCATTAACACAAAGTTTAAGAATAGACAAAACTTATCTATGGGAATAGAGATGAAAATAGTGCTGGTTGAGAGAAAAAAGGCACACGGGAATAATCTGGGATGATGGAAATGTTCTGTATCTTGCCCTGGATGATAGCTATATGGGTTCACATTTGTCAAAATTCAAAGAGCAGTGGACTTAAGATGTGGGCATTTTACATTGCAAAGTAGTGCTGTCAGCACAGAAGAGAGAGAGACAAAGGGAAAGAGAGAGACTTGTATTTCAGGAATTGGCTCTTGCATTCATCAAGTAACAGAAAATGAAAACAGCTCTTTTCCCCCTCAGATTATAGACTTAAGCAATACACTGCCGAGACTGTATCCTATGCCTTGGGTTCCTAGAGGACTTAAACTTTCTTTTCCAATGTAAACTAGGGAATAATGATTCTCACTGGGGCAAAAACCAAGTTGAACTTGATTCTAAATTCAAGTCCATGCCAGAGTTGGTAGCATTAGGGACTGCCTCCCCAAGCTCCAGGTCTCTGTGCAGCTCTAAAAAGTTGGCAGTTCTGCAAAGGAGACACCTCCTACCATCAGCTCCCTTAACTTGAAAGCCCAAATGGCTTGAAGATAACTGTGTCTGTACCGTCATCAGCCTCCCGCCTTTGATGGGTTTCTCCTCTGTTCCAGCTATGCCACAAGAGGCATTTTACCGGGCCCTTCCCAGCAAGGGACAAAATTGCAAACATATTGGATCTATCCTTTTGTTTTGTTTCATTTTTTAAGGAAGGACTGCTTACAGCCGAACCCCGTGATAACCACAATTATTAAATTGTAGTTGCTGCTGCTATGGCCTCAAGGGGAAGCAGACGGGCTGGGTCATCTCTTTGGAGAAATTGACATCAGATACAAAATGCTGGGTGCCATTAGATGACCTGTCAGTCAACAGTTCTTATTATTAATCCTGGAAGACTTGTATCTTTTTAGAAAGAAGGGGTGGGGAAGGTAATCTGCAATTCTCAGCTGTTCTCTGTGCCCGCCACGGTAGAGGCGAAGTCTCTATTAATCCACGTAAATAAAATTGATGATTGTGAAAAATGAAAAGGTCAGGGAGCAGGCACACAGATTCCTGCAGGGCATCGGGTGTCTTGTGACCTGAAGATGAAGGCCACACTAAGGATGTTTGGTCAGGATGACAGAAGAGCTGGTCTCCTCGATGACGTTGTTGATCTGTCAGTCCCCCATCTTCTCGTTCATGAGAAAAATTGACATTTTACTCGATGAAACCAGAGTCAAGATTTCTGTCACCCATTGCCAAACCCATTTCTTATTGAAAAAGATTCTTTCATAAATAGATAAATCAGGAGGTAGATATTACATATGTATATATTTTTGTTTGTTTTAAAGCTTCAGAGATAGAGGATGGTGATTTTATTTGCAATTCTTTCCCCTGCTCCAGGCGTCCTCACCCTTCACCATGCTGCTTGGCCATTTGTTCATGCAGCACCAAGTATATTCCTGACTCACTGATACAGGGTGTGTCTGTGATCTTGCTCTGGCCAACCGTATGCTGGTGGATGGAAATGAGCAGAGGCTTTATGCGAGGTTGTGGAGTGAGGCTTATTTTGCTCCAGAATGTGCCCCTGGGAGCTGCTGTTCCTGCTGTGATAGAAGACAAAGGGACCCCACCTGCAGCTTAGAGTTCACCCAGCTGCCCCCAGCCTGAGGGACAGCCCCCCAGCAGAGCTCAGCCTAGATCAGCCAGATTTCAGACAATCTACACACCATGAAGGTAACAGTAACTGTTTTCGGTCAGCCATGGAGAATGGGGTGTTTCGTTTTGCAGTAACATTGTGGCCAATCAGCCTAATATTAACCCTATGGCTTTACAGCATAATCGTTTAGTTAGCAATATATCGTAAACATAAATGTGCTTCTACAACTTGAGTTTTAAAGGCTGAAAAGTATGCCATAGTATAGAATATCCTAATTCTTTTAATCAATTCCCAATCAATCAATAGGACAGTCAAGTGTTTCTAGTATTTCACTGATAGAAATAAAGCTGCCATGAGTATCCCCGTATGAGTCTTTGCACATGATCTTATGCTCCCTAGAGCAAATATTTATTATCTTTGTTTTTTTTCCAAGATATTTATTTATTTATTTGAGAAAGAGAACAAGCGGAGAGGAGAGACAGAGGGAGGGGGAAAGGGAGAAGCAGGCTCTCCGCTGAGCAGGGAGTTTGATGTGGGGCTCAATCCCAGGATCCTGAGATCATGACCTGAGCTGAAGGAAGACACTTAATGCACTGAGCCAGCGAGACACCCCTTCCCCGAGACAAATCTTTAAAGAAGGAATTCCTAGAAAAGGTATTGTTAAGCCAGAGCGTATGTACATGTTAAGATTTTTCATACATATTGCCAAATGACCCTTCACAGAGGTTGGAAAAATTCACATTTCTACCAGCAAAGAATGAAAGTACTCATTCTCCCAAATCTTTCCAGATTAGATATTTATCATGTTTTATTACTTTGTGTCAAGCCATGATAGTTGGATGACAGTAACTCTTCTTTTTTAGTGATTTTTTTTTATTATAAAGGAAATGCAGGTTAAATATGAAACTACAGGTACGTGACTAGAATAAAATGCAAACCATCTCTCAGGCCATTTCCAAATGCTTTCCAAAGCTAACATTTTATATAAATCCTCTAGTAGTTTATAAATTCATATTTAGGTTTAGGGTACCTATACTTATGATAGTTACATGTTATTATTGCCAGGCCCAAGACTTTACTGGCCACACACTCAGATGTAAATAGAGAAATTTAGTTTATTTCTCTATAATGGAAATAAACTTGCTCTTAAGCCCTTAACCTAACTTGGTAGAAGAAAACGCTTAACTCTGCTACCTGTTTTGGACTGAATGCTTGTATTCCCCCAACCTCAAATATCAAAGCCCTAACCCCCAGTGTGGCTGTACTTGGAGCAAGGAAATATTAAGGTTAAATGAGGTCATAAAGGCGGGACTCTTCTCTGATGCACTGGTGTCCTTATAAGAAAGGACACCAGAGAGCTTTTTCTCTGTCCTACGTGTACAAGAGGGCACGTGAGCCCACGCAGAGATGGTGGCCTTCTGCAAGCCAAGACAGGAGGCCTCAGGACGAAACCTACTTTACTTGCACACAGATCGCGGACCTCCAGCCTCCAGTTTAAGCCACCCAGCCTGTGCTGCTTCTTACAACAGCCTGCATGTACTAATAATACATGGCCATTTGGTTGTTTCAGGTTATAGATAAAACCTAGTGTTCAAAATCTCAGCGAAGTCTATGTAGGAGAGTTTACCTTTCACACCTTCCTGACCTTCAGTTCAGGCTCCAACCCCAACTTCCTAAGGCTTCTAGTGCCCTTAGGTTAGGTTTTGGGGATCCTATGGTTCTATGGCCTTTGTGGCAACACACCCTCAGATGTGCCCTTTGTTCGCACCAACCCCTCCTGTGGATCTTCCAGATCTTCCCTCTCAGACACATTTTCCATTCCTTTATTTTATTTTATTTTTTTAGGATTTACTTATTTGAGAGAGAGTGCATGCATGAGAGAGAGTGTGGCAGGGAGGCGGGGCAGAAGGAGAGGGAGAGAGAATTTCAAGCTCACCCCATGCTGAGTGCGGAGCCCCTGTGGGTCTTACGACCCTGAGATCATGACCTGAGTGGAAACCAAGGCTCAGACTTACTCAAATGACTGAGTCACCCAGGGGCCCCTCCATCCCTGTTAGATGCTGTTCTTTGCTAAGTAACAAAAGCTGAGACGCTAATAATTTCTACTTGGTTGAAGAGTTGGTGTATTAGTTTCCTAGGGCTGATGTAACAAAGACCTACACATAAGGTGACGAAAAAGCAGCAATTTATTGTCTCGCTTCTGGAGGCTGGAAATCTGAGATCCAGGTGTGGGCAGTGTTGTTTGCTTCTGGGGGCTGTGAGGGAGAAGCTGCTCTCTTAGACTGGGTGGTTTGGTATCAACCTTTGGTGTTCCTTGGCTTGTGGATCCATCATGGCAGTCTCTGCCTTCACGTGGCATCCTGCCGTGTCTCTTCACGTGGTCTTCCTCTGAGCACATGCATCAGTGTCCACATTCTCCTTTCTTCATCAGGGCACTACTTTGGACTCGGGCCCACCCTCATGACCCCATTTTCACTTTATTACCCCAGTAAAGACCACATTTCTAAATAAGGTCATTCTGCGGTATGTGGTATGAGGTAATCCTCAGCCTGAACCCCAAATGGACTTCAAGCATTTGAACAGAGAAGTAGCAAAAGAGCTATAGTTGACCCTGGAATAATGCAGGGATGAGGAACACAGACCCTTCCACTGTTGAAAATCCATGTGTAACTTTTAACTCCCCCAAACCCCCAGGCCTTCAGCATATATTTTGGGGGCCCATTTCAACCCATTAATGGTCGGTCAGCCAAGTGGCACAGTTTCATTTTAACACAGCCTTCTGGATATCTGGATATCCACTGTGACTCTGGCAGGAGAATCTGAATGTGGGAGGGAGCCTGTTCTCCCCTCCCCTTCCCCTGGTCCAAATTACCTGACCCTCAGTCACCTCTCACTGGGGCTGTGTTCTCTGTGTATCACAGTGATGCCTGACCTCAAAGCTTTATTGAAATTTCCATCTCTGCAGAAACCTCATGGAAACAGTGCCAAGTGATGACATAGAAAGAAATGCAGCACTCGGGCGCCTGGATGGCTCAGCGGGATAAAGTCTCTGCCTTCGGCTCAGGTCATGATCTCAGAGTCCTGTGATCAGGCCCCACATCGGGCTCCCTGCTCAGCGGGGAGCCTGCTTCCCCTTCCTCTCTCTCTGCCTGCCTCTCTGCCTACTTGTGATCTCAAATAAATAAATTAAAAACAAAACAGAAAAGAAAGAAAGAAAGAAATGCAACACTAAAGCTGGTTGAGTGTGTCCACAGAAAGGCTATGGATCTAAATGGCCAGGGACCATTTTTTTCAACCAGAGAAGCTGATGATAAGTATTAACAACAGAAAATGTTCTGGAAATCGGGCCAGCCAAACTCAAGCAGGAGTGTCATGTACAGCTTCTTATAAATGCTTCTTGTTGTTGTTAATCCTGGTTTTAATTTCTAGCCTTATTAAAGACTTAACGCTTTATCTCCGTTCCTTCCCCCTGGAAAACCAGATGCGTGTAATGATCTTTATTTCTGTCATTTTCTCAGTGGTCACATTGTCTGTGCTGTTTAATCTTTTTTATTTCCACGTGGATTAATGAGCGCTGGGTAGCTCTGCCTTTGTCCCCCTGATGAGTCCCAGAGACAAGCATCTGTGGGATTCAGCATCATTTCTGAAAGCTAGAATTTTTTCCAGGTAGACAAATGCCACAGCGGAGGGGGCAAGTACTGGGCACCAGTTTGGCTGAAGTTGGTTGGAACAGAATCTGGCTTCACCAGCTTTTTGTCTCCCCACAATTGTAATTATGTTCCACCCACATATGCCTACTGCAAGCGCAAGCCGCCCCCCAATAACACAGAGTAACAGAGAAATAACAATCATAGGGGTAGAGTCTTAGAGCCAGAAATGACCTTGAAGAGGATTTAATGCAGCCTGCCTTCAACAAAACAAAACAGAGCAGAGCAAAACATCACAGCGGTTGTGTGATTCTCTGAAGGACATACAATGAGCCAGGAAGAGAAGATCTGGTCTTAATCTAATATTCCACTGACTGTAGCCTAGTGACCCATTTGTAATCAGGGGTAGATATTTGTTTTTCACCTGCTTTGAGAATGTGTGCAAAGTTACAGGGTGGAAATTTCAGTATCCGCTGTGGGCATGTCCTTATTCTATGAAGGGCAACAATCTTAATGAATACGTGCATTTTGTAGGGGAGCAGGGCTTCATATCTGTTATTTTTCTTCCTCCTCAAAAAAAATGGATCTGAGGACATTTCAAGAGCATAAATTCCAAAAGTGTATATGACAAATATTTTTAGAGCGGACTTTAAGCATTTGAACTAAGAAGTACAAAAGAACAATGTAGGGGTGAGGAGCAGTGACCCCCACCTCAGGTGAAAATCCACATGTAACTTTTGACTCCTCCCTAGAACAACTGAGGACTTCCTATGTGTATAGAAGCTGAAAGTGGCTTCTTTGTGTCCTCTTTCTCCTCTTTATTCTAAAGGACAGTAGTTGCCTCTGAAACTCCAAGTGTATGGCTGCTAGGGTTTCTGCAGCAAGGACTACTTCAAAGATGTTTTCTCCAGTTTCATTGGGATCTAACTGACATATAATGTTGTATTTATTTCGGGTAGACACGTAATGATTTGATATATGTACCAAATGATCACCACAGGTTTTCCAGTTAGTATCCATTATCTCACATAGTTAAATTTTTTTTTCTTATGAAGAGAATTTTTAAGACTACTCTCTTAGCGAATTTCAAATATACAATCCAGTGTTATTAACTGGAATCACCATGCTATACATCGCATCCCCAGAACATTTATTTTACAATCAGAAGTCTATGCCTTTTTTTAAAAAAAGATGTTGTTTATTTGAAAAGAGAGCATGGTGGGGGGGAAGGGCAAAGGGAGAAGCAGAATCCCTACTAAGTGGGGAGCCTGATGCAGGGCTTGATCCCAGGACCCAGGCAGACACTTAACTGACTGAGCCACCCCGGTGCCCCAGAAGTTTGTACCTTTTCAACATCTTCCTCCACTTCCCTCACCCTACCCTTTCCCTGTCTCTGGCAACCACCAATTCTCTGTATCTCTGAGTTCAGTGTTTTATTATTATTTTTTATTTTTTTTAATTTTATTTATTTATATGAAAGACAGATCAGAGTAGGCAGAGAGGCAGGCAGAGAGAGAGGAGAAAGCAGGCTCCCCACTGAGCAGAAAGCCTGATGCAGGGCTCGATCCCAGAACCCTGAGATCATGACCTGGGCTGAAGGCGGAGGCTTAACCCATTGAGCCACCCAGGCATCCTTATTTTTAATTTTTTAGAGAGAGAAAGAGAGATGTGGAGGGGACCAAAGGGAGAGGGAGAGAGAATCTGAAGCAGGCTCCATGTCCAGTGAGGAGCCCCACTCAGGGTTCAATCTCATGATCCTGAGATCATCATCTGAGCTGAAATCAAGTCAGATGTTTACCAACTGTGCCACCCAGGGACCCCCCTGAGTTCTATGTTTTTAGATTCCACACGTAAGTGAATAAGATCATGCGCTATTTGTCTTTCTCTGTCTGACTTATTTCACTTCACATAATGTCTCCAGCTCCCTCTATGTTGTCTCAAATGACAGTATTTCTTTCTTCTTTTATAGCTGAAAAAATTCCAGTACGTGATTTTGTGAGTGTGTGTGTGACATTTTCTTTATCCATCCTTCTGTCAATGGGGATTGAGGTCATTTCCATTAGCTATGATCATTAATGCTGCAGTAACAGGGTGTCTCTGCAGATGCTTCTTTGAGGCAGTGATTTCATTCTTCAGATATATACCCAGATATAGAGAATGACCAGATCACTAGTTCTATTTTTAATGTTTTGAGGAGGCTCCATACTGTTTTCCCTAATGGCGGCTCCATGAGTAACATTTTAAAAAGTTGATCTAATTTCATGGCTTCTTCAAAGATGTTCCATTGTTTCTGACTTTAGCATAGGTCCTTTTTTCCCCCTGTAAAGAACCAAAGAGTAACTATTTCATGGTTTGGGGGCTCATCACAAGTACTCCATTCAGCCACTGTACCACAAAGGCAGCCAATAGCAAGTGAGTGTGGCTATATCCCAATAAAACCTTTTCTGGATTTCATATGATTTTCACAAAATATTTTATATGCAACCATTAAAGAAATGTAAATTCTTAAATTTCTGGCCATATAAAAATAGGCAGTGGACCCTGGGAAAGCTCACGTAATCCAAGGAATTGTTGCCCAATGGAGAGGCAGGAAGGAAGGACAGAACTTGACTTTAGGAACAAAGAATCTCTCTGCCTCTTGTCTCCGTGTCTTCCTTCTTTGCAACTGCAAAATGTAGTTTTCCTCATGGAGGAAACATGATCCCTGATGGCACTGGGGCCTCATGTCCCATTGCCATGGCCATGAAGACTTGTAGAGCTCACTCTACGCCTCAGTTTTACACATTCTGGGTCAGGGAGGTACTGGTGCAGTTGGGTCAAGAACCAACCCAGGTACAGACATCTGAGGCTGGCAGATGGGGGAGGCAGGAACATGGCAGATCCCTTGGGACTCCTAAAGGTTTGAAGGGCAACCCCAGACAAGTAGGAGCTTGGGGTGGACCAAGCAATAGCTGTCTCCCTCAGGGTCTTATGAGACCGTGTGTGTGTGTGTGTGTGTGTGTGTGTGTGTGTGTGTGTGTAGTGGGTAAGACAAGACATTCAGACATTATTACAAATCCCCATAGGATCTTTAGAACATGTGCTGGCTCAGTAATTGCACACATCACCTTTTAAGGACCCCTAGGAGTGATTAACAACAGTACCAGGGGAAAAAAAATGTTTGAGGCAAGCTTTTGAGGAAGAGATGTTAACACTAAGTATTTTTCATTTGAAAATTTTAACATTCCTCAGGATTTGATAAGCATTTTTCACAGAAGAACTTTTTCTATCTCTGTACCCAATATTTGCTCTCATTTCAGAGAGAAAGTTTTAACGACTCCTGTTCTTCTAATGGGGAAGTTGCTGCTCTTTTTACAGAAGTTTAACTAATGGCTTCTCAGCAAGATCAGAGCAGACAGGTCGCCACAAACACCCAAAGGTCTCCGTCTCAGATGGAGCCAAAGGGATGGCAATACAGGGGAGGACGAGCCGGGGCAGGGGGTCAGCCGGCCATGTACCTGTTTTCAGCCTGTTTGCTTGTTAGTCTTTGGGAAAGCAAGGGATCTCACAGTCTAAGCAGAGGAACAAACCCACATGGACCAAAAGCTCAGCAACAAAAAGGCTGGTGGTGGGAGTCAGTGCTCATCAGCCTTTCTAAACCCGCATGCTTCCTCTTCCTCCACAGTAGATGGAATGCTGTCTGGTTTCCTTAGTTGACCAGCACACCAGAAACAGGAATGCAGGGCGCTCATGGACCCATCACAGTGTGGTCTGTCTCTACAAAAATCATCCACAGCTACTGGGAAAAACTCAAATACTACTGAGACCAACGCATTTCAAAGCTAGTAGGCGCTGAAGGAAGCGGGTCAAGCCCCATGTGAAGAGGGGGCAAATTGCCTTTGTGTCTGCGAGGTAAGGAGGCACATGCGACACGCATTTGGGAAGTGGGCAACCTTTGTCTTCTGGTCTCTCTTCATTCTCCTCTTGGTATCTCCTCTCACTGTTGACATCCTCCTTCATTCACCAAACAGTAACTGAGGACCACATATATGTCAAAGACCCTCTTGGAGGGCCTGTGCTGGGAAGAAAGAATAACATGACTGAGGGGAGCTTACAGTCTGGGGAGATAATCACACATGTGGGCCAATAATTAGGATATAATTCGGTAAGTATTAAAAGAAAAGAAGACAATCAGGGTGGGCTTTAGAGAAGAGGTGACATTTGACAGAGGTCCTGAGGTATCAGTGAGCTCCACCAGATGGCAAAAAAGAAAGGCTCTTTTAGGCAGAGGGAGTGGCAGGAGGTGAGAAAAGTGGCAAGTTCCAGGGGGTAGAGAATTGGTGAGTGATTCAGGGATGAGACCTTAGGGCACCCAGCAGGTGGTGATTCGAGGAAAGTCCAGACGGTTGGATTGGAGTCAGACTGTACGTGGTTCCTTGGCATGTATTAGGTGCTCAATTAATATTTATTCAAAGAAAAATAGCACACACATAATAGTAAAAATGACCATGACAGTAACAGTAACAGCTGTTTACTGATCGTCTACATATTGTTTCACAGATTATGAGGTATTAAGAGAGGAAAAAAGAATGACACAAATTCAACTATTATTACATTGCACTACATAACTCTCCATCTGTCTTTCCATCATCTATCATCATCAGTGACCCTCGATCAATCATCTATCTGTGAAACAGACAGTAAAGATTAAGAGCTGTAAAAGCAAACTTTGGGCTTCTCGGCTCTTGAGTCCTTCTGAGATGCGATGACCATGGGGAAGAGGGGTGACGTCAGGCCATCTGCCCTTTCCCTTCTAGCATCTGTTCTGGGGAGTGATCACTCTGAAGATGGGACCAGACTCCTATGAGATACTGAGGGCAGCTTCTCAGGGGCAAGTTTCCTCCCAGGGGTCCCAATAATGCCCATTCATGGACGCCTTCTTGCACAGTAAGGGCATGACCTCAGACAGAGTTCACCAAGCTGGCCAGGTCTGAGCCTTGACCCTTGTGTGAAGGGGGCGTCGAGTTACCTGGCAAAGCATAGTGCCTTTTTCAGAACAAGGGCTGAGTTAAGAGTACATATGTTAACACGGAGACCCTTAAAGATTTTGGGGGGTGAGCAACAGCAGGAGACATCTGCATGGGTTTTCTGAGATGATCTTTTCACCTGTTCTGAGGGTCAGGTCACTGCCCAGGGCACCATCATCTGGCAGATCAGTGGGAGGGAGCTGCTTTCAACAATGCAGGGAAAGTGTGTAACAGACCCCTCTATGTTGCAGAAATTCTATCTCTGCAGTAACTAGAGAGAAAGCAGGAGGACTGAGCAGTAAAGAAGGAGGTGTCCACTTGTGTGCTTCATGTAGGAGCTGGTTAGCACACACGACCAACAGCATACTCGCCCTGCTCAGCTAACTTTCTGGTCTATGGTCACCCGGGGAAGCTCCAAACACACTCCCCCATTGCATTGCCACAGTGAAGACATCTTGGGAATCCCCAGACTACTTTCAGAGCCTGTTTATGAATCATAAAAGAAAGTGTGTCTCATTATAGTCACCTCTCATTTAGGACCCCAGATAACACAGCTCAGATTGGTCCCTTATTTCTCCAGACAAAGTTCAATCACAACACTTGTAATAGGTAACTGTTATTAATCTTTTCCATGTGCCAGGCTCTGTGATGAGCACTTGGCATCATTTACTGTTCTTAAGAACACTAGGAAGAATAAGTGATTGTTATCTCTATTTTACGGATGAGGAATCCAAAGTACAGATTTACCACTACTGATTATAATCTAAAGAATGTGCCTTTGGCTCTGCAAAGAATTTAGAAATAGGAGCCTCACACTGCTTTAAGTCAATTAGATACCAGCCCATGGAAATAAACATAACACAAAGGCTTTCAAGCCTACAACTTGGAAGAGGCAGCGCCAACGCTGAGCTTTGATTTGCATGTGGCAGGTGCACATACATGGGTCTCAGAGTAAGGCAGCACGAGGAAATAGGCATCACAGCAAATTCGGTCTCCGTGTCTTTGTGTCTCTGGCGAGGACGACAGTGACAGAAACCCTGAGTCCAGGGTCTACCATGGTGAGTGCTATGTCTGTGTATGCCTGGTGGGGCAGTCGTGGGATCTTTGTTCCAGTGTGGCTGGGTTTCTTGGCCCCCGATCTTCTGGTCCTCCTAAAGATGGTGAACTCCCTATGGAACACTTTGATGAGAAGCTTTTCTCCATAAGCTAGCTGGAGTAGGTTCTGCTCTTTGTTGTTGAGAACCCCACTCAGGGGCCCATGGGTGGCTCAATTGGTTAAGTGTCAGACTCCTGATCTCAGCTCAGGTCTTGATCTCAGAGTTGTGAGCTCAAGCTCTGCATTGGGCTCCATGCTGGGTGTAGAGCCTACTTTACTTGGGGGAAAAAAAAAGAAAGAAAGAAAACCCCACTTATATCTCTGGGATCCTACTCCCTGCATATGTTGACTTACTCGTGTACAAAATGGGGTTTGAAGTAACACTCACCTTGCAATATTTTCACAAGGATTGTGATTCTTTAAGGAGCGATCACTTTGCAGGCGCTAAGTGACTGTATAAACATCAGTTATTTGGATTTAAGTTAATGGAAGCAATATGATGTGGCCACTGTGGAAGACAGTCTAGCAGTTCCTCAAAAAATTAAACATAGAATTATCATGTGATCCAGCAATCCCACTCCGGAAGAACTGAAAGAACTGAAAGCAAAGACTTGAGTTGTTATTTATACAATGTTTATAGCAGCTCTGTTCACAATAATAGACAAAATAGACACAAAAGGAGTTTGGAGACAACCCAAGTGTCCACTGACAGAAGAGCAGAATGTGGTATCTCCATACAACGAAGTATAACTCAGGAATGAAATTCTGACACGTGCTACAACATTCTTGAGCCTCAAAAACGTGCTAAGTGAAAGAGACCAGACCAAATACACAAATACCGTATGACTCCACTTATGTGAAGACCTGGAATAGACAAGTTCATAGAGACAGAAAGTAGAATAGAGGTTACAAGGGATGGAGGGGGCGGGAGTGGGGAGTTAGTGTTTACTGGCTAACGTTTCAGTTTGGGACGATGAATACGTTCTGGAGATGGGGGGTAGCGATGGGTGTGCAACAGTGTAAACACACTTAGTGCCATTGAATTTCACACTTAAAAATGATTAAAACAGTAACTTTCATGTTATGTATATTTTATCATGGTAAAAAAAGAAGCCCAAAAAGACAGAGAAAAAGAAATATCTGGTGATACACTAGATTTTCAGAAACTTTGGTGTCAGGTGTTTTTCATTTAACAGATTGAAAAAAAAATCCATCAGTTTGGTAGTACATTCTGCTTGGCAGGCTGGGAGGAAACAAGACATCCTTAGCTAAGGCTGGTGGGCATGCAAATGGGTACAACCCCTAGAGGGCAGTTGGGCAATAGTTATTAAACTAGCAAGTGTATCTACCCTTTGAGCAGCTTTTGTAACTGAGCCTGACTAATACACCTGTTATGGCCCCCACCTGTTCATATCTGGTCCTTCCCTTCTCAACGCCACCTGTGGATATTGGTAGGACAGAGATCTCAAAGAGGGGGAGTGAGTGTATATGAAAGTTGACATTTCTTCTTTGTATATAGCTGAATATTGGCAAGATCATGTTTGTTTAGAAAAGTTTTCACAAATCCTTTGTCATGAAGATTTCCAGGAAGGTGATGATGAATCTTGTTAAAGTGCCATTTTATACAGCAATTAAGTGTTCTGATTCAAGGACTGCAGTACATGAAGAGAACTTGCAACAGCCTTGGGTGTATTGATCTGAGCAACTCATCAGTGCCAGATAGCTCCTTTGCTACACAAATGACCAAGCTTACGGTTTTTTACCCTCTCTAGCCTAGGTTTTCTTTCCCTCAGGAAATACAAACATTTCACTGGCTACTGCCTCACCATCTTCCTTTTTATGTCCTGGAGGGGGGAAAACTCACAGAAAGAAAAGCAATTTTTCCTGTTATTAATATGCTACATATGTGCAAAAGGGTAGTTTATGAATTTCTTTCAAAGATTGAAGTAAGGAATGTGGTAAACTGTAATGGATAATTGTGAGAAATGAGAAATTAAAGGGGCTTGGAATCTTTTATTTATTTCAAATTTAAAAACAATTTGGTCTCTGCATCATTAAAACTAAACCTTCACCTGCTACAAATTTCCTTCCTTGTTCCACAGGCTATTGTTTGTTTGAACAGAAAGGGAGGGAGGCTGGCAGGGGTCCTTCATGCAGCACGAATGAAAGCAAAACTCAGAGGGGCCACAAGAGTTCCTGAGAGAGTAGCTGTTTATCAGAGGGTGGGCTTGGGCTCAGACACCTTATCTGAATTTTAAAAGTTTTTCAGTTGGTCACTGTTGGCTACAGCGAAACGAATTACTTTTAGGAAACAAATATTGAAGGATTCAAGATGTTTTACATAATTAGGGGCACACTTGGGTCATGACTTAAACTTCACATTTAAGCAATCAGTGCGTACTTAAGATACCTAGATCTCAATGTGTATTCCTGTACATATATTTTGAAAGATATATACAGAGATATAGCATTTATATTGATACATCTAAAAATAAATTTCTTTCAAATAATAGAAAAATACTGCAGTTTCTTCCGCTACTAATTCACAGAAATGGTACTTAACCCATTTGTTGCGGATCTAGTATGTCATAAGCCAATCTGTCACATGGTTTTTCCATCCAATATTGTCTCATTTCATCTTCAGAACAACTTTGCAGGTCAGGAATTATTCTTCCCATTTTACAGATGTGGGAACTAAGGCTCAGAGGATAATATTGACTAACAACTGAGACAAATGTTTGAACCAGGGAGATGGATGGGAAGATGATCAGTCACTGAGAAAAGCAAATAAAATAAAAGGCTGAATTATTGTGAATATAGTAAACTTGATTAGAAAGATGAGAAATGTTGCTCTCCCCCTGGAGTGGGGGCCAGTATCAGTGTAGGACACTGAAATGCAGAAACGTATTTAATATAGGGAATTGTGCTTCCATTAGTATAAAATGGCCAGAGAGTTGGAAGGCAGGAGGCATTCGCTAGTCATCAAGATCACATCACAACATGCTGGTCCTCAAAGCCAATGTCAGAGTGGAGCAGGGAATCTGGCTGGCACAATGCTTACGTCTGGTGGACTGTACCCATTGGACACCATATCCATAGCAAGAACAGTGAGCGGTGCCTCACCTCTGACATGCAAATCGTGCACAAGGGCATCTGACTAGCAGGGCCTGCTTGCATCTACTCCCTTGTGGGACAAAGTCTGGGAAATGCAGTTCAAGGTTTCCAGTTTCTGAATATGTGGGGGCATTGAAAGAGGATGGGGGAAAGGTGGTCTGGACTATGATGACAAAAAACTCCCCACGTTCAGTGCCGTTAGGAATAAAATGTTTTGGGGCACTTGGGTGGCTCAGTGAGTTGAGTGTCTGACTCTTGATTTCAGCTCAGATCATGGTCTTGGGGTTGCGGGATTGAGCTCTGTGTCAGGTTCTATACTGGGTGCAGAGTCTGTTTGTCCCTCCAACCCCCTTCTTTCTCTCTCAATTAAATAAATAAAATCTTTTTTTAAAAGAATAAATATTTTATTATTCAGGTGATTGTCGGGGTAGGGGTCTGGTCAGTGGCAACTCTACTCCATACAGTCTTGCTGGGACTCAGGCTGTTGATGACTTTGTTGTCTTGAACATGGGGCTTCCAAGTTTGTTCATCATCTTCCTGGTGTTCATCATCTTGGTCAGCTTGAGGAAGGGCAGAGCATGGAGGAACATGTGTGAAAAGTTTTTGTGGGTGTGCCTGGAAGTGGCAACATCGTTTTTTGTTTGTGTCCCATTAGAAAGAACATAGTCTGGGATGTCTGCATGACTCATTTGGCTAAGCGTCTGCCTCCCATTCAGGTCATGATCCCAGGGTCTTGGGATCGAGTCCCACATCAGGTTCCTTGCTCAGTAATGAGCCTGCTTCTTCCTCTGCCTGCCGCTTCCTCTGCTTGTGCTCTTTCTCTCTCTGTCTAAAATAAAAATAAAATTATTTAAAAAAAAATAACCTAGTCTGACAGCCACAGTTAACTGCAAGAGAGGCTAGAGGATATTGTATAGCTGGCAAATATGTGCCCGGTGCCTCTTCTAGTCTGGAACAATACAAATATGGATGTTAGGATAGCTGGTTATCTCTTTTAATGGGTGGAAAGGATGCCATTTTCTAACAGGTGATATCCAGCAAGGAGATAGACAGTCTCTCTTGCCAATTTTTATTTCCCATTATTTACAGGTGCGATTTGGAGTGAAGTTAGCCCAGAAGGAGCTACTTGTCTCATAATAAGGGGAACTGTGCATTTCCTCCCTTGCTCTTCACAAAGATAAAAAGCATATTCTATATTCCAGAATTAATACATTCTGCTCTAGCTGTGTTTCCATTTATGGTCAGTTGTGATGATATTGCAATTTTAATTTCCCATGTCAAAAAAAAAATCCCCTGTGCTGACCTGCTTGTTATATTATGTATTTTGGTTTATAAATTCACTATTGGAATATCTCTCTTCACCCTTCATATACACTCTAATACCACCTCACCCTGCAACACACACAGAATATTTTGCCTGCAATTACAGGTACAGCCAACAGGTGGTAGTAGTGTACAGTAAAGACTAACGTTCTGCACTGAGGGCACATGGTCTTAGAAATAAAACATAAATTTTAAACTGATTTTTAGAAAATAAGCAATGTATTTTTTAAATGCCAATCCTTACAGACTACTACTGAACACTATATTTTAAAACTACATATACATAGGCTTGAAGTCATTACATTTACTAATGCACAAGTGAGATCATGTCATATCTCCTAGGACTCTATTAAATTCATGTTCTCTTCTCTAGTTTGATCCCTAGTTATTCTTACTCACAATGTGACACTTACTGTGTCCTCTGATCAAACTCTTGAAAATAGACTAAACTTCCTAACTCCCAGACTTTGCTCAAGCAAGTCTTGAGAATCTTCCTGCTTGAGAATTTTTCCCCTTTTCACATTTCAAGACCAGTCTTGATACTATCGTAAAAGGGAGTTCCCTTTCTATAAACTCTCTACCTCTCTTAAGACCATTATTTTTCCCTTTATGGTCAATTTGTTTGTCAAGGTCTCTCCCAGAACCAGTTTGCAATGATTCTGATTGCTGCTGTTAGCAACTGACTTTAGGTAGAGGAATATTGGCAACCTTTAATTTTTTGTTTATTTCTACATTTTTTATTGCAGTAAGCTGTGTATAACAAAAGTTTACCATTTTAACCATTTTTAAATGTAAATTGAGTAGCAATAAGTATGTTCACATTGTTGAGCAATCAACACCACCATCCATCTTCAGAATTTTCTTCTTCTTAGATTGAAACTCGGTACCCATTAAATAATAAAACTGCATTCCCCCTCTCTCAAGCCTCTGGTAATCTTTATTCTCTATATAGTAATCTATATTCTACGGCAAAGTAGAATATGGCCATGACTATTCTAGATACCTCCTATAAGTGGAACAATACAGTACTTGTCCTTTTGTGTTTAACACATTCTATTTAACATAATGTCTTCAAGGTATATCCACGTTGTAGCATCTGTCAGAATTTCCTTCCCTTTAAAGGCTGTATAATACTCCACTCTAAGTATATAGACATTTTTTTTTATCCTTTTATCCATTGATGGGCGTTTGAGTTGTTTCAATCTTTTTGCTATTGTGAATAATACTGCTATGAATGTAGGTGTAACAATATTTGTTTGAGTCTCTGCTTTCAATTCTTTTAAGTATTAATCTAGAAGTAGAATTACTGGATCATGTGGTAATTCTATGTTTAGTTTTTCTGAGATCCACCAGATTGCTTTGCACCATTTTACATTACTGCCAACAATACATAGGGCTTCCAATCTTTCCACATTCTCACCAACACTGGTTATTTTTTGTTTTTTGATAATAGCTATCTTAATGGGTACTAGGTTGTATCTCATTGTGGTTGTTTCTGATTTCAAGTAATGAAAGCACACTAATTTAATTTTTTAAAGATTGAAGGGATAACTGTTTCTATTTTTCTTTCACATCACCAATTTGTAGACAAACACCTCTCAGGGCTCTGTGATCATGCTGAGCAGACAACAGCTGACTTGACTCTTATCACATACCCATTCTTACTCTTCTGTAAAATGAGATGATGTGAGGAATGGGGGGAGTTCCACCTCAAACTGCTGGACCCAACGAGGGACATGAAAGCGTGAGCAGGGCTTGCTTCAAGGAAGTCTTCCTGGCTGGGAGGGGGGCCCATGGGCTATGTTAGCCAATAATGGCTGCACTGTGTTTGAAAAATTGACTTAGCACCTGTGACTATGTGTGTGCATGTCTTTTGAACAGTTTTATTGGGATATAATTCACATGCCATATCATACACCCACTTAAAGTATATACTACACTGGTCAATACAGGCTTCCAGTTACGGAATGAGTAAGTCATGGGAGTAAAAGGTGCAGCTTAAGGAATACAGCCAATGCTGTTATAATAGCATTATATGGTGACAGATGGTAGTGACACTTGCAAGCCAACAAAACATAGAGAAGTTAAATCACTATGTTGTACACCTGCAACTAACATGCCATTGTGTGTTGACTCTACTCAAATTTTTAAAAATGTAAAAAAAATATAAAGTGTATACTACAATAGTTTTAGTATATTACATGATAAATGTAAAATTTTGTTTATATAGCACACTGATGCCATGGACACATCCCCCAACATGCTACACTGTGGAGGACACCCATTACTTAGATTGTACGTGTACCAAAAGTGCAGAGCTTGACCCTATTCAGCTCAAACCCAGGTTGTGGCATAGCCTACAGAGCAACTGGCTTGCACTCTTCAAAAATGTTAATGTCATGAAAGCTATAGAAATACTGAGGAATTTTCCAGATTAACAGACACAAAGGATACATGGCAATGAAATATAATACATGATTAAGATTGGAGTTTGGATCAGGGGATAATTTCCATAAAGAACCTTCTTAGGATGATTGACAAATTTTAAATATGGACTATGTATTAGGTAATAGTGTTATATTAATGAGTTTTTTAAATTGACAACTACTGTGTTTATGTCAGAGAATATCCATGTTCTTGGGAAATACAGAGTGAAGTGTTTGTGGGTGAAGGTGTTAATGTCCGCAGCTAACTCACAGTGTTTAGGAAAAAAATGTGGGGAAGGTGAATTTCGGGTGATGGAAGCAGGGAGAAGAGGAAAGAGAGGGAAAGAAGGAAGAGGGAACAGATGATTAAGGAAATGCAGCAAAATGTTAACAATAGGTCAATCTTGCTAAAATTTGTTTCTACTCTGGCAGCTTTTATACTATTGAAACATTTTGGTAAATTCGAAATTATTTCAAAGCAAGTAACACACAAAAATAAAGAATTGGTTGAAATACAAAGAAGACTCCAGCATCTAAGACATTTGCAATCCCCTATGGCTTCCTCCCTACCATGCTGGGTGGCTCAGTGGGTTAAGCCTCTGCCTTCCGCTGGGGTCATGATCTTGGGGTCCTGGGATCCAGCCCTGCATCGGGCTCTCTGCTCAGCAGGGAGCCTGCTTCCCCTCTCTCTGCCTACTTGTGATCTATGTCTGTCAAATAAATATGTAAAATCTTCAGAAAATATATTAAAAAAAAAAGATACGAACCCAGTTCATCTGAAGCAGGTCTGAGTGAAACTGAGAAGGACCAACATCATGGCTGGGATTGGGAGCAATCCGGGACATGGACATTGTAATACCAGAAATGAAACAGCGTTTGTCACTTAAAGTGGCTGTCCAGCTCCTGAGACCTGCAGGAACTTTTATCCAAGAGCTGGGGAAGATTATTACCACTAAATATTCAAAGGAATGGCGCGAGACCAGAGATCATGGTGTCCCTTCGGTGAGTTTCCCACTGCTGGCCCACAAGGAGGAGGCAGATCTAGTTGGGGAAACTGCTGCTTCTTCACACTCTCCCCTCATAATTCCTTCTGGAAACCTACATTGAAGAGAGTTCTCTCACCTGTTGTAAACTTCTTGGATAGCACACTAGAAAAATCTGTTAACTCCCCACTTACCAGGTAACTCTGGCCAGGGGTTCCTAAGTATAGGGCATTTGAGTGGCAGCTGGTGGGGACAGAGGAAGGAGGAAAGGACGAAGAGATGGATTGAAGAGGGAGCGGGCAATAGAAAAACTTTGTCCGTCATGCTCTGGGTGGGGCCCCAAAAGCTGCTTCATGCTGACATGGGCTTCTGATTTTTGCTTATACAGTGTTGTCCCTATGTGATTTGATGATCCCTGGACATCCAACATTCCCCAGCTCCTCGCCCCCAGCCTTTCATCTTGTCGGGTTTCATCTTTGTGGTCACTTCCTTCTCCTCAGAAGAACTTGCAAAGGGCTCTTCACACACAGGTTAGCCCAAGGGTCACTCACAGACTAAGGGTCACTCACAGAGACAGAGGCCAAAGGAAGGAGGGACCAGGAGGTCAGGGTGGGCCTCTGTTTGGCCAAATAACCTGGGGTTTATGACCCCACCCCTACCAGCTTCAGTTTGTCTCATCTGTGAAAGGAGTATGGTCTCAGTCCTTCCCAGTCTGCCAGTCTTTGATAAATCTTTGGAGAAATCCTTGGAGAGCTTTAAGTAACTCTGTATGATTCACAGTGTGTGCAAGAAACTGTCCAAACACATCCCGGTATTTGGGGGGAAATTCAATCGGGGCCAACTAACAAGGTGTGGGCTGTGGGAAGGGCACCACAAGGACAAGTGCTTCCCATCTAGGCTGGCAAGAGTGGCCTGAGGGCACAGAATGGAGACAGGGCAGCATGGGGGTGACATCTGACCGCAGTCGATGGAGGGACTTGGCCAGCCTGCAGCAATTCCCCAGAGAGGGACTGGGGGAACACAGGGTCTGACCTCCTACCTCTAGCTCCCACTCACCTTTGGCGACATTGACTGATGACCCTGGGAAGTCAGTGTGGAATCCCCCCCCCCCCAATGCAATCCTCGCAGGTTAGCATCCTGGATGCAGAGCAGAAAGATGGGGGTGGGGAACAGGGTTGGGGGTTACAGACAGGAGATATCTAGCACAGGTCACACCCTCTGGCCTCTAATTTTTACTCTCATCCTCTCCACTTGAAAAGTGTGCAGCCCCAACATAGGACCACATAAAGTCCCATCAGTTACTTACCATTGTGGGTTGGTATCAATTCAGCCAAACTCCCACCATTAGCTACCATCAGTGCTCTCCATATTAGGTAAAGAGGAAAAGAAAGGTGGAGAATGGTTAATTCATGACATGGTTCCTTTTTGTAGCAGATCACAAATCCAAGGTGGTGATGGTAACCATAGCTGCCCTTGTGTTCCCCCTTCTGTGTTCCCCCTTCCTCATCCTTCTGTGTTTCCCCTTATCCTATGCCAGCTTCAGCGAGGTTGAGTTCTTTACTTAGAAGGATCACCTGAACCTTCATTCTAGAAGGATCTGAGTCCTTGGTGATTCTCTTTCCATTGTCTGGGGCTACTGGACAAGGAAGTGCTAAGAAGTATCCTGGTGAATGTCCTGGGAACCACACATGCAGCTGGATCCCCCAATAGCTGATCTGCCCCATGGTTCATGGGAATGAGTTGGGTTGGAATCAGGCATCCTGGCCAACACAAGGATCCCCTTCATGGTTGATTAGGTGGCATGAGTGTCCCTAAAAAACAGCCATGCCTTGACTTCCAGGGTGAATCATTTCCCCCCTTGGATACCATATCAGTCAGGATCCCACCAGGAAAAAACAAAAAAAAAACAACAAAAAAAAAAACAGAGCAAATAGGTTGTAACATGAAGAAATTTACTGCAAAGAACAAGCTGCCTGAGTGTGGAAGCTGACTGGGTGTGAGCCCCACAGGGCAGGCCAGCAGGAAGGGCAGCCTGGAAATCTAGGGTAGGCACAAAATCTGCCATTCCCAGGGAGTCTCCTCCCCTACACGGAAACCTCAGCTGGGCCCTTATGGCCTTTCAACTGATTGGATCAGGCCCACCCAGATTACTGAGGATTATCTTTACTTGCTGTGAACGGATTATAAATGTTCATCCCATCCACAAAATACACAGCAACACCTAGGTTTGCTTCTGATTAGATAATGGGGCTAGAGCTTGGCCAAGCCGACAGATCAAACGGACCATGACGGGCACTGAAAATTCTGAACCCTCCAATTCCAAGATGGGAGGGAGGCAAACACCCCTTCAGAGGGTTACACTGTATAACGGTGGAAGGGATACCCTCACCCTCACTGCCTCGCTTCCCAGCCCAATGTCTTCTGGCTGAGGGGAAGATGGCCCCATACAGTGGTTCCCTCGGAAGGTGTGTGGCACAGGTGCACATAGTATTGTGACCCCCTGTGTGTCATCTCTCAGCTAGCCCTGTCCCTCAGACTTCAGCAGGCCATCCATTCTTCTATTAAGCCAGAAACATTGAGTGATATGGTATGTGGACATTAGCCCCTTGTCACACTACTTTCCCCCCACAAAACAGAGGTATACAGAAAGGGAAATTTTTGGTAAGAGATATGTTGGTCTCTTACAAGGTAGAACTCATTTTTTTTTCATTTCTAACCAACATTCATGCTTTCTACAGTATGCCAAATGATGAGGCAAATGATAGCAAACCAAAAAATGTTCTCCCTGGCGCTTAGGTACTTGAATTTCAAAAAACGGAGTTTCAGATCATCTTGAATTCCATGAAGCATTTTATGAAAATGGAGAAAATATAGATTGTTAGTCCCTTGTCCTAATAGACACTGGAATTTGTAATCTAGCAGCACATTTGGCTGATGATACAAATGTACATTACAGCAAGAGTCCATTTTGGTCTATAATCTTCTTATCAAAGAAAATGAAAAGATCTTCCCTGCTAATTGTCCTGAATTTAGGGGATGTGATTTTCCTATTGGGGATATTGATGCTTTTGTAATGGACATTCACAGTCAACGTTTGGTTTCCTCAAAATATGTAGAAGCACTTCCTGAGACTTGCCACTAGATAGGAGACAACACTCTGGGCACCACCTGCAACACGGATGTCATTATTGCCTGCCACGGGAAAGATGCTGGCCTGTTGGAAAATCCTATATTCAAAGTTTGAGACAAGAAGAATGTGCTTCTTTAATTTGGAAAGACATTAAGGATGAGAACAGAGAAAAGGCTGAGAGCAAAACAATAAATATGCTCTTGAACAAAAACTGTCGGTTGGTTTTTGAAGGGACCACAAGGAGCCTAGCAAAAGACAAACAGACTGCCCTTGAGTTGTTCAAGGTTATGTGGGGGTTGTTACAAAAGCTCATACTTTAAAAAAAAAAAAACTTAATTTTTTAATAAGACTTTTGAAACCTTTTTAAAAAATCGCTTGAAAAGGGGCCCTTGGGTGGCTCAGTTGGTTAAGCATCTGCCTTCGCCTTGGGTCATGATCTCAGGGTCCTATGATCAAGCCCCACATCGTGCTTCCTGCTCAGTGGGGAGTCTGCTTCTCCCTCTCCCTCACCCCCTCCACCCATGCTTGCTCTCTGTCTCTTTCAAATAAATAAAATCTTTTTTAAAAATCTCTTAAATAATATAAAAAAATAAAAACCTCTAGAAAAGGGCAACAGGATTTTCTCTCTCTTTCTTTTAACTAAATCAGTAACTTACACTCTCTATCTGTAAGTTGTACACCAACTTAAAATTTCCTAGGTTAAAATGATTTCTGTGCTAAACCTGGCGATTCACAGACCTGTACCCCTGGGGATAAAAATACATTATATGTTTATTTAAAAATTTAAAAATTAAATAAAAAAATAAATTTAAAAAAATGATTTCTGTGTTTTAAAACCACTATTCCTGAGAAAGAGATTTAACTTGTACCTTCTAATGTGCTTCCAAATATATAAAATGATGGGTGTCTTGGACGTGAGTACCCACATCGTGAGTTTATAGATGCAAAGTTCCTGAGTGAGAAATCAGTGGCCTACCAAAACAAGCCTGTGGACACAAAGTGGGTGAGCAATTTTGGAGAGCTGGAAACAAATTCTTGCAAGTCTAAAAACTTGCTCTTGATAGTTTATTAATCAGAGCTCTCTGTAGAAACAGAGGAGAGACAGAGATATACAGAGAGACAGAGACAAGATTTTGAGGGATTGGCTCACATGATTGTGGCAAGTCTGTAATTTGTGGGGTGGTCTGGCGGCTGGAAACTCAGATAAGAATGACATTTCAGACTTGAATCCAAAATTCATGAGGAAGGTCCATAGTCTGAAAACTCAGGCAGAGGTTTCCATGTTGCTGTCTTGAGGAAGATTCCTTCTTCCTCAGGAAAATGGCCTTTGCTCTGAGGGCCTTCAGCTGATTGGATGAGGCCCACCTACCTTATAGAAGGTCACCTGCTTCACCTTCAGTCAAAGCCAACAGATAATAAGTGTTAATCATATCTAAAATATGGTTTCAGAGGAACATCTAGACTGCTATTTGACCAGAAAACTGGGCCCCACAGCCCAGCAAAATAACGTATAAAATTAACCTCCACAGCCAGTAAGGAAGCTTTCCAAATGCTTTTGTTGAAAAGATAGTCAGCTCAACGTCATCACCTTGGACTGATGTGGGCTTCATAAGAGAAGAGCTGTAAAGGTGCCTGGGTGGCTCAGTCGGTTATGCATCTGCCTTCAGCTCAGGTCATGATCCCTGGGTCCCGGGATTAAGCCCCAGGTTGGACTCTCTGCTCAGTGGAGAAGGAGGGGTCTGCTTCCCCTTCTCCCTTTGCCCCACCCCCAACTGCTTGTGCATGCACATGCTTTCTCTCTCTATCTCAAATAAATTCTTTTTTTTTTTTTTAAGGGAAGAGCTGTAAGTTAAAAGTGAATTTTCTTTTGACTATGTTCAGCTTTACCACCCCATACAAGAAAAAAAAAAGGATGTCCTAAAAGCTGAAGGTAGTTCAGAGAAGAATTAGCAGAGGAGGAAATAGAAAAAATGAAAATATGTCTATCGTGCAAAAAATAAAAATAAAAAAATAAATATGTCTATTGTATCACTAGACAGAAATAAACATATTATTGCCACATTTTACTAAATATAAATAGTGAAGTAGCCCTATTGTGTTTATATTTTCCTTCTAAAGTTCTTACAGTCATTTATCTTGATATAGCCTATAAAACTTAAATATCCAATAAGGAGTTAAAATAAATTGCTGTATTAGAGGACAGAAAGAAACATAAAGTATTTTTATATTTTCTCACATATGCTATTTGTTTAATTAGTCCTGTTACTAATTACTACTAATTCACTAGTTCTGCTGCTGTTTTATTTAAATAATAGCATTTATGTAACAGGAAAGGGGGTAATATAGAATAATATATAATTTCAGGTACTTATTTTTCATATTTTCCTCCTATTCTCTTTTTTTGTTGTTGTTGAAGTACAGTGGATACACAATGTGTCATTAGCTTCAGGTAGGTGTACAACACAGTGGTTCAACAACTCTGTATGTTACCCTGTGCTCAGGGCAAGCATAGCCACCATCTGTCACCATACAACACTACTGTAACATTGTTGATTATATTCCCTTTGATGTACCTTTTTATTTTTCATATTTTATTTTTTTAAAGGATTTATTTATTTATTTGAGAGAGAGAGAGAGAGAGCATGAGCAGGGTAGGGGTCATAGGGAGGGGGAAAAAGAGAGATTCCTCGAGCAGACTCCCCGCTGAGCATGGACACCGATGCATGGCTTGATCTAATGACCCTGAGATCATGACCTGAGCTGAAATCAAGAGTCTGCTGCTCAACCAACTGAGCCACACAGCCTCTATTTTTCATATTTTCATGTTAGAGGAATAACACACATGTATCTAGGTATACATCTGAGTATATTTTATGTTGCTATAGGCAGTGATTATTGTTTAGTCTTACATGGCTGTGTCCCAGGTTGACTTTCTCAAAGGCTGGTCACCCTGCCTATTGGCCAGTCCAGCCAGGAACCAGAGGGCAAGGGAGTCTGTGGAGGTAACTGATGCTGATGTGGGACCCAGAGCAGAGTAGAGGTGACATGAAGTGGATGTGGAGGAGGAAGCAGACACCCTCTCAGTTTCACAGCATAAAAGGTGGACTACATATCTGGGTGTAATTCAGGTGTCCAGGACCACCAATATAGCATAACAACATGGACAGATCTGGGAAATGGGGAGTATCACTTTCCAAGGAAAAACCAGCATTTCCTTAGGGCTGCTCCCTAATCTCTTTCTGAGAAGTGGCAGTACTGCTGGTGCCCCCGAGGGTGTCAGCTGAGTGTGACTTTTCATTCATGTACCTCCTGTGAGTCAAAATCTTGCAGTAGTTTAAAAAAAAAAAAAGATGTGCCCTAATCCTGTGGTTCAATTTTTTCAACTTCAGAATGGGAAAAACAAAGCACAGATTTATTGTGAGACTATGCATACCAGATATGAAAGCACCTTACAAAACTGAGCAGTTAAAATATTTTTTGGCACTTCTTTCTTCTGCCTTTCAGGTCACTGGAAACTTTTGAAAAAATAATTTTCTGAAGTTGGATATATTTGATTCAAACCAAGCGGTGATAAATGCTGTAATAACAGCAGACATTTACTGAGGGCTGACCATGTGCCAGAATCCGTGGGAAGGGCTTTTGCTTGGATTATTTTACTTAATCCTCATAACAACCTTGGAATGTTATACTACTGATACATTTCATGTTGAGGAAAATAAGGCTTAAAGCCTTAGACAGTTTGGCCAAAGTATCCACAACTGGCAAGTAGTAGATCTGGGATTTGAACTCAAGCAGGCTGACTCAGCCCACACTTCTGAGCATTTTGTAAACCGAGATAACAAGCAGGCAACCCTTCTCTGTAGGGAGATTTTTTATATGATATTGTAAAATGGTGATAAGACACGTATACAGCAGGGGATATTCAACTCCATCAAGATTCGTGATTTGAGTTTTCCATTGGCACTAACACAGAGTCATGATAGTTTTTATTTTTAATTGCCATGCTCAAAAGAGAAGACATCTCCATGATCCAGGAACACAAAACAGAAAATAAGACTGAAGGTACCAGCTTGCTGGATGGGAGCTTATTGGTTGAAAGTCCAAATCATGCAAAGCAGGGGATGGAGCCAGGGATGGAGCACAGCTCTCCCTTACAGAGAGGCTAAAACATGTTTCTATCCACCACTGCCTAGATTGCAGATGCACACCTATTAAAATAAGGAAAGGCAAAGCTTTGCAGCCAGAATCTGGGCATTTTACCAAATGGCTCAGTGACTACAACTACAATATCCCCACCTATATCCTTAAGATGAACACTCTGAAAACCCACCAGAGGATGTAGTTCTGAACAGATCATAGAGGGCAAATGAAAACAACAACCCACTCCTCCACCCCTGAAAGGAAACAGTGAATATAGCTATCACAAAATGAAACAAAACAAAAATAAACTAATTCTGGACAAGCCACACCAAATCAACAAAATCAGGTCAGGGAATGAAATCACTTTAAAGAAAATAAAAATAATAGTGCAATCTGAAAAAGACTTTTAAATTATGTGCTATCTTCCAATAGTTAAAGGAAAAAGTAACAAAGATGAAAAAGATAAAAAATTAAGGACTTGAGCCAGGCAGAAATAGAAAATGAACAATGGGTATGAAAAGGAACCATTTAGAAATCCTGGAGGTAAAGTAGCATATCACTGAAATTTAGAAAACTTAATAGGGCAGGAGAAACTCTAGATTGAATGGCTAAAGAGAGAGTTGACGAAATGGAAGATCACAATGGAGGAATTCACCCAGAAAGTAGCACAGAGGGATAAATTGTCTGAAGAGACAACATTATAAAGGGTTTGACATCATTAGTCTCAGATTACATTAAAAAAAACAAAGCTAGATACTCTCAGTCAGTATCTAGTATCTTTCAACAAATGTTGAAAGAAAATATGAGATATAAAAAGTTACCATGACTAAAAGCTGACCAAAATGCCATATTAGTCAGGGTTCTCCCGTGACACAGAAACAATAGGATGTATATGTATATATGTGTGAGTATGTATATGTATATAAAGAGATTTACTGTAAGGAATTAGCTCATGTGATTACAGATCAAGATCTGTAGGATGGGCTGGTAAGCTGAGACCCAGGAGGGCTGACACTGTAGTTCTAGTCTGAAAGCCAACAGGCTTGAGATGTGGGGGACATCTGATATTTCAGGTCAAGTCCAAAATATTGGAAAAAGCAGTGTCTCAATTCAAAGGCCATGAGGCAGGAGGAATTCTTTCTTACTTGGAGGAGGCTCAGCATTTTGTTCTATTCAGACCCTCAACTAACTGGATGTCCCCACCCACATTAGAAACAGCAGAGACTTTATTGAGTCCACTGATTCAAACGTTAAGCTCACCCAGAATTACCCTCACAGACATACCAAGAATAATTTTGAAAACATTTTTAAGATTTTTTTGTTTGGGAAAAAGAGAGGGAGAGAGAGAGAGAGTATAAGTGTGGGATTGGGGGGGAGGGGTCGAGGGAGAGAGAGAATCTCAAGTAGACTCATCACGCCAAACCTGATGTGGGCCTGGATCTCACAGCCTCGTCATGACCTGAGCTGAAATCAAGGTGGGCACCTAACCAACTGCACCACCCTGGTGCCCTAGACCAAGAACAATTTTGATCAAATCTCTAGTCTCCCTGGGTCAGTCAAGGTAACACATAAAATGAACCATCACACATGGTTCTGGGGAACGTACCAGGCACAGCATCCTGATCAGTCAGGGAAATAAAAGGAGGAAATGCCCCTTCTTTTTTGCAAGATATGAGAATGGGTCCTAAGGATGGGGACCCTTGGTGCAGATGGCTGTGATTCTGGATGCTGTAGCAGAAAACACATGCTCTTTGAAACCAGGGACACCTGGATGAGACTCTCACCCCTACTGCCTACATGACATTGGCCTTGGACATTTCACTTTAATTATTCTGAGTCTCAGTTTCCTCATCTTTTCAAACAGAAGAATTAGAGTACTTATGTCAAAGGGATATGGGGAAGATTTTAAGAGATAATGTATAAAGCCCTTAGCAAAACACCTCACCTCTATTAGCTGTGTAGTGGTCAGCCCTGGATTCAGACAGCTGACCCGTCTCTGGTCACAGCTAGATCCACTCTCATTATGACCAAGAGAGGATCCCGCAAAGGAGGGATCCAGGAGATGGCATATGACGGACTTGGGTTTGAACCCTGCTCTCCTCCTGCATATTAGCTGTGAATGAGTCCCCCCTTTATACTCTGTTTGCTTCTCATCTACCAACTGAGGGCAATATACTGCCTCTAGAACAATGTTTCTGAACAGGGAGCAACACCCCCCATGACATTTGGCAATGTCTGGAGGCAATTTTTTAAAAATTTAGATTCAATTTTGTCAACATATAGTATATTATTAGTTTCAGGGGTCAAATCTAGTGATTCATCAGTTGCACATAACACCCAGTGCTCATTCCATCACGTGCCCTCCTTAATGCCCATCTCCCACTTACCCCATCCCCCACCCACCTCCCCTTCAGGAACCCTCCGCTTGTTTCCTAGAGTTAAGAGTCTCTTATAGTTTGCCTTCCTCTCTGTTTTCATCTTATTTTATTTTTCCTTCCCTTCCCCTATGTTCTTCAGTCTAGAGACATTTTTGATGGCCACAGTCAGGATGGGGTTCACTTCTGGCATCTGGTGGATGGAGTTTAGGGAGGCACCGCAACGTACTGCAATGTCCTGATCAGTCCCCCGCAGCAAAGAACGATCTGGTTTAAAGCATCAGTTGTGCTGAAGTTGAGAAATTCTGGGATAGAAAACTTCAATGAAATCATGTTTACAAAAGACTTGGCTGAAGAAATGAAAATTAAAGCTATCATCGTCGTCATCACCACAGGAAAGGGAACGGAGAGAGAGTATGTGGGTTTCTGCTTTTCTTCCCCCTTCCTCCCCTCCTCTTCCTCCTCCCCGCATGGCTGGGTACTAAGCAAGGAGAGGAAGTGTGACTGGTCCACTGGCAACATTCTTGTGCTCAGACCCCTGGAGGGGGAGACCACTGATGACCTCCCATAAAGAAGGTCAGGAGCTGCAGGTTCAACGGCCACGTTCTGGAATGCTGCTTCCAGGCAGCCACACCCAGAACACCTTCTGGGGCTCTCCCCAGAGACAGCCTTCCATAGCTCCTGGGTTGACTTGGCTGGAACCTTGGGCCTGGGGGTCTCTGCCACCCAGCCCAGCCACCCAGACGGGGCTCTCCCACAAGGGTGCCTGCCCCACCTCCAAGCTGCCCTGGAGATTTGGCGCACTCTGCTCAGCCCTTAGTCTTAAAGGAGATCTTAAAGGAAATCTTAAAGGAGGTTTTTCTTTATGACTCTGTGACTCTGGGCGAAGTTGTTCCGTGCACAGGCATTGAAGGAGGACGGGATGGCTAAGGAGAAAAGGTGAGAGGAGAGAAGAGCCACATCCAGCCCCCGCGGGAGTGATGTCCCACTCACTGGACTCACTCTCCAGAAATTTCCCAGGACAGAAGGTCTTCCTCCCACCTCTGCAAGGGAGGCCAGGGGAGAAGAGGCAACCACACAGAAGTAAAACACGAACAGAACAAGTGTCCCTGGCCAACGCATCCACGCAAGCTCTGGCCGTCTCTCCAGGGCCCTCACCTGGAGCCCAGTGTTCCTGATCTTGTCCTCAGCTGGATTTAAAAGGCAGGGGCAACAGCACCCCTCTGAGAAAGCATCACTGCTTTTCATGAGCTTAGCAGAAAACAGTCTAGGCACCAAACTTTCCCTGGGGGTGGGGGGTTGCAGATCCCCACTTTGAAGTAGTTCCCAACAATAATATTGTAACCTAAACTCTTCTCAAACGGAGCCTGCTTTCTCTCGGAGAACCACAGCAGGGGTGGGGGGTAAGCCTTCCTCCCCAGAACATGCTTTCCTGGCCGGCCATGGGTTGAACTTTTTTTTTTCTTTTCCACCAGAGAGCCATAAACACAGAGATACCAAAGAGTTAA
This sequence comes from Neogale vison, assembly GCF_020171115.1. Classification (NCBI taxonomy): domain Eukaryota; kingdom Metazoa; phylum Chordata; class Mammalia; order Carnivora; family Mustelidae; genus Neogale; species Neogale vison. Next base: position 11,841,339 of record NC_058096.1, on the reverse strand, counting down.
TTTGCGTTTTTTAAACCTCCTTCCCAATGCCCGCTCTCATTCCTGCATAAAATCCTCATGTCCAGACATCAAATCAGTAAGCCCTGTTGCCTGTCAGAAAATACAATGTCAGGCCATTAGTATGTTAATAAGTCCGGAGGGCGACAGGTGGCCTACTAGACAGCTCAATTAAGCTGCTCATTAAACACACGCTAACGAACAGCCCAGGCAGGGCCTGAACAGCACCATTCTGTAATGACATGATGTCAGAGTGAACAAATGAGGAAAAATAACAAAAACATTACAGCAGGGACAGACGCCACTAATAAGGAGCCCTCGCACTACATCAGCCCGCAAATCAATGAGCCACAGGGATCAAAAAACTCGACCCAACATTCTCAGGAGACTGAATGCAGCAAGATTTTTTTGGTCAGTACTTCACAAAAAAAAAAAAAAAAAAAAAAAAAAATCCAACCCCCCAAACCTAAAAATGATCGCAGAATATCACAAATTAAGTGTTTAAAAAAAATTAAGAGCAGAAGTTGGACACAGGGCTCATCACAAAGTCTGAGAAATGTGTTTTGTTGAGTTTTAATGAAAATCATTATTTAATGGGATCATCATTTACATTTGATTGGCATCTTTTTTTTTTTAAGCCCGCAGGTTCGAATCATTTGCCTGCTCTGCTGCTCAGCCAGGTTAAGGGCACAGAGGAATTGTGAAAGAGCTGGGAGCCAAGTTTCTTAGGTGAAGATTCTTCTTATTATTTGAAAAGAAGGGATTTCCAGCAGTCGCTAGAGGTTTCTCTCATTTTCAAGTAAGGGGCTTCCTGAATAATAAAAAATCAAATCTCTACCAGGCCTGGCGCTGACGTTGGAGACACATAATGCTAAACTAATAGGCTGGTTTGCCATTAGAAGGTCATGATCTTGGCTCTTATCTTTTGTTAAGTTAGCAGCTGACACCTTCTCTGTGTGTAGACTTTCTTCAAGCCTCACGGAGGTGCTGCTCCTCCCCAGGCTGGCAAGCTGAAAGCAGGCAGGCGTTCTGAGCGACTTTTATGGGGTTGAGGCAGAGACCCTTGGAAGCATAGTTCTTCCCACTTTGGTTAAGCTACCTCTGTCCAAATCCATGGTCTCAGTGTATGATTGGGGCAGGCTGTACCTGGGTGTCCATGAGCAGGTCACTTTACCTCCCTGACTCTGTTTCCTTATGTCTACATGTGATTAGACTGGGTGTTTTCTCCACCGTTCCATTCTAAGAGGGTCTCCAGTACAATATAAGTGTAAGATGCTCATTCAATTTGCCATTTGGTTAGCAAGACAAAGCTTGTTCCTGACAACAAAGAATTCAAGAACAAGTCCGGTGTGCTATCGGGAAGTGTACTAAGAAACTGAAGACATCAGGAGTTGGTAAGAGCTTCTATGTCCATTCCCGGGAAACCTGCTGAGCCAGACTAGATGGGAGCGTGCAGGGAGGATGGGGCTCCTGCTGGTCTTTGAGAGGCCAGACCAGGAAGTAGAAGGGCTCCATGTGGGCTAGGGCAGATGCCTTTTTTTGCACACACTCCTATCAATAATAATAAGTTAGCTCATACTCCAAATAGTGTATTTATTTTGTTAGAAAGCATATATTACTACACTAATATATTATCGACATATTAAACTATTTGGCAGAATAAGGCAATTTTAAATATTGAGATTTTTTTTTTTAAAAAACAGAAGTCCAAACATATTTTTCTCTGCACTCCAGAGGATCATCATGGAGAGCTCCTGGGGATACACACACCCCCGTCTGGAGACCACTCTTCCAGGTGTGAGGACAGAGGAGAAAGGATGTTGAAGGACAAGCACAGAGTGCACACGTGTTTGCACGTGTGAGTGTATGCAGTGTGTATACAGAGGGTTGGGCTGTGCATGACCGGACCGGCCTCACAGAGGCAAGGTAGGAGCTGCAAAGCAGAGAGACATAGGGTAGGATGTGGCAAAGCCACAGGAGGTAATAATGTGCAAGGACAGAGGTGAGGGGGAGGTTGTGGGCTTGGGGAGTAGGGGGACATGCAATTGGGCTTTTTGTTTTAGTGATGCTAAGGTATGGTCCAAGGCCGGCAGGTGTAACAACATGCAAACCTCTAATTTTAGTATATGTGCTGCCGAAGCGAGCACCACATGCAAACCTCTAACAGACAGAAAATCCCTCTTTGCTCAAGGAACCGTAGGGAATACAGACATGAGAACATTTCATTCCTGCCCTGAGGGAGTTTACAGTTCAGTCATTCATTCAACTCACATTTATTCAGGAACCTCTGCTCGCTAGTCTCTGCCGTATGTGTTGGGAATAATGGCAAATGATACAAGCTTGGTCCCAGCCCTCATGAGCTATGGTCAAGTGGGAGAGACAGGCCTATTATTTAACTAGCTGCATTTCAAGCCAGACTGTGTTAAAGAGGGTGGCAGGGGAGGGAACAAAGGCTTGCAGGAACATAGATGTGGCTGTGATTAATTCAATCTGTAAGAATCAAAGGAAGTTCCTGGCACCATTAGGAGCTCTAGACCAGTGCTATCCAATAGAACTTTCTGCAGAGAAAAAAATGTTCTCTGTCTGCCTGTTCAATAGGATAGCCCCATAGGGATGTTAAGCCCTTGAAATGTGGCTGGAGTGACTGAAAAACTGAATTTTTAATTTTAATCAGCTGAAATTTCAATAGTCACACCTTGCTAGCAGCTACCATATTGGGATAACACAGCAGGTCGTGGATGAAACGACTGGGTGTGACTTTCATGTGGAAGACACATCTTCTTTCTTAAAACCTGTACTTTCCCTCCGTGTAGGGTGATGGCATCCTAGAAGTTGGGGGAAATAGCTGTTCCCTCCGTAATGCTGAATTCCCGGTGATAGTTACGAGGCCACACACGGTGGGTGTACTGATTGATGTTGGAATGGGCGTAGTGATTGGTAGAAAATGAAAAAGAACTTTAAATTTAGAACATCTTTCCAGCGCTTCTCCTCTGGTCTGAGTTCAAATCTCATCTCTGGCAATAGTAAGTGGACTTCCCTTCAGACAGCACCATCTTGGAAAGCTTGGAGAACCCTAAAAGCAGTACCAGCTCACCCACCAGGGGGCAGTACATGTGCTTCAAGATCACTCCCACACATCAGGAGTTCTTGGACCTGCCTGGCTACTGTTGTTTTCCAGGGAATGGGGAGAACCACTTAAGTCCTACCTTTTCCTTGCCTTCATTGCTGTATTAGATGATCTAAAACAAGTGAAGTGGAGAAGAGAATTTTTCTTTAGATGTTAAAGCAAAGTTAATTAAATGACAATGGACACTGGAATGGACTTCAGTTTTGTTTTGGTTTGCATACTTTATTGTCACTGTGATGAAGACCGGAAGAGAAAATTTCCAAAGCCAAGACTACTGAGTGGGGATGGGAGGAAGAGGGAACTTCTATTCAAAGATGGCAAGTTGAACACTGGGTTTAGTCTCCAGTCCCTCCTGAAACCTTCCTAAAACAGCAGCAGAGGAGATATTCTGGAGAAGACACAAACCTACAGGATGAAGAGAACAGGACTGATGATAGCAATAAAAAGATTGGAAGCTGGAAAGCAAATGTAAGCTTGGTAACTGATGCGACAGAGCTGGAAAAGTGGAGTCATAAGCCCCGAATGGGGACAGCAAAAAGCAGCCCACCTGCTCAGGAACTGATGACATTTGGTACCTATTAAGGTGGGAATAGAGGTAGATCTACTAGCAGAATGATCGACTAAAAGTCCTCCTAAGAAGTAGTTGGATCTCCAGTCTTCGTCTGTTCTGTAAAGTCAGGTCAGAAAAATGTTCACATTGGGAATGTTGAGATCTCCATCAATTTTCCTGATCTTGTTTCCAGAATAGTGGTAGCAAGAGTTATAACTTCCACATGAGAGATTATGAGAAGTTTCACCACAGCTCTTCCAACAATGCAAGAGAAAAGATTTCAAGATACTGAGATCCAAAGTTTCCCAGGAACATGGCCCAGGAAGATCACTGAACCAAAGCCCATTGTTGCCAAGCCCTACGCATGAGCACAGAGCATCAGCTTTTAGTGCCCCACTTATGAACATGAAGAGACATTTAAGAGCCAGTTCATATTTGAGAACAGCCTCTAACAGAAAAGGCAGAACCAGAGAGGAGGGGGAAGTAACTTGGAAGCAACAAAAGTGATAGAAATTATATAGGGAGAAGAAAAAGTTTAAGAATAATTATTAATATTCTCAGAGAGTAAGGAGAAAATAGTGCATCCATGAAATAAGAATAGGATTCTATTATGTTGTATACCTTAAACTGTCCATCTTTTCTCAATAAAACTGAGGATAAAATAAAAAGATTCTGATTTTAAAAAAAAACATTCAGGGAGTGCCTGGGTGGCTCAGTTGATTGAATGTCTGACTCTTGATTTCAGCTCTGGTGATGATCTTGGGGATGGGATCGAGCCTTGTGTCAGGCTCTACATTCAGCAGGGAGTCTGCCTGGGATTCTGTCTCTCCCTTTGCTGCTCTCCCCTGCATGAGTGGGCTCTCTCTCTCTCCTTCTCAGGGGTGCCTGGGTGGCTCAGTTAGTTAAGCATCCGACTCTTGATTTTGGCTCAGGTTGTGATCTCAAAATTGTGAGATCTAGCCCAAATCAGGCTCAGAGTGGATTTCTCTCCCTCTCCATGTACCCCTCCTCCCACTCATACTCTTTATAGACAGGTAGATTGATAGATTTTAAAAAATCTCTAAAACAAATAAATAAATCTTAAAATACATTCAGAGAACAGACAAGAGTGCTTGGGAAGGGCAGAAATTTAAAAAAACTAAGGACAGCACTGAGAATGTAGCAAAAACACAAAGAGAAAAAAAGCAGTGACAAAACGAGGGGACCACACCAGAACACTGAAGTCCAAATGTGGGAAGCAGATCCAGACACAATGGGAGGAAATCTCCCAGATAAATAATGCATGAAAACTTCCTAGATATTAAGTTCCTGAAGTTTATAATTATATCCAGCGCCATGGATGAAAATTGATTTACCAAGATACATCATTGCGCAATTTCTTCACACTGGGGATAACCAGCAGATATTAAATGTTTCCAAGGGGGAAAAAAGAAAAAATATATAGCTTTATATGAAGGATCAAGAATCAGAACAGCATTGGACTTTTTTTTTTTTTAAGATTTATTTACTCATCCTGGGGGTAGGGGTAGAGGAAGAGGGAGAGGGGGTTGCCTGGATGGCTCAGTGGGTTAAAGCCTCTGCCTTCGGCTCAGGTCATGATCCCAGAGTCCTGGGATCGAACCCTGCATTGGGCTCTCTGCTCAGTGGGGAGCCTGCTTCCTCCTCTCTCTCTCTCTGCCTGCTGCTCTGCCTACTTGTGATCTCTGTCTGTCAAATAAATAAATAAAATCTTAAAAAAAAAAAAAAAGAGGGAGAGGGACAGAATCCCAAGCAGACTCTCCACTGAGCACAAAGTGCTACATGGGGCCAGGTCCCAAGAACCATGAGATCATGACCTGAGCCAAAATCAAGAGTCAGATGTTCAAAAGACTATGCTACCCAAGTGCCCCAGCACTGGACTTTTTAACAACAATATGAGAAAAGACAATTGGGAAAGGTTTCAAAATCTCAAATATGTATGTGTGTGTACACACACACACATACATACATATATATAAAATAGTCAATGCCTTTCTCTATATATGTATATGTACATATGTACATATATATGTATATATGTATATATATGTACATATACATATATAGAGAGAGGCATTGACTATATATGTATATAAAATAGTATATATATATATATATATGTACATATACATATATAGAGAAAGGCATTGACTATATATGTATATATAGTCAATGCCAAAAAATTGGTATATATATATGGCACATATATTCCCAAAGGTAGAATACTAAACCTAACAAAACTATTAATCAAATGTGAAGGTGTAATACGTATGTTTTCATATGTGCAAGGGCCTTATAAGGAGTCTACCAGAGCTATTGTTTATAAAAAAAGAAGTAGAATTTTCAAAAGTGGAAGATGCAGGGTCTGGGAAACAGGGGGTTCCAGCACAAAAGAGAGGTGAATTTACCTCTAATAAAATGGCTGCATAGTAGACATAGGGAGTAACCAATCAGAAGGTTCTGGAAGTACTTCTTCAGAAAGATGAAATTATTGTGTGAACACCTTGAGAAGAGGGCAGAAGTGAGGATGAAGTTATTAAAACAAACCAAACAAAAAAAAAATGAAGCAATTGTTAACTTTAACAAGAGCGTGAGTTGTTCAGGGATGGAAAAATAAACACAGCATCTGGGAATTAGCTATTCACAGCATTTAGAGAATTAAAATAATGTAAAAGCTTTAACATTAACCACCCCCAATTTTTTTTAGTGTAGTTGACACACAATGTTACATTAGTTTCTGGTGTGCAACATAGTAATTCAATGTCTCCATACATTATGCCTCGAGTACTGTGCTATTACAGTATCACTGACTATCCTCCCTATGCTGGATCTTTTATTTATTTATTTTTATTTTTAAAAAGATTTTATTTATTTATTTGACAGAGATCACAAGTAGGCAGAGAGGCAGGCAGAGAGAGAGGGGGAAGCAGTCTCCCCATCAAGCAGAGAGCCCGATGCGGGGCTCGATCCCAGGACCCTGAGATCGTGATCTGAGCTAAAGGCAGAGGTTTAACCCCCTGAGCCACCCAGGTGCCCCGGATCTTTTATTCCTGTGACTTTATCATTCAGTAACTGGAAGCCTATACTTCACATTCTACTTAATCTCCAAAATTTCAATGTAACCGTACAGGGAGAATGGAGAAACACATCCGTGTGTATATGTGTATGTGTATACACACATGAGTATGTGAGTGTGTGTATACATGTTGTGTGTCATATGAAACAATAAAATCCTTTCTTCTGTAGAGGAAGTCAACAGTCAATGCCAAAAACCAAACACCAAGAAACAGCAGCACCTGGGTGCAGCACCTGAGTGGCTCAGCTGATTAAGTCTCCATTTCCGGTTCAGGTCATGATCCCAGGGTCCTGGGATTGAGCCCTGCTTCGGGCTCTCTGCTCAATGGGGAGTCTGCTTCTCCTTCTCCCTCTGCTGCTCCCCCTGCTCATGCTCTCTCTCTCTTTTTAACAATGAAATAGCAATAAGATCATATTCCTACAGACACATAGATGTAAATATCAAGAGAATCAGTTAAAATGGAAGCGATTGCCTTGGGATTCAGAAATAGTGGAGAGTTGAGGAAATGCTGTTCATTATGAGCTTTTTGAACCTATCTGACTCTCTAAATTCTGTGGATTTATAACTTTGATAAAAAAAAAACTAAATTAAAACCATTTTGAAATAAAGGGAAGAGATAAATGGCCCAGAGTTACAGAGTGGGTATAGGAGAATGAGACTCGCTTGAAAACTTGCAGAGACCAGCAGGCTGCTGCTTGGCAAAGAGCCGGGTGGAAGATCGGGCCACCCTCAATGCTATCGTCTGCCTCCATCCTCGGTCTGTCCTTCATAGGGGACACTTTGCTTCGTTAACCACGTGAAAACTGTTCAGATTCATCCCACAGCACTGGCTTCATGGCCCCACTCTCCGCTAGTGTTTATTCAACACGTATTGACAGTTTGCTTCTCGATGAGTCTCTCCAGCTTTGTGTCCCCCTCTCTATGCCTTCTCCCCTCTAAACCACACACATGGCATCTCAGAGCAGCACGCACATTCAGCACGAGTGTAACAAGCAGAAGAGAGGAATCCCGCCCCTAGCTGATGCCTCACAGAAATTAGTTTGTGAAATCAAATGAGTTGAGTATTTCCCTTTGCTTTTCCCTACAGGGCTTCACGCTAATTCGGCTTCCTCCTAAATTCACGCTAATTTAGCTTCACGCTAATTTAGGCTTCCTCCTAAATTCAAGCCCTAGATCATGCCCTACATTCTCTAGGAAGTCTTTCTGAACAAGGACCGGCTTCCCAAAGATCTCTTTGATATTCATCTCACCCTCTTCTTGCAAGGTGTCCAGAGCCCTTCTGAGCCATGGGCCAAGTGCCTCCTGCTCCGAATTGTTTATTTTATTTTTCCAAGTGCCACCTGAGGACAAGGGAACAGACCAGATCTTGCAACTGGCCCCAGACAGTATAGGAAAAGCTCAGTTGAAACTTGTAAATTTGGTTCTGGGAACCCTGCAAAATAAAAGGAAATCCTGAACACACCTACACAAATACACACACATTCCGTGGTTACATTTGATGAAACTGAATTTGTTCTTCATGTTTTTCAGTAATTATAATCATCTTTAAATAAGGGGTCCTTATCTTCGGGGTACCTGGCTGGCAGGTTGATGGAGCATGTGACTCTGGATCTCAGGGTTGGGAGTTCAAGCCCCAGGTGGCACATAGAGATCGCTTAGAAAAAAAGTCTTTATCTTTTACAGGTTTATGGTAAATATTTACATATGAAACTGTATGATATTTGGGATTTGCTTCAAAGGAACTGGGTGCCTGAAGAGAAATAGGTGGTGGTATAAATGAAACCAGAGTCCAGGAATTGGTGCTTTTTGTACCTGGATGTTGAGTAACTAGAAACAATGTGTGTCATTTCCTCTACTTTTAGTTTGTTTGAATTTTTTACAGTAAAATGTTAAATAAATAAATATCACATATATGTATGATTTATATGAATTGAAATGGAGGAGTGTTGGACATTGGTCATTTGTTTCCCAGTTCAACCTCCTTTACCTGACAGAAGGGCTAGAGGAGTTAATGACTTGCCCGAGGTCACAACATGGCTGATTGGTGACAGTCTTGGGTGCAGACCTCAGATCTATTAACTCCGAGTATAGAAGACTCTGGGACAGCACAGGCAGAGGAGAGGGAAGAGGAGGAATGCTGGCTGCTTTATCTTTTCATCTGCAAGTTGTTTTGTTTTGTTTTTTTAAAAGATTTTATTTATTTATTTATTTATTTGACAGAGAGAGATCACAAGTAGGCAGAGAGGCAGGCAGAGAGAGAGAGAGGAGGAAACAGACTCCCCGCTGAGCAGAGAGCCTGATGCAGGGCTTGATCCCAGGACCCTGAGATCAGGACCTGAGCCGAAGGCAGAGGCTTTAACCCACTGAGCCACCCAGGCGCCCCTCATTGGCAAATTTTAAGTCTTCTTAAAAATATAAATTTCCTAGTTAAGGTAATAGTTTCAGCTGTTATTATGCAATTATACCTCAGCGTGAGTGAGTGTGACATCCTTTTCTGAGAAAGAACCCGCTAAGACTTTCCAGAGGCAAAGGAGCGGAGGCTGAGGGCAAGTGCGGGACTTCAAGGACAAGGGCTCTGACCATAAAAGTTATCTACTCAAAATGTTTGAGGCCAGAAGATACTCATCCTGGCTTCTCTGGGTGTTGAAATTAAAGTTGGGCTTTTTAAAAATACATTTTCATGGGCAGCGTGGGTGCCTCAGTTGGTTAAACGTCCAATTCTTGATTTCAGCTCAGGTTATGATCTCGGGGTCCTGGGACTGAATCCCACATCATGCTCTGTGCTCAGCTCTCTCTCCCTTTGTCCCTTCCCCAGCTCACTCGCTCCCTCTCAAATAAATCTTTTAAAAATACTTTCTTATATTTTCCACGTTTCCTGCAAAGAAAACACATTACTTTTATTATTCCTTCACTCAGTTATTTAACAAATATTTATTGAGTGTCTTCTATGAGTCAGACTCTATCCTGGGTGCTGGAATACGATGGTGAATAACAAATCTGGTTCTTCCTTTTGCAGACTTGTGGTAGAGGTGGCCTTGGGAACACACCAAGTTCTTCTGGAGACCCCTGAATCTAGATCAACAGATTGGTGCTGGGAGCATCACACCCACCTCCATGAAGTGAGGCTCCTGGTGCTGAACTATCTGAGTTTAAGTCCCATTTCTACTGTGTAACCTTAGGCAAGTCACTTAACCTCTCTGTGCTTTAGTTACCTCTTTCATAAAATAGGGATAGTAATAATTATACCCAGTGCTCAGGGCAGTGTTTGGGGTATACAAACTAAAAAATTGTTCACTGTCAGAAATTCACTTTTAGGGGTGCCTGTGTGGCTCAATGGGTTAAAGCCTTTGCCTTCAGCTCAGGTCATGATCTCAGGGTCCTGGGATCGAGCCCCACATCGGGCTCTCTGCTCAGCAGGGAGCCTGCTTCCCTTCCTCTCTCTCTGCCTGCCTCTCTGCCTACTTGTGATCTCTGTCTGTCAAATGAATAAATAAAATCCTAAAAAAAAAAAAAAAGAAAGAAATTCACATTTAGCCAAGCTTCTGCATTTATCTGGCAATGCTTCTTCCCCAGTGTCCTCAGCTAGGAAGGTAGATGCTCAGAAGGACTCAGCTCAGGGACTTCTGTCTGTGCTGGCCTGCACAAGGTGGGCCTGGGTTGGATCATTCCATGCCCTAGTCCCCTCCAGGCTGAGCTCTGAGGCAGCATCTGTGGGCTCCAGGCAGGTAGGGGCACGCTGGCCTTGATCATCATTGTGCCCCAGCACTCTGCATGGAATAAGGCACAGACGAGGTGCTCTATAAAGAGCTGAAGAATACATGGTTGATTAAGCTATCTGGGCTCTTAGAAAAATGAAACAGAAAGAAAAAATCAGGTGCTTTCTAGCATATATCCTTTCTTAGAGGGTATTTTTCGAAAATCCTTATTTTAGAAGCTGTCAGAGAACAACTAATTTCACCCAGAAATGACTGTAAATGGCTCACTTTGCCAGGAATTTCGTTGCAAGAAGAAATGTGGAGACTTGGATTTAATGAAATAACCACCACGCCCAAGGAGGCAGTGAGTGCCCACTCCATGCCGGCGGGAGGCACAGAGTCTCAGCTACGGTAGAGGCTGGAGTCAGTGCGAAGCAGAATCAGGCCCAAGAGCCACCTCACAGCAGATCCCGCTGCGCATCCTGCTGAGCTTCAGAGCTTTCAGACTCTGTGTGTCCTGGGCCATCATCTTGAGCTGTACCTTGGTGAGGCTTTGTTGCGGGGGGGGGACATAGACAAAGGCTAGTTCGGTCCACTTTATAAAGGCAGTAATTAATTTTTTCAGATCAGGGTGTTCAAGGTCTAGAACAAGACAAGACCAAGGAGGTCAGGCCAGCAGCAGATGGTCTCAAGCAACAGCATTCACACTTTGGTGTGCTTTCAAATTACTTGGTGTGTGAAAAATATAGATGCTCAGACCTTACCTGAAACCTACTGAATCAGACAACATAGGATTGGTCCCAAGGACCAGTCCTGGGCTATTCCCCTGAGTGAGTCACGACAACTCATGGATACTCACAACTCTGGACAGAGTTATGGCTCTTCAAGCTTGGTGTCCTGGGACAGCACGTTGTTTGTTTTGTGTCTCTCCTTTCAGAAGCGAATGGTACCCTCTGCGGTTGACTGCTAACTGGGCTGAAGCAGAGGGTCAAGTCTCATTCGTCTGGGTGTAAATGGAATTGTGGAACTAGGACATCCGAGAGCTGGAGAAGAGTGAGTGTGGAGGTCATTGATCCAACTGGATGAAGGACTAGAGACCCAGAGATGGACTATTTCTTGCCCACTTCGCCAAACTCACGTCCAAGTTCTGCTCTATCTACCCGGTTCTGTGAAGGGAGATTCCAGGCCCCAACGCATGGGGTGTAGACAAGAGGGTGCTGTTCGTTCCACTCCAGATGATGGGGCCATCTTGCAGATGGTTGAGTTTTGGGGTTATACACTTCACATCTGCCTGCTTTGGGGGCTCCAGGAATCCCCCCTTCCTTCTGCCTTAACACTCTAATCAGTAATGAGGAAGTAAAGGGACCCACGCATCGCCCAAACTTTGCAACAGCAGGCATCCGGCACCTAGGTTCCCTCATAGTGTAGGCTGGTTACTTCACTGTGCAGTGGCCTCTCAGAGCCGGTGGCACCCAAGGGGCAGGAACTGGGCCCATGGCGGGTCGCTCCTGCAGGCTCCATGGAGCCCTGGCCTCTCTTCTTTGCCCCGTCAGGTGATCCCATGCGTGGGGTTGCCGGCCTTGCCTCCGGTCCCTGGCAGGGCAGGGAGGCGGGTGAGGACGAGTGTGAAAAATCTACCAGAGCCCTCTGCAAATCCACAGTGGGGACTTTGTGGCCGTATTAAAGTGCCTCCCCTTCCTCTGAAAAAGGATTAAGGGCAACAAGTGTTTGAGCCTCCAGCTCTTTTGAAAAGAAACTCGGTCTTAAGTGCTAAGCTCAGATTCCAGGAACCGGGCTCCACCGCTGCAGCTGCTCGGGGCTCAGGGTCACCACTGCATGGCGGATGGATTTGCACCCGCTCTCGGCATGGGGGTGGGGCAGACCAGATGTTTTAAGGGGATTATCGCCTAAAAGACAAGTCCGGTTTTCCTGTGTGTCGCTCATGTCTTAAGAGGCAATTTTCCCACATGGTGCCACCAAAATTGGAGGGAACGGAAAATAAGAGTCTGAATCTTCTGATTTGCATACAAACCCCCAGGCCCACCCCAAGGCTTCAAGTGCCTGATCTTATGTAATCCTCACAATGAGCCCATTACAAGGGCTGCCCTGTGTCCTTTCCAAAATTCCTATGTTGAAGTCTGAACCCCCACTACCTTGGGATGTGACTCTATTTGGAGACGGGGTCTTTAAAGGGGTAATTAAGTTTCAGTGAGGTCATTAGGGTGGACACCCGTCCAATATGACTTGTGTCCTTACAAGAAGAGATTAGGACACAGAGCAAAAAGCCAGGTGAGAACACAGGGAGAAGGTGACCGTCCACAAACCAAGGAGTGAGACCCAGAAAGAAACCAACCCTGCCAACGCCTTGATCTTGAACTTCTGTCTGAAGGACTGTGAGAAAAGAAATTTATATTGTTTAACCCACCCAGTTGTGATATTTTATTATGGTAGCCCTAGAAAACTAATGCAATCCCTGCTTTACAGAATGGGAAACCAGGGCTTAGCCAGGTTAGATAAGATGTCCAAAGGTAGATAGCTCAAGTAGCCCATCTTGGGCCCACGTTGGTTCCCAACTGTGTTTGCAAATGAAAACCATGAGAGCAGTTTAGGAAAATCAAGAACCGTCTTTTGGGACCTAGCTAAGAGCCCCTTGAGGTGGTCTCCAAGAGCTGCATTTTTGACAGATTCTCAGAATGATTCTAATGCCTAGTCAATTTTTAAACCAAGTCAGTAGATAAAGCACACACAGGGCAGAGCTCACTGATGGGGAATATATCTTCACACATGAAGAACAGTTTATTTAAAAGACAAATTCACAGTCAAGCCTCTGTTTCTGTCCCCCACGTGGTTGGTATGATTTATAGGGTGTGGAGGTACGTCAAGAACTCAAGACAGTCTCTGTCAGCCTTTAACCAAAATTCCCTGCCAGTTTCGAACCCACCTCATCCCAGAGGCAGATCCATCCCACCCCTATTAATTTCCCTGTGTTTGTTGCCGCTGCTCCTGTGATTCCTACTATTATTCCTACAATACAACGCTTATCATTCAGGGAAATAAAATTATTTTGGCCCTGGAACTGTGTTTTCACACTAAGGACACCATATAGTGGCTTAAGAGAAACAATGCAAAAACCATATAATTATAGATGTAATTGTATGATATTTGGAGGGAAGAAAGCAAATCTGGAAATTGAGGTTCTTCAAATGATGTGTGGCTATTAGCAAGGGAACTGGGTGTCTGCAGCTGCCCGTGGAAAGCCAGGGAAGCAGAGAGCCTCCAACCCCTCTTTCCCAGGGAGAAGAGCTGGGGAACCTGTGACTAGGTGTGGGATGGGGAGGTCTGATTTCCTGCCCATCAGCCAGTCTGTGGCCTGGATAGGGGGGTAGCATTTTGCATCTGTATCTCCTAAGCTGTGAAAGTTTGTAATGATTCCTGCCTCAGAACAGGACTGTTGAAAGGACAGCATGAGACAGGGCTCAGCACCATGCCTGGTACAGGGGAAGCCCTCAAATAACGGCTGCTACTTCTCCTTATCAATGCCATTAATTATTATTTTTATTATTTTTATTTTTTAATTCCAGCATAATTAACATATAGCATTATATTAGTTTCAGGTGTATAAGATGGTGATTCATCACAATTCTGTTATTCAGTGCTCATCCAGAGGAGTACACTTGTAATCCCATTACTATTTCATGCCTCCCAATCACCTTCCTTCTGGGGACCATTGGTTTGTTCTCTGGAGTTAGGTGTCTAGCTCTTGGTTTGTCTCTCTCTCTCTCTTTTTTTCTCCTTTTCTCATTTGTTTTGTTTCTTAAAGTCCACATATGAGTGAGATCATATGGTATTTGTCTTCCTCTAACTGACTTATTTCAGTCCGCATTATACTCTCTAGCTCTATCCGTGTCGTTGCAAATAGCAAGTGAGCCTTCTTCTTAATGGCTGCATAATATTCCATTCTGTATACACACCACTTCTTCTTTATCTGTTCTTCTATCAATGGACACTTGCACTGCAATACCGTTATTATTGATCGCAACAATCCTCATGGTCATGCCAGATAGTCCCAATGTCACAGGGGAAAGCACTGGGCCCCATGGCCGTTTGCCAAGCTCATGGTGGCAGCTGGTGAAGCATCACAAACGTGGCTTTGGATGGTGGAAATGGACTCCATCACCACCAAGTTCTTCCCGTCGTGTGACTTCGAGCAGGTGATTTAGTCCCTCTAAACTCAAAATACAGAGGAAAATAAACCCAGCCTATAAGCCTCCTTTGAGAATTTAATAAGAAAACATATGAAAGAGTATTCTGGAACAAGGCAAAGGCCCTCCAAATAATTTTTGAATATAAATAGTGATTTTGTAATGTTAAAGATATGTATATTAAATAACTTAAATATTCATAAAACACTATGTATATCATATATCTATATTATATGTAATGTATGTATATTAAATATATACCACAGATGGGAATATTAAGTTTTGTTCATTGGACCACTGGTATCACAGTAAGTTAGCATCAGATTAACCAAAAATATAAAAATAGGTTATGTATGACATCCAAAAGTCAGAAATGGTGGCTCAATTTTCACAGAGGGAAAGATACTTCTTGTTTGTTTGTTTGTTTGTTTTTAGTTTAAGGAGTATGGGCTCAGTCCAGAAACATCTTTGACTCTCAGTCGGGAAGGAAGTGCTCCTGGTGTCCAGTGGCTGGAGGCCAAGCATATGGCTCAGCATCCCAGAAGACACAGGACAAACATACCCATGCACACACACACAAACACACACACACAGAATGATCAGCACAAATGTAAACCAGGCCAAGGTTGAGAAACAGCTTCAGAAACTATCCTAACTCCCTAGACGGGCCCAGAGGAGTGGGACCGGATTCTCATTCCTCTTGCTCCGACTGGGCTGGTGTGAGGTTACAAGACGGATGAGTGGAGCTTGGACAGACGACAAAATCTGAGGTTGCAAAGAGCACCGGGAGCCGTGAGTAGGCAGTCTGAACTCTGAGCTCCGATTTGCTACCTCTGCTGTCCTTGGAAGCTTGTTGCATACTACACAGAGCAAGTGACTTACTCCAAAGTTCTCCTCCTGCGTCCTAGAGGAAAGTTCTACTTACTTCCGGCACCTTTCAGACGGGGGAACGAAGACTGCTGTCATCACTTCCGAACACCAGAGGGCGCTCAAGAGAGGGGGACGCCACCAGGTAACCCCAAGGTGTTCTGTTTGTCTTCCAGGGGGCGCATCTCAGAGGCTGGGGGAAGAAGCTGGAGAGTCAGCCTTTTCCTTTTCCTTTTCTTCTCAGCCCCTCATGAACCAGCATGGCTCCTCCCTTTCTTCTGCTCAAGCTTCCTGATGTCTTAGCTACACGAACTTTGCCATAGGGAGGCCTGCTGACACAGAGGTTGAAATCTTGGGCACCTTCATAGTCTCGGCCCCTTGGTGCTTGATTGGGAGATTCTATTTTAAAACAAGTCTCTAGGGGCACCTGGGTGGTGCAGTGGGTGAGGCGACTGACTTGGTTTTGGCTCTGGTCATGATCTCAGGGTCGTGGGATTGAGCCCCATGTTAGGCTCTGCACCCAGCCTGGCATATGCTTAGGTTTCTCTCTCCCTCTCCTCCCCCTCACCATAAATAAATAAATCTTTAAAAACAAACCTCTACTAGAGAGGGATGCTGTAGGGACCTCTCGAGGCAAGGTCTACAATGATTTCCTTTGGCAGTAAGGTTGCTACAAGAATTCAGAGAAGGTGGGCTATATATAGGGCAGGTTCTCAGGATACTCAGGTGTCCCCTAACTACTAGTGACATGGCTCTCTTGGACTCAGAGGCTCACCTGTAGGCTTGGGTGGAGCAGGTGTTGTATTAATTTCCTGGGGCTACTGTAGCAAAGTACCATGGACTGGGGGCTTACCCAACAGAAATTCATTATCTCACACTCCTGGAGGCTGGACATCCAGGATCAGAGCGTCAGAGAGTTGGTTCCCTCTGAGGGCTGTGAGGGAGAATCTGCTCCATGCCTCCCCGGCTTTTGGTGGTTGCTGGCAATATTCGGCATCCCTTGGCAGATAGGGACTAACTCCATCTTAACTTGGTCATCTGGAAAGACACCGTTTCCCAATAAGGCCATGTTCACAGGTCCTAGGACTTCAACATTTTTTGGAGGGATACTATTCAACCCATAACAGGTGGCTTCTAAAGTCTCCTCTGGTCTTTTGACATCATGGCTACGGAGTTCCGAGAACAGGACTGACTCCACGTGGGGCTAACGGTCCATCCCCAGAATGCTTTCCAGGAGGGGGGGAGGCGTATTTTTTTTAGCCAGGGAAAACCGATTTCAGTTTGGTGGCTGGAATGTTAAAGTTCATTGGCGATGATTCTTCCCAAGGGGCTGTTACCCCTGCTTATTGCCACCCTCGGTGTTTCAGACTCACTTTGGTGCCAGTTGGAATAAATGGAAAATGTGTTTAACTTAAAAAGCGAAACATACAATGCTATCATATTGCACAAGCGAGCGTGCAGTGGGGCAGGGGGTAACTACTGTTTCAAGATGATTTAAGAATTTGATCAAATGTCTGGCCGCACCACTGCACGCTTTGAAAGGCAGATGGGTTTCATAATTGAGAAATGCATTTGTTCTTTGTTGGTGTAAAAAAATAACACGACTCAAAGCTTCGGGTCGGATATCTTTCTGAAAGTGATTTCCCCCCATCATGCATGCATAAGCTAGTACATTTTCACAGAAATGACATGGCAGTGGGAGGGGGGAAAGGTGGGATTATTACTGCACTCTTTCGGAAAGAAGCCTCCACGGGGCAAGAAAAAAAAGCCAAAGGAAGTTTGCAGACACCGCAGAAGGAAGATGATAACCAAATTCAGTCTCTTAGAAGACTTGCTTTGTGTTTAGAAAAATGAGCAAAGAGAAATGCAGAGCAGAGCGAGCTTCTCCAGGAATCATTCCCTTCACAGCATCTCCAGAGCCCACACTACCCGAACAGCTCAAAGTCTCCTGTCACCTCTGTCTGCCAGTGAGAAGGAATTTCCTTTAAAAAGGAAATGAGCCCCCAAAGATACAGATGTCGTGAAAAGAAGGGCCATCTGTACCCCAATGTTTATAGCAGCAATGGCCACAGTCGCCAAACTATGGAAAGAACCAAGATGCCCTTCAACGGATGAATGGATAAGGAAGATGTGGTCCATATACACTATGGAGTATTATGCCTCCATCAGAAAGGACGAATATCCAACTTTTGTAGCAACATGGACGGGACTGGAAGAGATTATGCTGAGTGAAATCAGTCAAGCAGAGAGAGTCAATTATCATATGGTTTCACTCATTTGTGGAGCATAACCAATAGCATGGAGGACAAGGGGCGTTAGAGAGTAGTAGGGAATTTGGGTAAATTGGAAGGGGAGGTGAACCATGAGAGACTATGGACTCTGAAAAACAGTCTGAAGGGTTTGAAGTGGCGGGGGGGTGGGAGGTTGGGGTACCAGGTGGTGGGTATTATAGAGGGCACAGCTTGCATGGAGCACTGGGTGTGGTGAAAAAATAATGAATAATGTTTTTCTGAAAATAAATAAATTGGGGGAAAAAAAAAAAAAAGAAAAACACCTCAAAAAAAAAAAAGGAAATGAGCCTGGGTGGCTCAGTGGGTTAAAGCCTCTGCCTTTGGCTCAGGTCATGAACCCAGGGTCTTGGGATCGAGCCCTGCATCAGGCTCTCTGCTCAGCAGGGAGCCTGCTTCCTCCTCTGTCTCCGCCTGCCTCTGCCTACTTGTGATCTCTGTCTGTCAAATAAATAATAAAATCTTTAAAAAAAAAAAAAAAAAAGGAAATGAGCTTTTCCAAGTATCACATGGCTCGAACTTCCCACGGGCAGGTGAAAAGAGGGACGCTTCCCCAACCCTGCTTACTCCGCTCCCATCCTGCTTGGTGGTTTGGGGCTCCAAGACATTGTGCGAATTTTCAATTTTCCCAGTCTTACTGCTTGCTTGTTTTTTATTTTTATTTTTTTTAAGATTTTATTTATTTATTTGACAGATAGAGATCACAAGCAGGCAGAGAGGCAGGCAGAGAGAGAGGGGGAAGCAGGCTCCCTGCTGAGCAGAGAGTTTGATGCTCGGCTTGATCCCAGGACCCTGAGATCATGACCTGAGCCGGAGGCAGAGGTTTTAACCCACTGAGCCACCCAGGCACCCACTTTCTTTTTTTTTAGAACAAAAAGGAAACCTGTCTGGTGTTTCCTTTCTGCAAGACCTATGTACAAGAAGTTTCCAAGGGTATTTTCAGGAATGAGAAGCACATGGGTTTTCATACACCTGCATTCAGTCTGAACAAGTTCCTCAAATCATAATATACTAATACATGTGTTCACAACGGGCTCCGTCTGAACTGTTCTTAGTTCCAAGGCCTGGGTCCTGTTTGTCTACGTTTTTGCAGAGGGATGCACGGAGAGCCAAAAAGCCACTGCCGTGGTCCACAGCAGAGAGCTCAAACTCTCACAAATAGGAGAAACCCCTGGAAAGCTTGTCAAAACCCAGACTGGGCTGGGCTCGCTCCAGAGTTCTGGATTCAGTAGTCTGGGGTGGGGACGGAGAATTTGCTATTCTAGCAAGTTCCCAGGTGATGCTATTCTGCTGCCTGGGGACAGCACTTGGAGAAGCTCCTCTGTAATAAGGGAAGAGTGGCAACCAGTGCCGCCTAAGGATCTCCCACCCAAGGTCTCACCAGACGCATCGGGTCCACTCTGCTGGCTTGAGCTTACCATCCGTCCTTAGGAGCAAGGGGATGCGTGCCCCAGGAAAATGATCCAGGGACAGGTCACCATGGATGACCTAGGAGCAAACACAGTCTCTCCTGGCTCATGTCCAGCTGGCTCAGGATGGGCTCACAGGAGTGTGACAGAGAGAGGCCCTCCAGGAGGGGCTGTGGTCCATGTAGCACACGTCATCAGGGCGTGAGATGAGGGTCTGAAGTGCGAAGGAAAGTGGGAATGTCTTGTTGGAGTCAGCATGCCCTCTGTGGGCTGTGGGGTCCAGAGAGGGTTTTCCCTTCCTCTCCCCTTGTAAAAGGGGTTTCAAATGTTGTTTGAGCTGTACAATCATTTAAAGACAGAGAAACTAGAGAGACAGAGAGGGTGGGGAGAAGGACCCCTCTTGACACCGCCCTTGCATGGTCTTTCTCTTGGTCCCTCGGTGCTTGGCCTT
Source organism: Neogale vison (assembly GCF_020171115.1). Classification (NCBI taxonomy): domain Eukaryota; kingdom Metazoa; phylum Chordata; class Mammalia; order Carnivora; family Mustelidae; genus Neogale; species Neogale vison. Next base: position 11,821,659 of record NC_058096.1, on the reverse strand, counting down.
GCAGTACCTCCAGGGAACCCCTGGGCTCCCTGGAATACTGTTTGAAAACCACTTGGTGGTTCTTCCCTTCTCTCTCCTTTGGGCATCCCCTGAAGGCTTTCTGAAACACACAGAATCCCACAGCATACTTTCCACCTTCAACAAGGGAGAAACCATCTAGAAAAGGCTGGGTTATAGTTTCTTGGAGAACTGCTGAGTAATGCAATAGAAGGAGTGCATCTGGGCTGTTAGTGATCATGGGTGGATTTGCCTTGCGAGGGCAGCCCTAACAGAGACCTAAAAGCTTGACTGGGTAGAGGTGACTTCAGGCTTCGGTGGAAGGCCCGCGTGAATGAGTGTGTGTGAGCGTGTCGGTGTGCACATGCGGCAGCTGGGATTCTTTTAGGCAATTGGACTTTCCCATGCGGCGGGCCCTCGGGGAACATGCGACTGCTCCCTCTGCTTTCTCATAAGACACCCTATCTATTCCAGGACAGGGAGATGGAATAGCCTCACAGCGAAGGTCGTGGACTCCAGCGCCACGTAGCTCAGCTTCAAACCCCAGCTCCTTCACCTACTGCCTGGGTGAGCCCCAGCAAGTTACTTAACTCCAAGCACTTACTTCAGAGAATTGTTGAGGAGGCACTTAGAAAAGGCTTTGGGGGACACCTGGGTGGCTCAGTCGGTTGGGTGATCTACTCTTGATTTTAGCTCTGGTCATGATCTCGGGGTCATGGGCTCCAGCCCTGGGTCAGGCTCTGCTCTGGGCGTGGAGGCTGCTGAAGATTCTCTCTTTCCCTCTCCCTCTGCCGCTCCCTCCTCCTTGTTCTTTCTCTCCCTCCCTCTCTTAAAAAAAAAAAAAAAAAGAAAAGAAAAAGAAAAAGAAAAGTCTTTGGTATACAAAAAAGACTATTAAAATGTTTGATATTTTAAGTTTATTACAAGAGTTTTTTATACCTACACATCAAACTCTCAATAGATATTTTATTTTCAGTTTTAGGGAGTGGGACTGGGCAACACTGGAAGTGATTTGTTTAGAGGCCTAAATTGTCCAACTTCCATCAAAGCTTTAAAAATAATTTTTTAATATCAGGTGCACCTCTAAGTTCAGCTGTGAATGTTGTGGCACCGTGGGAACAGGGACTACCTGGTGTAAGGGCTGTTTGCTCTTAAGAGATGCAGAAAGGGGTAATATCCAAGACTGACCCCTGACCTTGAGTTTTTGACTCTCCCCCTTCTCATAATTCAAGAATTAAAGCTAAAATTGAGGGGCAAGTAAGAGAAGCATCCTTCAGATGCTTGATCTATGATCTTGAAGCTATGATCACTGGAACAACAAAACCGTTAATGAGCACATACTACATGCTCTGGGCTGTGCTAAGTACTTGACACATATTCTGTCCTAGGCTGGGTTTCCCAGGAGACCCAGAAACAATGGCTTGTGTGTAAATTATTTATTCAAGATACACACCCAGGGAAATTGGGTAAGGAAATGAAGAGCAGGACAAAGAAGAAAAGGAAACTAAGCCAAGCTGGTGTGATCTCAGAAAAAATTGCTTCTAACTGTTTGTGTAGCTTCTAACTGTTTGTGTAGGGGACAGTGGAGTGTCCGTTGTCCCCAGGGGAGGAAAGGAGGGTAGGGCTTTTTGCTTAAACATCATCAGTTAGAGGAGAAGAGTCATTGCCTTGGGGGAAGATGAATTGCCAAGCACTTCCAGCTCTATGTCTTCCAACAAAGCAGGGTTCCTGTAGTTCAGGGCGGGGGATGGGGGGCAGAGCTCTTGGCTGGCTACGGGAAGGATAAAAAGGGATCCAAGGAGATCGCAAAGGAGAAGGGCTTCCAAAGTGCAGTCCCTCGATGTCAATGTGACTTTGCCCCAGGAGACAAGACCTAGAGGTCAAGATCTTTGCCTCCACCAACCTATTGTCAACAAGGGCCAGCCGAAGCAAGTGGTAGATGGTCAACGATCATCTCTTGAGTTGGATTTCAATCCTCCTCCATTGACCTGCTATATGAACATGGTCATCTCCTGGGGTTCATATTCCATATCCTTAAAATTGAGAAAAATAGAACTTATTTTGAAGAAAATTGTTCTGAAAATCAGATGAATCATGACATGTAGAGCCCTTAAGACCTCATCTGGTATATAGTAGGTCTCCATCCAGGACAGCTGCTACTACACAGATGCAGAGTGCTCACACCAGGAACACAGAGAGGGATGGGCTGGCCAGGAAACAGTGGGGTCTGGCACAAACTAAGCAGAAGGGGGCTCATGCAGCTTGCTGCCTAAGCAGGACACATGTCGGAGTCCAGGGAGTTCCGGTCCAGGCAGAAAGGCTCAGGCATCAAGCACAAACTGGGTTAGGCTATCCAGACCCAGATCCTGAAGATGAGGCGTTTAGCAACATGAACCCTTAACCCCACGTTGCAGGTACAGTCTCTTTGTCCTTGGTCCCATGTCATTTTGGCTGCTGGTTAATTCTACTTCCATTTTAAAAAATAATCTTTGTTGAGATAAAATTTGTATGTCATGAAATTCCTTCATTTAAAGTATTCAATTCAATGACTTTAATACATTCACAAAGTTGTATAACTGTCACCACAATGTAAGTTCAGAATATTTTCATTACAAGAAAAGCCCATTAGTGGTCACACCCCATTCTCACATCTCACCAATACCTAGCAATCACGAATCTATTTTTTTTATAGATGTGTCTATTCTGGACATCTCATATAAACGGAATTGTACAGGATGTGGTCTTCTGTGACTGGCTTCTAACACTTAGCATAATGTTTCCAAGGTTTATCCATTTGGAGCATGTCTCAGTTCCATATTCCTTTTTATTACTGAATAATATCCCACCCCATGTATATACCCCTTTTACTTATCCATCCTCCAGTTGATCGACATTTAAACTGTTTCCACCTTTTAGCTATTGTGGATACTGTGGCTACAAACATTTGTATACAACTGTTTGTTTGGATGTATGTTTTCCTTTCTCTTGGTTAAATAACAAGGGCTGAAATTCCTGGGCCATATGGAACCTCTATGTTTTTTTAAAGATTTTATTTTCAAAACATGAGCAGGAGGAGGGTCAGAGGAAGAGGGAGACAAGCAGACCCTCTGCAGAGCACGGAGCCCCACATGGGGCTCCATCCCAAGACCTCAGGATCAGGACCCAAGTCAAATGCTCAACCGACGGAGTCACCCAGGCACCCCATCTCAATTTTTAAGCTTTTGAGGAACTGCCAAACTGTTTCCCAAAAGAGCTGCATCATTACATTTTAACCAGCAGTGGATAAAGTTTTCAATTTGCCCAAATCCTCACCAGCACTTATGATTGTGTACCTTTTTGATTCTAGTCCGTCAGTGTGTGGGGCAGTACCGCATTGTGGTTTTGATTTGCATTTCCCTTGTGGCTAATAGTATTGATCATCTTTTCATGTGCTTATTGGCCTTTTGTATAGCTACTTTGTAGAAATATCTATTCACATCCATTGCCCAGTTTTAAGTTGGGTTATTTATCTTTTTATTGTTAAGTTGTTAGTGTTCCTTATGCATTGTGGATACTCACATATACGATCTGATGACGTCTTCTCCTTCTCTGTCCTTTTACTTTCTTTTTACTTTCTTGAAGGCCTTATTTTCAACACAAAAAGTTCTAATTTCGATGTGTACAGTTTATTTATGTATTTTTTTTTCTTTTGGTTGTTTGTGTTCTGAGTGTCACATCCAAGAAAACATTGCCTAACCCAAGACCACAAAGATTTACCCTAATATTTTCTTCTAAAAGCTTCATACTCTGGCTCTTTTATTTAGGTCTGTAATCCATTCTGAGTTAAGTCTGTGTATGGTGTGAGGTAGGAGTCCAGTTTCATTCTTTTGCATGAGGATATGCACTGTTGATGTCTGGATTACCTCACTAGGGGTGGCCTCCCCCTGCTACCTCTGCTGGATGTTAGCAGCTTGCTACATAGAGGGACTAAAGTTCTCATTGGTCCAGTGGTTTATACAAATCTGCTACATGGGTCCAGGCCTTGCTTTAATGGTGTTGGAGAAGGTAAAATTGGAAGGAAAGCTCTTAAATGTCTATCATTTCCATTTCACAAAGGAAAAGTAGTGAGGTTCAAATAATTCATCACTGGGCATTTAGTTTTGGAGTCCTCTAGCCTTATTTATTGATTATTTATTTACTTACACAAGCATATATGCATTTGAATTCTCTCTCTTCCTAATATCTCTCGGGCCTGTCTAGCCAAGTGAAGAATCTGCACAAAGCTACAAAAACCAGCTGAAAATGAAAAAAAAATATATTAATTGAGAATCAGTTTTCCTTACCTATACAATCAGCCTGAAGGGATCTCGTGACTGGATGGTTTGTTTCATACAAGGCCAGTTTTTGTCCATGAGAGCTGTGGATCTGGCCAGCTTGTCACCTGGGGCTGAATTCCCTGGGTTTTATCTTTTCACTTTGTCTTTCCAGTTGAGTCCAGAGACTCACATTGAAATAAGCATATTAGAACTTTGATCTGAAGTTGGCAGGACCAAGGGAGACTCCCTTGAGCACCTGTGTTTCTCAGAAGTAGGTTCATCTTTCTGAAACCCAAATAAAAGTCACTTGAAAAAGACCCAAGATTATTTCTCTCCCGTGTGTCCAGGGCTGGTGGGATGGCTCTCCTTCACTGGGTCACAGATAGCTGCTTTGCCTCCTTAGCACACTTTCTTACATTGTCAGGCATCCAGCCATCAAATCTGCATTCCAGTCAGCAGGAAGGAAAGGAAGGAAGCATAGAAGGGAAGCCCTTTCCCCTCAAAGACACTTTCCCGAAGGTGTATACCATTTCTACCTCCCGCCTTTGCCAGAACTGAGTCACAAGGCTACACACACTTCCAGTCCTATGAAAGACATTGTTGCTCTTCCAAGCAGACAGGCCCAGCTCTACACGGGGGTCTCTACAGTGAAGGAAGCAGAAGAGAACGGATGGTAGGGATGTCTAGGCTTCTCTGCCAGAGTCCACGGGCGTTCTGTCCCAAGATTCAAGAAATCTGCTTCCAATTTCATTTCTGCCAAAGATTTGTCAGCCCCATCGGAGAGCTGGCTAGGACAGTATGCAGATGCTGTCTCGCTCAATTTACCCCTTCTTCACTTCTGCCTTTTCATTTAAGACGCTGGGATTTAGCACTGAGCAGAAGAGCGTTCCAGACATTGAAGGAAATGAAACCCCCAAATGGCTCAGAGTGTAGTGATTTTGCTACTTGAAATATGGCTGTACTCCCCACATTCAAACAAAGATGCTGACATTGTTTTCTAGAACAATCGTATCATCCAGACTAAGGAGCCCACAAAAGTGTCAATGCACCGTATGGTAGCTTTTTTTTTTTTTTTTTTTTAATATAACTAATTGTAACAAGTGGTCACTGGGAAAACACAGGCTTGCTATGACTGCACTTCCAATGACCCATACCCTGACCTGGACAGACCACCTTCTGTCCAAGAGAGGAAAAGTTTTGTTCCTAGATGCGATGAAATACTGGCTTGCCCCTGGCCACCACTAGGATTAATCAGACACCCATAAAACAGCTGACAGAAATGCCAAACCAACTGACAATCAGAAGCACACACATTTCTCTGGGGGTCTCACCTCGTCCCTTTCTTTGCCCTAAGACACGATACCTGCTGTCTGGGATCCATAAAGGGAGTGCTATTTTAGGATCAATGTGGTATTCACCCCAGCCGGTTATGAGACACAATGCCAGGGACAGAATCTGCAGGGAGGCTTGTATGGGATTAAGCTGTTTCCCCAGGATTCATCAGCCAGTGCACAGCCGATGGTGGGGGTTAAGAGCAGGCAGCCGCCAGGCTCTGCCATTCGTTTTCTGGCCTTTGAAAAGTAAAATCCTCCCAATGTGCAAAAAGCAGTCCCTGAAAATGAACCACATTCAGATGCAGAGAAAGAGGGAACGCCAGCAAAAGGAAGACAAAAGTCTGAAATTTTACTTGGGAGAGACCCAGGTGTCTTTCCTAGAGAGAGCATCACGCTGGATACAGGAGCTCATCCCAGAATGCAGAGCTCACTTTTTCCCTTGCCCAGAGCCACTTTCTTCACTCAGCCATGGCACTATTTCTATTTTACTTTTTACATTCACTCTGTTTTCTAGGGCCATACAGAAGGCCAATAGATAACTTCATAGTAAATCTACTCAGATCCCAAGCGATTTCTCTCTGATCTTATTTGAAAACACGTGTATCTGCTTCCAAATACAGCGATCTCAAATACTGTTATGGAAACCCTGGGGGGGGGGTGCGGCGGTAGAGAGCAGGGGAGTGGGAGCAGCGTGGCAGGACAAGCTCTGGGCTGCCATCTAAGGTGTCTAAGAAGCGAGGACCACGAGTCACCCACCGGTGACTGTTTTTACAAGTGACGCGGAGGAGCGGAGCAGGAAAGAGAACCAGGAATATTTGAGACATAAAAATCAGATGTGGAAAAACGCAGCTGTGTGGGTGAAAAGATTTAATGAATTTAAATCAGATGCCAAAGGAATCTTCATTGGGGAATAAAATCAAATCCATTTTTCTGATATGTTCTGCGGAGGAAGTGTTTCAAAGCCATACAATCTCGATTTCCAAATGCCTTCTGGAGGCTCCCCCGCAAAGACACAACACCAATGCTGTTAATCTCGACTTGGTGAATGAAAGTATTACAGGGATTTCATTCCAAACCTTCACATCTTAAAGAGCTCTGAAGAGCCTGGATAAAGCGACCCGTTTTTACTTTGGCGATCCCACAGAGGTAACTCACTTTAATTTCCCTTTCATCTCTATGGGAGGACTCGGAAACCTTAAAAGCAAACAGGTTTCCTTTTCTAATTCCTGGAGAGAAGGCTTCTGTTGCTTTCTTCGGCTGCAAGACTGAAGGTGGGCGACCCGTCTTCATTTGTTACCTTGGAAGCTGTAGAGAACCAGAAGTAAGTCTGAAATAATGGGTAAATGGTAGATTCCTTCTTTCTCCGGGAAAAGTTATTGCCCTTCCAAATGCCAGTTTGTTTTTTGATTTTCCACGGTCCAGCCCCGTGTTTAGCACAGAAAGACACTTTAGAAGCCAGCATACCGATAATAACCCCAAATATACAGGAGGACAATGCAGAAGGCATGGCCGTTTTGTCCCGTCGGGCAAATTATGATCTAAGTCTTCTGCCAACACCACTTTTTCGGGTTTGTTTATTGCAACCCCCGCCTGTTTATTGAGATTCTAGGATGCAATTAAATTTTCTGGGATAAAAAAGAGAGACAGAGAGATTGTGAGTGCTTATTATGGAGATGTAAACTGTTTGAAATGGAAACACAACTCCCATTGTGAAAAAAGGAAAAGCATGGTGGAAAATTACACCAGATTATCTAGGCCGAAGGAGAGATTTTATGCCTCGCTGTGCTACTTGCAAGGGACCCAAGAGAAAAGGATACCCCAGGAATTGTCGGAAAATAAACAGCTACACTAGGACGCGGGGATAGCCACCTCTGCTAGCGCAGGCCAGCTCTGGAAAGCTCAGAACCTAAAGCCCTTACTTCCCAGCCAAGAGCCAAGGAGGAAAAGGGCCCAGATGTATTAAGTCTTAACAAAAAATAGGAAGATGAGATACACGTCAGCACTTTTTCCCCTTTAAGGTGTCATCAAAAAGATACCCATTTGTATAAAAACTGGTTTGAAAACCAAACGATGTTTTTTAACTGATGCTTTGTTCTTCCACACGCCCAGCATCCTGGGATGGGTGAAGAAAAACACAACTTGGAGCCTCCAAACAAAATTGGTTTGCATTAATAGTCGTCATGCATGTGAATGACAAGATGGTAGGAAAGCAGAGGCATTAGAAAAATCTCTCGTTTTTAGCTGCGGAAAAGAAACTTTGAGGCTGCTAACCCTTCTGTGAGAATAATATAAACCTAACAACAAAATCACCAAATATTGATCACATCGTGAGTAAAAACTGAAAACAAACTTATTTAAATTGGAAGAGGAAAATACTGATACAACTTTTCATAGAGAGGGTGTGGCTTCAAAATATTCATTTTTTTACTCAAATAAAGGAATGCGTCTAATTTGGAGACCACCATTATGCAAGGGAATACCAAAATATAGAAAACATGCAACAACGCAAGGAGGTAGCATTTTCCAATTTCATTAATCTCTAGAAGGTTTACTTCTGATGCAAATTAGTCAGACTGTCTGATGACTATGTTCCCTTTCCACCCATCAAATACACCGTGAGTTAAATTACGTAGTTTCATTAAAAGCTGAAGCGTCGATACATGCCTCTCCCTGGGCACTAAATAGTCACATGTCAGTTTCTGGAAGACTCCGCCGTGTGAATTTTGCAATCGGCAGTGAACAGAGCCTCCACTAGGTATGAATCCAAAAACAGCCCCTGCCCAGAGCCTTTAGACATGATTGTCCCCAACCAGCACATCTGACCAAGAGGTCTCTGAAGTTGCAGGCTTTTGTATTTACACTTTTGAAATATCTCTATTGTGATGCAAATCTTGATTTTCAATCAAAATTAGCTGAAAAAAAAAAATCTTTCCCTGGAAACTGTTTTAGGAAACAAGTAAACCTAGATCTCCAATTATCTGTCTTCCTCTCGTCTGGCTTCCATAAAACAAATGATATCAAACGCACACACCTTTTGCAAATGCTGATTGAAAACAACTGTGTCAACCCACACTTGTAACCAAATAGTTTTTGTCTCAAAGGGCACCCAATTTATGCATTTTAAATGACCACAACTTTTTTTTTTTTTTAACCACAATTTTAAAAAATAAAAAAACATGTCCCCCCTTCGTTTTTCTAGTTTGGGCACCAGTTGAAAAAGCATCTATGCACATTTTTTTAAGCTTTTGTTGACCACTCAGAATCAAACCCCTTCTCGGCCTGGATCCTTTAGCCGAGTCCGGACAAATCAAATGCAATGAGATACAAAGGGAAGGCATCATCAATGGCGCGGAGGCTCCCCATTTTTATTTTAAAAGCAGGACGTTGAAAGGTGGCAGGAAGGTGGGAGACACGGGTGGCCGGGGAGCAAGCCTGGCAGGCTGCGCTCTGCGTCAGACGGAGGGGTAGCTGCGTGCGGCTATGTGCGTGCCTGTGTCTTTTACTGTACCCTTCCAGACGGAGCTCTGAAGGAGCATTTCTCCTGCCAAAATACACACACAGCCTGGGATTAAAAGGGCTGAAACCTACCAGCAAGTTCTTAACGCCCTCCCACAATCATTAGACCAAATCCACCATCATTCCAGATTCATTTTTCCCTTATTCATCTGTCCAACTAATTCCTGCCGCATTCACTGGGCTTATATCTTAATCTTTTCTGTTACATAGAGAATACATAATGAAAAGCTGCATTTTCTGGGTACATGCACACATTTGGAGCGGACGAACCATATGTGAAGGGACATACAATGCTGAATGCGGGCTGAATGGTGTCCAGCTCTAAAAACACTGCGGACGCAGGAACAAAAAGCCGCAAACAAGAGCGGGTGCGGGGCGGCCTCCGCTAGAACACCAGGGGATTCGCCGCTGAAACATGGGTATAATTTCACTGTTTTCACTCACACAAGCTGTGGGAAAGGAGTCACCATCTGATGTTTGATTGTGTGGGATATGTTTTTGGCAGTGGCCTTGTATTCTACATTGACAAGAAAAAGAAAAAGGAAAGGGAAAAAAAAAAGTAAAGAAGGGGAGCGGGGCAGGGGGAAGAAAATCAAGAATAGAGCTACATTTGCTGTTTTTAATTTGCCGTCTGTGGGGGAGAGAGGGTGGGCACAGCTGACAGAGTTCTGGGCAGTGGCCACCTGAAAAGTAGGGCCGGGGCCTGCTTACTGTCCCCTTGGTGGGCACCACCACCACCGCCCCCCCGAGGCCCCCTTTTATGTCGGGGCTGCTGCGAGGACTTTCATCCATCCCCTCTTGTTGTCTGGTTAACTTACCACTGAGCTGTGGGGCTGACGTTTGCCTGATTTAATAAAGCCTTTTATCCAAGACAGTGACTGGGGAAACGTGCCCAGGGAGACAGGGTCCCGCCGGCACCAACCAGGAAAGGCCTCAGCTCCACAGTAAGCATTTCCTGGAGCCTTGGTGGGGCCTGGGGTAGGATGCCCAGCTACCCAGTGCCTGCAGGGGCCTCACGGCGGGAGACCTCCCAGGCCTGGAGGTTTTGTCTGCCGTGTGTGAGTGGAAGCAGGCAGGGGATTCGGTGGACATAACCTTGAGTCCCCAACCAAAGATTTTAGAAAGAGATGTCCTGGCCTTGGTCTCCTTCTCCGTCTTCCTGTCACCTGGGAATACCTGATTCCACAGCTAAAGACACAGGACGCCCTTTTAAATTCGGACCTCAGGTCAGCGATGAGTACTCAAAAATGGTATTACTTACCCGAAATCCAAATCGACCCGGGTGTCCATTATTTTATCTGGCAACATCTTCCCGCCTCCCCAGGGCCCCTGGGCCGGCCACCCCCGGCACCCCCCTGCCTGTCAGGGAGACTGCCTCCCCTGCCTGCATCTCAGGGTGTAAAGGGGGTAATGAAGAAATAGATGGGGACTTGCTTTCCAGAAAGGTCGTAAATTGGCCTTGCTGTTTATCGTGTGGTTCCCGCACACCAGCCGTGAGGGCTCTGCTCTTGACTTCCGGCTTACACCAGGCAACGTCACCAGTGACACTCAACGGAGTTTGGGGTCCTTACCTCCCACTCCCCACCGCCTGTCCCCAGTGAGTTTTGCATCATTGCATTTGGACTACATTTTAAATCAAACCGAACTCCTCGATCTCACACCCACTGCCTTGACTGGAGGCAGATACAGAGTTTAATGGGAGAAGTGGAGAGAAAGCCACCTCCTCCCCGACTAGGTCTGTGCTCAACTCTTCACCTGCCCGCTCCCACCATTGTGCGCCCATCCCCCACTCCTGCCATCCTTGGGCTGCAGTGGCAAGTGTGGCCTCAGCTCCCATTCCCAGGGCTATCCTGTGTGTGTAAGTTGCTAAAGCCCAGCCGGCCTCCAGGATTTGTCCCGAGGCAGGCACATTGTTTTGACTTTCTCATATGAAGCTCCAGGAAACCTCTCTTGATTAAGGGCAGTGAAAAGGGAAAAGGTTACCCTCAGCAGTGAGAGCAGTGGAGGGACCTCGTGAATGGCCGGTGCGGGGGTCTATGCTGCCATTAGTCTGCAGATTGAAGCAGGAGTAGGGCTGAAAAGCTGGTGGCTCTCTGCCTTCACCAGTTCCAAGCTCTGGCCCTCGAAATTGGAGTGAAGACATTCCCAGAGGAGTGCTGATCTTTGACAATTCCTGGGACTGGGGACAGTCACGACTGCATGTATTGGTGGGGACTGAAGGTGTGCTTTTCCCTACGTGAAGGGATTGCTCTCATTTCCAAACGTGATACCGGGGCATAATGGCCACCCGTAATGACCCCATTAGCATTATGGAGCAGTATATCTACAATAAATTAAACTGCTTTGTAATTAGTACCAATGATCACAGCTGTGGAGACAAATGGCATATGTGCTAATTAAATAATTTGTCACTTGACTGTTAAACAAACAATTCAGCCTCTTTACATTACAAACTGCCATCTCCAGAATGCCACCATGGGCCATTAACCCCGAGGAGGGGATGGCGTGCCGTGCCCACACTTGCTGGGGAGTGATGTCTCAAAGGCAGGATCGAAAGTGACAAGGCGAAGTGACAAGGTTGCAGGAGAATCCTTAGAGCTTCAGGACAACCCAGACACTGACTCATCCAGCCTCACTTTTCACCAGAGAGAAGAAATGGAAGTAAGTGTGAGAAACAAGGCCCCTAAATTATGCTGTCTTTTCCCTTCTCTCTGTGTGCACTGTCCCTCCTCTACCCCCCTCCCCAATCCCCGGTCTCATTTTCTGATGTAAGATGTAGAAGTTTGGACTAGTGTCCTTCCTCCTGATACTAGCTGGGGACTCAGCAATCCCACCAGCCATTTGCTTCTTTGGGGTATAAAGTATGTTTGCTGTATAATCTTTCTGTCTCTTCAAGGAGATGTGTGAAAGCCTGGGCTTTGCCAAGTCTTGTGAAACCCCACGGAGAAGAATGCAGGAGACTGAAAAGGTCATTAGGGAAATAAAAGCTTAGAGTCCTGAATAGCTCCCCGACAATTGTCCAAAGGCAAGCTACCCCCTCACCCACCAGCCAACCCAATTAGACTACATCCTGCCTTTTAGGAAAATTCACAAAATTTTGTACCGTGCCCTCAACAACCTGGATCAAAATAAGAACTTTACTATTCAGTGCCATTTATGGATATCGTGTCCCCAAAGCATATATAATAAATGTATTTATCCTTTAAGGTTTATTGAACTTTTTGTCGTGTGTTTCCAGAGTCTCAAAAAATATGTCAGCAATTTGAAAAGATACCTTTTATTTTTATCAACATACAACCTGTCATTGGGAAATCGAACAGTACATAAATGCATTGGACAGAAACACGTTTTTCTGCTCCACTCCTAGAATCTCACGTTCACTCCCCTGATGCAATGATATTCAGCTCTTTTATCTGGTTTTCTTTTTTTTCTGGAATTTACCTCTCCATATTGCTAAATGATGTGTTCCTCAGAAATTTCCTTGATTATATTTTATTCCTTAACTCAGTTATTCTATTTTAGTTTTTAAGATTTCGGGTTCTCTGACTGATCCATTTTTATATCTTCCTGTTCTTGTTTCATGAATGAGTATCTTCTTTTATATTTCTGAGAAAATAATTTTTTAAGTGTATTGAAATGTTTATTCATTTATTGAAATGTTTACTGAATTGCCTCTCTTTCTTCTGGGCTCATCTTTGCTCTTTTTATTTTCATCTTTTCCATTGGAGTTTTCCTCAGATGCTCAAATGAATTTTGGCTGCCAGTTTGTATTTAAGAGGGGGAGCAACTTAGCTGTAATTGGAGCTCTGAATGCATGATGAGATGGAAGCCAGCTTTTATACCCAGTGTTTTTTAAAGATTACCAGCCTACGTGGCCATCTGATACTGACTACATAACTATTTCTTTGTTACATGTTTCCTCTGGGTCTTATGAAAGTGCCGTGAGAGGAAACTGTTTTGTTTCCCACTGTCGTCTTGGTGCCTAGGACAGTGCCTAGAACATAATGTAAAACAAACAAACAAACAAAAACCACCCAACTTGGATGAATGAGGAAAGGTGGGGTGGGGGAATGTCATACAGAACACAAAGTAAGGGGAAGTCTCTTAAAGGGAGAAATTCATTTTGCCTTAGAGCATCAGGGAGTCTTTTTGGAAGATGGGGGATTTGACCAGAAGCCTAAAGAATGGGTAGGTCAGTGTCAGGCAAGTACAAGAGACGGGGACGGGGGGGGGGGGGGCAAAATCTCTCTGAAAAGAGGCACAGAGCATTGACCTCCCAGGACCCATAAAGGTTATCCCTTCAGTACTTTTCAAACTGAGATTCACCAGCTATTCATAGATCCTGAAATCAATGTAATGGGTCTCCACTCACATTTAAAACATAGAAATATCAGAATGCATCATCTGTAACTAAGAGGAGTCTGATGAAATTTTATTTCAGGATTGTTTTTGTATGTGTGTGTGCGTGTCACATGCCCATGCAGGATCCTGATACAAAACGGACTTCTTTCTCTGGACACAAAAAAATTCGAGAAACCTAGGACAGTCCTCCCTCTAAATCTGGGGTTTTCCTCCCTGTGACCATGGGTCCCTGCCATGTAGTCCTGAGACTCCTGTTTGCCAGGGTTAACGGAAGCTCACCACTCACAGGGAGCTGATTGGATTGTTGTGGAAGACCAGCTGCTAGAAACTTCCCTGGGTCCTTTCGTTCACTCAGAGAAATTATGCAAATCAAGCTACTATGTCTTTTTTTTTTTTAACTTGGTAAATTTTAAAGACGCAGAAAAGGGCACAAAATTGCACGGGATCCTCCAGAATTGACAACTATTAACGTACTTTTGCATTTGTTTTCAGTGTCTTTTAAATGTTTTAAAATATGTTTTCAGGTTTTTTTGCTTTTGTTTTTGTTTTGTTTTTTTTTTAAAGAAAGACCCCCTTTCTGGCCACCTCCACCCCATTGCCCTCCTGGCTCTTTTTCGGGGTTACATCCACAGCATCTGCCAGTGTCCTTCTTTTCCAGTGGTAGGACTTCTGTGTGCATCTAGGAACGACATAAATCATTATATGGGTTTTGGCTTTGGGTTTGTATGTGCATGTAAAGGGATTGTGCTGGGTTTTGCTTTCATCACTGGGACTTAGAGTTTTGAGACTACACAAAATGAACTCAATCCAAAGGAACTGCCCCCACAGTTCCAGAACATTCTCTACCTCCAGATTCTGCTTCGGGGGAACCTTCTATTTTAGGACCTTGCTGATAAAGTACCTGTTCTCCTTACAGAATGAGATTTCCTTATTCCTCGTAACACTGAGGTTCTTCCCAGTAATCCTGGCCATAAATAAATAAATAACAGTTGAATTGCACTTAACGCCTCCAAGGGAGCACTGAACATCCTCCTAGCACAGTACCAGTCCTAACAGTAAGCATCTCAATGGGAACATCTGGGGTCTGGCTCCGAAAGTCTTCGCACCAGTTCTGAGAAAGAAGGAAGTGGATTAGAATGGGATAAGTCTGAGTTTCTTTCACAGCATAGGCTAGAAATACTTTTCTTTTTAGAAGATCTTTTTTTCCAAAGATTTTATTTTTTATTTGACGGAGAGCAAGAGCACAAGCAGGGGGAGCAGCAGACAGAGGGATAGGGAGAAGCAGGCACCCCACCGACCAGGGAGCCCAATGAGGGGCTCGATCCCAGGATCCTGGGCTTCTGACCTGAGCCGAAGGCAGATGCTTAACTGACTGAGCCACCCAGGAGCCCTAGAAATACTTCTACAATGGCATTCTTTTATTCCAACATCTACAGAGCACCTACCATGAGTTCTGAAGCAGGGAAGCCCAGTGGTTAAGGGCAGGGGATTTGACCTAGAGACCTGAACTGTAGCTCTGGCTGTGTATCTGTGGGCAGGTTACTTACCTCTCTGAGCCTCATTACCTTAACTCCATAAGAAATATTATATCATAGTAGATACTTATCAGATCGCTGCAAGGATTAAATGAGTCGATGAATAAAGAGGGTTTGGCAAGGAGTAAGCATTCAGGAAAAATGAGTTACTTTGTTTTACTATTGTTGCTTTTCATCAGGCATTGTGCTAGACTATGGAGACAAAGAGATGGCTGGAGATTCGTCCAGTTCTCAAAGACTTTATAATCCAGTGGACTGCCTCTAGATTCTTCTCTTTCTTTCCCAACATCTTCTGAAATTAAAAAAAAAAAAAATATATATATATATATATATATGCAGAAAGTGCAAATGACTTCCACAGGCCATTAAAAACAGTGCTTGAAATTAGACTCCGATCACACTGGCTGCTTGTTTTCTTGGGACAAGCCAAAGACTGGCAGAGGTAGAGGAAATGAACAAGTCTACAGCCTCTTCCCCAGGGGCTCAGGAATGTCCCCAGACCTTCGGCTCTGGTCAGCTCTGTGTTGAGGGCTATAAATAGCAAAATGTGCTCAGGATTTAGACAGCCTTTCCATCACAATCTGGGAACTTGTGATTTTTCTTAGACAAACCCTCTAGCTGCTATTGTAAAGTAAATAAAAACTTGTGCACCTTCCTCATACATTTGATTAGAACTTCGGCAAAGTTAAGAAGAAAACATTTTCTCTAGATTCCTACTTGCTCCCACCCTGACTTTATCTAAATACTGTTCCCTGCTTTTTAAAAAAGGATTTTATTTATTTGCTGAGAGAGAGAATATCCGTAGAGGGAGAGGCAGACTCCCCACTGAGCGGGGAGCCAGACCCTGGGCTCCATCCCAGGACCCCGGGATCATGACCTGAGCTGAAGGCAGATGCTTAACTGGCTGAGCCACCCAGGCAGCCCTGTTCACTGCTTTTCTTGAAAAAGATGCTTTCAAAGATAGAATTGCTAAATGACTCTAACACTGAACTACAAAAGTGCACTTTCTTGGTGGTTCTGTTTTCTTGGTTAGGGGTAATAATTCATATACATGTAACATGCAGCCCTCTGACTTTGCATCCACACCCTGCTTTCAAATCTCCAGCCCATGCATTCATCAAGGAAGATAGGATAGAAACCACTAAGAGGGAGAATAGCAGAGCGTCAATTGTAGTTAACAGCTACAGGAATGAAGGGTATAATATCTCACCTTGTTGATAAGCTTTGTATTAATTTTATCACTTACCACTTAAAATAGGTCAGTGTCAGAATTTGTCCATTATAAAGTCTATCTTGTAAATAAAGTGGGCCCCAAATATGTATGTCACCATGTCACCTTAGGAAGTAGTGAAACCAAATCCCTAAAAGCTTCAGGGGGAAAACATCCTCCCAAAACTTTGAATCAAATCTTTGGCCCGAGAGCGGAGTTTGGATCTCAGCTCCACGTGGTCTCAGCAAGACAGTGTCCACGTGCTGCAAAACAGCCTCTTTCCTGGGAAGAAACTAGGACTCTCTGGAGAATCACAGACTTACCTATAGATGGGGTGAAAGCCCAGCTGTGGGAAGGAGGGGGAACCATGAGAAGTGAAGATATCCTGGGGCACCTGGGTGGCCGGTTGTTTAAGTTTAAGGGTCTGCCTTTGCTCAGGTCATGATCCTGGGGTCCACACATAGAACCCCACGTCGGACTCTCTGCTCAGTGGAGGGCCTCCTTCTCCCTCTCCTTCTGTGCCCTCTCTCTGGCTCTCACTCTCAAGTAAATAAATCAAATCTTTAATAATGAAAAGGGATATCCTGATGACAGCAGGCACTAAATTCTTATTTCCAGTGTTATTCTTTATCTAAAGTCTTTTCACTTTTGAAAAAAAAGTAAAAATAATTATTAAAAAGCTGCAAAACAGAGGGGCAGAAATTGCCCACAATGGCGCAACTTGAAAAGAACTACCTTACTATCTCGGTACGCCCTCTCACTTGTTTGCCCAGATACATTTGTATTTTTACAGTTATCAGTATAATGTGCGTAGTGGTTTGTGATCCCCTTACCCCCTGAACATTGCCAAATAGCTTCGGAGTAATTACTTTAAAGGGAGCATAATGTCTCGTTGAGTGAATGTTCTATCATTTGGCCATTCCCTGTGGATGGACATTGTAGGTGAGGAAAAATAATTGTCCCTCTATCCTCCTGGGTTCTTAGCCAAGACCCCTGTAATGAAAGATTAACAAGAGAAGAACAAATTGTTTCATTTGTTTATTGCCGTGTAATTTGCTTTGCTTTGTTTCTATGGAAGACTGGTTCACACATCATGTTCCCTGAGTTTCAGGTACGGCAAGTGTAGAGTTGTGCCTGCGGCTAATGTCCCTACTGTCTGTCACCAAAGGACAGACAGACTTTTTTATTTTTATTTTTATTTTTTTTTTCAAAAAAAGCAGTGAAGAGTACCACTAACTATATTCCCTGTGCTGTGCCTTTTATCCCCATGACTTATTCACTCTGAAACTGGAAACCTGTACCTCCCATTCCCGCTCGCCCATTTTGCTCGCCCTCCAGCCCCTCCCCTCTGGCACCCGGCAGCGTGTTCTCTCCCCTGATGGGTCCTTGTTTGTTTCTTCCTTTGTCTTGTTTTTTAGATTCTACATGTAAGTGAAATCGCATGGTAGTGTCTTTCTCTGTCGGACTTTTTTCACTTAACACAATACCCTGTTGGTCCATCACATTGTTCCAAATGGCAAGATTGCTCGTTTTTTACAGCTGAGTCTAACAGAAGTTCATTAACACACCTACCTTGGGTTTAGGTGGGAGATATCCAGGAAACTACGAGTAACTCCCTCGTGGCTCAGAACTCAGGATTAGATGCCAGCTTCATAGGGGAAGGGGTGGGGATGTAGGTCTTGTAGGCTAGAGCAAACAGTTTTTAGGAAAGCTAAAAGGGCCCTCAGCAGACTCGATGGGAGGTTGGCAGTGGAGTGTGTCTGGGTGCGGTGCTGACTTTGAGTCTCTTGTCTCCTGTGATGAGAGTCCATCCTCCCTGCTGAAGACACTCCCGGGAGGGGATTGATGACGACCCTGAGGTCCTTTGGAGGAGCTGTCTTCAGGCAGAGGAGGGAGATCGGTGTCTCTCCTGCACCTGCTGTTTTCCAGCACCTTCGGCTCAAATTAATCAATGTACCAAAGCGGCATATGTTGGGGTGACAAGTCCTGAACTCCGACAGTCATATTTTGGGGGGCATAGTCTGCTTCCCTTCAACATTGACATTGCTTCTGATTTTTCCTATTACAAATAAGTAAAGTGAAGATTATATTATGTGTATATACAGAAGTAAATGTGTTTGTGTGTGCGTGTGTGTGTTTATTTACCTTTAAAGTAAGATGGGAATATTCTTCTTTTGCAATGCACGAGTCCTTTCATGAGTTAGCCCTTATATGGATTTGCTCATTTCATCTTGTCAACAGCCCTAAAAGGTCCATGTAACTAATGCCCTTATTTCACAGCTAAGGGGACCGAGGCTCAGAAAGTTCAAGGTACTCATTCCTGGGAAACAGCAGTGGAGCAAACTCCGTCTTATGGTAGAACCTTTCCTCTCCTATGCATTGTGCTGCCTCTCACTCTGTTACGTGCGATTCTTTTCCTAGTGCAGCCAAATCAAAACGAAACAGAGACTTCACACCTTCCTCCTGTCCGCTCTGCTCTGCGCGCACACACGCGTGCACACACACACACACACACAGGCACACACGTGCCCTCTGGCACCCTTGCATTCCCTTCCTCTGACGGGGCTGTGACAGAATTTGCAATCAGCCAGACACACGGGGGAAGCTGGGGTCTGTATTTTCAGTTTCAATCAACTCTAAATTAGGAGCTCTCATTTTCCCATCCTGGTCACGGAGCTGTCGCGAATTGTCCCTTAGTAGAAGAAGGAAGAGATTTATGGACTGAATCCTGGTCCAAAGTATTCTTTAGAAAGGCATCTTCTGATGATTATTTTGAGAGACTTTCTGGTAATCCCCAGCAAATCTGCATGTTAATAGGAATCATTTACTCAAAGCAGGGGTCCAAGAAAATAGCTTTACATAATAACAGTAGCTTGATTTGATTACTTCAATTTGGTTCTTGCTATTGAATTAAAGGTAAAGCCAAGCTTTTGGAAGTTTTACAGGACGGTAAACAAAACGGGAACACTGAATTAAGACTGGCTGAGTCTCAACCTGCACATCCTCATTACTTCTAATGAGCGGGGAGATGTAAACAGGATGGAGGAGTAAAAACCATTGATAATCTCCTTAGCAGCCTGGGTAATTTATTGGTTTCTTTCCCACATCGAGGGCGCTAAGCCTGCCTAATATTCCTGAAGGCTTCTTGGCAACTCCTTCCTAAAAGAAGCAATTTTCTTTCTTAGAAGCTCAGGGTCGTATTGTTTACTTGCTCCCCAAAACGCTGATCGACGTTTCCAGTAGCCCTCGGCCATTATGCATCACAGCAGCCCCCCTTTTTTTTTATCTGTAATAATTTTATACTTAACACAAGAATTGCAGAAACAGAGCAGAGCGCTCCTGGATGCCCGTCACTCCGTTTCTCCTTTGTTCATATCTTATGTAAACATGAAGCGTTTCTGTTGCAGCTGAGAAATGAACGTTGGCAGGATCTACTTCACCAGAGCACGGAAGTCATTCACATGTCATCAGCTTTCCACTAGTGCCCTTTTTTTTTTTTTTTTTTCCTGTTTCACCGTCCAAACCATGAGGCCACATAGCATGTAGTCCGTCCTGTCTTGGTAACCTCCCCCCATCTGTGAGAGTCCCACAGTCTTTCCTTGATTTCCTGACCGTGACATCTTGAAGAATACGGGTCAGTTATTTTTGTAGAATGACCGCTTGGGGCAGCCGGGGGTGCTGTAACAGAGCACCCTAGCTGAGCGGCTTTAACAGCAAATATCTATTTCTCCCAGCTCGAGAGGCTGAAGTCTATTGGCCAGGACCCTCTGTCTGCTATCCAGACACTGCCTTCCTGTACTGTCTCATGCGGAGAGAGAGATCATCTTTCACCCGTTTCTTCTAAGGGCGTTGATCCCATCCCTGAGGCCTCCACCTTCATGACCAAATTACTTCCCAAAGACCCCACCTCCTAATACCATCACACCCACACCAGGAGGGGCTTCAATGTATGAGTTTGGTGGGGGTGGAGAGGCGGTTATACACAGCCGTTCAACCCACAGCATGCCTCCATCGGAGTTGATGTGATGGGTTCTCAGGATTAGACCAGGATGGTGCATTACAGGGAGGGAAACCTCCAGTGGAGGGACATGTTCTTCTCAGGGCACCATGCCACTTGGTCAAGGTGATATCTGCCAGGCTCTCTATGGTACACTTACTATTTTTCCTTTTGTGATTATCCAATACTTTGAGACTAGCCAAATTTCTTAGTTTTGCTTGAACTTCCATGGCCGTACTTTTTGCCCTCCAAACCAATAGTTTAACCTCAGCTAAATGTGAGGAAGACCTCACTTAAAGACCCTGGAGTTTGTGGAGGGCTCAGGAAACTCACAGCCATCCAGCCCCTCCACCCCTGCAACCCAGCCTTCCAGGACAAGGCTGGCAGACCTCCTGATTTCCTCCACCAGCTATCTGACAACAAGGAACCCTGGGGTCCTCAGAGCCAGGAATGGAACCCTGTTTCCTATCATAGCCTAACCCAAGCATTCTCCCCAGAATCACAGCCATGTTCTGTGCAATTTAGGAATAACATATACTTGCTGGAGAGAACGCTGGGGGTCTAAGTAAGGAGATGGACAGTGTTCAAAGCTGAGATTGCTGCTGCCCTTCGACAGTCACAGGTACTGATGTCTGCAGACATCACTGTAAAATAGATAGGAAAAAAAAAAAGGCAGTTGGGGATTTCCACTGCCTAAATGTATTTTTCTCCTTTTTTGTGTGTGTTTCTTTTTTTATTATTGTTATGTTATGTTAGTCACCATACCGTACATCATTAGTTTTTGATGTCATGTTCCAAGATTCATTGTGTGCGTATAACACCCAGTGTTCCATGCAATCCATGCCCCCCTTAATACCCATCACCAGACCCCGCCTTTCCCTCCCCACCTCCCCTCTAAAACCCTCAGTTTGTTTCCCGGAGTCCTTAGTCTCTCATGGTTGCTCTCCCCTTTTGACTCCGCCCCCACCCCCCGCTTCATTTTTCCTTTCCTTCTCTCATGTCCTCTATGCTATGCCTTATGTTCCATAAATAAGTGCAACCATATGACAATTGACTTTGTCTGCTTGACTTATTTCACTCAGCATAATCTCCTCCAGTCCCATCCAATTTGATACAACAGCTGGGTATTCATCCTTTCTGATGGCTGAGTAATATTCCTTTGTGTATATGGACCACATCTTCTTTATCCATCCGTCTGCTTGAAGGGTATCTGAGCTCTTTCCAGAGTTTGGACTTTGTGGACTTTGCTGCTATGAACATTGGGTACATATGCCCCTTCTTGTCACTACATCTGTGTCTTCGGGGTAAATACCCAATAGTGCAATTGCAGGGTCATAAGGTAGCTCTATTAATTTTTTGAGGAACCTCCACACTGTTTTCCAAAGTGGCTGCACCAACTTGCGTTCCCACCAACAGTGTAAGAGGGTTCCCCTTTCTTTTTTTCTTTTTTTTCTTTGTTGTCTTTCTTTCTTTTTTTTCTTTGTTGTTTCTTGCCTTGTCAATTTTTGGTGTTTCTTTTTAAAAATAAGTGTATTTTCAATGGACTCAAGTTAGAAACCAAGGATGAGGAAAATTAAGCCAAATGGGGAAAACAGGGGACCCACCTCCCCCATGAATATTCCACTGGTGGCAGATGGTGCCTGTCCTGGGGAACTCCTTGTCTGAGGTCCACATAAGGAGAGAAGGAAATAGGAAAGATGCTCATTGCTCTTCCTCCCTGACTTTTGTTTCAATTTTGTGACAACATAATCACCTTTCTCAAGTTCTTTCAGAGGCAACCTTCCCTCCCGTCTACAAAAGGAGATATATCAGTATCTTCTGTTTAGCCTCAGAATTGATTCTTGCGGGTCTGTGCTATGGTCATATGCCTATTTATGAGGGGTACGCAGCTAGAATCTGATGACAAGGTGGAGAAGGAAAAAGGGGAAGAGGAGGGGACAGCCCCAGTCTAGAAAAATTAATAGACGTTTGTACAGAAGGTAGCAATACAGAAATCCTATGTACATCATTATCTGGCTAAAACTGCCTTATGAGCTCACTCTCTAATATCTGTCTTTGTGTGTACCAGACCAGCTTTCCCACATATCATGTACACATTTCTCTGCTCACAAATAAAACATGCCTACCAGAAGGCTCGGCAGGCAGGAGTATCAAACAAGGGCTGCTAGCTAACCTTTGTCTTGCTTTCATGGCCTCCAAGGATCTGAGCAATGGGGTCCAGCTGTGACCTATCAGCCAGTCCATCACAGAGGGTTAAAGTAGATGTTCAACTTCTGCATGTTCTCTTTATGGTTAGGAACTCCCATCATACCTAAGTCTTTGACTTATGGGTTCAGTAAATACTGCTGCTTTTGAGCAAACAAAAAGCAGGATTTTTCTTCTGAGACTATAAAAGGGTAAGTCCAGAAGAAATAGGTGATAATGAGAGAGTATAAAACAGAAAAAAATTTGTTCCATAAAACAAAAATCAGGCTACTCACACACGAAAAAGTAAGTTTAAAATTCTAACGAAAAGCATCCATAAAAGTTGACTCTGTGTTTATAAAATACTGTTCGGGTAGTCAGGGACATGTACAAACTTTAAAAATTAATTTTTGCTCAAAAAATTTTTTAAATCTAAATTTTTAAATTTTGCTTTAAATTTTAAAGCAAATTTTGGCACCATAGGAACTAAGTAAATTAACCACCCATTTTGGGTTCCCCGCAAAGACCACGTAAATAGCCCCACTGACCAAAAGGGGGGTCCTCACTGTTTGTGGGAGCAAATTTGGGGAAGTTTTTTTCACAGACAAGCCAGCTGGAAACACTGTTAGAAGAGGCTCCCGGTAGCATCTTGCCCCACCCCCACCACGCACACATCTGCACCCCCCTCTTTGCAGACACCCACACAGACATCGCCACAGCAGCTGGTGGGCTGGATCCAATCAGCCAGTGTGGGGCAAACAGAATGCGTGATTGATGAAGAACTCTCGAGAACAGACCGTGAGTCTGGGAGCCAAACGGTTCCTTGCACAGAGCCAAAGGATAAAGGTAGCCAATCAGTTGGGGGCAAGAATCAGTATCCCACCAACATGCGTCGCCTTTTCTTTCTCTACACAACTCAGGTATTGTCTGCCACATAAAGCTGTTCTGTGTCCCGCCCTGCCGCACACAAGGCCCCGTCCTGTCCTCTGTGAACGACTCAAATATTAATTTTGAGAGCAGTAGGAGTCATTCACACACAGACTGAACACAGTCCCTGTCCGATGTGTGGAGGAAGGAATAGAGGAGAATATTTTGATGCTTTTTGTTTGTTCTAAATTTGATGGCTGGTTCTTCTTGCCCTCCAAGAAAGCTGATTTGGGGATATTCAAAGCCAAGTCCCAGAACCCTTCTTCTGGGTCAAGTGAGCCAGGTCTCCAGTCATAGATGCCCAGTTGCCAGGATGGGTCCCTTGTCTGGCGTTAGAAGCAAGACTCCTGGGGGATGGCTTTTCACTCATGTCACTCAAGTTTATGGTCCTTCGAGAGCGAGATGAGCTATTTTTACATGCATTTTCACCCTAGGTTCTTCTGATTGGAGTCTCTTTATTAAAGCCCTTATTTCATTTAAAATTAACAACCTGAGTTACTTGGTGAGGGAGAAAGATGAAGATAAACAGATGAGTGAACAGATAGAAATTCTGGACACTAGAGTAGGGGCATAGACTCTGCTTCCCAAAGTAAAGCTATCATTTGTTCTTGGCAAAAGCTCAAACATTTAAAAAAAAAATGGCCTTGTCCAATTTAAACAAATTTTGCCCACATTTCTGCTATCTTATAAACAACCACTTTCATTTATCTGCGTTCCCGTTGGATTTCTGCTCACGTATGTCATGTTTTAATATCATGCTGACAATCTTATGGCTCTAACATTGTACTCTTTTCCATGTTCCTAATTACTTATCCCTGTAGCCGCCTTTAGCAAATAGGTAATATTCCCTTATATCACCATTTTGTGATCTGTTTGACTGCTGCCTGTTGCTAAACCTTCAGGGTATTTGCGGTTTTTCACGACCATAAATAACCCCGCTATAAATATGTCCATACATACACCATTTCTTGTTTTAAATTAGTTCCTTGAAATAAATTCCAGAGAATGAGATTACGAGGTCAAAGAGTACAAGCATTTTGATGACCTCTGACCTGCATTGATTGCCAAAAGCCCTCAAAAGGCATTGTACCGGTTCTCAAAGAATGAAATATCTGCTTCCCCCGTGGTCTCATCAGCATTGAGTTATAGGATTTTTCCTGTATTTTTATTTCTTAGCCTCCATTGATTGAGATTAAATACTATACCCACGGGGGAAGAGGCGTTAAGTAGCCATGCCAATCACTGAATGCTGAGGACTCAACAGAAAGAAAGAGAAAACAGAAAAAAGGCAGAAATCAAAGACTTGCTTAGTGGTGCTAAATGCCTTTGTATATTGAATATCCCGTGAGCAAGGCTACGCTTCACAACTGACAACAGAGAAACGCGTCCTGAACGGCTAGAATCACACCAGCACACCAGAGTCCGAGAACTTCGTTTTCATTTTATAAATACAGTCACACACTCACAAAGCCCTGAACTTTAAGATTAAGACGAAGGGACAAGAACGTTCACTCATTTTATCCATGCCCCAAGCACTGATGTCGAACAGCAGAGCTTTTACTCTGTCTGACCTCTTGCAAAGGCTTCCAATTATTTCCCAGTGGCTCTACTGTTTTTCCCATATCTCGAGGTAGCTTGAACAGGGAGAGAAAAAGATAAAGGAGGGAAAGCAAAATGACAAGGGCAAGAGTCTCTCGTCTGTTATAAATTTTGCATTAGGCCTGGTTCTGTTTTATGGAAATACTATGCACACATAGAAACGAGTGACTCATCTACGTCTGTGCGCTTTGGCATGGTTCAAAGAAAAATCCCCGAATATTCTCGAGTTCCATGTGACCGACCCTGCTCAATGTCGTTCCTTCTTCAAAATATACCTTAGGATTTCTGTGACACGGTCGCTCATACAGAGTGGGCAGACGATTAAAATCCGTGACTGAGCGAATGTGTCGAGTTTACAGCCCGCTGAGTGCATGCAGTGGAGGGTCTAAAAAAAATGTACCAGTATCACGGAGGCATATCCGTTGTCATTTGGGGAGTGAATCTGCTTCAGCGGGGTGGACACTCCTTCTCTCCTCAGCCCCACAGAAACTTGGTGTTTGTAGCTGAGAAAGCATGAGAAGAAAGAAGCAAGATTCAATAGTTGAAGGTCCCGTCTATAGTGACCATGGAAAAGTATAAACCAGGAAGCACGGGGCTGGGGGTGGGGTTAGCTCAGGTAACTTAGTCAGTTACGTCCATCCCCATCTCCCATCACAGCCTCAGGAGCACAAGAGCTGGAACAGAGCCTGGAGTCGCCGGAATGGGGAGTTGCATTTTATTCCCCATTAGATCTGAGGGCGGATGGACCAGCATGAGCTGTCATACCTGGACCGGGATGCCGCTGACTTCCGCGTGGCTGTAAATTGCCACCGTCTTGCACGCAGCCGGGCTATGTCATTGATGGAGACCCCCAGCGGGGGAAAGGCTGGGATCCAGCCGGTATCCTCCAGCCCTGTTTCAGGGCTTGTGTCTTTGCAGGCACCCCGGGGCTGAGTTAGAGGAAGAGTGGGAAGGTCAAGTGCAGAGAGGGAAGAATGAGAGAAAGGCATGGTAATTCGCCAGAGTGGACCCTTCATTTAGAGTGAGGAATTGTGTGAGTGAGGGCCCGCAGGCTGGAAAATCGCTTGTTCCTCTCCAAGGAGAAGATCTATCAGTGTCAGTGGCCAATTCAGAACATGGCAGCCCGATGGTTTCCCTTCTCCCCCACCCCATCTGTCCCCAGCTCTCTCTCTCTTTCTCTTTTCCCCCCACAAATTTTTTTCATTCCCAGCCCTCCCCCAACTCTCATTACCTTGAATAATAAAACCCAGAAAAGATGAATGCAGAAGCAGCCTGGCCTGCAGCGATCACCACCTTGGCAAACAAAACGAAGTTTCCAAGTGGTTCTTCTCCAGACTGTGTTGTGAGGTTGACATGGCACAGTTGGCTGGAGCGTCATCCAGCCCCAAAGCTACGGCCCTGGGGAAGGGGAAGGCTGAAGGAGAACAGAAGCTTCCCACCCCCCAAATCTGCTCTTCCCATCCCCCTCTAGCAGAAGCAGCCATTCCTTCCTTTACCCTTAGCACATGCACGTACTTCTGCTGAAGATTCACCCCACTGTACTAACTTGTTTCTGTGCTGTCTTCTCACCAAGGCAGCGAATGCAGCAGTGTATCCAGGCAGAACCGAGTTCATACCCCAAGTCCGGTCTCCTCGTAGCTATGGGGCATGGGACAAGTCACTTCACTTTTCTGAGACCTTTGTTTCCTCATCCATAATGAGTCTGCCTCGTCGGGTTGTTGTGTGGACCATAGGAGCTTCTAAAAAATGCTTTAGGGGGCACCTGAACGGCTCAGTGGGTTAAGCCTCTGCCTTCGGCTCAGGTCATGATCTCAGGGTCCTGGGATCGAGTCCCGTGTTGGGCTCTCTGCTCAGTGGGGAGCCTGCTTCCCTCTCTCTCTCTCTGCCTGCCTCTCTGCCTGCTTGTGATCTCTGTCTGTCAAATAAATAAAATCTTTTAAAAAATAAAATAAAAAAGTAAAAAATAAAAAATGCTTTGGCCCAAATTTAGTCCTTTGTTCACTGTATTAAGTCCCAGTCCTTAGCACAGGACCCAAACAGCATACTCATTAAAATACCACTCCACCTACCCAGTGCTTCTCGGGCACTGTGGGCAACATAGGGTTAAACAGAGAGTCGCTGGGCACTTTGGGATGAGGATCTTTTTTTTTTTTTTTTGACCTTGAGAAGCATCACAGAAGCCAGGGAAACCATGTGGTTACAGCAGTTGGTCTCTCTAGTACTGACTCTTCATTCCGAGTCCCTTTCATGCTACATCCCAAAGCAGGGTGGGGACGTGCGAACCTTCTCCATGTGAGCCAGCTAACCCTGGCTAACAGGTTTTACCTCCTGTCATTCATCTGTCCTCTTGTTGTCTCAACACATATTTATTGAGACCCGCATGTCATGATTGCTGCTTTGGGTACTCGTGTGGGAATAAGACACAGTCCATCTTGCAGAAACCTACAGTCCCTGAGATCCTAGTAAGGATGAGCAGTACAGAAGGTACAAAGTATCCTGGAGGCCCTGGGATTTCTCTCTGGGGCTATCAGGGAAGGCTTCATGCTGGAAACATACTGTGCAACTGATCAGGACCCAGCCCTATAGATACTGACATTGACCAAGTAATCCGGGTAGGCAGAGGCTGCTTTATGGTGAAGCTAATAAAACTTAAGCTTAAAGGACCTTCCTTTGCACCATCCCTTCCAAGGCCTGGGAAGGGTCCTACCAACTTGTTCACATGGTCCTGTGTTTTCAGGTGCCCCTGTCAGATGTTCCAATCAGAATCGATTTAGACCACCGTCTCCATGCTGTTCCTTTTCCACTCTCCCTGGGTCTGGCGGTGTTGGAAGGGCTCAGGGCACTTTGGGATGCAGCTAAGGGCAGTTTAACTGGGACAGGTGGTCAGTTTAGTCTAGTGGGATTCACTTGTGAGCTTTGCAGCCACTTCTCTAGAGTGACATTGACGTTAGTCACCTGGGTGTAAACATGGCTTCTGGGAGCGCCCCCCCTCCCCCCGTTCCACACTGTGTGGAGTCCCTCAGTGCGGGGACAAGAGGTCACAAGATGTGCAGGTCAGCGGTAGAGACACATCCTTCAGTGCTCATCCCCAGAACTCGGTGGGTGGTGAAGGAGAAATAAGGTTTGGAACGTATTGACCAAGAAGCAGTCTGGGCAGGCACGTCATTGCGATGTGTCCAGCAGTTAATTCTTAAAAGAAGAAGTACATATATTTATATATATATTACTATATAATAAATAATATCTATTATATAATATATATAATAAATAATAAATGTAGATGTTTACAGAAATCGATCATATTCTATTTCTGAATTTTGTGCTGTCTATGGTATCTATCAGCCTTTAACTTGTGGCGTTGGTTGTGATTTCTTTTCTCATTCTGAACAAATAATCACATCTAATTTTGTATTTGTACTTGGACAGTCTTTTTCTTATCTCCCGAAGCTGGATCTGCCAAGCCTGTAGTCCTTGCTCATCCTGGAGGGCCGGGGGGGAAGCACACACCAGAATTCCAGCTTTGTATTGCATCCCAAAGGGCTGTCATACAGACCCATCCCTGGGCCACTGGGTCCCTGGCTCAAGCCCCAGCCTCCGGAGGGGAGCCAGTCCCAGAACCCCTCTCCCCCCCGCCCGCCACCCCCTGGGGTGGGCAGCAGCTGCTGAGTCCTTGGAGGCTCTGGGATCCGACAGCCCAGTACCTGGGAGCCAGGGCCTGCCCAGCGGCCTTCCTTCCTGGCCAACAGCTGCCTCCGTGCAGCCCCTCTCCGGAGGATCTGTGTGGCCATTCATCACAGGCCTCCTCTTGGAAAGGCAAAGAAGGTTGCATTATACTAGGTAAAGCTTATCGTTTGCATCTGCCAAGATCCACGCATTTCCCCTGCCTCCCGCCTCCAGCCCCCCGCACGCTGCCCTCCCCTCTTCCTTCACCCTCTCTGGTGGGTTTTCAATAGTGTGTGCTTTTTTTTTTCTTTCTCCTTTCTTTCTGGTCAAGACAGGGTTGTCTCTCTGGGTGGAAAAAGGCAGTGTGTTCGTGGAGTGCAGCTGCATTTCAAAGGTACTTTGTTGGCGAGTTATGAATTTGCCTTTGCTAATGTGGGGAAACAGGGAGATTCTTTGGCTTTTTTCCCCCCCAAACTGAAATTGATGTTATTTCTTTGCCAGTGGTACCCAAGGAAATGTTTTGTTCCATTTCCTCCCCTTTCAGGCAGAGCCTATTTATGTTCGGAGCTGGGGCCCTGCCATGGAGAATCATTGCCGTTACCACCAGCGTCTGAGGCCGGCCAAGTCCAGCAGCTGTGCTCTCATGCCTACCCTCACCAAGGTTTATTTCCTTGACAACATGTTCTTGTTTGGACCAACTTTCTTAGTCTTTCTCTTGGTGTGTGTGTGTGTTTTCTTTTTTTCTTTTTTTCCCTCCCCCTCCTTTCTGAAATCCGCCTTACAGTTTCGTGGGGCTTAAAATTAAAAAGGGAAAAACTGTGTGTGTGTGTGTGTGTGTGTGTGTGTGTGTGTGTGAAAGAGAGAGAGAGAGAGAAAGATGGAAAGTTGGGGGCAATGAGCAGGGGATTGGAAAGAAGATAAAGACTCTGGGAACTGGAGGAAGGGTCCAGGGGGCCTGAGCAAGGGGCGAGAGGTGGGAAGGTTTCAACGTAAGCGACAGCATCACATTCGTTATGATTAGGATGGTCACAGTCTTCTCCAACCCCAGGCTGCGCAAGACTCTCCCGGCGCCTTACCCACACCAGCCTTCCCAATGGAATACCTAGGTGGCCCAGTGGGACCCCTGACCCCTATATCCTGTTCCTTTCTCCCTGCTTTGCTACTTTTCTCCTTGATAAAAGGAGAGAGTGAGAGATAATTAACAAAAAACATGGCCCCAGGACAATGAAACAACTGGCCTTGGCCGGCCAGAAATTTATCCTGGTTTTCTAGGTGAACTTTCTCCCATCAATCTTCCCTTTAACCTCCGTGTTAGTGGAAGCAATAGGAACACCCCTCCCCTCCCCTGAGCAAATGCTTTCTTTTGACTGGGAACAAAAAAGGGGCTCGGCACAGGCTGAGGTGAAATCTGGGTGGTATGGGGCGCCGCACAATGGGGCCGCTGTTCCTCGGCCGGGCTGGTGTTTTACAACAGGGGAGGGGCAGGCGTGAATGGTCTGATGATGGAAACAATCCCCCTGATTCAGGCCTACAAACGCATCTTCTGTTCCACACGGAGCCGGACAGAAAAGAGAAAAGCCACAAAGAAAAGGGGTGGGGGGAAGAATTCAAGCAAAATGCGTTCGGCTAAAAATCTCTCCTCTCCTCCGTATCCCAGAAAGGAAACCCATGGCCGGGGCCCTCCGGATTTCTCGGCCGCGTCTGAATAGCTAGGGCCAGACTCTGATTTATTGACGAAGCTTAAGCGACTCTCCGGAGAAAGGCTTGGGGGTTCTTTGTCCTCGGGAGAAAGTACAATAGGCCACAAGGGCCAAGATCTCTTGGGCTGCTCTCAGGCCTGCGTTCCTCTTGCCCTCTCGTCCCTGCAAACGCCAGCAGCAGTAAAAACGATTGGTGGTGTGCCTCCAAGAGCTGGTGACAAGGCCGGGCCACTTGAGGTCTCCTTAAGAGGGTATTATGGTCGGGGAAAATATTTGTGCTGTGAAGATGGCACACTCCATTTGGCTAATGGCTCTCATCTGTGCCGGCTAATCGCCCCCTGCCCGCCTGTCAGGGGCGCAGCAGCGGCCAATTCATGGCACCCTCGGAGAAAGCCCCCTTTCTGCGGCGACCAAGACGGAGACATTGTGTTCACCTACTTGAGCAGAGGGGAAGGTGACCAGGAGGGCAGGCCAGGCTGTAAATTTCCATTAAAACAAAAACAGACAGCGCCTGCTCTGCTCCAGGACGCCTCCAATAAATTATGGCCGGACAGCGGGATGGGGCAGAGCCCAAGAGGGACTGGGTGCCCGAGGGTCCCTCCCCTCTGGATCTGGGAACAGCTGTGAGGAATCAGGAGTCTGAGCCAATGGGCCGGAGCCCCCCAGAGGGTCTGTGGTTTGCCTTCAGGAAGAGGGAAGAGGAAGAGACCATCCAACTGAGAGGCAGGAGGAAGCAGTCTCCCTCTGAGCAGAGAGCCCAATGCGGGGCTCAATCCCAGGACCCTGGGATCATGAGCTGAGCCCAAGGCAGAGGCTTAACGGGCTGAGCCAGCCAGGGGCCCCAGCTGAGAATATTTTCTTGAGTGCACAAGCTCCTGATCTGTCTCCCTCCTGGGGTCCACCTTCCCTCACCTTCATCTGTGCATTTCACGGACAGGTAAGTAAGCAGGGCGACAAGGACATTGACTGTCCCTCATCTCACACTCATGGTACTTAGTGCTTTATCTACATACTGTTTTGTGTGGCCTAAATGAAATACAAAACATGGATGAACATTGAAAACGTTATGCCAAATGGAAGAAGCCAATCATAAGAAACCACATATCGTTCGATTCCATTTATAGGAAATGTCTGGAACAGGCAAACCCACAGAGACAGAAAGTAAATCAGTGCCTGGGGTGGTAGATATTGGGGGGTCCCGGAGGTTCCAGCTAAGGGGCGTGGGGTTCCTTTTGAGGGTAATGAAAATGTTCTAACATTAACTGAGGTTATCAATGCACAATCCGGTGCATATACAGAAAGCCACCTAATTGTACAAGTGGATGGATTACACGACATGTGAATTATACCATGACAAAGCTGTTTAAAACATAGAAGGAATTATGGAAATCGATCATCACCATTTAGCAATCATCCTAACTACAACTGATTGGACAGAACTGGAACAAGATCTAATCTCAGATTACCTTTCTACAACATACTAACTCTCTATGCAGGGAAAATGATGACCTCATGGTGGAGAGACCCGGCAGATACCAGCTTAGCCAGGTAATTAAGGTTCACGGCGGGGGGCGGGGGTGGACACCATGTGCCTCCTGATGAGATACCCCGAGAGACCACAGCACCATCTTGGGGGTCTCCCTGCCAAGAATGAATGGCTCGAGTCCGGTCACAAAGAAATACAGGACAAGACCCAGGCTAGGGTTATCCTACACAATGAAAAAAACTTGTACTTTGAAACTGATAAAGACATGAGAAACAAGGAAAGACAGATGAAAACAGACTCAGGAGGCAACAACCGCATACAGTCCATGTTCCTGGATGGTATCATGCACCAGCAAGGAAGAAGAGAGGTCCCCGGGACAGTGGAGATGTCTGAGCGGAGTCTATGGATTGGAGGAGAGGGGGTGTGGTCCGTGGTGATTCTCTGATTGGGAAAGCTGTGCTGTGGTTGTATAGAAAGGGGTCCTTGTTTGGGGGACACATGTGGGAGAATTTGGGATGTTTAGGTGTGGGGCTTGCTTTCAAATGGCTCAGAAGAAGACTAATGATTGTGTGTGTGTGTGTGTGTGCATGCGTGCACCTGTAGAGACAGCAAGATTAAGAATGATGGGATGAATGAGGTACAGTGTTAACTGCAGAGGAATCTCGTGAAGCAGATATGTGAGTTCTTTGTACTGTTCTTGCAACTTTTCTGTATGTGTGAAATTATTTCAGAATAAATCATTTCAGGGGTGCCTGGGTGGCTCAGTCGGTTAAGTGTCTGTCTTTGGCTCAGGTCAGGATCTCAGGGTCCTGGGATTCAGCCCTACATTGCACTGGGCTCTCTGCTCAGCGGGGAATCTGGTTCTCTCTCTGCCTCTTCCCCTGCTCATGGTCTCTTGCTCCCTCTTTCTCTCTCAAATAAATAAATTAAATCTTAAAAAAAATAAATCCTAGGGGCACCTGGGTGGCTCAGTGGGTTAAAGCCTCTGCCTTCGGCTCAGGTCATGATCTCAGGGTCCTGGGATCGAACCCCATGTCGGACTCTCTGCTCAGCAGGGAGCCTGCTTCCTCCTCTCTCTCTCTGCTTGCCTCTCTGCCTACTTGTGATCTCTCTCTCTATCAAATAAATAAATAAATAATCTTTAAAAAATAAATAAAAAATAAAAATAAAAAACAAATCCTATAAAAGAGCTATAGGGTCATATAATAGATTGTGTATTCTACTACAGCCCTCCCATATCTAGAGAGATTATTTACATGGAATTTTTTTTTTATCTCCCCTCTCTACAAAAACTCACCACAGATGTGTGTATGTGTGTGTGTGTGAGAGAGAGAGAGAGACAGAGAGAAGCAGAGAGGGGGAAAGAGGAAGAAAGGGGAAAGGGAAGCAAACAGTATTAATGAAAAATGTCTACTTTTTAAGACTCTAACATAGCACTAATACAGCAAGGATGCTGGGGTTTCAAGAATAATAACAGGGTCCACCACACACCCCAGACACATGCTCAGTGTTGCCTAAAGCTCTTTCCAAGGTGATGCTGTACCTTCATCCCAAGGGCAGAGAGGGACTCCAGATACGATCCTCTCCTGCCCCAAGTAAAGGAAGTAATAGTGATTGCAGTTCATACAGCTCTGTACATATCTAATAACAGAGCCTCTCCTGAGTACTGAGAATTTTTTTTAAGTAGAAAAGAGAAATCTGAGTGGAAAGAGGAGCAACTAGAAATGGAGAGAAAGCACAGAAGGCAAATCAGTGATCAGTAATGGCGGGGACAGCCTTTTCAGATACTGCTTCTCTCCCCCACTGCCTGTGGAAATCTAACACACCTGTAATGAGAACTGCTGTTTATAGCCTGCTTGGTAGGGTAGCAGTCACTGCACCAAGCACTCCATACACATCATCACCCTTAAGTCTCACAGCACCCCAAGAGTTGGATACACTTACCATTCTCGTTTCACAGATACATAACTGTAGGTTCAGAGAGAGTGAGAGACTTGGCCAAGGTCATACAGCTAATGAGTGATGGAGCTGAGATTCTGAGCCAGATCAGCTTGCTGGAGAACCCAAGTTCAATACCACTACCACAAAGCTCTCGAGGTAGCCATTCCAGCAATTATTTTCATATGTAAATGGGTCTGCTGATTGTCAACCAGGCACTCAAGCTGTGCTAGAATCACAAAGTATCATGTATGGTCTCATCCTGAACTAAAATCCTAAATTCTTGATTGGGAAGACCCATTCAAAAGTCCCACAGGAACTCTGGGGTTCACTCCCCACTCACTGTCTGCCCAGCCTCCTTGCACCTGTGTCGCTGATGTTCCCTGTCTGAGCTGCTCTTCCAGCAACACCTGTAGCCTCACCTGTGCTCTACCCTGGCCCCGGTTGGAGGACATAGGTCTCTGGGTTCCCAGACTGGTAGGAAGGGACTGGTAGCTGTGAGTGTCATAAACTGGTTGACCATGTGGCACCGACATAAGCCAACTCCTCCAAAGTAGTCTGATCGGGATGGAACCTTCCGGAAGCAGAAGGAACTTTGGAAAACACCTCCACTACCTCCTACATCCAGTTCTGCTGATATGACATCTATTCTCAGCCTAAATTTTATTTGTTCGTGCTTGTCTTCTTACTAACATTTTGTTAAGCCTGGTTCTTTAAATCTTTTTATTACTTTATGTTGAGGCAGGGATTGATCAGCTGACCTGGCATGGCGTCTGCCCTAGACTTGCGAGTGGAGGATTTGTGTCTCTCTTTAACCAGGAACAGCCTCACCTGAATCTTCCACCAATCTCCTTCTAAAACCCCTATGAGGTAAATGTTGGAGCCCTTCACTGTAGTCTCTCTTCCTCTTCTTATAAGGTCACTAATCCTAGCCTCCCAATGATCTACCTCCCAAAGACCTGCCCCCAAAACCATCACATCAGGGTTGAGGGCTTCAACACGTGAATTTGGGGGACACAGTCCATATTCAGTCCATAACAGCTTGCAACCCTTGGCGCTCTCTGGTTCGCAACCACGTAATTCCAGTCTCTGCTTCCATTGGCACATAGGGTTCTTCTCCTTCCACCTTCGTTTGTCTCTCTTGCCATTATGAGGACACCAGTCATTGGATCAGGGTCCACCCTAATTCAGTATGAACTTCCTCTTAACTTGATCATCATCAAAGACCGTATTTCCAAATAAGGTCAACTTCACAGGCACTGGAGGATAAGGACTTCAACATACTTTTGGGGGCTTGAGGGGTGTCCACTGTTCAGCCCACAGTGCATGCTTTCCTGAGAGGGAAGTCTCACTCACCTCCTCCAAAAGCTCAGAAGTTGTTCATAAAGAAAAAATAGTTAATGATTTCAAGTTAAATCACTCCCGACAGAAGTGGAAGTTATAAACACTGAATTTTGAAAGGGCCTCAAGCTATCAGAAATAAAAGTAAGATGGGGGGAGAAGAAAGAGTCAATCGGAAAGTCTACAAATTCCTTATCCTTCTTGCTGTGGATTCCCAGGTTTACTTGTTTACCAAGAGCATTAAAGGCAGGGAGAGGGTGAAAGGCTGGGGAGGGCTGGGGGCTTCCCTGTCTGTTCTGGGGTAATCAGAAGAAGTCCCTCTTGGGGGCCAGTTGTGCCCCAATCCCTTTCTGGGTTCTGCCCATAGTTACATGAATCTGTATCGTTCTTTTACTCTGTGTTCTGGAACACAGCAACAGAACTGGTTTTTATAAAGGCGAGAAGGGGAACACCTGGGTGGCTCAGTCAGTTAAAACTTGGGCTCAGGTCATGATTCCAGGACCCTGGGATGGAGCCCTACCTGCTCCGTTGGGAGTCTGCCTCCTAGACTTCCTCTACCTCTGCCCCTCCCCCCCCTTCATGCTCTCTCTCTCTTTCTCTCAAATAAATAAATAAAATCTTTTTAAAAATGGCTGGCAGGCGGGGAGGAGAAGGGACAACACCAAGAGGCCATATGGGATAGTGGTTTAAGATTGTGGAACAGGAGTCAAAAAAGATGTGAATTTGAATCCTGGGTCCTCCAGGCTTTTTCACCGGCTGATGTAAGCCTCAGTCTCTGCATATGTAGACAGGGATTGACAGCCTTCCTCTCACGGTGCTGCTGTGAGAACCAAGCAAAACTGCCCTTTACCGGAAGTCTCCTATGTGCCAAGTGATTTGTGTACATGAGTTCTAGTAACAGAACATCCTGCAAGGTTGGTTTTACCACCAACCTTCTTGGTACTGCTGTCTCCCTCCCTGGAGAACATGATGTGTCTCTCAAGAGGACAGAAGTACATTTCATAGTGCCATTTGGAAAGATGACCCCTCCAGGAAATCCCATCATGTCCTTCCCCATGTTCTGAAATTTTTCTGACTGCTGAGGATTTGCTTTTTGATGAATCAGTTAGAGATAACATAGTAGGGACACCTGGGTGGCTCAGTCAGTTGAGCGTCTGCTTTTGGCTCAGGTCATGATCTCAGGGTCCTGGGATCAAGTCCCACATTGAGCTCATTGCTCTAGCAGGGAGTGTGCCCCTCTCTCAGCTGCTCCCCCTGCTTGTGCTTTCTCTCTTTCTCTCTCTCGGGCAAATAAATAAATAAAACATTGAAAAAGAGAGAGAGAGATAACATAGCAAACACCACGTGCTACAACCGTTGTTATAACAGAGTCAAGTATTTTTGACAGAAAACAAGAACAATAAGCAAGACTCAGGATATGTTTCACATTGGGGTGCTTGGGTGGCTCAGTGGGTTAAAGCCTCTGCCTTCAGCTCAGGTCATGATCCCAGGGTCCCCACATCGGGCTCTCTGCTCAGCAGGGAACGTGCTTCCTCCTTTCTCTCTGCCTGCCTCTCTGCCTACTTGTGATCTCTGTCTGTCAAATAAATAAATAAGATCTTTAAAAAGAAAAATATACTTTTCACATCGGAAGCATAAGAATATTTCATTTAGTCTGTGCCAGACAGCAGAACAGCAAGACCTTATATAAAAGGAAAGCCAAAATAGATGTAAGGAAAAATATAGACTCCAATATGCCTCACTGATGAAACATCATTGGAAGAAAAGAAAAATTAAGTGTATAATTAATTTTAGCAATCCTAGAGAAAAGACAAAATTAACACATGTGAAAAATGAACCAAGCGGGAGAACAAGGAAACATGTATTTCTCTCAAAAAAGCTTTCACAAAAGATGACGACATTCTGCCATTGAAATTAACGTTCAACATCAAAAGGTAGGGATTCTAGGTATCATCATATTTGACCTCAAAGCAACCAAATTATAAGTTGTTAAAGTATGTCAGATAGTAAAGTGATTTAAACGTAATACCTGAGTAACAAAGAAACTTATGAACACAGTAACCAGATGAAAATATCAAGTCAGGATAATGTAACTTACTCTAAAGGGGTTCAGAATATATTTATTTATTTATTTATTTATTTATTTTTAAAGACTTTATTTGTTTGAGAAAGAGAGCACAACAAGGGGGGCAGGGGGCAGAAGGGGATGAAGGGAGAGGGACAGGCAGACTCCCCACAGCGCACGGAGCCCCACATGGCTGAATCCCAGGACCCTGAGAGCATGACCTGAGCTTGCTTAACTGACTGAGCCACCCACGCACCCATCAAAGGGTTCGGAATATGTTTAAAGAGAGAGAAAGAAGTAGACGAGTTAAGCAAATGTGATCGCATGGGAATACGGGGGAACTTGAATGAAGAATATGTAAAAGTTTATAATAGTGATTTTGGCAACCTTTCTGTAAGTGTGACATTTTTTTAAATAAAAGGCTAAAAGTAAGAAAGTTGATGACTGGAAGTAAGAAAACTGAGGAAACCAATAAAGGAAACAAAACACAAGTGAAAACCTAAATGAATGGTTTTGAGAAGTATTACTTAACATAAATGCACTTAAATTTGGTTAACCATTGACCTAACTAGCAATAAAAAAATGTGGGTACTGAAAGAAGAGAGAGCATCTTCCAACCTCCCCCTGCAAACACAACACCCCGAACACCTCAAGGAAGGGATGCTTTCATTTTCGTCTCTGGGGTTTTGACTAAGAAACAGTGTAAGAAACAGCAATGTTAGAAGAATGCTTTTGTGCTTTGGTAAAAATGTAAAGGGTATATTGTTTGTATATCCTTGCCTGGGGGTACCACAAGAAAATTTCTTTAAAAAATTTTTTTTCTTTAAAAATTTGTGTATTTAGTGAGCTACTGAAAATTATGTAAATGATGAATGCTTTCTTTTTTGCCTTGCGTGGAAAGAGAAAAAAGTTGCCCTAGCCTCTGCCAATCCGTTCCTCACCCAATAGCTCCTGTGACCTCTGCGACCTTAAGTCACTCCCTAGTTGAAACTCTAAAGGTATCGCACTGCTCTTAGAGTAAATCACAAACACTTTAGCATGGCTATATTGGTTTACTAGGGCTACCATAACAACCACATGTTGGACGGCTTAAAACAACCGACATTTATTCTTTCTCAGTTCTAGAGGCTAGAAGTCTGAAATTAAGGTGTCAGCCAGGGAGTCTGGCTTGGGAGTCTGTTTCAGGCCTCTCTGCATGGCTTGTAGGTGACCAGATTCTCGTTGGGTCTCTACGTGTGGCATTCTCTCTACTCAAGCCTCTCCCGTGACCAAATTCTCCCTACTTATAAAGACACCAGCCATGTTGGATTAGAGTCTACCCTGATGACCTCAATTTAACTTGAATTATTTGTGTAAACACCCTATGACCAAATAAGGTCATACTCTGAGGGGCTGGGGGTTAGGAATCTAACATATCTTTTTTGGGGGACACAATTCAAGTCATACAAAGGCCCACAAATCCGTGCACTGCCTGCCCCTTATCTACCTTTCCAGTCTTAGGTCTCCCTTTGTTCAGTGAACTCCACTGCCCTCCAGCCTCCCTGACATTTGTCTTTATGCTGCCAGTGTTCCAAGTCTCCTCTAAATCTTTTCAGGTGACTAACACTAGCCCATCCTTCAGGGCTTGGCCAGGATGTCCTTTCCCTGGGAGGCCTTCAAACAGCATCTGTCCCCCTAGAACCAATTCTCCATGGCATTTAGCAGAGTCTGTCCCTGTATATGATTTGATATTTAACTAGAGTTCTGTTTTGTTTTCCACGATAATCCAAGTGCCCAGTACATAGGTCAGGACATGCACTGAATGAATGAATGAATGAAAGAATGAATGACAGCAGCTGTTAATTACATTCACCCAGAGTATATTATTATTTGTATTCCCCTCCAACCATAACTTCCCACTTTTTATTTCCCTTTTAACTAGGTGTACTCTTCATAAACCCCTTCAACTCCTGTTTTTGGAAGAGGTATAAGATGGGTGGTAAATGATAAAATCAATAAAAAGATATTTAATTCATCAAACTCAGCAGAATTTTCCCAAAGGGAAGAATTTGGGATCTAGTAGTGGGAGAAACGGAATTTCTACTTTTTGTTTAATAGTCTTTGTAATAGGTTGGTTGGTTTGTTTTTTTTTTTTTTAATATGTAGGACAATTTCAGGATTATTTTTACAATTAAAAAATGAGTAAAACCAGAAAGTATAGATAAACTATTCACAACTATAAAAATACATAATGTTTATTGACGAAGAATTTTTCATTCGGATTGACATTATTTAACCTGATACTCATTTAGGGCTTTTGTTGCTACAGAATTTTTTTTTTATGTTCTTCAAAAACAAAAGAGATATTTATTTAAAGTCCAGAGAGATTGGGTATCAAATTTGTTCCATTTCTCTCTTTCACTCCCTCTCTCCCTCCTTCTTCCTTTCTACAAATACTTACTGAGCACATTCTAAAACCCAGGGGCCGCACTAGGAGCTGCAGATACAAAGACGAGATCAGCAGTGAGCCCTGAAAGAGCTTATACTTGCTCCTCCTCTGAAATTACAAATGTATCCCAAGTCCACGTTTTTATGCATATAACCTGTTTCCCAACTTGGATCATTTCTGCTATAAAATGATTGCTCTGGGGTTCTTGCTCAAGTTACACAGCAAGTCAATTACCAAACAGAGAAGCTGCATTCTTCCCCAGCTCAAGGGGCGGGCTCAGGTAATAAACACCCTTCGCCTGGGCAAGGGAGGTCCCTTTTGCAAGATCAGAGAGGAGTTGTCTTAACATTATACATATGTATCAAATGAACTATAGCAACCCCCTCTAAATATATATAAACTATATTTAGAACTTAATTGTATATTATGTAATCTCTCTATCATCTAGTTATATTTAGCTACAGAGTAGGACAGATGTAGCCAGGGACATGGATGTATAAAACCTAAAGGTGATTCCACGGCTATTTGAAATAGTGTCCTGAAATGGAATAAGTCTCCCTGAATCTGCTCTGCCAATGGAATCTACATTCCCTTCTGTTTGGTAAAATCCAAAAACCGACAGGATCCGACCCATTTTAGGGAATACCAGCCTCCAGAAAAACATGTCCAGAGAGCTACTCTCTGGAGAAGTTTGTTGTAGGGTGGTGGAGAGCAAGAACAGAGAAGAGGGACGTCCTAACTCATGCTCTCACATCCAAACAGATTTTTTTAAATCGCAAGTAGCATCCATTCAGTTTCTCTAATCAGCTTCAAAGGCCTCGTAAGACCGCCTTTGCCATTGTGGGGCTGGTAATTCTGTGTCACAACTAATTACCGCCTAATAGACGTCGTGGGTGCAAAGTCTCCAGTTTAAAAGCAAAGTTGATTTCTTCCTGCATTCAGCCCTCAGCTGCTCCTGAATGGTGGAGATTACATGAGGTAATACAGCAGTTATTTCTACCTGCTGTAGTTCATCAGCTCCTTCTCCAGCTGAGCTAGCCGCTCCCTCCCCCTTGGACAAAGATTATTTGTCATTAAAATGCTCCGGCTTGCTCTGCTCTCTTTTTACAATCTGGATGTTGCCTATACTTTGAGAAAGGTTTTTGAAGAAAGATTAGCAGGATTAGGAAAGGTTCACATATGTTCAGCCTCACTCTTGGTATTCAAGACACCACAACCCTGCACCACCCAGGAAGCACAAGAAAATGGAGTGAGTGAAGGCAGAGGTGGGGGAGGGGAGAGAGGGGGTGGAGGGGGGCTGGCGGCTGGGAGAGAAGCTCTGTGGTTTTCCCCCAACAATACAAAGCTGGAGTCAAATGCAAATCTGGGGATGTTTGATATTGGGGAATTCCCAGGCAGTTCGCTAGAATTTTTGTTTTTAGCACTGTTTTCCTTCTACTTCCTGTGTGATTTCTTTCTCACCTTGAGAAACTGGCCAGTGTAGGGGAGAAGAGGTGTCAGAGGTTGAACCCAATATGTTGACCTTTAGGCAGGCTCTAATGTCTATGCCTAACCCAAACGCTGTCCCTTGGCCTTCTCTCTGTCCACTTTTTCTGCCCTATTTGCTTTCCAGAAAGTACCAAATGAAGCAAGAGTCATAGCTCCAAGGCCTGGGAGAAAACCCACCCATGAGCTGGAATATTTTACTGAGTTAAACTTCTAACCAATCCAAATCGATCACTCATCTACTCCCCTGGACTGTCACACAGAGTGCAAGAGGAAGTAAAAAAGGGGATGAGAAATGGCTGGGTAGTAGTAGATCTTCCCAAATCTCCCCATAAAATAAAGCAACTAGAACAGCAAAGCTAAAGAGCCATGGACAATATCTACCACAAAACTAGGTGATGAGGCTGTCCCCCAAACACCAAATACTAAGAGGTCTGGACAAAGCATGTACAGTTGAAGACCTGTGTGGCAGCAGCATCAGTGATGAGAGCGAGCAGGAAAGATGTGCTTCTGAAGATGCTGAGTATGGGGGAAATCACAAATCCTCAATACGTGTTCCCTGGAGGGCTCAGGAAGTCAATCTGAGCACAACCACTGAAATAAGGCAAGGGTTATGCAAACCCAATGCATGGTTAAGTGTAATGGGACCATACTGCAATAAGGTTTGATGATGTTGGAGTGGTTGGGGTCCTATGCACTCTCAAAGTGAATAAATTCCCTTCCTGTACAAAGTCTTGCACTGAGGAACATCTAAGCAGAAGGACCAGGGCAAGGGAAAAAAGAACCAGGTAAATTGGTGGGGGGAGTTGGGGGAGGGGGGGAACAAAGGAGGTAGCTCTCAAAATGTTGGGAGATTTTGTTTATTTCTTTGTAAGAACAACAGAAGAGAGAGTTCTGGGGCCTGTAAACTAGAGTGGTTTTCCTGGCATTTCCCCTTGCTCCTTAAAGTATAGAAACATCAGTTTCATTTAGAAAATGAACAAGAGAAAAGCACTGAGGTGAGTGATGTGGAAAACAGAGGCAGAAGAAAATCATTAAATTTCCTTACTACCTACAGCCCACTGACAAGTCCTTGAAACAGGCAGAGTGACCTTCCTCTAGGGACTCAACTGTCTCGGATGTTGATACTTGGCTGAGGGCAAAAGGCCATCTTAGCCTGACCCCCAGGATCTTGTAAGCCTACTTTAACATATAAAAATTCCTTCAGAAACTTCCTTTATCTTTACCCCCCAAGATACATGCTAGCAATCATCCCCAAGCATATGGCCCACCAATATACATCCGAAGTATCTTGTGACAGAGGTTTTTATTTTTTAAGATTTTATTTATTTATTTGTCAGAGAGAGAGAGCGTGAGCACACAAGCCCGCAGAGAGGCAGGCAGAGGCAGAGAAAGAAGCAGGCTCCCTGCTGAGTAAGGAGCCCGATGCGGGACTCCATCCCATGACCCTGGGATCATGACCTGAGCCGAAGGCAGTGGCTTAACCGACTGAGCCACCCAGGCGTCCCAATGACTCAGTTTTTACTTAACAGTAATAAATGAACTTTCCCAACAATAACTAGCCCCTCGGCATCCTGGAAACCTTGTTTCCAAAATATATGGGAGGCTTACATTATCCCTAACCCTGTCCCAATCTGAAAGTATATAATGGGCTGCTCCTCATGACCCCAGTGCAGCTAGCTCTTCCTGCTCATGGGTCCTGTGCAGCTAGCTCTTCCTGCTCATGGGTCCTGTGCAGCTAGCTCTTCCTGCTCATGGGTCCTGTCTACCTGTGCTCTAACAAAACACACTTTTCACCAAAGACGTCTCAGGAATTCTTTCTTGGCCATCGGCTTCAAACCCTCACATCTTTCCTATAGATGAAAGAGACATGTAAGTTATTTCAAGCAATTGCACAAGAGGGACACTTTTTGGATACTGATTCAAACTACCTGTTAAAAAATTATAAAACAACTAGGAAAATAAGATTTAATGATATGAGTTAGTGCTTTTTAGGCATAATAAAACACTCTGATTATGATTTT
The DNA here is from genome assembly GCF_020171115.1 of Neogale vison. Taxonomy (NCBI): domain Eukaryota; kingdom Metazoa; phylum Chordata; class Mammalia; order Carnivora; family Mustelidae; genus Neogale; species Neogale vison. The sequence continues at coordinate 11,778,573 of NC_058096.1, read as the reverse complement.
TAAATAATGGTTATGTATTTAAATAATGATTACATATATACTGAAATGTTTGCAAAGAAAGGTACTTCATGTCTGGGCTCACTACAGAATTGTCCAGGAGGAAGGGGAGTGGGTGAAGGTAAAGAAGAAGCAAGCCCATCCTGTATTGATATGTGCAGAAGCTGGTTGAAAAGAAGTTCTTAGTTCTGTGTATTATACTCTCTATTGTTATATACATGACTATTACCATAACACAAAGTTCAGTGAACAAATGATAAAGAAAACCTTAGAGCCTGGCATACACCAGGCAAGAATACCCATGGTAGGGGTCGTGCCACCGGTAAAGGGTTTCAAGAGGTACAAACACACTTTATAACCTGTCCCCTCAGACTTCCTTCCAGTTTGAGCTTTGCAGTGTATTTGACTTTAAATTGGCATGGAGATATGACTTCATCACTTAGTAGGTTATGAAGTCTACAAGGGCAAGGATTTTGACAACTTTATTACTGTTGCAACCCCAAGACTTAGAATGCTACCTAGTACATAGTAGGTCTTCAGTAAATATTTGTTGGTTAATTGAATGAATCACCAGGCCTAATTCCAGTATGTAATTCCAGGTTGTAACTACCACTTCTATCTTTTCTTGGACAAAGGAGGGAGGACCTAAGCTTGGGTTAACTCCTAAATTGACTTCCAAAGCACAAGATAAACAATGGCTGGCCTGTGTAATCATGCAAGCCTCTGGGCAGCTGCCGAGCTGCTGAAGATGCCACAGAGTGCAAAAGAACTGAGGACCATGCATAGCAATTGTTTTCATTTTGCAGGGTATCTAGTATCCAATATTCAGCCAACGGGCATTACTTAAGATATATTATTCTTATAGAGGTGGTAATTGATGGGAATGAATAAATGCAAATTTTATATATCACTTACTTACATTGATATGGTTTATTTCATCAGTGAGGTCATTTACAAATTAAGTGTAATCTTTCTATCTTTTGAGTTGAGAATCTGTAAGTTGCAATAGAAAGCATGAAATTTTTCAAAATAGATAGACCCAAGTTATAATCCTGGCCCTCTAAAAGTTAACTATTCACATTGTCTATTAATCATTTTGAGCTTCAACTTTCTTAACAATAAAATAGAGCTAATAATATCTCTCTACAGACCTATATCCCTCCTGACAAAAAAGGGTTTATCAACATTTTAGAAAATTGAATCCAATAATATATAGAAAAGATAACACATCATAACCAAGTGTGGAGTATTCTAGGAATGCAAGGTCAGTTTAAGTTTTGAAGAGAAAGTGGTATAATTCTCCATATTAACAGATTAAAAAATATGATTATTTTAAGAGGTACAGAAAAGGCATTTGATAAAATACAACATACCATCTTGGTGGAAACTCTTAACACACTAGGAATAGAAGAGAAGTTTCTCAAACTGATAAATGTAATTTACAAAAAATAACAGCTACACATGTATTTAATGGTGGGAGAATAAATACTTTATCTCTAAGATCAGGAAACAGGCAAGAATGTCTATTTTCACCACTCTTATATTTAATATTGTACTGGAGATTCTGCCCAGAGCAATAAGGCAAGAAAATGAAGCAAAAAGCATTCATACTGGAAAGAAAGAAAGAAATAATGTTCTTACAGATGACACGATCATCTACATAGAAAATCCTAAGGAATTTACAAAAAAGTTCAGAGAACTAACAAGTGAGTTTGGCATGGTCATAATATATAAGGTCAGTATGTAAAAACCAACTGCATTTCTATGTATTAGCAACAAATCTTTGAAAACTGAAATAAGAGTACCATCTACAATGTCATCAAAAAAGTGAAGTTTCAGGGGGCACCTGGGTGGTTCAGTGGGTTAAGCCTCTGCCTTCGGCTCAGGTCATGATTCCAGGGTCCTGGGATCCAGCACCGCATCGGGCTCTCTGCTCAGCAGGGAGCCTGCTTCCTCCTCTCTCTCTCTGCCTGCCTCTCTGCCTAGTTGTGATCTCTGTCAAATAAATAAATAAATTTTTTTTTAAAGTAAAGTTTCAGGATAAATCTGACAAAATATGTATAACACCGGTATACTGAAAACTACAAAAATTGCTGAGAGAAATTAAGAATGTCTAAAATAAGTAGAGATATACCATACTCATGGATCAGAAGTCTTAAGATATAAATTCTTCCCACATTGATCTGTAGTTTCCACACACTACTTCAAAATCTCAGTAGTTTTTTAAAAAATAAAAATTGACAATCTGATTTTTCTCTCTCTCTGTCCCTCAATCTGCTCTCATTTTGAGCTTTCTGGCCACCGAAGTAGAAAGGGAATATATGACAGTTTACATACTGATCATTATCAGAGACAAACAGACCAACTCATCAGGGGAAGCAAGGGTTCCTCTTGTGAAAAAGATTTTTTATCTAATTGAGAGATTTTCTTTCGAAGGTAAAACTGACATCTAATTTAGTGGCGTCTCTTTAACAATGACTTCGGTAAATGTTGGATGGAGGGCTGGATGGATAGACATAAAATGAAACCGTTCTACATAGGTTATATGACTCCTTACAAAAAATTCTATTTTGGGAGGAAGGTATAGACTCTCTCTCCAGAATGATGAATATATACACCTAAGTTTACATATAATTTAAGGGGCTTCAAAGAATACCTGAAAATTATTCACAGACTATTGGGGGGCTAATGGGTCTCCACTGAAAATGTGGCTTTTCATCACTACTGTAGGAAGTAAGATAGCATAGCAGATAGAATACTAACTGAAGCAAAAGATGGACCTGTTTGAATCTATTGCTGATTGTTATGAAAAATAAAAATATATATACATAACTCCTGTGAGTTTCAGTTTCTACATCTATAAAATGTGGAATAAAATCCTACCTCATAAACTTGCTGGGAAAATTAATTAGCACCCTATATATCTAGCACTTGGCACATACTAAGCACCCTAATAAATTAATACCAAAAATAACTGCCATTTACCTAGTACCTCTACATACCAGCATGTTAATTCCATTTAATCTTTGTGTCAATCCTGCGAATTTGGTCACATCTTCACTCCAGGATTTTTTGGGGTTTTTTAAAAGATTTACTTATTGGGGCACCTGGGTGGCTCAGTGGGTTAAGCCTCTGCCTTCGGCTCAGGTCATGATCTCAGGGTCCTGGGATCAAGCCCCACATCAGGCTCTCTGCTCAGTAGTGAGCCTGCTTCCTCCTCCCCCTCTGCCTGCCTCTCTGCCTACTGGTGCTCTCTCTCTCTCTGTCAAATAAATAAATAAAATCTTGAAAAAATAAAAAATAAATAATGATTTACTTATTTATTTTGGAGAAAGTCAGAGAGCACTTGTGTGTGCATAGTGGGGAGAGACAGAGGGAGAGAGAGAATTTCAAGCAGACTCCCTGCTGAGCATGGATCCTGACAACCGCTCTATTTCACAATCCTGAGGTCATGACCTGAGCCAAAATCAAGAGTTGGATGCTTGACTGACTAAGTCACCTAGACCGTTTACTCCAGTTTTATAGATAAAGCTGAATCAGAGAGGTTCAGAAACTTGCCCAAGTTCACACTGTTGGTAAGACATAGAAACAGAACATTAGCTTTCTTAGGAACAGGGATAGTATCAGGTCATTCGAATTTCTCAAACCCACTACCTCCACTTGTCTTCTCATGGCTCACGGCCTTAGCCCCATAAAGGATATGGAAAAAGAGAAGCATCACATGGGCCAGAAAACAGCCAAGCCTCTAACTAGACCTACCAACATGTCTACCAACAGCCAGACCTCTAGCTACTGACTTTCATCCAGGGACTGGCTGACTTACTGAGAGAAGCCAACTCATCCTGTGTCCTTGTGAACTGTCATTGCTTTAGTGGAAAGCCTGCTGGTCTGGCTGAACATGGGGAAAGCTGCAGGTACTTCCCACATCAAAATAATTTGAGGTGTTTATCCTGGATCAGCAACCCATATACCACGTGGTAATTCTGCCCAGCATCTGTTTCTTCTAGGGGCCTGTACACCCTTTTTCTTTTGAGCATATTACCCTCTCCAACACAGGCCACGTGCTTGGGGAAAGTGACCCCAGCTCTCAGCTTCATGAGCAAACACTGACCAGTGAATTCAAACAGCACATCTCATCCTCCTGGGCACTGGGAGTGGCTCATGAAAGACAATCTAAATTGAGCTCTTGGGAGACCAGGAGAAATTTACTCGGAACACATGATAAAAATGTTCTTGTTCTTCCTATAAAACTACCAGGAGAGGGGCACCTGGGTGGCTCAGTGGGTTAAGCCGCTGCCTTCCGCTCAGGTCATGATCTCAGGGTCCTGGGATCGAGTCCCGCATCGGGCTCTCTGCTCAGCGGGGGGCCTGCTTCCCTCTCTCTCTCTCTCTGCCTGCCTCTCCACCTACTTGTGATTTCTCTCTGTCAAATAAATAAATAAAATCTTAAAAAAAAAAAAAACTACCAGGAGAAACATTCTTTCTTGTTGCTCACTATGAATGAAGAAGCTATTGGGAGTCTATCTTGCAACCCAACAGAAGGCAGCCTTAGCAGGAAGCTGGCAGCTCCATGGAAGGCAGAGATGAAATGGAAAGAAACAGGGTCTTTCCAACAACTGAGCCACAGGACCAAGCATAACCCAAAGTTCACTCCTCCTCCGGACTTTCATTTTTGTTCAGCCAATAAATTCTTTTTTTTTTTTTTGGTTAAAAAACATATGTCATGGGGGCACCTGGGTGGCTCAGTCGTTGGGCATCTGCCTTCGGCTCAGGTCATGATCTCGGGGTCCTGGGATCGAGCCCCGCATCGGGCTCCCTGCTCTGCGGGAAGCCTGCTTCTCCCTCTCCCATTCCCCCTGCTTGTGTTCCCTCTCTCACTGTCTCTCTCTCTCTCTCTGAAAAAAAAAAAATGTCATGAAATTCACCACTTTAAGTATTTTATAGTGTTAAGTGTATTTATACTGTTGTGAAATGGATCTCCAGAGCTTTCCATCTGGCATAATTGAAACTCTATACACATTCCTTTTTCCCTCTCCATAGGCCCTGGTAATCACCATTCTACTTTCTATTTCTATGAATTTGACTACTTTAGATACCTCATATCAGTGGGTTCAAAAAGTATGTGTCCTTTCACGACTAGCTTATTTCACTTAGCATAAGGTCCTAAAGTTTCATCCATGTTTAGCCTGTGACAGGATCTCCTTTTTAAGGCTTCCTTCTGTTCCATTAGATAGATTGCCACATTTTGTTTATCCATTCATCCACTGATGAATAAACATTTTGCCTTGGTTCCTCTTCTTGCCTATTACGAATACTGCTACTGTGAACACGGGATTGCAAATATTTTTTAAGACCCTGCTTATAATTCTTTGGAGTATATGCCCAGAAGTAGGATCACTGGATCATATGGTAGTTTTGTTCTTAATTTTTTAAAACTCCCATCCTGTTTTTCATAGTAGTTGCACTATTTTACATTCCTACCAATAGCATGAAAGTGTTCCAACTTCTCCACATCCTCACCAACACCTGCTATTAACTTTTTATAGCAGCCATCCTACTAGGTGTGATGTAATATCTCATTGTTGTCTTGATTTTCCTTTTCTCTGATGATGAATGATGTTGAGAGTCTTTTCATATGCTTGTTGGCCATTTGAGATCGTCTGTGAAGAAATATATCAGTTCAAGTCCCTTGCCCATTTTTTAATGGAGGACCCCTTATTTTTTAAACCAGTCTGAGTTGGGTTTTCTGTCCCTGGTTGCTAAAGGGTTCCAAATTGTGTCTGTTGAATGTCTTCCGTGGCAAATAACGGAATCTCCCACTTGAGGAGTTCAGCTCCTAGCAAAAAATCTGTGTGATTTTTAAAGCTTGTCTGTAGACAGTTACATAAAATTTACCCAACAGGCACCAGGGAAGGAGAAAGCTGTCCTCTCCATGCCAGACAGGGTGACAGCCCAAGCCCTGTGGTCACGGATGGGGTCTCTGATGCCGTCACGGATCTGCACCCCCACCCTCTGCCTTTTCTCCTGGGTTCCTTGGGTTGGGGTCTTCAGACTCCTTTGCCTAGGCCTCCTTATGGCTGGGGAGGGGAAACATTGAAGACGTCTCACTCTGACTCAGTCCCCGGTACTTCTCCAATCTTAGACCTTCCTCTTTGTCCTTCACCCCCCACCCCCAGGGTCCATAAAACTGCTGGAGCCTTTTGTTCTGGGATCCCTAAACAGTGATAGAACCCTAGATCTGCACAGATCCACCCAACCCTGGACAGGTACGCTGTCCACAGGAGAAATAAAACAGGGTAAGCCAGTGCTTCCTCTGGTTTAGATTCTTGCTTGTACTATCTCATACCCTTGCAGTAAGTGGAGAGAGACTTAACTCTTCTATTCTTGGCCTGTTGCTTTAATTGGCTACTCTGACAGCCGACCGCTCTGTCTCCCAGCTCAGCTGAACTCTTGACACCCCTCAGCAACTCACGCACTGAGAAGATTGATTCAGGCACACAACATGAAGTCTTTGGGCAGAGTGGACTGCAAGCATGGTACCTTAGTACTCTGGTTTCTCCTTCTTGGATTTTCTATGGACTCAGCCCTGTACCGCAAGCTAGCGTATTCCCTTAGGCTGTTAAAAGAATGGCTGGTACAGTTCCAGACCCGAAAACATCCTACTGAAGACCAGGAGTTACCTCCTAGGGTTGGATATTTTTAAGAATGAGGACATCTTCAGTGGTTCCCCCTTGACCATTGGCTATACCTTGGCCACATGAATAACATCGACATGCAAGGGAAATGGGATTGCCATGATTGGTTTATGTGATTCAGAATTTACTCCCAGCAGAGTGGCAGGTAACTTCCTTAGGGGATGGATACTAAACAAAACTGAGCTTCAGTTCACAGGGAAGAGAGGGAATGGAGTTAGGGTAACCAACCAACAACATCTGTCACACTGTCCCTGTAGCTTCTACAGTGTCTGAACAGCAAATACGTATTGAGCACACTCTTCTGTCATGTGAACAGATAGACTGCTGACACATGGTGGAAATCAGACCTCTAAAAAGATCAGACATACGCTGGGACTCAAGTTAAAGACATCTGAGGCTTAGTAATCGCCGTCGCTTGGCATGTGTGCTGTGTTTAGCCACAATCACTAGACAGGCAGCATGGAATATCCCTGACCTTCCAGCTGCACTGTGGGAGTGACCAGTTCCCCTTAGGTGGGGTGACATCAAGTTGAGCAGAATTTATTGTATTTTTTTCTTCTGGTCCATTTTTGTTTGATTATAGGGGGACATCATCTCTTCTTCTCTCATAGTTCTCCACAATATGCTCTAGATTCTCAAAATATCAGTAGGCATATGATTTGTGGACACACAAATTTGGGAATTGCTGGGTTAAACAGAGTAAAATTGTCTGCTTTCTTGCAGGACTTCTCAGAGACTTTAGTCATTTTGCTGCTATTGGGTGTTGGGAATCTCCAAGAAGGGAAAGGAAAAACAATACTTTCCACTATTAGGAGGAACCTTGCCTGCAGCTGATGTTCTCTAAAACCTGCTGGAAATACATCTTGCGCAGGCTCTGTGCCCATGGAACCCAGCAATCGTGTCTTTGGAGGAGGAACTGCTAGTGTGCAGTCACATGGCCTCAGCTCAGCAAACCCCAGCAGAGAGCAGAAGTGCCAGGTGAGAGGTCAGCTCCCTCTATATCGGAGGAATGGGGATACAGGTGAGTGCCTTCAGGCCCTACCAGGTGAAGGGCAGGCCAGCCACAGTTCCCAAGTATCATTGAATTGCCCCTACGAGAGCTCCTCCCAGAAAGTGCTGCATGTGCACAAGGGAGCCTTTTGAGAAATCACTGGGACACTGGGGGAGTACCCGAAGAGCCTTCACCATATGAGATCTGTGGTCACCCCCATCATCTCCATCATTTGTCGTCACCAGCGATGAACTGAGTGCTCCTCGTGGCCACATCCACGACCTTGTGCAAACTTCACGACTCTAGGAAGTAGGCAGCGTTGCTGGTAATTGAGCCCAGGGTGGGGTCTGGCTCCTGAACCTCACAATCGACCCCCATGTTCCACCCCAGTGTTTATTATGCCACCACTGACCTGCTTGAGACCTTGGAGGAGAGGACAGGTGGCACCAGCTGCCCCCAACCCCGGCTCCGCTCTCTCCACGGGCTCAGAACTGCCTCTCTTGGAGACAGAGGGATGGCCTGGTGCCAGGGTCTCTGTCTGGCACTGTTTACAACCAGGGTTTATGAAGGTGGGAATGGTGGTGATATGGTGAGATCTTGCCTCCACTCGAATCTGTGCACTTCCTCGTGGGGCTCTGGTTCCACCCCTAGGGGAGGAGAGTGGAGCCACACATGTGTACTTCTTGAGGATGCTGCCCCCCAGTGTATTGTTACAACCCCCCCCCAGGTACAAGGCATGCTGATGACCAACCTCTGCATCCCAATGAGAGAAGAACTCACCTGCTTCATGAAGTAACTCTCACTAGACTATATTGTATTAATACCAACTATCACCCATCATTCTTCCCTCCTCATCCTGGTAATAACTCTTTGATGGGGAGGGAGATCAAGGGCAACGCCACTCCCTACTCGGTCCATTTGGGTCCAGTGGGGCTGGACATCTGCCCACCCCTCCCACTCCCAGGGGTGAATGTATGATCCCAGTGGCCAGTCTAAAACAAGCATGTGTCCTGATCTGGCCAGTAGGAGTCAGCCCTGGGATGCTTTGGAAGGGAAGATTCTCTTTTCCCTGGGGCGGGTGGGCTGGTGGAGTGGGAGCCTGGAGCTGCTGGCAGAAAAGTAATGCCAAGGCAGAGACAAGTCAGACTCCCAGAATCCCAGCACTAACAGGAGGGCACCAGGGTCCAGCCATGCCTGGAAGGACAGCTAAGCTGTCCTATCATGAGCCCGCAAATCCTGCCTTTTGCTTCAGTTGCTTTGAATTGAATCTGTCCTTTGCAAAAAAAAAAAAAGGAATTTTGATTTTGTACTCTTCAGAGTTCCTGAAGCTCCACGAGGACCAGGACCATGGAGCCTGTTTGTCTGCCATGACACCCCCAGCAAATAGCTCAGGGCATGGCTCTTAGTAGGGGGCTGTACAATATTTCTTAAATGCTCGAATAAACCACCCTTCGAATAAACCCCCTTTTTCATACAAGGACACTGACATGGCTGAGCTGGCATTCGAACCCAGGGCTTCTGGGCTCCTAATGCTCCCAAATCTCATGTAATCTTGCCTCACAGCTGTGTTTGCTGCAAGGTTGAGCCATAGTCATAGATTTGGCTCACATGCCTTAAGTTCACTGCCCTGAGCCCAGGGAAGAGCTTACCTAGGACATCGTCACACCTGGCCTGCAGTGGCTGGTGATGACAACCCAGCCCTGGGACTCTGTGAGGCCATCACCCTCACTCTTTCCATCTACTGTGTGCATTTGCATCTTTCCATCTTGGATCTGCATCTGAATCCTGCTTCCATTATCCACTAGCTACTGTCACTCAATCACTCAAGAAGCATTTATCAGGTTCCTGCCATGTCCCAGAAAGTCTGATTCTAAGCCAGGGAAGGAGAGAGTGAACACCTGCAGAGTGTACAGGCTCCTTGGGTGAATTTAATACATCCTGGGCTGAGAACCAGTGCGGGAAAGATTCTAGTACATGTGATGAGGTTGTCCAGGTGTGTTTCATCAGTCCGAGGCAGCAGTATGCTGGGAAATGTTTGACAATGGGCTCTCCAAGGGGGGAAAAAAGCCCTTCCAAAGGGGGAAACCCCACAATTTCCATTGTGTATATGCTCCCATCCTGGTTGATTTCTAGTGACCCACATGACGTCACCCAACGTGGAATGGGAAAAGATGCCCTTGATTCACTCTTTTTTTTTTTTAAGATTTTATTTATTTATTTGAGAGAGAGCATGAGCAAGGAGAAGGTCAGAGGGAGAAACAGACTCCCCATGGAGCTGGGAGCCCGATGCAGGACTCGATCTTGGGACTCCAGGATCATGACCTGAGCTGAAAGCAGTCGTCCAACCAACTGAGCCACCCAGGCGCCCCCCTTGATTCACTCTTCAAGGCAAGCCAGGCTCCTCCAGCACCAATGGATCAGCAGAACCTCTGAGAAGAGGGCAGTATGTCCCCTGCTAGAGGGCAAGCCAAGGATTCCTTCAGGAGAATAGTAAATCAGGAGAGGAGAGGAGTGGGTAACTTGAAAATGTTATCACCACTGAACCCCTAGATTGCTAACCATGTTCTCATGCCTGGAATTTGTTTCAAAATTATGTGAAGTAAGAGGAGAAGGACAAGGGCGTAGACTGACCACAAATGGATAATTGCTGAAGCCGGGTGATGGGCATCTGGGGTTTCCCCAGATGGCTCTCGCAACTTCCGTAGGTTTGAAATTTTCCATAACAAACAGTGTGTATTTCTTTCTGTTCTTGGTTTTCAGATAGAATAACAGTAAAGCAGAGAGCTACCTGGGACTCTCCTAAAAGTCACAGTCAGTCCCCAGACTCCAACCCCAACCCATTCTCTAATGTGTGTGAACCACCGCAAGATCTTTTAAACATCTCTTGAAGGAAAAATCATGTTTAAGGAACACTAATAGAATTAAGGTGAGTATTGCTCTTGTTTCTGAATTGGTGAGAAGGCAATACAGCCACCCTTGAACTGATAAAGACCAGGAGCATAGGCTGGAGATAAAGGTTCGGGCAGAACGGTCAAGGGGTAGAGGGCTTTTTTGGTGGGTTAGAACAGGAAGTGGTTGGGTAGGGGCAGACGGGAAGAGGGTCCAAGAAGTGTAGGAAGTCCTGGTCTACCATTAGCTTACTGTGTGGCTTCACACAAGACTCTTCACCTCCTGAGTTGTCAGCTTCTGATCTGAAAGGAGGGAAGCTGGGGTCTAGCTGATGGCTCAGGTTCTTCTAGCCTGGACACCCCGAGCCAAGGAAGACACATCTGATGATACACACAATGGTAACACCAACCACGGAGCAACCAACAAATCCAGCAGCACACACTGGAGGTGTGAAGTGCTGAGGACAGCCTGGCTGGGGGAGGGCAGTTGGGACATGCTCACAAGGAGGCCAGGGAGAGGAGACCTCTTGGGAGCTGCTATGGGAAGCCCCCAACTAGCAGCATAGAGGAAATGGGTCAGATCATCCCTAGTCCCTGGGCATCAGTTTTAACCTCAAGGTCAAAGTGGTTGGATTTATGGTCTAGACCAGAAAGATCACAGGGCTCCAGATCCCTGGAGACCTGACCCAAGGGTACATGAGCCAGAAAAAGGTCTGCCTAGAATATCAGTTCTCAATCTTTCGAGCACAGCAAAATCACCTGAGAGCTTGTCAAAAGGGAAGGTTCCGAGGACCCACAGCCAGAGGCTCTGATTCGGTCCATGTGGGGTAGGTCCCAGGAACTCCCATTTTTGACCAGCTCCTCACACAGTTCCTGCTACAGGTGACTGGTCCATGCACCAGTCTAAGAATATGGATCTGACTAATAAAGCCTAGATGAGAGGCCTGTCCAACAAGGACAGGGATAGACAGCACCATGTTGCTTGAGACATCTGGGGCAAAGGGCCTGGGTCATCTGAGATTGTATCTCCAACCATCTCCCTCTGTGGAGGCTGGTAGTGGGGAATTCTGTTACATATACAGAAAGAACAGCCATGCCAATGAGGTGACTATGAGCTGGCCCTCGAGGGATAGGGGGAGGGGACAGCTCCCCTGGGGAATGAGAGGAAGTGGTTCCCTGGTACAGAGTCTCTGAGGAGAAATCTCCCCTTGTTTTTGCCTCCACATGTAGATAGGAAACTCTTGAATGTAAGACTGAGGGCGACGGGAAAGCCTGCCAGGAGAGCCCCCATGTGTGGAAGCTGGTCTCCAAAGATGGCTCCCAACGAACCACGCCTCCCAGGACTCATACCCTTGTGTGGGTCCTGCTCACACTATTCCGGGCTGGCCCCTGGCTCACTTGAACCAGCACAATGTGGAAGACGTGACATAGTGTAACTGGTGAGGCTGAGCCTTAAGGGGTCCGCAGCTTCCGTGTTTGCTTCCTGGAGGCTGCTCCTTGAACCAAGCTGCCGTGCTGTGGGGAAGCCGAGCAGCCATGTGGGTGTGGCCCGGTAGGGAGCGACTGATGTCTGGGCAAGCGGGAGAGAGGGCCCAGTGAAACAACCATGTGGGATCTTCCAGCCATCCCAGCATCTCAGCCTGCACCAAGTTAAGCAGAAGAAGGGGCTGGTAAGGCCACTAGACCATGCAACAGTGCACTGGTACTGTCTGAAGTCACTAAGTCTTGGGGTAGTTCACCCGCCACGCAGCCAGGGATAACTGAAGTGGACTTTCCCGCAGAACCTACAGGTCAAGTCTGAATTCGGGGCCTGAGCCAAACCAGGATGATCGCCCATTGTGTTCCCACGTTCAGAGCTGTGTGCAGGACCACATGATTTCCAGAAAGAGTGGTTAAGTCTCCTGCGTAGAGCTATGTTCTTGCTTACGAGGAAAACCAAAACAAAACTCAAAACAAAGAAATACTGCAGCTTTTCCTACCCACTTGCCAAACAGTCATACAAAATCGTAAGCTAGTGAGAACTCGGGAATTTTGCTCCAAGCTTGTGTTCACACATACTTACCCCTAAGCACAAAAGAAATGAAATTATACAATAAGAAAATTGCTCTGATTTTAACAATCATAAAATATGACCAGAGAGCCGTGTGTGGAGCCCTCCAGTGACTTCAGGGAGTGAAGAAGATTCTATGGAAGGCATATGTTTGTCGTGCTCAGCAGAGAGACATAATTACTATCCTCGGGTTGCCTGGTTCCCGATCCTTATAATGAGTAAGATATTTAGAGTCCGAACTGTTTATGTGACATTTCAATAAGTAATGCAGAGATTTGACAACATTTCCATATTCCTCTTTTCAAGTCTGAATGCCTCTGCCTTAATCCAAGCTCCTTGGCATTTATTACTGTTTGTTACACTAACAAGTAAGATTATGAGAATTCTAATGAAGGCTTCCAGTGAAAAACTCTGTGATTAAAATGGCATAATAACAGTTGCTTGCATTTATGTACCTGATTACCATAATCTATTTAGTACGAGTAAACATACAAACAGAAGGAGAAAAGCGAGCCCACTGCCGCCTCCGCTAAAGGGGAATTTGAAATGCGAGCGAGACAATGTAAATATGTAAATGTCTTTGTGTATTCTTTTCATCTCTCTCCCTTCTCCTCCTTGCCTTTTTTTTTTTTTTTCTGTTTGCTAATGAGAAGACTATACCATCATATGTGGTCCCCGCTCTACCAGGCTGAGATGCATTTGGGGGCCATCTGCTGGGCCCAGCATCTTAAACAATGCCACCCAGAAAGCTCTGGATATATTTGCAGCCACCTTTGACATTCTGGGAGAGAAGAAATGGTATCTCAAAGACACTAGACTTTGATGTTTTTAGTCTAAACACTTAGTTCAGCTGTTACTCCATTAATGCAAGGCCCGGTGGGGCATGGCTGTGCCGGACCCTGCTTTCCTCCTCCCCTGCCATCAACCTTCCCCCACGAACACCACACTGTCAACAAATTAACAGCCATCATACCGGGTTTCTAAACTACTCTCCCTCTGTATCTCTGCTGGCTTCATTATTTTAAATTCTTAATAAAATGTCAGGCAAGAGAGAGACTGGCATTTTCCGCTCCATAAGGGATCTTGAAAGAACTCGCTGAAGCCTGGGACTGGGTACTTTGGTTTAAAAGTGGGGACAGGGAAGATATCCCATTTGAGAAATACTTGAAATCCCAAGCATGGGGTCCCAAATATGTTGTAGGAAGGACATGGCATAGGCCCGTTCTCGTTTTTCAAAGGAGGGGGACAATTTCTCAAGCAGGAGCATGTGGTCTTTGATCTGGCCTCACACAGGAAGGCACGGAAGAGTCAGCTGGTGCAGGTGTTTCGTGGAGCATTAGACAAATATGGAAACTTCAGGTTTAGGTAAATAAGTGAGGCCCAAAGATAACCATGTTGGCTCTTGATTATAAAGACATTGCCGGGGTGCCTGGGTGGCTCAGTCGGTTAAGTGTCTGACTCTTGATTTCAGCTCAGGTCACAGTCTCAGACCCAGTCTCAGGGTCATAAGATCAAGTCGTGCATCAGGCTCTGCATGGGGCGTGGAGCCGACGGAAGATCCTCCCTCTCTCCTCTCCTCTGCTCCTCCCTGCCCCACTTGCACTCCCTCTCTCTACCTCAAAAAGTAATAAATAAATTAATTAATAATAGTAAATAAATAACAACAATAAAGATATTTTTGTTGTTCTTTCCCGACAACTGTGAGGCATATAAAAAATCCTGGAATACTCCTATCTAGGGAGTACTTACAGCTAACTTTTTTCGAGCATCCACTATATTCTAGGCCCTGTTCTAAGTGCTTTCCATGTGCTATATTAAATTATCCTCACAGGGGCAATGGGTTAAGCCTCTGCCTTCAGCTCAGGTCATGATCCCAGGGTCCTGGGATCGAGCCCCGCATAGGGCTCTCTGCTCAGCAGGGAGCCTGCTTCCCCTCTCTCTCTGCCTGCCTCTTTGCCTACTTACGATCTCTGTCTGTCAAATAAATAAATAAAATCTAAAAAAAATTATCCCTCACAATAACCTTGTGAGGAAGAACTACTACAGATGAAAAAATTGAGACCACGAAGGCTAATAAGTAGCTTTGCCCAGGATGGCCTTGGTTTAATAAATGAGGAAATCAGAATTCTAACCCAGGCAGCCTGAAGCCGGAGCCTGCACTTTTCTACAAAACTAACTTAAATTTTCTGTCCTCCATTGTTGAAAAACCACCACTCTAATTAGAAAGCCATATATCCTAAAAACGACACAATGTGGCCCCAATGCTTAGTAATCCTATAATTGTGAATATGATACAATCATCACAAATATAGCATCACTGTTTTTAGGAGAGACTGTTACTTCCATCCCGACACATTTCCAGCGCACAGTAACACACATTTTTCAAATGAAAATATTTTTAAAGAAAGGAGACGGGTGGCGTGCAAAGAGGTAAGAACATTTATCACTAACAGCGAGACACCCCATTGTTTGCCCACCCAGCCCCACACTTACCTGCACATATGGTGGAGTCTGGAAGCCCGTATGCTAAGCACCATATGTACCAAATAATCACAGGGGTAGGTTAAACAGACAGCCTTCCCCCTAATTTGACCAATTTAGCATTTGGGGAGTATCCTGTCTGTGCCTATCTTGGGAATTTTTTAAACAATGGATTGAAAGAGAAATTAGGGGAGGCAGACAATATTTTGGAATCAACCTAATAAACGTGAACAGCTGTGATACAGGCTATCAGCACAATAAATGATGGGCTCGTCCTCACAGGAAAAAATAAATGTTGGCCTCCCCCGGGTCTGTCCTTTGCCAGCGGCTCTGCGCCTGGGCAACCTGTCTACTTGCGGGATGATTTCCACTCCTACCGATGTGCTGTTGGGCTTCCCTCTGTCACTCTGGCTCAGTCCCCTGAATGGAATCCCCGTGTGGTCACCAGACACCCCACTGGGACCCATTTCCAACTCAACGGGTCCAAACACCAACTTTTCCTCGTGGAATCTCCGTCTTGGTTAAGTTGTGGCAACACCCATCCGTCACGCCACCCAAGCTTAGAAAACGAACAAGATCCTAGACTACCGCATACCCCACTGTCCATATGGAGTCAGTCCCCAAAGCTTGTTGATTTTATCTCCTAAAAATGCCTTCCAGCTGGCCCCTTTCCTCCCTGTCCCTGCTGCTGCCCAAGATTGGCATCTACATCAGTCTGCTAGGGCTTCTGCAACAGAGCACCACAGACGGGGAGGCTCAAGCAGCAGAAATTTCTTTTCTCACAGTTGTGGGGGTTGGAAATGCAAGATCAAGTTGTCAGCAGGACAAGTTTCTTCTCCTTGGCTTGTAGATGGCCATCTTCTACCTGTGTCTTCATGTGGTCTTCCCTCTGTACATCTGTGTCCTAATCTCCTCTTCTTATGAGGACACTAGCCATATTGGATTGGGGCCCAACCCAATTCTAACTTAATGACTTCTTTAAAGATCCTATGTCCCAATATAGTCAAATTCTGAGGTCCTGGGGCTTAGCTCTTCAACATAGGGATTTAAATTGTTAACACAATTCAGTCCATAACAGGGTCCTTAACGTCTCTTGCCTGCACTACCATAAAAGCCTGCCTTTTCCAAGGTTTCTATAGCTATAAGGCCCTATAGTTCCCAAAATTTCTCTTGTTTAAAGAGGTTTATTTATTTATTAGAGAGAGAGTGTGTGTGTGAGAGAGCATGAGTGGGGGGAGGGGCATGGGAAGAGAATACCAAGCAGAGTCCTGAGGGATGTAAAGCCTGATGTAGGGCTTGATCTCAAGACCCATGAGATCATGACCTGAGCCGAAACCAAGAGTCAGATGCTTAACTGACTGCACCACCCAGCCACCCCCCTGTAGTTTCCAAATTTTCTGATGAGGACCATGTACAACTTCTCTATTAGGAAAAAAAAATCAGTGAATTATCACTTTATTAATGATTAATTAATAATTTTGAAGAAAACTTTGGTGGTCTTCCTTTAACCAGGGAAATCTTCATGGATGTTCTCACTGCCCTGTTTGAAACCTCTCCTCTCCTGTCACATGTCTCCATTTACCATCCCACAGCCTTAGCTCTGGACTCTCCCTTTACATTTCCTTTTTACAAGCCGGCCCATTGACTGGATGCTTGGCCGGATTTTGGTTGGGGGCCCCCCCAACCTGCATTTCACATTCTCCAGTTAACAGACGCCAGAATTACTAGAGAGCACAGAATGGGACATTGGGTCATGATTCAGGCATTGTCTGTAAACACTGAGATCCATTTTGAAATCAAAACATGGACTCATGTTCTTTCATACACATACTGGATTTGATGGATTTTTACCTTATTTGGCATTTTAGAAGAACTTTGTCTGCTCCCTTCCTGGGGGGAAATAGGGGTATGTGATCCTCCCTGTGCCCATCCATATTCCAGTTGCCCAGGCTTTGCCAGGCAGGTGGTACCTCACTGTGGCTGAGCTCCCAGTACTCAAGGGGGACAGAAGCACCACCTATAGTCTCCAGCAGGGTAGCAGGCATGGCTTTCTAGAAGTGGAGACTGCGCCCTCATCCCTGACATAGAGAGGAAGCCCCCAGAACTTGTGCAGGGCTGAGACAGCCTCAGCAGAGCTCTGCATGAAAAACTGGCTCCCACCCTTGAAGTCTTCCCCTCCTAGCCTTTCAGAAGGTGGAGATTTCCCCCTTGCAGAGTTCCGGCCCTCAGGAAACTCACCCCTCTCCCTTCTGAAGGTCTACTGGTCTAGTCTCACTCCTATCCTTGACCATATCAGGAGATGGGACCTTCTTGTGGGCTCTCTCAGTTTGGGTCCCAACAGAGAAGAGCAGAGCCAAGGTAGGATATTTTGAGGAAGGTTAATTTATAAAGGGACTAATTCCAACAAGGGGACCAGGTTGTGCAGGAACCTCATGGGATGGTGTAAGACTTGAGCTGGAAGTAGTTGATTCGTCCCCA
The DNA here is from genome assembly GCF_020171115.1 of Neogale vison. Lineage (NCBI taxonomy): Eukaryota > Metazoa > Chordata > Mammalia > Carnivora > Mustelidae > Neogale > Neogale vison. The sequence continues at coordinate 11,760,993 of NC_058096.1, read as the reverse complement.
CCCTTTGGCCCAAAAGGAGAAGGGAGAGAGAGATTACCAGAACCCAGAGGAAAGAAAATAGTACACAACAGGCTGCCCTGGGAGGAACACTGGCCTCCCACTGTAGGACCTAGCCAGCCCCAGGAGACGTCTAAGAGAGGAAGCCAGGGAGTTAGATGCCTCAGGTTCCTCCCTCCCCACGAGGCTGACAGAGACCAACCAGAGGAATCCAGGAGCGGAGACCAGGGTAGAGGTAGTAGAGAGTGAACCAAGAGAGGCAAAGGCTGATTCCCTTTTCATTCTCACTGACCTGCAGCAGGGTCTTCTCTCCTCTAAGCCAATGTCTGTATCTGATGACTTCTGGTGCTCCCGGCTTGAGGCCACAACCCCCCACCTCTGCCTCTCTCTTCTCCTTTCTGTCTTCTCTTCTGTCTCAAATCATCCTCTGCCTTGCTTTTATAAGGACATTTCACATTGGATTTAGAGCCCAGATGACTGACTAATCCAAGATGATCTCAAGATTCTTTTTTTTAAAGATTTCATTTATTTATTTGACAGAGAGAGAGAGAGAGAGATCACAAGTAGGCAGAGAGGCAGAGAGAGAGGGGGAAGCAGGCTCCCTGATGAGCAGAGAGCCCAAAGTGGGACTCGATCCCAGGACCCTGAGATCATGACCTGAGCCAAGGGAAGAGGCTTAACCCACTGAGCCATCGAGAATCTTGATCTCAAGATTCTTAATTACATCTACAAAGAGATTTTTTTCTAAATAAAGTCACATTCACAAATTCCAGTGATTTGGATATGGACATATATTGGGGTGGGGGGACTCTATTCAACCCAGGGTTGGCCTCCCACCAACTTTCTCATGCCCTGAGTCCCTTACTTTTCTTTTCATTCTTTTTTTTTTTTTAAGAATGTATTTATTTGACAGACAGAGAGTGAGAGAAGGAGAGAGTGCACAAGCAGGGGGAGCAGCAGAGGGAGAGAGGGAAGCAGGCTCCCTGCTGAGCAGGAAACCCAATGTGGGACTCGATCCCAGGACCCTGAGATTGTGACCTGAGCCGAAGGCAGAGGCTTAACCCACTGAGCCACCCAGACGCCCCTCCATTCCTTTTCTTATCATGGGTGCCCATCTCCAGGAAACCCCTGCCACCCACTTCACATCATTTTTCTTGCGAAAGCTCTGTCTATACCCTCCCCCTCCCATTGTGTTGGCCTCAGCTGCCACCTCCGTGCCTGGGGCCCCCATAACTATGCTGGAGGTGATGAAGAGAACTTCTCAGGTCTTTTCCAGAAATAACACTTCAGGGCATTCACAGCTAGCTGCCTTGACATTGGTCATAACCACTAAATGTATTATTTTGATATAAATCAAGCATCAGTGACCAGAAAAAAAATTTTAGTTCCAAGCATTTAAGATAGTGATTCCTAGGTGTGACAACAGCTGCGAAGCACCCCCTCCCATCCCCCAGAATCCATTCTTTTCTATTTGTGTTAGCTTGAGAGCTCCTAGTTGGCTTTAATTGGTGCTCCCTGGCCTGTCACCTGTAAACTACATTTCCCAGCATCACCTGTAGTCATGTGACTAAAAGAGGCCAATGGATTATGAGCAGAAATCCCACTTGCAACCTCTGAGACTTACCTTCCAGGGAGGTGGTGTGGCCTCCACTTCCCCCTCCCCTTCCTGCAGATGGGAATGTAGGCATGATGGAGCCAGGGGTGCCATCAACACAAGAGAGGGACTGCAACAGAAGGGAGGATGACAAAGCAGCAAGATAAGGAGGCTGGAGCAGCCATCTTGGCAGAGGGATGCTATACATAGACTGCACCACGAGACAGAACCACACTTCTCCCATGTCAGCCCTGCTGCGTGGTACTGAGAAGGGTGTTCATGGCTACGTGATTTACCAAAGCAGTACCACCCTCCATCTCCGCTCCCCCCCACTACCCAGGGAGGCTGGTAAGGGCATGGGGAACCCAGGCCCAAGAGGGAAGCCAAGAAAATATCTCAGGCAAAAATCTTAATGTGTCTGGACTTCAGCCTGAAACTACAGGGGGTCTTTGGGTTAGACACTGGACTGCAGAGTCACCTCGAGCCAGAACAAAGAAGGCCTTCCCTGATGAGGGAGCAGAAGGCAAGCTGAGGACAAAGCACAGGCTGATACCCCACAACCCCACCCCCCGCCATCCATGGTGGGATACCTAGGACACTCCTCAGGCACTCCTGGCTTCCCTAAAACTAAGGGAAGGAAAAAAAAAAGGTTGACAAAAGAGACCACAGTCCTGCAAGATAGGAGCCTCCCTCAGTTTACCAATGTCTTAGTGATTTACAAGAAAAAAAGTTATTTTATTTTATTTTATTTTTTCAATGTTCCAAGATTCCCTGTTTATGCACCACACCCAGTGCTCCATGAAACACATGCCCTCCTTAATACCCACCACCAGGCTCACCCAACCCCCCACACCTCTCCTTTCCAAAACCCTCAGTTTGTTTCTCAGAGTCCACAGTTTCTCATGGTTCATATCCCCCTCCAATTTATCCCAACTCACTTCTCCTCTCCTTCTCCTAATGCCCTCCATGTTATTCCTTATGCTCCATGAGTAAGTGAAACCATATGATAATTGACTTTCTCTGCTTGACATATTTCACTCAGCACAATCTCTTCTAGTCCCATCCATGTTGATACAAAAGTTGGGTATTCATCCTTTCTGATGGAGGCATCATACTCCATTGTATATATGGACCATATCTTTTTTATCCATTTGTCTGTTGAAGGGCATCTTGGCTCTTTCCACACTTTGGCAACTGTGGCCATTGCTGCTATGAACATTGGGGTACATATGGCTCTTCTTTTCACTACATTTGTATCTTTGAAGGAAATACCCAATAGTGCAGTTTCAGGGTCATAGGGTAGCTCTATTTTTAATTTCTTAAGGAATCTCCACATTGTTTTCCAAAGTGACTGCACCAACTTGCATTCCCACCAACAGTATAAGAGGGTTCCCCTTTCTCCACATCTTCTCCAACATTTGTTGGTTCCTGTCCTGATAATGTTGGCCATTCTAACAGGTATAAGCTGGTATCTCCATGAGGTTTTGATTTGAGTTTCCCTGATGGCTAATGATGATGAACATGAAAAAAAAATTCTTATTAATAACCTCACTTCCAGAAGGAAACTCCCAAGTGTCTTAATGTTAACGCTTTACTAGAAGGGAAAAACAACCTTAACTTGACAATGGTAAGGCCTCTAATATCGTGTAGGTCCTCTTTAGTATACAAAAATTCTTTTGAAGACCTCCCTTTTGTCTGACCCCCAACTCCTGAGTATATAATCAGTCACGCCTCACACCGTGGGGGCAGCCACTCTTTCTGCCCACGGACCCTGTCTCCAAGCTTTAATAACACCACCATTTTGCCCAAAGACATCTCAATAATTCTTTCTTGGCCCTCAGCTCCAGACCTCACCCCACCGAGCCTCACCTATATTCCAAAACTACATCATGCACCATAACCACACTTCAGCCCTCTCCACATTTGGCAGATCAGCTCCAGGCATCTGAGGGCAGCTCTGTGAAGGTGATTCGGAGGTGCTGGCCATTGAAAAGTGAAAGAAATCTTCAGAGCCTGAAGGCTGCACAGAAATGGTAGAAAGGGATATGGGCAAGCTCCGACATTATCTGCCAAGGGAAGCTTTGTTACATCAAAATTGAAAGGCAAATAGGACATAATGAAAAGGCACCACAAGGAAGAGTGAAGGGACCAACAGGATCCACACCATCCACTACAGAAGCTGCCCACCTGGTCTGACCCTCACCAGCACTTCCTGAAAGACACAGTGAGTGACCAGAGGGGTTAAATCACCCTCCTCTTAGAGCCTCCTCTGAAGAGAGGGTGGCCGCATCACATGGCCATGTCATAAGTCTCCAGCCTTGTTATGACTCTGCCCTGGGTATCAATTAGGATTCAGGCTCAGATGATACAACAAAGACATCTGCAGTGGGGAGATGCCTCTTCCGACATCCGAAAGTGCCCCCACTTAGCATTCAGAAGTCCCTTAGCTTTGGTTAGGACTCCGTTCAGCTGTGCCAGAAACCCCAGCTTAATGAGGGACTTAACAAGCAGAGGGGTTTTGCACTTCTGTCTACGAGACCAGAGAATGGGTCCTGGGCATGACTGACATCCCATACAATCAGGAATGCAGGCACGTTCTCTCCTAATGCTCTTTCATAAGGAGCCCCACAGCCACCTCATGAGCCCAGAGGCTCTTCCAGCCCCAGCCATCATGTCAGGATTCCAGGCTGCAGGAAGTCAAAATGAGATGAAAAGGGCATGCTCTCTCCCTTGGAGGAAGCCTCTGGAAATTGCACACACCACTTGTGTTCACATCCTCCTAGCCCGAACATGGTTACAAGGAGGTTGGGAAATGTTGTCCTTATTCTGGGTGGTCATGTGTCCAACCAGAAGTTTTGTGCAGAAAATGGAACAGATCTGGAGGAACACCCAGCAGCGTTTGCCATATGTCTTGCGTGGGAAGCTGTGGGTCATCACATATACACGCCCCTCTAACCACCTTACAGGGCTATTGAGACAATCAAAATAAATTATAATCATCATCATGATAGTATTACTTTTGTTAACATGTTTGAGAGCAGAGATGCTCTCTGTTTTGTTCATTGCTGGACCCCTGGCACAAGACAGTTCATGGCACAGGAAAGGAGCCCAATTCCAATGCCAATGCTTGAAACATAAATATTCCTCAGCCAATAAAATGTATCGGCACACGGGGACCATTCTCCCCAACTACGTGGAAAAAGTCATTAGTAAATCTCGAGAAGGATTGGAAATGGTACCAGGTGTTGAAATCTATGAGAATTTGTAGCTTGATGTTTTAAAGGGGAAAACAACATTTTGTTATTCTACCCTGCAGAGTCACAGTGGTCAGCCCGTCACCTATTCTGACATCCAAATTAGAGATCACGTTTCCCCTGGACTCAGGAAAATAAAAACTGAGCATTTAAATTAGCTGTCAGCCAAGTAGGATTTTTTCTACATTACAACATGAATTTGGACACTATTTAGGTAACAATATGGTAGCATCTATCAAAATTACCAATGAATGCACAGACTTCCTGACTTAATAGTGCTAATTCTAGGGATCCATCCTTGGGGCATATATGCAAATGACAATTTACAAGTCATTTCATTTCAGCACTGCTTGTAATAGTAAAAAACTCGAAATGATCTAAATGTCTTTCAATGAGGCAATAGCTAAATAAATTGTAGTACACCCATATTACAGAAGGATACCTTTTTTTAAGGAAGGAGCTTTTATTTTTTTAATGTATTTTTTAATAAGGTACGACTGAGGGTTTTTTGGTTTTGTTTTGTTTTTTAGATTTTATTTATTTATTGGACAGCCAGAGATCACAAGTAGGCGGAGAAGCAGGCAGAGAAAGAAGAGGAAGCAGACTCCCTGCTGAGCAGAGAGCCCTATGCGGCCAGATCTCAGGATCCTAGGATCATGACCTCAGCCGAAGGCAGAGGCTTTAACCCACTGAGCCACCCAGGCGCCCCAAGGAAGGAGCTTTTAATACACCGAGAAGGAGTAATCTCCAAGATATTACCTGAAAAAAGCAAGGTGGAAAAGCGGTATGTATAGTCTGTTACCATCTGTATAAACAGAGAATATACATTTATATTTGCTTGGATTGCAGATAATATCTCTCGAATGACAGAGATGGTGACTCAGCAAGGGAACTGACTGGTTTGGGAATGGGGTGGCAACCTTCTCATTATATTTTTTAAAATTTTGCACTATGTGGATATATTACCTGTCCAACGAATAAATAAAAATAACACCAACTAATTAGCTTCATGTCCTGTTCTTATGCACACACTTTAAAGGATGACTGCCTTCCAGATAGGAGGGAAGACATACTATTGATTTTGCAAATACAGTATTAAAAAACCCCGACTCATCTGCAAGCTTGGGGCAGTGACTAAAAGTCCCATCTTGGGGACACCCTGGAGAAGCTGACTCAGAGCAGGAAGCTCCTTTGTCTCTCATCACCTGGGGCTCTGATTGTCCTAGCTTCTCTGTGACCAAGGGGAGCAGGAAGAGTACCATCAGGATGCCTGGAGTGCTCAGATACTGATTTTGTGATGCCTGCTTTAAAGGTGGGGGTAACTGTCTTCATTTAGATTAGGAGAGGCTCCTTGTACCTCTGGTCACCCTGGTGAAGGCATTTGAGAAGAAGGTGTGTTGTAAGTATGTGTGCTGTTGGTGTGCTGACCTGTGTGTGTGTGTGTGTGTATTTCTGGAATACATAAGAAAACTGTAACAGTAGTTGCCTCTGGAGGCCTGGAGGAAGGAAGTCAGTTGTACCAGGGAAACTTCACTTTTAAGTAAATACTCTTTATACTGTTTGCGTATTATTTTAGGCATGGGCTATTTTAGGTATGTACCCATTCAAAATGTGTTTTATTTTTTTAAGATTTTATTTATTTATTTGACATACAGAGATACAGAGATCACAAGTAGGCAGAGAGGCAGGCAGAGAGAGGGCCGGGAAGCAGGCTCTCTGCTGAGCGGAGAGCCCGATGCGGGGCTTGATCCCAGGACCCTGAGATCATGACCTGAGCAGAAGGCAGAGGCTTTAACCCACTGAGCCACCAAGGTGCCCCTCAAAATATCTTTTAAAGAAGAGAGAATTCCAGCTAATATGGTGTGGTTTCTTTTTTTTTCTTCTGCCTTCTTCTCCTCTTCCCTCCCTTCCCCCTTCCTGCTCTGCTTCCTCTCCCTTCTCCCCTTCTTCTTTTTCTTCTTCTAGTTAAAACTGTAAATACTGCCTAAGGAGAATGGCCTCTTTGCTTAGAACTAGCCTTAGAGTCAACCCAGAAGCGGACGATCTTTTGGGTTGGAAGTGAGGACAGAATAAGGGTACTGAATGTCTAAAACCTCCTGCGTCTTTCAAAATCCTGGACCTCGAGTTCTGCCCTGGTCACAGTCCCAGATGAGGAATGCTCTGTTCACACATTGAAGATGGTCCTCTGAGCAAATCCAAGTCTCAGATTGGTGGGCTCAGCTTCCTCCACATCTGACTATAGGCAAAGTGGGAACCAGTTTCTCCCACTACACTTACTGAGACAGAGGGACTCCTTAGAAGAGAACCTGCTGCTGCAGAGAGCACAGGGGTGGCCAGGAGGGGAGCACCTACCTTGCCTAGTCAGGCAGGAACCCTGACCCTATGGTCCTCCCACCACAAGAGCACACACAGCAGAAACCTAAATTTGTGTCCTAAATTTTCAGGGCTTCTGGTCCTGACCAGTCCAGGGGAAACGTGATCTCTAATTTGGATGTCAGAATAGGTGACAGGCTGACCACTGTGACTCTGCAGGGTAGAATAATAAAATGTCCTTTGCCCCTTAGAACAGGTTGAACAGACAACCAAGGGGAGAGTCTACTGGGGCTGGGTTGGTGCAGGTTTATACCATGAAAAGGGTGAGGCAAATCTTGTACTGAGGTGGAAAGAGGTCCAAGACGGGCTAAGAAATGAAAGCAGCTGCTTACCAAGCCTTATACAGTCTGGAAGGACATCCACCAACATTTTTCACAGTGACTTTCTGCAGGGGAATAGGGTTGGACTACTGGTGATTTTTGCCTTCTGTACTATTTCAAAGTTGTTTCTGATTTACAATGGGCAAGAATTTCTTTAATTTTTTAAATTTTATTTATTTATTGGTCAGAGAGAGAAAGATAGAGAGCACACACAAGCAGGCAGAGGCGGAGAGAGAAGCTGGCCCCCCACAGAGCAAGGAGCTTGATGCGGGACTCGATTCCAGGACCCTGAGATCATGGCCTGAGCCGAAGACAGCGGCTTAACCCACTGAGCCACCCAGGCATCCCCGGCAAGCATTTTTTAAAGTGTGTCCTAAATTTCATTTAACAGAGGTCGAAGGGCTAAGAGGGAGGACCATGTACATGGTTGGGATGGGGTGGTAGAATCTCCAGGAAATAGCCTGGTCAGCCCCAGCCCCGGTGTGTGTCTGGGACTAGAAGCCCAAGGACCTTGAGGAAGAAGGGACACATATTTGAGGATGAGCCCACAAGGGACCTGGAGCAATGCTTCTCAAACTCTAACGTGCCACGCATCAGCCGCATCACCCCCACCACCCCGGAAGCTTGGTTCATGGGGGCAGGTGTCATTTCAGTAAGCAGGAAAGGTAAAAAGTAAGATTCACATACACATAACCGGAGGGAAAGGAGAAAGCGATGGAAGAAATCACAAAGGGGGGGGGAAAGGAAGAAGCAGAATGTGCCTAGCTCCTGCTTTTCCCCTCGTTCTCCAAACCCCAGAAAGAGGCCGCGCGCGGGACAGGGGGCTGGGACGGTACCTGGGGACTGCGGCTGGTTCCCCCGCGGAGGAACGTGCGGGCCGCGGGCCCAGCGTGGTGGCCAATTTGAGGCGTGGGCCACGCGGCGGCGGGGTCCCGGCTCCCTGCGCGCTCAGCGGCCTCGCGCAGCTGGGGACTTGGGCCGGGCATCCCAGGTTGGGGAGTCTCCCATGGGCCTGGCGTTCCGGCTGAGCCGGAGGAGGGCGCTGGACGTCGAGGGCACCTTCCGCGATCCCCCGCAACGCCTGCGCCCAGGTCCCGGGACCCTGCGGGCACCTGTCGCCCCGTGCGCTTCTCCTCTCTCGCGGGGCCCTGCGCGGCCCGAAGCCCGCGGACAGAGATCTGGGCCCATCTCCTGACCCGAATTTCTCGCGACGACCCGTTTGCCTGGGGTCAGGGGGGTGTCTGCCGCCCTACCCCCCGCAGAGCCAGGAGTGAGCCGCGCGGTTCTCATCCGGCGGTTTTGAACCTGGTTTAATTAGAGGGGAAACTTGTAGCTCTGACGCTATTGTTATTGTAGTCTTCTGCGGTGTGTGGAAACTCCAGTCAAACTCTCTGGGTATCTGTCTTATCTGCGGCCCTGACTTCGGTTTGCTGAGCTCTCTGGGACCTGTCCCTACTCGGGGCCCCACCGATGCGAAGAAGCAAGTTCCAGCGCTGTGAGGACCCTCCAGGCGTTCCCCAGCGGGGAGGGAGCCAGACCCTCGCCCTGGAGCGGAGTGAACCCTGGTGGGGGTGGGGAGAGCCCTGGTTATCACCGGGGCGCGAGGGGGGGGTGTCCTCCCGGGCAGGCCACGGAGAGGGTAGCAGGAGGCACAGCCGGGTGGGAGGAATTTCGGGCGCAAGGGGTAGAAGACCACGTGGGCGAAGGTGAGGGGAGGGGGGTGGGAAGCAGAGCCGGGGGGGTGCTCCGGGTGGTGCGAAAAGGAAAGAGGGAGCGGGACACCCGAGAGAAGCAGGCAGGGATCAGGTCAGGACTGGATCCCGAGGCCGAGGGGAAGAGGTCACACCGCTCCATTTTCCCGACGCAGCAAGCCAAGTCGTTCAACCCGGGTTTGCCACTGAGCATCAGGCACTCGGAGGTGAGACGCTCGGCGCTCCCCAAGCGCGCAGCTGCCCCGGCTCTGCCCCGGGGTCTTGCTCCGTTTCGGGGCGGCTCCGGGAGGGAGCGCACGCACGTCCTGCCTCCGGGAGTCTGCGGCGCGCTGTTGCCACCTGTAGCCTGGAAGACCCTTCCCTTCTTCCTCTTACCCAGGGTCTTGGCCCCAGACCAGATCAGAGGTTTCTCGGTCCCTTCTGCCCGCACTGCCCTATACCCGAGTGCAGCGCGCCTCACTTCAGGGCCAGCTACCCGACCAGCGACCACCAACCCCACCCGTGATCCCCAACCTGTTCACTCCGATCCTCCTCCCTCCGCATTAATCTGCTTGCTGGGCCTGGGACGAGGAAAGAAGGGGTGGTGAGAAAGGGGAGGCGCCTGGAGTCTTTCCGACCTGGAGAGGGAGCGGATGGAAAGGTCGGACTCAGGCACCAAAGCCCCTGGAACTTGGGATCCAGTGGGCTGGAATCCAGCCCCTGCCCTGACTTTTAGTCTTCAATATCTTCATCTGTAAAATGAGGACCACGCGCCTCCTCCTTGACACCGAAGGGCTGTTGCACAATTCGGATGACATTACCGGGAGATGAAATCTTTAAAGTCTGTTCCCAATTGCCCCTTAGTCCTCTTCCAACTTTGTTTCATGGTGAACTTGGGGGGCCCAGGTTGACTTCAGTGGTCCTTTCCGGGAAGGTGGTGGTCTTGCTAGCTCAATGGGGGTGGGTGATTCAGTGGCAGAGCTGACCAGGGAGAAGGGACTATTAGTTCTGGGGTTTCTTTTGGGACTTGTTTGTCACTTTCCCCTTGGCTTTCCCAGCATAGCACCCCTTCTCCCAGGCCCCTGGGCATTCCTTCCAGACTCTGCCCAGGCTGAGCCTCTGCTGACAGGTTGGGGCCCTGCATTCTCGGCACCTCACACTCAAACACCTTGAGTATCGACAGACGGTACAGAAGCTGCAAAGGGAGGATGTCATTCGACTCTCCCCGTTCCTTGGAATCTTGCCGCAGACATACTCTTAAAGGTCTCAGTAGCTTCTAGAAACCTTCATTTTAGGAATGAGACTCTAAATCCGAAAACAGCCACCCCCAAGACGGTGTCTCGGTCTCTGATGCTGCCTCCCTGGACCTGCTCCTCCGCTGCCTCCCTGGACCTGCTCCTCTGCTCCCAGGACCTTGGACAAATGCCCAAACCTCTCCTGAGAGTGTCAGTTTCCCAGTCTGCAAAATGGGTGTATGTAAAGGAAGTAAATGACCTTCCTAGGGCCAGGCATAGATTAAATGAGATGAAGGCTGTCGAGATCTACTGTCAGGCAGGGCTTAATTCCCCTTAAGAAGGCTTTTAGATGGAAGTCACTACCCTTGTCATTCTAAAGGCTCCCATATTCCAGCAGTCCAGATTAGATCCCCTGGTTTACTGTGAACATGGAATATCACATGTATTTTGCCAGTCATGTTTCACACCAGCCCATGTGCACATCTGCATGCATGTGCATTCAGAAGTATTTACCAAGCACCCTCCACCTGTCAGGCCCTGTGCTCAGCGCTGGGTCCCAGACCGGCATGGCCCTGGACCGCTCTGGGAGCTGAACCTTAAAAGGAAGACAGACGCTGCTGGTTTGCTGAGTCCTCCCCCAGAAGTCTTATCGCTCTCGTTTGCACGCCAAACGCTGCCATTCCGCATCCCTTCTGGTTTCCGGACCTGGAAGAATAGCTGAAGTGCTTTTTTCTTTCCTTTCCGGTGCCCGCAGCCTCGCCTCCCACCGCCAGCCCTGGCTCGCCCTGAGCAAGGACGCGGCTTTCCTTGGCAGTCTGGCCTAGCCACTGCCTGAATGTGTGCAGGAACTCGGGGAAGAGAAAGGCGAGAACGCTAAAGAATGGCCCGGGAGGAACCCGGGAAGCAGTGGGAGGTCTGAGCCCTCGGAGCCCCGCGCTAGCCCGCCCCGGCCGATTTGGCACAAGCTCCTCCCGAGGCCGCCAGGCGACTGAGCAAAGGCCGGCCCCGACGCGCACCCGGTCTTTTGTGGGAGGGAAATACAAAGGAGAGGGAAAAACACGTCTTCCGTTTTGACGGAGGAGGCCGACAGCTTCTGGACGCCTGGGACAGCCAGGAACTCGCGGAGCCGGGCCGATTAGCCTCGGCAAGTGAGCATTCAATTTCGCGGGAAGGGGCTGCGGCGTTGCCCGGACCCACCCGGGATGTGCACACCAGGCGCCCGGCTCAAAACCTGAGCAAATGCCAGGACGCACGAGGGCATGCGCTGGCGGCCGGGATCTTGTCTCCGACTATTCCTGGAGGGGGTAGGAGGACTCGGAGACCCAGGGAGATGAGTCCTGCGACCCAGTAGCTCAGGGGGGCACAGGCTGCCCCTACCTCCCGAACAACTTCCTGGCAACCACAGAATGTTGGGGGGTGCTGCCGAGAGAAGGGGTCTACAGCCTAGAGCTGCCAGCCGGAGCTCCGGGCATGGGGAGTAAGGACCGCGAGGTGCCGCTGCACAGCCCAAAACAGCCACCCCTGCTATAGCTCCGGCACAGGGCGAGGGCCTGCAGCGTCCATATGCGCTTTCACAGCGCGTAAGCCTGCTCTCCTGCCTCTGGATTCTGCCCTCCCAGGCTCTAAACACACATGGTGCCAGAATGGGCCCCTCAACCTTCCTCCCGGCTTCCAGCTCCAGCTACTGGAGCAAGAGAGTGAAGAACCCCAGATCGCCCACTCTCGCGGACCGCAGGACTCAGGACAGTCGCCGGTCGCAAGCAACAAAAGAAGGAACCAGGGCTCCAGGACACGAGCCACCCTGTGGATTAACCTCAGCGTCGGCAACCCAGGCGCGCGCACGGTGCGCCTGCCGCCCTGTGTTAGATACACAGGCGTGCGCAGAAGTCCACACCTCTGCTGGTGGCCCAGAGCTCACATTCCCATGAATACCCTCACTGACGGTGGTCAGAGAGGCCTGAGGGAACCATCCTTTAATACCCGAGCTATCCCTGCTTCCCCCCATCCCGTTCCCGCAGTTCGACCATAGACAGATTGTCCTAATTCAGCGGTTTTGCGTCTTCTTGCATAACCGTTGCACGACGTATCTCCAGGCTTCAGTTCTTCGTGTTTTAAGTACATATTTAACGGATGGCTGCAGAGCCAACTGGGAAACACAGGCTGAAAAATAATGCTCCGGAAAGCACAAGATGGGGGCGAAGGCGAGCGCGCACTAGGTTTTCTATCTTCGTTTTACCCAGACACCGGGAGCAACACCATAAGCTTATTTTTGCATTTGTTTATTTTGTGCTTTCCCAATTTGAGGGCCAATTACTTTGTTTGTTTTTAAAGCTATATATGCAAAGTGGAAGTTCCCGCCGGAACAACCACTAAACAGAGGAGGGAGGGTTGGGGTGTGTCTATGTATGTGCCTGTGCAGTATAAAGGGCTAGGGTCCGGGATCTGCAGAACCCAAATTCTGTACCAGAAAGGTGCGGATGTAAGGGATCCAGCTCAGGGAAGAGGTTAGAGACACCCATGGCATAGTAAGGAATGCCAGCATTTTCTGCGCTGCAAAAGATTAGCAGTTTTTTCTGTAGGCTTGATTTGTAAGCAGACACAGTCTCTAGATTTTCCCATCCGTAAAATGGGTGGATGTGTCAGTATCACTGAACTACCTAACTCGGCCGCTTCTCTAAGACCAGGTTTACTCCCTGATGGGCAGGAGTTTCTGGGTGCAGTGACCAAGCTGTGACTGGTAAAAGGTGTCTGAAAATTGCCATGAGTAGCTGATCTCACTGCCTGGCCCAAGGCCTGGAGAAGTCTTTACCCAGGCCTTAGACCTTCCACTCGCCCCCGCCCTCCCCAAACAAACTTGCGCTTCCCTCCTACCCCATGGCTTGGTGGTAACCACAAGAATGATGGTGAAAATACCGTCATCGGTTCCAGAGCTAATAAATAGGGGGGCGGAGGGGATGGCTCTAAACTTTGAGCTCTAGACTCTGCCGTTCTGTTAGTGCGGTTATAGTGGGGGAAATATCTTGTCCCTGTGTCTACACCATTCTCGACTCTATGAAGAGTTGGGATTTCTTTGAAAACACCGTCCTGGAGGAGGTCTCCTCCTTCCTTCCCCGCCCTCTGCCTCGCAAGGTCCTGCCCCCAGCTGGGGGCGCTACCAGCCGCCCGCGAAGGAGCGGCAACGGCCAGCTCCCGGAGGCGCGCTTAGCTTGAGAAGAAAGTAGGGGCTTTGTGCTTGGTTGTCCTTTACATCTGGGGTTCCAACTGCCCACGTATTGATGAATCCCTTGAGAGAGGGACAGGCCGCGAGAACCCAGAGAGGGATGAGACGCAAAAGGAGACTCCAGCTCCAGCTCCCGGATCGCCAGGGTTCCTCGGAAGCATCCCCCAAAAGATGCGATAGCGTTGGGTATCGGGTTAGTTCGTCTGCAGAACCCCCGGCCCACCCCATCCCCCAGCCTGGCTCTGTGGTCACCGTATTATTATAGAACTCTGACAACGCTCCGTTTCTGTCCCTCTATCTTAACCGCATTCGATTCCGCCCTCGGTACTTCCCCGGCAAGCCCGCCCTTCTCCTCCCCCTCGCCTCTCACACCCCTTCCGCGGGTTGGTCCTCCAGTCCCTCCCCAAGAATCTCCCGGCCGCCGACGCCCATTGGCTGTGCTCGGGGAGGAGGCGTGTGCCGGCCCGGCGAGTTTCATTGAGCGGAATTAGCCCGGATGACATCAGCTTCCCAGCCCCCCGGGCGGGCCCAGCTCATTGGCGCGGCTGCCCCTCCAGGACCCGCACATTGTTCCCCGCCCCCGCCTCGGCCACCGCCGCCACGGTCGCCGCCGCCACCGGGCTATAAAAACCGGCCGAGCCCCGAAAGGTGCGGATGCTTATTATAGACCAACGCGACCTCAGCGCCCGGAGTCCGGTTCTCCGCTGCGGCTTTGGGGAACGAACTCCTCTCATTGCATCCACAGTAAGTGTCCCCGCCCCCCAGCAGCCCCAGCCAATATCCTAGGGACAGACGCCCCTCAACTCGCCTACGACCCAGGAAGCTCCGTTGGAGAGGGCCCGTTGGATCCGTTGGATCCCGCCCCTGCCCGCCAGTTCTCCCGGGTGGCTTCGCTGCTCTGACTCTCCCCACGCTCATCGCAACATCCCCTTCGCCCAAATGCGAGAAGTCGGGGCGACCACAGTTCCTTCTGGCCACGTCCCGGTCAGCTGGCAAGCTCCCCGCGGCCCCCCGGACGCCCCCCATGTTATCAAGGCTCGCAGGCGCTGTGTGCCGGTGTATGTTTGTTGCGCAGTGTCGATGGAGATAAAGTCCATGCGTTTGAGAAACCAAATAAATACTTCTCTATTTAGATCTCCACCAACCCAAAGAAAAAAAATATCTTCGCTTGCCATTTCAGCCCTGGGGATTCAGCCTCCCTGTTCCTAATTGAAGGCATAAAGCCTCCAGAATGCCCCCCTCACCGAGGGGCATCCAGTGCTCCCTGGAATAAAACAACCTGTGGATGAGAGCAGAGGATGGGGTGGGAGGGAGGGGGGATTGCTTCGCGCGCACCTGTGTGCCGCTGGAAGGAAGGCCAGACACAGCTATGTGGACACGGAGCGATCGGTCACCCGCGCCCGGACCGCGCTCTGCGGTGCAGGCGGGAGCAGCTTCTCGCTCTTTCTGAGTGCCTCACGCTCGATTTCCATCTCTCTCTCTCTCTCTTTCCTGCTTCTTCTCCCCTTCGCAGGAGGCGTGCGTAAAGCTCCGAGGGCCGAGGGAGGGAGGGCGGACCCTGCGAAAGCTGCGACTACCTTTCGGGGCCATGGACTCGGACGCCAGCCTGGTGTCCAGTCGCCCGTCGTCGCCAGAGCCCGATGACCTTTTTCTGCCGGCTCGGAGCAAAGGCAGCGGAGGCAGCGGCTTCACGGGCGGCACAGTGTCCTCGTCTACGCCGAGCGACTGCCCGCCGGAGCTGAGCGCAGAGCTGCGCGGCGCTATGGGCGCGGCGGGCGCGCACCCCGGGGACAAGCTGGGCGGCGGCGGCTTCAAGTCATCCTCGTCCAGCACTTCGTCGTCCACTTCCTCAGCGGCCGCGTCGTCCACCAAGAAGGACAAGAAGCAGATGACAGAGCCCGAGCTGCAGCAGCTACGCCTCAAGATCAACAGCCGCGAGCGCAAGCGCATGCACGACCTCAACATCGCCATGGACGGGCTGCGCGAGGTCATGCCTTACGCGCACGGCCCGTCGGTGCGCAAGCTCTCCAAGATCGCCACGCTGCTGCTGGCGCGCAACTACATCCTCATGCTCACCAACTCGCTGGAGGAGATGAAGCGACTGGTGAGCGAGATCTACGGCGGCCACCACGCCGGCTTCCACCCGTCCGCCTGCGGTGGCCTGGCGCACTCGGCGCCCCTGCCCGCCGCCACGGCGCATCCCGGGGCCGCCGCGCACGCTGCACACCACCCCGCGGTTCACCACCCCATCCTGCCTCCCGCCGCGGCCGCCGCCGCGGCCGCCGCCGCCGCGGCCGCAGTGTCCAGTGCCTCCCTGCCTGGCTCCGGCCTGTCGTCGGTCGGCTCCATCCGGCCCCCGCACGGCCTGCTCAAGTCCCCGGCGGCGGCGGCGGCGGCCCCTCTGGGGGGCGGGGGCGGCGGCAGCGGGGGCAGCGGCGGCTTCCAGCACTGGGGCGGCATGCCCTGTCCCTGCAGCATGTGCCAGGTGCCGCCACCGCATCACCACGTGTCGGCCATGGGCGCCGGCAGCCTGCAGCGCCTCACCTCCGACGCCAAGTGAGCGGGCCGGCGCCGGCGCGATCGGGCGAGCCGAGGGACCCGGAGGCTGCGGGCAAGCAAGGACTGGCGGGCGCCGGGGGCCCGGGAGCTCAGCTCGGAAGAGCGCGGGACCTTGGGCAGGGGCTGGGGGTGGGGGTAGGGGCAATGGGGAGGACACCCGCGCTGGGGAACAGGAGCAACGTGGTGGGGAGGGGGGCGCACCGAACAGTGGGGACTGAGAGGGGCGTTCTTTCTGGGACCTGGCTCAGCCCCCCTCTCTGGCTTTAAGCAGCGCTGCTCCGATAGACAGCGTGTTATAAGAAGGCACTGCGAGGTGCACCCGTCCCTCAACACCCCGACCCACCCACCCATTCCCAAGGAAGTGTGGATTCTTAAAACGGCGGTTTCCTCGCGAACAGGGCCTCAACTCGGCCGGGCAGCACTTCGTTACACGGGGGATCGCGGGGAGGGAGGACGGCGTGGGCGACGGCCTCGCCTTCCTCCTTTCTCGGCGGGTGGAGACTGGGGGGGAAGCTGAGCTCCACCAGCGGCGGTCGGGCCTCGGCCTCCAGGGTCGTCGCTGGCCCAGGGCCAAGGGCTACGAGTTAGCTGGAAGCTGGCGTTCGGTACCAGAAGCACTTACGGTCGCGTCCAATCTGGGTAAAGCCACACCGGTCCGAGAACTATTGCCGGTCCTCCCTGTCACTCCTATTGGTTTGGGGGTTTGTGGTTTTCTAATAAATCTGTCTCTGTTCCCTTTTCAACAGTGCGAGCAAGCTTTATAGAAAGTCAGAATAGAACCACTTGTGGATTGGAATAATCTAAAACTGTGGACTCTGGGAGCGGGTTTTGTTTGTTTGTTTTTTGTTTTTGTTTTTGTTTTTTTAGTTATTTTAAAATAGACTTTCCCTCCTTCCAGTTCTTTCCGTCACTAAGCACAAAGTGATTTGGTTTATTACCCGAGGGGCGCAGTCATTCTGATACCTTAGGGTTTGACAGAACGCAAAGGCATGTGCTGTGAATACAGTCTGGGTTATTTGGGACTTATGTTGGCTAGTGTAATTTTTTCTTTCTTGGGTGTGTAAATATAGGATCAATAATGAGGTAAGTGCGTGCTGCTAAGCTGTTTGCTCACGTGACTGCCAGCCCCTCCGGAGTCAAAGCCGGGTTCCCCCTCTATTGTTTTTTTCTTTGTTTGTTTCTGGTTTTTGTATTGTTTTGTTTTGTTTTGTTTTTTGCCACCTTTAACACAAAAGACAAACTTTCCCACGTGCCTCCTGCGTCCTTGCAGACCGGCTTGGTGCGCCCAGCGTCGCAGCCTGGCCCTCACAGCGCCTGCAGCGTAACATCCTTCCTCTGACCGCTGTCCCTTGCAGAGAGTGTATCATCTGTTTTATTTTTGTAAAAAGAAAAAAAAGTGCTAAATAATATTTATTACTTGTTTGGTTGCAAAAACGAAATAAATGATCGAGTGTTGCGATTTTAAATAAAATGTAAAGTAAGTCGGGTGTTTTCTAACCGTTGGGGGGGGCGGGGAGCGGCCCAGCGAAGGGAGTGCAGGACTCTTTCCCGCGGAGCCGGGGCTGGGGAGCGTTCCGTCGGTTTCAAGCCCGGAGAAAGACGCGGACGTGTTTGTTCTCCGTCAGCCTTCCACCTCAACAAACACACTTACGTTCTCTTTAAAACGAGTTCTGGGCATCTCTTCGGGGTGTTTCTCACAACTCTCTTGTTACTTTGATTTTCTGACGCCTAATCCGGAACTCCTTTTCCCTTCGGTTGAGGACTGAGTTAGTTGAAAGTGAACATTTCTCTCCCCGCGCACGGAATTTGGGGCCAAGAGGGCGAGGGCCACGCTTTCCGCTGGGGGTCACGCAGCTCAGGCCTTCACTTCTACCGGGATTTTTTTTTTCTCCCTTTGGGCTCAAAGGCAGCCACCCACTCCCATCCAGTTCGGGTGACATCCTTAGGCTTCAGCTGCGGACCAGCCACTTGGGGCCCGCGGCCCGCCTCGCTGGTGCGCTTCGGGCAGAGCGCAGCGCGGGATCTGCAAACACGACCCTCCCTGGGCTCCCACGCCGGCCTGGAACTTCAAAGTGTTAGGTGCTGGGAACTGCCACCCCGGAGGGACACTCTCCTAAACGACGCTCCCGCCGCCGTGCCTCACCCTTCCCTGGTCCGCCTCTCTTCTGGAGGTCACTGGGCTCCTCCCAATCCAAAACTGCAATGGGCATTTAGGACTTGGATAAAATAATAATAATAATCAATAAAGAGATTCCGGGTAAAAAATAGAAAAGCTTCAGCCTTTCTGGTCAAGGAGGACAAACCATGTTGCAGTCTCTCGGCCTGCAGGACTTAAAGGGGAACGAGCTCCCTTGAAAACCGTGACTGGTCCTGGCGCAGGCGACAGTTCCCCAGCCCTGATGGCTCTCTGATGGCTGAGGGTGGCTCCGTCCCCTAACTCAGGGACAGGTGCTTCTGGGTGCCCAGCAGGCGTGTCCAGCTGGGGGCCACAACAGCAGGCGACTGGAGGTCGGGTGCAGTGGGCCTCCTTTCCGCTCTGCTTTTTACCAAAGGCCGAAAGCCAGAGGAGGCAGATCTTCTGGGGAAGAGGAAGGAAGGGCACAGGGACCTGGGGCTCCCCACATGACTCCAAGAAGAGGGTAGGGCAGAATCTACTAGCTTTTATTTCGAAATCTTATTTGAAACGAAATCTGTTAAGAATTCAAAACTTGGTTGGGTTCCAGCGGCAGGCACCTACACAAGACTGGCAGAGGCTGGAACTTGGGGTGGAGCTTAGAACTCAGGGAACGGGCTTGGGGCTCGGTTGCAGTAGCAGCTTCCTTCACCCACTTAGTCTAGGTGGTGTGCACGCAGGCTCTGGGTGCGCATGGTGTATGCAGAGAGGGGGCATAAAAGGAAAGGAAATAAATCAAGTCTGCCCCTCCCACCGCCTCATACCCAAGCTCTCCGCCAGAGTCTAGCTGCGGCCAGGCTAGAGCTGGGCCTCTTAAGGAGGAGAAGCTGGATCCAGCCAGGATCCCAGCCCTTCCTAGAGTCCCTCATCTAAACTGCGCACACACCCGGGATCTCGGACACCACGTGTGAGAAAGGAGCATCCGTGGCTCTCTCGATGTCTCACACAGACGCAGGGGAGCTTATGTACCAGGCAGGTGGCTCCTCTCGGGAGGGTGGCCCTGGACTGGCGGGGCCCTACATGGGGGACTCAGGACTGCCACTGGGCTTCGGAGTAGAGCGGGAGAAGATGTTACGCAGACTCTCAGACTTCCCAGGGTCCTTGATTGGGGGCGGCTCCCCAATAAGACGGAGGGAAAAGGAAAAGGAGGTAGAGAACCAGTCCAGGCCTGGATTGGTCTGCAGGTCTGGGAGAACTAGTCCAGAGGTTTTCTCCCGCACTGAGCCACAGCTCAGCTTCCCCACCAGCTATGTGGCCCCCGGGTGTCCTGGGTCTCAGCCACAGAGCCAGGGACTTCTGCCACAAGACCCCAAGGTCTCCAAGATTCTTCCCAATCCCTGTCCATCCCTTCCAAGAGCTCAGCTTGAAGTTAAGGGGGAAAGCCTCCTCCAGGGCCTCTGTGCTCCAGGGCCTTTGTCTTCCGTCCTCCCTCCCTTACTGGGCAGAGTCACAGAGAAATGACTGGACACAGGAAGAACTCCTTGGGTGCTTCCCCATGCTTCTGGCACCCACAGAGTTGGAACTCCACGTTTCTGGGACAGTGAGCCCAAGGACCAAGCAAAACCTCAGACCTAATGTTCATCTCAGTCTCAGATGCAAGGCTTCACTCCTGATCGGGACGGCTATAGGAAGACCTAAGGAACGGGGATGCCCATGGCAGTCTAGGAGGGGGACAGCTCTGCATGTAGGACCTGTCTTCATTCCCAGACTGGAACCAATGAAGAGCTCTGAGGCCAATGCATTTGGATTTTAAAGCCCCCTAGACACTCTAGGAGAATTGTCTGTCTGCTTCCCTTTAAGGCAGAATGGACCTAACAATTGGCCTAAAGTCCCTCTATTAAGTAAACACCTTCATGCTCCCTAGAAGTTCATCTAAGGCAAAAGATCCTCTGTATAATCCCCGTGTCTTATTTTAAGTCCCTTTTCCAGCACAGACTTTGGACCAAGTTCCCAGTCCCCGCACAGGTGCCTCACAGTACCAGGAGGGATTATGGGGAGGAGTCTTTGACAGGGGCCCTACACCAAGGGTCTTAAGACCCTTGGCTGGTGAGAGGCCCCCTCAGTCATTGTCTCTTCAAACCCATAAGGGAGGCCAGAATCAGGCTGGATGGTTCTTGGGATAAGTGGTCGCTGCACTGAATCCCACCCCGGCTGGGGAGAAGAACCTTCCTAACAGCAAGAGACAGCATCCCTCTCCTTAGTTTGGAGGCGGGAGGCAACCCATAGGCTAAATCCCTGGGGCTCCCTGCCAGAGTGTGAGGGGCCACTCCAGGCAGGACGGAGATGAGGACCTAAGGGGACAGGGATGTGGGGAGCCAGAGCTCTGTGGGTTCCTGGAGCTCACGTCCCTCTTCCCCATCTCTCTTTTCAGGGGCAGCGTCACTGCTATAGGCCTGCGAGGTTGGCCCAGGTTATGGGAGGACGGGGGGGCTCTGCACTGAGGAGCCTATGCAGCCGATCTGGGAGCAAGGAGGCAGCGGGGAGGCATCCCTGGGGAGCTGAGGATACTAATAATAGCCAGAGGAGGCTGGAAGAGGAGGTGCCAACAGGTATTCTAGGCTCCTCAGTTTAGAGCCTGGCGGGGGAGAGCTTTAGTGTGTTGATTCATTCACTTCTCGCCGTTGCCCTTTGAGGATGGCGCTGTTATTATTACATTTTACAGGCGAGGACACTGAGGCACAGAGAGGGTGAGTGAATGGCCCGGGGCATAGCTGGTAAGTGCAGGTGGCAAAGTTGTAATTGGAGAGTCGCTACAAAGCCCACCTCTAGGATGTCGTCGCCCCCTACCCAGGGCCTCCTCTCAGCATCTCCCCCGCCCCCCCACTTTCCGCATCGAGGTCCCAGACTGTCTCAGCGCCGCCTGGACAATCCTCCAAGCTCCTCCCCGCCCCAGCCCCCTTAGGTGACGCTCCTCGTGCTCCCTCTTTATGCCTGGACCCATCTGTCCCCGATGTCCCCATCTGGGCGGCTGACGATGCTTTATAATTAGCGACCTTGGGTGGGCACGCGGCGCGGCGCCTGGGCTGGCGGAAGGAGGGCCACAGCAGGTGAGCTGAGGCGGCCCCTATATTGGGGCGGTCGGCGGCGCCCACAGTGACTGTGCTTCGTGCCCAGACAGCTGCCGCGGCCCTGGCCCCGTTGTGCGGTCCACACCCGGTGCGGTTGTTCGGAAAGGAGTCTCAAACTGAAATGCCGGCAGGGGCCAGGCCGACAGCGGCGCGGTCCAGCGCCAGGACGACCCAGGGAAGCGGCAGGCGCCGCGGGGAGCTGGGGGTGCGCGCCTTCCTCCCGGGGGACTTCGGGCCCCACTTCCCCCGCACGCCGCGGGCCCCAGAGACAAGCAAGTGGGCCGAATTGGCCCGCGGGCTCCCCGTTTGTAATCCCTGGACGGCCCAGTGTGCGCTGGCTTTGCCAGGAGGCGTCTTTACTGGGGGGTGCTCTGGCGGCCACATCGCGCCTGGGCGACCTCGCGAGGAACCGTGCGCCCGCGGACCCTCTGCCCTTGTTTCCCCGATCTCGCGTAAGCAAAATGGGTAGGCGCGGCCGGGCGGCTCGGTTCCCGCGGGGCGCTCACACCTACCACCCCCACCGCCCGGGCTCCCGCAGGCCCGCCCCGCCCTCCGGCTGCCCCAGCGGGGCCCACACCGGTCTGGTTCGAAGTAACTGCTTTGGGCCGCCTGCGGCTTTCGTTTGGGAACTTTTCCTCCCACGCGGCCGCACCGCCTCTGAGTCCACTGGTTGTGGGAAGAGTTGGGGTCCCCCGAGAGGGACATACGCAGATCCCGCCCCAGGCTCCTCACTTAGCGTGGGGGGCAAGTAGCGTCTCGAGGGAAGCTCGCGGGCCCACAGACACCTGCAAGTGCACGTACCCGTGTTGGTGCTCGGAGTCCGCGCCCGCAGGGTCATGCACGCGAGTTCGCTCTCACTCGGCCTCGAAGACCTGCCGGCCTGGAGCTCT
Source organism: Neogale vison (assembly GCF_020171115.1). Lineage (NCBI taxonomy): Eukaryota > Metazoa > Chordata > Mammalia > Carnivora > Mustelidae > Neogale > Neogale vison. Next base: position 11,738,619 of record NC_058096.1, on the reverse strand, counting down.
GTAGTCCTGGTCTCAGGACTGGAAGCCCTGGGCCCCTGCTGAGCTCTGGATGCCGGGTGAACCGATTCTGGGGCTTGAGGTAGCTCTGTTTACCTCTTCCCTCCTCAGCTGACCTGTCTGTCCCTGCCCAGGTGCCTGTAGGTCCCCTAGGACCGGCCTGCCTCCCTTCCCTCCAAGCCCAGCCAGGCTCTAGTCCTGGAGCCCAGGATAAGGGCCAAGCAGAAATCGCCAAGGGGCCACAAGCAGGACCTTGTGCAATTCACTCATCCTCAAATCTTGGCAGGGAAAGCTGACTTCTAGATCAGGGATGGAGTGGCCTCTTGGAAGCCCTGGGGGTGCTTTCTGAGCCAGTTTCCTCTTCCAGAGAAAGAATGGAGTCAGGTTGTGTGATCACCAAAGCTCCCAGGCATGTCAGGGTCTAACTCTGATACCAGAGCCCTCTGGGTCCCGTGGTCCACCGCTGTGGGAGGTTCTGGGAACCTCTGGCCCACAGGGACTGTCATGAGTGAAAACAACTTCTTTTGGTGTTCTGTGTGTGTGCGGATGGAATTTATAGCCTGTAGACAATTCTGGAAATGTCTACCATCCTTTTATGAGGCTCCCCAGCAGTAGAAACTAGTTCAGAAGACTTTGTATCTAAATGTGCCTCCTGGGGATGCCTGGGTGGCTCAGTCGTTAAGTACCTGCCTTTGGCTCACCTTCAGGATCTGAGAGTCCTGGGATCGAGCCCCACATTAGGCTCCCTGCTCAATGGGAAGCCTGCTTCTCCCTCTCCCACTCCCTCATTCTTGTTCCTTCTCTCTTTCTTTGTCAGATAAATAAATAAATTCTTTTAAAAAAATAAATAGATGTGCCTCTTAGGTGTGAGTCTCTGAACAGTGAGAGTCAATGGAGGGGGAAGGGAAGGAGGAAGTTTCTGGAGTGTGGGGACTGAGACAGGAGTGTAAGTCCCCTGGGAATCATGCACTGATGGGGGACATGGAGATGTGAAGATGGATGGGCATCTTTGTTTTTACCCAGGACATTTGTGGTCGGACTTAGACCTCAACACCATAGTGAGCCAGGTTATAAGACACCCCCCATCCCTACTCCAGCCTCTGCTTCTTCTTATGGAAGAAGAATAATGAATAATAGTCCCTTTTTGTCACCTTCTGCCTGGCCCCAGCTGTGAATGGAAGTCCTGGGCCCCAGGGCCTGGCCAGGGTGTGGCCTGCTGCCAGATCTGGACCCTCAAATGCGAGCTTGGGCCCCCAAGAAGCAGCTATGAGTATGTAGGTCACGGCAGGATGGGTTGAGCACCATGGAGAGAGACCATGGTTGAATCATTGGGGTATGTGGTAGTATGCTATGTTGGCCAGGATGCCCTGGCTATTTGACCTTGAACATGAAGGAGATGTGGATTTGATGCTAGTACTGTGTTCAAAGGGCATAGGCTTGAAAGGGACAACCTAGGCCAGGACCTGGCACACAGGCACACCCAGGGAGGCGGACATGTGCATGGCTGCTGGGGTGTCATCTAACTGAACCTTCTGGAAGGTCTTCAGAGCTAAGATCTCTGTTGGTCTTGGTCACATGACCTGCCCTACAGCATGGGGAGAGGGGTGGCTCTGTATGCTTCAGGAGCCCAGGAGAGGCCTAGAGGACCTCTGGATCTACATACAGAGTCTGGTTCTCAAACCCCTCAGGGCAGGGCAGGGCCGCCTTCTCACTTTCACATGCCCCAGGGGGCATGGTTGGTCCTCACTGAATAGTCTTTGCATTACATTGTGGAGAAGGACCTATACTCCTCAGAGAAAGCAGAATCAGGTTCTTTTAAGAGCAGAAGCCAGGATCAGAGAGGAATTAATTGAAGGACAGTTTGCCTGTGAAAGCCAAGGCCCACAGTCTGTCCCTTCCCACCTCTCCCTCAGAGCCAGGCCTGCTGGTCCCTCTGTCTGTACCCATCTGGTAGGGGGTCGAGGGCACGGGTCAGCTGGAAGGCTGAGGATGCTTCCTGTTCTAGAATCCCAGCCAGGGGCCACAGGGAGAACAGTGGTGGGGCCCTGTGGGAGTTGGGCCAGGGGTTCCCCATCACTCCCAACTCTGAACTCACTCAGCTGTTCAGACCAGTGTAGCTAATGAAGACACCAGGAGCTGGTAGCTCAGCCAGGGGGGAAGGAAATGACTTAGAGCAGCCCAGGCTCCAGCAAAGACCTGCAGCAAAGACACAGAACCAGAGGCTGTTCAAACAACATCCCTTGGACACCTTGGACAACCCCCCTCAGTCTGGAGTCTGACCCTCTCTCTGCACCTGCTTCCTACATGCCCCACCCCCAACCCAGGGAAGATCAGGGCTCTGGCCCCACCGGCCCTCCAGCAGATCTGCTCACCCTCCTGCCCCCAGTGCGGTGGTTAATCCATCAGTTTCCCCTCCCACCCACCCCTTCCACCTCTTTCTGTTTGCTTTCATGGAGGTGAAACCCATACACATAAAATTCACCATTTGAAAGTGAGCAATTCAAGCTTTGCGCAGTGGCAGTATCGTAGCCAATGAGGTTTATCCGAGGCGCGATTATTGCTAATTGAAAGTGAGCAATTCAGTGGCATTCACAGAGTAGAGCAGCCACACCCCGATCTAGTTCCAGAACATTTTTATCTAGCTCCAGAACATTTTTATCGCCAAAGTAAAACCCTGCCCCCATCACGTGGTCCCTAGGCTCCCTGCCCCACCCCGCCCCAACCAACCACAAATCTCTCTGCCTTCTGTCTCTATGGATTGTCCTATTCTGGATACTTCAGATACGTGGACTCATACACTCTGTGACCTTTTGTGTCTGGGTTCTCCCCCTAGCATGTTTTTGAGATCCGTCTATGCTGTGGCACCTGTCAGTTCCCCATTCCTTTTTAAGGCTGAGTGTTATCCCTCTGTATGTCTATATCACGTTTTGCATCCATTCATCAGTTTCATTCAGTTCTGAGTAACGCCGCAGGTCCCTGCTGCAAGGTATCCTGGTGAAAAGAGGTCTGGCCTAGTTTAATAAGCCAGGTCTCTAGCTGAGGGTGCTCTAAAGCAAGGGGATTGACCTCTCTGGGCCCCAATCTACTCATCTGTAGAGTGAAAAGTTTGGCAAGGGTCATTTCAGGTTACAATCACTGTGACTTTTTGCAACTCTAAAGTGCCCCCCGGCACTCATAGAAAGGATCACAATGTCTTTTCTGCCAGCCACAACCCTGTGTCAAGGAAGGACCCCATTACAACAGGCCCTGCGACTTGCACAGTGCCCCCCAGTGGATCTCCCCCCCCCATCTGTACCTTTGGGTCTTAAAGACGCCAAATCTTAGTGAGTAATGTTTTGACTTACTCCCTTCTTGAGTATCCAGCCAGACTCTCAGCAATTGTGATTTAGTGATGAAAAGGCCAACTTATTTGTCGCACATACAGGTTCTCATTATGCACGGTTAAGAAGTGGACGTTAGGGTTGGGTGAGCCTGGTGGTGGGTATTATAGAGGGCACATATTGCATGGAGCACTGGGTGTGGTGCATAAACAATGAATTTTAGAACACTGAAAAGAAATAAAATGAAGTAGATATTTAGCTCAGTCAAAAGGATTTGACATTGGATGAGTGTACAAACTGATAACCTGACTCTGTTTCCTTGATCTTTCATTCCACGCACATTTACCATCTTGTTACATCTTGCTTTGGGCAGGTTGGCAACATACAGACAGAAAAACGGATTTAAGAAATACGCCAATTCTTAGTATGTAAGAGCTTTAAGACCTACCTGATTGGAGGGGGTAGTCAGCTGATCCTGTCCAAGTGGAATTGAACTTGGTGGGGGCAGGGGGGGGGAGATTTAATGTAGGGAAGGCAGCATTATCTCAAGGATGTTTTATATTTCTTTTTGTCATATGGAATCTCAGTAAACTGAGATAATAGCTTCAGCCCTTCCTTTTCAATACTCCAGCCTTAGGTTGGCATTTCCAATCCCCTTACTCTGCTCATTTTCCTTTCCCCCCATACTATATTTTTTATTTATTAAGTTCATGGTTTATTCTCTGCCTCTGTCAGTAGAATAGAAACCCCAAGAGGCAGAAATCTTTGTTCTTCCTGATCCCTGAAGTAGAACACTGCCCAGCACATAGAAAGTTCCCAGTAAATATTTGGTGGAATGGAATAAAAGCATACAGATGACTTTTGCCACCAAGCCCTTCCCTAATAGAAAAGACGAGACATGAAGCTTCCCTGGGCTTCCCAAAGAAGAAGACAGTAGCAAAATCTGATCCTGTCAAAGTGAATTGTTGAACTCTGTTTGCCTTCCCCAAAATGCTGTTCTAAAAACAGCCGAGTCTGGGAGGCTGATCTTATACTGGTCCTGGGCTGGGCTTCAAAGAAGGGATTTTCTGAAATAATGTATCAGTGAGGATCAACACATTTACTCAAGCTGTAACATTCTGCAGACTTACTAAAACTGCAACATTCTCTGCTGCTTCCTTAAGATCTTCGTGTTCCTTTCTGATCACCATTAGCATCCAGACCTTGAGGCTTAACACTGACCCTAAAAATTAAATAGATTCATAGTTGGACAATTTATTCTAATCTTTTAGGAGGTAAAAACCTTGGACTTAAAAAAAGAAGAAGAAAAAAAAAAAGACCCATAGTCAACTTGCTGAATCTTTCCTAAGGGAGCCTCTCTAAAAGAGGAAAAGTATTTCCCGGCAAATTAGCCGCTCGCACAAACCATCCCCATCACTGTCACAAGCAGAATGAGAACATGTCAGAGGGGGAGGGAGGGTGGCTGCAACTTTTCAAATCAGACAGCCAGCGTAAACCTTAACATTAAATATCCCAAGGGTTGGGGGGGGCGGAGAAAAACCTCAGTGGTTGTATTTATCCCGAATGCAAAACTGTCCCCTTTGTTGAGGTCGGCTGAACTAACTCAGCACGGAGAACAATGTCCAGTCTGCTGGCGAGCCATGTGCTAATGTGCTCATGCATTACGGGCCGCAGCAGATGGCTGTGAGAACACTGGGCTGCGCCTGCCTGGGTCGGGACGCAGAGCCCAGTGCTTCCCAGTTCGGCCCAGTTATCAAAACACTGCTTCTCTATGGAGAGATGATGGCTGTCCAGGGGGAGGCGGGCTCCGCCCTTCCCGCACGCAGTGGGCCTGATGTAGGAGCAAAGGTGTAAAGGGATAATTACTGGGGGGGTTGGTTGTTTGTACCACGCCATGGAATTGAAAAAGGGATTTTCATGCAGTTGGAAGTTGGAAACGGGGGAGATACAAGTTATATGGGTCAAGCATGTTAGCTTGTGCACCTCGCTCACACTTTTAATCTTTTCATTTTAAATTTCCCTCCCCTCCCCTCTGAGGGTCTGTCTTCTGGCTTTCCCCACATCCCAGTGAATCACTGCAGAGAGAAAAGTAGCCCCGCCCCCCAGCTAAACAAAACACAAAGAAAACAAAACCCAGCTTTTTTGCAACTACAAAGTCAGGCTCCGGAGCAATTCCTCTGGAAACATGTAGCTAAGTGGAAGGCACCTGGTCTGCTCTAATGTCCATCCCTGCTTCTCTGTCAGTGTGAAGAAGACCCCCCAGTAACTACCCCCTTTGCACTTCCCACCGGCTCCTTGAAGCAAAGGTCCGGCCAGGTTGGGCTGGGCCAGCAGCTTGCGTCCTGGGAGAGGGGCCAGGAGTGTCAGCAGCTGTCTTCACGGTCCCCCACCTGCAGAGCTGTCCAGGCCACCCTGCCTCCTCCGCTTGCTCCTGCCCCCAGAGCTGGGCACTGGGACTCACTTGGAACAAGGACTCCTGAGATGACAGTAGGACAGGGCGGGAAGTAGCTTAGAGATGTCAGCCCAGATCCACACAGAGGCCCAGAGGTGGAGGGAGCTGGAGAGCCACAAACCTCTCTGCTCTGACTCTGAGACCCAGGAGGAGGAAGCAGGTGTCGGGTGTATCCACTCTCCCCGCCCCCACCCCCACTGGGGTAATTTGGTCTTCAAAATCCAAGTAAGTTTCATGGAGTTCAAGGGGAGCCCTGGGAAGCTGGCATCTATCCCACCGGCTCCCCAGCAGCTGTGTGTGCAGCTCAGCATTCCTCCTGTTAATGCCATTGTCGGGGTCATTGTGATGTCCCCAGAAGGCCCTGTACAATGTCCATTGCCTGGGAGGGACTAGCAGCAAGCTGTTAGTGCAGGGCAGTCTCCAAGGTATCATTGATAGTGCCAAGGGAGATCCTGAGAGCCTTGAACAAGTGAATTCTACCTGGAAGGGAGTGGGGGAGGTCGGGGAAAGAAGGAACATGAAACCACCTGTGCCAGTGCCATTGGGTCAGAAGGAGGCTTTGGGGAGGGGCATTAAAGTGAGTAGTATTTAAGATATGGGTGAGGAATAGCAGGCTGAAATCTATTTTCTAAAGAAAAAGGAATGAATTTCCACATGAGTGGTGAGGAAAAGATAAATTTGAATTTTAAAAATGTAGATTTGGGGGCACTTGGGTGGCTCAGTCAGTTAAGCATCTGCCTTCGGCTTAGGTCATGATCTCAGTGTCCTGGAATCAGAGCCCTGCATCTGGCTCTCTGCTCAGTGGGGAGCCTGCTTCTCCCTCTCCCTCTGCCTGTCACTCTGCCCTGCTCATGCTCTCTCTCTCTCTCTCTGTCAAACAAATAAGTAAAATCCTTTTAAAAAGTTTTAAAAATAAAAATTCAAAAATGTAGATTTTGATAGCCCTTGTGGGTTGGTAGAACCTTTTTGCATTTTACATTCATTACCTCACTTAAAATGCACATTTTCCACTTCACTCGTGAGTTCTGGGGCTTTGTGTGCTCACGCAATGTTCAGGGACAGAGCCCAGAGGTCTGTGACTCTCCTCACCCCATGAGGGGAACTGGACAAGCTCCCATCTCCACAGAGCCATTCATTTACAAACTAATATGTTACAAGGACCCTTGTTCATGCCCAGCCTTTGAGAAGCTGCCCCTCCCCAAAACTTGGCACCTTCTGTACCCCCCTAGAGGAATGGTGCAGACTCAGCCAGACTCCAAAGCCACAGCCTATTTGGAGTTTGTTACACACCTTTTTCTTTCAGCTTACCACATGACCTGTCACCCACTGAAAGGAGCCCAGGCCCGAGACACACCTTTGCTTCTGGTATGTTAGAAAGGAAAAGAAAAAAAAATGCAGAACCCATGTCAGGCACACAGAATCCAGTGGAATCCAATCTCCTCAAACCCAAGATGGTGGAAGCTAGGTACAGACCCTGAATTATGATGACCGGATGTGCCACGCACCCTGAAATTTCTATTTGTTTGACACTGATGACCTAGAACATTTCTAGTGTTGCCTAATTTTAAAAAAATTAAGATTTTATTTATTTATTTGACGGATATCACAAGTAGGCAGAGAGGCAGGTGGTAGGGGGTATGTGGGAGCAGGCTCCCTGCTGAACAGAGAGCCCGATGCGGGGCTCGATCCCAGGACCTTGAGATCATGACCTGAGCTGAAGGCAGAGACTTAACCCACTGAGCCACCCAGGTGCCCCTGAAGAAGTTTTTTTTAAAGTAATGTCTATGCCCAACATGGGGCATGAACTCACAATCCTGAGATCTACCAACTGAGCCAGCCAGGGGTTCCTGCCTGATGAAAATTTAAAATGTGCTTCCCTCTTTCCTGACTCACACTCTTTGTCCCTACCCCCAATCATCCCTCATTTTAGATTTATCTTTATAAGTTTTGTTCTGCCTAAAAATTAAATTTCCCTCAGCGATTTCCCTATACTTCTTGAATTTCCAGGTCAGAGCTTTCCTGGTGTATTACGTTGGGTTACGTTGGGTTACGTTAGGTTACGTTGGGTTAGGATGCTGGTCCACTGCTCCACTGTGTCAGGAAGTTGGGCAACTTCCTGTCCCGATGGAACATCCATGCAAGCAATAGGAAGGAGCTAGATCCCCGGAGCTCTGTCCAGCAGAACTTTCTGCAATGATGGAAATGTTCTGTAACCATGCTGTCCTGTATGGTAGCCACCAGCCACATGGGACCACTGAGCACTCGAAATGTGACCAGAGACCAAGGAAATAAATTTTAAATTTTACTTAATTGTATTTAATTTTTATTCATTTTAATTTAAATAGTCACAATGCGGCTCGTGGCTACCGTGCTGGAGAACCTAACTCTAGAAAGAAGCCACAGAATGTTCTAGTAGTCAGGCTTCATCAGGCACATCAACTCATCATATTTCCACTGCCCAGATTAATACAATCTGGCCAGGCCCAGAATGTAGACAGTTTCCTCAAACTCAGAAGTATATATTTTACTCAATATACCTCAGAAGTGTATCTATACTCAGAAGTATATCTAAAACATTATTTGCGTTGATCTTACCAGCAAGGAAAACCACCATTCGGTGCCAGTCAAGATTATCAAACTCTAGAAGGATCGCAGAGCTGGCAATGTTGACCAACCTGTCACGGACATTCAAGACAGCCATCTGGCATCACCACGCTTTGTACTTCACTTCCTCCCAAACCCACCTAACACACCCACAGCTCTGTTGGTTTTTTCCATCCTCTTCATAAAACTCATTTTTTTCTCTTTATTTTTAGCCTTCCACCTAAATCACTAGTGTTACTACCTTATGAGTAGTCAAGAAAAGCACGTTTCCTTTGCTGATGCCCTTATTAAGTTGCACACATATCTTCCTTCACTCAAATATTTGAAGACTTGAGTTCCAAAGTCTTTGCATTAGAAGGCATGCCCACCATCAACAAAAACTGTTCCATGATCTTCGATGACCATCTGGAATGTTCTTTAATTTTCTCAAGATATTGCAGATAAATACATTCTTTGCGTAGGGAAGACAGACTTCATACAACCTCAACTGGAAAAGTACTGTTAGGTAATAAAATGCTTGGCTACTCTACTCAGGGTTTCTCAATGTACTACTGTTACACTTCAGGCTGGATAATTATTTGTCATGGGGGGGCTGTCCTGTCCATTACAGAATGTTTATTAGTATCACCGACCTCTACTCACTAGATACCAGTAGCACCGAACTCCCAACTCCCGGTTGGACAACCAAAAGTGCCTCTAAATGTCCCCTGGGGAACAAAAAAATTGCCCCCAGGTGGGAGCCAGTGCTCTTCTCCCGTTTAACACTCCCATTGTGAGCTCAGATGGCAAAGCAGAGGAGGAAAAAGCCACACAATGCTTTTAATCTGAATGCTTCATGGTGTTAAACCTCTTTCTTCTTTAGGGTTCTCATTAGTGACAGACTTTGCCCCCAAACTCTGAGAAAGGTGAAGACTGAAAAATTGACTTTGCTTAGATAACTCTGGCACACTTTCTAGAACCAAGAAAATGTGAGGAACTTGATTTGTTCACTTTCCCACATGGAACTGTTTAAAATGATGAGACAGTCCACAATGACGTGATGCACCAAGGACAGACTGAATTTGGGGAAACGCCAATAAGAAAAGTTCACAATGATTGGGCTCTAACCACGTGCTTAGCATCTTTCTGGGAACACTGATTCAAGGACTGTTTTTATGCCTAGTTTACTGATGAGGAAGCAGAAGCCCTGAGATCACACAGTTAGTGAGATGCAGAGGTGGGATTTAGGATCCCAGGCTTGGGATGATGCTATTTCCTGCTATACATATTCCTGCTAAATTTTTTACATAGAAAATATTGATTTTTAAGGTGACTTTTCACTTTGGGGTGATTTTAGATGCACAGAAAAGCTACCATGATAGTGCAGAGAGCTGCTATGTGCTTGGATATCTTACATTCCCTTGGAGCATTTGGCACAACTAAGAAATTGACATTGTTTAAGAAAAAAAAAAGAAAAGAAAAGAAAAGAAATTAACATTGTTAACACTGATATTAACTGAACCACAGATCTGTTTGGGTTTCATCCATGAAATTTCAATTTTTCCACTAATGCCTTTTGTCTGTTCCAAAACGTGGAGGGTATCCAATCCAGGCTACCATTTTGCACTTACTCGATGATTGTTTTTACCAGGGTCGACCAAAGACTTGCTCAAAGCAGTTACAGGCACTGCTCCCACAGAACGTGTTATACAAAAATTCCACTGTTGGGAAAGGTGGACACAGAGAAAGCTAATCACCACTGGATTAATATTTGGTGGAAGGAGATGTATGAGATTAGGGGGGAAATCAGATGAGCAGGGTACACTGGGAGGAAGTATTAAAATCCCTGAGAGTGGAAAAGGGCTGACACATCCTGAGGGACGCATAATTAAAGCACAGCAGATGACAGCTCCCCTGGAAAAGGATACAAAGAGAGAGCAGTGCCACAAAGGTTGCTCCGCGCAGGGAGCGATCTGTTTCATGAAAGGAGAAGAGAACCTCCCCACTCTTAAATCTTCTTCCTAGGACCCAGTCTATTTTGCATTGCATCTTGTGCGACTTGGGCTGCAGAGTTACTGAGAGTTCAAGGGAGAAATGAGAATGAAAACAGTCGATGATTCTCTGCCTTGGGGCATCTGTGCGGATAGAAGAATCATGCCTCATGCCTGTTTCAGAGCTACAAGCAAACTGAAAAAGCCTCACTTCTGAATTAGAGACAAGTTGCTTCTAATCTGCACCATCAACATCCAGAACGCACCTTATCAGAGCCAAATGATAGGGAATCTTGACTTCAAGGCACTACTAGTACACCGAGCTCCATCACTTAGAACTTCGGGAAAATTCTTTACAAAGCAAAGGTCAGAGGCACCCAGATTCAGAAACATGCGAGAGGACGTACAGTTTATTTCTCCTTCTGAAAGTTCTCAAGCAGGCATTCTCCTGCCCCGTCCTATCAGCATAATAACTGGCACTTCTATGATTTTTAAAAAGGGCTATGAAACAATGACAGGGGAGAAGACCGAGATTAGGAGACTGGAAAACAAGGAAACATGATACAGTAGGAGCAGGCGTTCTCCATCTGGCATATGGCACTGCTCCCCCACCCCTGGCACCCCCAACTCCATCCCCGCCTTTCTCCATATGTATGTTCCTAATTTAGAGTGTCCATTCTTTTCCTTTTTCTTTCCCCCCTGGGATGAGTGTATATAATTAACGACGGGTAAGAAAAGCATGTCTCTGACCCAGGAGAGTGGATGTTGCTGAGTCTTTTCCAAATGGAAGCTGCAAGGTTCCAAAAACACCTACAATTTGAGAACTGTAGTAAGTCATGGAACCAACCTAACCCTGACCTTCAGACTAATGCAATCACGAGGAAGAGATGCACAGGAGATTTGTATGTCGGGGATAAAAATTAATAAAGTATAGCATGGCCCCCCTGGAAAGGAGGCGAGAGCAGGTGCTTACCTAGCTGGAATGACACAGGCGAGGTGCTGATGAGCCGCCCTGGGATGGCATGGGCTCAACGCTACCCAGTTTAAGTCAGCAATCACAGCCCTGGGGTTAGAAGCAGACAAGGCCCCCCCCTGCCAAAAGTTCATGCCATTCTGGGAAGGTCAGCTAAAAAGAGAGCAGGGCACGTGACAACACCAAATACTGCTGGGTTATGGATGTTCTAGAAGATGAAAGGAGAAAGAAGAGGCTGGGGGTCTAAAAGGTGAGACTTCAGGAAGAACAGGCATTGAAACTAACTCTACAAGATGATTGGATTTGAGCACAGGATTGGGGGATGGTAAAAGTTAGGGCGCTCTGGGGTTCGCTCTGTTCAGAGAACTCCAGAGTCCTTCTGACTATACAAATAGCAAAGTCAGCTTGAGGTGCAGAGTAGGGCCAGCACCCTACTGTTAACCTTGCAAGCCCAGATGTGCATCAAAACCATCCTGGTGGTTTGTTGGTTGGTTCTTAATATCTGTGCTAGGGCCTGACCCCAACCTGATAAGTCAGCACGTCCAGAGGCTGGTGCCAGGAATGTGCGTTCGTAGTCACCAGGTAATTCTGGTTCAGAAGTGCGCTACTCCAGGGGCCCCATCTCAAAGATGAAACTGAGGTCCAAGACAGGACGTGTTCTGCCCACGGGCACATGTGAATTGATTTAGCAGGTGAATTTCCAACTTTCTAACCCTTCTTCACCAGTGGTGTACTCCAAAACCTCTCCACCGTGGCAAGCAAGTGTGACCCCCCCAACACCTCTCCTTGGCTGGGTCCTATCTCCTTCAGCGGGTCCTGGGGGGTATAAAGACACAACAAAGCGTCCGTACTTTGTGAGTCACTTCCTTGTCAACAACCCACTCCTCTGGAAGAAAAAGCAACAGCTTCTAGGACCGGACCATTTGTCCTTATCGAGGTGTGGAATGGTAGAACAGAACAAAACCCAATTTGCTGACGTTAGAGTTTTGGCTTTTCCTGCATCCCCTTTGGCCTCAGCCTCAGAAGCCGCCCCAGCTGCAGACACACTGTCTCTGAGTAAGAAGGGGTGCTCTCTTGCCCCTTAGCCCAAGCCTCATTCCTTCCAGGCTGCCATCATAATAGTCGCTTGCAAAGACTTTAAGGCTCTATTCTCGGTTTTGGAAAGGATATGTATAAACATGCAAGTCTGTTCTATTTCGGCCCAAAAAGGCAAACAGGTTCATGTTCCTAGATGAGCTAGTGCCTCCCGCTGCTTCTCCCATAATGTTCTCCCACCCCCGCCTCCAGATTTCTTTCCAGATGCCTTTGGATGTTCAAGCCAGGCCACTGTTGGTTGTTGCCCTCCCTGCAACACTTCCTCCCAAGAGGCTTTGCAGCTCCTGCCAGCCCCGCCCGAACCCATTACCCAATCTCCTTCCTCATCCAGGACTGAGCAGGCAGCCTTCAGAAGGACCCTTAGCTGCTTTTAAACAACGTTGGCCTTCCTGCTAGCCTGCCCACCCTCTTCTGGGTCCTCTCCAGGTGGTCCCACCTCTTCTATTTCCAAAGAATTTCTTGACTTTCATTCCAAAGGTGAATCCTCCCAGGTCAGGGGTCTTCAGTCACGTAGCTCTGTGTGCACCCTCTGTCCTCCCCTCTGTCCCCTGCCCATTTCCCTGACACCCCATCGGCTTCGCTTGGACAAGGATGTCTGGTAAGGGACTGAGGCCACGGGGGTAAGTGAGGTTTAGAAATCATCCACATGGAGCTCCCTTACCCTTCCTCTTCCTCTTTATTATGGAAAACCCATTCCACCATTTGTTCACTCATCAAGTATTTATGAAGCGTCTATTATTTTTTTAAAAAGATTTATTTATTTATTTGAGAGAGAGAGAGAGAGAGAGAGAAAGAGAATACAAGCAGGGGTAGAGGGAGAGGGAAAGAGAGAGAATCTTAAGCAGACTTCCGGCTGAGTTGGGAGCCTGATGGGGGCTCAATCTCACAACGCTGAGATCATGAGCTGAGCCGAAATCAAGTCAGATGCTTAACCAACTGAGCCAGCCAGGTGCCCCCTGAACCCTGAAACATGTCTAAACCCTGGCCTGAGAGGTTGGTAAGGCTTCATGACTTTTAAGGTTCAAGATGCCAGATTTGGGAGACCATTTAGAAATCAAACTCAGAGTTGCCTGAAGAAACTAATCAAAGAATACCAGTGACTAAAAAGTATCCCCGCCCTTTTTTTTTTGTAAATGGACAATCATTAGGAAACAACAAAATCTTGTCACAAGCTTTGTCTGCGGCCCAGGTCCACAGCTTAGTGTGGTCCCACTCAGTTAGGGACATTTATTAAGAGCCTTCTGTGTTTATGGGTTTTTCCTCTCCTTCGGGTATCTGTGCTGTGAGACCTGGTGGGGTCACGGGGACAGGGATAAAAACCCAACAGCTGTGAAAAAGTTCTAGCGACCTGTCATACAAAAGTACAAATAGAGTTAACACAACTCAACTGTGTACTGAAACATGGTTAAGATAGCCAGTGTAGCGTTATGTGGTTTTTACCACAATTTAAAAAATCTGTGGCAGGTTCCTTCCAACGCCCCTCCCCTGCAGAAAACAAGTCCTTTTTTCTGTGGACATTGGCTCATGGGTGGAGCCAAGAAGGGGTCATTTCCCAAGGGTCCAAAGTGGCGGGGGAGGGGGGGGACCTTCAACCCACCTCATCTGTGCACATGTCACGGGGATATGGCGAACAAGAAACAGATGAGCCACAAGCCCCAGCCCTCCACCTGCTCAGCCAGGCAAAAACCAGGGGCAACCAGGGCCTCAACATCTGGATGAACACTAATCAAGACTTTCATTTTGTGTGTTGTAGAGGATGCAGTTCTCTCCGTCTCTGCCTCTCTGCCCGGAGTTCTGATCCGTCTGCCAAGTGCGTAGTTCTTAGGAGACTCTTGCTCTCTGAACAGAAAGACTCCGGATTGGAAAGAAAAAACCCATCACGCTTTGAGCAAGAAAAATGCATGAACGTCTCTTTTGGCAGTCTTGCTGTGGTCTGCAATTTCAGCTGGTGAGAAGGAACAGAATTTCCTGGGGTTCCATTTTCCATTTCTCTTCAGCTGAGGACCCTGTCTCGCTCAAGGGCTGTATAAAGATGAAGATTTAGTATCTCCTCTTGTCTCCTACTTCTCTTTTCCCTTCTTATTTAGGACCAAAAAATAACCAGTTTCAAGGGTGTGCAAGCTGTGTGGTCAGTCCCACAGGGATGGGGCTTGGAAGAGCCCCCTACTTCGTTTAAGGCTCTGCCTCCACGATCTTGAAATGCTTAATGATTTATTTTATTTTATTTATTTATTTGACAGAGACCTCAAGTAGGCAGAGAGGTGGGCAGAGAGAGAGAAGGAAGCAGGCTCCCCGCTGAGCAGAGAGCCTGATGTGGGGCTTGATCCCAGGACTCTGGGATCATGACCTGAGCCGAAGGCAGAGGCTTTCACCCACTGAGCCACCCAGATGCCCCATCCTTAATGATTTTTAAACAAGGGGGCCTGTGTTTTCATTTTGCTCTGGGACCTGCAAATGATGCAGGCAGCTCTGCTCTTGGTCACAAAAGACACTTTGAGGTGCTTTTCAAGTTTTCCAAATTCTAGCCACGTGACTCCTCACCCTGTTCCCAGTGCCCCAGCTGGGGCAGGGTTCCTTCCTGGTCCCTGACAGCAGAAGGCAGGGAACATCATTTATTTGTGCTCAACCAAAATAAAAACTACCTCTTCCACCCCCGTTAAAAATGACAATTTGTTCTAAAGGAGCTGCGTAAGTTTTAAATAGGATATCGCACTTTTGTTTGATGTGCTACGATGACTCAGCTTGAAAGAAACATTTCCCTGCGCGTCCCGTCCATAGCAAAGCAAGGAAAGGGAAGGCTCACATAAGAGAAACATGTTCAACCCTTAAAACTCTGGAACATTTTGGCTCCCATGTAGTATAAGCAGCCGTTTCTGTTAATGCTGAAAAGTGTAGCTACCATCCCCAAGATCCTAACTCATTCATGGAAAACCACTGGAAAGCAAGATCTACCCAACATGGTCTTCAACGGGCCAATCTTTCCCGGGAGCCTTCTCTCACCCCCACCCCCAGCCCCACGACCCCTGGGGGCGCTTGAAAATATTTTTATGAAAATAGCATTTGTTGGTGTTGCTTTCTCGGGGGGTAGGAGTGTGGGCTCCAAATCAATTTTAATCTATTTCAAATATATTCATTATCATGCATGAAAAGTGAATTCCCTTTTTGTGGTCCTCCGAGGAGAGTGACAGAGCCTTGTTTGGGACAGCCCTGGGCATAAGCAATTATTGTGTCGCTTAATTAGATATTCCCCGTGCTAGCGTGAGGGACATATGTCTATTCTCTGTAACAAACAGCAAGAGCGGCCGGGCCCTTTCATGCTTCTGCTGTATGCAGATAAAGGCAACACAAGTGCGGGCTCTCCCAAGGACCTGCGGCCCCAGCCGGCCCCAGCGCCGTCGGCTTGCATTCACCGATTGGTTCCAGTTTATTAACAGCCTATGAACTTCTCATCGGCTCCGGGACTGGTCAGGACCGTCACCTGCAACTGCCAGCCTGGGGTTGGGTCTCTCCTCGCCAGCGGGGAGGGGGCTGGGGCTGGGGCTGCGGGGTCCGGGGGCACCCTTGTTTGGAACACAAGGGTCAGGGTATCTGGGGAGTCCCAAACTTCGGCAGTGGAAAAGCAGATTATCTTTTGGCCAGTTCCAGACCGTTGCTCACCCAGATCAAGCAATTCTAGGCTAAAGGAGACTTGGCCACTTTTTTTTTTTTTAAGATTTTATTTATTTATTTATGAGAGAGAAAAAGAGAGAGGGAAGCAGAAGGAGAGGGAGAAGCAGGCTCCCCGTGGAACAGGGAGCCCAATGCAGGACTCTTTCCCAGGACCCTGGCATCGTGACCTGAGCCAAAGGCAGATGCTTACCTGACTGAGCCGCCCAGATACCCTGAAACTTGGTGACTTTGAAAGGCAACTTCTTATCATTTTGATTTTTAAATATAATTTCAAATGAATGAAATTGGGAGGCAGGACCAAGTGAGGAAAAGCCTGAGCTCCTGTCTCACCCACCTTGTGGAAACAGCAGGAAACGAAAATGCAAGATAGAATTTCTGTCCCTGGGTCCCCAGTGTTGGGTACCCCTTTCCCCTACCCCCATACTGCACCTTGGGAGCCCGGGCCTCTACCCCCTCTTAAAACCAAGTCTGACTTCTCTGAGCCAACAAACCATTTCACATTGTGGGTTAGTGAACTAGGGCTGCTATAAGAAAGGACCACAAAGTAGGGGGCTTCATAATCCTGGAGGCCAGAAGTCCGAGACAATGGTGTCGGCAGGGTTGGCGCCTTCCAAGGGCGGGAGGGAGTGTCCACCTGTTCTAGACCTTGCCCTTGGCCGGGTCGATGGCTGGCTTCTCCCTGTGTCTTCACACTGTCTGCCCTTTCTGCGCATTTGTCTCTGAGTCCCAGCTCCCTGTACTGGTAAGGACACCGCCACCCTGCATGAGAGCCCATTGTGATGACCCCCTTTTCATTCATCTACACCTGTAAAGACCTGATCTCCAAATAAGGTCACAGTCTGAGGTCCTGAGGGGTTAGGACTTCAACACACCATTTTTGGTGAGACACAATCCAATCCATGACACACTGTTTTACGAGACAATAAGAGACCTCCATTTGCTCTAACCTCTCCCCACCCCGCCATAGGAGAACGACACAATATTGGGGTTTGTGGACATTGTGGAAATACAAAACTCTCTGACTTCCCATCAGCTGCCAAAGAGCAACCACGATGGAGAGCAATCACGTAAGGTGTCCCCCCCCAAGTATCCACAGTGACCTCTAAGATAAATGTGAAAAAAAATTTTCAAATGCAGAAGGGCACTCTCTGTTTTCATCTCCTACTGATACACAGGGTCTAATCTGATGGAACCTGGAGTCTCTGAAAATATGCCAGTTCTATTTCAAAGAGTCAGAACTTGACCCTCCTAAGAGGAGAGCTGAAACACTCTGAGCACGGACTCAAGAGGCATAACGGCCTGGGGTCACTCAGCCAGTGACAACAGACCAGAGTCTGACATCCGGGCTCCCAGGGGCCAGCCCAGCACTCTAATAAGGGGATGGAGGTGGGGGAGGCGGCAAGTGACTCCTCGGATGACTTCATGAGCAGGAAGAAGGCTCTAGGCCGGTTTGTGGGCGTCACTCCTCGGTTCAGCCCCACGGAGGCTGGAGAGCTCCTACACATCCCTCTTTTAGAACAGGTTGTAGGGGGGGGATCCAGGAATCTCCAGTCTGGGTCTCTGAAGAAATGCATCTTACCAACCAGCTTCCGGACAATGCCTCTAGTACCTGCACCGCTTTGGCATCAACGCACCCAGGAGAGAATTCCCCCACGTCAGCGGAGGGTGGATGTCTGCTCCAAGTCAGCTCTAACAAGTAAGCGCTTGGATCCCACATTCAGAGAGATGCCAGTCCAAATCCCAGCACAGCCACCTGCCAGGTATGCAGCTGAAACCCCCGACTTCACCCTGGCTTCCGGAAAATTCCTTCCTCTCCCTGGGGTCATTTGGACAAGCGCCCATAATGCGCCCGCAGTCGATCCTCCTCAGGCAGCCCAGAGCCGACCTCCAGAAGGGACGTTTTTATTAGTGATTCTTCCTCGGCAGAAAAGCCTCTGTTGCATGGTGAAACCATGGTGAACCCACGGTGGGGAGTTGTTTTTCAACAAATGAAAACCAAACAAAACTTGATTTTCATTTTATCCAAAGTTATTGCAGAGAATGAACGAACATAAAGCAGCTGTCCAGAGAGGCGTGTGGCGGGTATGTTTTCCTGCTCCTGGAGAGCTCTTTACTCTCGCAGGCCACGAACGGCTGGAATCTATCAAGGACAACAGTTTAAGAAGGCCGCCTATGGCCACTCCAATGAGCTTCTTGTCTTGGGTACTTTGGTCTTGGAAAGCCACTCTCCTAGGACAAAGGAAAATAGATGGGCTGTCAACACACGTACCAATTTCTATTGAGAAGATTCTGGTGAATCAAATAATGATCCTAGAAGAAACCCCCAGTGGGTAATGAGGATTTGGTTTCCATTTTCGAGAACAAGAATCCCTTCCAAGGAGGCAAGTCTCCCTGAATGCTCTGTCAATGTTCCCCATCATTGTTACCTTTGTCTCCATGAGGTCAACAGGTCAGGTTACCATCGCTCCAGTACGCAGGGGAGGAAATCAAGGCTCATGAGGTCAAGAGATTCCCAGGGTCCCATGGCAGAGTCAAGAGCAGGACAGGGGCCTCAGCCACTGCACTGGCCCAGTGCTCTCTGCTGTTCCAGAATGTTCCAGAGTGTTCTGTGCTTTTCTACTCTGTTCCGTACGATCCCACACAGTTCCACACTGTCTCATCTGTGCCTTGGGGCCCAAAGCAGGGATTCTTGTCAAACTGTGTGCCTCAGTTTTCAGGCATATTCCAAACACCTAAGAGATTTGTAGAACCACTTAACTTTACTATTAGCTAAGAGTGATCACCCTCTGGCCATGTTTAACCTTAGTAATGTCCACAAGTCTCTCAGACACAAGAAAGGAAGCTGGGCAGCCAAAATGCAAATGTTTGCAGAAAAAAAAAAATATATATAGGGAGACTCCTTAGTCATCTCCTCTGTGTCTACGAGTTTATTAGAGATCTATCAAGGAGAAAGACCCCTAAGGGATCACAGGGCAGCCCCTTATTTCACAGATAGGGACACTGAGGCCCAGGGAGGTCCCAGGCAAGACACAGCTGGAGACGGTCTCTTCACTGTGAGTTCGAAGCTGTTTCCAGAAAACAAGGTCCCTCCTTGGGCCTCTTTCTAGGAAATGTGTGTGTGTGTGTGTTGGGGCAGGGGGGATCTCAAGGTGCTGGTCCCAGAGCTGGCAGATAATGTTTAAAAATTGAGTCCTGCCGGGCGCCTGGGTGGCTCAGTGGGTTGGGCCGCTGCCTTCGGCTCAGGTCATGGTCTCGGGGTCCTGGGATCGAGTCCCGCATCGGGCTCTCTGCTCAGCAGGGAGCCTGCTTCCTCCTCTCTCTCTCTGCCTGCCTCTCTGCCTGTTTGTGATCTCTGTCTGTCAAATAAATAAATAAAATAAAATAAATCTTTAAAAAAAAAATTGAGTCCTGCCAGTGAGTCAGGCTGGGTGGGGGTAAATCTCTGCTCTGAGCCCGTTTCCCCACCTGATAAAGGAGGAATAATAATAATGCCACCACCAACCTTAAGGGGCTATGAAGTGAAATGAAGCCTATTGGGGAAAAGGCTTAGAAAAGGGTCTGGCAGGGTCTCACTGCTCAGCTCACTTGTGCCCCCCGCCCCCCACATGCTCCATGACTTACAGCTTTCTAGGAACTGAAGTTGCCATTTAAATTAAACCACCACTCACAGTTATGCTGGGTTCCCTGGAATGATCCACAGCAGAGAGAGAGGGGTTTTGTTCTCTTGAGCGGTCACACTCTATCCATTTGTGGCTGGGCAGAGGCTGCCATTACATTCTGTGGTCCTGGCCATCCTGGGGGTCTGGCCCTGTTCCTCTAGGGAAATCAGTGCTCCTGGTTGCTCTGAGAAAGTGGACTGTCCCGTAGGCATTTGGCAGCGAGAGATGTCCCTGAAAATGGGGCAGTCCTTGACCTCCTGATGGGTTCATGAGCAGCCAGTAGATGCCTCTAGCCTTCTGCATCCAAACACACCCCCAGAACAACATGGAGTACAGCCCCTGCCCCTTTCCTTTTTCAGATTTGGGTAGAGACCCCTGGGCTTACAATCTCCGTGGTAATTCCCTTCATGCGTGTGGGGGTGAGCCCCTGATAAGAATCTGTTTTCTTGGCTGTAATTCTCTTCCCCTTCCCATGTGACCAACTGCCACAAGACTCCAGTCTGTGAGTCCCAGGTCTGCCCCTGACTTGGTGGGATTCTAGCAGGGTGAGTGAGAAAAGCCAGCTATAAAAAAATGGGGAGGTGAACCATGAGAGACTATGGACTCTGAAAAACAATCTGAGGGGTTTGAAGTGGCGGGGGGGTGGGAGGTTGGGGTACCAGGTGGTGGGTATTATAGAGGGCACAGCTTGCATGGAGCACTGGGTGTGGTGAAAAAATAATGAATACTGTTTTTCTGAAAATAAATAAATTGGAAAAAAAAATGCTATTCATAGGACCTTAACTTTGAGACCTAAGCAATGGCCTCACAAATTCCTGCATGTAAGTTTCGATTACACTTATGTAAAAAAATGCACAGAAGCCCATCTAGAGCCTAGATCATTAGGTATGAGATCGATCACACTAGGCAGATACACACATTAGGAAACAGACAAAATTGAGTTAGTGTTTACTATCTTACAAGTAGGGCGGAGAAATGGCCACGTGAAACATGCAAGGTACAGAGCACCCGACTGTCCTCATGAACAGCATGGTCCTAGCTCTCTTGAAACAAAGACACAAATTAGAACCCGGAGCTCTAGTGCCAGCTTCTCTGAGGACCCTCGCTGCCCTCCCTCCAGATTGAATCGGCACCACAAGCCCCCCAGCTGGCCGTTTGTCCTGTGGGCCTGTCTTCCTCTCCTCTGCTCCCTTATCCCTCTGGGTACACTCAGAACCGTGGGCTGTCCCATGAGGGGCAGGCCTTCCACACATGCTTGGTGAGTAAAGGACCGAGCATGAGGTCCGGCTATGGGTGATAAGGACTTGGGGAGCCGGGGGCATCCTTGTACAGACATGTGTTGGACAGCAAGAGCAAAGACTCGCCCTCCCAGGGCTCGTCATCCGGAGAAGCTGGAAGCCAGGGCAGAGACCACATCATCCTCTGCTCACTTGTTTGCCTGGTTCAGAGCTACTCAGTCTTCTGACCATTCTCACCCACTGGCACACACCAGTTTGGAGCATTTAAACCAGACTTTACAAGAAGGCTGAGTGTGCCGGGAGGAAAAAATAAAATAAACAGAATACAGTTTATCATACTCAGCTTGGGTTCCTGCACAGGGTGTGCTCCTGGCTGTCCCGAGGCCACCTCTGGGGTGAAGGTAGAAACCATCTTTCTTCTTCTAGGAGCACCTTGCAGCCCATAGAGACCCCTCAACATCTAAGGGAACAAGGTCCAGAGAGAGAAACTTAGAGAACCACTTCTCCTGTCCAGAGCAAATTCTGGCTCCCAGTGTCCTAAGAAGCAACACCCGCAGATGATTGAGAATGAGAGAGTAACCCCAGGAGAATGCCTACAAGCTGTGGACTTACCCTTAGGACAAACACAACAGAATGTAACACAAGAGGGGCGCCTGGGTGGCTCAGTGGGTTAAAGCCTCTGCCTTTGACTCAGGTCATGATTCCAGGATCCTGGGATCGAGCCCCGCATCAGGCTCTCTGCTCAGCAGCGAGCCTGCTTCCCCCCCCTCACTCTGCCTGCCTCTCTGCCTACTTGTGATCTCTCTCTGTCAAATAAATAAATAAAATCTTTTTTTTTAAAAGAATATAACACAAGAAGCCCAACACACACACACGCACACACACACATGCACACACGCATGTGTGCAGCGTGCATCACGTATCAAAATCAAGCCATGTAGTAGAGGGGCTATAACAAGACTGGGGCCCCTTTCCTTCCTGGGTGCAGCTGAGAGGCTGATCTGTACCTAAGACTAAGAGGTAGCATGGCCCACGGGAGTAAGAGCCCCAGAGGGTAACAACTGCTTCCTTGAGTGTAACGGGCGTGGCAGAAAATTCCTGGGGGTCACAGCTGAGAAAGAAGGAGGCTAAGGAAGCAGACCAGAAAGGGAGGCTTGGCAGAGCCCACAGGGTGGGAGTGAGCAGAGAACTACCACCCCGAGATTCCAGCTTATCTCTGCAGCTGTCTGGGCAAGACTCCTTCTTCTTTGCCATTATTTTTCTTCTCCTGCTCCATCAGAACTTCACCACACCTGGTCGCCTATTACCTCCCCTTCTTCTTTGGTACCAGAACCTTGGTTTAAGTTAGGAGTATAATGGGCTCAGATGTCTGATTACATTCCCCCAGTATCTCCTACAGCTAGGTTGAGCCATATGATCAATAAGTTCTAGTTAATAAGACCAACGACTATGTAAAGGATGCTGATTTGGCTGGGTGGTGTGCTTCTTTGCCCTCTGTCATATTTTTCCCTACCGCTTGGAATGCAGGTCTAATGGCTGGAGCTCCAGCAGCCATCCTGAACTGTGAGATGATCTTGAGGGTAGAAGCCAAACACTAAAATAGTAGAACAAAAAGCTAGAGGGACTCACCTGAGCAGCGCTGGCACCGCCTATCCCCAGATTTCTTTTACAAGAGATGGGGGCAATATATCTGGTTTTAGCTACTATTATTTTATGTTTTCCACTTTATTCAGGGGAACCTACTACCAATATAAACCCCCACCCCAAAGGGGAAGAGAGCTCTTCTTGTTTTATGTGGTCAAGGGTGGGTCAGGCCCAGGGAGACATTTTTCCTACTTAGAAAATGCAGATTAGAGTTACATGCAAACAGGGGTTAGGGCTGTTTCAATTACATATTAGAGTAGAATAAACTACCTCTACACATAGTAGCTTGAAACTATCATTATTTTTTATTTCTCAAGGCCCTGAAGGTTAACAATTTGTTCTCAACCACATAGGAGCACTGTCAGTGGATGCACGTTGACGGCACCACCCAGCCAAGGATGGAAAATTCTCCCTGGTGCAAAAGCGAACAAAAGCAGTTTGCAGCATGAAAGCAATTGCTCAAGCCTGATAACGGTCCTAGGGGGAAGTCCAAAATGAGAAATGGGAGGGTGTTTAGTGCGCTCAGTGGGGCCTCACACACGCCCAGCAGAGGTAAGTGAAAGCTTTGACTGCCCTCACAGCAGCCTGGAGTGAAATCCCACAGCATCTGACATTCAATGATAAGTGGAGGCTGGCTGCAGAAAGTTCTGTCCGTCTGAGACTGAGTGGTAATCTAGGAAAGAAAGATGGCCGTCAACGGGAGCTTCGCCTCCCCCAAATGGGAAAAGAAAAGCAGAGAATGGGAACAGGGCTCAGTTACCATATCGACCACGGTCTGAAGGTGACGGAGGAACATGAGGGCTGGGAGTCACTCATTCATTCACTCATTCTACAACTACTTACTTGGGACTTTACAGGTCCCAGGCACAGTCCTAGCCCCGAGAATAAGACATTTGCAATATGATTTTATGTGGGAAAGAAAACAAAGCTCAGAAGAAAAGGGGTGCAGCCACGACAGGGTTATGGATCAGGGAAGGCAGCTGGGATGGGAGGACCTGCAGAAGTGTGACTCGCCTGCCGCCCTGGGGGCGCCCTAGGGAGAAGGAACCACAAGAGAATGGTGTGAGGCAGGGATGAGGCTGGGTGTTGCTGACAGGCCATTGAGGCCCACGTGGTTGGAGCACAGCAACCGAGTGGCATGGAGGGAAGCAGGACCAGGGGTCTGCGGGGCAAGCAGAGCCCCATATACTCAAGGGCCTCTCTCTCCATGTAGCTAACATGAGCGTTGGACCTCAAAATGGTGGCCAGTTTCCAAGTACAAAAGCTCGGGGGCAGGATCGGGTGGAGCCACTGGGTCCTGGGATTTAGCTGAGTCTATGGACAAGCCTCTGAAAGTTTTGAGTGAGAAGGACAGACCTGACCCAACTTACATTTTCTTAAGAACCGGGGCGATCTCCAGTGTTCATTGGAGGAAGCTTGGGTATTGGTCATTTGTCCACAAGAAAGTGAAGACCAAAGGCTCAGACCAGGACACTCCTGACATGGTGGGGGTGGGGGTGGGGGAGAGGAAGCAGAGAAAGAAGACCCCATGGCCTGTGTCCCGTTTCATTCTCTCCCCACCACCAGCTACAGGCCCCACGCATATGCATGGGAGGGGGTGAGCTCCGGGGGAACAACTCCCCTTGGCCCCAAACACTCCTCTCCCCACGGAGAGGGATGCAGCCACAGCAGGACTGGAGTGAGACCCCTAAAGCCTGGGCCCAGAGCAAGCTGCCTGTGTTCAGGCATTCAGAGAGACTTCTGATTTAGACTGTGACTACAGGGAGCCAGAAGCATCCAGATTTGACCATCGGGACATAGTATAGATGATCCATTAATTCCCCAGCAGGTAGCATCTCCTCCTCAGCACAGAGACTCCCACATGTGTGCGGCGATGGTGTAGCCTCAGAGTAGGGGGATGTTTCCAAGATCCACTCGGCATCCCAGCAGAAGGAACTGGGGAGTGACACCCGGGGAGCAAACACGGGCTCCTACCCAGGGCTCTTGGTCAGGGCCTAGAATCTGCAGACAGCCCTCTTTCACAGATATTTAGAAGAGGCTGGGTTTTGAGGCTACACAGCTTGAGACCCAAACCAGGACCCCTCGCGTGCCCTTGCTCTCTTCCCCCTCTCCAAGGCTCAGTGACGGACAAGAGACAGGTAAAAATAGGCAAGGTGACAGTGGAGTGGTAGATGGGGAGGACAGGGAAGAGTGACATCAAAGGAAACTGCGCATGGACATACTTTGGGGGGTTTTCCCGGCTCGTGATGCCTCTCTTTCTTGGCACAGTAGTTGGCATCTATTACTGGGGTAATAAGACAAAGAGAATTTCATTTGCCAAAGTCCTCTTAGGAAAAGCACTGCATTTGACTCAGAGACATAGGGTGATGAGCTGCAAGGTTCTACACAGAGGAGAGAGAAATCTTCTGAATTAGGTGAGTTCTATTAACCAGAGTGGAGAGGGATGGCTTTGGGAGGCAAGTTTAGGACTGGGCTGGGACCAGGGGCCATAACGGGGTGAGGAGCTGGAGAGATTGGCAGGGAAAAGGGTAAGAGGAGAGCAAAATCTTCAGGTGGCTAGCAGATGTGGGCAAGGAGAAATGGCTGGTGGGGTCCAGGCTGCTTGCTGCTGGTGCGTATGGGGCAAATTTTGGAGACCCATGAGCATAGCTTGAAGCCACACTACTGTGGCAGCCTATCAATACCGTAAAGGCAGAAAGGCGGCAGAGAAGGGGGACACCCCAGAGGGCATCCCGTGAGGACGCTCCGGCAGCAGTGAGCCAGCCCCTTTGCCTCGATTTTGTTAGAGCCGCTCAGAGCAAGCTGGTGGTGGAGGCATGGAGAAGCAGCCAGTGGGACCAGCCCAGTTAGTGCAAGCCATACCAGGAAGCAAAGGGGTCCATCCAGGCTGGTACCCACAATGCTTCTTTCCCCTCCCTGGGACTCTCAGCTCGGCAGCATTTTGGACATGAAGAGTGAGAGCTGCCTCAACTCTCCCCTTTGATTTAAAAAGAAAGAAAGAAAGAAAAAAAGCCATCAGCCCTGCTGTGTTGATGAGCAGACAAAAATCTGGAAATTCAGGCAAGTCCCTGCTCCATCAGGGCAAGTGAAAACTTGCCCCAAGTGCCCTACACTGCTTTCGTCAGACCCACCATCAAAGTCGGGAAGCATCAAGTCAGTTGATATGGTGTTACTGCTCTTCCTGATGCTCTTAACAGTCTAATATTTCCCATCTCCTCGTCCGGACCCAAGCAGCTGCTGTGTGCCAGGGAAAATGAAGGTCATAAGAGGCGACGAAGGAGCGTGAAATTGGCCCTGACCTTAGGGTCCAGGCAATGTGGGAAGCGGTGCCAGTTTTCACAGCTGCACCCCTTTCCTGTAGGGGTGTGTGGGGGCGGGGGGAGCTGATGGAGGCCAAACCCACACTCAGGAAATTCTAGAATATTCTGGCATTCCAGCCACCATGTGGTCAGAGTAGGTCCCATCATAGCAAGAGAACTCTGCTGACCAAGAGACCATCAGTGCACGACTTCTGAGAGGGCTTTCTCTGCTGGAGACGGCTGCTGTACACAAACTCACATCTGTGAGCACGGAAGTGAGGTCAAGAATGAGAGAACAACTCTTCCCTGGTGGCCTTCATCTGGGCTCTGCACGCAATGATACCGGGCTGGCCCCTGACTCTCTCTGGGCCTCATTTCCCAAAACTGAAGTGGAAAGGTATTCCTTGGAAGCTAACGTGCTCATCCCCGCCTCGGAGAACCCGCCAAGCGGCAGGCACCGCAGAGCACCTGCCTGCAAATCCGGGCTGTGGGAACATCTGGCCCAGAGCTTGTTTTCCCACCTCCACAGTCCCACTGGACCATCTCAGATTGTAACATTTCTGAAAACATGTTCTAACTGATTGACAGACCAGAGGAAGGCAGTGTACCATGTCTCAATGCTTCCAGGAATTGCTTCTAAAAATAGATTGTGGGGGAGGGGAAGTGGTCCCCCTCCCCCCACCTTCCTGGTTTGTCTTTCCATCCTGTTCCCATTCACCCTTCCAGCCATTGGGCTCGTTCCCAGTCCCTCCCAGTCTACCCCTACCTACAGCGCTGTCTTTCTTTTACAGACCAGACCCTGCAGGTCTGTAGAAGGCCACTGCTGGAAGCCATCTCTCCCTTCTCTAAGCAGCTAAAGCAAAGCCCTGGGGTCCTTAAAACCATGATCCTAATGGTGTCAGTTTTTACTGGGAGCTAGATCCCAGTGAAGCTCCACCCGGCTTCCTGAAGAAACACCCCAGGCCCCACCGCAGCTCACTGACCCTGGCTCCGTGTTTAACAAGACCCTGGGTGCTTCCCGGGCTCTGGTCTCCAGCAGCTCTGATGACCTCCCCTGGCCCAGAGAGGCAGGCCTCACGGCTCATCCGTGGATTGTCACCTGATATTGCTAGTCATGTGTACTTCACGGCCTCAGGAGGATTACACATCCTTGGAAGGCAGGGAGTCTATGCTTTCCGAAGGACTTGACACAGGGCTCTGCACACAGACACCAAATGAATTGGTCCATCTGTCTAGATGTGGCCTATGTGTTCGTTCATTCACATATTCACTGAGCACCTAGGAGGGGTCCGCCCCTATTCAAGGGATCAGGATACAGAGAAGAGCGCTGCTCCCATAGAGCCCCCCCCACCAAGAGCGCAAGAAAACAGACACACATCAATAGGTAGGTAGGTAAGTAAGCGACGAGGCCATCTGAGCTGCTGTTGAGTGCCACGAGGAAAATAAAGCTGGCAGGAGAGACAGCGGCCAGTGGGGTGGGGTCGCCATTGGGATGGATAGTCCGAGGCAGCCTCCTGAGATTTTCATATCTGCACCAAGAGCCTAGGGATGAGAAGGCATGGGGCTGAGGCTTTCAGGTGGAAGGAAGGGTGAGGGCTAGGGTCCCACAGAGGGGGCGCCTGGCCCATGTCCCTGCATGGGTCTGTCTACCCTGCCCCACCACAGGTGATCACATACCCGCACATCTCGTCTGTCCACCACCAGCCTCCTGGGCAGGACAAATCCCAGAACAACGCGCAGCCCTCCCTCACTATCGGCAGCCCCCCTGCTCCTTTGCCCACCCTTTTCTCCAGAGCCAACTTTGCTCTTGCTTTAAACATGGCGGTGACCTCATCAAATATCCATGTGCCCAAGGGACAGGGATGCAGACACAGGGCTTCTTTTAATAACACTATACGTAAATAGTCTCATTTTCCTAGTTGGGACCAGGTGAGGCCATCCTGACCCTGACCCTGACCCTGACGAGCTACCCAGTGCGTGGTCTTCCAACAGGCATCGCCCTCATCTGGGAGCCCTCATCTGTTTCATTAGAAAGACAGACTTTCAGACTCTACATGAACCTACTGAATGAGAATCTGTAGGTTGACGAGACCCCAAGGTCATCTGGTCAAGAGCCGAGTTGTGCCTCCAGACTCCACGATCTCTGGAAACTACCGCACATGTCCCATGGAACAGCTCATTCTACTGTGAGTTCATAGGGCACGGGGAGGGTACATAGCCTGCCCAAGCTCACAAGCTTAGTGGGAGGCTGAGTGCGAGCACCTGTGGGGCTGGCTGTAGAGACCAGCCTCGGACCATCCATCCCATCAGATGGGGAGTCACTTCGGAGGTTACAGGGTCAGCTCTGGGGCTGTGAGAAAATACTGCCCACTGGGGAAGGGGGAGGGGGAGCGTAAGAACTGCTGTCTCCCAGTTCTGGAGGCCAGAAGTTCAAGATCAAGGTGTCAAGCAGGGCTGTTCCTCCTGGGACTGCGAGCAGGAGCCTGTCCCATCCCTCTCCCCAGCTTCCAGTGTTTTGCTGGCAATCTCTCATGTTCCTTGGCTTCTAGAAGCATCAGGATCTCTGCCTTCATCTGCACGTGTCTCCATGCCCAAATTTCTCCCCCTTTCCTAAGGACAGCAGTCATATTGGACCAGAGCCCACCTTCATGACCTCATTTTTAACTAATTCTATCAGCAGTGACCCTCTTTCTAAATGAGGTCACATTTGGGGGACAGGGGTGAGGACTGTGATGTGAATTTAAGATACAGTCCACCTATCACAGAGGTTGATAAAAAATCAGTAACAGTTGACACTGTGCCCTGCAGGGTTCTCCGTGCCTTTACTGGTGTTAACTCACTCAGTCATCACATGAGCCTTTGAGATAAGGTCTATTTTCATCCTCGTCTTGCAGACGGAGGAAACTGGGCCACTGCCAGGTAGTGTGTCTTGTCCTAAGTTACAACAAGTCAAACCCAGGGATTGTGGGCTCGAAGTGTGCCCTACAACCCGCTTAGATAGGGTCTGGATTGATACGGACATCACGTTTATGTAATTTTTTTTAGCAAGGTGTTGCTGGGTTTGGGCTCAGTGTGTCCAGGACACTGTCTCTGAAATAGAGCCATACAGATAGAAGATCCACGGTGTTCAACAGCATAGGAACAGACGGGGCTAGAAAACCCCGCATCCTTGATGCAGAGAAAGCATGCACTTAAAGCACACAAAACTGGGACTCCCCCTTAGTCTGAATGAAAACCATAAACGAAGTGTCTTTCCTGGAGCCGCACATGTGGCAGGTGCACAGAAAACAGCAGTCACTGTTGCCATTATACTAAGCAGCTACTATGTGCCAGGCTCTGGGCTAGGCACCAGACTTACATCTCCTTCTGAGGTTTTTAATAACTCTATGAGATAAATACTATTATTCCCAGGGGCATCTGGACAGCTCAGTCAGTTTAGCGTCCAACTGTTGGTTTTGGCTCAGGTTGTGATTTCAGGGTTATGAGATCGAGTTCTGCGTCTGCTCTATGCTCAGCACGGAGTCTGCGGGAGAGTCTCTCCCTCCAACCCCTCCCCCATTCCCTCTCTCTCAAGCACATGCACACACACACTCTCTCTCAAATAAAAATGGATAAATCCTTTTAAAAAATACTACGATTCCTAGTGTAGAGATGAGGAAATAGAGGCTCAAAGTAGTAAGCCTTTGCTCTAAGAGCTAAGGCAACAGGCTAGCTCTCATCCCCAGCCTAGGAATCAAACTCTTCTTTATAAGACGTAAATAGGCGAGACCTTGAGCAGAAAAGCCTCCGAGTATGACAGCCCGGGAGATTTGCGTGGATCACGTGTCTAGGCTGCAGCCTCCAAGTTCATATTTCCAGGTCAGAGCGCCTTCTGGAGAGGAAGGCGGCGGCCCCCCAGCTCCGGTCTCCTTAACTGCACCCTGGGAAGCCTTCACGCCGCCTTTCTTTTCCCCCGGTGGTCTAATCTGGAGTCAGATCCAGCCGCTGGCTCTTACAGCCGGGGAAGGACGGCGAGCCAACGGGAAAACAACAGGTGAGCTTCAAAACAGTCCCCTTCTGTGCCCCAGGCAGGGTGTCTGCCCGGGCGACGGCAGGGCCACACTGACTTCCAGAACCTTCTGTCTCTGCAGGTGTTTTCGGAACTTGGCCTCAGCGCTTCAGTGACCCATATTTTATTACCTTTCAGGTTTCTATAATTCATCATTCACTCCTTTCTGAAACCCTAGAATGAAAGTATAGCAGCTCAGTGCCCCGGCCTCTCCCCATTCTCTCCCCAAACACATCGGCCTATTTGTTCTCTTTATCCCCGCTCTTCCTGTCGCATTCTGCCCGTTCAATGGGGAAAGAGTGAAACCGGATGGCTGGACCCAGTGCGGGGAAATGACTTCAGAGCCACCTTTGTTTCCCCTCATTCCTTTGAGCACACTTGGCCCCGCGTCTCGATGAAAGGGCTTGTTTGAACCATTTGGAACATCTAGCAAGCGAGAGATGCTATAGCCA
The DNA here is from genome assembly GCF_020171115.1 of Neogale vison. Lineage (NCBI taxonomy): Eukaryota > Metazoa > Chordata > Mammalia > Carnivora > Mustelidae > Neogale > Neogale vison. Next base: position 11,708,199 of record NC_058096.1, on the reverse strand, counting down.
GAACCGCTCGCATCCTTTCAGGCTGCCTGAGACTCTAGGTTCAACTGCCAAATTTTTGCAACAAAACTAACCATGACATTGGACATTGTGTTATAAATTAGCCACAGCCTTCCAAGCAAATTGTCTCTTTTCATTGTATCAATGGAAGCCTTTGGAACATTTGGCTTCAGCTACTGACTTTAGGGAGACTCGGAGAATTATTTTTGTTCTGCCCCAAACCAACCCTTCAGGCATCGAGTTGCCTGTGCTAATAATGTATGTATCTTCCTTCACAGTTATCCTCAGCGCGCGGACTCAGAGGACGGCTGCAAATCACGTTCCATGTCCCTGCCTCCCGGTCTGCCAACGTACTTTCAGATTTTGATGTGGCAGGATCTCTCCAGTTGTTCTTTTAAAAAAAGAAAGAAAGAAAGAAAGATTTTATTTTATTTATTTATTTATTTATTTATTTGACAGAAAGAGAGAGAGCGATCACAAGTAGGCAGAGAGGCAGGCAGAGAGAGAGGAGGAAGCAGGCTCCCTACTGAGCAGAGAGCCCAATTCGAGGCTTGATCCCAGGATCCTGGGATCATGACCTGAGCCAAAGGCAGAGGCTTTAACCCACCGAGCCACCCAGGCGCCCCTCCAGTTGTCCTTAAGACAAAAACGATGTGACTTCTCTCCTTATCCTGCTTTCCACAACGATGACCTAAAGTTCCTTTTGAAAAAGAGTTCTTTTAGAATACGCATGGACAGGTATTAACAGATATTCTTACAGAGCTTAGTGACATGTAGAATTTCAGCATTCGGTCCTCCCAGAAGCGGTGAGAATTTCTATTTTGGTTAGGTCACCCTGAGTGTGAAAAGATCAAAAAAAACAAAAAACAAAAAACCCAAACACCCATACGCCCATTTGCTTGAGCTCTCTCAACCAACAGCCAAATCAATCTTTTGTTATTAAAAAGGAATCTGAAAAAAAAAAAAAAAAGGAATCTGGAAAAATGCTCGGATGCCCTCTGATTTTTTTCCCATTTTTCTCCCAACATTTTCCCACATACAAGAGAAGTCATGAGACAAATTTGGACTTGGAAATAATCTTCAGTAGTCAAGTTTATTAAAATCAGGTCCAAATGACATTTTTAAAAAATAAAATAAAACAAACCTCCCTATGATAGCTGTGAAATACACCAACTACACTGACAATCATTAGCGTTTTAAGCAAAACAGAGAACACTATCATGGCGCTACATGTTTCCACACCAAAAGTGAGGACCACTATGACGATGACACAGCTTTGAAACAATATCGTAAGTCACTATAAGCATCCTGTCATCTTGTAACAACTCACCTAACCCGTGCTCCCTTCTGAAAATGAGCAAAAAATCATGCTCTTTCCAATTTTCCCAGCAGGAATTTTTTATTTAGCCTGAACTGTGTCTAACTGTGTCTTAGATTCTGCCAAGGTGGTCCCAGGTGAGAGGGACCGAAATGTCTCTAAGGAGCTCTGTGCCATCCAAGAACACTTAGCAAAAGGTGATCCACCTTCCCCTGCCCCTGTTTTCTCTCTCTCTCTGCTACTAACCACCCCCTCCTCCACCCAGAAGGAAGCTGAGCGCCCCTCTCCCTGCAACACCTTCCCTGTCTTTGCTGTTCCAGACAGAGCTGTATCAGGATGGAACCTAACCCAAGGCACAGTAGGTGTGGCTGTCGCTTCTCAGAGAGATGGTGTAAATTTCAACACCTCGCGTGTCACTTAAATTTTCCAAAGAATTCTGCCCATCTTAGAAGAATGTAGCACTTTAAAAAGTGGCCTCTGTTATTTGATTATAGGTCCACGCTCCAGCCAGTTTAAACAGCAGGTTTTAGCAAAGACAACCTTTCATACTTACTGCCCTTCTTGGAGAGGACAGTCTTTCAAGTGACAACAGGAAGCTCTGAGTGGTGGACAGGCTTTGCAGGGGCGAGGTCTGTCTGTACTTAGAGAGGGGATGGATGGTGTCACATCGCAAACACACATTTCCCCTCACACACTCACTCAGGCTTCGGGTCTCCATTGTCTGCCATTTCAAAGGTTCGAACTCCTTGACCCAAAGAGAGGGTGGCCAGCAGGGTTGGAAGAACGGGCGGGAGACGCTTTAGGTTTCTACACAAGGAAAAGGAAGCCCAACGCACACATCTCCTGGGGGTGAAAAGAGTCCCTAACACACACACACACACACACACACACACACACACACACACCCCTTTAGGCAGAGACAAGAGTGGTTGTTATGGCGGATGCAAGTTGTTCCCCAAGTATGTCCCGAATGTGGGAGGCCACAGCAGCTGCCTCCCCTCGAGACAGCCCACAGGGCCGCTGCCAGGAGCTATAATGACTTGCTGGCCCTTGCCAGCTGTCACACTTTGCATGCCACCGGAGCTCCGGTCCAGCAGAAGGGGCCGTCCAAGTCACCAGTTTCAACAAGCGCCAAATCCTGTGCCCATGCTGGGCCCGCACGGCCACCCAGAACCCTCTTTAGGGCTCCATGGAGAGCACTTCTGTGCGCACTGACCGGCGTGTCCGGCTGACAGTGTCCTTGGCCGGGGGAAGGGAGTTCTCCTTCCCAAGACAGAAATGTGGCGAGGTCAAGAGCCTGCTACTAACAGGGACACCCCCAGTAAAGAGGGGCCCTTTGAGGGGGAGAGCAGCCTGCGTCTTTCCATTTCTTTGATTCCTGGGGCACCCCTGCCTGTGGATGGAAAATGTCCAGGGTGCTGTCTGGCCACTCTCTTCCAGGCATTAGCTTCTGTCTTTCTCACTCACTTCCTCTTCCTGCTGGCAGGATATGGCCCTAGGGCTCCTGCCTAGCATGGGGATAGAGGCAGAATGCCCTAATATGGTACAGCAGCTGGACTGCAGGACAGAGGGGTCTCAGGGTGAAGGTGGGCACAGCCACCACCGCAAGCTAGGACAGAGTTCACTGAGGTGTGCAAATATGCACATGTATATATTCAGGGACTTGGATGGAACCCAAGAACTCATCAACACTGGCTTGACCTACGTCGGTCCCTCCATCCTTTCCCATAGTCGCCAACCCTCCCCATCATGGCCTCTTCTTGGCTTGCTGGAAGCCTGGTCCAGCTGAAGGGGTTCCTGGAAGCTAGCCATTGATAGTGCAGCTCTGCCTCTCCTGTCTGAAGGCACACTGTCAACCCCAGAAACCCACTAACCCCCCCCCCACCCGGGGAGCTTCAGTTATACCACCTATAGCAAGGATATTTTAAGATGCTCAGCTCACAGGGTTTCGGGGAAAATCAGATGTCTGTAAACATGCTTTGAAAAGCAGAAAGCTTCTCAAACGAGTAGTGAGTTGTTTACCTGCTTGGAACTTCTGAGGTTAATTTGCTTGGTCTCTCTCCTTCCTGTCTAGTACATCCCTGCTTGGAGACTCAGCTTCCCCCTCTCCAATCCACAACCACCCGCCCCCCCCCAGGCTTCTGTCTTTCTTCCCACATGACCTCTCCAACACTTTGTCAAGTCAAGGCCTCCTGAGGGCTGGGATCTCCTCCCCTGTCTCTTCCCTCTCCATGAAACCTACAGGAAACTCCCGGATTAAAGCACATTTTGGCAGTTTGAGCATCTCAAGGGATGAGCCTGTGAGCCAGGAAGATTTCGGACCCATGCCTCGACATCCCCCGGACACACAGTGGTGGCAAAGCACTGCCCTGGGCTTTGGAAGGATACAGAAGTGAACAGGTTGTCCCCTCCCTCAGAACAAGCACAGCCAAATGCGGAGATGATCTTCAATAACACAATCTAGGCCACTATCTGGGACCCACTATCGATGGTTTGTCAAAAATGAGAAGACGTGGGGAAAATGAGAAATCATCAAGACTTCAAAAAGAAAGTAATACTAGCATTGAACCAAGGCATGGGCAGGATGTCGTAGACAGAGCTAGAGGTCAGAAGCAGAATCAGAGAGAGCCTATAGAGCAAATATTGGTGGAAGAAAGTGGGAACAAACCAGCCCTGAAATTAGCAAGCCAGTCAGTAGACTCCTAGAGCTGAAATCAGTTTCCATGGTGGACAGACATCCCTCTTCTTACCTCAAAGAGGACCAATATGGAAAACTCATTTTCTCTGTTATCCTTGACATCACACTGTCCAACAGGACTTTCTGTGATGAAGGCTGTCCCAGCTGATGGCTTCTAGCCATTTGGAACTGCTAAATGCTTGCACAATGCTAGCGCAGCTCAGGAATTAAATTTCTAACTTGATTTCATTTTGATTAGTTAGCTTTTTCTTAAGATTTTATTTATTTATTTGAGACAGAGACAGCATGAGCGGGGCGAGGGACAGAGGGAGAGGAAGAAGCAGGCTCCCCCTGAGCGGGGAGCCCCACATGGGGCTCCATCCCAGACCCTGAGATCATGACCTGCGCCAAAGGCAGATGCCTAACCAACAGAGCCACCCAGGCATCCTAATTATTTAGATTTTAATAGCCACAGAAGGCTAGCCGGTGGTAGGGGTTTCGATACCAAAGCGCTCTTCCCTGTGCCACTTTGCCAGCCTATGGTGACAGGCTGCAGTAGTATCCTCAGGCACTAGGGCAGAAAACTTCCAGAGCCACCAAGTAATGTCATTTGGGGAAGAGAAAGATACAGTCCAATCCTCAACAGATATGAGCGTGTGGGTGAATTTTTGTTTGTTCACTTGTTTCTGATAAGAGGTAAATTTCTGTGTGGTTTTTGCTTCAACAAGAGTTGAGTCATTGGTAGAATGAATACTCGTCCTTTTGGGGGAGGAAGGTACCTGACCCCCAAAGGTCCTAAGTCCCTTAAAGACCTTTCCATCAGAGGAAGGGGAGACAGAGAGACCAGCCGTAACCATCCTCATACTACTAGTCCCTGCGCCTAGAAATGTGGTCCTCAAAACCTGGCCAGAAATCACACATTTAAAATAATAATAAAAAAATTTACTCCCATGTTCACTGCAGCATTGTTCACCAAAGTCAAATGTGGAATCAACCCAAGTGTCCATCTAGGAGAAATGGGTATACAAAATAGGGTGTACACACACAACGAACTATCCTTCAGCCTTTAAAAGGAAGCAAAATCTTTTTTTTTTTTCCTAAGATTTTATTTATTTGACAGAGAGAGAGATCACAAGTAGGCAGGGAGGCAGACACGGGAAGGCAGGGGGTGGGGGGGTGGGGGGAGGTGGAGCAGGCTCCCTGCTGAGCAGAGAGCCCGACTGGGGGGGGGGCGCAATCCGGGACCCTGAGATCACGACCTGAGCTGAAGGCAGAGGTTTAACCCTCCGAACCACCCAGGCGCCCCTAAAAGGAAGCAAATACTAACAACATGGATGCACCTGGAGGACATAAGCCAGTCCCTAAAGACAAATGCTTTACGATTCCACTTAAATGAGGTAGGTCGAGTAGTCAGACGCATAGACCGAAGAGACCTGGTGGTCGCCAAGAGCGGCACGGAGGTAGGTAGTGAGTCACTGTTCACTGAGCACCCAGCTCCAGTTTTGCCAGATGAGGAGTTCTGTGGTGGGCTGCACGACAGTGTGAATGTACCTAATACGGCTAACTGCCTAACTGCAATGGTTAAGACAGTATATATCATGCTACTTGCATTGGACTACAGGTGCAAATATGCACGCGTATACAATAAAGCAGAGGCAGAGAGGAGGAGGAGGCAGCCTCACCAGTGCAACCAGTCCTCCAGGAACAACAGCGTCTCACCCCAAAAGGCGCCGTCCCTCCCCGCCCCCCGCCCCGGGGGAGGGGGGCGTCCTGTGACTCTGGCACTGGCGCTCACAATAACCTTCTTGAGCTGTGCCAGCCGCACCTCCGCGCCGGCCCAGGGGGGGGCGGCCAATGAGCACGCGCCTGGGCCCGGCCTCGCGCCCCCATTGGCTGCGCCCGGCGGCGCGCGGCCCCGCAGGTTCCCAAGCCGGGTTTAAAGGGGTCGGAAGCCGACTGCTGCCCTGCCATCGGCTCCCCGCGCGCAGGTCCGCGGGGAGGGGCGGCCTGCCGAAGGGCCCACCCCGGGGCGTTCCTGAAGGGCGCCCTCGGCCGCCCCCGCCGCCCCCCAGATGTACTATGCGCTTTCCCAGGCGCGCGTGAACGCGGCCCCCGCGACCATGCTGCGGCCACAGCGGCCCGGAGACGTGCAGCTCGGGGCCTCCCTGTACGAGTTGGTGGGCTACCGGCAGCCGCCCTCCTCCTCCTCCTCCTCCACGTCCTCCTCCTCCACGGCGACCCCCCTCCTCCCCAAGGCGGCGCGCGAGAAGCCCGAGGCGCCCGCCGAGCCGCTGGGCGCGGGAGCGGGGCTCGGCGCGCACGCGGGCGGCGGCTCCCGGGCGGACGCCAAAGAGGAGCATCAACAGCAGCTGCGGCGCAAGATCAACAGCCGCGAGCGGAAGCGCATGCAGGACCTGAACCTGGCCATGGACGCTCTGCGCGAGGTCATCCTGCCCTACTCGGCGGCTCACTGCCAGGGCGCGCCCGGCCGCAAGCTCTCCAAGATCGCCACGCTGCTGCTCGCCCGCAACTACATCCTGCTGCTGGGCAGCTCGCTGCAGGAGCTGCGCCGCGCGCTGGGCGAGGGCGCCGGACCTGCGGCGCCGCGCCTGCTGCTGGCCGGCCTGCCCCTGCTGGCCGCCGCGCCCGGCTCCGTGCTGCTGGCGCCTGGCGCCGTGGGGCCTCCCGACGCGCTGCGCCCCGCCAAGTACCTGTCGCTGGCGCTCGACGAGCCGCCGTGCGGCCAGTTCGCGCTTCCCGGCGGCGGCGCGGGCGGCGGCACGGGCGGCCCGGGCCTCTGTACCTGCGCGGTCTGCAAGTTCCCGCACCTCGTCCCCGCCGGCTTGGGCCTGGCCGCGGTGCAGGCGCAGTTTTCCAAGTGAGGGCCCGCGCGGGCCGGGTGCGCGACCTAGGCCCGGCCTCCCGCCTCCCCGCTTTCTCCGTGCCCGCGCGCCCTGCACTCGGGGAAGGCTAGCCAAGCACGGAGGGCACGTCCAACCTTCCGGCCCGGAGGAAGGGACCGTGGGACGCCCCCTTCCCCGCCTCCACCCCGGGGAAATGAAAGTGACGCGAGCGGATGTTCGACGGAGCGTCGGGGGCCGTTGGGGGTTCTGAGTGGATTCCCGCTGCTTTGGGCAGCAAATGCGCGGTCCCAAGCCCACTCTTGCCCAGCTCCCGTCTCTCCTGGTTCCTCGAGTCGCGCGCTTCGCGGGGGTGGTGCGGATTTTAGGGCACGGCGCGGTGGCTTTGCCTTGTTCTGGGTGCGTCGGTAGGACCGTCTTAGCGCCACGGCTCCAGGAGGCGACACCTGCCCAATCAGGGGCCAAGTGGCTGCTCTCCGCGGGCAGGAAAGGGTTCTTTTCCTTCTCCCCAGCCAGAGGTCACAGACACCCTTGTTCCCACCGGCCAATCCCTGTCAAAGGAGGCTGCCCGACCTCAGGAAGACGAGAAAGACCAATTAGTCCGCGCAGATGGTCCGGGGCTTAGCAGACGGACTGACCCTCGGCGGCGGCGGGACGGTTGGCCTCGCGGTGCCGCGGGAGGTGTAGATAACTCCAGCGTCCTTGGATGTGCTGGGTTGGGAAGTCGGTCCGCTTTTACACTGTGGCTGTTAGAGTGCAATTTTTGAGAATCGCATAAGCAGGTGTTTTGTTGCAAAGATTATTCACTTTTAAATCCTGGGGTCTTCTTAAAAAGACAGCTTAGAACTTGAGATTCACCATTTTGTTTCCTCCTCCCCAAAGGTAGCGTAACCAACATTTGAGCTTGCTTAAAAACAAAAACCAACCCCTTTTGACGCAGGTGGTGTTCTCGGTTTACTAAAATAGGTAACAGGGCACTTCGCAGTCGCCGCCAGTCTTGTCTGAAAGCACGATCGCTAATTAACTTTCTCATTAAAAGACGCAGAGGACCTGAGCCCCAGACACCACCCCCCCAGGCTCGGCGGGTCCCCGCTGCGGTGGCAACTGCGGGATGGCATTTTCTGCGCTGCCCCTTTGCACGAGGGGTCTTTGCCCAGGGCTAGCTCTGGGCAGGTCTTCCCGCAGCTTTACGTTTGAAGAACTGCCTGGATGACCGGTCTTGATTTGTTACAGTCGTTCACAAATGATTCCACCCGAGATAATTTTATGATCTTTCGGCAGCTTGCTTTGAAGTCTCTGTTTAAGGTTTTTGGTTGTTGGTAGTAGCCGAATTTAACTGGCATTTTCTTTTATCTCTAACTCTGTTTCGTTGCTTTCTGAAGAATCAACAAAATAAAACATTTAAAGACCTAACATTTTCCTCTGATTTGTTTGTTAATAAAAATGCTCTGGTGGGGCACCTGGGTGGCTCAGTCAGTTCAGCCTCTGATTCTCCATCTCTGCTGAGGTCTTCATGTCAGGGTCCAGAGTTCAAGCCCCGCACCGGGCTCCACACTGAGGACAGAGCCTACTTAAAATAAAGTTTAAAAAAAAAAAAAAAAGTCTCAGTGCGCTGGTGAACTCAGATTCTCGGGATGAAGGTTAGTAGTTAAATGTGACTAGAGTTCCAAGTTTTTAAAGCTGGCTTCCTGATTTGTAAAGTGATCTAATGAACAGGAGTCTGCTTGTCTAGTTCAGGCTTAGGGCAGAAATTTAAGGACCCTACCTGAGTGGGTGGTTGTCAATTTCAGGAATTCCCTGTTTGAGCCAAGATGGGCCTCTTGACTATTTCTTCCTCTAAAAATGAGTTTAAAACACACTGGTCACAAAATTATTTTGTATATCAACATCCCTCTCAAAAGGATGGGATTTTTCAACTCTGCAGACAGAGGCTTAAAAAGTGTCATACAGCTAGCTATGAGGTTTTCCCCATTCTTCCCACAAGGTTGGAAGTTTCTCCTAGGAAGTTGTGACCTCGGACATCATTCTGAGAGGCAAAGACAGCTCCTCTGGGTGACTGGTGATGTTATAAAGAATTTGGAATGTTGACTTGCTCATGTGCAATCTTTAAACATTTCATAGTTATTAATGAAATCCAACCACTGTTTAAAGGCAGGGGGTTAATAAAAGAGAAAGTGATCCCTTTAATCTGCAGAAAAGGAAAGAAAACCTGGGGTGACTTCATTGTATCCATGTTGGTTTATCTAAGGTAGGTAGGTAAGCACTTAAGAATGGGGAGCATTCATCTGGGGAACATGTTGTGGGGGAGGGAGTGGTGCCCAATACTGGAAGGATGGAATGGTCCCCACCATGTTGGTTAAGTGTCTGTTTCCTCAAGGAGGAGGTGGGAGAGGGTATGGCAGAGAGAAACTCTTACGCACCAACCCATTTCAGAAAAGAGCTTCTCATTCTTCCCAGACTCTGCCATCAGAAAAGTCACAGGCTTTTGGAATAAGTAAATTTGAATGGGGAAAAATGAATAAATGAATAAAATTTAAAAGTAAATTTGAATGGGGATTTTCTGCCTAGTGAATCCCCATCCTTGCTCGTGTTGCTTCTTGACAAGGAACCCAAAGTAAAAACTCAACAGCTAAGTCAAAATCTCATCAGATACCCCCTGAAAAAATATATATATTTCTGGGAGATTAGAAATAAACAGTTCTCCCTTTAGTCTCTACTCCATCACCATATGCCACTGTCATTCCAAAAGACACAGGAAAGAACAGGGCAAGAATGGGTGGATGGGCTCCCTGCTTCCAGTCTCTCTTTATAATTCAGAGTAAGTACCCATACCTTAGAGAAAAGGTAATAATATATGTGATTTTTTTTAACTTAACTGAGAAAATCATGCTTTCTAGAATGGCTAAAGATTATGAATGCATTTAACCAGGACCTGCTGGGCTGTTATGGGTCTCATCAAAATATTTAAGTTATCCGTCTACACATAGCATCTCTCGGCCGTGGCACTACACAAGATTAGCAGACGCGCTCCTTATAAGATGACATCCTGAAAAATTGCATCAGCGAGCATCCAAGAGTCCTATAGGATGAAACAGAAAAAAGGTAATTATGTACAGTGTCCGCAATGAAAGCTAGACCTCCCAACATAAGTCTGTAGCAGGGCGGCGCCTGGAGCAGGTATGGTGTTTAAGCCTAGACACGTATGGGGTAAACTGTAGATGTTTCAGATCTGCAACGCTATGTCATGTGCAAAAGAGCTAGCTGATGTGGCCACCTCACTTGATTTTAGCCAAAGCGAGCTTTTTGCAGAAGAACAAATTTAACCTGGTCTTTGAAGGGACCAGTGGGGAAGAAGAGAAGGAATAAGGGAGTCTCCTTGAGAAAAGTCCATCGGGCCTCAGAAGCAAGATAAGGAACACGTGACTCGCAGCCCAAAGAGACCCCTGCACCCGGCCAACCACGAACACGCAATCCCAGTAGTTGGGGAGAATGGAACCTAAGCGGTAAATGCACACGGCCCTGAGAAATTACATTGTTAGAAGTGCGGGAGGTCAGGTGAGCAATCGGTAAACAGAGTAGATCAAATGCACTGTGGGATTTACCTAGCCCGTAGTGATGGTCTATTTACAGATATTCTCCTCTAAGGGAAGCTGATTACACCAGGTCTGAAAATATAACCTTGCGAAATATATGGGGTAAGTGCCCCCATCAAGGAAGAGGTACGCTCCAAGCATGGAAAGTAATTTCCCAAAGCAATTTCCCAAAGGCCCGATTATTAACAATAGTGCTTCATGCACCCCTCTAGTTCAGGGTCACCCACTCAGTCTTTGTGGACTTCCCCAGTATGTAGGAGAGACTGGGTCCAAGTTAACCACCAATATTCAAAGCCTCAGTCCCCTAGCTAGAACTCCTGGAGCCTAAAGAAGGCAGAGTATAAAGGAAACCAGCAAGAAAAAAGGTTTTTCCTTTTTTTCACCACACAAGGATGCTTCATGTACTTGCTGAGGGCAAGGGGATGCCTAGTAAGAGCGGCCACACCGATGCCTTTTCTCACCACGGCACAGAGCACATCTGTTAGGAAAGTGCATCTCTTCCAGAAGGCACGGTCCTCCTCATGAAATACCCCTTCCATTTCTGCACGCTCAGCAAATCTCCAATAAGATCACCCCCTTTATGGAAGTGGGCTCAAGAAGCAAAAGTTTTAAAAACGTCATATTTTTCTAAAACGCAAATTCACTTTTTTCACGCAGGTTTAAGCTGAAAGGAAAACATCCTTTTTCTCAGGCAAGGTCCAGATTATCTTACTACATTTAAGGTGCAGAAAAGGAGTAGTAAAATGAACCGCGAGCTACCCACAGGCTAGCCTCGTTATTTGTGGAGATGCCGCAAATGACTTCTTCAAGCCCCTCCCATTCTGTCCTTTCGAACTAAGCCCAGCTTAAAAGCTGAAATGCCCGATCAGAAATAAGCCAAATTCTTTCTGTTCACAGGGCATTAGCTGCTCCTTCAGAGAACTTTCCCCTTTGTGTCCAGCTGAAGGGCCAGAGCTCAGGCGTGAGCACAGGACGATTAGGTCAATAGTCCACATCTTTACACACTACAGGCTGCTTGGTGCTCCGGGAGGACATCACCTGGATGGAAAGCAAAGGGAGTGCGTTTCTCCTTCACTCGGCCTTGGTCAATGACCACAGAGGACAGAGCACGCAGGTGGGCCACACCCGGGACAAAGACCACCAGTGCCAGATCCTCTCTTTAAAGCCTACTCATGAGGCAAGAGAACTTGGGGATTATCTGTCCACCCTGCCCCTACTGAATAAGGCAGTGGAGGCCCGGGAAGTTCAAGAGATAGTCAGAGGCAGCCTTGCCAGGGACAATACCTGCTTGGAGGAAGCAAAGGTGCTTCCTCCTTGGCTTGTCTTGGTGGGACTAGAATGTCCTGGAAAAGGAATTGTGGCGAGAGATGAACCCATTCTTCCTGCCTCCTGGAAAATCTCTGACCTTTGTGCCCAGCCCTCGGGCGGCCCCCTCTGAGCCGCACTGAGAAAAGACAGACTCGGGACCAGTCCCCCACCAGGGGCCCAGCTGCATTTCAGCCACCTCAGCTTTCTCCGGCAGCCTCGCCCCCTAGCCCCGAGGGAGGCCCAGATTGGTGACAGGGAGCGGCAGAGGCGCAGCAAACCCTTTGAGAGAGCCTCCGATGGTGACATGTTTGTCATCAGTTTCAGAAAGCAACTGGCAGAAGGCGAGGGAGCAGACATCTGACGGCCAAGGGCAAAGAGTGTCCTGGGGGCTCTCCCTTCTGGGATGCCTTTCACCCTGCCCACATAGACGCTCGGTGTTCTGATGCTCATGGCTCTGATTTTCTCAACACTGTCAGCATCTTGTTGCCAAGTGTTTTTATGGATGTGAGTGATTTTCCAAGGGCCTGATCGGCAGGAACGAGCGCTGGCTGCCGCCAAGCCCCGGGAGAGAGAGAGAGAGAGGACAGGCACCCTGAGCCCTGAATGGGGAGCCCCAGTCAGAGGTAGGTGATGGGGCCTGGAAAAACACTTGTAGATGGGGAGCACCAGGATCAAGAAGGGCTTCCGTGGGAGGGCCTGGGCGGCTCAGTCGGTTAAGGGTTTACCCAACAGGGAGCCTGTTTCTCCCTCTGCTGCTCCCCCTGCCTGTGCTCTCCTGCTCTCTCTATCAAATAAATAAATAAAATCTTTAAAAAAAAAAAAAAGAAGAAGAAGGAGAAGGAGAGGGAGGGGGAAGGGGAGGGGGAGGGGAAGGGGAAGAGAGAAGAAGAAGGAGAAGGAGGAGGAGGAGGAGGAGGAGGAGGAGGAGGAGGAGGAGGAGGAGGAGGAGGAGGAGGAGAAGGAGAAGGAGAAGGAGAAGGAGAAGAAGAAGAAGAAGAAGAAGAAGAAGAAGAAGAAGAAGAAGAAGGGCTCTCGTGTCCCAGCAGCTTCTAAGTAATCCAGATACCTCCTTAGAGAATGACAAAGTGGTACAACCTGGAGACTCCAAGATAACAAGTTCAGGTTAGAACACTCAGCTGTGCTGGGGGCGGGGGCAGGAAGGAGGGAGAAAGAGAGAGAAGGAGAAGCTAATTCACCTGGGGGCAGGCAGACGATAGAGCACCACAACTAGGAATAACAATGATAACACTACTGACGGGAGCTAACACTGTTCATCAGGTGCCACGCCGTGTTCTAAGCATTTTTACATGCGTGACTTCATTTCGGGGTGCTCTGATTACACCATTTTACCGGACGAGAACAAAGAAGCACGAAGAGGTAAACACTAGGGAAGCTGAGGCTGGTTGAGGGAACTTGTAGAAGCCAGGCAGCGAAAGACAAAAAGCTTTGTCTGGAAGAGGGAGACCCTGCATTTCCTTCCTCCTTCTGGGCAGGCAAGGTTGTGGTACCCCCAACCTCTCCTCTTTTTCTGGCCTCGGGTCTGGTCGATGCTGTGCAGAACACGTCTACTCAGTGGGGTAGTGAGGTTTCCACCCGTCCCAGCACACAGTAATTTCCGACGTTTCCAGCTCCCGGGGCGGCTGAGATAAGGCAGGACAGCCATGAGACACAGGGATGATGTTGGGACAGAAGGCAGGCGTCACATAGCCCGCACCCTTGGAGACATTGTGTCCCTGGTCCTTCTGTCACTGCGAGCAACCAGGCAAACAAACAAACAAACAAAATACCCAAAACAGCTTTTCACGGCAGTGATCATTAAGTATCTTCCTATTCAGACCTTTAAAAACACAGTCAGGCAGATGAGGAATCAGTAAAGAAAACTTTTGAAGATCGTTTGCTATGGGGGTATCTACCTGGCTTACCACCCAGGGGCGTATCCTGCTGTTGCTGTCGCTCTGCTTCATTCGCTTGCTTCTGGCAGGTTCTGCTGATGTCATTCCCACCGCCCACCCCCCAGTTCTGGCTCCTCACAGACGGGGTCTACCAGAGAGAGTCCCGGGCAGGACATAAAACCGGCCACTCTCACTGGGCTCACCACCAGCGGAGAGAAAACATAAAACTGGACCCCACAGCCGTCCATTTAATAGACAACTTTTGATACCATTCATGACCACGGAACCCATGGATCTAGGGCCTATGAAGCACCAGACGATGCGCTTTACCCTTTACTATTTTCTATTCACACAGACCCACAGCAAGTTAGAGGGAGAGTTGTCAGCTCTGATCATAGAGCCATCTGGCTCAGGGGGAGGGGGGGCCCTGATGCTGCTGGTGCTGTGCCCCCCACCACAGGAAGGACAGGAGCCGGGAATCATTCCATTGTCCCCCTCCACTCCTGGGAACACAGGAGGGCTGTGTTCCAATCCCCTCTCCCTCCCTCCTTCTCTGCCCTGGAAAGTCTTAGATGCCCACCGCCCCATGGGTGTGCCTCACAGTGGGTCAGTCCACTCCCTGGCCACCTGACCCTGGACGGTCCTCTGTAAGATCCAGTTGTCTTAGGAGCTACCTCACAGCGCGTAAACGGGGCTGTGCGTGTAAACTGTTAGCACAGCATCTACTGTCCTGGGGATTGTTGTTCTTTCTCGTACAGTTTTTCCTACTGTCTGGAAAGACATGATTTACGGGGTTATGTAAACTGCCGGTGGTTGTTTAGAAAGCAATGGCATGTGCTCAGCCTTCTCTTGCCATTCATGAATAAGCCGGTGCCAGCACTGAACAGCGACATGTAGAGATCCATCTGGAATGAGCAAAGCTGCCTCTCAACCCCCCAGCTCCTTCTGGCTCTAACTTGCCCCCAAGGGTATCTTTTGTGGGGTTTCTCCTCCGGAGCCCTGTGCTAGCTCCCTCCATCCAAGCTGGCTCTCAGAGCCCAGTCAGGACCCACAGTGACTGTGTGGAGTCCCCCCGAGGCCAGAACGCTTCTCCAAGGTTGAGAGGGAGGGAGGGCAGGCACTGGGATTTTCCTTCTCTCACCGACTGCTGACTTGCAGACAATGAGTTCCTCAGAAGTCACAACATTTCAGCTGTTTTGGACCCAGAGGCCACAAGCTGACGGGATGACATTCTCCACCCCCATCCCCCTCACATGGCATCAGCTCAGGACAGCTCCAAACAGTATCAACTGGTTTGTGGCAAGAGGCATAAACACCAGGCTGGGTGAATGAAATCACTGGCTGAGTCATCCTCTGCACTGGGAGGCCAAAGAGGACTCAGTAGCGCCTGGGAGAGGCTCCCGCCAAGGTGCAAGGCTTCTCCCTGCCAGTGAGACGGGGATGGGGCTCAGCGGCCCCTGCAGGACCCCCTTACTGGGCGGCTGCCTGCTGGGGGCCAATAGGACAATCAGTTCTCGAGATAGTGCTTGTGTGTGTAGTCATCTGGTCCTGGGGGATGGTGCCTGGAGCAAAATGCAGCCTGTGACAGCAGTGTCCCTCACCAGAAACGCTTGTTCAAACGAAGAAGCAGCAGCAGCAGTGCCTCTGTCAGAAGGAACTATTCTTATTCCGCGGGGCTACTTACTTTGGAAGAAGGCAGGATGGAGACCGGGCTGGTGCTGGAGTCCTTTGTCTTTCTTTTAAGTAACCTCTAAAAATAGAGATGGTGCGTAGTAGCCGCTGAGCAGCAACAACAGGGCTCGGCACCATTACTGAGCATTTTATTGAACGTGTTGTTTGCTGCCAGACCTGTGCTAAGGGCCTGGGGTCAACAGCGGAGTGCAGCCATGGGAATCTGGCCCCACCAGAGGGGAGGCAGGTGTGGGGCTGGACTGAGCGGTGCCCCGTGATCAGCCCTGCTGACCTCAATGTCTGAAGCCCTGCGGGGGCCTCTGCCAGGCCCAGGTCTTCAATCCTGCCTTTCTCCCCCTACCCTCATCAGGTGGAGGGGTGTTACTCGGGCCTGGAAGCTGGGTGACCCCATCCAGGGGGACTGGGGTGACCGTATCAGAGCACATTTGAAAATTAAACCCAAGGAATCTTGGAATATGATCCCACCTCACCCCAGTGCTTAATTGGATAAAATAAAGAAGTCCTGTCTTCCGAGCCATGCCTGATCTGCACACACCGCTGCCGTCACACCAAACTCTTAAGCCTGGGAGACGGTCCACCAAGACGAGGGACAGTCCACAGATCTCTCACGTCACTGGTTGTCTGCAAGTCTTTGGAATGCGGGAAAGTCTCCACACTTCAGATTCTAAAAATCACTACTTTCATTTGGAAAATGTTCGCTGTGGCTTTCAGAAGAGCCCTGCCTGCTTCTAGTATGGCCAGCAATAATGAATAACCCTCAGTCGCCCCTTCAATTGGAATGATTCCCCCCAGCTGAGAAAAAAATGGTTTAAGTTCATTTTTTTCTTTTTTTTTTCTTTAATTTATTTATTTAACAGACAGAGATCACAAGTAGGCAGAGAGGCAGGCAGAGAGAGAGAGGATGAAGCAGGCTCCCCGCTGAGCAGAGAGCCCAATGTGGGACTCGATCCCAGGAACCTGGGATCATGACTAGAGCCGAAAGCAGAGGCTTTAACCCACTGAGCCCCCCAGGCGCCCCAGTTTAAGTTCATTTTTAATTTAAAACACACACATAAAATTTGGAAATATCCCCATTATGAAGATACGTTGGTTCTACTTGGCCATTCTAGGTCTAATGACCTGCCCTGATTAGCAGCACTGAAATAGTGTTAAAAGCCTTTGAAATAAGATTCCCAGAGAGTGGGTCCTAGCCCGTGCCCCTAGGTATTGAAAAGAAAGAGCGCGATGATCTCTCAGGGATCCAGAATGGCAAACTGACTATTTCTACTTTAGAATGTTCTGAGAAAAATAGAGGGAGATTTTGAAACAGAGGGAGATTACTGGCTTCTATGGGAAAAAGAGAGAGAGAGAGATCTTCATTACTGTTGGAAATAATAAGACCATTTCAACAAGAACCCAGAAGAGGGGCACCTGGGTGGCTCAGTCAGTTTAGCATCTGCCTTCAGCTCCGGTCATGATCTTGGGATCCTGGGATCGAGCCCCACATAGGTCTCCCTGCTCAGTGGGGAGTCTGTTTCTCCCTCTGCCTCTGCTGTTCCCCCTGCTTGTGCTCTCTCTGTGTCAAATAAGTAAATAAATAAATAAATAAAATATTTTAAAAGAAAAGGCTACAGAAGAAAATAGAAATTGTCTATAATCTCACCACTCTAAGGAAGCCTCTGCTAACAATACCCTGATACATATTGTTACATATTTTCTTGTCGGCAGAGGTACTGTGTACATACAATCAAATGTCTGATACACATCAGAATTAAAGTATACAAACCGCTTGCCACCTACCTTATTCCTCTAACTATAGACTATGGACAACTTTCTATGCCCATAGATAGATTCCTAGCTCACCATTTTGGCCTGGATGCCGCTGTGATTGAGATTTTTACTGAAGTTACTTCCTATGAGCGAAATGTATCATTCTTCCCCCACTGTATTTCACATACGGACGAACATCCTTGCGCATAAATCTCTCTATCAGTTTATCCTGGGGTAATTTCTAGAGGGGCAGTCTATCATATCGATAAGGCTTTAGTTGCATGTTGGCAAATGGGCGCTTCCAAGAAGGGACCAATTTGCAATTCTACCTGTAGGGCCTAAGAAGTGTGTCCCCATAGCTTCAATAGCACTGGGTATTTTTGTAAAATATTGGGCATCTACTTACTATTTTGTGTCTTTTTATGATTATAGGAACAATCCATGCTCCTTATAAAATTTCAAACATTATCATGTATATAAAGCAAAAGAAAGTAAAACTCCCACCCTAAAGTCTTCCATTATAGCCCCACACCCTCAGATAGGCTTACTGTATGTTTTCAAAATTTTCTTTTCAATACCTAGGCAGAAAAAAAGCTTTTTTTTTTTTTTTTGGTTTCTTACAAAGATGGTATTTTAGTCAGCTTGCTTTGCAACTTACATTTTCCTGTGTTTTTGCAATACTGTGACTCTTTTTAGGTCAGTTTTACATAAATAAATAAATAAACAATCTATTTATTTATAAACACACACAGGTCACTTTTAAGTGGTTGCCAAGCATTCCACGGAATGGACTTATTATATATAATTCACTGCCCCAGACTCTCCTGGATAAACACTTGGGTTGTTTTCAATATTTGAGTGAAGATCCTTGCATATATATCCTTGCATGTGTAGAGGATTTTCCTAAGATTATTCCTAGAAAAAGTCTTCTAGCCATTGTCGAATTAGCCTCCCAAGTTAACATTCCTACTGACAACATAGATGACACCTGTTTCTACCAGGGTATTTAAACAGTATCTCGTCATTCACTAGGCAGGAATACATTGTAGATATATTTTCTGGAAAGAAGCAAGAAGCGATCTGTCAAGGCTGTGAAGTTCTTTTTCCATTTGCATTTGCACAGAGGACTCAGCTGTCCTGTCTCCTCCCCACTCATTCCAAACATTCTCATGTTTGTTTGTTTTTAAGATTTTATTCATTTGACAGAGAGAGATCACAAGTAGGCAGAGAGGCAAGCAGAGAGAGAGAGGGAGGAGGAAGCAGACTCCCCACCTAGGAGAGAGCCCGATGCGGGACTCGATCCCACGAACTCAAGATCATGACCTGAGCCGAAGGCAGAGGCTTAACCCACTGAGCCACCCAGGCAGCCCCATGCTCATGTTTTTAAGGTTATATTCAACATCTTAGCAATATCTATGATTCATTCATAAGGTAGGATCTGTATTAAATGACCCGACCTTGACCTGAATCAATCAAAGAATGGCAGATGCATACATAACTCACTTTTCTGCAACTTTGGGATTTCTGATTTCCTCATCTGTAAGAGAGGAACACATCTGTCCTTCATAACCCACCCCTGGGGGACAGTTGGAAGAACATGGTTCACCATTCTTCCAACTGCTCTCAGCTTAGAGGGTCCAATGTGGCAGCCACTGGCCACGCATATCCACTGAGCACTTGAGACGTGGCTAAACAGAGCTGAGATACGCTACAGGTGTAAAATGCACACTGGATTTGGAAGACTTACTATAAAGAAAAAAATGTAAACTATCTCCTTAAGGATTTTATATTGATTATGTGCTGCAATGGAAATATTCTGGATGGATGGGTTACATAAAATAGATTATTAAAATTAATGTTGCCTGTTTCTTTTCACTTTTAATATGGCTACTAGAAAATTTAGCATGACATACATTTATACGTGTAGAGAAGAAAGTGAAAAATAGAAGATTCAATTTGGGTATTTGAAAATGTAAAACGTATAAGGGTCTGGGCATTAAAAGGCTGTATTTAGACTGAATGCAGAGGAGACATTTGGAAAGTAAATGAATGTAAATGAAAGTAAAATGAATGAGGATGAGTGATATGCTTCTGAGATATTTTCCTCTCTTTGGCCAGTCCTGCATCTCCTTCTTTAAAATAAATAAAAATAAAATAAAATAAATAAAAATAAAAAGTGAAAGAAAGTTTCCTTTTTAAAAAAGATTTTATTTATTAATTCGAGAGAAAGCACGAACACAAGGTGGGGGAGGAGGAGAGAAAGAGAAGCAGACTCCGCGCTGAGCAGGGAGCCCCGTTGCAGGGATCAATCCCAGAACCCTGGGATCATGACCAGAGCCAAAGGCAGATGCTTAACTGACTGAGCCACCCAGGTGCCCAGGAAGAAAGATTCTATACCCTTATATAGTTTGAACCATATTTCTATTGTATGGCATTGTTCTCAGCTGTGTTTACACCTACAAATGTACATCCAGATTTTGTGCACACTCGCACACTTACTCATGCTCTCTCTCCTTCCTTCAACTCAGTTCAGTGATCTAATTTGCAGAAATCACTAGTTATTTCCCTGGATAACTGACACATGTCACTTGGGTTATCTGGTATACAAACCATTAGTGTGCTCTTAAAAACTGGCCCTCTGGGGGGGAAAAAGAAAAAGAAAGGAAGGAAGGGAGGGAGGGAAGGAGGGAGGGAAGAAAGAAGGATAAGAAAGGAAAGAAAGAAAAGCCCTGATTTGTTGTGTTCGCTTTATGTGTAAATACACCCCACCATGGCTCATCCCAAGCTACCCCTGAGATGCCCCTGAACCCGAGCTGGGAAGAGGCCCACATGTTCTTGTATGCTCCAGCTTAGCACTGATCAGGAATCCTCTTCTCACTCAGGGTAAGGCTCCCACTACCACTCAAGAAAGCCAGATCCCATATATTCCCTCTACCTGGTCCCTAGCTCCCAGAGCTTGGGCTTATGGGGTAATCAAGGTCACTCAGACGTCCCTGCCTGGGACGTTGCATCTAGGGGCTGCACCAGACAGGCAGGGGGCTCGTTAGGGAATATTTGCTGTGGTCACAACCAACTCAAGCGTTCAGTGGGTGTGAAGCTGGTATAGCAGGCATCTCCTGGGCCGGAGTCCAGTGGGAGAATCCAAAGTAGAGTGTGCTTGTCCTAGTTACCCCTGAGCCCAGTTTCTCAGCATCCCCCATGGATGTGATGAGCTAGCCAGTCTGTCTTAGCTAATTCTTTATCTGCCAGTTTAAGTAGAGTCTAGAAACCAGACTAGCTGTTCACCTGACACAGGTGGGCAGTGCAGTGTAACAGAGGGTGTGGGGCAGTGCAGGGAGATAGGGGCCCCGATACAGGAGGGCTTCTAAAAGAGAGCCCAAATAATCAGCAGCGGCCTTTTACAAACTGGAGTGTCCAGAATAGAAAGCAGGGACTCGAACAGATGTTTATAAACCCATGCCCAGAGCAACACTGTTCACCATAGCCCAAAGGAAGAAGCAGCCCAAATGTCCATCCATAGATAAATGGATAACAAAATGCAGTGTATTTTTCACCTTCGAAGGGGAGTAAGTTCCAATACCTACAACCACATGGAAGATTCGGGAAACATGATGTTTAGTGAAAGAAGCCAGATACAACATTGTATCTCCACTTAGATGAGGTACGTACAGGGATCAAACTCACAGAGAGAAAGTAGGCTGGTGCTTGTCCAGGGCTGGGCGCGGGGAGTGGGGGGACTTGGAGAGTTAGTGTCTAACGGGGACTGAGTTTCAGTTTGGAGAAATGAAAGAGTCTGGAGACAGAGGGTGGCAATGTTTGTACAACAATGCGAGTGTACTTAAACCACTGAAATCTACACTTAAAAATGGTTACGATGGTAAATGTTATGTTATGGATATTTTACCACAATAAAAATAATTTTTTAAAAATCAGGTGCACTCCTAGGTTTCATTCTCCAAGAATTTTAGTCTGCGTGTGTGCTGGGCAGGTATGCGGTTTCTGAAATTCCACAGGTGAGCACACCTGATTGAGAAGGACCGGGTCACTGTCATGAGTGCAGTTCAGGAAGGTTCCATTTCTTTTTTTTTTTAAGATTTTATTTATTTATTTGACAGGCAGAGATCACAAGTAGGCAGAGAGGCAGGCAGAGAGAGAGGAGGAAGCAGGCTCCCTGCTGAGCAGAGAGCCTGATGCGGGACTCGATCCCAGGACCCTGGGATCATGACCTGAGCTGAAGGCAGCGGCTTAACCCACTGAGCCACCCAGGCACCCCGAGAGTTCCATTTCTGTGACTTTTCTGAGTCAGTCTTTACTGGCCTCTCAACCAGAGGTGGCCGTGGGGTGAAGGTAGCAGCAGCTCCGTGTTGTTTGTCTGTAGCTCTGTATTGTTTGTGGGCTCTATATGAATTAGTGATTGCCAGCATTTGAAAATCAGGAGGCTGTACATAAAAATCCTGATCTTTATCCAGAAAAAAAACAAAACAAAACAAAACCACAACCCTGGCTGACATGGTCATACTAGCCCTGTTCCTGCATGGCCCCTTGAGGTAGAGCCAAAACCGCCGTCTCCACCATCCCTTCCGCCGACCCCAGCCTCCCAGCTGGGCTTTGGGGTCTTTGGGCTTGCCCCCCGTGCTCGAAACAAGCAAGCGGACGGGAGCTGAGAACAGCAACCCCTTTCAACTCTGCCTCTGTCTTCAGTTGATGAAAACATCCCGTGTTGATAGACAGACAGGTGGTGCATTACATAAGCCCAAGTGATCAGTCCTTACTTTAACTTCCTCGCTGTTAGTGTAGGACAAAACAATTTCACTAAACCGTAAACTCAGGCTGTCTTTCCAACATTTACACCCAGTTTTTCTTTTTCCTTTTCTTCCCTTCCCTTCCCTTCCCTCTTTTCTTTCCTCTCTTTCTTTGTGACTTAACACTCTTCAGTATTGAATCAGTATTGAATCAACAAGATTGGCTTCTTGAAAAGCCAATCTTGGGTCTTACTGTGACATCCATTTCAAGGTAACCTGGGATACCCAGCTATCCTGTAGCCTGCAGAGGGTGAGGCAGGTTGAGGGAGCTTTGCTTAAGAAAGTGCATATAAAAATTATGGATCCTTCTTTTTCACAAGGCTAAACTTGGGGCACCTCTAAACCCCAGTGCAATGACCTCATCTCCATGCAGAGGGGTGAGGACAGATGTCGCCTTCTGAGTTGGGAGCCTGTTTGCAAAGAACCACCCTGGGAATTTCTGTAACAGTTTCAGCCAACAACAGCTGGCACCCTCCCCGGTGGGGTAGGGAGCCACAGTGCCTCGATGCACAGTGTAGAGACTAAAGAAGAAGGAGAAAGTTAGTGCTAATTTTTATTTTTCAGCCAGCTCTGTTTTTTTTTTTTTTAAAGATTTTATTTATTTATTTGACAGAGAGAGATCACAAGTAAGCAGAGAGGCAGGCAGAGAGAGAGGAGGAAGCAGGCTCCCCACTGAGCAGAGAACCCAACGTGGGGCTTGATCCCAGGACCCTGAGGTCATGACCTGAGCTGAAGGCAGAGGCTTTAACCCACTGAGCCACCCAGGCGCCCCCAGCCAGCTCTGTTTTAAGGAGAGCCCAATGCTGCTTTCCTATCTTTTTTTTTTTTTTTAAATTTATTTATTTGACAGAGAGAGACCACAAGTAGGCAGAGAGGCAGGCAGAGAGAGAGAGAGGAGGAAGCAGGCTCCCTGCAGAGCAGAGAGCCCGATGCGGGACTCGATCCCAGGACCCTGAGATCATGACCTGAGCCGAAGGCAGTGGCTTAACCCACTGAGCCACCCAGGCGCCCGCTGCTTTCCTATCTTGCCTGGAGACTCACAAGCATTACAGAGGTTAACAATAAATCGCTTTGGTTTCTGGGTACAAAGGTTTTTTTGAGGGCCCTTCCAGTCCCACCCCCAGCTCTCATCTGGGGTCTGGTCACATCACCTCTTAGGGACTCCCAGCCCCTATGGGGTCCCGAGAAGGAAGGGGAAGCAGATATTATTTACATCACAAAAGCAGACTGATCCCACAATGTCATTTCAACGATATAGGCAGGCTCGTGACAGAGAAGATTGATCTTAACAAAACAGTCTCCCAGCTGGGTAGAAGTGAGGTGTTATATCGGGGTGTTTATAAGGCGGTGTTTAGGTGGCCCACGTGGCTAATGCGGACACCTGGTTGGTAGCTTCTCCATCTGCCTTAGAAAGCTTGGGAGAGCCTCAAAACTGCAAACAGGAGAGCTTTTCATTAACATTTGTCAGGCCATGAGCCACATCCCTGCAGGCTCGAGTGCCAAAAACAGAAAATTCCCAGCTCCTTGGCCCGCTCTTCCCCTAGCCCTCCCTCACTTCAAGGTACCAGCCTCACCAACCCCTCCCTCCTGGCCACCCACTGCTTGGCTCGTCAGCCTCGGTGTTGCTGGCCTCATCCACCTGCCACAATCCTACAAACCCTTCAGGAGTTGATTCAAACACGCCTTCCTCCCGGATACCTCTCTCCATCACTCAAGCACAGACGCCGTCCCTCTCTTGCACAGATCTGATTCTCCCTCCTCGCTCCTCTGTGCCTTTTGCAGGGAAAACCCTGAAAGAACCCGATGCAACATGGGGGCTTAAGTGGGTAGGAGAAGAATCCATGAAACAAGATGGGATAGGGAGGGAGACAAACCATAAGTGACTCTTAATCTCACGAAACAAACTGTGGGTTGCTGGGGGGAGGGGGGTTGGGAGAAGGGGGGTAGGGTTATGGACATTGGGGAGGGTATGTGCTTTTGGGTAAATTGGAAGGGGAGGTGAACCATGAGAGACTATGGACTCTGAAAAACAATCTGAGGCGTTTGAAGTGGCGGGGGGGTGGGAGGTTGGGGTACCAGGTGGTGGGTATTATAGAGGGCACAGCTTGCATGGAGCACTGGGTGTGGTGAAAAAATAATGAATACTGTTTTTCTGAAAATAAATAAATTGGGAAAAAAAAAAAAAAAAAAGAACCCGAGAGGGGAACAAGGAAAGGAAAGCGGGACAGAGGTGGGGAGAAAGAGAGGCCAGGAAGCCCTCAGAGTCAACGAAACGAAATGCAGTCCCCATCTCGCATGCCACTTGTGTGCACAGATAAAGACAAAATCATGCCACAACATCAGCAATTGCCCAGTTCGCTAAGCAATCTCTCTGCTGGAATATTTATTTATTTATTTATTTATTTATTTATTTATTTATTTATTTATTGGACAGACAGAGATCACAAGTAGGCAGAGAGGCAGGCGGAGCGAGAGAGGAGGAAGCAGGCTCCCCGCTGAGCAGAGAGCCGATGCGGGGCTCGATCCCAGGACCCTGGGACTATGACCTGAGCTGAAGGCAGAGGCTTTAACCCACTGAGCCACCCAGGCACCCCATCTCTCTGCTGGAATTTAAATGTGAAGCCCAATACTGATAGGTCCTCTAGCTACTGATCCGATGCTCTGAAATAAAGAGATAAGGATAGAATATTGCCTAGGAACACCCAGGGCTCCAGAATGCAGAAGAAATGAAAGGTGCTCACGCTTCAAACACTGGAAGGGCAGGTGACCCAGGGCCAATTGAGTGCCCAAGGGAGTTCTCGTCTTCACCTTGGGTGAGCTTGTCATTAGCTGTTCTGTTTTCCTGGCACCTGTTTTCATGTACGCCTAAGACAGTCCCTGTTTGGCTGCTTCCTTCCAGAAAGGAGAGGTAAGAGTTAAAAAGATCACGGTATTTGCATCCTACAATGAGTTTAAAACAGACTCCCAGTCCAGGGGACTGTGTGGTTGTTTGTTTGTTTGTTTTGTTGTTGTTTTGTTTTTTTACAGAGCTGGTAAGTTTCAGTTTTAATTGACACGGTGTTAGAACAGGTCAGTTGGAACCCGAGATATTTTTAGCTTCTTTTTTTCCATTTTCCAGCCTAACTTTTTTCTTTTCAAAGCCTTTTGTCTTACCTATCTGATTAATGCTTTGGGAGTCTTCTTTAAATTTTTAACCATATATCTAATCCCCCATCTTGCTTAGCGTCAAGTAAGATAAAACTAAAAACACCAGCTCCCACTCAATGAGACAGCGGTGTGCTCATCGCTTACAGGTAATGCAGATACAATCCATGAGAATAAGGTCACACAGGCATTCACCTCAAAACCCTACTGAAATCGCGAGCTAGCAACACAACTGTATTATCTGCCACGTCCAATCCCTGTCCTGCACGAGGAAGCAAGCAGCTGAATGTTACTTGTAACTGCTTGATTGTGCTCTTGAGCTTTCTGAACACTATAGCAATATGATTGTTGACCCACCACATGATAATTCGTGATCAATCCTTTCTACCTCCTTGAATTTGTTTTGATCTCCCTTTGGCCGGGTCCTGGGGGGTTCCTTGGCTGTCGGTGTCTGTGTTCAGAACCTCATATGTATACAAACCTATCTCCTTGTGTGGGAGCCCTTGGGTAGCTACGTAGTTGTCTAAACAGAAACTTCTAGTCAGTGAATCACCAAAACCATGGTGAGGGTTTCCTCTTTCTTCTGAGAATCACATCTCCACAGTGGGTTCCCCACCAAAAGCAACGAAATTCAATGTTTTTTTTTTTTCTCTGTACCTCTTTCAAAACACCACTCAGAAAAGGTACAGCTAGGCCACCTTGATCTCACTCATTAATTCTATTTTTGATGATTTTTTTCCCAAGGAAAGAAAATAACATGTCACTTAGTTCCACTACATCATTATATTATGTTATTTTCGGATTTTAGAAAACTAATGCAAATATGTAGAGGAGAGAGAGAAAAAATAGAAAATACAGATAGGAAAGAATAGGAAAAAATCATATAATAGAAAAAAGATCTCAGTGCTCTCTATAATAAGAAAAAGCTGGAGGGAAGGTCTGTGCTATGGTGAGTTCTGTGACTTGTGTAAGCCTGATGATTCACAGACCTGTACCCCTGGAACAAATAATACATTATATGTTAATTTAAAAATGCAAAAAGAAAACAAAGGAAAATTTGGGAACACCCTAAAATGCCCAAAAATATGAGATAGGGTTAAATAATTGCAGCACAATCCTGGGGATAGAATTCCGTGAAGTCATTGGGGGGAAATTTTTAAAAGAATATTAAATATGAAGGGACAATGTTTATGATAGAAGTGAAAAAGTAGAATCCAAAACAGTGTCATCCCAAATTCGTGTCCATGGGGGGCTACCTCTGGGAGGCTACGTGAGCGCTTCTTCTTGCTTCTTCTTATGTATTTTTTCTAAAATTTCTCTAGTAAGAATGTATTTCTGTGTCATTTGGAAACCAAGGTTAGAAACGATAACACCTGCACTCCTTGTACTCATGCCAAGAATCTCCTTTGCAGAGGCTGACCCCGGGCCCTACTGCTGACGCTTCCCCAGGCATCGAGGGGACCTGCAGAGGGCACTGGGGTAGATTCGAAGTTGGAGGGGAGGGGTGCTCCCAGGTAGAGCTCCTTACAAGAGGCTGCTCCCCCCACCCCCATCCCTGTCCCTGGCATTGTTCTGGAAGCAGCTTTCTGATTGTACACTATCTAAATTTTAGCTAGAACCTAACACATTGAATAATCATACTTACTGCCTTAGTTTCCTCTTTTAAAAAAAAGATGACATTAGGGGCGCCTGGGTGGCTCCATCAGCTAAGCGTCTGCCTTTGGCAGGGTCCTAGGACAGAGTCCTGAATCGGGCTCACTGCTCAGCCGGGAGCCTGCTTCTCCCTCTCCCTCTTCCCCTCTGCCCACCCCTCTGCTGGTTCTCTCTCTCAAATAAGTAAAATCTTTTTAAAAAATGACATAAAATAAAATTTTACAAGAATGTTTAATGAGGGGCACCTGGGTGGCTCATTGGGTTAAAGCCTCTGCCTTCAGCTCAGGTCATGATCTCAGGGTCCTGGGATCGAGCCCCGCATCGGGCTCTCTGCTCAGCGGGGAGCCTACTTCCCCCTCTCTCTCTGCCTGCCTCTCTGCCTACTTGTGATCTCTGTCTGTCAAATAATTAAATAAAATATTTTAAAAACAAAAGAATGTTTAATGAGATAAGAGAATATTTTAATATGGTAAACAAATAATAACACAGGAGGATAGTTATTTATATGTAAAACAAAGCAGATTAAGAAACTGTGTGCTTCTAACTGTACTTTTAAAAAAGTATGTGTATTTCTTGATTGTGCCAAATGTACCATGGTTACATACAATAACAGCAAGAGAGAAACTGGGTCAGATTATAGGAGAGCTCTCTACTAGCTTTGTAACTTCTCTATAAATCTAAAAGTATTCTACATGGCAACTGGACTTGTGGTAGTAACCATATATAATGTATATGCATATAAATAATGTATATAAGTATCAAATATCTATGTCGTACCCCCAAACTAATATGATACTGCATATCCATGATTCTTCAATACAAATTAATCAATTAAAATAATTTCAAAATGAAAAGTTTATTTAACAAATAAGATATCTTCTTCCTTTGGGGCACACCTTTCTCAGTGCCTCAATTATCTAACATTTACTATGATAAAATCCTTTGGAAATTTATTTATTTATTTATTATAAAGATTTTATTTATTTATTTGAGAGAGAGAGAGAGAGAGCATAAGAGTGGGGTGAGGGGCAGAGGAAGAAACAGACTCCTCATTAAGCAGAGAGCCAGATGCAGGACTAGATCCCAGGACTCTGGGATCATGACCTGAGCCAAAGGCAGATGCTTAACTGAATGAACCACCCAGGCGCCCTCCTTTGCAAACTTAAAAATATATATATGCATATGTATTTTTATAGACATTGAGTCTCTTCACAGATAGGAGATAGATGAAAATGTAACTAGAAAACATAATTAAGAATAGCAGCTCTCTCTGTGGGATTTGGAATGGTTTTTAGTTTTTCTTTAGCTTTTCTAAGCTTTTAAGATTTGTGATGAATATATAATTACTTTTATGTAATGATGCACATAAGTAGATGCTATACACAACAGAGATATACATTACACAAAAATAAGATTACTTTTATGAGGTCGCCCATAATCAGAAAACAAAGTTCCTGACAGGGATATGGAGTTCCCAAGAGCCACAAGAGGGAGGTCAAGATGGTACAAAGCCGCGTGAAACTATTTGTAGAACCAAAAGGTTATAAAGATGCCGCAGCCGCAGCTCAGACTCTAGGTACTATCTGTGCTTAATCGGAATTAGACACAAGCAGCTACTACTACTTTGGGAAGCACAAAGTCAACTCAATAATGACAGTATTCCTAAATTAGCAACAACGAAAAGCTTCGCAACTATTGTCCAGCTAATGAATGGGTGACAGAAAAGAAAGCCCCTTCTCTTTGCAAGGCTTCACGTTAAAATTAGCTGTATCTGTTGCCTTTCGCGCGAAGAGGACGGATGGAGGACTGCTCACAACTGGTATTTTGCCTTCAGAGCTCTTTGCTGGAACACTTCGTTGGACCGATATCAAGCGGAAAGAGCCCTAAGTCTCATCACCTAAAACAACATTTTGGTGGGGCGGGGGGAATCAAGAATAAAAGAATTTCAAACCCCGAAGCAGTGAGTGGGACTCTTGTGGGGTCTGATCACTTTCCCCGGAGAAATCATGAAACAAGTGTTTTTCCCGGAGAAATCACAAGACAGAAAAACGGCAGATCGATGGAAGTAGCATCGTGATAATAATATAACCGTCCCTGCGCTGGTCACAAAAATGTACCCAGCAAGACAGCGGCAGGAAGACCCCCGTCTCTGCCCAGAAACAAAATACTCCGCCTATTGTTGCCGTTGTTGTTGTTTTACCGCAGGATTTTGAGTGAAAAAGTAGTCCCACTTGTCAATCAGCTAAGTTGCAGGGGCTAATAGATTCTGGTGTGTAGGGGGGTCAACACGGAATTTAATTTAACATCTCACAATACGCCCACATGCCCAGAAAATGTGGACAGCTTGATGGGGTTCACTGAGCCAAAGAAGCAAGACCCAAACAGTGCATTAATGTATAGGGGAAGAATAGTTGCAATCAGCCCCTTGTGAATTGGACAGAGGGCCTGGAGATGAAGCAATTATCAGCCATCGGGGATTAATAGCAAAGTGTGAATGCCAAGCTGTATATGTTAGGGGCAGAATATGTTGCCTATAGAAAACAACAAAGGACGTTTCTTACTATTAAGTGAGATTAAACGTAATGGCCTGATTTAATCACAAAGGCAGAATTAAATTCAGATGGCAATTTCAAAGTGGACACATGAACACAGGCCACTGCTTGCATTTACATATAGCTGGCATAGCTTGGCCCGCCACACAATAGGATAAAGTTTCTTTGGCCACTTAAACAATTTTCTATTCTTCCCTGTTTTTGTGAACACTCACTGTATTTCTTCCCCCATTGTATTTAGTCGGTAAGAAAGCGCTCAGAGTTGTATTTATTCATGGATGCTAGAATTTTTTTGATTCTTTCAAATTATGAAAAAAAAGGGCGCAAAAGGTCATAAGAACAGAGGAGTTATAATCCGATTGGTGTCAAAATAAGAAGGAGGAAAAGAAGGAGAAGGAGAAGAAACAAAACAAAACAATCTCGGGGAGAATAATGCAGCATCTTACTTTTTTTTAATCTGCCGTCGTTGTAGGAACTTGAGGTCCGAACTTGGCTGGCGCGGAAGGCAGCTTCATCCCTGCTCAGGTGCGAGTCTGTGTTACCATCCTGGAGTCCAGGCATGTTGTTTTTCAATGTAAGCCAGGCCCTCCTTCCTTCTTTGTTATGGGACGCTTGCTTGCTCTGTCACACACCCCCCACCCCCCCACCCCCTCCACCCCCCCCAACCCCGTCTTAAAGGAAGTTCTCATAAGAGGTATGGGGGATTATAAACCTGTAGTAGGGTTTGGAGTTACTTTTCATCAGTGGATCCCTGGGGAATTTCAAGTACCCACAACATGAGTGAAAATAGTAAGTATAGTGTCTAAACCACATGATTACTTCTCCTTAATGCCCAGGGATTGAGTACATCTAAAACTCAACTTTATGAACTTTTGGGTTCATAAAAGTCCCTAGCAATACACACACACACACACACACACACACACATATAAATGCATATATACACACATATGTGTATGTAATTATACTTATTATATTGTATTATTAATGTAATTGTATTATATTTATTATAGTATATAAAATTGTATATGTTTATAAAATAATTATATATAAATTTATGTGAATAAATGATTCTGTATAATTTATAGTTATATATAACTATACATAATTATATATAGTTATAATTATATTGTAATATATGTTATATAGTGTATATGTTAGATATTATATACATTTGTCATATAAATGATTAATGACCTTACCCCTTTAACAAACAAGTCTTCATCAAAGAATTTCCTCTAAATAGGCAAAGCATAAGGACTTGATGATGAATGTATCAAGATAGTCATCACAATGTCGCTTTTAATATTAAAACCAAATGGAATTGACCAAAATTGTTATCCTTGTGAGATGAGTTTCACAAACTTCGCTATGAACTTACAATAAAATATTGCACAGCCGTTTTAATGATCTCAATCTGAAATATTCTGAAATGATCTGAAATAACAATCTGGAGTTTTAGTTGGTGAGAGAGAGAGTCAGAGAAGGAAGCCATACTATATGCTGACCAGTTCCTAGAATTCGTGTATGATATGAACTTAAATGTATCTAATTGTGTGTGTGGAGGGACAGTAATGCCTGGGGAAAATGTTAACTGTGTTTATCTCTGGGTGGTGGGATTTGGGTTGATTTTTACTTTTTTCTTGGTACTTACTAATTTTTGTTTTTTCTTTTTTTAAGTAATCTGTGCGCGCAGTGAGAGGCTCCAGCTCACAACTCTGAGATCAAGAACCGCCGTCTCTTAGGACGGAGCCGGCCAGATGCCCCAGTACTTACTGATTCTTTTTTTTTTTTTTAAACAATTAACAAGAATTGCTTTTGCAATCGGAAAAGAAATATTTTTGAAAAAGAATTATGTTTTGGAGAGGATATGAAAAATGTGGAAGTGATTTTAAGAGCAAAAGATGAGGTTTCCCGGGGCCAAAATGAAGCCCAGGCGGCCCTGGACCTGCCCCGGCCCCTGCGCCGCGGGCGTCTGAACTTCTCCCAAGTCTGACTCCGGTTCCGCCCCCCGCGTGGTAACAGGCTGGTGGAGTTTGATTCGCCTCCCGGAGAACAGGTTGATCCTCTGTGAATCAACTGACTCCTGCCCAACAAGACTTAGGACAGGCTGGCAGGGAACGAGCCTCCAAGCAAGCGGCAGAATCAAGCCCTGGGTCTTTGGATGAAGCGGGGTGGAGCCGCGCGGGGCTCACTTCGGAGCAATCGGCGGTCACCCTAAATGAATGTCCCGCAGTGGGATGGACTGATGGGTCAAGGGCCTCCATAACCTGCTGGCCTCGACCGTGGCTGAGGCAGACGGCCCCCAGCAGGAGGCATGCACCATCTCATCCAGACCCTTCAAGCCAAACTCTCGGTCCCAGTTCATTGCAAGACGCCCCTCTGCTGAGAAAGAGGAGGCGACAACGTGCAACAGGGACAGGCACGAAGGAGTGCAGGTTTCCAGTGTAGCGGTTTGCCGCAGCAGCCGAGCGGGTGTCGCTTATTTGACCAGGAATGGAAGTCGACCCCCACAGGCTTTTCCTGGGTGTCTTTGGGCAAAGGTGCAATTCCCCGAGGCACAGTGGGATCCAGTTGAAGGTGGGTGGGTGGGCATGGGAGTGAATGACAACAAATGGTGTCACAAAGTTGCCGTATCTACCCTCCCCTAGGGACCTTACCTTCTCTATTCGTCCTCTAGCACAGAGCACCAAGTTCAAGTTTGCCAGGAGGGGTGGCAAATCAAAACAGGCGTGCTAGATGATTCAGAGGCAGAGTGAGGCAAACAGAACAGGACCTCCCTCCCCCTGCGGTGGCCCAGCAAACCCCTGGTCCTTTCTTGGTCCTTTCGGAGTCACCTGCAGGTGGAGGGGATGTCCAATCAGAAACCCCCTCTCAAACAATCCAGCCTGAGTTTCCAGAAAAGCGGCAATTCTTCCATTTTCCAAAACAGACTAGGAGGAGAGGAAATTTCTAGGGTCGTGAGAATTCGTGCAGAACAAAAATGAGCATTTTTTTAAAACAATATTTAGGGGACGGCTGGGTGGCGCAGTTGGTTGGACGACTGCCTTCGGCTCAGGGCGTGATCCTGGAGTCCCGGGATCGAGTCCCGCATCAGGCTCCCAGCTCCATGGGGAGTCTGCTTCGCTCTCTGACCTTCTCCTCGCTCATGCTCTCTCTCACTGTCTCTCTCTCTCTCAAATAAATAAATAAAATCTTTTAAAAAAAAAAATATTTAGGGCGCCTGGGTGGCTCAGTGAGTTAAGCCGCTGCCTTCGGCTCAGGTCATGATCTCAGGTTCCTGGGATCGAGTCCCGCATCCGGCTCTCAGCTCGGCAGGGAGCCTGCTTCCTCCTCTCTCTCTGCCTGCCTCTCTGCCTACTGTGATCTCTCTCTGTCAAATAAATAAATAAATTCTTAAAAAAAAAAGATTTAAAAACAATATTTAGTGTTTCTTTCTGATTGTAACCTGATGGTGCGGGTTCGTGTCGGTGCAAACAAATACTGAAATAGAAAAAGAAAACAGGTGAAATCCCACTTCGCATTGACAACCACTTTTCCCCTTTAGAGTCTCTCCTTCCAGCTGCCTCTTCTCTGTATATATAATTAGGACATCTACTTTTAATTCGTACAAAGCTGGGATCATGTGCTGTGTATCAGTTCAGGTCCTCTCTTTTTGTTTTCATGGTCCATCGGAGCAGGAGGTGATGCAACGCTCTTCAGAGTTCTGGGAGCCGGAACGGCAGTGAGACGGTGGGCCGTAGTGCCGTAGGTTCTGTTGCTCACTGTCTCGATGATGCCCAGGACTCTTCTCCAGGCAGCTGAACGTACTTTTAATTCGCTCTCCTAGTGGGCCTGGAGATAGGGGGAAATCGACAGCTGACTGAGACTGTCTAAAGAGATGGGGTGACTTCTCAGAGTCACACAGTCAAGTCACAGTCTGCCCCACAGCAGAGCCGAGTCTCCACTGTGCAGGTGGGGACCTGTCACCTCAGGAAACAGGACTGTCGTCTGGCCACAGGCAGGTAATACTCACTGCTTTCCCCCACACATGTGCACACACATGCACGTATACACACACGCATGCACATGCCCACCCACCCTCATGCACACACATATGTACGCACGTACACACATGCGCACATACACGCACATGCACATGCATGCGCTCACACATGCGCACACTTCTGCACACGTGCACACACGCACGCACACATTCACACATACATGCACATGCCCCCGCATACTCATGCACATATGCATGTGTGGACACACACGCACACATGCACACCAGTGCACACATGCACACTCATACGAACACCCAGTGTACACGCACATGCAAGTGCACACACACCCATGCACACATACATTTATGCATGCACAACCTATGCACACACACGTGCACACACACACTCATGCCCACATGCTAGAAGGCTGGGGTCACCCTGGAGAATGGGAAGAAGGACCCCTCTCGCTTGCAGGCTCTTCCCGAGAGCTGTCCGTCCCTGTTGGCTCATCAGTCCTGCCGCCCCGAGTGGCTGACAGTTGTAATGTCCTCATCTGTGTCCTCCCACAGACGGGGCAGGAGGACCAATTGCTCAGCACAAAGGCCTGAAGTGCTTGTGTGAAAGGTCACTAAGTACCGTCATCTGGGCCGGCGAGGGGGCCCAGAGACACTGTTCACTGAGAACAACAGAACAGGGGCAGGATCTTAACCTCAGCCTGTGGCCTGGGGTGCTGGGGGAGGGGCACAGAATCTCAAGTAGGAGCCGGAGGGCCAGGGGAGCCAAGATGCTCTGGCCTCTGTGACTCCGCTGGGAGGCCCACAGCTCTCCTCCTGCTCCCCAGGTTGGCAGGTGGCAGGGTGGCCTGATAGGACAGAGGAAGCAGGAGGACAAGCACGGGGACCCTCCAGGCCCTGAGATGAGGTCCCACCTGTGACCCTTCTATGGGGGGAATAGACATCACCGGGAAGTCAGGGTGAACTGTGTGGAACCCCACGAGACGCACTTTCACGAACCCAGAAACGTATTTACACGTACTGTGTGGCACCGAATTTGGTGCTACTTAATGTCATATCTGAGCATACGAACGTGGCAAAGATTGAAGAAGAAAACCAGGGGGCGGAAACATAAGACTGAAAAAGGGAAAAAGTGCTCTTCGCTTGCCCGATGGGCAGTGACTCGGGGACAAGGACCACAGGTGGTCACTTTTTGCTAGGACACTTGAGTGTAGCCCAAAGGACACTACTACCTGAGGAGACATTAATTGAGGAGCTGCTGAAGGCCAGGATCCAAGGTGACTCTCTGCTGCTTCGAAGCATGATCTGTAGAGCTTGAAAATGTGGACATGAAAGTCCAACAGCAGTTTTGAGGCCAAAGGCAACTTAATTGAAATACCCGGTGCCTCTGTTGCCTATCTGTAGAGGGGGCTGGTTTTGAAAATTCAATGTCCTAATATACGTAAAAAGCTTAGAAGAGTGACCAGCCCTCGAGATCTCAGGAAATGCTAATTATCACCATCACCATCGTGGTCTATCATCACCGGGTGGCAGAATTCCTGGTGAATTTAATTTCTTTCTTTACATTTCCTTTGTTGTCAGCAAGGTCTGCCACGATGATGGATTGCTATCACAATGGGAAAAGGCAAAACTCTTTTTTTTTTTTTTTTTTTTTTTTTAAAAGAAAGGTCTTCCCAGCTGCTTTCCAGAGCCCTTAGAGATGAGCCAGGAAAGGAATGACACAAAGGGAAGGACCCTCCCACCCCCCGAAACAGCAGTTTGCCTCTTTGGAAATTAGAAGGGGATAAAGGTTAAGGTTAAGGTTGGGTTTTTCCTCCCCACATCATAGAGCATATGGAAGGTGATAATGTGGCGCTGAACACAGACCTGCCTGTTTGTCTGAGGCTGAGGGCTGAACCAGGACAGTCCCACGCACACACAGGGGACAAGGGGGTCACGGCAGCCAATGGGAGCAACCCCAGTGTGTGCACAGGACCTCTGACAGTTTTGCTTTGGGGCTCAAGATTTAAACCACAGCACAAAGCTAAGCCTGAAGCCGACTCAGTTCTCTTAGAGGAAACAGATTTAAGTGTCCTGGAGTTGGAGAGGACGGGGAGATCAGTGAGAAAGTCAAGTCCATCCGTGGTCCCTCTTGTGGGAGAACCCTGGCCCTGAAGCAGAGCCCTGTCGTTGGGAGGCTCCAGGCAATGGGCTCCCCTCTGTGTTGTGTTTTCTTGAAAGGACATCCTCACTGAGGATACTTACATTCCCCCCGGATGCTGCACTGAGCTCCCAGAAGAATAAAGTAAGAATAATGTAGATGTCAGCTTTATTCTAAATGGACGAATGAAGTTTCTACTATGCTAGGTTATTATCTCTGGTTGAGTCTATTCATCTCAAGGGGCTCTGGTCTGAAGAATTACCACTCACTCAGCTACAGAGGGAACTCTGTTCTGCTTGCACTTGAGCACTGAGTTCCTAAGTTTCCTGGCAATTTCAAAGAGAGTAAGACTGGGGTGTTTTGTGAAGATTTAGGACAAACATTAAGACCTCCCTTGGAATTCTTTTCAGAGTCAGTTAATAGCCAAATGTAGAGATAGCCAAAATGTAGGTATCACCTCTAAGTGAGAAACAGCCTAGAATTTTATTAACTCCAGATGGTCATCCTGTCTTTTTAAAAAGGATGTAGTATGGGGTAATAGGTGTGGGACTTTTGTTTTCAAATTTCATCTTCACCTCCATCTTCACCAGCTGTGTGGCCTTGGGCAAGTCACTGAACCTCTCTGAATCTTTATTTCCTCACCTGTACAATGGTAGTAATTAGACCTACATCATAGGTGTATTGTTAGGATCGAGTAGCATTGAATACCCAAAGTATTTGGCCTATTGTCCATAATAAATAAATCTTAGTTTCCTTCTTAAATTCCTCTTTGAAGATAGTATATCAACTTTAATGATCATTCCTCTTGTAAACATTTTAGGTATGACATTGAAAACGTGCTAAGAAATGCCCATAATGAACGGAGTCATTAAAACTCCTATTATTTGTATGGAACTTTGAGCTTTCACAGCATTTCACCCCTACTGGCTCTGTAGTTGAGTCAACATGACCTGAGCCAAAGGCAGAGGCTTTAACCCACTGAGCCACCCAGGCGCCCCTATTTGAGTCAACAGAGACACGAAGCGCCCCTATAGTTGAGTCAACAGAGACACGAAGCAACGTATAAAGGACTCGCCACCACGAACCACAAAACAGCCACCACCTATGCAGCAGCGGACTCCAGTGAGCCTGACTCATGTACGAGAACATCGGAACCACCAGCCCCTACATAAAAAGCAGGGTTGGACCAACAAAAGCCGAGTGAATGCAAGACCGATCCCAAGGAATTTTTTTTTTACGTGACAGGGTGGCCCATCTTTATCACTTGACCAATATTTACTGCAGTCCCGCTACGGACCTGGAACCACAGCAACGTAAAGAAATGCATGCTTCCTGTCTCATGGGGCTGACATCTTAGCAGGGAGACAGATATGGAGCAACTAACATAAACAGCTCACTTTTCCTGCATTTCTGTAGGATAATCGTGGAAGGAAAGGCGCCAGGACAGTGAACACGCAGAAAAATTTCACATGGTCTGGGAGGTCTGGGGCATGCGCTGGGAAGGTGACATGGGACATAAATGATGACGAATGAGTAGGCGTCAACTAGGGGAGGTACACGCGCTCTGCGTGTTGGGGGGTAGGGTATACAAAGCATTCCACGTAGAGGGAACCTGGGTGGCTCAGTCTGTCAGGAAGCCAACTCTTGGTTTCTGCTGAGGTCCTGCTCTCCGGGTCCCGGGAACCGGGCTCTGTGCTCAGTGTGGAGTCTGCTTGGGACACTCTCTCCCCATGCCAATGCCCTCTCAGCTCTCTAAAATAAATAAATAAATCTTTAAAAAAAAAAAAAAAAAGGATTCCGTGCAGAGGACTCCGCTGTACACAGCCCTACCCAGGAAGGAGCAAGGAGCAGATGGAGGACTGGGCGCCCCCCGCCCCCCGTTGACCGCAGCCACACCGGGTCCACGACGGGACTGGTGAGGGGTCAGCGCCCTCGTTGCAGGACAGGGTGTGTGTCTTTATCCCCAAAACAGTGGAGCCACGGAGCCAGAGCCAGAAGCTGGTGGGTGCATCTGAGTAACGGTCCATAGGGAACCGGAACTGCACCCCCCCCCTGCCCCCGCAAAATAAAAAACATTTTGGTCAGCTCAATTCTATTTTCGTAAAGGGTTGCCCAGTTTACATGAGTCACTAGTCAAGACTTTTTTTTATCTTGTTCACTCTCCGCCCCTCTCCCTGTCATAAGCAACCTTGTCTCCTTCCCATTTCCTCTTGAAACCTGCATGCCCAGGCTGGAGGTAAGCCCACTTTCCAGATGCTCGGTGTGGCCCACTGTGAGAGACTGAGCTGGCCACTCTCCAACTCTGCCTCCCAGGAGAGCTTCTAAAACCCAGGAGCCAGGCCTGTCCCAGACCAGGGAGAGCAGACTCTTGTGGGGAGGATGGCGCTGGCACTAGTATTTTATTTTAACTCCCCAGGTGATTCCAAGTGAGCAGTCATGTTTGGGAAGCTGTGATCTAAGGGGCTCTTCTAGCTGATTCTACCTCCCCAAGTGGGAGGAAAGAAAGAGTAGCAGTGACAGTCCCCTCAAAGGACTGGAGACTTTCTTCTCGCTCAAGAAAGGACTAGATGTTGAAAGCCTATCCCAACAGAATCTGCAGATGCAGCAGCATCTAAAAAACAAACAAACAAACAAACAAACAAACAAAAAAAACCCAAAACAAACAAAAAAAACCGAAAATGAAAACAAAAACAAACAAACAAACAAAACGATACAAAAGGCCTATAACCAGCAAACCCAGCGATTTTCTCCAGGGATGCTGAGGGCATTTCTGGGGCGTGTCCCAATAAGGCACAGGTGGGACCAGGGCAGGTCCGCGCACCCCGCAGGTTCAGGCCCATCTACCAAGTTCCCCAATGCCACGGACTATCCTCAGGTGGAGAGAGGGGGCCGCACCCCATGGAGCCCCGCGTGCTAGCCAGGTGCCTTGGCGATTCCTGGTCCCCGCGCCCTGGCGCCTGCGCCACACAGAGTGTCACTGGGGCATCTGCGTGGTTCTGCTCCCCGACATCTGGCCAAGTGTTGCCTCCTTCTGCCTATTTCCTCCGCCCTCCCGCCCCTCCCCTCTCCACCCTTCCCTTGTATGGGGCTGTAAGGTCAGAAATTCGACGTGGGAAGTCTCCCCGAGGAAGTGCCGGGTCATAAATTTCACCAACAAGAGGCTCCCATCAAGCTCAGGGTATCAGGGAGCCTCCCAGCCTTGAATCCAGGGGCTGGGGCGGCTGGGCTGGGGGGAGGGGAAGAGCTGTTGAGGGTCCTTGTGTTCAGAGCCCTATTCGTGAGTGTGTGTGTGTGTGTGTGTGTGTCCCTCTGCCTCCTGACACTGGCGATTTTCTTTCCACACCCAAGAACACATTTGGGAAGGCCGGTAGTGGGGTTTCTCTTCAGATTGGAGAGGTGTATTAGACTCCCACTGGACGGCTTCAGACCGGAAGGTCAGGCCACGTGCTCATGAAAGGAAACGTTGGTGTGTACATAAGTTGGCGTCCAGTGCTGCAGTACTGTCTTCCTGTCTGGGCATGACGGAGGCCCAGCAAAAATGCACAGCTGGAGGGTCAAAGGCAGCTCCGAGTCCCAGCCCTGGCTGTGGGACCCTGGGCCCATCACGCTGGGCCTCTGGCCTCCATTCCCAGGAGTCAAGTGAGGGAGTTGGAGGGCGGGCGTTGGGTGGCTGGGTCCCTGGGGGGCTCTGAGAGCCTTGGCGAGCTTGCCTACCCTCTTCCGTGCAGTACAAGCAAAGCGAAGGAAGGATCCAACCTTTCCTCTTGCTGCCATTTTCTCGAGGGAAAGCTTCCCAGGGACTGGCATGGGCTTAGCTACGGAAGGTCCAGGGCAGCCAGCCCAAGTCAGCACAAGGAGGATGTTCGAGCCAAGTCCGCACCTGCCTGTGCTCTGCCAAACCGACGAGAAGCGGACCTGGAGATCATTCGGTGCTGGCTTTTTGCTCAGCGCCTGCGCGGAGGTGCTCTGGTGATGTGGGGCTACAAGACTAACGGGAGGGATCACGGCATGTCTGCCGCACACCAGGCAGTTCGAAAGCCTTACACAGATCAGGTCAAGCTCAGGCCACTGCTTGAGGTAGACACCATTACTAGCTTTGTTTTACAGATGGGTAAACTGAGGTACAGGCATGCTAAGTACTCTGCCTAAAGACACGCTGCAGTTGAAACAGACCGGGACTGCCTGACTCCACACGGGGAGAGGCAGGGAGAGCGGCCCCGGCCCTCTGTGGAGACCACAGGGGACAGAGTGGGACATTCAAGGCGTTCCAGAGATCCAGAAGCCAGGAGGGCCCGCAGCAGGGCGAGGGGCCAGCTGGCTGGCAGGCCTGGCCCTCCAGGAGAGGGTGCGTCCTTGGGGCATTCTGTCTGCTTAAGGCTCTTTGGCTCAGATTTTCCATCAGGCTCCAGAAGAACCATTTGGGGACAGCACAGAGACCTCTGGGGAGACGAGAGGTACGAACCAGATGAACTTCAGCCTTCAGACCAAAAAGAAAAATCTCCTTTGGGGCCTGAATTCTTTGGGGAGAAAAAAATGTTAACGACATAGGCCAGTCCCAGATCTGAGAGTACCCCAAGGAGACAGGTGGGCCGTTTTCTATAGATAGAAGGAAACCTTAAATGCGGAAGCTATTCTTGTCATGGATGTTGGTGTTGATGGCTTTAGCCTAAAACATCTGTGGGCCCAGGACAAAACCTTCTCTAGAGCTGGATAATTATCTGCTAGAAACTCCCGACCGTCTTTCCTCACTGAGGTTCTCTGCTCTCCTTGGCCGGCATGTTTAATGTATGTCTGTATGTCTCTACCCAGGCACGTTTCTGTCCTGGAAGCATCTGTCAAGCCTCTTAGAGGACCCACTTTATGTGGGGGGAAGGGTGACGTTCACAGAGAAGCCGTCATGGCACAAAAGAGCTCTCACTCCTTGCCACCTGTGGCCTTCCGCACGGACGCCTGCTCATCAGGCTTCTAGGCCACCCTTCTGCGGGCTAGAAACTCTGGTTTCTTGCCTGGCCAGGCTGGCCCAACCGGCAAGGTCCTGCCCAGCTCGTGGAGCAAGACTTCTATGTATTTCTTCCAGGCGGTAGAGCTAACAGCAGCAGCCTATACGGTCTTCCGTTAAATGAGACACATTCGAATCTTTAGGAAACATCGCCACATGGAAGGTGCCTGCTGTGGACGTCCAGCATCAATACCTCTTAATCAAATAGCTCTTTGCATCACAGGGGGCCTCAGGAAGGCAGGAGCCACAGGAGAGCACCTGTGCTTCAGCTCATCTGGGATCGGAGAGGCTGTTTGTTTCTGATGCATCACGGCACCAAGCCCTGCAGACCGCAAACACTGGTGTGCGGGCTTCCTTGCAAGATTAAGTAAAGGTGGACCTGACTCTGTCTCTCCATCCAGAAACTGGGGCCATGTAATGCTAAGTGTGGCATGCTTTCTGCATAAAATAGTGCTGTATGGTGACTTGCTGCGCGTGCGTGTGCACACACACACACGGGGGTGCGGGGGAGAACACTGAAATTAAAAATACCGCCGTCTCATGGCCTGAACGCCAAACCGGTGGCTGATCCAATTTAACCCAAGAGAATGAACAGTGTGATGTTTCTGAATTCCCTTTGGCTGCCCCCCACCCCAGGACGACTGCAGGGAGGCTCCGATGGGCTGGGGAGAGGGTTGGTGGAGTGGGGGCAGGGAGACAGGGAGAGTCCTGGGCTCTAAGCTCTATCTTGGCTTCACATAAAGGAAGCAAAATCAAAAACCCAAGCCTGAAAAAAAAAAAAAACCCCTACATTTAATTGGCTAGGAAACAGGATTCCTGGGGCCTTTGCTTTCTCAGCTTCCAGAGAAGGATTTAGGCAGGGGCACTCCCCCTGGCCCATGGGATAAAAAAAAAAAAAAAAGGATTAAATTCAGGTTTGGTCTGGCTAGTACAAATTACATGCAGAGTATACAGTCGCTTTGCATATTGCCTGGGCTTTTGCAGGGAGGGAACAGGCGGGAGAGGGAGGGCTGGATACTGACGAGGGGAAAAAAAAAAAAAAAAAACTAAAAACAACTTGCTGTTTTCATATGGTGGGATAAAACAGTTTTGTCTCCGTAACTGTGCAGAATGTCAACGGTGGCACCGTGTCGTGACAAGTTTTTTTTTTTTTTTTTTTTTAGGTTAAGCTCGGCTCACACCCGAGCCGCAGCCCCCCGAGGTACTGCCGCTTTAATTGTGTTCAGTATGATCTACCAAACAATATGTCTTGATAAATCTGAATGGCAATCCGGCGCACGGTTCCCCTTGGCATTGCTGCAAAGCCAGGCCTCGCTTTAGTGAACCCGTTCAGGAATGTGGGTTAATTCGGCCGACCCTTTTTACCCCCACAGCTCTGTTTTTGTGAGGTTGGCAGAAACTGACACGTTTTCTTTTGCTTAATTAAGTTGTTCAGTAGAAGGCTGGTCAAACAGTTGCATCTACGTGGGGAGTCTGCAGATACACAGAAAGCCGTGGGCGTTTCCAACATAAAAAGGGGGATTCTGTCATTGTTTGGGTGTAGACGGGTCATTTTTTCAGAGTTACTGCTGCCTGGGTGACCACAACCGCGCGCACAGCCCTGAAAGGAAATTAAAGTCGCTTAAGTACAACTACTACCTTGGGCTCTGAAGTTTAGTTTTTAAAAGCGATGGAGAGCGTACAAGAGAGAAACGAAACGGTCTCGTTCATGGGGCCTCTTATTTCTTTCTGGCCTTTTTTTTTCTTGAAGGCAAACAGAGGACTCATTTAAGTAAGAGGGGTCCGTTATGAATTACAGTTATGAATTACAGCTGGTATGATGAAACTCTCTTTCCAGGTGGCGAAACAAAACACATGCCCTGGCCGGGACTTTCGGGGCAGAGGAAGAGCGCCCAGTCACCTTTAAGCCCGGCGCCGGGGCTGGGAAAAATGTCCACCCACCACCTCCCAGCTGGTGAGATTCCAGCGCTCGCTCCTTGCTGATGTTATGACAACCACAAACAATATCCTCTCATGGATATTCAGAGGAACTGAGGACCTGATCGGAGGCAGCTCTCATCATCTCTCAGTCCCTTCTCGAAGCTTCCTACATGCTGATTTTGATCACCTTTATCTTTCTCACGCATATCCCCCTGCTTTTTGTGGCTGTCAGGTCAGATCTCCCATGAGTTTTCCTTGCTCGTGCTGGGTGATCGAATTACCAGAGGTTATGTGCTTCTGTGGCACTTGGACTGGGCTCTGGGGTCCGTTGTCAACGGTTAACAGGATCTACAGCATGACCGAGAGAGTGCCATGCTTTTGTGCCTCAGTTTACCCGTAGCAGCAGGTACCTCAGGCCAGGTGCCTAGCAGGCATCTGATCTAACCTTCTGAGCTTGACTTGCCTTCTTTCTCCCTCTGAATAAATCAGTATCTGGAGAACACACCGACCCCACAAGCCCT
Organism: Neogale vison; assembly: GCF_020171115.1. Taxonomy (NCBI): domain Eukaryota; kingdom Metazoa; phylum Chordata; class Mammalia; order Carnivora; family Mustelidae; genus Neogale; species Neogale vison. Next base: position 11,665,381 of record NC_058096.1, on the reverse strand, counting down.
CGGCACCATCACTGTGCTGATATCAAGACCAAGATGTTCGCCAGTTACAAAGGCCCGGCTCTCACCAAGCTGTGGGGTCCCTCACACCTCAGGTTTTGTGCAGAGTCGCTAGAGGAAATGTCTGCACACACAGGGGAACCGTCATCTTTGCCGTGAAGCCCCACACTTGAACTTCCCACCTGGTCCCAGAACATCAGCTTTTGGGAATCCCAAAGATCGCCTTTTTCCTTCTGGAGGAAAAAGTCTGAACAGTAAAGCATCTTAAGGGTCCTCACTGTGATTCTTCTCTTCATAAACGAGAAGGAACTGGCAACTATGGGTTTAAGTTGCACAAAGGGTGAAATAATGGTTCTTTAAGGAAAAAAAAAAGAAAACACTTTGGGGTCCATCTAAATTCCTTGAATGAGTAGTCAACACTGATGTCCAGGACCTGCCATTACACACGCTACCTGCTTCCTCCCCAGACATCCCAAGAGCTGGTTATACATTAATACCCAGGACCCCGTAGTCCTATACTTAGGTTGTATATAACACAAGATGCCCTTATCTCAAGGTGTTTCCAACGGGTACACAGAGAGTTGTAGGAGGATTTGGAAGTTCTGGTTTGTACAACCACTTCCCAAATGACTTGTTATTCTGGAGAACCAAAACTCAGCTATACACACACAGAGAGAAAATGCAAAATCCCTAGTTCTGGTTGGCGATGCTTAAGGACCACATAGATCGTTGGTCTGCTGTGTGCCTGCCCTTCTGCCTTCGCGATGGCTCAAGGAAGGCCCCAGAAACTTTTCCACCGGTCTTCAGTTACGGGGCCTGGCTGCTTGCATTGCTTGCCTTACCTCCATCCCGAAAGGCCAGATTCACAACTATACAGTCCCCCACATGCACACAAAACTTTGCAATAACAGCTGACCAGCCAGTCCCCGCATCTCTTAAAGAGAGGGGCCGTCAGAGGCCGGCAGAGGCCGAGCAGATGGGAGCCGCCACAGCCGGGCCAGAGCGGATACACGAGTCACACCGACTGGCAGTCTTCCCACAGTCAGGAGGTGGTGTGTGGGGCTGGCCCTTTGCTTCCCACTTGAGGTGGCGGGCCCTCGCCCCCTCTCCAACTCCCCGACACCCTGGGCAGATTTTTCTTTGGCTTTTGAAAAATCCGAGACACACTATGGCTCCGAGTGGCCAAGTTCCAGCCGCCTCACCACCAACATTCTGTCTTTCCACCCAGGGAAACAGGAGGCCTTCCTGGAGGCGGGCGAGCCCACAAGAGTTCAGATGCTGCCACTCGGGTCCTGGAGACGGAGGGAGGACTCACAAGGGCTGGCCGCCAGCCATCTCACGATCCCTGGCACTCAGCTCCACATGGAGCTCTGCGGCTCTCCAGGACAAAGAGGAGCGTTTTTATCAGCCCAGCGTTCTGCTGACAAACGCATAATCAACTGACAGAGAGCGACCAAGCCGCATTTCAAAACCCCCAGTTACGGAGAGGCCGGGCCCAAGCGGGGATGGTCACTTTCTGCAGGTGTTAGCCAGTGTCCCCGCATTTGCATGCATTTGCATATACTGTCAAACAGTTGGCTGACAGAAAGTCTGAGGAGGTCTGGACACAGCCCAAACCTGTCAGTGGCTTTCTCCTTGCCAGTCAAGGTTGGCCTGGGCGGCAATTAGAGCAGGGAGACGAGTACTTCTGACATTGCCATATACCCAGCCACAGCTGGGGGAAGCGAAACGGAAGAGCCGGCGTTTGGGGAAGACAGAGCTGCAGCCAGGAACAAAAACAAACACAACAACAAAAACAAAGAAAGGGAGGGGACGGAGGGGTGAGGACTCAGCCCGCTGCACGCTCTAAAGGCATTCTTCAGCGGGCAGAAGCGAGTCTGTCGCCCCTCTGTGTAGCTCTGCAGCCTGTGGTGGTGTTGGGGTGCTTAGGGGTGAGCTGGCCCTGCGGACCCTCCCTGAGACCCCCCAACCCCTGCCCCCAGCCCCTTGCTGTCTGCTGTGCGATGTCAAGTCCGCCTGGGAAAGGGGCCCCCCACCCCCACCAACACTACACCTCCTATCTTAGGCCTCAGGAGTGATCTCAGGCAGAAGAGACCAGCAAATCCTAAAAGGGCGTTTCTGTGGCACGCTTTGTCCCCTGGAAGGCTGCACCGGGCTGCCCTGGGCTTCACAGCGGGTGAGAAAGTTGCTGGGGGCTGAGCACAGGCTCCGGTCCCCACTGCTGCCTGAGGATTACAGATCATATTAGCATATGGATTGCGGTGGGAAAGAAGCAAAAATCAGAGCCTCCCTACTGTAAGGAAAGGCCTCAAGAGGTGGAGGGGAGGGGAAGGAAGACAGCCCGGCAGGAAGGTGGGGGGCGGTGGGGGGGGGCTTTTAAGAACCCCGGGAAATTTCTATTTGGGGGGTGGGAGCGCCCGCGTCCTTTGGAGATGTTGTTTCAGATTCTTTAAGCGAGACCTAACAATTTATTAAATACTTCATCTCTAAACAGTGGTGGGCACTAGAGTTTCACGAGCAGCGCACAATAGATTCTGTTTATTTGCCAACAATACGGACTCTGTGTCGCTCTGGACCGCAAGTGGCCGAGCCATCTGGCTCATATCTCCACAGTAAAACATTGTCTGTGACACAAAAAATGACTACATCCCCAGGACAAACTAGTGTGACCTCTAAATAAAGCCTTCCTCTGAAGCTATGATATCACACTGCACAGGGGACACCAGCACAATTGGATCTGGTCACCAAAAGCCCAAGTGAGATAGCACCATGTAAATGGAATTCTACAGGAGACGTTTTGTCCTCCGTGGCAAACCATCCAGATCCGTCCACAGCACTGAAACATCTTTCTCATTCACCCTGGGGACAACAGTGCGGTTCTATCCGGGTGCTGGCAGCCCTCTTTCTCCCTCGCCAGCCCCAGGAAGCACACGTCCGTCCGTGTCTAGAAGCAGCACCTGCAGCCGCGGCTTCCAGCATTTCACTGATGGGGGCCCCACCTGCGCCAGGCTTTTTTCTCTGATATTCTGGAAACAAGCAGCCCTTTCTCCTCCCTGCCAGGGAGAAGGCCCCCGTTTGCCAGCTTCTTCACAAACAGCCCAAGTCACTTGCAACATTGCGCCACCTGAATACCCGCTTCCCCAGGCAAACAGTACACACACACACACACACACACACACACTCCCCATCTCCCCCATCCAAGAAAGGGGCCGCTTCAATGGAAGAAGTGTCATTCTCCGGAAAAGATCCAACTCGGGCTCCACAAGCAAGACATCTGTGTGGCCCTTCGGTGGGAAAATTTCATTCCCGAAACAGAGACGCGGTGAAGGACAGACGGGAACACTGGACCAGCTGAAGCATCCCACTTGTTCCAACTCCTGGCGCTTCTGTTCTGTGTTGTTTTCGCAAGAAACGCACCCTGATCCACTCCCCTGCATGAAACCTTCTGCACAGAGAACGCCTCACGAGATAAGGTCTCGAAATGCTTTCTAGATGCAAGGAAGTGTTCGCCCAATATCATTTTGCAGTGAGACCCACCTGAGGGCCGAGTCATGTAGCGTGGAGATGGGGACACCGTTTCTGGGGACACACAGAGGGCTGAATGCTTAAGTGAACATTTACCAGCCCTGTCATCTTGGGCAAATCAGTTAACCTCTTGGTGCCGATCCCCATTTAGAAAAGGGGGTATTTTCCTTTTCACAGGAACTCTATTTGGAAAATATGTGACAAATGCTTAGCCTAATGCCTGGCCTATATAGGGTGGTAAGGGCTGATTTAATCATGGTAGTGGGAACAATGATGACAGCAGATCATGGTGACATCACCTCTATGCTCCTGGTTACCTTCGGTAGCAGTCATCCATTTTAATGCATGTTGACCTTTGATAATACAAATGTTGATTTTTTTTTTTTTTTAGTAAGTTCTATACCCAGTGTGGGCTTGAACACACAACCCCGAGATCAAGAGTCATGGGCTCTACCACTCAGTCAACCAGGCACCCCTGACCCTTGATAATAGTAACATTTATTATTCCCATTATTTTTTTAAGATTTTATTTATTTATTTGACAGAGAGAGAGAGAGCACAAGTAGGCAGAGAAGCAGGCCGGGGGGGAGGGGAAGCAGGCTCCCCCTGAGCAGAGAGCCTGATGCGGGCTCGATCCCAGGACCCTGGGATCATGACCTGAGCCGAAGGCAGAGGCTTTAACCCACTGAGCCACCCAGACACCCCCCATTATTGTTTACCATAAACCCAAGTAATTCGGCAAGGGTGTTTTGCCTGCTCTAATACTAGTTGGCTTGTTCTCTTTCCTATTTCTGAGATAGATTTCTCTTCATGCAGCATGAATGAAGCCAGCCCAAATTGTATATTATTCTTATGACAGTTGTATTTTTAAAAAATAATGAAAAGCCATGTGCACAGCAGCTCTATGTTGGGTGTAAAGTCACTGGTACTGGCTTGATAGCGTAAAAGAATCTAATTTACTTTTGCTTTACTTCCAATCCACCCCAAGATTTTTAACTGCTTACAGTTAATTTAAGAACAGTCTTTTATTTATGACAAGTTGATTTCTAGAAACGAAGTCATGGGATTGATATTATGAAGGCTGAGTTTTCTCAGTTTCTCAAATAGTCAGTTTGACTTGAGAGGACACGATCACAATCCAGAGTCTATGGAACAATTTTTTTTAAGATTTTTAAAAATTTATTTGACAGAGAGAAAGAGCAAGCACAAGCAGGGGTAACAGTGGGGAGAAGGACAAGCAGGGTCCCCACATAGCAGGGAGCCCGATGTTGGGCTCGATCCCAGGACCCGGGGATCATGACCTAAGCTGAAGGCAGATGCTTAACCGACTCAGCCACCCAGGCGCCCCTAGGGAGCAATTCTTTGTAAAAATGACCACAAATGCTATGCTTGACCAATGAAAAACTGAGTTCCAGACCGTTTAGTAACAGGTATTAAATCAATTTAGCAGGATATCACAGTAATTCCAATTGCTATCTACATGACTCCTCTACACATTTTCAATAGAAATTTAATGTGTTCCTGGAACATCAAAGCAAGTTGAAATTTGCATATGGAGATTTGTATTTCCAGACTTTCCTTCCAGACTTGTATCTTTGGAAGAGTATAAAATATTCAGTACATATGTACAAATGTCCATCTCAGTTTAGTAGGGGTTTCGTTTGTTTGTTTGTTTGTTTTAAAGATTTTTTTTTATTTATTTGACAGAGAGAGAACACAAACAAGGGGAGCTAGAAGCAGGGAGAGAGGGACAAACCGACCCCCCGCTGAGCAAGGAACCCCACACGGGGGTTGATCCCAGGACCTGGGATCATGACCTGAGCTGGAGACAGGCAGAGGCTCAACAGACTGAGCCACCCAGGCACTCTGTTTGTTTTTTGATGCTTAAATGTGGAAGTTATGCTGCAGGTGTTGTTATCCCTATGAATCCAGGTTAATTTCTGCAGGAAAAGTGTTCCCACGATAAGAGTCAACACGCAAATGAACACTGACCTGGGATCCCTCAACCCGTAAGAAGTCAAGCCAAGGACAATACACCTTTGGGATGGGAGTCAGGACTGAGTTTACTGTTGGTGGCAAAGTGAGTTAGAATGACCTTTCAAGAGTAATTTGCCAGTCTCTACCAACATGTAAAAAAGCTCACACCCTCGAATCTGGAAATTCCACTTCTGGGACAGATTCCTACTGAGCTACTCCCTCAAGTGTGTCAGAATATATGAACACAGGGTTTAATTATAATATTATTCGCAAAAATGAAAAAAAATTGGGGGGCATCTGGGTGTCGCCGTTGGTCAAGCAGCTGACTCTTGATTTTGGCTCAGGTCGTGACCTCTGGATCATAAGATCAAACCCCGTATCCGACTCTGTGCTCAGCGTGAAGACTGCTTGAGCTTCTCTCTCCCTCTCCCTCTGTCCCTCCTGCTTGTGCTCTCTCTCTAAAATAAATAAATAAATCTTTTAAAAAAATAAGTAAAAGTGAGAAAATCGGAAATCACCTAAATTTCATACATGGGGTCTGATTGAATAACTTACAACGTGTCCAATACAAAGAATGAAGGTGACCCGTATGTACAGCAGGTTCCACATCTGTGTCTGTATCCATATCAGTATAGAAAATTATCTAAAAGAATGCACATCAGGCTGTTCAGAAGATGGAAAACAGAGGACGTCTCATTTTCACAGCATACCCTTTTTTTACAACTCACATTTTTAAATCCCAAACACATAATCCTTCTGTGCTTTAAAAAGTAATGCACATACAAGACATATTTCCTAGTCACAGTTCACCATTGCACTGTTGATACTCCTTTGCATGGGAAGACATCAAATTCATTAGGGAGAAGGGAAGGAGAGTTGGCCAGCAAAGCTTCCTGGACACCCACTGTGAGAAGGGGTCAATGCCAAAGGCTGAGGGAGTCACGGCCAAAGAGGAAAAGATAATCTCTTTCCCTAAGGGACTTACTGGGCATAATAAGTCCGTGGCTAAAACATTCACTATGAAGGATGGTTTGACTTAGCCCAGCTGCGGGATTTTAATGGTTTGATGGTTTGTAGTTATGTATTGTTGATTCTGGGACAACAGTGCAGGTCATACAGGGGAATACTCAAGAGTCCAGACTCTGGGGTCATAGCTATGTTCTTTTTTTTTTTAAATTTTTTTTTATTTTTTTATTAACATATAATGTATTATTAGCCCCAGGGGTACAGGCCTGTGAATCACCAGGTTTACACACTTCACAGCACTCACCATAGCACATACCCTCCCCAATGTCCATAACCACAAAACCCTCTCCCTACCCCCTTCCCCCTGGCAACCCTGTTTGTTTTGTGAGATTAAGAGTCCCTTATGGTTTGTCTCCCTCCTGATCCCATCTTGTTTCATTTATTCCTTTCCTACCCCCCAAACCCTCCACGTTGCATCTCCATTTCCTCATATCAGGAAGATCATATGATAATTGTCTTTCTCCAGTTGACTTATTTCACTCAGCGTAATACCCTCTAGTTCCATCCCACAGCTATGTTCTTATCAGATGTAACTCATCGCAATGATGACACAAGTCATTTTTTATCAGATTATATTATTTTCACTATGGATACCAATGCTTTACATATGTGCAGTCCTTTACCTTTTACAGACTGCCTCTACGTATGTTAGTTAACGTGGGTAATATCCAAAGGGGGGGGATTGTCTTTTTTTTTTTTAAGATTTTATTTATTTAAATCACAAGTAGGCAGAGAGGCAGGCAGAGAGAGGGGGAAGCAGGCTCCCTGCTGAGCAGAGAGCCCTATGTGGGGCTCCATCCCAGGACCCTGAGATCAGGACCTGAGCCGAAGGCAGCAGCTTAACCCACTGAGCCACCCAGGCGCCCCGGGGGGGATTATCTTATGGTCTCCATTCAACAGAAGAGGAGGCTGCCGCTCAGAGAGGTTGAATAATTTGCCCTAAGTGAAACTGAGATCAGAAACCAGCTCTGCAGACTCTTGGCTCAGTCTTCCTTACATGGTTTTGAACATTTTGTGGAATCTTCAGAAAAATAATTCCAGAAAGAACTAGACCTCCCTCCCCTCCCACCATTTTCCATTTTGGAAATCCTTTTCCCCATAAGAATCAAAACAAAGTTTAAAAAAAAGAAAAAAGAAAAAGCAACCTCCCACAAGTACAAGAGTAGAATTTCTTCATGAATAGGAAAAATTGAAGATTGATTTATGGATCCACCAAAGAAACAATGATGCATTAGATGGGCCTCTCAGGGAGGGGAAAGTGTCCCACACAAATTCTTCTCCTGTTCACAGAGTCCCATCATGATAAGGGAGGCGGGCAGTCATACACCTCAATGGCAGGCAGAGTCCAGAGCCCTGGGGACCCCATCTCAGCCTCTTCTTCAGAGTGGAAAGGGCTGTGGTGTTCCCCTCCTGGGTCCCCATTTCTTCATGGGCCGCATCTGCTTTTCTCTGACCGGTGAACAAAGGCAATAGGCAAGCGACCTTTAGTCTCTGTTCTCCTCTGGTCGCAAAACACCTCAGACCACTTGCACCTGGTGACCTTGGTGGGAGTCTGGGCCCCTATTCTTGCTTTTGGACCCATTTTTATGGCTCTGAAAGTTGTCACCAGGTGGCAATTTGCCAGAGAATGACCGAGCAGGGCCAGCCTTGCTGCGGAGACAAATGCATGTGTATAGGCACACTTTTCTGAAAGATCATAAGGGGGAAATCTTCTTTCTTCTTCAAAATTACCCTGAAGTCGTTTGAAGCAAACGACTTGCCCAAGGTCAAGCAGCTGACTGACAGAGGCCGAGCCAAGTGGAACCTGGGTCTTTGGAACACTTGGAGCAAAGCCCCATGCCCTGACAGAGCCAACACCCAATGCGTCACCCATCCCCAGTGATGTCCCTTTAACCAACAAGACAAGAGCAGAGTCGCAGAAATCATTAGAGGGTGCTCGCTCATTTTTCCAAGACCGGTTACCAGCACTCAAGAGTCTTTTCTCGGCATCCCTTCTGGAGCCTGGGTCCTGCAGGAAAACACCCACAGAGTAAACATCATGGGATCAAGACCGAGTGGCAGGGGCTGAACTGATGTGTGCCTAAGAATTCATCCTGAATCCACATGGGCTGAGTCAGAAGAATTTTCCATGCGTCCCCTCCCCTTAGGAAAGGAGGTAGAAAGACAATGAGCGATCTGTTGCTGCTAAAGAAATTCCCCAGCGGGGAGCAGGGACCACAGCGTAAAGGCCTCTGGAATTTTGAGAAGGTGCTTCTGCCTGCTCCAGTGGTCACCACGTATGGCAAGAGGATGAGAGTTTCTGGTCAAAACGACACCCTGGGTGGCATGAGTGAGTTTCTGTGGAAACACAGCAGAGAGGCAGAACGGCCCATCTTCCTTAGAGCACACAGGCTCTCCCATCCCTCAGAGCTGCCTCTTGGGGACAGGCCTTCCACATACAAGTGTCAGGGGCTGAGGAGAGGTCAGGGAGAGAGACAGGAGAGGGGACCGCCTGCCCCTGCCCCCATGGGGCCAGAGGACATGGTTCAGATCAGGTAGGAAGGGCCCTCCTCACCTGACTGACCCCAAATATGAGAAGAAAGGGAAGCCAGAACAGATCCCTGTTTGATGGCTGCCAACTGTCCATGGTGGGGAGCCACGGAGCCCTGTGCCACAACCTGCAAAGCCACCCAGCAACCTGGCTAGAGCTCCGGGAAGCCTCCAGAAAGCCTGCTCTGGCCGAATCCCAGAGACCAGCACCACCCCAGACCACGGGTGGCTCCCACTCTCTTAACAAATGCAGAGACACTGACACAGGGACAAACCGTCTCCTCCTTAGAGATGCACTTTTAGCAGAGACATCACACGCATAAACAGTTACACTATCCACAGATAGTGCATGCAGTTGGAAAAAACTGCTTTCGGGGTCCCCCTCGGTGTGGCCTGCCGTTGGGACTGAGGGTGGGCTGCACTTTTCCCAGCTAGCTGGCCATCCTTCGGGGGCCCACTTGTTCAAACAGACCCCAAAGTCTAGGTCTGAGGCCCAGGCAACATGCTTCTCCCGGCCCGGATCTGTGTTGGCTCTGATGTTTCCTCCCCAAATGAGGAATGCCAGGTTTCTCAAAATCTGGCATCAGAAAAGCAGGAACAACTCTGGCTTCTATTTAACCTGGGATATTCCCCTGAAATCGCTTCCTAGTCATCTTGTCACCTGGAGATATAACCTCCCTCTGAAGAGGAGGAGGCTTTCCTCTCCTTTTCGGAGCAAGGGCAGGGGGCGTCTCCTCCAGCCTCAAGGTTGCTCTGCCCTCCCATCCTGCTCCCAGTCCTGGGCAGAGACAGAACCACGCTCACCTCAGGCCACAGGATCCCCTTGAAATCTCCTCTGCCGCCCCACACCCACCCCATCTGGAAATTACCGAGCCCTTATGGACTTTGCTCTTTATTCATTCACAAAGAATGGAAGATTCCGTTTTTTTAAAGAACTGAATAGAAGCCCCCTCGTCCCATATCAGGGCTGCTGTCCCACGCCAAGTCACTAATTGCCCTGTTTCTAGTGCCTTTTTTCCCTCCACCAAAACCAACTTAAGCTGATTACCACCATCTCAAACAACCTCCCTGGGCTCTAGATATATCCATTTAATATGGCCCAAGACAAGCAGCCAACCGCTGTTTTCAAAAGACGATCTGACAGATTCTATTCACTTTCAAAGCAGCTCTCCACGGCCGGAATAATGATCTTTCATTTCCCTCATTCTGACACCTTTCAATGATTTCGTGGGCGTCTGAAGAGTTATAGGCAATCTTAGAAGAGGCAGCTGGACTCTCGCACTACAGAAAGGATTCCCATACAGCATCTGAAATAACTCTGTTCTTTGCAAAGGGATCTCCAAATCTGCATGTTAATAGGAGCGCGTTTATCTTCAAATATCACCTCAGAGAAGAGAAGAAGGGGAGCCGCATTCACTTAACTGGTTCGCTGCCAGCTGGGGTGGGGGGAGCTCACCTTTCCCTCAAAACCCGGTTCTCTCACTTGACCCAGAAAAAGGAAAAGAGGCCAAGATCCCCGAGTTTTCTCTCTCTTTTTCTTCTTTCTTTCTCTCAGTCATAATATGTTAGTCACCATACAATACATCATTAGTTTTTGATGTCGTGGTCCATGAGTTTTCAAAGATCTTGTGTTTGGTGCTGTCCTCTGTTGAGGGGGAACGCAGGAGAAACCCAAGCAAGTGGCGAGAGGCCTTGACTATGACATTCGCTGCCACTGGGATTCGAAGTGAGCATCTTTGGGACAGCGACAATTCATAATTTGCCCTTGCATAGCCCTTTCTCGAGGGGGCCTCTAAGTGCCCCCCCCAGTGAACACAGGCCTGGGCCTCCAGCAAGGGAGCGAGCCTGCCCCCCCCCCCCCCCCCCCCGTCCCCCAACCCTAACCCTTGGGTCACAGCTCTGGTTCCTGTCTTGACATCAGAAGCACACTGTCCTTAAACCCTTAAGGCTAAACCCTAAACCCTCCAAAGGGCTAAATGGGGCTGGGAGAGTTTTTTTTTTTACAAGAGGCTAGGGAGCAAATCTGTTATTCAAGTGGCAAGGATGGACCCATCACACGTAGGAGAGAGGGGCAGGCCCCGTGTCTTTGGATACTTTCTCTCTCTCTCTCTCTCTCTCTCTCTCCCCTCTCTCTTTTTCCCTCCCCAGTTTGAGGACTGGAGTGACCAGTCTTAGCAGTCCGCCCAGCAAAGTGCTTCGTAGGCTTCAGCGTTGGGGTGGGGGGCCGGGGGGTGCTCCCGGCGGTGGATACAAGGAACCAGCAGGTTCGGCCTGATCCTCCTGGGAGGTCAGTGGGAAAGGTAAATGGGCCGCGTGGGCTGAAGTTTGCAGCCCCGGCCGTCCCAGTAAGCCGCCGTGTGGCTGGTCTGGAGCCATCCCGCTGTCCGGGATGGAGAGAGGTGCCTGGAGAAACGGGAGGGGCGGCCAGGGAGGACTCGGCAGGGCGGCCTGGCGCGGGGCACGGCTGTCCGTCCAGACGCGCAGGGCAGTGAGGCCGCTGAGACTGAGCCACTTTTTGAGTTTTCCAGCTCTAAGCAGATCACACCCCGCGCCCCAAGAGGGAGACCTCTCAGGGCCCGAGAACACACACACAGAAAACACCGGCGGGTCCCTCGCCTTCCCGGCGTCCAGCCAGTCTCTCAATCAACAGCGCCCCTTACTGGCCGCTGGGTCGCAAGTCCAGCAGGTTCTGGGCTCCTCGGAGACCCGCGGGTAACCTGCAAGCTGGCATCCCTGTTCCGTCCTGTCTGTATAGTATGCTGGGCACAGGTGCAGCAGCAACCGCTGTCTTGAACCCCGGTCTCGGCAAAGTCGGGCTGGTCCGCAGGAGTCGGTCACCCGGGAGCCGCTTCTCCGAGGACACCGATCGCCACCAGCGCTGCAGGGCTCCCACCGACCCCGCGTCCGGAAGCCGAGCTCCGGCTCAGACGCTGTGGCAGGGGACCCGCGCCCCCCGCGAGCAACATGCATTTGAGTTCTAAGTGGCTGGTGTCCCAGGGTCGTCATTAAAAACCAGAGCGGGGCGACCGACCCTTTACTGGGGTTCTGCGGGGAAGCCCTCGCGATTGGAGCGCACGAGGTTCCGCAGCGGAGGGCGGCGGGGCGCGGGGGGCGGCGGGGCGCGGGGTGCGGGAGCGCGGTCTGGCAGGCAGAGGCTGCCGTGGGAGGGCACGGGGAAAGCTGGCCAGGGCTATTTTAGGCTATTTTAGGCTATTTTAGGTGAGGGGGTTGGCCCTCAGGGAGGCGGAGAGACGGTGGGAATTTTATTTTGGTTCAGGAGTTTTATTTTGCTTTCTTGCTCATGAGGGTTCCTTCCCCCCCTTGGGTAATTTAAAGTTTGCAAAGAACCCCGGAACTCCTCAGGGGGAAGACGCCATTGCAAATAAAATAAAGAGGTCACCGTGCTCATTCTGGCGGAGAGGGTGGCCAGCACCGCTGCGCTTCCAGACTCCGATGTCAGGGAAGGTTTTGAGGCCTTTGGGGGGAAGCTGTTTCGCCTATGGCCATCGCTAGTCTGGGGGCTTGTTATGAGTTTGTTTAGCCTGCATTTATTGTCGGAGGCACCCTGCTATGATTTTACAGGTTTTAATTCATTGAATTCTCACAACAAACCAAAACCATTAATTCTTTCATTCTGAACCCACCTGTGTTTAATCCATATAATTTTATGGTGCCCACCTTCCTCCCCCACCCCCTTGGAAATAGGGGGTTAGCCTAGCTGACTGCTCTGAGCCAGGCTTCGTGACCCCTCCTAGCATCATTATCAACATATTTGTTGAACCCGGTTCAGGAGTCAGCAGTTACCCCCTCCCCCAGTTTGCTCTCTCAGACCTGATTTCCTCTGCCTTCCCCCCCAAAAAACCCTTTCATGATACTCGACCCTGGTAGATGGGAGAAGAGCAACATTCCATAAGGAAACGATCTCCCTGTTATCTAGTAAAATATGTTGAACCCCGTGGACTCTACGCAATGTCCTTTATTTCGGCATTCAGTAATATTTTCCACCTGCTCCCGCTCTTCCAATAGCCAGGGACACGGCCTCAGTTCTGGACCCTTGGGCAACACCCTACTGTCATTCACTTAAGAGGAAGAAGAGAAGACTATGCCCCTTGCTGGGAAAAGGTATCCAACATGGGCCATGCTGCAGAGGGGGGCTGTCCTTCAGTGTCGGAACCCAAAGAGGTCACTGGCTCTCCAGGAGATGTACCTTTGCTTGATCCATTGCTGATGACTGACTGGGGCCCAGATTCTGATGTTACGTGTTAACCTGTAGATTTTCAAAAGTATTTCCCCTCATATTTAAAAAGTATTTCAAAACCATCAGAAAGTTACATGAATGCTGCAAAGAAGTATCATTCCTAACTTTTGAATAAATTGCTGACATACAGGGTATCTCATCGTCCTAAAGTTCTTAAGTGTCTATTTCCTACAAACCAAGACACTCTCGGTCATAATCCAAATCAACCATCAAAATGAGGAAATTAACGCTGACAATGAGGAAATTAACGCTGACTCATGCTAAACCTGAATCCTAAAAGGCCATTCAAATACCTCCAGTTGTCTCAGTAATGCGTTTTCTAGCAAAAGGACCCTGCTCACGATTACTCATCAAACCCCATTGTCGTATCTCTTTAGCTTCCTTCAATCCAGATTACTGCCTGTCTTTCAGGAAGGTGATGGGCCAGCTATTTTGTAGCATGTCCCTCAGTGTTTCTGAGATGGTTCCTCATTATTAGATTCAGGCTCTGCCTCTCTGAAAGAAACCTCACAGAAGTGATTCTGGGTTCCTCCTGTTTCCTTTGGCCAAATGGTACTTGTCTTGAATTTCCCCCAATACTCCTGATTTCAACATAAATCAAATGATGAAGGTGATGTGTTCCGTGTGTCTCTCCCGTAAGGTTACCATTTCCCCCTCTGTAATTAATAAGGTATATTGTAGGGAGGTACTCTGTGACTATGCAAATATCCCCTTCCCCATCAAGCTTTCACTCACTGTTTTTAATACCCCTTGATATTTCTTGGTTGGATTAATAATTACTATGATGGTTGCTAGTTGATGATTTTCTGATTTCATCATCCTGTCTATATTTTTTAGCTGGAATTCTACTTTAAGGGAAAGCTTTTACTTTTTCCATTGGTTTATTTATCTGTTTATATCTATCAGTAAGAACTTGTGGTTAATTGATGTGAACTAGCCTTGTCTTTCCAGCTAAGGGCATGGGGTCAATGGATGTCTGCATTTCCTATTTCAGACACCTGGGTGGCTCAGGTGGTTAAGCATCTGACTCTTGATTTTGGCTCAGATCATGATGGCAGGGTCCTGGGATCGAGCCCCATGTGGGGCTCCGAGCTCACTGGGAACTCTGCTTGGGTTTCTCTCTCCCCCTCTGCCCCTCACCTCCTCTGTCTCTCCAAAATAAATAAATAAATCTTAAAAAAAAAAAAAGAATTTGTGGGTTCTTATTTTGTTTAATCGGTTATAATGAACTCTTATTCTTTATTCTTATTTACTGTTAGGCCCCAATTGTCCCAGGTTAGGCCAGGAGGAACTCCTTCACACCGACTCCTGTGTTCTCTTGACATGTTCCCATCATCCTTGGGCCCTTCTTTACTTTCTGGCACAAAATGTACCAATACCACCATGGACGTGACCTGCCCCAGAGTTGGAATCAGCCATTTTCCCAAGGAGCAAGGGTTCCTCCTAGTTAGGATTTTAGGAGCCCAGATCTGAGCACTAAATGTCCTGTCTGTTACTGAGTGATCCCCTCAATGGACAGAGCTGGGGTACATTTATGTGTTCACTGGCTTCACACCGGTAACTCCAATGACCACCCAGCACCAAAGGGCTTCTTCTCGGTTTCTCTTTCCACATGTGTAACTCTCTTCTTCCATAGTGAGAAATCTGATTCCCATATTGGCCTCCGTATACATGGTATCTACAGTCCACAAACATAGTTGACTATGACGTCATCAGAGACATCTTCAGTCTGGAAAATAATGATCCTAAGAGTATTTTCTACACTTCCAGACCTTACGGACACGCTGTATTTGTTCATCAGTCCTGTGTGGAGACATTCTCCCGTTGCTGTGGCGGCGGCTGCTGCCCTGCTTCCATCCGTGGAGATGCTGACACCCTCCCTCAGGCTCACCTCCTTCTCCCACTCGAACAGAGTGTCCTGGCGCTGGAGGAACCCCTTGTTTCCATCCCTCTGTTTCCTTACTGGACTGAAAAGAGTTCTGAATCCTCCCTCTTCACCAGGAATTGAATGACCAGAGATCTCTGCTGTTATCAGAGTCTTAACAAGTATGGGAATCTCTCAAGAAAGTGAGGAGGAGATGGCTTGTCTAGTCAGACATCCCTTGTCAACCCGATGGTCCTCTAAGTTCCTCTTCGTTGAGCTGCTGGGCTGATTTCCCCAGTGGACCTTTGTTTCTGCAGCTTCCAGAGTCTTCCGATGAGCTTCAGCCCATCCTCCCCACGACCACTCACACGTGTTCCTTTTGGTCCCCCGCTCCTGGACTCTGGCTCCGACCCAACCCTTTACCGTGTGTGTTTCCTTACACTTCCCTGCATCAAACATATTAGTTTAACAGCCTCAGCACATCCTTCACTGTATCGTAAGGATGACACTGCTTTCTAGCATCTGGCCAAAGCCTTGCCCTCCCATGCCCACTAGAAGAGCTACTATCAAACAAACAAACAAACAAACAAACAAACAAAATATGGCAAGTGTTGGCGAGGATGTGGAAAAATGGGAATCCTTGTGTCTTGTGGGAGGGAATGTAAAATGGTGCTGCTGCTATGGAAAAGTTGGCAGTTTCTCAAAAAAATAAAAAATAAGAGTTTCCCGGGGCGCCTGGGTGGCTCAGTGGGTTAAAACCTCTGCCTTCAGCTCAGGTCATGATCTCAGGGTCCTGGGATCGAGCCCCACATCAGGCTTTCTGCTCAGCAGGGAGCCTGCTTCCCTCTCTCTCTGCCTGCCTCTCTGCCTACTTGTGATCTCTCTGTGTCAAAATATACTTAAAAAAAATTTTTTTGAAAAAAAAAATAAGAGTTTCCCTAGAGGGTGGTATGTTGAGTGAAATAAATCAATCAGAGAAAGACAATTATCATATGATCTCCCTGATATGAGGAAGTTGAGATGCAACGTGGGGGGTTTGAGGGGTAGGGAAGGAAAAAAATGAAACAAGATGGGATGGGGAGGGAGACAAACCATAAGAGACTCTTAATCTCATGAAACAAACTGAGGGTTGCTGGGCGGTGGGGGGTAGGGATAGGGTGGCTGCGTTATGGACCTTGGGGAGGGTCTGTGCTATGGTGAGTGCTGTGAGTTGTGTAAGATTGATGATTCACAGACCTGTAGCCCTGGGGCAAATAATACATTACATGTTAATTAAAAAAAAGAAGAAAAAAATGTAGGATAAAGTCTTCTAGAGTGTGCATCGAGTACTTAGCTCATTAAAACATTACTTTTCTGGAAAATAAAAAATAAGAGTTTCCGTATGATCCAGCAAATTCAGTTCTGTGTGCATCCCCCAAAGAACTGAAGCCAGGGGTCCAAAGAAATTCTTGTCCACCCATGTTCACAGCAGCATTATTTCTGATAGCCAAATGTGGAAGCAGCCCAAGTGTCCATCCCTGGATGAATGGATGCATAAAACATGAGATGTATAGTATAGTATAGTTTAGTATAGTATAGTATAGTATTCAGCCTTTAAAAAGAAGGGTAATCCTGACACATGCTACAATGTGGTTGAAACTTAAGAACATGATACGAAGTGACATAAGCCAGTCACAAAACACTGCATGATTCCTCTCACAGCAGAAGCCTACACTAGTCAGATTCATAAAGACAGAGAGGAAAATGGTGGTGGCCAGGGGCTGTGGGTGAAGGAGGATGGGGCGTTAGTGTTTAGTGGGGACAGAGTTTCAGTTTTGAAAGACACACAAAGGTCTGGGGACGGATGGTGGTGGTGTTCACAGGACAGCACAAATGGACTCCATGTCTATGATCTGTAGCCGTAAAAATGGCCAAGATGGTAAAGGTTATGTTATGTGTATTTTACCACAATTTTTTAAAAAAAAACTTATCTCCTCACCTGTCAGGTGGTTCTGAAATTGAATGAAGTTATATACATAAAGCAGCAAGTATGAGTTTCAGTACCTAGTAGATGCTTAGTAAGTAACAATTATCATTGTGGTTTTACAAGGTGCTCAGGAAACATTGGATGAATTGATCAATTCATTCAGAGATAGATACATTTTTTTGTCTTCCAAGAAAAGCTTTCTGAGTTTCGTGAGTGGGGAATGGAGTGAAACAATGGGTCTTTTGGAAGAGTGCGGGCTGGACTTCTATGGCAAGGTAAAGGGGGCGTGACGGAGCAGATGAGGGATGGCACTGCTGGGGTCTGTCCCACTGCCTGCAAACTCCGCCCGTGAGAGTCATTTCTCTGGCAAAAGCATCATCTCCAGAAGGCCTCTCTGTGCAAGTACACATGTCAACCCAGAGGAGGACTCCATTAGCACCCTAATCCCATTGAGCAAGACGTATGGCCGGATCATTTGGCTGTCACCTGGCTGGAAGCAGGATCCTGCAGAGGAGGACACCAATGGGGCAGATTGTGATGCGGGCAAGGAGTGGTCAAAGCCGGGAGAGCAGCTTGTGGTCCAGGGCAATGCCCAGAGGAGGCTGCGGTCAGTGCCAAGTCCAAAGGAGAAACCAACTCAGGGCTGCCCTTCTCTCCTGACCTCCCACTCCAAGGCGGGTCAGCTCCACCCGGCCGCCAGTATGCACACGCTTGTTGCGACAACTTTGCAAGGCTGCTATCATTAGCTCCATTTTATAGACGGGAGACTGAAGCTCAAGGCAGTTCTGTGGCTTTTGATGAACATAGAGCAGCTCGCCCAACTCAAACTGGGCTCTCCTGATTTCCCCATTTGGCGTTCTTAGCACGACTGGTATGTGCACACTGCTAACAAGAGCTAACCTTTAGCAGTATTGCAAGCATTATTATTATTATTAATTATTATTATTTCCGCCACCATGGTGTGCCAGGCACCGTTGCAAGCAGTTTACATATGCAAGCTCCTGTAACTTCCATCCCAACAATACTGTGTCGGTACAACTTTTATCTTCATTTTGCAGATGGGACGAGGAACTTGCCCCAACCAGAATGCCTGCAAGGGATCGATCAAGCACCGGGCAGCCTAGAGGAGACAGCACACAAGGAAGTTTTCCACGGGAAAGTCCTTTCTCTGGCAGCCCTGAGCAGCTACCCTAGACAGCACCTGGAGGGCAAACCCAGCATTACCCACCCCTCCCAGTCACAGATTCTAGTCTGCAGTGCCCAACACCTGCCCAAGGGCTTCTGGTAGACTTCCCTCCTGGAATGGGGCGGGACTCCTCACCACATTGGATCTTTGAGACATTTGGATCTAATTAAATTGTAATCTCCATTAAAATGTAGGCCAGCAGAAAAATCTCACAGGTCTTCTGGAAAGTTTTATTAAAAGAGAATGCTATTTATTTGGTTGATTTTAAAAGTTTTTTTTAAAAAAGATTTTATTTATTTATTTGATAGAGAAAGAGAGGGCACAAGTAGGGACAGCAGCAGGCAGAGGGAGAGAGGAGAAGCAGGCTCCCCACTGAGCAGAGAGCCTGATGTGGGGCTCCATCCCAGGACCCTGAGATCATGACTTGAGCTGAAGGCAGATGCTTACCTGACTGAGTCACCCAGGCACCCCTGATTTTAAAAGTTTTAACCTGATCAGTATTTTTGTACCTTCCTCTCATTTCAATATTATTTACAGCTTACATATATACATACGTATTTATATATTAAAATATTATCAGTATAATATTTTAGAGGGTTTCATTTTGTTTTGTTTTATCTTAGTTTGTAATAACTAAAGTATCGAGTGAAGCTTCTCCAAAGATCACTATCGGTCATTACAGAAAGCTTCGTCTACCCTTCAACCATGCAGAAAATGATTTTATTTTAATGTTTGGATAGACAATGTTCATGTATGTTGTAAATTAAACAAAACTGAAAATTTTAAATGTTTAAGTGAAGCATGAGAATTTTACAAATTTGGGAGCAAAAGGGGCATCTCATAGTCCAGGTTTTATAGACTTGTGAATTCCTGGCCTCCTCGGGAAGACCTTTAGCCCCTGGGTTGGAAACTTGGCTAACTGTAAGAAAGTACGACTCGCGCCCTAGGCCCCCAGATTGCGCTGGGATTACCGGAATGGTATGCTCTACTTCACGCTTTGTTCTTTATACCCACACACCGTCCTGCCAGTGGGAGGGAATCAACACCATTTACTATCTGTGTATGTATATATGTGTGTGTGTACACAGTAAGTAGGACTCTCCCTTTCCAAAAGAAAAGTACTTGAATGTGAACTTAATTAAAGCCTTTCCTGGGGAGAAGGCAGAAGCTAGGTGAGAGCAGATGCTGGCTGAGGCAGGTGCATGTGGGCACCGCGGGGTCCCGGAGCAGAGCTGGGACAGATGTGGCCAAGTGCCCCAGCCTTTGCTTCTCACGCCGGATGGATTTCCACCTGGCGAGGTGCAGGCGAGGGTTTGGGTCAGCTCATGACGACAAAATGACCCATGGAGAATGCTTTCCTGACCTACAAAAAGACCAGCAGCAAAGGCACATCATCTTAAAAATTAAGAATGTTGTGTCTTATGTGGTTAGCTGCTTTTCAAACAGGTTGTGACATCAATAATAGAAGCCATTTCTGACAACGGGCTCAGAAGCACAAACTTGGTCCACATGGAGGCTGGGGCCGTGGTTTTCGCCATGCACACGGCTCACAACTTCTTGCTCTAAGACACGCGTCTAAACAACACAAAAGCCTTCACTGAGCCTCACTCCGTCTGCACCTCATTACTGTGTGGTAGCTTGTTTTGTGCAAACAATTGCTGGTTTCTAGCATAACAAGGGGACCCACCGAGTCTGCACCAAACATATTCCTCAGAGAATGAGAAATCTCCAACCGGGAAAGAGGAGATTCTTGTTAAGCCCTGGAAATAGGCTGACATGGAAATGTGCGTCCCTTCCACACGTGCCTAATTGCCCATAAATGTCATTAAGTTGAGAAATGTTTTCCACCAAATTAACTTTGACTCATGTTGTCTAATTAGCAGCAGAAGCTGGAAGGTAACAATTGATCAGTCATGTTTAAGAAAACGTGTTTCACGGGTGACTTTTGGCTAGCGGCGATGTTGAACCGGGGATTGTCATGTCAAAACCATGCCTCAGCCCAGCAATTAAGCACAATGTCTCTGTTTCGGTGCCAAGAATTTCACAACGGCCTCGCAGATGTTGTTTAAAAATTGTGGTGAGCGTGGCCTTCCCAGGAATCGATTGCGCACCTAAACGAGAGGTTTGGGGTGGAAGGGAAGACGACGTCCATGATGAAACTAAATCTCCTGGGCAGAAAATTGGGGGGCGGGGGCCAGGGCATTTAAAAGGATGGATCCCACTTTTAGTCTTTCTCAAAACTTAATGAGAAAACTCCCCTTGGTGATTAAACAAGGAGCATACACATAATGCTTTTATACCACTTATAAAGCCCTCTGCCACAAAGCCCAGCCCCAAGACAGGTGTCCTCGCTGTCCCCAAGGTGTAATGGGGAAATTGAGACCCAGAGAAGTGATATTTTTCCAGATTCATGCAGCCAGTGAGCGTGGGGATGGGACTGGAACCCAGCTCTTGTGCTCTAGAGCTAAAACCTTGATTCCCTGCACCCCAGGCTATGCATGGGTTTACTAGGGTTGTGGTAATAGAGTACCATAAAGTAAGTACCTTACACAAAATTGTTGTTCCCTCTCTAAAGTCTCTCTCACTAAAAAAATTTTTTAAATACTAATAAATCACATTCTGAGGGACTGAGAGTTAGGACTTCGACATATCAACTTGGGAAGACACAATCTAACCTGTAACGAGCCTCGTAGGTCTTCAGAAGCAAGCTTGCGCTGTCTGCACGAGCTTAGCTGGAAAGAAGTGACGCCTTCATTCACACAACCCCTAACTGAAATTTTGGATTTGATTAAAAACGTAAGGCACTATGGACTCTGAAAAACAGTCTGAGGGGTTTGAAGTGGCGGGGGGTGGGGAGTGGGAGGTTGGGGTACCAGGTGGTGGGTATTATAGAGGGCACGGCTTGCATGGAGCACTGGGTGTGGTGAAAAAATAATGAATACTGTTTTTCTGAAAATAAATAAATTGGAAAAAAAATCATAAAAAAAAAAAAAACCCGTAAGGCACAAACCATGGGTAAATTCATCACCAATCAAAATTGCCGATGTATTCAAGTCATGTTGTGCTTGTTGGAATCTCTCAACATCCTGTTTATGTGTCCCTATTTCAAAATTATGAGCATATGAGACTTGCCACCGGATCTCATTTAATGTGTGTTTTTTAAAGAGACACATAATTATATATCACAGATGTGGTTTTTCAAAATATTTTCAGCCTTGTATTTCAATAAGCTTGGTTTCCTTTATCATCCTGAGTATTTTCATTTCATGCATCGGGAAACATGATTCTGAGGAGTGGCCCAGAAGCTTCATCAGACCACCCCAAAAAGTGGAAGTGCTGGGGCACTTCTGAATTTAATGGGGGGAGAGGGCTGGGAGTGCCCTTGCCTGCCCTTGTCACGGGGCAACAAGGAAACCGTCCCTGGCTGCACTCTGGGGTCCCTTAGAGGAGACAAGAGGGCAGACTTCAGGCATGAGCCAGACGTCCCGCGCTAGCCTTGGTGGGGCCTCTGTGCTCTGGGATCTGAGGAGTGTGCCCAGATGTGGGAGGAGCAGATAGCTGAGCTTTGCTCTTTCCCCACTCCTCTCCAGTTCTACACAAATCTCCATACTAACACCGTGTAGCCATGCCCATTCTCCGCCCCCTCCGAACTTTGTCCACCTGAGAGCGAGTGCAGAAACCTCCTGACTGCCCACGCTGATGTCAGCAGACCCAAGGCCGGGCCCTCGGAGCTAGGGAAACACGCGTCCTCCCCAGAAAGCCGTGGGAGGGAGGACACCAGACCACACGCAAGGCGCTGGACGTCACACCCCTACGCACCAACAGGCATCCCTAAAACCACACGTGTCCCCCAGGCTCCTGGTCTTCTGGTATGTGGGTTCTGTAATAAAGTGCCTTCAACCTGGTCTTTGGAAAGCTTTGGAATGCTGGGGAATCCCCAGCTTAACGGTGACAAGGAAACGTGGATATGGGGGCTGTGAATAAAGGGCGAGGGTAAGGAGGGAGGGAGTAGAAGCAGGACTGGAATGAACACTGAAAACACACACTCGCATCTCACAGGGAGCTACTGTAATAGGTAGTGGGGAGGTTTTTTTGTTTGTTTTTTGTTTTTTACTCTTAGGGGTAGGAGCAGAAGTTGCTAAAATGCACCTAAATTAATGGCTTTAAAATAGGAAGCATTATTCTGTAGTAAGCCTTGGTCATTCTTGGTCATTCTCACTGGGGAGCAGCATTTGGAGGCCTCCAGTAACTGAAGAGTGGGCTCCGTGAAGGTTCCAGAGAAATGGCTGTCTGGTCGGTCAGAGGGTGTGGGGAGCACTTCCCTGGCTGGCCACGCAGGCTCTGAAGCTATTTGTGTGGACCATCGTGCAGGGGGGCGGCAGAGAGGCCCCCTAGCACCAGGAAGTACCCCAGACCAGAGGCAGCAGAAGCTGCAAAGGCCTCTCCCAGCCCACCCTCCGAGGGAACAGGGACTCTTGTGTTCCGGGAGCCTCGGAAATGGGATTAGATCCCCAGACACCAAAGAATAACCCCCTGGCTGTGTCCAGAGAGGGGGGGAGAAGGACAGTGAGGCCTGTGAAGCTCAGAGTCCCCAAGGCTAAGAAGACACGCACTGGCAGACAGGAGAAGCTCATGGGACATCGGTCATCCTTAGTCACCCACTGTGTGCGGCGTGGTGACAAGAGCCTTGCACGCATGGGTCCTATGTGTCTCTGAAGTAGGTTCTAGAGGCCTCACTCACCAGATGAGAAACATGGGTTCAAAGAGATGAAGTGACTTGGCCAAGTTAACTCAATTAACACGTGTCAGAGGCGAGCAGCAAGGTGAGCTCTGCGCGTCGCCAACCCACATGCCCTTTATCAGGTTCCGTGTGAACCCAAGAGGAAGGGGCGTTTCCCCAGCCAGACTGGAAGTCCTCTGAGGGAATGAACTACCTTGTCGACTCCTCTTTACTCCTGATGCCTATTGTGGTGCACATAGTAGGTACTCAATTATTGTTTGTTGATTGACTGTAAACTGAAGCAATGAATTTTGGTTTCCTAAGGGCATGACTTGAGAAGCCTTATCAAAGAGTGTTCGTATCCCACACCTTTGAAAGATGTTTTGCAGCTGCCCAAAGTGGAGACAAGGGGAAATGTCCCCTGGAATTTGGAGGTGACATAGGGCCCAGGAAACTAAGCAAGAGCAAAGCGGTCACAGAGGCATAAATAGCAGCCTGGGATCCTTCTTTTCATCCATTTGTTGACTTTATTTACACCAACTTCTTTCCAAAGAGGACTTGAGATGACCGCCTACTGCAGCCAGGGCATACAAAAGAAAGGCAGGGGACGGACTCCACCAGAAGTGCAAGGGTTGGAGGTTAGCTTGACGAGGGGCCCGGGTTCTGCATGCAGTTCTTGACTCCAGAGAGCATTTGGAGGCTGGGGCTACACCAAGGGAGAAATCAGGATGGCAATGTCAATAGGGAACGACGGAAGACACTGGAAGGGCTGGAAAAGAAGCACAAGAGGCAGCAGCTACAGAGGCTAAAACTTGGGGGAAGGGGAGCACAGGGACCCGGGCAAGTAGTTACCTGAGACTCACACCTGGCCAGTACAGACAGGAGCAGTTCAGACGGCACCTTTCAGGAAGGCAGGCGGTCACACAGAGCTAGATGTTTCCCAGCAGGGTCCTTCGCGATGGAGTGCCTGAGTACCCTCATGGGAGATCTTCCTTCTAAATTCCAGGTTCACAAATGGACCGGGCATTGATGTTCTCAGGACAAAAAGTCTTGGAACTATGGAATCCTTCTGGCAAATTCCTTTCCCTTGTTTTTTGGCGAAGTGCAATTGAAGAAGGGGGCTCAGCATTTCGGTTGCAAGTTCTTGCCGTGTTTCTGTTGGCTGTGGGACTCTTGGGGCCAGCATCGTGTGTTCTGCAGGTGGCTCAAGGTTAAGAGCTTGAGCTCCCAGTCAGCCAGTCCTCAGCGCTAAATCTCACAAGGCCCATTGATAAAATGGCATTAGCCCAGGCATAACACACAGTCACACCGGTAAACGCTACTGTTGCTTTCATGCTCATTCCTTAGAGCCCCCGGAATTATAGAAGTTGAAGGATAATTGCCTGGAGGGTAAGATTCTCCTTCACACTGGACTTGTTAGGTCCGTTATTAAACGAAACAAGACTGAGACAAAGTGAAAGTTACTTAAAGCTTTATTTTATTGTAAGTATTAGAAGTTAGACGACCAACCAGGGCCATCTCCAAAGAGAGCGACCACCCCCAGCTTATAGGCTCAAGAATAGACTGACGGACTGGTCAGGGCTGCCTCCGAAGAGGGCGACCCTCCCCATCTTACAGACCACCTTTTATAGAGCAAAAGTTTGGCCACACATAGGTGGCCAATGAGATTGTAGTCATGTTAGGTCACACATAGGTGGCCAATTGAATTACAATTTACCCTATAGTAGCTGTTTGACCTAACCTATTACTCTGGTCAGAATTGGTGCTCAAGGTTAGCACCCAAACGGTGGGGTTTACATTCTTTGGTGGTTAGGGGAAAAGTATGTGTGTTTCTTACTGATTGGATGTCTCCACCTGGCCCGACCGTCCTTGTATTCTGGGCTCTGTTATCAAGAACTGGCCGACCTGACCTTGTATTCTGGGCTCTGTTATTAGGAACTAGCCGACCATATTTTACTGGTTTCCCAGACTTGCTTCTAAGTAACTTTCTCTTGGGGGGAGGGGGGCAGGGTCAGTTTAAGTTTTACTGCACCAACAACAAAATGGCTTTTAACCAAGATGGAGTCGCTCTGCCTAAATATGTCCTTACAGACTGACCACTTGGGTGATGGTTCTTCACATGTTAGGAAGCCACTGATCTCTTCAAGAATGAAATGAAAATAATGCCTCTTCTCCACAGAGTAGAGTTTATGTGTGCGTGCGCGCACGTGTTTTTGCCTTCAACTTCAGGAAGTTTATGGCTCCTCACCCCAGAGCTCTTCCTTGGCTAGACCTCCAGTTGGGATTATCCCATTAGGGAGCTGGGATATGGGCACCCAGTTTGTCCGGGGGACACTGCTTCAACACAAAATGGCACTGCAAAGCCCGAGCCCAAACTCCCATCAGACATGGGACCATCTCCCCTCAGTCTGGGACTCACAACGCTGGTGTGAAGGAACTTTGTACATCTAAGTCACCAGGGAAGAAAGGAGAAAAGCATCCTTGTGTGACTTGCAGCCTTTCATTTCATTCTACTCATTTCTGCAGAGAATGAATGATCACTATTTTCTGGCTTGCGATGACATTTAAGATAGCTCATTTGCTGACAATTTTCAGATAAATTTTCTGCAACAAGATGAACAAAGCACTGATTTTGGGAAACGGTAAAGTATGAACATATGAGTGATGAGTGCTGATAGGAAGAAGGGAGGCCTGCTTTTTCCACACCTTGAGGCCCTATCGATCACCCCGGAGAGCTCTGATTATGTGAAGCCGTGGTGTGATCACTTCTCTCTTGGAGAGTGTGATTCTGGGATCCTCTGATCCTGGGCCCAAGGCCACGCAGCCCCCCAGCGGAGAACTTAACCGAGGGAGATCAACCCATATGACATGGGACGCGTATATGGTGTCACTTCACAAAACCGGCTGGAAGTCTGCCTATTGGTCATCTTTCTTTTTCTGGAGATTTTCTTGGAGAAGCAGTGAAGAAACTAAGGACTCAGATGTTGTGCCCCTGGTGAATTTGCAAACTGGTGTGGACAAGTGAGTGCCTCGGTTTGCCGCTGCTGTGTAGCGAACTGAGGACTCAGTAGCTTTAAACACCAGCCTTTCATTATCACCTGTGCATCTCAGGTACTCTGGTCTCTGGGTCGACTGCTGTTGGCTGATCTGGGCTGGCTCGCCTGGGAGTCTGAGTCTCGGGCAGCCCCCGCTGGGGTGACTCTATGTCCCAGGGCAGGTCTGGGGTTCAGCAGAAGCAGTTCTACTCCACAAGTCCCTCAGCCTCCTTGAGCCCACAGGCTGGCCACATAGATTCTTCTTACTAGTGTTACCATTTTTTATTGTTTTTCATGGGTTGTTTTTCATTTGGCCGGTTTTTTTTTTTTACTACTCACAGAGCGCAAAGGGGCAAATCCAATCTTGTAAGGGCTTTTCAAGGTCCTTGGTTGCTTCGGGTCCACCAACATCCCATGGCCAAAGTTACAAGGCCACCTCCACTGCCATACCTACTGCCAAAGGGGGTGACCATGGAGGTGGGGGAAGGGTTAATATTTCTCAACTGTCAATTTCTGATCTAATCGACCATAATGGGAGGGGGGGAAGCTTAAGCAAAACAGGATGTTTGGTAGTGTTTCTCCACTTTGTATGCACCTTGGAATCACCTAAAGAAGTCTTAAAATTACTAATGTGTGGGTCCCACCTCAGAGACTGTTCTGGGATGCTGTCTTGGCATCAGAGTCACAAGGTGCCTGTCTTAAAGACTGGGATCTTGGTCACCTTTAAGACAGTGTCTTAAAGACTCCTCAGAGCCCTTCCTGAAGAACAGTGGTTCTCATCCCTGGCTTCCCATGAGAATCACCTCCAGAGCTTTTCAAAACTACCATAGCCAGAGATCCTCTGGCAAGAGACAAACATCCATGGATACTATGTGCCAGGCACTGTGCTGGGGACTGGGGACACCACAGGCAGCCAAAATGGACAGACTCTTCTCTCATGGAGCTTAGTGTGGGAGAGGGACAATTAAGTAATCACATTAAAGAATGAGCCAAGGCCTCCCATGGAAAAGAACCGAGGGCTGTGATAGCAACAACAGAGGAATCTACCCTGGGGGAAGTTACAGAAGACTGCCCGGAGGAGGAGGCCTGGGCACAGTCCCAGCTATAAACAAAAAAGCATAGGTAGACATAAAATAGAAGCGGTGTCAGCTTTGCATCTTAGTCCTGTCCCAGAGTTGTATGAATAAAGATAGCCCTTGCAGAAAGATTTGGAGGGAGGTCAAGGCAACCCTGCAGAACCTAATTGGCTAAGAGAGACAAACCTGATCTGTAGACCCAACAGTCACTACAGGGTGAGAGGGAAGTGCTTTTCCCCCACCTCGTTCCCCCTTCCCCAGGCAGCCAGGCCAGCTCTTTGGGGCCTGGGTTGGTGGAACGTGGAGCCGGCTAGCACCAGGACCAGTTGTGAGCATCTCTTCCCAATTCTGTGCTTAGGAACATTCTCTTGGAGACTCAAAAAAAAAAAAAAAATCCATGGTGGGAGCATTCGTACCACAGAAGTCAGTAAATGCTAAAAATTCAGACTCTCCCTACTCCTACCCCTGGAAAGGAAGCATTAACTCTTCCCTGCACACCACTGGCTGAAAATTAAGTTTGGGTTGGGAGTCTTTGATTATTGAATTCTAGATGAATCAAGTTAGTGTTCAGAGGGTAAGAGAAGGGAGCAAACATAGAACCTAAGAGGTAGAGGAGAAAACAAACCTAAGGATAGCTTGGGCATATGGCAGGAAATTTCCATTGGCTCAGCTGTTCAGATCCTGGGAATATGGACATAACGACATAAGGACACCTTAGGCTCTCCAGAGGTAACTTTTCTAGTTTTCAAAACATCATCTGTAAAATGAGGGTAAGCCCTGTCTTATTTCAGAACCAGGCATTTTCTGAGTTCCCCTCCAGGGCTAAGACTTAGGACGTTAACTAACGCTACACAAGTAGCTCCCCAGGCCACACCACTGGTTCTGTCCACAAGCATGGGTAATAAAAATGATCTGGATTTATTCACTCATCAGATTCAAAGTTTGGGGGTGTCGAAATGCTGTGTTTCTTCTCAAGCATTGTGTATCACACTGAGAAAATGCCAAAGGAGGGCTTGGTGGGGAGGGTGGGGTTCGCAGCCAGTTAAATGTTCTACGATTCTTGGTTTCAGCCTAGCTTATGATCTCAGGGTCATGAGATCGAACCCCGAGTCGGACTCCTTGCTGAGCGCAGAATCTGCTTGAGATTCTCTCTCTCCCTCTCTCTCTGCTTCCCCCACCTCTCCCCTCTCTCAAATAAATAAATAAATATTTTTTAAAAAGAATATGTGCCATAGTCCGCTCCCTCCCCACCGTCTCTGCCTCTACCTCCCCTCTCCTGTGCCTCCAGCACTTGCAATGCACACCAAAGGGTGTGAGGAGGAACAAAACCAGGCGAGGAATCCAGAAGGTCAGCATGGCAGGAGCTGTCAGGATCCCACCACTATCCCCTACTCCCGAGGCTGCACCAAAGACTGCTCCTTTACTGGAAGACTTTTTCTGGCCTTGAGGCCACACTTGACCTTTGTGTGCCAGAGCCTGATGTCCCAGAAGTAGGTTCAACCAGTGAAGACTCTGGGGTTGGAATAACTCTGGGGACTTCTTCTCTGCCCCCCCAGAGGGCTCACTGCACCCCGCCTGGCTTCCCCCCTCTGCGGTAACCCACTGAATAAGGCTTTTTTTTTTTTTAACATTTGTTTTCTGTATTCTTTTTTTTTTTTTAAAGATTTTATTTATTTATTTGACAGACAGAGATCATAAGTAGGCAGAGAGAGAGAGGAGGAAGCAGGCTCCCTGCTGAGCAGAGAGCCCGATGCGGGGCTCAATCCCAGGACCCTGGGATCATGACCTGAGCCGAAGGCAGCGGCTTAACCACTGAGCCACCCAGGCACCCCTGAATAAGGCATTTTTAATTGGCTTCCTTCTCTTTCCCCATCCCCAGTCCCCACTCTCCTGCAGCGTTTCCCAGGTTCATCTCCCAAATAAACTGCTTGCCTCCAAGCTTCATCTCCAAGTCAGCTTCTAGAGGAATCCGAATGAAAACACTGGGATTCTAAAAATGTGCTGTGACGCTTTAACCGAATTGCTGAGCCTTGTCTGTGACTTGTTCTTCTCCTCCATAAAATGGGTACGCATATGACTGCCTGCTCCCCCCCCCCAATCCCGGTCCCTCTCACAGGGATGATGCAAGGGCAGCAAGATGTCAGAGAAGCCTGGGGGCCAAAGAGAAGTCAGAGCAGACCCAGCAGGGGACTTCTCACGTTGCTTTGGGAGACATTCAGTGCTGCTCAGAAAAGGCTTTCATTTCCTAGAGAGCTTCGGGAGAGCAAAGATATTTGACCGAAAGTGGTTTTGGAAGTGGATCTTGCCCCAGAGGAAGAGAATGAGAGAGAGGAAGAGAGAGGAAAGGAGGAAGGAAATGAATATATACCATCTTCTTGCTTATAACCCAACAGAGTCACCCAGGAGATGTGACAAGGACGTGCGGGCATAAACTCAGGACCACGAATGCAAACCTGTGCCACAGACTTTGAACAGCACCTTTAGTGGTCCAAGTCACGGAGCTACAAACATATAAGGATAAAACTACTGGATGTAGAGGTTGAAAAACTCCCCCCTTTTCCAAAGGAGATTTCTCTTCTGAAATATATGCCATTATAACAACAAAAGTAGAGAAAGAAGAGAAATGTTCAGCTGATTACTATTTAAATCAGAATCGACAGTAGGAGGGGAACGCATGATGGTCCCGGGTGGGTTCTTGGTTTACCGCATTGTCTCTGGGCTCTGTAACCCAGCACATATGGTTCATGAAATTATCCAAACACTGTCACCCACGTGGACAAAAGGGGCGGCCGCATCCCCAATTCTGCTTCTGTGCCTGACTTTTAAGGAGCCACCCCTTTTTTAACACTACTTTTGTGCTGCAAGAAACAAAGAGAGGAGGGAAGAGTTATAAATAACCAGGTGCAAACACAGCTCTCACCCACCGTCCAGAATCTGGCTTTGTGATTACAGAAATGTGCACACACAAAGGCCCCTCTCAGGGCTCCCAGGACATAAGCTGAGGCCCCGGGAAAACACAGCCCTTCACTTTTCGGCAGAACGATGCACGAACAGCTAGTGAGAGATCCTGCATTGTTCCGGGTGCTGGAAAACCTGGGGAGATCTGAGCTCCGGGGTAATGGATCGTGCTCCTGTAAGCCTCATATCTTTCCGGTGAGCCATTTAGGATAAGGGATAGGAGCAACCGTGGAGCCCAAAATTCTTCTAGCAACGGTACCCTGCTAACACTCTGTTGCTCCTGAAAGTTCCTTCTTCTTCTTCTTCTTCTTTTTTTTTTTATTCTTAAAAGCTAAAAAACAAAAAACAAAAACTCTCCGTAAGTTTCAGTGCTGTATAAATTCAAATGGCACAGCCACACAAAGCCCCAGAAGATTTGCAATGGAAGTGGCGCCCCGTCCTTAACTACAGAATCTGATGTGACGCTCGCAGCATTATTATTACGGGGTCTGATTTGGAATTCAGATGCCACTCGAGACAATGGCTCTTTATGAAGTTCCTGACAGTCATTACCTTGCCGGCTGGCCAGCCGCTTCTCACGCACCGCGTATCTTGGGAGATGGGCTCTCTCTTCGCCCATCCTCACTTAAGAGCTGACCGGACCCGGGGGCCACCCAGGGAGATGCAATGTACAAAACTCAGCCCAGCCCGCACCCCGCCCCCGGCGTCCGGCTCCCGACCCTCCACTCTCCCGGATGGCTGAGCCGCAAATCTGAAAGGGCTGTGTCCGTGGCTGAACCAGGTACCTGTTGACCAGCACTCCCCCGCCAACCCCCCCCCACCCCCATCCAGTTCAAATCCTCTGTTGCTGTCACTGACACATGCCTCCTGGCTCATCTGGGTGGCCCAGCCTCATTAGGCAGGGATTTGGTGCCTGTTAGTTAATTGAGGCCCGTTCCCGCCACCTGCCACTCGTGGGCCTCATCTGCACACTAACAGCTCCTAATTGTCATCATACGGCGGGGTCCCTGCAACAACTTGAGAACAGATCCTGAGCAGCGCGTGCAGGCTCCTTGCTGGTCCAGGAGCACTGTAACAATTTACCAAGGGGCCAGATGTGCGGCGAGGAAAGGCACCTTGCACCAACGGCAGTGTGAACGTTTGCTGTTTATTACCCTCCCTGGGATAAGAAGTGCAGAGATGGTCTTCTCCGGAAGACTTCACTGAGGGCAAGTAGAAGCCCTCATTCGGACAGGCAGGACTCCACTGAGAGCAAACGGCTCGGGCACCGACGGCACGGCATTCAGAAACAGAGCGGCTCGTCCCTGCGCAGTTCAAGCCCATGCGTTTGTTTGTTTCCACCTATTCAGGGACCAAGAAATGTCTGGGGTGTCGGAGCACTGTCCCATGTTCCGTTTCCAAAGAATCCGAGTGGGAAAAGGTGCAGAGGGGAGTACCAAAAGCTGATCCAGCCTCTTAGGAATAGAGAGAGAAGTAGGGAAGGAGACCAGAGGGCAAGTGTGAAACAGATAGACAAAAAGAGAGATGGGGAAAGTGTCCCCGAGCTGAAGAGCCAGACAGGACTTTGGAGTAGGTCTGGGATACATACGGAGACGAAGTCCAAGACAGTGGGTGTGAGGACTGCATATAAAGGAAGAAAATCGGGAAAAAGGGAAAGGGGGCAGGTTGCCTCAGGACAGAAAATTCTAGGATTTGGGGGCCCAGGAATCCACGCTTGTAGGGAATCAATCTGGGCTAAATAGAAATCAGACTACGGGGATGCCTGGGTGGCTCAGTTGGTGAAGCGTCTGCCTTTTGCTCTGGTCCTGATCCCAGGGTCCTGGGATCGAGTCCCACATCGGGCTCCCTGCTCAGCGGGGAGCCTGCTTCTCCCTCTGCTTCTGCTGCTCCCCCTACTTGTGCTCTCTATCTGACAAATAAATAAAATCTTAAAAAAAAAGAAAAGAAAAGAAATCAGACTACAGTAAGAAGTGGGAGACTAGGAGTAGGGTTTTGTTTGTTTGTTTGCTTGTTTTTCAGTTACAGGCACAACCTCAGTGCACATTCCTGGGGCTCTGAGACGAGGTCCCTCAGGAACCCCCTCCCCAGGGTGTTGATCAGGGTCTCTTCGCCCAGAACTGGGAAGTCGTTTTTGCCTAGAGATTTCTAACACATGTCTGTCTTACTATTCTCTCCCAGCTGGATGAGCAAATAAGAAAAACCCAGAAAGAACACCACAAGGGGGAGGACACTAAAGGAGGAAAAAAAAAAAAAGGAATAAGAAAACTGAAACACAAAAGTATAGAATGGAAGGTTCGTGAGACACTTGGCCTTCCCCACACAGACTCCACCAACGGATAAGAAATACTCCTCTGAGAGCCAGACCGCGGCAACCTCTCCTCAACCCCCATTTCTAGGCTTTCAGAAACAAATGGAAAACAGTCCAACCTGGTCGCCTGGTGTTTTACATAAAGCAAGTCTATAGCAATAGTTCCCTCCCTCCGGGGCGTGGGGGTGGGGCGGTCCGTGAAGTGTTCGACTCTGGGCGTCGGCTCTGATCATGGTCTCAGGGTTGTGAGATCAAGTCCCACATCAGCCTCCGCACTCAGCTCAGAGTTTGCTTGTCCCTCTCTGCTCTTCCCTCCACCCTCTCAAATAAATAAATAATTTTTTAAAAATAGCAATACTCTCCTTCCTAAGGAGAGAGAGAGAAACTGAGCAAACCCTGAAGAGGAGGAAGATTTTAGAACGGTTAACGGCAGAGTCCCCGCCTTCAGGAGAGGGGTCCATTTCCACCTCCCGTACACACACCTCCGGGTAAAGGCGGTCATAGCTATGCAGCACCCCAAAGCCCCGGGAGAATGAAGTTACATTGTTGCCAGAACACGGAGTCTCTTCCTCAAACCTACCGATTCTTCTGGTTTCCTTCTTGAATATGTCAAGTGATTTTTTTTTTTTTCCAGAAACATGACACCACAGGTCTTCTCCCTACGTTAGGGTAAAGAACACCTGCCGTCTTTGGGGGTGAGGGGGGCGGCCTCCATCTCACCGGCAAAGCCTGAAAATGCCCCTTCTGCAGAATGTGCTCACAGGTGCCTCGTCCACCCTTAATTCTGTCCACGCTGTCCCCCATCTCTCCCTGCCTGCTCCTGGCTTTGCGGCTCCCCCTCCGGAGTCCCTCTCTGCATGTCACTCACGGCTTGTCCCTGCCTGCTTCCTCCAGCCCGTGAACCCAAGGGGCCTAGTCGATGCTGCTTCCGAGAGCTGGCAGATTTTAGAGGGGAAAAAAAAAAAAAACCCACCCCAGGAAGAAAGAATGGCAGTTTGACACTGCACTGTCACAGGGAAAACGGGCCCTGCGCGTGACCCAGGCTTGGACACCGAGGCCGCGTGCCCAGTCACAGCTGAGGCTGCATCTGCCGCAGTTCACGGACCCGCCGCTCCATGCTGGGGGACCAGATGCCTCTGTTTATGCTCCCCTCCTCCCGGCCTTCTGCCGGACGGCCGCAAGACAGAGCCGCCAGCCATCACTGGACTTCATCTGTCCCCTCAATCTTGTCTTTCCATATCTATTCTTTCCTCCACTCCTCTCTGTCTCCCCACCTCCTCCCCCCACTCCCCGGATGAGGTATCTGTCTGTCTTAAGTTTGACCCAATAGAGCAGAACAGGAGGAAGGACTCCCCAGGATGATGTGAGTCTCTGCCAGGGGGTGGGACAGCCTGGAGTGTGGAGGGGGTCCAAACGGGACACCCCCAGTATCCCACTCTGCCTCACAATGACTTCTGGCCATTTAGGAATATCACTCCAAAGAACCAGCATGCGAGGCCTGTGCGCAGCCTTTTCAGTAAAACTGACCTGTCGGGCGACAAGTCAGAGGCTTCGGGAAACAGCCACAGAATTGAAGTCGGCAGCCATCTGCCATTTCTTGAAGGCCCTCAAGATGGGATTGGTTTTGCACCGTGACTCAGTCGTCCCGGGCACACACATGTCACCCTTTTTCTCTCATTCAGACTAAGGCACGTGACACACAGAGGACCGTCCGGACATCCCTTCCTGACTTGGTGAACTGAGTACACAGAGTTATCCTTCCCCTGGGCGCAGAGCAAACCAGGCATCCAGAGGCTGCTTCCCGGGCTGCCCACCCTGCAGGCCCAGGGAGCCCGGCTAGAGTCCTGGAGTCTCCCACGGGGAGCCCAGCCCACCATTCCCTGGCTCCTCAAACCCCACATGCCCAGCAGAGAGGCAGACCCGTTGGGTTCGCAACTACAAGTGCTCTGGTTTCCAAATGTGGTGGCATGTCGACGGTTAGCCTTTTTGAGGTTACATATCCTCATCTCGGGTCCTGGAACTCATTCCCCTGGTCATTGTTAGGATTCGTGGAAGTGCCTGGGATTTGTGGAGCCGGCTCACTGCTCACTGCACCCCATACCCCTTGTGTCGCCCCTGGCCGCCCCCATCTGGACATTTCTCTTTTCAATACTGAACTTCAGAAGGAGTTTCCACCTAGAAATTGTATCACCCACAGTGGTGGTAGGTTTTATGGCCATTAGAGCTCAGCAACATCACGGGTCATACTGATTTTTTCTGGGGTGGCATGCAACTCAGACAAATACGGATTTGTTCAACTAAATCGCATCACGGTGGGACACCTGGTGGCTCAGTCAAATAAGCGTCTACCTTCAGCTCAGGTCATGAGCCCAGTGTCCTGGGATAGAGTCCCAGCATCAGGCTCCCTGCTCCGCCGGAAGCCTGCTTCTCCCCCCACCCCCCCACTCATGCACATGATTTCTCCCTCTCTCTCTCAAATAAATAAATAAAATCTTTGGAAAAAAATTGTATTGAGATACAATCAGACTTCAGGTATTTGACTAGGTAGCAGGCATACACAAGTAGGCGGATCAGGGCCTCTGCCCTCAAGAAGTTCACAGGGCCACCGGAAAAATGTCACCAATTCACGGAAGTGAAATGTGATAGGAGACACCTGTTGAACGTGGGATGTTGAGAAGGGAACAAGGAAGTTCTGGGGTGGGGGTGGGGGTGTGGTCACTGGAGAAAGGCTTCACTGACATTGTGACATTTGAACTGAATCTTGAAGAGTTCAAAGGAAAATGGGAGGTAAAGGGATGGAAGAGGACATTCAGAAAGACAGAGGTTGTGTCATTATTTCCCCTACTGAGCACGTACCACAAGCAAACATGGTGGTGAATGCCAGAGACCCAAAAGTGAGTAAGACTCTCTCCCTGCCTCCAGTGAGCCTTCTGACATTTGTAGAAAGTGGGCATGATGGTACTTCTGTAGAGAAAAACTCTGTGAATGCCACGTGGTGATTTAATGGGGTTTTGAATGAGGTTTTCATGGGTAACTGAGCAGTTGCCTAAACATGAATGTTGAGTACAGACCTATACTTTGCCCCATGTGTTGTCCTTCAAGATTCCTAAGAGCTGATATGCATAACACAGAAAACAAAAAAGATCCAGAGACTAAATGCATAACCCAAATATTCAAATAATATTTATCATGCATGGAGTACATACAGAGCACATACATGCTCAGTGAACTAAAGAAGTGTATGGATTGGTTTATTTGAGCTCATACAGTCCAAATAAACATTTCATGTAATGTTATTTTCCAAACTAGACACTATCAGTAATAACAATAATTTTAAATACTCAATGTAGGTATTATTTTTTAGCCCCCAAATCTTCCTTCAGACCGGGGGAATTTTTGAATGACCAGCAGCATCTTCAATGAACTACTTCTTCAGGCCTTCAATGCCCTGTACCCTGATGATTACCTGGGACTATCCTCAACCAGGAAACAAATCTGCTTCTTCAGAGCAAGACAGGAAGACAAGGAAGCATCTTTTCCCCTCGGAAAGACAAAACTGATGTGCAAAACCTAACTAAAAACAAGGGCAAGATAATTTATATTACATATAAACAGAAACAATGATGGCCATGAAGACCTACTTTGAATTAATAAAAATAGATGCATGTACCTGGACCATATAAAAGAATCTAAGAATTTTACATTTTTAAACTTTTTTTAGTTTACATTTTTTTGATTCAAGGAACCAACCCACTGGTAGGAGGCCCCTACTCCATGGGAGCATTGACATTAAGCTCCACAAGACATCACTCTGTGCTCAGGGGCTGGCACGGAGTGAGTGGCCAATGAATGTTGAATAAATGAATGCAGTGCAATTCTAGACTGCTCTGATGGCTATGAAGAAAAATAAGTCACATCTAGTGCTCTGAATGGAGCAGATACAAATAAATGACAGTTAAATAGACAATCTGCCAATAAAGACGTTTTATCATGGAAAGGCCCATTTTTCTTATGGACACTTAGTGTAAGAACATAAAAGGAGCTGTGTGGGGAAAAAAGAGAGGAAGGACACAGAAACAATTCTCCCTACATTTCCAACGTATTCTTCTGAAATGTCACTTTGCAAATTTAATTTTAGCTTAAGATGTTTTAGAGGGAAAAAAGTCAACATATTTAGGCAAAGTGTCATGCATGGAGTTCAAAAGAGTGCTCTTGAGGTGCGATATCAAACGACGGGGACCCCACCACTGAGAGACCCTAACACGACACGATCCTTCTGAAAATAGTTTAACATCTGAGTCATATTTCCCCACACACGCTTGGCTCAGAGTGACACAAACACTGACTAATTAATCCCCATGACAACACAGGGAAGCCCTGAAAAGCTCTGGGCAGCACACACCCCATGGGTATCTCCACAGCTTTATTTTTAAGAATCTTGTTCTTTCTAAGACTTTCTCTGATCAGCACCTTCTCTCCCTCACTCCTTCAAAACAAAACAAAACAAAACAAAATGAACAACCCAGGAAACGTCATGTCTGATTTCTGCTCTGTCGCGCACATGCTTTCTCTCTTTCTCTGTCTCTCATCAAAAGCAGAGATGTTCATCTTGGGTGTTTACTGGATTCATGGCCTGTGGTTCAGCACCAAGGACACCTCCCATGCTTTGGGGAACGGCTAGGACAGTTAGGGTAAAATGAGAGCTTTGGTCTAAAGACCACCAAGAAAACAGCCCACCAGGAAATGTATCTAGCCCCAGCATGATTCCAGCCTACTCTCACTGAAGTGACATTCAGACAAGGAAAAAAGTGTGTCTTAAATATAATCTATAATTGGCAAACAACTAGTAAAATGTTTTCATTAACTGTAAACTGTAAAAGGCTCAGACATCAAGGTATATGGAACTTCAGAGGGTGGTCGGTACTCTTCATTTCACAAATGGTGAGATGGAGCTTTGTCAAGATAGCGGGACTTTCCTTGAGTCCAGGGACGAGGAACTGTTTTCCATTGACCACTCCTTCCAAACGTTGCTCAAATATTAGAAAATCAGCCTAATGCTAAGAATTTTTCCATTTTCTTCCTAAGTTTTCCCCTGCTGATACATTTTTTAATAAGTATGGGCTTGAAGGAATATCTCTTCGGGGATTTATTATAAATTAACAACTTACAAAACTTTCTTATTCCCTTCTCCCAACCCCCCACCCGTGCCTCAGGATCCAGAGTTTTCACTTCTGAGACCTTCTCCATATATGGTGTTAAGCTCTCCTCACACACCCTGATATTAGTTCTCACAGCCATCCTATAATGTAGAGAAAATTATTCTTATTTTTACAGGCGAGGAGACAAAGACAGAAACAGCCAAGTAACCTGCCCAAGACCACACAGTTAAAATGGTAAAAAAAAGAATTCTCATCTGTTCTGTCTATTCCAACTCCATATCCCCATAATCCCCCTAAAAGTTAGTAACTGCACATGGATCGGTACCTGAAAGTGTCAGGTATGTATGAGGGAGAAAGCAAAAGACTATTTTTTAAAGTGTCTGCTATTTATGCTCATTTTGCTTTAGAAGAGAGCCAATCTTCAGTTTTAAGAAATACTCTAAGGAGACTCTTGGTTATGAAAGGTAAGGTCAAGAGCAGAGCTGGAAATGGGGAGAGAGAGAGAGACAATAAGAACCAAAGAGTTCTGCATAATAATAAAAAAGTGGGGGCTTTCAGTTTTTCTCTGGATTGGCACAAATAATGGAAGTTTATTAAGAGGAATAATCTGAGAACAGTGGCAGTGGACAGGAAGCTCACTGGGAGCAACAATCCCAGGAATCCAGGAGTGATGGCCAGCAAGGAGTGGGCTTTTAGATGACACCGGCCCACCGCATTCAAGACACTCTAACACTGAGTACATATAAGTGAACAGCTTCAATGACAGTGGTGACAGAAATCTAGTTTTAAGTTTTCCGTTTGCCTGTGCTAGAATTATACTGTAGTAGTCCAAAACCTTCAATAAAAATCCATCGAAGTTCATTAACATCATGTTAGAGATGCCTTGGGAAGTAGAGGAAGAAAGCCATGTCCATGCTTGCAGGGAGCCATGGAGACAAGGCAGTAGACAGAGTAACAGTGAGGAAACATCAGACATGATGGAAGGAAAAAAAAAAAACAAAAAAAAAAACCAAGGACCCTGGGCAGAGAAAGAGGTGACAGGCATTGACCTGTAGGATGTAAGCTTGATCCCGGCTCCATCACATACACACACACACACACCAGGAACCCTCAGAAACAATGAGAAGAGGACTGCATTTCTTTCGAAAGAGAGTTCTTTTTACTTAAACAACTGGTTCAGAAGACTAAAGGCTCCAGTAAACTTTGAATTAGCCAAATGTATCGGGTAGCCTCCACCTTGCAAGAAGAGTGGCTCTCGTCTGGGGCAATTAACACAAGCAGGTAAATTTTGAAGGGATAAAATACATTTACAAATTAAAATTGGGTTTCTTTCCCAGTAAGAAGCCTGGGCGGGAGGGGTGGGGAGAATGGTTTAGAGGACATATCAGTTTCTTTCTGTCATGTAAGACTCTGGATTCAGACATCCCAGTACTGGTGTAGCTTCTCCCCATTTCCTACTCTGCTACTGTAGGGCGTGGACATCATCTTCATGGTGGGGTGGGGGAGCCATGGGGGGTGGGAGCCCCCCCATGAGGGATCAGTTAACTCTCAGTAACGTCCTTAGAAGCTTCTGTGTTACTCTTCCATTGACATTCTGACAAATGGGGCAGAAATT
The DNA here is from genome assembly GCF_020171115.1 of Neogale vison. Classification (NCBI taxonomy): domain Eukaryota; kingdom Metazoa; phylum Chordata; class Mammalia; order Carnivora; family Mustelidae; genus Neogale; species Neogale vison. The sequence continues at coordinate 11,626,182 of NC_058096.1, read as the reverse complement.
TGCCTTATGACCACACTTATCAGCAAGAGAAGCTGGAAAGTGGTCTTAATTCCAGTAATCAGGTACCTTCTGAGAATCAGTAATTCTAAGAGGGGAGCAAGGTTTGTGGGCTTGTCAACTCACAACCACTGTCAATGTGACCAGGAAAGTGTCTGTTTAGGTTCAAAGCAGGAGACATAGAGCAGGGTGACAACTCTAATGAACCTCTAAATCCCAGGTTCTCACTTACCAATGCCAACCAAAACCAGCATTAAGCCAAGTTTCCCAAACTCTGGGACTGGTGAAAGTTATTTGCTGGAAGAGTTCTGCTGACCTATCTAATATGGCCATTCTCAGCCTTGGCTTTATAAAACCCAAAGCATCCCCAAAATTTCTTAAGCAGTATAGTAAAATTAATAAAGCATTTTTCAAAGAAAATTACATCCATGTTGCTTAAATTGAAATATACACATGCATCAACACACACATGTACACTATATATATATATAGTAATAGAACTTTTTTAAAATGGGGGGACACCAACCCAAATAACCAATAATTGAGGGTGACAGTTCCATGATGGTAGGAATCACAGCTCCAAGGGAAGTCAAATTTGTTTTGGTTGTTCACCCAAATGCCATAAGCCTGCCTAAATTAAATCTCTGCTTTAAAAATTTCTGGTGATTATTTTGCTTTTGGTTTATTTTGTGTGTGTGTGAATTTTAATTTAGCCACCTGTGGTTTTTTGTTTGTTTGTTTGTTTGTTTTGGTTTTTTTTTTTTTTTTTTGCTGTAGCATTGAAACAAACTAAAGGAAGGCAGAAGACAGTCTTAGAAAAGGTATAATTTGCCAAGGCCAGAGCTCTGCAAAAATAGTAGAATCAGGAAAAAACCAAAGCCATCACTGAGCTGCCCAGTGCAGGGTCAGTATTTCCAGACAGTCCTGACTCAGGGTTCCAGTGATGGCAGTGGTCCTGGTGACAGTGGTGGCAATTATAGTGATTTTTTTTTTTCAAATACTCATGTCTGCAAAGCCCTTCTACCACTTTGAGGTTTTGCACTGCATATGTTTTCATCAAAATCAATGAAATTTTTTTTGCCTCCCTATCTATCCAGGTCACATAGACTCACTTAAAATTAGGTGGAATTCCCCCCAAGATTGTGTTACTCTCGCCAGAAACAGTATTGTTAGCACAGCTGTGATTTCTGGGTCTCATCAGACAGATTAACAAGAAATTGACAAGTGCTGAGAAGCATAAAGTTTAAAGATCATACCAGAATAGCCATAAATACAAGCTAATACTATAACAGTCATAAAAACAGACGATTGAATCCTGGCTCAAAGGTATCCTCGTGTTGAGTGAAATGAGGAGGAACACGTTAATACTATCCCACATTTATGAGAAACACTGAGAAAAGTCTCAAGGTATTTAGGCATTACAAAGTAAAACCAGCCATCATTTTGGAAGCCAGGCATTTCCCCATGGCCCCTCTATTCCTTGGGGACATCTTAGCCTGTCATGGGGGTTCAGTGACAATTTAGAAGACACATTTCCCAAACAGATCAACTGTCATAGACTGGAAAAATAGGGCTCATATTTTTCATTTATTTCCATGTATTTAATCTGAGCTATTAGTATCAAAGAATAGGGTGAAATACTTCCAAATAAAACAATTCATGTTGCATACACTTAAGCTTCTGTCCCACAAGTTCAAGACTGAAATAAGACTCCATCCGCACCATTTCTTGAAGCCCACAGGACACACTTATGGTTGCTCCAGCTCATTCAGACAGAATTGGAAGGAACTGCCGTGAATTTCACAGAAGTCACTGCTCTGTGACAAAGTTCACGGCTCCCCATACCACCTGCCTTCCTCTCCCACCAGAAGCCATCATTCCTGATTAAAGCAAACACTGTCAATTCGGCCGCAGCCCGGGCAGCTCCAATCCCCTCTGAAAACATTGCCAAAACAGAATTCTGATTGGGTCACATTAGGTCACAGAATCCACGGGTGGACAAAATGTAGTAAAATTTTTATGGGCCACTAGAGACATATTGGATCAGCGCAGAACAAGCACTGTTCAAAAGAGCGCTGTTGGCTTCAGGTTCTTCCCCCGGCTCCTTGGCATATGGAAACTTCCCCAAGACTTCTCCAGCGTCCTCTGCAGCCCATGTCCCCACCCCCCTCACTCCTCTGTCAGTCCAGACGGTGAAGCTGATTTTCTTTCAGCTTCATGCCTCACATGGAACAAAAGAAATTTCAAAGTGGGTCTCTCTCCTTTGTTAACACCCGCAAGAGGTCTTTAAGGAAGAGTGGGTGGGTGCCGGGGTGGGGGGGGGTGCCGGGGTGGGGGGGTGGGGGGATGGCGGGCAGGGGGAGCCATGAGGCAGTAGCTTTTCCAGAGACTGTAATTTTTACTGAATGCCTGCCAGCCCCCACTAATATGCATGAATTTTGAGAACTGATACCTAGGGGAAATCTGACCATTTTGTCCCATGGTTTTCTGGAAGGTGTGGGCGGTCAGCAGGGAGCCCAGTCCTCCTGTTGGGTCTCCCCCTTCACAGGGAGATGCTTAGGGGAGTACTTCGGTTGATGGAGGGCCTTGAACATCCTGCAAAAATGCCTAGACCTGATCTGTCGGTCCTGGGAGCCACTGAGGATGTCTGAGTGAGGGCGCAGACTGCTCTCGGGCTCCTTCAAGCTCTGAAGCGTCATCAGCAAAAGGGCTCCTGAAAACTGCAAACAGCTTCCCCACACCCATAGGGTCACCTGAAGGAGGCTTCAGCCATGGGAACCAGAAATTCTTTTTTTTTTTTATGGTAAAAAACCAAATAACACTAAATTTGCCATCTCAGCCATTTTCAAGTGTACGGTTCAGTAGTGTTATTGTTCACATGGAAACCAGAAATCCTTCATTGTAATTATTTAATCTTACTTAACTTACTCAGTTCTGTTATGTTGGGCCTTGAGTCTCTTCTGTGAACCTCAGTCTCCTCATCGGTAAAATGAGAAGAAGTGTTTCTTAGGCCTCCATCCATGCTCAACCAAGCGATATTTTTTAAAAGTAAGATCTGAAGAAATGCTATTTATGGCTTAGGCCTCAAAAATCGCTTTACATATTTCCAGAAGAGAGAATTTCTAGCTCCTCATTTTCAAAATGGAAGGCTCTGACTCCTTGAAAATTGTCCAAGGAAAGGTAGCTTCACTGATGGACTGACTGACAGACAAACTTCCTATTTTTTTAAAAGATTTTTATTTATTTATTTGACAGACAGAGATCATAAGTAGGCAGAGAGAGGGGGAAGAAGGCTCCCCACCAAGCAGAGAGCCTGATGTGAGGCTCAATCCCAGGACCTTGAGATCATGACCTGATCTGAAGGCAGAGGCTTTAACCCGCTGAGCTACCCAGGTGCCCCCCAAACTTCCTATTTTTGAAATAGTATTTTGATTCATAGTGTGGCATATTTTATATATGTAAAATTTCCAAGATGGCTGCAAGAGTATCTCCCATCCCACATGATCGTCTGTCATCTCTCTATAGTCTGTTACTTTGATAGTCCTTGCATGAGGAGGCAGGGGTCAGTGCTCACTCTCCTTGAATCCAAACAGGCTTGTAACTCTCTTGTAACAACAGAATGTGACAGAAGGATGAGTTCCATTCTGTCTAGTGGAACACTTGTGCAGGCCCTGAGCCGCCATGTTGTGAAAAGACCCACAAGGTGGCCATTTTGTAAGGAAGCCCAAAGGTTCTCACACAGAAAAAGTTCCTAGAGAAGCATGTGAAAACACATACTCACAGAGACAGCAAGAGTTGTAGACACTGATCCCAACCATTCCAGATACTTGATGGTCTAGTTTTAACCACTACCTGTGAGAGAAAATGAAAGGATTGCTGTTGAAACCACTTGGTTTTGGGGGTGATTTGCTGCTTGGCAATGGTGACCATAAGTGGCAAGACAGAAGTTTGGTATCAGGGCCAGAGAGGTTTAGTGACTGAGGCTCAGGGGATGGTGCCTAGCAGTCTTCTCCAAACAGCCACTAACACAATGGCACACCCTCCATCCAACCTAGCCTGTGGGCCTCCTCCTTTTCAGCCACTGCAACTGTCTCTCCTGCTCCTCAGGAACTGGCAACTTATGCTATCTTCCCTAGCCTACCTCTACCCCAAAGCTCCGAGTGATGAATTACATACACGCTGCAGTGCATATAACAATCATCTGCCCTACCTCTCGCCCCTCCCTGCTTCCACCCAGATTCTGATTTGGTGGGTTCAGATGGGAGCCAGGTACATCAGATTGCAGAAGGAGAAGTCCATCCCAAGAAGATCAGAAAACAGAAGGGGATGTGCTTGAATCCAATCTTCAAATGCCTGGCAGCTCCCTTTCCCCTCATAGCAGGGATCTTTTTCTGGACTAATTCTGAAAGCACAAACATTAGGTCCCCCAGGAAAACATTTTTCCTGGAAATTTTTTCTTGTATAGAGACCACTATCTGGTGCTAAGTGGGCAAAGACATGAAAACACAGAGCTGAGAGTATCCAACGGCTCTCCAAGGACATCTGGGACATCTTTGGCTGAAAGCTAGGAAAATGGGGTCACCAACTGCTCTACCGGCCTGCTCTATATGGACCCCTCCCCTTCCTGACGCTCCTATGTATGCCTGTCCCCGCTGATCATTATGCATTGTCTGTCCTTCCAGCAGAATGGTGTCTAGCAATGTTTACCCTTGCTCATTACATGACCGACACATTCTCCTCTCTGTGGTCCCATATTCGGCCCCAAACCGGAAGGAAGCTCACATTCCCATAAGGCCTCACTTCTCCTTTTGATTTTATCTCTAAGCGAGGCTAAACACCCTCACATTGTGTTTTTGACATGACAAATTACCAGTTGTTCAACATAAACGTTTAAAATATCCCATTCATTATGTAACCCCATTTTGGCACCCTTTCTCCCCTCCCCCAATATGTTAGGACCTTCAGGAAGTAGAAGGAGCTTCACTTAACCTCTAATTCTAAGATATTTTATTCATAATTGCCTATCTACTTTCTTCATACAGATAGATTATCCGTTTTTCTTCAGGTTTTTGGACCCTGACTCTGCCATCAAACATAAGCTTGCCTGTACCCCTTTTTCTGTATTCCCTGCGAATTCTCACATTCACATTCCAGTGGAGCTGCTGATATGTGATGCACACCACAGGGTGGTCTCATTTCTTAACTAGCTGCGCAGCCTCTCCGAGCCTCAGCGTCTTTGTGCAGGAATCAGGGTGATAATGTGGACTACCAAAGGGTTGTGGGGGCCCTTAAGCATGATTCTATGGGAAATACACCTAAAACAGTCCTTGATTCATAAAAGGTGTTCAGTGAATTGTAGTTGTGGGTTGAATGGTGTCCCTCCGAAAAGATATGTTGGACTCCCAACCCTGGCCTCTGTGAATGTGATCTTCTTTGGCAATAGGATCACTGCAGGTGTGATCAAGGTGAGATGGGGTCCTACTGGAGTTGCAGAGTGGGCCCTAAATCTAACGTCAGGCATCCTTATAAGGAAAAGGTAAGTGGGAGACAGACAGACACAGAGTGGGAGGAAGGCCATGAGGGGCTTCCTTCGGGAAATGTTCAGTGGAGAGCTCTAAGGGACCCTCACACAATGGGTGAGGAACTCTGCAGAGAGGTCCGGCCAGAGGTGGAGCTCAGGGGATGAATGAGAACCCCCAGGAAGGGCGTGGACAAAGCCAGGAGCCTCCTGATCCCGAGGTGGGACCCTCAGCTCCCTGCAGGCTACCAGTGCAGAGAAGCTAATGTAAGACATGAGAACAGAAGAGAAACAGCAGAAAGCCTCCCTGACTCCTCCCCACCAGAATTACTCTCTGGAGGAATCTCTCCCTCCCCTGTGCTCTGAGGAACTTGATTTTTACCCTCTGCCCCCATTCTACCTTGCTGTTATTACTCTTTCCCCAGATGGGCCTGGCGTTTTTCCTCTCCCAGGAGCAAAGGCAGTTTCTGTATCACGATACCCCCTACAGCGATGGTGTAGTGGACACCAGCCCTATCCCAACCCACCTTCCCTTCATACCTTTCTCATCTCTGAACTATGAAAGTGTCTGACATTTAATAGGGTATCGTGGTTTAATTGGCAGATTTTTTTTTAGTGTTTTATAAAATAGCGACATGCCTTACGGATCCCTCATGACTCCTTTAAATAGAGTAGGAGCTGTTTACCCAATATCTGCTGAGCTAGATGAGTTTAGGTCACTTTAGGTAAGAGAGAGAATCTAGACCCACTATCTGGATTAGAATCCACCATGATGCAACTCAGGGATTCCCTACAGTCCCCCGACCCTCCCCCATCCTCACCTGTTCACCCGTTTGGTGATGGGCATGCCCAGACTTCACACTTTGTGAACCCACCTGGGAGAGGACTTTGTTAAAGACCTCCTCCTCCCCTTCAGGATCCCTGCTGTGGCCACCAGCAATCTCAGTAATGGACCTCCTCCTCTGTTTGGCAACCCCTTCTGCCTCACCCCTGCTTCCTGGAGTTCCCATCTCCCAACCCCAAATAAACCACCTACACCTAAGCCCTCACCTCAGGCTCCGCCTTGGGGCGGGGAACTGAGACTATAGGATTGCCACAAAACTGTCCTTTTGGGGGCTGTGTCTGCTCTTCACGAAGAGGGAAGTGGCTCCAGGGTCCGAGGGTAGCCTAGGGAGGGTCCAGCAATCACCAGAGAGAGAGCTGCATGTCCCCTTGTCCCTCCTACCCATCCTACCGGTCCCTACCTATCCTGCAGGCAGGCTAGAGAGCAGGGCTTAACTAGACTCGTGACAGCTGATTGTGGCCCCATGACAAGGTGCTGAGGGAGGGAACGTCTCCAGGGATGGTGGGGTTGTAGGACAGGAATCCTGCCTGGTCTGGGAGTCAGGGAGGTAGGGGATTGGGGCAGCACATTGTGCTGGGAACAGATGGGGCTTTCTGGGTACTAGTGCTAATTAACCGGCTCGGCAGCTCGGGGCCCTGGGCCCAAGCATATTGCCCGAGGCCTCTGGGGGCTGAACACATGCGGCCATGCACACAGGCGGGAGCCCACCAAGCCCTGATACCCTGGCCCAGAGAGGAGGAGAAGGAGGAGGGAGAGGGGAAGCCCCAGGAGTTGGTCATGTCTCCGTTCCCCAGGCCAGGGAGCAGCAGCTTCTAACACGGGTCTGGTCTTCTTATTCCACAGGCGCTGGGGACCCAAGGGAAGGAAGAGAGGGGAAGGAATCAGGGGCCAAAGTGGGGGACCCTTGCCTAAGGGGTTTCCTGTCGCCACCCACCCCCACTAGCCCAGTGGGCCCACGTGATAAAAATGGAACTCTCAGAGACTGTATGTCTGTGTGCACGTGTGTGTGTGCATGACAGAGAGAGAGAGAGAGGCATTTGACAACTCCTCAGTCACTCCATCTCCAAACCCCTGTGGCAGGTGGCACCCCCCACCCCACTGCCCAGCACTCAGGGAAGCCCCTGCCTTTTCTCAGCCTTTCCCCATGTGTTCCCTTTCTGGCTCTTCCCTCTCTTCCAAGGACAGAATTCATTTTCAGTGTCTCTGCTACCAAACCAGAGATAACTTTTGCTGCTTGGGGAGGAAGCTGAAGGGAAGTAGTTCAAACCTTTTCATTGGAGTTTCACGTGCCAAGAAAGATACCTTTGGGGTGTGTGTGTGTGTGTGTGTGTGTAATGAACCCACAGATACAGGAAATGGGCTGTGTATTATGAATATCAATTAATTAATAATCAACATTTGAGATGTGACCAGGGTCAAGGGGCATCTTTAAACTGTAAGCAAGATTCTCCCAGACACAAAGCAACCCACGCACACCTCTGCCTCAAGAGTTGATCTGTCAGATTCTCTCCCAGCTCCCGGTGTTCTGTCTCTGAGACCTCGGGACACACCACATCCGTAGCTCATAGTAGGAATTAATACATTTTTGTTCAATAAATAAATCCTCTTCTCAAACTCCAGTCCCCAAATTTACAAACAAGACTTAATATATTGGGGCGCCTGGGTGGCTCAATGGGTTAAAGCCTCTACCTTCGGCTCAGATCATGATCTCAGGGTCCTGAAATCAAGCCCCACATCGGGCTCTCTGCTCAGCGGGGAGCCTGCTTCCCCTTCTCTTTCTGCCTTCCTCTCTGCCTATTTGTGATCCCTCTCTCTCTCTATCAAATAAATAATAAAATAAAATCTTTTAAAAAAAAGAGTTAATATGTCCACTTTTACTGAATGGGGCAAGCATGTCCCAAGAAGCAAGTCAACAGTGAGTGATTGGAAATCCAGTGCAATGAATATAATATTTTTGGAGTTAGGAGGCACAGAATTAAGAGAAAAATAGTCCACAGGGACTGGGGGTGGGGAACAGAAGGGATGTCACTGAACTGTGCAAACTTACAACTTGCAGATAAACACATGCTGGAAATCTAACACACAGCAGAATGGTTATGGACAGTAACATTGTATTACCAACATTGAACTTGCTAAGAGACTGGATATGAATTATTCCCACCACAAAAAAGAAACAACAAATACGTGACATGATAGAGAAGTTAGTTATCGCTATGACAGCAATCATATTACCATATTAAAATGCACCAAATCTGGGGCACCTGGGTGGGTCAGTCGGTCGAGTGACCAACTCTGGGTTTCAGCTCAGGTCATGATCTCAGGGTGGTGAGATCAAGCCCCATGTTGGACTCCATGCTCAGGACAGAGTCTGCTGGAAGTTCTCTCTCTCCCTCTTCCCCACCCCCTGCTCTTACATGCTCTCTCTCTCTCTCTCTCTAAAATAAAATAAATAAATAAAATCTTAAAATGAATAAATAAATCAATGTATCAAATTAATCTTAAACTTATGCCATGTTATATGACAAATGTATTTCCATTTTAAGAAGGAAAGACAGCACATCCATATTTATAACTAAGAAAAATCAATGGAAAAGGAGAGAGCTCGACTCTGAAGGATGGAAAATTAGAAGTAGTTTTTACATATACGTTTCATGTATACATTAAATGTGTGCTCAGGTGTATATGCATATGCACATGTAAATATATGTGTGTGTGTCTACATATACGTACATCTGTAAGGGAGGAACCATTGTCCAGGGCAAGGCAGAAAGAGTCACGTAAAATAATAAATATTATTTTGCCTGTTGTAAGGATCATTGATAGAGAAAAATTATAAATTATTCATAAAATCTTCATAGTCACTTCCTCAGACAGTAATTGGTATTTTCCCCATTTTATAGCTGTAGAATGGGAAGGTCACATAATGTAACCAAGGTCATACAGTCACTGAATCTTTCCCCCCGCCATTTTCCCATATTTGAAGTGCTCTGTTTTATTAAAAAGTTGTCAAAAGAAATAATGGTTTTCCCAGCATTCTTTGTTTTTAAAGACTTTATTTATTTATTTGACACACACACACACAGATCACAAGTGGACAGAGAGAGGCAGGCAGAGAGAGAGGGGGAAACAGGCTCTCCACTGAGCAGAGAGCCCGATGCGGGGCTCCATCCCAGGCCCCTGAGATCATGACCTGAGTCAAAGGCAGAGGCTTAACCCACTGAGCCACCCAGGCACCTACCCCCAAGCATTCTTTTCAGAAATGTCTAGATCTAGTTGTGCATTTGAGGATGTTCACCATCTCCCACCTTTTCCTAAGTCTACTTTCCCTCTTTCTTAAACAGGACCCCAAAAAGAATGATTTCTGAGGAAACTCTCCACAAACAAATCAAACATGTCCTTCTGAAAGCAGATGATTGGTCTGTATGATGAAAGCCAGAGCTCTTTGTGGGAAGTTCTACCAAAGGCTGGAACCAATAGGGCTGTTCTGGAAGAAATAAAAAGTGATAAACCTACCTGGGGATGATCGAACAGGCAGACACTTCACGGAACTAGCAGATGGTCCCTAAGAGGTCACTGTGGTCTTCCCCTTCTCAGCAGGGGCAGTTGGGAGCCAGGCCAAACCTGGGGCACCTTTGACTCCTTTCTCTTCCCTTGCATCCAGCTGCCCACAAATCCTAAACTGCAAAGTCTATCCAGAATACGACCGCTTCTCCCACCTCCCCTTTTACCATCTCTGCCAGTGCCACCAGATGTCTGGACTCTTAGAGTTGCCTGACCTGGTCTCCCAGGCCTGCTATTCCTAAATGTGAAATAAAAAAAAAAACAAACTGTGAAAACCTAGTCAGCTCAAGTCAGCTCTACTCTGAACCTTCCAGGGATTCCCCGACAGGATTCAGAGTCAAAGCCAAAGTCTTTGCAATGCCCTGAAACCCTACAAGATCTGCCCCCATCCACCTCCCATTCCCAGTTCCTCTTGGACCACATCTGGTGCCTACAACTCTCCCCCAGCTGCCTCTGTTTCCTGAACACCTGTCACCTGTGTTCCTCAAAGGTAACAGGGCTCTTTCCTGCCTGGAGCCCACATACCAGGACATCCTCATGACTCACTCCCACATCTCCTTCCATCTTTGGTCAAAAGATGCTTTCTCAATGAGCCTCCCCCACTTAAAATTGTGACTTCCAATCAGCACTCCCATCCCCCAGGCCTTGTACCACTTTATCCCATTGACATTTACCACCTTCTTACTGAGGATATCATGCATACTGGTCTCCTCTCCCCATGCCTGACACCCTCACAGTAAGTAGGTAAGTGCCAGGAAGACAGTACCTTTTACATCCCAGAGCTTAGGATGTTACCAGGCACACAGGAGACATAATCTGTGAATAAATTAACTAAATGAATGGATGGTCTTGAAAGAAAGGCAAAAGCTTAAGATGAATCTTTTTTAAAGATTTAATTTATTGAGAGAGAGAGAGAGAGCACTGGTTGGGAAGGGGCAGAGGAGAGGGAGTGAATCTCAGGCAGACTCCATGCTGAGTGCAAACCCCGATGAAGGGCCTGATCTCAGGACCCTGAGATCATGAATTGAAGCAAAACCAAGAGTTGGACACTTAACCGACTGAGCCACCCTAGCATCCCAGAAGATGAATCTTTACTGTCTCCTGTCCCACTCTTGCTCTTGCTGGGAAAAGGAAGGTGACTTGGTAGAATGAAAAACCTCAAACTACCCTGAGGAAAGGGTCAATCATCAAGACTTTGCCCAAAACTATATTAATAGTAAAACATGGAAGTGGACACTTACCAAGGATCTCCTACGTCTCAACCCTGTGAAAACTGCTGTATCTAACTCTGCTTCATGAAACCCAGTCTCTGAGGTACCTGGGTCTCCTTTGTGGATGTGAAACTCTGTGTTTGTGGTAGCTCTTCTGATGCCAGCTGGTGTCTTACAATGCAGTTCTGACACAACCACCCATAGCTACCACAAGCCAAAGGCTCTGTCTTCCATGGGACTGCCCTGGCTTCAGACACCAGCCACACTTCAGGGGGTGGAGGTGGTTCCCAGATTAGCTGCACTTCTGACTGATTGGCTACAGAAGCAAGGCCTCCCAGGGCCTCACCAGGTTTGATAACTCCTAGAAGAACTCACTGAGCTCAGGAAAGGGCTATACTTAGAATTACAGTTTTGTTGTAAAAGATACAAATCAGAGCCTCGAAATCAATACACATGGAGGCCAAAGTCTGAGAGGTCCTAAATGCAGGACTTCTGTGCTCTCTCCCCATTGAATCAGGTCTGTCATGCTCCCAGCACATGGATGCATTCACCAACAAGCAAACTCCACCCAACCTCAACGTCCAGAGCTGTGCATTGGAATTTCATTGCATAAGCACAATTGATGGACTCATTGGCCAGGCTTGAGCTCAATCCCCAGCCTCCTTTCCACCCCCAGAGGTCAGGTTGGCCCAAAACCCAACTTTCTAATTCCATGACTGGTCTTTCTGGTGATCAACCACCATCCTGAATCACCCCATCTCTTTAGTATAAACTCAAGTGTGACCCAAGAGGCTTGTTAATAACAAACCACTTCTATTACTTGGGAAATACCAAGGATTTAGAGGCTCCCTCTTGCAACCAGAAAGGAAAACCAGTCAAATTCTTTAGGATAACAACAGTAACACCACATCATCTAAACTCTCTTTCAAGTCTCCATTCAACTGGCAGAAAGGCTCCCCAGTCCATTTCTTGGCGAAATTGTCTCCAGGATTAAGTCCTATTTCCAGGAGGACATGGGGCTCATGTGGATCCAAGGTGACAGGGAAGGGGAGAATATGCATCTGGTCATTGGTCAGCAGTCTGCAGGGTTGTCTGCAAGGCTTTTGAGGCCAAGCCCCCCAGGACCCTAGCATCTCATGTTCTAAATGGGCTCTTGCCACCTGTCTAGGACCTTTCTAGAGCATGGTCCAAGCTTCCTGGACTCTTTTATTCCACAAACATTTTCTTAACCTCCACCCAGATTCCACTGGCAGGGGAGAGGGGCCCAGAGCCCTTTTCTCTCTGGAACCACAGATACTTGGGCACCCATTTCTCTAATTACCTGCTCCCCCACAGCCTGGAACATCCTTTTTATTTCAGAAACAGAGAACCTGTTCTTACATCATGTTGCTTTTTCCTCTATCTGGGAGCTATGCCTCCATGTGTTCTGGTCCTCACCAAGGATTGGCTTTAGAAATCCAAAGGTCTATTTTCAATCAGATATTGGGTGCCTCCCTCCCCCACCATGAAACCCAAATGCACACACACCTTCCATGAAATATCCTTGCTACAAAAAATGAACCTGAGTCTAATCAAGCCTCCATCAAACGCCCCCTTACCGACAATGAGACAAGTAAATGTTCTTGTGAGGAAGCCAACAGACAAGTGCAGAATGTGGGACATTCTCTGGGGCCACTAATCTGGGTTGTACAACAAATCAAGGGGAAGGAGATTAGAAAAAGAAGAACAATGAGGGCTGCTCTGGATGAAAGGCCACTTCAGAGTCATAACCACCAAATGGCAGGTGGAGGCCTCGTCTGGACCTTGATTTGTACAAACAACAACAAAAAGACACTTTGGAGACAGGAAAGGGAAATTCGATTATTGCCTGGTTTTATTGACTGGATGAGGCACCCAGCCTATTACCAAAGAGGCGGTCTCCATTTTGCAAGGTGAAATAATTGCATTGGTGATAGGAGAAAATATTCAGTTCTTAGAGTATAAATACTAAACTATTATTAAGTGTTGAATTCATGGGATGTCTGGGATTTGCTTTAAAATATGGTAGCATATTAAAAGAGGGTGAATAAAATAAAAATGGCACGATATCTTTAAAAGAGCAGTTTCATGGATGTACAATTTATACCCAATAAAGTTCTCCCTTTTAAATTTTCACTAGTTTTGACGTAACCACCACCACAATACAGATAGAGAACATTTCCTTCATCTTCCAAGGCTTCCCCAGTGTTTGGCAAAATGTTGGCAACTATCGGATGTGTGTGATGGCGGTATGGCATTTACCATACTATTTTCTCACTATTGGGTATAATTTAAATTTTTATTACTGAAAGCTGCCTGATTTCTTTACTTTCTGCTGACATCTGTCTCTCTGATCATGGTGAGGCCGCTCTGCAGCCTGAGTGGGGAAGGGAGGGGAGGAGATGTACTCCTACCACAAACTGGGAAGGAAGTGGAGAAACAGCCAAGCTAGAGTGAGCCTCTGAGGTCCTACAGCCTGATGGTGCAGGGGAGCTCTGGAGCATGAGGAAACCTCCAGTTGCCCTACCTGGAGGCAAGCGGGCTGCTGACCCAGTTAAGGGATGCTTTAAGGAGCTCTCCCATTAACAGGGAGAGGTCATGCCTGACTCAGGCCAGCCCCAGGAGCAACTCAACTGTATTTCACTTCCTTTTTCTCTGCCATCTTTCAAATAGGCAGGAATTGTATACTGTGATCCATGCACTCATCCCTCCCACAAGCTCCTCCCACCTCCCCCTCACAGCACCAAACCTATGCTAGCCCCAGGGGGATGCCATGACCCCTTGTCCTGCACTTGTCTGTTTCTGAGAGGCTGACAGTCCTGAGGTAGGTGACTATGTGGCAGGTGTCCTTACAGAAGTGAAGAGGGACTTTTTCCAGGACACAACAGAGAGATCACCTGAGGCTGGTCCCTCTGAGGTTATGGAGTTGGGTGCCAAGCATCTGGCTGGGCTGCTGAGTGGCTTGAAAGCAAGTGAGCCAACTGGTTTCCCCACCAAGGGTTTAATCCGAGTGGAGTCTCCCCTATCCCCAGCTGCCTCAAGCCCTTCAGACCTCTTTCCTCTTGCCTCATAGGCAAAGACAGATTCTGATGGGGCCAAGCTTGTCTGAGGGCATCACCAGGCTGATCTGTCTATGAGGAATATGAGAAGCTCTATCTGATATGGGAGACTGGCCCAGATTTATGTTCACTGCTCTTCTGGGTTTTGTGTTTTTCACTTCTTTCTGGAACTGTTCTTAGATGTCATTGCATCTAACACAATGGCTAGCCCACTGACCCATGCTTTATGGGCTTCTCTGAAAGTTTAACCGAGGGATTAATGCAAGAGTCATAGTAGGTGATTTCCTGCCTGCACCAAAGATGGGAGAGAAGAAAATGAAGTTTAGGAGTTCCTGAGACTGGTCTGTGGCTGGCATGGTCATTCCTTCAACGTAGGGACATCTGGGCAAGATCCACTTGGCATTCTCAACACCTCGTGACTCCCAGGCAAACTGTAACTCAGGTAAAATTTCCATCTACTTACCGCATGGCCACCTCCTCTACTTTCCAGCCCATATTAAGGTAGACTCAAGTACTCAAGAGATAGATGGAAGATCAATGGAAATGAAGTGGACTTGGGAAGAAAGAACATTTTGAGTGCAATGGAAGTTTCTGAAAATCTATTTCTATCCTGAAATTTCCCGATGAGGAACAGAAACTACTTCTGTGCAGGAAGCCCCAGAGGACAAGAAGCTTGTGGACAGTTTCACACTCTACATTGGTGAACGTGATTCACCCCTGTTTCTCTGTCGGCAACTGCCACTAACATGTACTCACTCCTCCCTTTGAAGACTAATATTTCTTTTTTTTTTAAGATTTTATTTATTTGATTTTATTTATTATTTGAGAGAGATCACAAGTAGGCAAAGAGGCAGGCAAAGCGAGAGAGGAGGAAACAGGATCCCTGTAAAGCAGAGAGCCCATCGCAGGACTCAATCCCAGGATCCTGAGATCATGACCCAAGCCGAAGGCAGAGGCTTAAACCCCTGAGCCACCCAGGTGCCCTGAAGACTAATATTTCTATTTGCTTTACACTTCCCCAAGCACTTTCTTATACATTATCTTATCTTGTAAGATAGAAACTACATGGTCATCTCCACTTTACCAGGGAGAAAATGAGCTCACAGTCATAGAGCTGTACATAGAAGTCCCTGAAAATCAACTCACTGTATCACCCATTGGCTGATGGACCACCTCCCCGAACATTCACGCTATAATTTGCTGAATTTACAGATGATTTCTGGAAGCCTTTGTTTCCCTGCAGATTTATTATAGCTTTACTCCAGTAAAAATACTGCTGTTGGTTTGCCAAAATGTGTGGTCTGGCATAGCTGTAGGCTGGCACTTGTGTTTTCGCATTTCTGGGCTCAAGCCATTGCCAGTTCTATCATGTTTCTGTGCGGATGCGTGAGCTGGGCCATGTGTGAATTTCACGATCCTCTTTCTGCAGACTCTGTGCTGCCCCTGCTTCTTGCAGCAAAAGCAGAACCTGCTCAGACCTATTTCAGCAAATGGGTGTTCTCTTGAGTTAATTTTCTGCAAGCTGTCCATGAGCCTCGGTAATGGGCAGAAGCAGGAGAACTTATTTTTTTTTTAAGATTTTATTTATTTATTTGACAGAGAGAGATCACAAGCAGGCAGAGAGGCAGGCAGAGAGAGAGAGAAGGAAGCAGGCCCCTGGCTGAGCAGAGAGCCTGATGCAGGGCTCGATCCCAGGACCCTGGGATCATGACCTGAGCCGAAGGCAGCGGCTTAACCCACTGAGCCACCCAGGCGCCCCGAAGCAGGAGAACTTAAACTCAGAATGCCAGGCAGTGGTTCTCCAATGCTAAGTCACCTTCACTGAGTCTCCCATCACGTGAGACCTTCACCGCCCCACCGGGCTTTCGGATGCTCATTCACACTTCCAGCCCTAGCTTGCCCCGGTGTCCCTCCGGAGTTCTGGCTCCTCCATTCGGACCTCAGGCACGGGCCATGCAGACCTGTGCTGAGCTTTCCTGTATCTGGTCTTCATCTCCCAACACTGCGCCGCATGCAATTAGGTGCCTAATAAAGAAAGGCTCTGCGCTGCTGCTGATGGTAATGATGATGGGACACCTGTGGTGAGCATCACAACTGGGAGCAATTGAATGAAATTATGCAGAGGGAATGCGAAGCTAAACGTCAAAATCTCCTGATGCTGAAATTTACAGAATTGCTGATTCCTCCCTTGGGTTTGCTGGAAAAACTCCTCCCTGGGGACAGTCAGCCTGTCTTTCTATATCTATGGGAGGGCATTTATAGCTTTCTATATCTACGGGAAAGGGTTTCCAAAGTGTGCTTCCAGACCCTGGCTTTGTGTCCGTTTTTATCTGCTTCTAATAGTGACTCATCAGAAATCTGTAGAAGGGAGCACTGGCCATTCGTTCCTCCTGCTCCTCCACTGAAGGGTCTGTTCTGCCTCCCGGACTCAGAATTAGCCTTATGAGCTGCTTCAACCAGTACCGTGTGGCAGAAGTTACCATGTGCCAGTTCCAGATCTAGATTTTAAAGGGTTAAAATCTAGGTGGCTAGATTAACTAACTGGGTGGCTCAGTTAGTTGGGCATCTCTCTTCAGCTTGGGTTGTGGTCCTGGGGTGCTGGGATCGAATTCTGCTTTGGGCTCCCTGCTCTAAGGGGAGCCTGTTTCTCCCTCTGCCTTTGCCTACCCTGGCTCATGAATAAATCAATAAAATCTTTAAAAAAAAAATTAAGGGTCTTGAAGTTTCTGCTTTTGCTCTTATTGCTCAGATGCCTTGCTCTAAGCCAGATTCCTGCAGGATGAGAAGCTACACACAGAAGACCCACAGGATGAATGGCCACATGGACATCTCAGCGTAGTCGAGCTCCCAAGTGAATGTAGCCACACGCATGATCCCAGCTGATATCACTTGGAGCTGCAGAGTGGAGCCCTGTCCAATCTCCTAAATGGTGGAATCCTAAGAAGGAATACATTATTACTGTTTCCAGTCATAGAATTTTGGAGTGATATGTTATTGCAGAAGTACCCAACTGCATTATTGCTCTGTTGGAGCAGATGAGAGGACCCACTGCAGGACTCTGCAGAATCAATGGATCTAGAGGAACTCCATTCAAAGGCCCTTCTGCCAGGCCTGGTCCATCCTGGACATATGTGCAAAGAAGAACAGTGTAGTCAGAGGAACCCTGGTTCCTGTTGGAAAAGCCCCTCCCAGGAGAAGACCATGCGTTAAATAGTGCCCCAGGCTCTGTTCAAGCCTTCCTAAGGGTCATCACCCACCTACTTCCACGCGCTAGACAAGTCATATAGGTGCGGTGTTTGCAAATTGATCACGTAGGAATGAATATTCTTCAATTCCAAAAGGACCAATGTATTCTCCCATTTTTCCTGAGACAGGCAGCCTTTCTTGAGTGCTTCATGATGACTCATGCGCTAGAGACAAAGGTGAAGGGAAACAATCTCAACCATGAGACAGACAACAGCAGAGGGTTAACTATGCATAACAAGGAGCCTTTGGTCCAGGATCTGGAAGGAACAGGGGTGGTGGAATGGAAGATGCTGTGGTGTGCTGCCCAGATCCCCCTGCAAGGCTGACACACACCGCTCTCTGGTGTGGCTCTCAGCTGGTGGGTCTTGGCAGGGTCACTCTCTGGGGACTTCCCTCAACAAAAAGTAACTATCTTGCCTAAGGTCATGCCCCTTCCCGGGGCCGCCCACATCCAGAAATGTTTGATGGGGGATATAAACATCTGGCTTCCTTCCTTAGGCAGAACAACACAGACAGATCCTCCTACCTTCTGTGGGATGGGCTGAACGCTTGGTTGTGACTGATCTACCCCATCGCTATACGGCTTCTCCATCCAATCCTTCCCCCGCTTCTCCCCACTACCTCTCCATTCTCTAAAAAAACCTCCTGACTGCAAATCCCCATCTCAGAGTCAGCTCCCAAGGAACTCCATCCAAACCAGATGACAATTAAAATGACTAGCCATGGGCAATTACTGCTCAGCCTTTGTCACTTGTCATGACTGTGCTAGATCTTGCCATATTTCAAGAGAAGTCATAAATCTAAAATTTTATGGGAAACCCTGTAATATTTAAATGTTGACTTGTTTTTTTTGCTGTCCCATTTGCCACCTCTGAATTCTTCCCACTTCACCAAAGACCCTGAGGCTTCCCCATGAAATCTATACAACTTCTGGAACTCAGTAAAGCCAAATATATACTCTTGTATTCCACATTATCCTCTCAAATTCTCAGATGATTGATCAAATATGAAAAGAGACAGTAACAGGTTGAACTCAGTGCAGGCTAGCTATCTAGCCATGCAAGGTAGCATGTCCACTGCTGAAATGAACTAAATGTTCGTAACTCCCCACAGTTCATATGTTAAAGTCCTAACCCCCAATGTGATGGTATTTGGAGATGAGGTCTTCAGGAGGGAATTAGGGTCAGATGAGGTCATGAGGAGGAGGCCCTCATGATTGTATTAGCACCTTTACAAGAAGAGGAAAAGACACCGGAGAGCTTGCTTCCAAAACACAGGTGATGCCCCTAATCCAGAGGAATTGGAGATTAAGGAAGTGGTCCTAGGGATATGACATCAAATCTGGGACCTGAAGAATGAGTAGCAGTGGTGGTGATAGTGGAAATGGTTAAAGAAAGCTCCAACAGAGCAAACGGGAGGTGCAAAGACCCTGGGGCAGAGAAAGGCCTGCCCTTCCCCACCTCAACAGGAATGAAGGGAATTTTATATGGCTGGAGCACCATGAGTGGAGGAGAAAGAAAAGAGACATGAAGCTGAGGACATGAGTTGGGAACAACTTCAGTACCCAGTCACTTAATTTAAGGACAACCACAATGTGGGACATCAGAAATACTTACAGACAAAGTAGAATTATTTGATAAAGTCAGGGGCCTACATTTAAATCCCAAGTATTCAAATAATTATATGAGGGTATCCAAAACTGCCTGCATTGATGCCCATTCATTCATTCCACTGATATTTATTTGACGGCCTCCTACATTCCAAGCCCATCCCAACACATTCTGATGAGAGAGCGGCTGGCCTGGCCCTGTGTGTTCTCTATAACCTGTTAGGGGGGTGCTGCTGTCTTCTCAACCACTCTAATCACCCTGTGGTCAGAAGGAGGTGTTAAATTCATGCCAGCAGGGTGGAGACAAATGCTAGATGGCCAGAGTCACAGGTGCCATCAAGCTACTCAGGCATCACCGTCTTGGCTGTAACAGGGAAGCCAGCCCACGGTCTTCTTGTTGTGGAAGCCCCAAAGCATCAGCGTTTCTTCACATTGAAGGGGAACAATCAGACAGCCTTTGGATGGACGGCTTGAAAGAGGCAGCTCTATGTGAGAATTGAAGGCCTCATGTTGGCCACAGACCTTTAGCTAGACACCCCCCCCCCCAGAGCATGTCTCCCAGATTCTCCTTGACTCTGCTACTGGGAGCATGTGTAAGTCACCGCAGGCAGGACACTGCAGAGGATGGCTGAATTCTGCTTTTCCAGAATGTGCACTGGTCCCAGACTATCGCTTGCAGGAACAAGTTCAGATATAAGGCAAAATCTCCAGAGTGTCCTTGCTCAAGCTGGGCAGGGCTAGCGACTTGGCTCTCCAACAACGAAGTACAAGGCTGGCGGGCCGGCTAGTGAGAGGCTGGGAAGCCGAGCTGTCTTTGCCTCACAGGAGCTGTGCCCTGCGACCCACCCCCGGTTCTGATGTGGTCATTTCCAGTGTGTGCAAAGTGGGGCCTGACCTATGGCCTGAATGACGCGGTGTAATGATTCAGAGTAACACCAGGCAGTCCTTAGCTCGGGTTGCTGTAACCACTACCACGGACTGAGTGACTTAACTTGTGGAGATGCATTTCTCACAGTTCCGGAGGCTGGGAAGTAACGCAGATGACCTAGGCCTCTTCCCTTGACTTGTAAGTGACTACCGTCTTGCTCTCTGCTTATGTGAGCTCTTCTTTGTGCACTCAAGGAAGAAGAGAGAGCAGGCTGTCCGGGCTGGGTTTGCCTAGCCCACAGCAGGCCACCACCGTCCAGCAGCCACAGCCAAGGTCAGGTGCAGCCAGGCACAGGGTCTGACTCAGCCAACACCAATTTCCTGGGAGAGCAAATCTGATTGGCCCCCTGAGTCACGTGCTTCCGCGCACAGGAGGCTCCCAGCCTCCACCCATCCGAATCAGCTCCCGGGACTGCGCGGCCCCGGAAAGAGGTGGGCTGTTGGAAGTGAGGCAAATAGCTCCGGTGTCTGCTGTAGGCAGGTGAGACCCCTTTAGGAGGGAGTGGGAAGAAGCCCTTGCAGGGGGAGCAGCATGAATGGGTCATGGGACCGAAGTACACCCCGCCTGTGAACGGGCACAATGAGGCGGTGACAAGGGGATTGATGTGGTGGAAGTGAAACCACAGTCAGGCTGGAGGCAGGTCGTGGGAAACTTCAGGGGCAGTATTTGCGTATCCTCTTAAGTGTACAGGGGCCAGAAAAGGGTTTGAAGCAAGGGTGGCCAGGATTAGAGCTTGTATCAGGAGGACTGACTTAGAAGCCCGTGCAGGTGCGGGAACTCCAGGAGCAAAGGCAATTAGCATTTACTGAGCACCTACTGGGGCGCAGGCCTCCAGCTCGGTGCTTAAATACAGCGTCCCTGGGTAGGATCCTTACGGCAACTTATTATTAGCCTAGTTCCCTTCTCGGTAAACTGAGATTTGGACCGGGGAACCACTGGCCCCAGAGGAACCTTATCTGGTCCTCAGGTGATCCTTCCATGTTAGTGTGTGGCAGAAACTGGGAAGGCTTAAGACCCTCTAGGTGAGCTGGGACAGGACGAAAACACGTGGTAGGAGAAGGTGGGGTCAGATGGCGCTTGGGTCCAAGATGGCAGCCATGGAGTCCAAGGGACGCAGGAGAGCCTGATTCCATGGGGTTGCTGACTTCCCGGAGCCCAGGAGCTTCCCAGCACAGATAGGACCTCCAGCCTTTTGCCTGTATCTGAGGGGTGGCTGGGCCTTCCTGTGCTGCCTCCAGCCTGCCCCCTCAAAGGGGTTCTCTAGAGTCAGCTGGAGGGTGTGGGGTGGGTATCTCATGAGTTTTCATCTCCTCGTCAGAACCACATCCTTTCAAGGCCCCGGCAGCTGCCCAACGACTGGAAACTAGGAAGACCGGAGTGAGAAAGTAGGAAGCGGGTGTCCCAATCCACGATCCTACAGGCTTGAACTAGGGCAAGGAGGATGGGGGAGAGGAAGGGTCAGATGCAGGAGTCATTTTAGTGGAAGAAATCTGCACACCTGTGACCCACAGAGTCAGGGGCCTTTCACATCCAAGGCCCCACCCTGTAGGTACCATTGCGGCCGGCCGTGACGTGAGGAGAGGGAAGGAAGGCGACCTTGGAAGCACGAGTGCAGGCTGAGAATGTGACCCAGAAGCCAGAACCCCTGGGCTCTGCTGTTGACTTAGCAGTGTGACGTCAGGCAAGCTCCCCAACTACTCTGGGCCTCGGCTTCTCTTCTCTAGAATGGGACCACCAGTGGCACTTAAGTCCTGGCATTATTGTGAGGATTAGGCAAATGGAAGGTAGAAATCATGACCTCAGAGTGTGCTCGGTGAGTGTTCATCATTACCCTCTGAGTTAGCTCCTTCCTCATCCTATCGAGTGATACCCTTTCCTTCCCAGCTCTCATCACTGTCTGACCTTACTACATCTGTGGTTGGTTGGCTCATTTGCTGTCTGCCCTCTTTCGTCCCTGTTGCTGGAAGCTCAGTGTGGGCAAGGAACTTGTTCCATCTTCACCGAATCTCCAGGGCCTAGAAGAGTGCCCGCCTGGCACAGGTCAAGCCATTGCTTAGCAACAAATGCAGAGGCTGCTAATATCGGAGACCTGAGAGAGCGCCTTGAACAATGTTAACACAAAACACAACACAGGAGGACTTGCAGGACCGGTTTGCCAAGCTACCGGGCTTCAAAGAAAAGAGAAATGAAATCAATGGAGAGTTCCAGGAAAGGTTTTGGAGAAGAAGAAGAAGAGAAGAAGACCCCTTTCTTGGGAGAGGGGTCTCAATGAGGAGGAGTGTCCCAAGGGATAGAGATGGGGTGGAAGGTGTGGCTGGGTGGGGCAGAATTAGTAAGAACAGTAGTTTAGCAGGTGTCTACTAGCATCCTTGGGCTGCTCCGTAGGGATTGGCCGAGGCTGAGATTACACAGGCTGGTGGTGACAAGCTTTCGGTGTGTGCTTCAAAGGGTAAAATGTTCTCTGGGTCCCAGGAGGATTGGCAGCAGGTCCCTCCTGCTCGGTGACATCTGGACCTGACCCTTCCCCGGAGCGTGCTTGAGCTGGGAATGATCTGTGGGGCCACACTCGTGGATGAAAAGATCCCAGTAGTTTTACGTATGTGTGTGTGTGTGCATGTGTTTTAAGAACGTAGAAGCCAGGTTTTCACTTCTGAATTCTTAGAGAATACGTTCCACCTTTAGGGCAATGGGGCTCCCCAAATGTTATTTAGCATTGGGAAAGACAAGCATGATCCCCAGAACACCCAAGAGCATAGTGCACCCATGTCTGGATAAAACAAAACAAAACACACACACACACACACACCCACACACACACCCACAAAAAGTCACAAATCTGTCTCTTCTGCACATAGTCACCAAAAAAGGACTCGATGTTTTCTGTATAGTAGGCAGAACCAGTTTTTCTAGCCCAGGAGCTGCTGTCTTGTCATTCATGGGGTAGAAAGGATGCCCTTTTCATCAGTGTGTTTAGTACCAAACAAGCAGTGAAAGTTAAAATAATTACCTAGGAACAATTGTCTATGTTTCTGTCATCTAATTAGGTAATCTGCCCAGGTGTTTAGCACCAAGGCCTCTGTGCTTTAATTGGAAAAAGTCAAGGACAGAAACTAATTAGCTGCATTAATCCAAACCAGAAGTCTAATGATATTAACCACAAATCACCACTGCAATCAGGAGCCTTTCTTCTAAAACATTTTCAAAGTGGGGGAGGAGGAGGCGAAAACAGAGTAGTTTTGAGCTTTAGAATACTGACTTCTAACCACCAATTCCCAGCAACCTTGATCCGCTCTCTCAAACGGAAAGAATCATGATTGACAAGGCAATGGAGAATTATAAGTGCATAAAGACCTCATCCACACCCTTATTTCAGGCAAGAAAGAAAGAAATACCATTGTAGATTCGATAGGCTCAACTTCTGTTCCTACGTTGAACCCCACCTCCCTTCTGGAATCCTCCCCAAGTTAGAGAGGATCCACGTGTGCCTGATACTTTCGGGGGGTAGACCAATTTTTATGTTCTTGAAACTCTACTAATAGTTTCCTTTCCTTCATTACTGTTTTCATTTCAGTGTGAGAAAAATAATCAAATTCCACAAGAAAAATCCCTAATTCCAAGATGGCGAGTGGACTACTGAGTCTCTAGAAAGAACCACAAGGGTTGTTTTTATTATGGGCTTTTCCTACTTGCATCTCGGTCTCTTTTCCAGAATTTTTCATTTTCTGCTGCATTTTTTTTAAGGAGAATTGCTGGTTTGAAAACGCAGGGGGAAACAGAGCACACAGTCCTGATCTGTTTTGTTTTTAAAATCTAAAGTAAAATGATCTTGGAATAATTTTAGATTCCTAGCACTATGATGTTTTAAGTGATTAATTAGATCAAAACCCCAAATTGGATGAAAACCCCAATACGGGAGCAGGCTGAAGATCAAAAAAGTCCTCCTCCAAGGACTTGGAAATTCAAACACCATCTTTATTTGTCTTTAACAGAGGGTGTTTTTCTGTCCCCTCTTCCCTCCGTTGATGACTTGAGTTTTATCAGGATTGCTAGCCAGATCCCTTAAGGTTAGTGCCAACGAATTCAAACTTGGGCACCACCAGGAGAAAGAACTTCAGTTGCCGTGCTGAGGTCCATTTCTCCCCCGTTACTCTGCTTCTCATTCCCCACCTTCATTTCCACTACACCTCCTCAAAGCAACCTGCTGTAGAAAAAATTGTTTCATGAAAAACTAACTTTTCCAAGAGTAAAATCTAGGAGTTTGCATATTTCAATGTCAGCCTTTTAGAAATTAAAAAGGAAGAAAAGAAAGAAAGAAAGAAAGAAAGGTTTTCACTGTCTTTCCCTACAGAATGTAAACTGACTCTGTTTCGTGAAAACATCCCTGTGTCCCAAGCATTGGCCCTCTAGAGGTTGCGGCTTAGAAACCGGGGTGTAAATAAAACGTGTGCATAAGGTAATGCTCCTGGCAGCTGCTTTGGGAGATGCTCCCGGCTTGTTTATTTATTTGTTGTTGTTTTTTTTTTCTGCCTCTCTTTGTTTGACACGTGCTAGGTTTCTCCTCAGCTGTGCTTGCAAACACAGCTCACGTCGAAGGGTTAAAATAATGTGGTTATTATGGGACTATTCCCGAGGACCAGGCAGAAGACATCCACAGCCGACTCGTGGCAGCTGTTAGAGGCCCAATTGCCATCCACCAGGGAATTTGCTTATTTCTATATCACAGTCTCCCACCTTGATAAAAAAGAAAACACACACACACACACACACACACACACACACACACACCCATTTCATTTGGACTGTGTACTAAGAATAATTGCCACCAATATTGATTGGTCCTCGGGGACCCGGCTGAATTTAAAAACGGCAGGCTGAAATCCCAGCTGATGTGGCCTCGCGGAGATTGCTGCTTATTTGTGACATGTTCCTATGTTTAAACTTATCTGTGAAAACTGTGAAATTAACATCCTCATGTCGCCAGCAATATGGTGCCACGCCCGGCTGAAACACACACCTATTTGGGTTCTGTTGTTAACACTGGCTTCTGTGCACGGGCACCCCACTGCAGAGTTTTCTAATGATGCAGCCCAAGTCCCTTTATTGCCTATGTATTTTCAGGATTTGGGCAAATGTGTGAGGTTTTTCATTTTCTTCTGCCACACAGTTTTTTTCCCGCTGGTCTTTAACCTAGAAGGTCTCTCGCGGTGGCCTCTGGCGTGGGTGTACATGCTCGGCTCTTGCGTTAGCTTCTCCTTCATCATGCACACCTTTAACGCAGAAGGGTGGAAGCGAGATGTTTCCTGGCAAGTGCCTTCGTCTGGGAAAAACAGAGAAGAAAATGTGCTAGGCTCTTAACCACTAAATCCATGTGATTACCGTTGCAAGGTGCAGAACAGGACAAGAATGGAACTTTCACCTGTTTCTGCAATTAATCACAGCTAAGAAAGAACTCCTACTCATTCTTTCTTAAATCATGCAGAGATGTGCTCTTAACCCACACAAAATATATAAGTGGCTGTAAGGTTGGAAATTTCAGGACACAGATAAAAGCTGCAGAGAACTATGGCACTCTGCTGTTTGCCCAGCGGTTCTCTGTTTCCTG
The DNA here is from genome assembly GCF_020171115.1 of Neogale vison. Taxonomy (NCBI): domain Eukaryota; kingdom Metazoa; phylum Chordata; class Mammalia; order Carnivora; family Mustelidae; genus Neogale; species Neogale vison. Next base: position 11,600,589 of record NC_058096.1, on the reverse strand, counting down.
TGTTATTATTTCCTGTATTGCTCATCTCATCTTCCTTCCTCTCTCTTCAGTGTCCTCCCTTTGCCATATCACACACAAATTAAATAATCTGAGCAATACCACTTTTTAAAAACACATTCCAGTTTTTCCAGAGAAAAACTGGAAAGATGTACACGGAAATTCCCAGAGGGCCTCTCTGCCTACTAGGATTACCTGTGATTTTAATTGTTTTCTTTTTGCTTGCCTCTATGTCTTCAATTTCCTACAATGTATATGTATCACGATTGCAATAAAGAAACAATTGTTTTAAAAAATGCAACTGGGACAAGTAGCATGACTTCTGTAGTTCATGTACAAATTCCATGTAATTTCTCTTTACCTTATTTAATGTGACAAGTATATTTATAAACAAAATACTTAATATTGTCATCAATCTTCCTACTGACGTTGAACATTTTAAAATTTGCTTTTGTTACATTTTTTCAGATTCACCCTGATATAGCCCAATGAGTAATTAAAATGGAACTGTCCTTTCTTCTTTTTATGTACTTATTGGTTGACTGCTCTGTTGGTTGGTTTATTTGATCTTTGGTGGTAGGTTTTCCTGTTTTTCACTTTCATTGAGCATTTCCCTTTATTGTGATCTTGAAATTTCTAACAAAGGTCCCGATTGCACAAATCCAAGTCATAACTAATGAGTTGGAAAGCCCGTAGAATGTGAAAAATACAAATGCAAGACACACACACACACACAGTAGGCATGATTTATTTCATGAACCCAAATTTTGAAAATGCTTTTTTAAAATTACAAACTGAGCACGCTCCTAGTGCACTAGAGAACAGCAGAGACGTCTCTGTTCACTTATTCTCCCCTAGAGCCACGAATTAATGTGAACAGCAACTAAATTTCTTTTCACACAGGCCGTCTCACTTTTTTACCGAAAATAGAGCGTAAGAAACCAAGATAAAGTGTATTCCTTTATTTTTTTTTAAGATTTATTTATTTATTTTAGAGAAAGAGTGTGTGGTGAGAGGAGCAGAGTGAGAAAGAGAGAAAATCCTTTTGTTTTATTAAGAAGATTTTATTTATTTATTTGAGAGAAAGAGAGAGAGAGAGAGCACGAGTCGGGGGCAGGGGTGGAGGAAGAGGATCTTAAGCAGATGCCCCCGCGAGCACGGAGCCTAATGCAGGGCTCGATCCTAGGACCCTGAGATCACGACCTGAGCTGAAATCGAGTTAGGCGCTTAACCGACTGTGCCACCCAGGTGCCCCAAAAGAGTGTATTCCTAATTACTTGCGGAAACCCGGCTAGCTTCAGGGGTACTTTAGAATCAACTCATTTAAAACCGGTTTGAAGTGGTGTTCTCCGTGTTGCTGTTACTTGTACAAAATATTTCTACAGAGCTTGACCTCGGGCAGTTTGGCCCATTCCAGCCCCATCCAAGAAACTGTCCCATTTGCAATTCCGGACCCACAGACTCACTGCGAGAGGCTGGCTTGCGTCCCTGCTGCCTGCCACCCGCTGCCACCCTGGGAGGTCCCAAGCCAGGAGGGAACGAGGAAGCTCTGTTCCTAAACTCAGCTGCAAGGGCGCCTCTCTCTCCTTGGTGGGGCTTGCTTTCCTGAAATGCAGTGGAAACTTGGCTTTGTTGGGTGTTATTGATTATTTTAACTCTTAACAGCAGGTGTCTGGAAGTACCAGAGGGAAGACAGCAAAGTGGCCCCTCAGGTTGTCTCAGCTCAGTCAGGTGGTCTCTTTACCGTCATCATACCCTAATTAGAAAACACAAAACCTTCAAGTTCTAGAACCTTCCCTTCCGGCCTGGGCTTTGCAAGAGGTCAATTACCAAAAAGTGATGTAACCCGGGCGTTAAGTCAGCAGCCCCATCCTTGCCAGCTGGTGTGGTTTTGTAAAAATAAATAAAGCAGAGGAGGATGAAGACAAGAAGGATTTCCCCTTATTTAAATTTGGAAGGTTAATGGCTTGACGCCAAGCACAGACCCACAGATGCTACGCCAGAGACTCTTCTGGGAAGAGGCGGGAGGAGCTGCTCATCCCACATCAAAAACAGCACTTGGAAAACTGCAAACACTGCCTTGGGTTGACGTTGCCTGAGAAATAAATGATGGGCTTCTCCCAGACAGATTAGACCGACCGAGGGACGAACAGCTTTTTTCCCCCAGGGGTAGATGTGTGATACACTCACAGTGCAACGTACACCTAGAGATGTGAAGTTGTTTACTTAAAAATGGTTTTTTAAGGAGTATTTAGCTCAGGAAATTCTAACCTGACAACTCCATCCAGACGTCATCTGAGGGGATAATGCAAGAAGTCCACAGAGAGCCGTTGTGTCCCGGTGCCCCTGCCCAGGGCCCAGGGGGCAAGGCGAAGGTCGATGGAGAAGGGAAGTGGTGACTGGGCAGAGAAAGCCACCTCCTCCAGCCACGGCCTGTCTGGTCACACAGAGACCCCCCCAGACAGAACACAGAACACCCAGTTAAATTTGAACTTCAGATAAATGGTGTAAGTTTTTAGTTGTAAAAATGTCCCCCGAATATTAAAAAATTATACTCTACATTAGTACGTGCCCTGCATTCTAGCCCGTCTTCTAAATCAGACATATTCCAATATGACACTTAAGTCTATTCTACCAAAATCTTATTTATTATTGATCTGAAAGGCAACATCAAATTCAAATGCAAAAATAGAGGGTGTCCTGTATTTTTATTTACTAAATCTGGAAACCGTGGCACATGGTGATTTGCGGGGGGTGGGGGGTGCTTCAAGGCCTCTCTGTGTCCCCTCCCTGCTCAGAGCCCCCGACCACCACCGGAGAGGCCTTCCTAACCACCTGCAGACCACTGTCGCCTTTCCCACGCTCTGCTCCCTCACCCTGCTGCCTTCCTCCTGCAGCTTATCACTAGAGGACATACCACATATTCTAGACAAGAAGGTTTATGTTCTGCCTACCCCATAAGCTCCAAAAGGCCAAGACTTTCATCTTTACTCTCAAACCTTAGACGAGTGTCAGCCACACCGCGGCCTCAGTAAACATCTGTGGCTCTGCATGACTAATGATGACCCCGTGGGAAAAACAGAACTCGGGCATGAGAGGAGAGGCTGAAGGAGGTGCCTGGGTGGCTCAATCGATTAAGCGTCTGCCTTCTAGCTCAGGTCACGGTCCCAGGGTCCTGGGATCAAGTCCCACTTCGGGCTCCCTGCTCAACAGAGAAACTGCTTCTCCCTCTGCTGCTTCCCCTGCTCTTTTTTTTTGTTTTTTTTCTTAGTAATTGGTTATTTTTCTTTTGGGCTTCTGGCTCAGCAGGAGGTCCAAGCAACCGTGTCCCTCTACCTCTGCCTCTCCCTCCCACTCACACTCTCTCTTGCTGTATTTCTTTCAAATAAATAAAATCTGAAAACAAACAAACAAAACCCCACAATTTAAATCTGGCCTGTGGTTAGGAGTAACAGGCATTCAAAATGCAATGACAGTTTAATTCTCTGGAAATATCACCAATTAAGTACCCATGATTGATTTGATTTGGTTCTCTTTTTTTTAATTTCTTATTTTTTATAAACATATATTTTTATCCCCAGGGGTACAGGTCTGTGAATCGCCAGGTTTACACACTTCACAGCACTCACCAAAGCACATACCCTCCCAAATGTCCATGTAATTACTCTCTTAGTGCCCTGGAGGACCAGGACACGCCCAGCGGAGTGAAAAGAGCAGAAGTTTATAATGTGGGAGACCCCTGTTTAGCCTCACCTCCGTGGCTTGGCTTCAGGAAAGAGTTGGACTTAAAAAAAAAAATCTCTCGGTCTCCATTTCTTTGCCTAGAAAGTGAGAGAACGAAATCAAATTACTTGGAAGATTCTCTCCAAGGCTGCCACCAGTCACACTCCCTTCAAAATGAGGTGTCGGCCACCGACCCAGAGCCCTTCTTCGTTGAGAAACAGCGCCACCTTCAGGTCACAGTGACCATAACAGGGAGGTTGTGTCCTTGCTGTTCCAGCAGCCTGAGGAGGTATTCACAGAAAGCGTCCCCCTGGGGTCCTCTGGGACGTGGTCACACATTTGTGAGTCTGCCAGCTGGGTTAAGATCAATGTGTATGGACACGGAGCCAAGCTGAGCTAACTGGCCCGCCGGGGACAGACGCACGACCTTAGTCTAATTACCAGAGCCCCCCGCCAATAGGGCTCACCCACAGAACAAGTCCTAGTGGAAGGAAAGGCACCAAGGAACATAGTGGATTAACTGAAGCCTATGGAACAATGATAACCATCTAGACAATTCCACTTGAGACAGTTTCCACCTGCTCTTATCTTAGGACGATGTCATTTAGAGAGATCTCTTACTTGCCTTTATTAAAAACAATGACATTACAGACTCTTTAAAAATACCTTTCTTTCTTTTTTTTTTTTTGCACAGTAAATATTTATTGAGCAATGGCTCAATGCCAACGCAGTGCTGAGGGCTCTTACGAAATTATTTTTATCGAATTCCCACAACAGCCCTTGCAAGATAGGCATTAAGGTCCATGTTTCGACACAAAGAATTTGAGAGTCAGAGAGGCCCAGAGTGACAGTTCCGGCCTCCAACCAGAACACGCAGGCACATGAGACACATGCCTTCACACGGTCCTCTGAGCGAGGACAGACCCCAGGCAACAAAGAACATGAGAACAACTGCCCCTTTCCAAGAGCTTCTCTCTAGGGCACGGTGTTGCTCCGCCAACTGTGGTCAGCAGTTTGGAAGCCAAGGCAGTTTAAGGACATGGTTTATTCCTTTGAAGAGTATCTGTATGCAGAATAGAGCGTCGTCTTTGCCAGCTGTGCTCAGCTGCAATGACCCAAGCCACTGATGGATGGGGCCCAGTAGAGGGCGCTCGATGGTGAATTGTTACTAAGTATCAGCATGTCTAAATGATGACACTCCCGAGAAATAGAATAGAGAAAGCTTAAGATTGTTCCTTTGACAATATCTCATCAGTCCCTAAATTCCAGAGGTTTTCTTGGTTGGGCAAAGGACAGAAAAAGTGCTGCCCCAGAGAATGCATCATAAACGAAAATCCATGCCTTGGGCAGCCCTGAGGGAGAGAGGCAGGGAGCCACTGCACTTTGGGCTGTGGATCTCACACTTTCCTACATATTCCTATATTTCCTATGTTCCTATGATTTTAGTTGACAATACTGGTTTTCAGTCTTTGTATCCCCTGCTACACTTGTAGCACAGAATAGTACAGAATACTAGGCACAGAAATATTTGCTGATGCATTAAGGAAAGAATGTATGTTCTCCAAGCAGAAGATAGGAAGTACATTCTCAGGGTGAGCAGATCTATCTGAGATGACAGCTGAGTTATTTGAGGACAGAGCCCAAGGAAGGAACCCGGCTGCCAGGGGGATGGGAAGAAGTGCCTATGAACTTTGGATTCTGGGAGGAAGTCAGAGGAAATAGAAGCCAGCCAGCCTGGCCCAGGGCCGAGAGTCCCATCACAGAGGCAACCAGCGAGCATGAACCTGAGCAGAAAAGCAGAAATATCTACACGGCATGTGTCCCTGAAAGAATGGGGTGCACCAAGCCCCAACAACAGTAGCAGTGGCTCAGCTGATCCCGATTGGAACCTGGTTGGACCCTTCTCCAGACCCACTTGTGACAGTAGCTTCGCAACCATTTGTCACCCGTCAAAGCCATCCATGCTTCTCATCCCACTCGCCTTCTGTTTGCCTTTTTTCCACCTTACCCTCAGTCACCGCTGCCTCCTTTTTAAAAAATTTCTGCTCTGCAGGAGGCGAGGACAACAGGGAAATCCGTGCATAGCTCCCTGAGGGGCAAAGTGAACCCATGGAAACTGGTTTAACCCAAGTGGAGAGACCAGTATACGTAAATAAAGAGGTAAAGATGAGGACTGTTACCTATGAGGAGCAGCGAGTGATGGTTAGCTCTTGGTGCTTGGGTGTACTTCCCGTCCCCCGAATGAGCCAGGCTCCGGGACCTGTCCGCCCACACAGCAACGTTGGGAAGTTTGGGAAAGACATACTCTCTGGACCACTGCAGCCCAGGCGTGGGCTCGGCAGGCAGACAGACGATGCCTTCATGGGAATTGGGTCAAAGAGCACCGCAGCTGGATCTGAGCCCCCACGCACCATCACTGTCCCCCCTTGCAATGCTCTGACGGCGCGTGCTGCCTTGGGCATCTCCTCGGGCTCTTCTGTCTTCAAGTCTTATCTTAGAGGTGACTTGTCAGGTTAGCCTTCGCAGCCCCTCACAGCTGACCTTGCTCGTTGTCCACTCTCATGTCACCCTGTCCTCCCCCATAATTAGCCTCAACTCGATCACAGCACCTGTGGCATTGTCTGTCTCTGATGAGCGTGGAAGCTCCCAGAAAGGAGGGTCTGTGTCCCTTGTGCTCTCTGCCGGAAGCCCTGAATGGGTCAGGCACGTGGGATGCACTCAGCAAATGCTTCCAGAAGACGTGAATGATGGAACAAATGGAATGTTCGACTCAGGAGTCATCAGAAGCTACCTGATCCTTCTAAGGGGAATAGTTGGTCCACACTCTGCCCTCCGTGTAGCCTGGACATGCCAGGACAGTCCCTATGTCAAATGCTGGGTCCTCTGATAGGACTGGGTCATGGAAGCTGAGGCTGAATGGGCCAGCCTCCTCTGCGCATACACCCTATCTTCCTCATTCGCATCCAGAAGACATGCACGGGGCGCACGTTACAAAAACGTGCTTCCCCGGACTTACAACAGAAGCAAATTCCTCACATCATCCGGGCAACCTAGAAGTCAAGAGACAACCCAAGTTTCGAACACATAGGCTGCCAGTGTTTTCATGATGCCCAGTCAGCGTTTACTCCTTTGAAAAGTGTTTACGGGGTGCCTACTAAGCGCACCCAGCACAATTCTAGGGGCTGATTTTTCTAATCTCAGGATAGCTGTTGGGAACACAAGCGGCGCGGGTTGCCCTCTGTTTCATTGCGCTGACACGGGCGGAAAGCAGTGGAAAGCTTGCCATATTCTGACTGCAACTCAGCAGACTTGGTCCCGACTTGCTCTCCCATTCACAGCTTGACCGCGGCAAGGAGAGGGCAGCTGATAGCATTAATCTGATTGATAAGGGAAGAGCCACAAACCACAGCAGGACCGTGACTTCCTGCTTTGAAAACGGTACTCGCCTGTGGACTCTTTCCAGGAGCTCTAGACCAGGTTAAAGATCTGCAGCTTTATAAGGCGGTGTTAGGAAGCTATTTGTATAGATTATAAACTGACCTTCTGCCTGACGCCCAGCACAGCTTCACCTTCCGTAGAGGTCAGTGTCTCTACCCCCTGCCCCCTCCAAGCCTCCCCACACTGCCCTGGCCATGTAGCCCTTCCTCCCCCTCAAGCCCTCCTCAGAGCCCCGCACCACCCCTCCCCACCTGCCCCTACCCTCTTGGCACAATAGGGAGCCGCCTTAGCTGCTGAGTATTTTTAATATCAACCCTGATTCCAGGGGAAGAATTCTATAAAGATCCTATAGTCTATTCCATAAAGATTCTAGAAAGGATTCTGTCAGGGAACATCTAAGTACTTTGTGTTTAATTATGCAGGGTGGGAGCAGGAAGTCGTGGCTTTCAGAGCGTCTGGCCTGTAACACGAAGGCCAGCAGAGGGAACCATTTCCCAGCAGAAAAGTGGCTACGAAACCCAAGATGGCCGCTGTGTTAGGGCCGGTAACCAAGTGCCACAGACACAGCCAAGGGCTCAGACAAGGGAAATGTGTTGTCTCGCGCTTCTGGAGGCCAGGGGTTAGCAGGGTTGATTCCTTTTGGGCCTGTCTCCCTGGCTCGTAGATGGCAAACTTCCCTCTGTCTTTCTGGTCCGCCCTCGGTATACCTCCTGTCCCCATCTCTTCTTCTAAGGACACTTAATTACCTCTTTTTTTTTTTTTTTAAAGACTTTACCTATTTGATGCCAGTGCAAGCAGGGGAGCAGCAGGCAGAGGAAGAAGCAGGCTCCCCACTGAGAAGGGAGCCTGATGTGGGACTTTGTGCCAGGATCATGGGCTCATGACCTGAGCCAAAGGCAGACACTTAACCAACTGAGCCACCTGGCCAACACCACCCTTAAGCCTCTGTAAGGCCCTATTTCAATTACAGTCACTTTCTAAGATACTGGGGGTTAGGACTTCAATATATGGAGTTAGGGTGGATGCAGTTCAGCCCAGAACAGTCACCATGTTTTCTATTTAGTTAACTTTTTTAAAGATGTGTGTGTGTGTGTGTATAATTTACATATATATTTTTTAAAGATTTCATTCATTTATTTGACAGAGAGACACACACAGAAAGGGAACACAAGCAGAGGAGTGGGAGAGGGAGAAGCAGGCTTCCCGCGGAGCAGGCAGCCTGATGTGAAGCTCGATCTCAGGACCTTGGGATCATGACCTGAGCCGAAGGCAGACGCTTAACGGCTGAGCCAACCATGTATATTTTTTAAATGTTTTCTCCACTGTTTTCTAGAAATGGGCTCACCTTGGAGTGATGTGGTTTTGGAATATAGGTGAGGTTCGGTGGGCTGAGGTCCGGAGCCGACCAAGAAAGAATTCTTGAGACATCTTTGGTGCAAAATGGTGGTTTATTGAAGCACGGGGACAGGACCCGTGGGCAGAAAGCGTTGCAGCCCCGGGGTTGTGAAAGATGGCTGTGTGGTGGGGGAGGTAAGGAAAAAGAGAGGTTTCAAGAAAGAAGTTTCGTATATGAAAGAAGGCTCACAGGATACCCAAGGACTTGGTATGGTCAGGTTGAGGTTGTTTACCCCCTAGTGAGGCCTTAACCGTTATATAGTCGGGAGGTTCCTGGAGGAAGGTTTCAGTTGTTACAGTCCTCCTACCACATGTCCTTATCAATGGCCTGCAGGTTTAAAAGAAATTCAGTCTCATCTACATTTCTTTCTGCCTCGGCCTCCTCCAATTTCATGGAGGAAAGGGTGATGTTAGGGCTTCAGGAAACTGAGTGATGGGTCTCTGGAAATTAGGCTGCTGATAAGGAAGCTTCTTCCTTATAAATCACTAGGACATTTGTAAACGGAGGGAGGCTCAGGTCTTGCAGGATTGTGATCTCCACAAATTAACTATTTGTTTTTCCTTTAGGGCAGCCAGGAATGCCTGAGGAATGTCACATATAGCCCACTGGGGGGTGGATTGTGGTGTGTCAGCTTCAGCTTTGTCCTCAGCTTGCCTTCTGTCCCCTCCTCAGGGGCACCTGGGTGGCTCAGTCAGTTAAGTGTCTGCCTTCGGCTCAGGTCATGATCCCGCGGTCCTGGGATGCAGCCCCCCATCAGGCTCCCTGCTCAGAGGGGAGTCTACTTCTTCCTCTTCTCTGCCCCTTTCCCCACTTGTGCGCACGTGCTCTCTCTCTTTCTCATAAATAAATAAAAGATCTTTTTTAGAAATTTGCTAACCTACGCTGTTTTTACTCCCATGGTGATCAACACACAGTTCAAAGGTCTTGTCCCACTGCCATATTGGCACACACGGATGGTTCGCTCAGATTGACAGAGAGCACGGACACAGGCCCCCCTTGGGGGAGTCATGCGAGTTCACATATCTAAAGACACAGAAGGACGTGAGTGAGGTCAAGACACAAGCAGAGTGGTTGGCAGCCACCTACAGAGGCCAAGTCGGGCTCCTGAGGTGTGGAGTGGGGAGTCGCAGATGATGCCATGATAGTAAGAGTTGCCCCAGACCTTCTCATGCCCAGTCTCAAAAACTCTCTCCTCCCTCCTGGTTTCCCCTTCTCTTACTGCAGCTTCGTACCCTCCATGCTGGGGCAGCTCTGCTGCTCCGCTAGCCTGGAGCCGTGCAAGGAAACCTTCCAGGTCTGGTGAGCCTCACCAATCTTTCAGCTAGACACTAGCAATCTGACTACAGGGGAACACGCTCTGCTCCCCGGGCAAACGGAGCCTTGTCTGATATACTCAACTCAGAGCCTCAGAGCTGAGACAAAGGCAGTGAGAGTTCTTGCGGGGTCTGGCTTCCTGGCCCCTGACTCACCACGTATTTCACCCAGCGCTCCTAAAATGTGGTCTGCCCAGTCTAAAGGTTGTCTTAAGGATGAATGAATGCATCTGAACAGAAACCAGTTGTCTTACCCTATAATCAATTCATTGCAAGTAAATATCATTAGAAAATTATCATATGTACTTCCTTATGCATTCATGCATTGGAGACTTTATGCAAAATACCCCGTTACCACCAACAGTACAGTACATGTGCTGAGGGAAGGACAAGTATTTGCTTAAAGTGGAATTCTTTGCTTAAGGTGCTCTTGTACTTACTGGGCAGGTCAGGACATTTAAGGTAAAGTTTAATTTTTTAAAGAGATTAAAAGCCAGAGACTGGATCCAGAGGCTAGCAAGCCTTTCCATACCCCTCAGGTCTCCCCCCGGGGGGACAGGCGGCAGTTCTAATAAAAGAAGAGTTCTGAGTCAACACTGATGCACTCAGTCATTCCATCTAGATCCCAGAAGTCAGCTGGGGCCCCTTTCTCTTTGGAGATCAAAGTGTGATTAGCTCAGGTCCGTCTTTATCATGACCCAGGACATGAGCTCGCTGGACCTGTGTTCTCAGAAGCTCCCTCACTTCACCCCAGTAGGATCTCAGGACTTCTTTAAGCTCTGCCAAAGGAATGCACTCACAGTCACACAAAACATGATAAGCCCTCTGGAAAATGTACTGCGCTCGGGGATTGCATCACATAATCCACAGCAAACCACCTCACAAAATACTTTAATGTTTTAATATGCTTTTTATTAAATAAAATAAAATCTCATTAAAATATTTTAGTATTAATGAAATATTAATAGTATAAATCACTGTTCTCAATTAAAATTAATCTTTATAAAATATAGATCAAATATTACTAAAATATTATAAAATAGGATATTATTTTAGTAAAAATGAAACATATTAATGCTTCATATGCTTCAATATTCTGGCTCTTCCTGTGCCCTGAAAGGGCCGGGGGTGGGGGTGGTGGGGGGGACAGTAGCTCTCTCGTACCTGAGCGCTCTGTTCCTTCTCCCACATCATGCCCGCGTCACCGGAGCGCCTCCTCAGTCCTGGACCTCCCCCTCCCAGGGCCACCTCCAGTCCACAGAGCACCATGGTGGACATATACAGAAAAATCCAGCTCTCTCCAGCCCCCATGCCACAGGTTACCTCCAACCCCACCTAAGGGCTCCCCTGAACCTTCTTTTTAACAAGATCTGCCCTCTTTATTTTTTTTTTTAAAGATTTTATTTATTTATTTGACAGAGAGAGATCACAAGCAGGCAGAGAGGCAGGCAGAGAGAGAGAGGAGGAAGCAGGCTCCCTGCTGAGCAGAGAGCCCGATGCGGGACTCGATCCCAGGACCCTGAGATCATGACCTGAGCCGAAGGCAGCGGCTTAACCCACTGAGCCACCCAGGCGCCCCCTTTAAAGGTCAGCTAAGGTTCCACAGAACTTTTAAATTTTCTCTTTCTCTTAACAACCCAAGTGACCTGTTCTCATTGAATGCCTTCTACATTGTGGTCACAACTAGGGCTCTGGACCCAGACTCCAAGGTTAGGGTCCTAGATTCACCACTTCCTGTGTGACTTTGGGCAAGTTACTTGTCCTCTCTGGGCCTCTGTTGTCTCGCCTGTAGGAGAGACAACAGACAACTTCCTCTGTGCGAGGAAGGTGTTAGTGGCTCCTGGCTCCCGGGGTTGACATGAACACATTACCTGGTATGTCAGAAGCTTCCAACAGCGTCAGCACAGGGTAAGAGCTTTGGTGGTGTTGTGTGGTAGATGCGGGAGGAGTTAGGGAAACACAACCCAGGGGCATGTAGCCCCACCACCACCACCGACGTGATGTCACCGTGCCGTGATGGCCGTGATGAGTGAAGTGCAGGGTGCTGGGGGTCATTGATGGGAGGGTCATCCTGCCATATCTGGGGACAGGGACAGCTAAGCTGAATCCAGGAAAGGAAGGGGGGACCAGAAGAGAGGAGGCTGAGGGTCTTCTGGAGATAAGGAAGAGCATTTGCATGCCCAGCCCATAGGGACAAGGGAAACCAGGTCAAGGTCAGACATGAATTTAGCCTCACAGGGCAGAGAATGGGTTGGGGTACAGCCGAAAGACTGGAGCAGGAAGTAGGGACAGGAAGAGGTGGCCTTTGGCCCAGTGGAGGAGTCCGCATTTCATTTCAAGGATGATGGGAGCCCCAGAAGTCCTATGCAAAGGACCACGGGATGGAATTTGCATTTTAGCAAGAAGGTACTGGCTGCTGGGTGGGAAGTGAGTGAAGCCTGGGAACATGAGATTTTGTATTTTTCATGTTTGCCCAAGACCCATAGGAAGTGAAGCCTGCTGCCCCACTACCAGAAAGAGGTCCAGGATTTGAGGGGAATGAAGCATATTCATCTTGAAGAAAAACAGTATGGGGGGTTCCTGGATGGCTCAATTAAGTGTCTTATTTTGACTCAGATCATGATGTCAGGGTCCTGGGATGGAGCTCCGCACTGGGTTCTGTGCTCAGCGGGGAGTCTGTTTCTCCTTCTGCCCCTCGCCACACACACACACACACACACACACCCCACATAACACACATACCACTCTCTGCACATACCACACATACACCATATGCAATACACATACTTGAAACAGTTCGACGTTTAGCATTATTATGTGCAATGCGCTGTGCTATGTTCTAGTCTACTTTTTTTCTTCTTCCCATTCTATTCCTTTCCTTTTTTTTTTCTCCCCTAATGATGTCTAAGCCTCACTGAATTGGTTTCATGAATTACTCATAGATCCCAAGCTTCGGTTTGGAAAACACTGACTTAGAGGGAGGCATGGGAAGCCCACAGGCCACTGTGGATGGGGCTTCGAAGTAGAGTGGGCCATAGGGTGTGCTCTAGGCATGGTCAGGGCCCTGGCCTAGGCCCCAGCTCTGACACACAGCCACCTGCTGCAGTGGGGTATGAATAGGGGGACATAGGGCCTCATAGTCTGCTGGGGGTACTGACAGGAAAGGGCCCTTTCTGCATTTGTGTGGCTAATATGAACCCAGGGTTTGCTTTAAGAAATATATATATATGTATATATATTTTTAATCTATTCATCTGTTGAGAGACTGAGACATCTGGATTCTTTCCGGATCTTGACTACTGTAGGCATTGCTGCTGTAAACATTGGGGTGCATGCGCCCCCTCAAGACACTATGTACCCTTCAGATAAATACCCAGTAGTGCAATTGCTGGATCATAGGGTAGCTCTATTTTTAACTTTTTGAGGAACCTCTGTGCTGTTTTCCACAGTGGCTGCACCAGCTTGCATTCCCATCAGCAGGGTAAGAGGGTTCCTCTTTCGCCGCAGCTTCACCAACATCTCTTGCTTCCCGAGTTGTTCATTTTAAGTCGTTCTGACTGGTATAAGGTGTTATCTCATTCTAGTTTTCATTTGTATTTTCCTGATGCTGAGTGATGTTGAGTATTTTTTCATGTGTCTCTTGGCCATTTGTATGTCTTCTTTGGAGAAATGTCTGTTCATGCCTTCTGCCCATTTCTTGACTGGATTATTTGGGGGTTTTGGGTGTTGAGTTTGAAGAGAACACAGGCAGCAACTTCTTCGACCTTAGTTAAGCAACTCCTGTTAGACATGTCTTCAAAGGCAAGGGAAACAAAAGCAAAAATGAACTATTGGGATTTCATCAAGATAAAAAGCTTTTGCACAGCAAAGGAAACAGTCGACAGGAGCACCTGGGTGGCTCAGTCAGTTAAGCGGCTGCCTTCAGCTCGGGTCATGAACCCAGGGTCCTGGGATCAAGCTCCCTGCTCAGCAGAGAGCCTGCTTCTCCCTCTCCCTCTGCCTGCTGCTCTGCCTACTTTGGCCCTCTATCTCCCTGTCAGATAAATAAATAAAATATTTTTTTAAAAAGTCAACAAAACCAAAAGACAATGGGAGAAGATATTTGCAAATGTCTTACCAAATAAAGGGCTAGTATCCAAAATCTATTAAGAACTTAAGGTTTGACTTTTAATTGCACTTTGCTTACAATGGCCTATGGGTTTACTGTGCCTCCTTCCAAATCAGTGTTTTCTAAACTGCACTTTGGAGCCTATTAATGGGTCATGAAATCACTTCAGTAAGTCTCAGACCACAGAGTAAAAAGAAGGAATGGAATGGAATGCAGTGGAGTGGAGAGGAATGGAATGGAATGGAATGGAATGGAGTGGAATGGCATAGAGTGGAAGGAAGGGGAATGGAAAGGAACGGTGGGGAATAGAATACAATGGAATGGAGTGGAGTGTAATAGGACAAAATAGAATGGAATGGAATACAGTGGAGTGCAATAGAATGGAACAGAGTGGAGTGGAATGGGATGGAATTAATTAGAATAGAATAGAATAGAATAGGGCGCCTGGGTGGCTTGGTGGGTTAAGCCTCTGCCTTCGGCTCAGGTCATGATCTCAGGGTCCTGGGATCGAGCCCCACATCGGGCTCTCTGCTCGGCAGGGAACCTGCTTCCTTCTCTCTCTCTCTCTCTCTCTCTCTCTCTGCCTACTTGTGATCTCTCTCTGTCAAATAAATAAATAAAATCTTTTAAAAAAAAGAATAGAATAGAATAGGTACATTTCGTGGCACATAGTACGGATAAGTACTGGCTTGTTTGGGATTTGTATCTGTGTCTGTGAGTGCGTGCATGTGTGTGTATGTAACTTTTACCTCAAACCAGCCATTAAAAGTAAAACTGTAAATACAGAGAAGAGAAAATCAATCATGTCCAGTGATTCAGACACAGAATTTACAGAATGGAGCAACTCAGGAAACTACAGACTGAAAAATAAAGAAAACATCCAGCGCCCACGGCCCGTGACTGAATCTGCCAGATGATAACCCGGTGAGAGCAGAGTCGTTGCTTCCCAGGCCAACTTTCTTTCCTCGTTCATGTTCAATCTGGCTGCTCTTTCCTCCTGCTTCCAGTGGGCGTAAGTAGGATGGGGCCTGTAGTAATGGAGTGACTCACCCTCCTGAGAGTCCCTTAAGAAGGCCCCAGGCCAAGATCATTCTTTGCGTTCCTTCATAGATGCCTCTGCCAGCAACGGGCAAAACATGTGGGAACCTCAAAATATGTGGGGACCGGCTTTGGAAATTTCCCACAAAGTTGCAACTCAGTCCTTTCTAAGAAATGGCAACATTACTGAACTACTATTCACAATCGTTGGGTTTGTCTCTTAGAAACAAAATTTAAAAGTTAACAGTTTGTCAACTAAAAACTGTGACAAGGGAACTTCATTTGATCAATTTCCTGATTTGAGTTATATGAAGATTACAAAATGAAATTCTACTTAAGTATATTTTTAATTAATTGCTTTTGTGAGAAATAAATATTTTAAGTGGTGCTGTCCTAGAAAAATCCAGAATGTGGAGCTATGATATCCGGACATATGTATGTGCACACACATCAGACTACAGGCAGAACCCCCCACCCCCACCCCTCCACCCCCGTGCTGTTTTGATCCCCCTTTCTCCCCCTCTCTCCCCACTCCAGCTTGCACCCCCCCCACACACTCCACTGTCCCAGCATCGGAGATCCTCGTTGATGGGGCTCTAAAATGCAGGGGACACACTTGGTTCTCTGCTTGATCTCTCCCCAGCATTCAACACAATTCACTTCCCTCTCCTTCTCAAAACGTTCTTCTCTCGGCTTCCACCTGACACCACACACTCCTGGCATTTCTTCTGCCCCTCTGGCCACTTCTCAGCTTCCTTTGCCAGCTCCTCCCCCTCTGCAAAATGTCAGTGTGCACATTCTGTCCTGGGTCCTTTTCTCTTTTCATATATTTTCTCACTAGGCTATAAGCCGTCACCACGAGGCACGTGATGAAGGCGGGAGCGCAGATCGGGGCTGTCACAGGGGTAGAGTGGAGGCTGCGTTCCCAGCATTTGGTGGGTGGGACCCAGAAAGTCTGTTTCTGTTCTGTCCCAGAAACAGAGGACTGTGCCACCAAAAAATTATCCCTCCCCAAGGCCACTACTCAGCCCCCGTTGAGAAGCACAGTAGCCGCATCCATGCCCATGGGTTCCATTACCATCTGCAGCCCAACGACTCTCCAGCCAGACCTGGTCCCTAAGCTCTGGTGTTTCTTATGGCATGTGTGTGTTCATGCGTGTACGCATGTGGGGAATGGTGTGGGATGTGTGCATGTATGGTGAGTGGTATATGTGTGGAGGTACGTGTGTGTAGTGAGCGGTGGGGCGTGTGAGCATGTGTATGTGTAGTGAGTTGTGTGGAGGTGTGTGGTAAGTGATACATGGGTAGGTATGTAGAGAGTGGTGTAGGGGGCGTGAGTATGTAGTGAGCGGTATGTGTACGTATGTGTGCTGTGTGGCATGTGTGTGCAATGAACGGTGTGTGTACGGTGAGTGGTGTGTCTGTGTGTGAATGTGAATATGTGTAGCAAGAAGTGTGTGTGCGTGTGTATATGTGCAATGAGTGGGTGTGTGTGGTAAGTGGTGTGTGTGTGTGGTGAGTAGCATGTGTGTGGTGTGTGCATGAGTGTGACTATGCGTAGTGAGTGGTGCGTGTGTGTGTAAGTGTAGTGAGTTGTGCGGGGGTTGTGGTAAGTGGTATGTGGTGAGTGGTGTGTGTATGTGTGAGTGTGTGAATGTGCAGTGACCTGTGTGTGTGTGTGCGTGCAGTGAATGGTGTGTGTGGTATGAAGCAAGCGTGTGTCTAACAGGCATGTCAAAGACAATATAACCAAAGTCAACTCCATTTTCCCTGCGAAGCTGCTTCTCCAGAATGTGCTTCCTCGCCCCTTGGCATCACTCCTTGGCCCCCTCTCGCCAGTGCAATCACCATGCCCTACTTCGCCCGGCTCCTAAACACCTGCCAGTCCCATCTGCGTCCCCACCCCCTCGCCGGGCCGGCGGTGAGCCCAGGCCTCGTCGTCTCTGCCAGGACCACTGCAGTAGCCTCCTCATACATCTCCCTGCTCCCAAGTCCCTGTCCTCACAGCAACAGAGCCGCCTTCTAGAACAGCAGCTCTAGTCCGTGCACTCTCCTGCTCTGACTCACCGATGGCTTCCCATTGCTCTCAGCATCCAGCCCCAGCTCCTTCCCACAGCCTGTGAGGAAAACCCTGCCGGCTTCTCCAGCATCACTCACCTCTTGAGTCACTGGACCCCAGCCACCTCCTGCCAGCTCCTCGAGCGCACTATACGTGCTAGCTACTGCGATCACTCTTTTTTATAACTTAAAATAACAATTTGGGTGACAAGAAAGATGCTGGAGACTTAACAGCTAAAAAATATTTACTGCTTCTGATCCTTAAATAAATAAATAAATAAACTATCATCACTCTTTTTTTTTTTTAACAAAGAACATTTTATTATGTCAGCCAAACCCTTTCTCCAGAATGACCCAAGCCCAAAACAAATCACAAATACCCCCACCTTCGCGAATGTCCTTTCTCTTATCCTCTTCCCAGTAGCTAATGCTAACATTTCTCTGGTGTCCCAGGATTGGTTCAATGGTCACATCTTGCCTAACTCCCCAAGATAAGTGCCTGCCCCCATACATTCTCATGGCTCCTGGCCTGTCTCCTTTCTGGAACAAATCCTAAGTGTCATGAATTATCTAGTGGCGTCGCACTCTAGTGAATGTCTTTCTTCATGGCTCTGGAAACAGCTGTGTGGGATGAGGAATGAGCCAGCCTCCCTCCCTGAGGGTCCTGTGGCTCCTGGCGCAGTGCCTAGCAGAGTGGACACTCGGGAAATAGCTAATAAGTGGGTTCCAGTTCCAGTTTCAGACACTGACTCAGCAAGAGATCTGCTTCACCCAAGATAAAGCCAGGGGAAACTTTAGGGAGAAAACTGATAAAAATATGAGAAACTCCTGGAGAATGTGGTTGTGAAAGCATGGGGGGCTTTGGCCAGAAGGCAGAAGGCATTGGTAGGCTGGCTCTGAAAAGGCTCACACAGAAAAGAAACCACGCGCCTGTGCTTGTTCCTCCACAGCCAATGTCAAGGGGGAAACAGTGACTTCCTTATACCCATTCCGACCCAGAGCTGTGGTCCAGTTATCTCCAGGAGAAAAATCAGGGCATCTCAGTAGTCCCGTGTTTATAAGAAGTTAAGAAAAACAGGTGGGGAAACATACACAGTTGATTCCCTTCTCTGACAGCTCCCTTTTCAAACCTCCATGCCAAAGGAATCACAATCCAAAACTCTTCCTAAATTGTTTCTGCCTGGGACAAAGGATGGAGAGCTAACCTGAGGAGTTCGTTGCATTGAGTGTGGAGTGTAGGAATGGATCCAATCCCACCTATCTCCCTGGGGCCCATGTACACTGGAGGCCAATCTTCACAGGTATTGCCAGAGAGAGACACCAATCCCCCACAGGCCCCCCATGGACAATGAGCTCAGAGGTCAAAATAGCGCAAAACATTTGAGAAGCATAACCCTTTTAAAACAAACAAGCAAGCAAATAACAACAAATACGGGATTACAGATTCCATCAGAAGTGGAAATGTTTAAGGTAAGACGTTAAAATTAGGAGAAGTGGGGCGCCTGGGGGGCTCAGTGGATTAAGCAAGCTTCCGCCTTCTGCTCAGGTCATGATCTCGGGGTCCGGGAATCAAGAAGCCTGCTCCTCCCTCTCCCTCCGCTGCTCCCCCTGCTTGTGCTCTCATGCTTGCTCTCTCTCTGTCTCAAATAAATAGAATTTAAAACAAAAGAAAGAAGTGAAACAATAATAAAGCAACATAAAAAGGGAACTGAGCATAAGAAAAAATATAAATAGTCGAAGTACAGAGCACATTGATGGAAATAAAGAGCAGACTGAATGCAAGTTAAGAACAAGTTGGTAAGCTGGAAATCCATACTGAGGAACTCTCTTAGAAGAAGGACAAGAAAAAATAGAAAATACTAGAGAAAAGTAAAAAGTATGGGTGATGTATGTGTAAGCACTAATATCCCAATAATGAGACCTAGAAAGACAGAGGAATGAGATGAAAAGAAGGAAATGGTTGAAGGAATAATGGAGCTAGTTTTCCTAATTTTTTTTTTAAATTGAAATATTTCAGAATTAAAGGGCCTGTTCAAAGAGAAAGAGGAAAAATAGGGGGTAGCAGGAATCACACCTAGACACCTTAAATAAAACTGGGATCTATTGTTAAAAGCCATATGTTAAAAACCCACATCTAACATCATCCTTAATAAGAGCTTTTCCTCTAAGATCATGAACAAAACAGGGATGTCCACTCTCATCATTTCTATTCAACATAGTACTAAAAGTCCTTACCACAGCACTGAGGCAAGAAAAAAAAAAAAGACATCCTAAAGCACAAGAAAGAAGTTAAACTTTCACTAATTCTGGATAACATGTTACTCTACATAGAAAGCCCTAAAGATGCCGCCAAAAACTACTTGAATTGATAAATGAATTCAGTAAAATCGTAGGATACAAAATTAATATACATAAATCTATTGCACTTTTTTAAACTAATAATAGAAGTAGCAAAAAAGACAATTAAGAAAATAATCCTACTTACAGTTGCACCAAAAAGAATAAAATATCTAGGAATAAACATAATCAAGGAGGCGAAAGACCTGTACTCTGAAAACTATAAAACACCGATGAAAGAAATTGAAGATGACACAAATAAATGGAAAAATATTCCATGTTCATGGATTGGGAGATCCAACAATGTCCATGTGACCCAAAGCAATCTACAGATTTAATGCAATCCTTATCAAAATACCAACATTTTTCATAGAACTAGAACACCCATTATAAAAATTTGTATGGAACCATAAAAGACCCCAAATAGCCAAAGCAATCTTGAGAAAGAAGAACAAACCTAGAGGTTTTCAAGATTTCAAGATATACTACAAAGCTATAGTAATCAAAACAGTATGTCATTGGCAAACATAGATGTTTAGATAAATGGAATAGAATAGAGAGTCCAGTGGATGGAACTAGAGGGTATTATGCTTAGTGAAATAAGTTAATCAGAGAAAGACAATTATTATATGATCTCCCTGATATGAGGAAATGGAGATGCAATGTGGGGGTTTGGGGAGTAGGAAAAGAATAAATGAAACAAGATGGAATCAGGAGGGAGACAAACCATAAGAGACTCTTAATCTCACAAAACAAACTGAGGGTTGCTGGAAGGCGGATGGGGTGTTGAGAGAGGGTGGTGAGGTTATGGACATTGGGGAGGGTATGTGCTATGGTGAGTGCTGTGAAGTGTGTAAATCTGGCGATTCACAGACCTGTACCCCTGGGGCTAATAATACATTATATGTTAATAAAAAAAATTTTTTTAAATAAAATAGGCGGTGCCTGGGTGGCTCAGTGGATTAAAGCCTCTGCCTTCAGCTCAGGTCATGATCCCAGGATCCTGGGATTGAGCCCCACATCGGGCTCTCTGCTCAGCAGGAAGCCTGCTTCCTCCTCTCTGCCTGCCTCTCTGCCTACTTGTGATCTCTGTCTGTCAAATAAATAAATAAAATCTAAAAAAAATAAAATAAAAAATAAAAAGAATAAATGAAACAATTGGATCAGGAGGGAGACAAACCATAAGAGACTCAATCTCACAAAACAAACTGAGGGTTGCTGGGGGCAATGGGGGTAGGGTTAGGGTGGTGGGGTTATGGACATTGGGGAAGGTATGTGCTATGGTGCTGTGAAGTGTGTAAACTTGGTGATTCACAGACCTATACCCCTGGGGCTAATAATACATTATATGTTAATAAAAATATTAAAAAAGAAAAAGAATAGAGAGTCCAGGGGCACCTGGGTGGCTCAGTGGGTTAAGCCTCTGCCTTCAGCTCAGGGCATGATCTCAAGGTCCTGGGACCAAGCCCCATATCAGGCTCTCTGTTCAGCAGGGAGCCTGCTTCCCCTTCTCTCCCTATCTCCCTGCTTACTTGTGATCTCTGTCTGTCAATAAGTAAATAAAATCTTAAAAAAGAAAAAGAGTACAGAGTCTACAAATAAACCCCATATTTACATGGTCAATGAATCTACAACAAAGGAGACAAGAATACCCAATGGGAACAAGACAGTTTCTTCAACAAATGGTATTGGGAAAACTGGATAGTTATAAGCAAAAGAATGAAATAGACCACTTTCTTACACCATATACAAAAATAAACTCAAAATGGATTAAAGACCTAAATTTGAGACCTGAAACATAACACTCCTAGAAGAAAACATTGGCAGTAATTTCTTTGATATTAGCCATAGAGATATTTTTCTAGATAGGTCTCCTTAGGCAAGAGAAATAAAGACAAAATTAAACTATTGGAACTACACCAAAATAAAAAGCTTTTCCGCAGTGAAGAAAACCATCAACAAAACAACAAGACACCTTACTAAATAGGAGAATATATTTGCAAATTAAATACTAACAAGGTTATTACTCAATGTATATAAAGAACTTCCACACTCAACACCAAAATAATAAATAATTCAAGTAAAAAATGGGCAGAGGACCTGAATAGGCATTTTTCCAAAGAAGACAAATGACCAACAGATACATGAAAAGATGCTCAACATTCCTCACCACCAGGGAGAAGCAAATCAAAACCACAATGAGATACCATCTCACACCTGTCCGAACGGCTAAAATAAAAAATACAAGAAACAACAAGTGTTGGTGAGGATGTGGAGAAAAAGGAAACTTGGTGCACTGTGGGTGGATTGCAAACTGGTGCAGCTACTGTGGAAAACAGTATGGAGGTTCCTCAAAATTTTGAAAATAGAACTACCTTATGATCCAGTAATTTCACTACTGGGTATTTGCCTAAAGAAAACAAAAATGCTAATTCAAAAACTATATGCAGCCCTATGATTATTGCAGCATCATTTACCATAGCCAACACCTGAAAGTAACCCAAGTGTCCACTGATAGATGAATGTATAAAGAAAATGCGTGTGTGTGTGTGTGTACGCATGGTACTGTATACCTGATACTATATGTACACACACACACACACACACGCACATACACACACAGTGGACTATTACTCAACCATAAAAAAGAACAATGTCTTACCATTTGTGACAACACAGGTGGACCTAGGGGATATAATGCTAAGTGAAATAAGCCTCATAGGGAAAGACAAACATCATGTGAGTCCACTCCTATGTGGAATTTAAGAAACAAAATAAATGAACAAGAAAACAAGAGAGAAACGAAAAAACAAACTTAATACAAAACAAAACTTAAATACAGAGGAAAAAAACTGGTGGTTGCCAGAGCAGAAGTGGGGGGGGGGGATAGGTGAAATAAATCAAAGGGATTAAGAACACTTTCATCATGATGAGCACTGAGTAACACAGAATTGTTGGCTCACTATATTGTACATTTCAATGAATATGACACTGTATGTTAATTATACTTTTTAAAAAGTATGCAAGAGTTGAGATTTAATTAAAATAATTTTTTAAAATGTGGAGCTATCAAAGACAAAATTCCAAAGTCTTCTAGAGGAAAATATATTTTACCCAAAGGAAAAAAATCTGACTCTTGGTTTCAGCTCAGATCATGATCTCACAGTCATGCGATCGAGCCCTGAATTGGGCTCTGTGCTCAGCAGGGAGTCTGCTTCAGATTCCCTGCCTCAGCCCCTCTCCCTGCTCTCTCCCTGTTCTCTCTCTCTTTATCTAAAAATAAATAATTTTTTAAAAAGTTACAGCAGGAAAAGAGAAACAAATCAGGAATGTCTTAAGCAAATCATGGTCAACCATGCACTATAAAATAAACCAGAAAGTATTATTCAGGATGAGGAAGGTTTCTCAAAATCATGAACATTTTAATGCCCCAATAATATATGAAGCAAAACAATTGATAAACAGAAGAAAAAGAGACAAACAAAAAAACTCTTAAATGCAGAGAACAAACAGGTGGTCACCAGAGGAGAGGTCAGTGGGGGGATGGGTGAAAGAGATAAAAGGGATTAAGAGGTACAATCTTCCACAGACAAAACAAGCCACAGAGATGAAAAGTACAGCATAGACAATATAGTCAATAATACTGTAATAATATATAGTGACAGGTAGTGACTGCACTTTCTGTGGTGAGCACTGAGTCATGCACAGAATGGCTGAATCATTATATTGTACACCCGAAACTGACGTAACACTGTATGTTAATTGTACTTCAATAAAAAATTTTTTTTTATATGGGCACCGGGGTGGCTCAGTGGGTTAAGCCTCTGCCTTCGGCTCAGGTCATGATCTCAGTGTCCTGGGATGGAGCCCCACATCGGGGCTCTCTGCTCGGCAGGGAGCTTGCTTCCCCCTCTCTCTCTGCCTGCCTCTCTGCCTACTTGTGCTCTCTGTGTGTGTCAAATAAATTAAAAAATAAATAAAAATTTAAAAAAAATTTTTTTGATAGAAATACAAGGAGAAATTGATCAAATCCACCTTTACAATAGGAGATTTTAACACACTATTCTCAGGGAATGACGGGTCAAGGAAAAGAACAAAAAAATAAGCAAAAATATAAAAGATTTGAGTATCACCTAAAAAATAAAGAAGGTTATGCATCCAAAATTTTAAAAACACAGTTTTCCAGCAGACATGAGACATCTACAAAACCTACTCAGACACTAGGGCCATAAAGGAGTCCCAAACAAATTTCAAAGTATAGATACCGCACCAACCAGACCTTCTTGACCAAACACAACTGAGCTCAAAGCTCATATAAACAGAAATGGTTAATAAACTCATGTCTGTGGAACGTTTGGCATGTCCTTCTAAAGTGAGGTATTAATACACCGTACAGTTCAACACTTTCACTCTCAGAAACATCCCCGAAACTCGTGCCCCTGCAAAGCCGGCAAAATACACAAGGATGTTTGGAGCAGGACAGCTCTCAAGTCGGAAACTGGGGCAGTGCCCGGAGGGCTCCGTCGGTAGAGCACGTGACTCTGGATCTGGGGGCTGTGAGTTCGAGCCTTATGTTGGGTAGGGAGATTACCTAAATCTTGAAAAAAAAAAAAAAAAGAGAAAGAAAGAAAGACCTGTGAACAACCCAGTTACTTATCAAGGGAAAGTAGCAGATTAGATTATCATCGTGTTTTTTTTGTCCTGCTGCATAACAAATTAGCACAGACTGAGTGGCTTAAAACGACACTGATTTATTACCTCCAAGTTCTACAGGTTAAGAGTCTGGACAAGTTGGAGCTGAGTTCTCTGCTTCCTAGTCGGGCTTTAGCCCCAGATTTAAAGGGCTCGTAGGATTAGGTCAAGTCCCTTTCTTAAGATCCACTGATGGGGGACCTAAGTTATATGTGCGGAATCCCATCACAGCGGCATTCATTAGTATTTGAATTAATGAAGTGTGTGGACACGGGGGCCTAGGTGGCCACGTTAGAATCCTGCCTTCCACCGTGGGGTCTCCCCATGATGAACCATATGCCGCAGCCAAATGGAATGAGATGTTGAATCACCTGCCACTCTTGAGATGACCCTTAGCAATTTAATAGTATGTGGAAAAGTACAGTCCCAACACCCTAAATGAGAAACAACTAAAAATCGTTAAGTTCTTTTAAGGGATACATAGTCACGTAACAGAGCACTGTAAGACAGAGAAAGCAGGGAAATGATAGGCCCAGGTTTGGGGGAATCAGGAGGGTTAGATGTAGCTTACTGTAGGGGGCATAGAGCAGGTCAGTGGGTTCATAAACGGTACTGTATTATTTGAAATAACTAATCTAAAGCAGGACAGATATGGTTCAATGATGGGAACATGTCGTGAAAATGTCATGAAGCCTTACGGTGATTCCGATTCTGCATACTTGAGATGTGATTAAAATTGAAGGAAAAAAAAAGAATTGTTAAATGAAAGAATATATTATGGAATTAAAAAGTGTGTTCCCTCGGTGGCAGGGGAAGCAGTTGGGTTCCAGAAAGCACCAAAAAGGCAGTGACTTATTTCCAGCCTGGGAAACTTCTAGCATGCAAGCAGAAATTACCATTTGTTAGAAAAGCCTCATCTGAAAATATCTGTGATGATCAGGTACCACTCTGACCTGCTCAGACCTTGAACTGTCTCAGCCCTGTTTTCTGTTTCCTCTCCTCCTGAACGCCGAATGCCATGGTTCCTGGGCACCAGCATTCAAACAATCCCAAGGGGAAGCCTGGGTGGTTCAGTTGGTTAAGGGTCCAACTCTTCATTTACGCTGAGGGCTCAGGTCATGATCTCAGGGTGGTGAGATCGAGACCCAAGTCAGCTCAGAGCTCAGCGCCGAGCCCGCCTGAGACTCTCTCACTCTCCCTCTGCCCCTCCCCTGCTCATGCTCTCTTTCTTTCTCTCCCTCTCTCTCTAATCTTAATTCTTAGGTTTCTCAAGAATTTGTAATTCTTAAATAAATCTTTAAAAAAAAGATTTTCTCTCCCTCTGTCTGTCCCTTCCCCCACTCGTGTTCTCACTCTTTCTCTCTCAAAAAAAAAAAAAATTAAAAATTAAACACATCCAAGGCTCTCCCCTGGGGGGGGTGGGGAATGAAGCAGGACCCCCCCCCCAAGAAGCAACACTATCTCCTCCCACACTTTCCTGGCAAAAATCTGTTACAAACAAGTCTTCTGCCTTTCAGTCCTCAGGCTACCCACGGCCACCTGGCTTTCCCCCTCCCCACCACATAAAACCTGCACACTACCAAGTCACCCATCACGGCTAGGCATTTAATTTTCCTGACATTTTGGCACCTTTAGACTCTGTCAACCACTTCCTCCATGAAACCTTTTCCCTTGGCAGCTGTGGTTTTTCTGTCACCTCCCTGACTGGTCCTTTCCTGTCTCATCGGCCGGTTTTCTTCCTCCACTGTTCCCCAAAGATTGAGGTTGCTGGTAGCTCTGTCCCCACATCCCCAGGTCCTGCTCTCCAGGCTCTCTGGAGTAGCTTGTCGGCACTCAATGTGGCAGTCACTGTTTGTACACTGTTTGCTGGTCTCCAAGCCCTCCCCTGTGCTCGCTCTCCCTTGCTCTGGCTGCCTAGAACCAACCTTCTGGAAACGTCTTCAGAGCCCTTGTACCTTGAGTCCTCTATGCCTCAAACTGAGCTCACCATTTCCTCCTCCGCCCCTGACCCAGCGTCTGCTCCTTCCTTGTTGTATACTATATTAGTCAGGGCTGTCCAGAGAAACAGAACCAATGGGATATGAAGAGAGAGAAAGAGAGATTTGTTTTCAGGAACTAGTTCACATGATTGTGGAGACCAGCAAGCCAGAGACGGAGGGAAGAGTTGACATTGCAGCTTGAGTCCAAAGTAGTCTGGAGACAGAACTCCTTCCTCAACGGACCTCAAGTCTCTTTTCTTACCACCTTCAAGTGACGGGGTGAAGTCCCACCTATGGTATGGAGGGAGGTCAGCTTTACAGCAATATCTAGACTCGCATTAAGCCCAAATCCAGGTACCATGGTCTAGCCAAGTTGCCAGAGGAAATTACTCTTCCCACATAACACTTTGGAAAATGGAACCACTATCTGACTGATACCTAACCCAGGATCCTGGGAATTTGCTCTGACTGCTTCAGTAACCATAAGTCCTCACCAAGTCCCACTTACTCATCTTCTGACATATTTCTAACCCATCCCTGCCCAGGGCCTGGGCAGGGCCCCAACACGTCCTGGCCCAGGGCCCCAACACATCTGAGCTCCTACCAGAGCCTCGGGCCTGTGCTCTGCCTTTCCGGCTTCGCCTTCCTCCAGCCCTCGCTAGACACAGCGAGGAGTGAATTTGCTCATCAGTACATTGGTTCTGATTTCCGGTTCCAGAGTCACCAGCTGCCCCAAAGTCTGATACAAATGTGATCCCGTGTTGACTCAGATACCATGAGTGGTGTTACTGGTGTGTGCTTTTCCAGAATGCAGAACAGGTAGTAAAGTTCTGCATGAAACAGGGTACCATCTTTCCTCGATTTACACAACAATTATATTTCTAGAAAATTCAAGTATTTGAAAATCGTACTATCTAAGTCTGCTTGGGCTGCTACAACAAAATACCCTAAACTGGGTGGCTTACACAGTGGGTGTTTATTTTTCATGGGCGTGGAGACCAGAAGTCCAAGATCAATGTGCCGGCCAGTCAGTTTCTGGCGAGAGTCTCTTCTATGAGGCACGCATCCCATCATGAGGGCTCCGTAATTCCTCGCAGTGTTCATTCTGGGGGACACTGACTGAATCCTCTGCAATGAGATCAGGAACCTTGGAGAGCTGCCATACCGAAAGACAGAGCCCAGCCAAGGTACCCGAGGAAACTACCCATCACTCACACAGCTTGGAAAATGGTACCACTCCCTACTGTTTCCCAGCACGCACCAGGACCAAGGGTCAAGTCCAGGCAGTTCAATAGGCTTTTGTCAGCCTCCTAGGAGCTGGCCACTCCCCTAGAAGAACAGGGTTTCCTCAGGTCCCCACGGGCATAGCCCTCCCATGGAATGGCTGTGTGACATTGGGAGAGTCAAGGGATGTGAGAAAACAGCAAGGTTGAGGGATTAAAAAAAAAAAAAACGAATCCGCATTTGCATAGTAGCTCACTAGATGAGATCCAATAACATACATGCAAAATGACTCCTTGTTATAGTATGATCTCAACAGCCTTTAGGAATCACTTGGTCCATCAGCACGCTGTGGATAAGAAAGCTGCCTCAAATCCCCTCACTTCCTTCTGTCTTTCCTTTCAAGCCCTGGTGGTACCCATTTCTCAAGCAAGTTTGGGGGATGGTCTGGGCTCCACAGGACTGCAGTTGCCCCAGGACCCTGGTACCTCACTCATAAAGAGCCTGGTAGCATGAAGAAAGGACAGAGCCAAGCCCTAGAGAATGATTCTAGCCTAAGAAGAGAGTAAAAGAGGAAGGAAAGGACTCATTCTGAGAACTGGAGGTGGGAAAGAAAAGTCATGTGCATATGGCTTAGTTTCTGAGCTGAGCTTGAGTGTGAAGGAGGCAGGGCCTCTTTATCACAGAGGGCCAGAAAATGCCAGAACGCCAAGGCTGCAACACCCTGAACCATTAGCTGAGAGATTTTGCACCTGAGCCGGAAGCAGCAGTCCCTCCGTGCCCTGTTTTCTTTCCACCTGCCTGGGCCGCAGGAGACAGCTGTATGCATAAAGAGAGAAACGAAGTGTGGTCAAACCATGGTTTAGGGTTTCAGTCAGAGTTTCGGGGGCGGTGGTGTGGGGTGGATTGGCCCTCACTGTCCTCACACATGCAAGTCCTCACACATGCAAGTCTGAGCAAGAGCTCGTGGCTTATAATGGGCACAGCCATCACCAACCTCAGCCTGGACCTGTCAAGAGGAAGCTAGAGCGGAACACTTGGCCTCAGAAATAACCTTGGCTAATGACACATTTATGCCTGAGTTGAGACCAGATCCTGCTCTCTGGGTGCCCAATTTGGTCTTCTTTCCAATGACCACCAGAAGAGTAGAAAGGTATAGGAGTATGGACCTTACGAAGGGAAGGATTGAACTCAGTAGGACTCTCTCCGGCCCAGAGAAGTGGCTTCACTGGGTCACCTCTCATCAATGAAACCTTTGATCTATGAGGGTGTTTCACATCTAGAATGTTCTTTCTACATAAAACTCCTTTATGAACCTTTCTGCTTATCGCATTAGCGGAAGTTGTCGCATACTTCCTACAAAAAGCCACATACTTCCTGTCAGATAAACTCTTACCTTCTGCCTTCAAATCTGCCCACTCTTTCTGCCTTTCTTTCTCCTGTTACAAAGGGGGAAAGGTCCCTGCTCCTACCTAACACCAGCCCCCTCGGCGTTCTGCATTTGCCTCCCCTCTCAACAACTTCACTCTTGCCTTTATCTCCTCTTTTCCTCTTTATCAATCTATCACTCTAAAGGATCTTCTTCAATAGACTATGAACATGCCTAATAAACTCCCATCTTAAAAATACCCACCCTGGGGCACCTGGGTGGCTCAGTGGTTTAAGCGTCCCACTCAAGGGTCATGATCTCATGGGTGGTGGGATGAAGCCCCCATCGGGCTCTGTGCTCAGTGGGGAGTCTGCTTGAGATTCTCACCCTCTGCCCCTCCCCCCACTTGTACGCGCTCATGCACACACACTCTCTCTCCCTCTCAAATAAATAAAGCTTTTTTTTTTTTTTTTTTTAAATACCCACCCTGAGGGCACCTGGGTGGCTCAGTCAGTTAAGTCTGCCTTCGGCTCTGGTCATGATCCCAGGGTTCTGCTATAGAGCCCGGCGTTGGTCTCCTTGCGCAGCAGTGAGTCTTTTTTCCCTCTCTCTCTTCTGCCCCACCTGCTTGTGCTCACTCTCTCTCCTTAAATAAATAAATAAAATCTTCAAAAAATAAAAATAAATAGATAATAAATAAATACCCACCCTTTTACCAGAGGGAAGGTGGGAGGGGGGATGGGTGAAATAGGTGATGGGGATTAAGGAGGGCACTTATTATAATGAGGACCAGAAGTTGTATGGAAATGTTGAATCACTAAATTGTACACCTGAAACTAATATTACACTATTTGTTAACTAACTGGAATTTAAATGAAAACTTTAAAAAAAAAAAAGTACCCACCCCTTAAACCACTGGCGAGATACAACCACACACCTATCGGAATGACAAAAATTCCAAACACTGGTACCACCAAATGCTGGCAAGGATATGGAACATTCAGTCCCGTGATGGGACTGCAAAATGGTATACACCCACCGTGGAAGGCAGTTTGGCAGTTTCTTACAAAACTAACCATATTTTTAAAATATGATCGAGAGATTGCACTCCTTGATATAAACCCAATTGATTTGAAAACATGTTTATACAAAAACCTACACTCGAGTGTTTATAGAGGCTTTACTCACAATTGCCAGAACTTGGAAGCAGCTAAGAAGTCCTTCGACAAGCAAATGGATGAGAAAACTGGAATGGGCAGACCATGGACTGTTATTCAGCACTGAAAAGAAAGGAGCTCTTGAGTCATGAGAAGGCACGAAAACTTAGAGAGAGCATTGCTAAGAGAATGAAACCAATCTGAAAGGGCTAGGGGCTGTATGATCCCCAGTATATGTCATGCTGGATAAAGCAAAATTATGGAGACAGTAAAAAGATAAATGGTTGTCAGGGGGTCGAGAGGAGAAAAAGAGGGATGAGTAAGAGCAGCACAGAGTATCATACTCTGTATGATGGTATAATGGTGAATATCCCTGTCCTTATTCATTTGTCAGAACTCATGGAATGCACAACACCAAGAGTAATCCCTAGTGTGAAAGATGGACTTTAGTAGATAATCACGACTCAGTATTGCTCAGTTTTAACAAATGCACCCACACTAATACAAGATGTTAATATCAGAGACTTGAGGAAAGGGTAATATAGGAACACTCTACTTTCTACTCATTTTTTCTGTGAATCTAAAGCTACTCTTTAAAAAAATCTATTTACTTAAATAAAATAAAATAAAATAAAACTATTCACTTGTGTCCCAAGGTCCACCCTGGCTCCTACCTCATTTCTCTGCTCACTTTGACACCAAAACGTTTTCAGAGCTGCTTCCTCTCTCCTTTCTCACCTGCTGGGATTGTTCACAACCTTGTTTCTCTTTCTCTGTATTCCTCTCTTGGTTTTCTCTTGCTACTAGAAGAAACGATCATGATCTTTGTGGCTAAAGACAATGTAAATGTATTACCCTACAGTTTTGGAGGTCAGGAGTCCTAACATCGGACAGGGTTACATTCCTTCTGGAGACTGTAAGGGGGAATCTATTTCCTTGCTTTTTCTAACTTCTGAAGGCCCCCTGCATGCACTGGCTCATGGTTCCACACCTCCATCTTCAAAGTCAGCAGTGCAGCCTCTTCCAAAGTCTGGCCCTTCCCCTGTACTTAAATCTTCTTTCTCTGACTCTGACCCTTCTGCCTTTCTCTTATAGGGGTTTTGTGATTACCTGTGGCTCATACAAATAATCCAGGACCATCTTCCCATCTCAGAACCTTAGTCACATCTGCAAAATCTTTTTTACCATCTAAGGTAATGTAGTCACAGATTCTGGAGATCAGGAAATGGATGGATTGGAGGATGGGCATTATTCAACCTGCCACATTCTCTAACTGGACTCCACTGAGACTGCTGTTGTCAAGAGGTTCCTGACAGTCCCTGAGTTGCAAAGCCCAGTGGTCAGGTGACTCCATCTTGTTCCATCCATCAGCCACATTCAACAGAGTTGACTGAGAAATTCTCTTCTCTCTGCTGCCAAGACATCCAATCTCTTGGTTTTCTCCCATCCAACTGACCATGCATGACAGTTCCCTTGCCTCACTTCTCTCCTGGATGTCTAAACACTGGAGAGTCTCAGTCATCAGCCTCTTCTCCACCAGTTCTCTAGGTGACCCAACACATCTGATGACTTAACATTCCAGCTCTATGCCAGTGATGCGCAGTGTCATACTTCCAGCTCATACCTTTCCACCGAAGTCAAAAACCGTAAATCTCGCTACCTCTTTCTTTGTTTGTCTTCCACAATTTTTTAAACAATCATCAACTTACAGAAAAGTAAAGCTATGATACAAAGGACTTTTTGCTAAGCCATTTCCTGGTGTCGCATCACCCATAAATACTTTCCTGTTTATTTCCCATGAGCAAGGAAACTTCCACAGAACTTACAATACAGACTTCACAATCAGGAAATTCACTTTGTTGAATTAATACCATCTAATCCCCCGCCCCCCTTCAAGGCCACCAGTCATTTCCTCTCAGTAAAAGGATCCAGTTCAGAGTCACAAGGTGTATTTAGTTGTCAAGTCTCTTTAATCTCCTGCCGCCTTTGAGCTTCATGATTTTGACCATCATGACTTTGGGAGACGACTGGCCAGTTATTTTCTAGAATACCATTGTATTTAGTTATGCTTCTTTGGCAGGAGTGTCACCAATGAGATACCGCTATCTTCTTCCCATTACTCCCAGTTGAATGGTGTGCCATTTTGCTTCATCCCAACATTGAGGATATTCGATTATATCATTTGATTAAGAAGACCTCTGCCAATATTTGCCACTATGGAGTGACTCCCTGCACTTTTGCAGTTAATAAGCATTTTTTGTGGAGAGATGCTTTGAAACTTGGCGAACATCCTGCTCTTCATCAAACCTTCAATCTTTTCAATATAAAACAAGGAAACTACCAGTGAGGACTTGTGATTTCCCTTCTTATTCAGTGGGTCATAACCCATTACTAACATTATTTATTTTGATACTCTCATTGTCCTGATTGGACCAGTCCTTTTAAATTGCCCTTATCATTCTTAGAGAACTGCCTTGCTTTCCAATAAGAATAAGACCTACCTTATGCTTTCCCCCTTACCACACCCTGGAATCAGTCATTTCTCCAAGGAACCCAGCTTCATTAACCAGATAATTATATTCAGAATCAAAGACTCGGGAACCAGGTATGCCTATCACTCTTAGAATGTCACCAGGCCCCTCTGAAGGCAGAGCTAGGGAGGAAAATACACACGTACGTACATACATATTTATCTTAGAGGGCAGAGTTAAAGGGAAAAAATATATAACTATTTTATAATAATACATATTTATATTATATATAAAATATATATTCACACGTATATTTATATTATATAAAATATGTACATTCACATGTGTGCATTTATATCTATATATGTATTTTATATATTATAGTATTTAATGTAGTTATACACAACATCTAATTGTTTAATATATTATATTATTATATCTCTTTATAGTCTACGTGTCTATCTATCTTTCTTTCTATGAGTCCATTTTTTTAGAGAAAACTGTAAGTTCACTTCAACACCTCCAATTCCAGTCCAACACCACAAAATTGGTTCTAGTTTCTCCCTCTCAATACTTATAACATCTTGGGACATCTGGGTGACTCAGTCGGTTAAGCATCTACCTTCAGCTCAGGTCATGATGCCAGGGTCCTGGGATCGAGTCCCATATCAGGCTCCCACAGCTCTGTGGGGATTCTGCTTCTCCCTCTCCCTCTGCCTGCAACTCCCCCTGCTTGTACTCACTTTCTCTCTCTCTCTTTATAAATAAACTAAAAAAAAAAAAAGAAAGAAAAAAAACTTGTAACTTCTTTCTCCAACAATGAGAACCCTAGCTCCCTTTAGCCTTAATAGATTTAGAGTATGATTGGTCTCCCCCAATCTCCGATCTCCCCTGCCACCGCCTTCACACCATGGATGCCCTCCTCAACCCAACTGGGTCCCAAGACCCCACTCCAGGCTGTCCCCAGGAGAATTCCTTCTTTACCCCTTTGGTGCTTCCTACTGCCCCTGACCCCAGTGTGGATGTAACCCTCATTCTCTGGCATGCTCTGACACCTCATACAAGATTGCCCCCATATCTGTGCCCCTCGCCCTGTTTAGAATCTGACACCCTTGATGGCTCTCCATGGCTCCCCTATCCCTCACCGGCATGGCCCCGGTCTTGCTTTGCCCCACCTAACAGCTTTAGGACTCTATCTGCCTGGATATCAGTAGGCCTCTCAAATGTAACACTACAAAACAGAATGTTGGGTTTCCATCCTCTACCCCCGGCCATTTCTCTCTCCTTCAAGTCAATTCATGATCCCAATAGCCAGCCCCTTGCCCCGGCCCTCAATGTGGTCATCCATGACTCCATGCTAAACTGGCCCTTCCCTTTCCTTCTTTGGCTGATTCCTGCCCCGTGGGCTTTTGGACTTAGCTCTTCTTCCAGCCTGGCTCTCTTGGAACTCTTGGCCTCAGACTTGCCATTGTCTAGCTCTCAGCCTACATGTCCTGAGCTGAGGGAATCCCTCCCAGACCAGCTTGTGCCAAGTAGCTCTCCCAGGCACCCTCCAGCTTACCACCTGTTGCTTTCTCCTTATGTCCCTCTGAAATTATCTTGTTTGCTAATGGTTCAACACACAATGCACAACTGCCCCCCAATCCACTAGTATAGAAGCCCCACCAGAGAGCAGAAACTTGGCCTGTGTCAGATACAGCACTAGCTCCAAAACACACAATGGTACTTGGCATGGGTGGGTGCCCAATAAATCCTCTGAGTGAATAAACAAATGTGCATTTTTAAAAATGCAGTAGACTTTAATTACAGAAAAATACAGCATACAGCACAGCAATGTCTATATAACCCTCCTCCTCCGCACAGTTTCCCTTATTGTTAACATCTTGCATTAACGTGATATACCTGTTACAATTGATGAACCCATATGGAGGCAGTATTATTAACTAAAGTCTGTGGTTTACATTAGGACTCCCTCCTTGGGTTCTGCAGTTCTGTGGGTTTTGACAAACGTATAAGGGTCATGTATCCACCATTACCGTATCATAGGATAAAGTTTGATCGCCCTGAAAATCCTCTATAATCCACTTATTCATCCCAAACCCCTTCATACACTGGAAACCACTGATCTTTTTACTCTGTCTACCCTTTTGCTTTTTCCAGAATGTCAGATCATTAGAATCACAGAGTATGTAGTCTTTTCAGGCTGACTTCTTTTTATTTTCGATTCCTCCATGACTTTTTGTGTCTTAGTAGAGCGTTTCTTTTTATTACTGAATAATATCTCACTGTATGGATGTGCCAGTTCGTGAATACATTTACCTGTTGAAGGAAATATTGGTTGCTTCCAGGTTTGGGCAATTACAAATAAAGCTGCCCTAGGTTTTTGGGTGAATACAAGATTTCAACTCATTGCAGCAAGCGCATGGTTGGTGGGTCCTATGGAAAGAGTATTTCTAGCTTTGTAAGCAACTGTCAAACTGTCTTCCAAAGTGATTAGACTATTTTGCATTTCCATCCACAAGGAATGAGAGTACCACTACTTCACATCTTCACCAGCATTTGGTGTTGTCAGTGTTTGGGATCTTAGCCATTCCAATAGGAACGCAGCAGTACTTCACTGTTTTAATTTACAACGCATTGGTAGCCTATGATTTTGAACATTTTTACATGCTTACTTGTCCTCTGTATATCTTTTTTTGGTGACGTGTCTGTTCAGATCTTTCGTCCATTTCTTAATTCAATTGTCTTCTTATTAATTGAGCTTTGAGAGTTCTTTGTTCATTCAGACACAAGACCTTTAAGATACGTTTTGCAAATATTTTCTCCCAGTCTGTACCTGGTCTCTTCATTATCTTACTAGTGTCTTTCACAGTGCAGAAGTTTTTATTTGAATGAAGTCCAATTTATCGATTTTTTCTTTCTCGGATTGTGTCTTTGGTCTAAAAGTCACTAAAAGTCTAAAAGTCTAGACTAGTGCAAAGTCTAACTAGTTTAGTTTGCATTTCACATATATAGGTCTGCGATCAACTTTGAGTTAATTTTTATGAAAGGTGCAAGGTCTGTATCTAGCTTCTATTTTCTTTTCTTTTCCTTCCCTTCCCTTTTCTTTTTTTGTTTTTTGTTTTGTTTTGTTCTGTGTACTCACTTGTGTCAGCACCATCTGTTGGAAAGACATTCCTTTCTCCACCAAACAGTCTCTGCTGCTTTGGCAAAGGTCATGAGACTGTACTTGTGTGGGTCTATTTCTGGGCTCTTTATCCTGTTTCTTTGATCAACTTGTCTATTTTTTCGTCAATACAACACTGTCTTGATTATAGTAATTTTATAGTAAGCCTTGAAGTCAATTAGTTTTAGTCTTCTGACTTTGTTCTCCTTTTGTTGGCTAGCTGGGTCTTTTGCCTTTGCACATAAACTTGAATATCACTTTATTGATATCCACAAAATAACCTGCTGAAATTTTGATTAGGATTGCTTTGAATATAAACCCAATAGGGAATAATTAACATTTTAACAAAATGATTCTTCCTATCCATGAATATGGAAATCTCTTTATTTATTTAGATTTTTAAAAATTACATCAAAATTTTGTAGTTTTCCTTATACAAATCCTCTACTTATTTTGTTAGATTTATACCTAAGTATTTAAGTTGGGGGTGCTAAAATAAATGGTACTGTGCTTTTAATTTCAAATTCCAATTGTTCATTGTATATAGGAAAGCAATGGACTTTTGTATATTAACCTAATATCCTGTAACCTTGTTATAATCCCTTACTGCTCTCAGGAGGGTTTTTTTGTTTGTTTTGGTGGGTTTTGGGGTCAGTTCTTTGAGATTTCCTACATAATCATGCCATCTGCAAACGACATCTTATTTCTCCCTTCCCAATCTACACATCTTCTACTCCCATATTCATAGGACTTCTAGTGCAATATTGAATAGGAGGGAGAAGAGGAGACATTCTTGTCTTGTTCCTGATCAGGGGAGAATGCATTCAGTTTTTATTATAATGGCTGTGAACTTTTTGGTAGATATTCTTTATTCTGAGTTTGATAGGAGTTTTTGTCAGGAATGAATTTTGGATTTTGTTAAATGTTTTTTCTGCATCTACTGATATACTCATGTGATTATTCTTTTTCAGCCTGTTGATCAATATTCTTTGATTTTTGAAGGTTGAACAAGCTTTGCCTAACTAGGATAAATCTCCCTGGTCATGGTCTATAATTCTTTTGATACACGATGGGACTTTATTTGCTAATATTCTGTTGAGAATTTGTACTTTTATATTTATGAAAGTTATTGGTCCACAGTTTCCTTTTCTTGTATTGTTTTTACTTAGTTTTGGTATTAGGGTGGGTAATGCTGGCCTCACAGAATAAGTTAGGAAGTATTCCCTCTACTTCACTTATCTGGAAGAGATCGAAGGAAAGTGTTGTCTTTTTTTCCTTAACTATTTCATAAAATGCACAGTAAAATCATTTGGGCCTGGTGCCTTCGTTCCGGAAGATTATCAATTGTTAATTCAATTTCTTTAATAGCTATAGAATGATCTCAATTATCTATTTCTCCTTGTGTGACTTTTGGTAGATTGTGTCTTTCAAAAAATTGGTCCATTTCATTGAAGTTACCAGATTTATGGGCACAGCAAATTATTCATAATATTCCTATATTATCCTCTTAATATCCATTAGATTAGTAGTGATGGCGCCTCTCTCATTTTCAATAATAATAATTAGTGTCTCGTTGCTTCTTTTTCTTGTTTAGTCCAGCTAGAAGTTTATCAGTTTCATTTATCTTTTCAAAGTGCCAGTTTGGGTTTTGTTGATTTTCTTTACTGATTTCCTATTTTCAGTTTCATTGGTCTCATCCCTGTATTAATTTATTCTTTCATTTCTACTTGCTTAAGTTTATGTTGCTCTTCTTTCTCTGGCTTCCTAAGGTAGAAGCTTAAATAATAGATTGGATATTATTCTTCAATACATATTTTTTAATGTTATAAATTTTCCTCTAAACACCCACAAATTTTGGTAAGTTGCATTTTCACTTTCATTTAGCTAAATTTTTTTTAAATGTTTCCTAAGGCTTCTTCCTTGGCCCCTGTATTATTTAGAAGTGTGTTGTTTAATCTTCAAGTATTTGAAGGTTTTCCGCAATCTTTCTATTACTGATTTCTAGTTTAATTTCACTGTGACCTGACAGCATATTCTGTGTGATTTCCATTTTTTCAAGTTTGCTAAGGTGTATTTTATGGCCCACAAAGTGGTCTATTTTGGCAAAAGTTCCATGTGAGATAAAGAAGAACGTATATTCTGCTGTTGTTGGATGAAATACTCTTATCAATGGCAGTTAAATCAGTTGATTTGTGGTGTTCCTCAGCTCAACTCTATCCCTACTGATTCTCTGAGTGCTGGATCTGTCAATTACTGCTAAAGGGGTACTGAAGCCTCTATAATCATGAATTTGTCTATTTCTTGTTGCAATTCTATCACATTTTGCCTCATGTACTTTGACACTTTGTTGTTAGGCATTCACATCCTAAAGATTATTATATTTTCTTAGAGAATTGATCCCTTTATCATCATGTAATGCTCTCTTTATCCCTGATAATTTTCTTTGTTCAGAAATCTACTGGTCTGAAATTGACACAGCTATACCTTTCAAAGGAAATCAAAGCTTCCTTTGATTAATGTTAACATGTCATATATTGTTATGTATGTCATGTAATATGTATGTCATATAATGTTAGCATGTCACATATTCCCCCAATCCTTTATATTTCATCTAAATGTGTCTTATATTTAAAGGAGACTTCGTCTGGATAACATGTAGCTCAGTCTTACTTTTTAACCCACTCTGTCAGTCATAAAAATCTACCGTATTTGTAATGGCTTTCAATTCATTGCACTTGTTCTTTGTTTCTTTTTTTAATCTTCTACTCTTTTCTGGGTAGTCTTCTAGGTTGTTTTTGTTTTTGTTTTTGTTTTAAGATTTTATTTATTTATTTATTTGACAGACAGAGATCACAAGTAGGCAGAAAGACAGGCAGAGAGAGGGGAGAAGCAGGCTCCCTGCTGAGCAGAGAACCCGATGTGGGGCTCGATCCCAGTACCCTGGGATCATGACCTGATCTGAAGACAGAGCCCCCAACCCACTGAGCCACCCAGGCACTCCTAGTCTTCTACTTTTAATTGTCTTATATAATTCCATTTTCTTTCCCTGGTGAGTGTATCACTTACACTTCTTTTAAACATAGCTGGCGTGGTTACCCTAGAGTTTTCAATATGCATTTACAACTAATCTAAATACACTTTCAGATAACACTAGACCACTTCATGAGTAGTGTAGGTACCGTTTCACAATATATTCCCAATTCCTCCCTCCCACCCCTTACAACCTTACTAATATATATTTCATTTATCTATAAGCTATAATCATCCAGTACAATGCTGCTATTCTTATTTTGAACAGTAATCTATTAGATCAATTTATAATAAGAAAAATAAATTATTTTATCTTACTTTTAGTGATTCCTTCTCTAACACTCTTCCAATTCTCATATAGGAAAAGTTTCCAAACTATATTAACTTTTTTTCTTTCTGAAGAACTTCTTTTAACATTCCTTGCAAGGCAGGTATACTGGTGGCAAAATCCTTCCATTTTTGTCTGCCTGAGAAAGTCTTTATATCTTCTTTATTGTTGGAAGGATAGTTTTGCTGGATATAGAATTTTAGGTTGCTGGGTGGTGGTTGTTGTTTTTTAAATTTTATATCACTGTCTTCTTGCTTGCAGTTTCTGAAGCAAAATAAGATGGAAATCTTATCCTTGCTCCTCTATAAGGTAAGATGTTTCATACTTCTGGATTCTTTCAAGGTTTTCTTTTTCTCTTTGACTTTCTCTGGTTTGAATATGAAATGCCAAGGTATAGATTTTTTGGTATTTATTTTTACTAATCTCTGAGCTTCTGGGATCTATGGTTTGGTGTCTCATTAATTTAAAAAAATTCTCAGCCATTATTATTTCAAATATTTCTTCTGCTCCTTTCCCTCTTTCTTCTCCTTCTGATAGTCCTACTATGTATATGCTATACCTTTTGTAATTATCCCACAGTTCTTGGATACCCTGTTCCTATTTATTTATTTATTTATGTTTACTTTATCATTTGGGAAGTTTCTAATGACATATCTTGACACTCACTGATTCTTTCCTTGGCTGTGTCCAGTCTACTGATGAGCTCATCAAAAGTATTCTTCATTTCTGTTAGTGTTGTGTTTTGTTTTGGTTAAATTTCTAGTATTTCCCTTCAATTCTTAGGATTTTTGTATCTCTCCTTACATCACTCATCTGTTCTTTCTTGTTGTCCACATCTCTGTTAAAGCCTGAGGAGTTATGTCTCTTCCCAAACACCAACACCCAGTCTAGCACTGGCTGGTGTCCTAGAAGTCAGTTCTATTCTGACACTGACTACGCAGAATCAGCACCAGACTTCCACAAGTTCAAAGCTCAGTCCTGCAAGACCACCCTCATTTCAGATACCAGCCACAAGAACGGGGCCCCCAGTTTACCCACAATTCTCTCTGACTTGGCTATAGAGTCAGGGGTTTCCATGACCACCCTCTCAGGTTTGGTCATTTACTAAAATGACTCACAGAACACATCAAAGTGCTTTCCTTATTGTTACTGGTTTATTATAAAGGCCACACCTCAGGAACAGCCAAGGAGAAGAATGCATAGTGCAAGGTATGGGGGACAGGGTTGGGGGGCAGGGGAAAACACAGACCTTCCATGCCCTCAGCAAGTGGTTCACTCTTCCGATTCCTTGCCAACCCAGAAGCTCTCCAAAACCTGTCACTGATGGGCTTTTGTGGAGGTTTCATCATGTAAGAATGACAATTATTAACGCAATCTCCAGCCCTTCTCCCTTCCCCAGAGGTTGCGGGGGGTGAGTTGAAAGTTCCAGACTTCATTTGTGACAAGGCTTGGTCTTTCTGGTGACCCATCCTAAAACTACCTTGGGCCTCTTAGTGTCACTTCAGTGGAACAAACAAATTCCTCTCACCCCTACCACTCAGGAAATTATAAGGGATTTAGGGTCTGGAATTAAAAATAAAGACCAAATATCTTTCTATGATAATAAAGAACCCTTACTATATTAATTACATGGCTTTTAAATTCCTAGTCTCATCATTCCCAATTCCATGCCACATCTTAGCCTTGTTCTCAAACTTATTTTGCTTCTTCAGATTGTGTTTTTTCCTGGCCTTTTAGCAAGCTTTGTACTTTTCACTGAAAGCCAGACAGGTTGTATCAGATAACAGGAGCTGACCTAAATAACCATTTAGTGTGAGATGCTATGTTTACCTGGCTAAGAGTCTGTGTTTGATGTTTTCTGTACTTGTCAGAGAATTTTATTTGATCTAGTGTCTTCATTTTTGCCTCCCCTTTGGTTTTTGGGTTTCCCTAGAAACTCCCTCTTAAATAGAGTCATAATCTACTGTTACTGTTCTAGAGTTGTGTGGATGTGGTGGTAACATACTGTGAAGGGGAAAGATTCCATGATACTATGATTAAATCTCAGGGCTTGTTTTCCTTTCTGATGGGTCTGAGACTGGACTGTGACCTACAGAGGAGTTTCTTGGAATCCCACCCCTTTATTTTCTCTCCTATGATGATAGACAGGAAGGCTCAAGGGGACTGAGCTGTCTAATTCCCCTTGAGCAGGATCAGATTGGGTTCTGGTAGAATGACTGGTTCCCTTTGAAGGCAGGCTTTCATACAGAACATTCTGGGTGTATTCCAAAATGGTTACTCCCTCCCTCCCAAACAGGAGAGGAATTTCATGTTCACCAGGAGAAGCTGGCAGAGTACTTGGTGGAATGATCAAGAAACCGGGAGGACCCCACTAAGACTAGTTTTTAACTCTCGAGTTAGTCCATGCTCAGTCTTCAGCAGTGAGTCGAAAGCAGTTTAAGTTTTCTTAAGGTCTCAGAGATTTCCAATCCCTGTATACTGATTGTCTACATCGGCCTGTCTCTCCAGTTTTCAGGCTACAATTTGCCCTGGGACCCCTATTCACTGATGGACCTAAGGGGAGATTTTCAGTTGGTTCGGAATTTCTCTTGTGACGTGGAGTAACAATTTCTAAGCTCCTGACAATCGTGGAACATACTGTGTTTATTTTTTTAAATCTTTTCCCTCATCCTGCAAGTAAAAATACTTGGAAATTTGGAAAGTAAAAAAGAAGAAAATAAAAATCACCTCTGATAACCCAATCTGCAATTAATCCTTGTTATCATTTTTATCTATTTCTGTCTGTTGTATTTCCATTTGCATCCTTCATTTTATTTACTTATATAAAAGGATGCATACAACTACTGGGTATTGACCCTAAAGATACAAACGTAGTGATCTGAAGGGGTGCGAACACCCAAATGTTTATAGCAGCAATGACCACAATAGGCAAACTATGGAAAGAACCTAGATGTCCATCAACAGATGAATGAATAAAGAAGATGTGGTATATACACACAATGGAATACTATGCAGCCATCAAAAGAAATGAAATCCTGCTATTTGCCACGACGTGGATGGAACGTAGAGGGTATTATGCTTAGCAAAATAAGTCAATCGGAGAAAGACAACTATCATATGATCTCCCTGATATGAGGAAGTAGAGGTGCAACATGGGGGGACTTGAGGGGTAGTAAAAGAATAAATGAAACAAGATGGGATCGGGAGGGAGACAAACCATAAGAGACTCAATCTCATAAAACAAACTGAGGGTTGCGGGGAGGGGGGGTTGGGTAGGAGAGGGTGGTGGGGTTATGGACATTGGGGAGGGTATGTGCTATGGTGAGTGCTATGAAGTGTGCAAACCTGGCAATTCACAGACCTGTACTCCTGGGGCTAATAATACATTATATGTTTATTTAAAAAAATAAAAAAAAATTTTAAAAAGGACGCATACAATGGAGTATTGGCTTTCTCCCACTGTCAAGTACTATTTCTGCAGCTTCTCCAAAACTGCTGCTGAAGATATTATCAGTGTTGAATGTCTTTTATGAGGACACGAACCCGGTGATGAATTCCCTTCAGGTCTTACATGACTGCTAGAAATTCTGCTTCTCTGAAAGACAGGAAGCCGACAGACATCCTCTTATGATCATCTCTGTGCCTGTTGTAAAGAGGGGTCAGCAAATACTAGTTGACTGAATGTATGAAAATGTACCCTTTTCTAGCTACAAAAAGTATGAAACATCCTCTCCCCCTCTTCCTCAGAGGCGGGAAAGCTGACGGTGAGATTGAATGCTCAATGAGAATAATTTAGGGGTTTAGTGTATTTCTTTTCCTTCTCTTTCGAAAGGATTTTTAACATTCCCATATGAGTAGCCTTAACGTTTAAAATACACATACATTTTTGGAAATTGACAGGATATAAACAACAAATAAAATAATGAGGGACTATCTGTCCTCCCTCTTTACCTGCCCTGAACAAACGGAGGGAAAGACCCACAGATAAGGAGGGGGAAGTGAGTTGACCGCACTTGCGAAGGCCTGCCGGAACCTGGAACTGTACCAAGCCTTTGGTACCAACTCAGTCGTGGCTATATTTATCCCCGTTTTATTGATTGGAGAATTAGAATCAGAGCGTTCTATAGAACTCGTAAGTGGGGGAGCCAGGAGAGAACCCATTCGCTCATTCATTCATTCATTCAGTGTATTTTTACTGAGTGCATGAAAATACACTGAATGACGTGTACAGACGTCACGCGCTGTTCCAGCCCCTGAGGATCCCGCAGTAAACAAAAAGCCCAAACCCCGGGTCCCTTCCCCCACGGAGCTCCCGAGGGGAGGGTGCGAGGGGAGTGGTAAGAGGCGGCTCGATCAACGTCAGTAGAGGAACCAGCCGGGGCTCCGCCCCCGGCCCGCGCCCGGGCTTTCCACCAGCTGCCGGAGGCCGGCGCTCAGCGCGCGCACCCCCGTCGCGCACTCCAGCCACCCGGCGGGGAGAAAGTCCCGCGGATCGCCCTGGTGTCGTCCCCCGGCGGAGTCTGCGGCCCGCCCCGGGGCCCACCGCCCCCTCCGCCCGCCCGCGCCCGCCGCCAAGGCCGGGGCCGCCCGCAGCGCGTATCCGGGCCGTGGGCGCCGCAGCCGGAGGCGGAACGGCGGGGGCGCAGGCGGCGGCCTGGAGGCGAGCACCCCTGCGGGCAGCGGCGAAGCGACCTTGCCGAGGTAAAGGGCTGACGGGGTCGGGGCGTGGGGACCGCTAGGGCGCCGGACCTCTCGCTAAACGCCGCTTCCCGGAATCCCCCGCAGGCTCCGAGCCTCCCGCGGACTCAGCCTCCGCCCGCGCGGCTCCCTCCCCGCTGAGCTCCCGCCCTCCCGCTCCCCACAATCCCTCCGCCCCCCACACTCCCTCCGCCCCCCGACCCCGTCCCCCGCCCCCCCCCCGCCGTCCCCCGGCGGAAGGTCCCCGGCTGTCCCCCGCGTGCTCCGCTCCTCGCCGCCCCGGGAGCTCTCGGTCCTTGCACCCGGTCCCGCGCCCCCCACCCCGTTCCCACCAACGATGCCCCGGACACCCGGGCACCGGCGGCTGCGAGATGCGAGCCGCCACGAGTGTGAGAGTCAAATGCCTCAAGATCCACTGGGCCTTGCAAAACGGGGCTACCGGTTCAGGCCTCGGGGTCGGGGTCCGCGGCCCGCCCCCCGCGGGAACGGCCGGAGTTCACCAGCCTTGGCGGGCGTGCGGAGAGGGTCCCCAAGGGGCGACGGCGGCTGGGGTGTCCGGCGTCCTTCCAGACTCCTCGCTAAGAAGCAGAGGGGCGGGTTGAGGGGAGAGGGCGGGGAGGCCGAAGAGTGGCTCTGCTCCCGGGCCGGGGCACGAGGGGAACCGGGTGCCAGTCGAGGCTGGAGTTTCCACCGGGAGAGATCAGCCTGTTCAAAGCTGTCACCAGTTCCATCCATCAGCAGGCTTAGCTGGTGAGCGGTGGTTTATTGAACAACGCTAGGAATCCCAGGTCATTTTTTTTTCCTATTTATTTATTTATTTTTAAGATTTTATTTATCCATTTGACAGAGAGAGAAAGAGTGCACAAGCAGGGGGAGCGGCAGGCAGAGAGAGAAGGAAGCAGGCTCCCCAGGGAGCAGGGAGCCGCAGTCGGGGTTCGATCTCAGGAACCTGGGATCATGACCTGAGCTCAGCAGAGGCTGGGCCGCCCAGGCGCCCCTCATTTCTTTCTTTTAATATTTGTTTGACTTCCTTGCATTTGTTTGGGAGGAGGTCTAGAAGATAGTGTAACAGGCCAGCGGGGTCCGATCTGAGCCAGCTGTGCGGGGACGTGCAGAGCCGCGCTCTGGGAGCCTGGAGTCGGGCCCCGCTCCGCCAGCGTCTTACTCACTGAGCCTGGAGGCTACGACGCCCAGGCCGTGCCCTGTCCCA
Source organism: Neogale vison (assembly GCF_020171115.1). Lineage (NCBI taxonomy): Eukaryota > Metazoa > Chordata > Mammalia > Carnivora > Mustelidae > Neogale > Neogale vison. The sequence continues at coordinate 11,555,860 of NC_058096.1, read as the reverse complement.
CACCTTGGCACGGTTTCTAAGTACCCGCCCCTCCTCTCACTTGCAGTTCAGGTTTGGGGAAGCAAATGGGCGGAAGCGGAGGTCACACCAAAATCTGCGCTAAAGAAAACATCTTTTTTTTTTTTTGACAGACAGAGATCACAAGTAGGCAGAGAGGCAGGCAGAGAGAGAGGAGGAAGCAGGCTCCCCGCAGAGCAGAGAGCCCGATGCGGGACTCGATGCCAGGACCCTGAGATCATGACCTGAGCCGAAGGCAGCGGCTTAACCCACTGAGCCACCAAGAAAACATCTTTTAATTAGCAATAATCGCGCCTCGGATAAACCTCATTGGCTACGATACTGCCACTGCGCATCTTTTAAACTCTCCTAGCGGTATGGGCTTCCTGGATAAGGTTTGACCTGTTTGTTCCAGGAAAAGGCTTGAACTTTTAAGTTCTCTTGTTCACAAGCTGGCTTTCCACTTTAAAACATCAAAAAATCTGCCTGGCTCTTTTATTCTTACCCATATTTCCTCTGAAGTTCTTCATGTATTTATTGAAAAGTTAAAATCTCCCTGAAATTTGGTTCCTGTGATTTGACAAATGGTAATTAGTCTAAAAAAAAAAAAAAATTAGAGGGACGCTCCAGTGGCTCACTAGGTTAAGCATCTACCTTCAGCTCAGGTCATGATCCCCGAGTCCTGGGATCAAGTCCCACTCCCCGGCTTGTGCTCTTCCCCCTCTCATTCTGACAAATAAATAAATAAATAAAATCTTAAAACAAAATTAGAACCACATCCCGGGAGATAGTATTAGGAGTAAAACGCTCATTAAAATATATATTTCATCCCTCCCACTTGCGCTCAGAGCTGAACTAACTCATTTTCCTGTTACATTTATAAACCTTCATATGATTGAAGAACATGGCCTCGATCTTCTTTGACTCTCCGTCATCCTATGTCACCAAAACTACAATGTCATGGAGTCTAAGACGCACTTTTATATTATGTAACCAAGTGAGAAAAACACACCTTCTGATTTCAGAGCTGTTTGGATGTAAGAAAGAAATGTGCGGTTTATAATCTATAAAATGTAATCTGAGCAGAAGCGGAGCCTGACAGTATTTTCCCTGAGGATTCTTCATTCCTTCTGAGAGTGAAACTGACTGGTATGCAATTCTGGGGCCCCTGGGTGGCTCAGTCCTTAAGTGTCTGCCTTCCGCTCAGATCCTGATCCCAGGGTGCTGGGATCCAGCCCCATCTGGGGCTGCCTGCTCAGTGGGGAGCCTGCTTCTCTCTCTCCCACTCCCCTTGCTGTGTTCCTGCTGTCACTGTGTCTCTCTCTCTGCCAAATAAATAAATTTTTAAAAATCTTAAAAAAAAATTCAAGAAGTATAAAGGAAAACTAGTTCTTTGAGAAAGCTGGAGAGCTGAAGTGAGAGTCCAGAAGTCGACTGAGAAGTCAAGAGAAGGGAGGAAGAAAGAGAGAGAGGTGAGGAGTAGTTGAGAACCACTAAACGTTTTCTCCAGAGCGGGCAGGAAAATGAGGACACTTAGTTTCCCCGTAAGCCCGGGGACACGGGAGAGAGAATCTTAAGCATTGTCTTTGTTCTTGCTGTTTTAATTTTGAGGGTTTTTTCTTTAACATAGTTAAAATTTGGGACCCCTGGTGGCTCTGTGGGTTGAGCATCTAAGTCTTGGTTTCAGGTCAGGTCCTAATCTCAGGGTCGTGAGATCAAGCCTCATCTGGGGCTTCAAGCTCAGCACAGACTCTCCATGGGATTCTCTCCCTCTTCCTCTCCCCGGGGCCCGCCCTCCCTCTCTCTCAAATAAATAAATAACATCTTTAAATATACTTAAAATTTGAGTTGTACCTGACCACCAGAAACTATACCAGTAAGTCAACAACGATTGTAAAAAGCCTAATAAACAGGAAAGAAGATAACAGTGCCTTGACTGTACTTGACCTTCTAGTTCTTTGAGAGAAGGGCAGTGGTCAGAGGTCGTGAGATGGGGAAAGTCAGCAGGGCGAGTGGGAGCAGCAAAAGCCAGTGCCAGAATCAGGAGAACCAGCCAGAGGCCCAGTGGTGGTCTCTCCCTTACCTCTCCTCCAGAGACAATGAACAGAATCTTCCAGGAAAAAGCAGGGCTGGGGTAGCCTGACATCTCTCCCTCCCTTGAGTGAGCTCACCTGATCCCAGGGCCAGTCCTTTGGGCTCAGGAGACAGCCCAGTCCTTAGACAACAAGCTGGAAACAGGTGTGGAAGTTAAGGAGACAAGGAGGTTAAGATTTCACTGCTGTATCACAGTAACAGAAGACAAAGCCACCTAAGTGCCAGCAAGGTGACTAGAAGTGGTGGGGGAGGGGAATGGTAAGGAAGGGGGGAAAAAAAACAACATAGCTTGCCAGGAGTCTTACTACAAAATTACTATTACTCCTGGGTTAGGAGAAAATTTCTTCTAATAGCCTTATATTCTACAACTTGATAAAAATATGACTTCAAAAGGATAAACTCAAAGACCATAATATTTTAAACTGGGCTGGAATGGGAGATCGCAGACTTTAGGGGATAAATTGAGCATCATGGAAACATAATCACAGAAGTCAGAAGTATGAATAGATACTGCGGAAAGTAAAAGCATTTTTAATAGAGGAAAGACTTGATTCAAGTCAGTGAATGCTAATGAAAAGAAAGATCAAGTCAGTTAGTAAGATTCTGATGTGGAAGATAAACAAAGCATGACCAAGCATTAGTATAACTGGGGTTCCTGATGTAGGAAACCCACAAATGGGATTTAAAAAAGCACATAAAGATAAGAGAAAAGAAATTTTCTTGAAATTATGAAAAAAATGGTCTGTAGGCCAAAAGAACATTTTCCAGGAAATTACCACCTTCCAGGAAATTTCCATATGGGAATGCCCAGCACCAAGATATCTAAAGCGATTTAAAAAAATTTTAAAAGAAAATAATTATTTAGGAATCCAAAAAGAAGTAAACAAAAGAGGGGCGAACAAAGTCAAGCTGACCTCAGACTGTCTACCCAGAGTATGGGGTTGCTAAGAAGTGTTCTGAATGGAGGACACTGTCCCCAGGAGGACATTTTATCCAGCTAAGACGTCATTCAAGGTAAAAGTCAATTGGCAGGTCTTCTCAAATATGAAAGAGCCAAAGGAATTCAAGACCCAGTGAGCCCTCTTTGGGGAAAAAACTGCTGGGTTAGAAGAATCCAGTGAATTAGCAAAGTAAGAGTTAAATCAAAATAAAAGAATAAAAATAACGATAATAAATAAATAAATAAATAAATTGAAAAAAGGAATAAAAAAATAAATAAAGAACCCAAGCATAGAGAACTCATGCTTGAAAGGAGTGTTCATGGGTATTTATCTAAATGTGGAATTAATACCAGACAGCTTTGAAAATTGTAGATAGAATAAAAGGTGATTATTCTATCAATCTAGACACACAAAAAAAATAAAGCAAAAAAAGATATAAGGAGGTTGGGAGGAAAAGGAGAATAGTAAAGTTCTCTAGTTTGAAAGCGTGGGTCAATAAATATGGTTTAACGCAAAAGGTTCTGTGAACATATAAAACCCCAACTTTTCTTCCGTAAATTTTTTTTTTAAGCATTAGTGGGCTATCTTAGAAAGTTATTGTTTCCTAAAGAGAAAAATAATTCAAATTGCAACAATTCCTTTGGTCTTTCCTTCAGACTTTTTTCCCCCAAGTACAGTTAAATTTAGACAGAAGTGCTGTCTGTGTGTGTGTGTACGTATGTGCGTGTGTACTCATGCATAGAAAGATCTCTGGGATTATGTTCACCTGTAAATGATGGAACTATCTGGATGCTGAAATTTGTACTTTTATACATTCTTAATTTTTCTAATGAGCACACGAAAGAAGTGCTACATTTGAAACATCAACTGGAAACAAACATGCCACGATATTAACAATGGTTGATGCTGGGTGGTAGAAATAAGGATGCTTGTTACTTGCTTCTTTCTACTTTTTCCCTAATTTTCAGGGGAAAAAATTACGTAATCGCATTTGTGCAGTATTTCCAAATCTAGTCCATTCATTACTCATTGACGACCAATGCTATGCCAGGCATCAGGCCAGATGGAAGGAAAACCCCTTATGTTCTCCACCAGGGGACCGGGAGGCTCCTTGAGGGCTGGCTGGCTGGCTGGCTATTTAAGAGGAGCTGGAATTCAGGGAAGAGTCTCTTCACCCTACAATGTCCATTTGAGTGGGGCCCTGAAAACCAGCCATGTTGAGAGGTCAGAGGCTAGGGTCGCTCCCAGAAGAATGGAGGGGAGAGCCAGAGCAGGGTGAGGGACACCACAAGCTGGGCACCTGTGCAGGGCAGTGGCTCCTGGGAAAACTTCGAAGGCTGAGGACAACCTTGAATTCGACCCAAGGCGCTTGATGCCTTGTTAGGTGACCGTGAGCTACAGACTGTGGAGAGCCCAGAGCAAAACAGAAATGCAGGACCCCTATGTTTACAGAGCAAGAAGTACCACTGAAGGCCTTAAACTATAAAGCTTTTTCTTTTCTCTGATTTTCTCTGTCTCTCAACTTGTGGCTTTTGTATTTATTGTTTAATGTCTTCCTGAATTTTAAAAAAATTACATTATTAGCAGGAATTTCCCCCATTCGACTTTATACTGTGCAAAGCCAGATCTAAGAGCATTTCATTCCCATGGGGAATCATTGAATTACACAACTGGCATCTTACAGGGTACCTCGAGGGTACCTCGGACTAGCTAATAGGAGCGAACGCAGGCCAGACTCAGGAAGGAGAAGAGGGGTCCCCTCAGGCACACAGCCCCAGAAGCATTCCCTCATGCCGGGGGTACGGTCCCGGCCAGTGCAGCTCCCCGCAGGTGCCCAATGCCACCCCACCCTTTGCGACTCTGGGCACACATGCACTGGGGCCTGAGGAATGCTGGGATCCCCCTCCTGCTAGACACCCCACCCCGCAGGTCCGGGATGGGTTCTGGGGAAGTTAGCCCCAAATCCCTCCCACTCGAGGACCTTCTATCTCAACCCACCGCATAGAAGCAATGTCCAAAGGTCTTTAAACCCCTGCCCCTGGACATGCTAGGTACCTGGATCAAGGCTGACCTCGATGCTCACCCCTACCGGTCCAGCTAGCTGCACCCCCCCAGGTGGGTTACTGCCAGCCTGGAGGGGGGGCAACTGCCACTCGGGCGATGTGACCCAGCTGCACCACCACACAAAGTGCATCAGCGGTCGCCAGGGTAGAGGGAGAGGCCAGGCATGGGCCTGGGACCACCTCCAGTGGGGGCAGGGGGGCGAGACCAAGTGTGAGCTGAGGCTACCAGCTCCCCGTGTGTCCCGCTGTCCCATCAGACTTCACTAACAAAACACAAGTTCAAAGACAAAATGACTAAGAATTGCAGGACAGCCTCAGGAGAGCAGTAAAACAAGTGTGGATCCCTTCCACCTGGGGGACCCAGGACGCGAGGTGGGGGAAGGAGCGAAGCCAGCCCTGGCTGGCTACAGAGAAGAGACGGACAATAGCTTTGCTTTAGGAAAGCTGATTGGTAGTCAGGGAGTTTCCAGGCGCCTCATTAAACAACTGCGGGCAGGATGCCAAGAGACAGGAAATTAGATTTTCCAAACAACCAGGAATCTCATTACTGGACATTAGGCTGGAATTGGGGTATGGGTCATCAGAAACAAAGAAGGGAAGTAGACATCGCCTGGCCCACAGAGGATGAGGGACTTTTAATTGTGTAATTGTGTGTGGGTGTCCGCTGCGGAAGAAACCAAGTATTCTGTAGAACAAAGGTGAAGATTTTACCACCATCAAGAAAAGACAAAGGGGGGGGGGTGCCTGGGTGGCTCAGTGGGTTAAGCCTCTGCCTTCGGCTCAGGTCATGATCTCAGGGTCCTGGGATCAAGCCCCAAATCGGGCTCTCTGCTCAGCGGGGAGCCTGCTTCCTCCTCTCTCTCTGCCTGCCTCTCTGCCTACTTGTGATCTCTGTCAAATAAATAAAATCTTTAAAAAAAAAGAGAGAGAGAGAGAGAAAGAAAAGACAAGACAGAGGGGCAAGGGGCCACAGGGCAGATGGTCAGAGCAAGGTAGTGTCACCACCATCCCCCTCCCCCCGGGGCATTCTATACTCTAGGAGCGCCCAGCGTCTTAGGGAATGTCCATACCGGTGCAGGCCCTCGCCCGCAGTGAGGGTGGGAGATGACGTCACACATCACAGTTCTCTCTGTAGACCTTCGAAATGGGCACGGTATGATGGGATAGCTGGAGGCAGAGGAGCCTGGGTATGTCAATGGGCGGCGGAGTCTTCAGCAGGGATGGCAGTTTTAACCTGGAATCTCTTGGATTCCTCCAGGAGAGTACCTTGGGTGGGACGTGTTACCCTGGCAGTCCCGAGGACATTTTAAATTTGTTTTGAACTTCAACTCAAGTCTGCTGCTCTATGGTCCTTATTCAGTTCCAACTTGGGGCTTGATGCTGCTACAGTGTTGCGGGGGGACAGAATACCCAGAATTGGTAAAGCCCCGTTGCTTGGGTAGAGACAAAAGCCCTGAGGCAGAGAAGGAACAAGATCCATTGCCGGGCGGGGTTGGGGGGAGTGTTTCCATAAAACTCACGAAGAATTTCTCTCCATGGAATGATTTCTGACTATGACTCAAAAGGCAGATGCCAAGGAAGCTTTAAATCTGAAAACATAATGATTTTTTCTTTTTTTAAGCCAGGATGAGGGACACGGGGCTGGCTCAGTCGTCTGCCTTCAATCCAGGTCATGATCCCAAGTTCCTGGGATCGAGTCCCACATCAGGCTCCTTGCTCAGCTCTGCTTCTCCCTCTGCCTGCTACTCTCTCTGTTTGTGCTCTCTCTCTATCTCCCTGACAAATAAATAAATAAAATAATTTTTAAAGGAAAGAATCAGTTTTCTGATTCATATTTTTAAAACTTACAAATAAAATAAAAAATAAATAAGGCTGACATGAACAAATCAAAGGGCAAGGTGACAACAGAGGGGGAAAGAAGTGATTTGTATCAAAGACAAAGGGCCAGTTTCGCTCATAATTAAAAAGTTCCGACAAACAAACCAATAAGAAAAAAAGCTACAACTCAGTAGAAAAATGAGCAAAGATAGAGTTAACAAGAAAGAAAATGCAAATACCTCTTACATGTATAAAAAGTGGATACTCAACTCAGAATAAGAGAAATGCAAATTTATATTCGTCTGAAGATCATTTTTATTTATGAATCTGATTTGAAAAAGTCCAGGGGTGGGGCATATGAGTGGCTCAGTAGTTAATAGTCTGCCTTCGGCTCAGGTCATGATCCCAGAATCCTGGGATCGAGCCCCACATCAGGCTCTCTGCTTAGCGGGGAGCCTGCTTCTCCCTCTCCCTCTGCCTGCCACTTGCCCTGCTCATGCTCTGTCTGTCTCTCAAATAAATAAATAAATAACTTTAAAAAGTCCAAGAACTTGATGACAGCCTCCCTGAAGAGCTTGTGGCGAAAGGAAAAATTGCCACACATCACAGGTGGCTGTGTACGTCACACAGCCACCAGGGCAAGAGGGTGGCCGTTTCTATTTGAATTACGAGCGCAGCGCCCCTCTGGGTCAGGTGTCCATCATCGGCGCCCCCAGACCCGCCTCCCCACATTCACCCCTTACTTTGTTCTGCGATCCTGTCTTGCACGGGCACAGTCACCAGCACCCTGGTCCTATGACTTCCGACTGGAATCAGCCAGGGATGAGCCCCAAGTAAGAGGGCGGAAGAAAGACCATGAGGGCTACTCACCCTCCCATCACTTGCCGCCCCCCTGCACTGCTATCACGTTGGATTCCCGCAGGATTTTCTACTACCAGATTCTAGCACCTTCCCTTTGCGCCCCAGCCCAGGAGGGTAACAGCCCCACGGCTGTTAGCTCCAGGTACTACTTGCTTCCTTACTGTTTGCCTACATCCTGCTCACGCATTTGTAACTGATTAAAGTCTTTGTCCGGATGTCCTCATTCGAATATCTTTTTCCTGCTGAGACCCTGAGCCACATCACCTTTTGCCTGCCATCCTACTTCTGGGAAGTTTTCCTACACTTCGACTCGCACACATGTGGAAGGACACGTGTCCAAGATAATCTGTTGCAGGAAAGACCCGGAGCAACTCAGACATCTTTCGTGGGGCCTGATTCCCTCCATGGTAGTGTGTCCATAGACTGGACAGCTTAACTGGTTTTAAAACAAACAAACAAACAAACAAAATGAAGAAATTCTCTTGGGTGCTACTGTAGAAAGATCTCCTAACTATGTATCTTTAAGTAGAAAAAGCAGGAGTAGGACAAGGATTGTATATCCCATCTCTTGTGTTAAAGAAAGGGGGGAGAAATCATATATATTTGGTTTTGCTTGTGCATAGAGATATTCTGAAGGACTCACCAGAGAATGAATAAAAGTAGTTTTCTGAAGGAAGAAAGACCCTTTGCTACTTACTTCTGTGTGTTTCTGGAAACAGATAATCCTGTCGCCTATTCCAAAGTTAAATTTAAAACCTCTCCCTGGGGGCCTCTGGGTGGCTTAGTTGGTAAAGCATCTGCCTTGGGCTCAGCTCTTGGGCTCAGCTCGTGAGCCCTGAGTCCTGGGATTGAGCCCCACCTCCGGCTCCTTGCCCAATGGGAAGCCTGCTTTTCCCTCTCCGCCCTGCTGGTGCGCTCGCTCGCTCGCTCGCTCTCTCAAATAAATAAATAAAATCTTCAAAATAAAAATAAATAGATAAAACTTCTCCCTGGTAGACCAGGAATTGGTACCAGGTCCGGCTCCCAGGAGGGCAATGGAAGCCTGGACGCAGAAACCCTCACTGTCCTGTCTTTGTCCATCTTGATCTTTGTCATTAAATTACATGCTTCAGCGTGGGGAATCACCTAATGCTGATTTCCTTTCAGATGTGAACGTAAAGAAAAGACTCAATAACCAAGATGCTTTGGAGCCAGAATGCTTCCCCACTTAGATCACGGAATGGGTGTCTCGTGGGTGAGTGTTAACTTTTGTCGGAACTCTTGTAGGAGCAAGCCAGCCAAGTCACCATCCCCCGGAGCCCTGCTGGGCAGTAGCAAATGGATGTCCCCGACCAGGGGCCCAGCATCAGCCTGTCCAATGCCAAGAGCCGGATGAAATGTAGATAGGAAGCCTGGATTCAGGGTCTTGAGTTTCCACCGTACTATTCATTTTAGGAAAAGAAACAAGAATGACTCCGTAATGATGGAGAGTACCCTCCTAGGCACTTTGAAGAGGGATTCTTCTTAATTCCCTCATTCTAATCCGGGGCGGGGTTTCTCACTCTCCTCCCCTACCGAGGACGAGGCCAAACCCCCTTCTCTCCTCTCGGTCACCAGACTGAAAAGTCAGCCCTGAACTTTGGTTTCTGGGCTTCATTTATTCTTGACTTTTTTTCCTATAGTCCAATGCTGCTCTTTCTCTACCTTTCTTTTGATTCTATTTCAGTGTCACTGTGTCATCTGTTCTAGAGCTTACCTGTAGGGGATCCATGAGGGGGACACTTCTCCCCTGTGCAGAGCTGCCCTTGCCTTTAACCTCTCCCGCAAGTCACTGTGACAGCCAGAAAGCAAAGGAGAGTCCCCAGCTCCCATCACCCCCGATTTTCTTCCTACACCACCCTTGACAAAGGTCTTAACCTTCAAACTGTATCAGCTGACAATAGGCACATTCGTATTCTGAGACTTCTTCCAGACACATAGCTAGCTGCGTCTTGGCACTCTCTCCCAACCCATCAGCCCTGTTATTCGCAGCAATTCCCAGGCAGATCTTATTTTGGATTCACTCAGGTTGAAACCCTTGAACCGTGACCCACCGATAACAACATCCATCTTTGAAGAACCATTGGCTTGAGGATATTTTTTTTAAGCACAAGGAAGTCTCAATCCAGAGTTAAGACATATGTCCAGGGGCACCTGGGTGGCTCAGTGGGTTAAAGCCTCTGCCTTCAGCTCAGGTCATGATCCCAGGGTCCTGAGATCCAGCCCCCATCTGGCTCTCTGCTCTGTGGGAGCCTGCATCTCCCTTTCTCTCTGCCTGCCTCTCTGCCTACTTGTGATCTCTCTGTCAAATAAATAAATAAAACAAAAATTAATTAATTAATTAATTAATTAAGAAAAAAAAAAGACATGTCCAAAAGAATGCCAGACTCAGAGCTAGAATTACAAATTGAGCCTGCAGAGAGTGTTTTTGCTTGTCTGATTTTTTTTTTTTTTTTCTTCTTCCTAGTGTGTATCAGCCTCCTGTCTGGTGTGTTATCTTCGCTGCCTGGTAAGAGATTTTTTTTGGCTTGACCGAATTTTGTGGAAGGGTCAGGGTACTGGGGCGACTAGTCAGAAGTTTAAAATGTGGGGAATTTGATTTCTGATCCCAGATCTGTTGCCCACGTTGTTTGTATCGTTTTTCTTTGATTTTCTCAAATACTCTTTTCTTTCCTCTGTCAAAGGGGCAAAAAGTAGCCAGATTTGTACATTTGTCTCTCAAAACACTTATAAGAAATTAATCTCCCCCCCAAAAAAAGAGAGAGAGAGAGAGAGAACACCAGAAGTCATTTTAAAACTCCTTAAAAGAATATGCAATTTCAAGCCCCTTAATCGAAGAACAAGGAGGTACAGACCATGTCAAACAGGAAATGATCCAAATAATTTCCCCTTCATTTCGTTCTTCCACATGCTGCCTGGTACCTGGTGCCAGATAAAGGAAAATAATTGTTTTAAACCAAACATCTTGCCTACATCTATAAATCTGTCCATATAATGTCACTGTGCATTGACTCTGTGTCCAAGCTTATGATGAGCACAGGAGAGGAAGAGTTCATAGTCAAGAAGCAAAGTCCTAAGTGTGAACCACAGGCAACTTAGAGGATCGTAAAAATTGAATTTGAAAAAAAAAAAAGACTTGAATTTTTTTTTTTAACCTATAATGTATTATTTGCCCCAGAGGAACAGGTCTGTGAGTCATCAGGCTTACACACTTCACAGCACTCACCATAGCACATACCCTCCCCAATGTCCATAACACAGCCACCCTCTCCCTCCCCACTCCACCCAGAAAAGACTTAAGTTTAAATGGAATTTGACCAGTGTAGCTTTCAAGTCTCCCTTGCTACCGCCTCATCCCAGCTGCGTAACACTATATAACTCAACTGCTCAGTTTCACGGTCTGTAGAATGGGTCTCTTCCTAGCACCGACTTCAGCATTTTTGCTCAGATTAAGTGCCTGGAAAGGGCCAGTCTGAGCATTCATTGCCCGTCCCTTACTTCCATAACTGGAGAATAAGTGCGATGGGAAGTTCAGAGGAGGGAAAGCAGGCAGTGTGCCGAGCCGCTGAGGGGGACTACAGGAGGCGTTGGAGTTGAGTTGAGAGAATTAGGTGGACGCAGATCCTTGCCCTAATGACGTGTTGCTCATGAATTAGTTATGTTACTTCATTTCTCATGTCTCACACTAAAACCGTGTCCTTCCGGTGTTCCCAAGACCATGTGGGCTCCAGATCCCAAGGGACGGATTGGACAACCTTGGGTTCCAGATTTCAGTGTTTCTTTTTTTTTTTCCTCCTGTTTCCTCTAGATTTGTCAGACAAATCTTGCACTTTCAAGGTGACGTTACGCAATTTCCGGGTCATCTTATCTTGGGAATTGAAAAACCATGCAATCGTACCAGATCGCTATACATTACAGTACACAGTTATAAGGTTGGTTTAACATTTCATTTTTTCCTTGCTAAATACATTCTCTTTATATTAACTGGGAGATGGGGATGGGGAAGGGTCGTGATCTTCCTTGTGTTAGAGCTGCTCTCTTCTCTCCCTCTCTCTCTGAGTTCAGAGCTCTCAAAGTCCAAGTCCGCTTTTAATTAAATTGAGTACTTGAACAGTTTCAAGCTGGTTTTGACAAAACTTGTATTTATAATCATCTCTACAGGTCAGAGCCGCAGAAGCAAAATAATCACTGTGTATGGTTTTCACAATTATTTCTCTAACTCATTTATTCATTGGACAGTCAATGAATAAATGAATACGCTGTTTTCTGAGGACAGGAGTCCAAAGACCTGGCGACCGTATTGATATTGGGTTCACGTTTCTTTACTCAGGAAACCGTGTGGCACATCAGAAAGCTGTCTGGCCCAGACCAGGAGAGGCCCAGGTCCACAGTCTGGCTTGATCACTGATGGGCCGTCATCTTGGGGCACAGAGCTCAGCTTCTCTGAGCCGAGTGTCCAAAGATGAATAACATAATGGAAAGAGCCCTCAATGGCTCTCTTCTTCCGATGTCTGATGTCACCCTTCTAAGTGGTTGCTTTGATCCAGTTGCCCCTCCCAGTGTTCTTTTGTTTGCTCTTTATTTGGCTAACAGCTGTTACTACCACTCACTGACCCAGTAGAAGGCCTCTTGCGAATCTCTCTGCTGCCTGCCAAAGTCTTGGTTTCTCTCTGCGTTAGGCGGTCACGTGTGCCACTCACTTACCTTTCTGAAGCTCAAGAAATCAGATGTCTCTGCTGTCCCTACATAGCACGAGCTGACTTGGGACTGGACCACGTGATCCTCGGAGGGAGAGAGGGTTACAGGGAGAACGCTCGTGATTGTTGCGTGGGCAAGGGAGATCTGGGGCCTCTCCCACAACAGCGTAAGGGTTTGCTCATTCATTCATCCAGCAAATATTTACTGAGTACCTCCTGCATGCCAGGGGTCAAACCGTGAACCCAAGTCCTTGACCTCCTGAGGCCTAGAGCAGATATTCGGAAAGTAGGCATGGATTTCAATAAACAAATAAAGACATAATGTGGTAGGTGCTGGTAAACAGTGTGCAGAGAAATAAACACGGGCGAGAGGGATTAGGAGAGAAAGGGTGGACACTGTGGGGTAAGGTGTATTTCCATTTTAAATAAGGCGGTTAAGGAAGACGACTTGATACAGTGATATTTGGACAGAGCCATAACACAACGAAGAAGCTGGGCGTACAGTTAGCGGGTTCTCCTCACATAAACACTGAAATTCTCCTTTTGTCCTTTATTTTCCTTTCAAAGTAGACCAGACAGTGTGAAGATTGTGGAGCACTGTTCAAATATCACAGCATCATTCTGTGACCTAACGGATGTGTGGGAGGTCCTGCCCGAGACATACGTCGTCACAGTTGACGGGTTCAGAGGGAACACGACGCTGGTCACGTGTTTCATCGATTTCTTCCTGGCAGCATTCAGTGAGTAGATCTCCCTTTATCATCTCCGTCATCGTCAATATTTGCTTCAATCAAAAAATAAATATTTGAATCTAAAAAAAAAAAAAAAAATATTTGCTTCAATCATGAAGCAGAAAGCTCGGCAAAGCGTGGCTCAGACTCAGGGCATGCCTGACCCTGGCACTTTTCCTAGCCCTGGAACTGTGAAGCATTTACTTGGCCTCTCTGGGCTTCAGTTTTCTTGGCCAAAAAGTGGGATGATGATCTATACTTTGGAGAAGATTCCTCTGTGCCCGAGTGAGGCAGGCATCCCGGCCGCTACTTTCTGGTATATTTCAGAACCCGACGGGAAGTAGGGAGTGAGGTGCAGATGGCCTGTGTCTGAGCTGTCTCAACTCTTTGGGCCAATGTTTTCCTTAACACTGCAACCTCTCCCCCAGATCATAACACAGTAGCTCTTACCTACACCAGTGCCCGGTCTCAGAGAAGGCCAGAGCCCGAGAGTGGGTCTGCCTTTCTCTTCTTCCCGTGTGACTGCAATCAGCTCCCTATGGCACTTGCCTTAACAGTCGCAGGGTCAGTGGTCCTCAGCCAGACACCAGCATTTTCTCAGTGTCCTACTGGGCAACCGGTTTCCAAGAGAAAGATTCGATTTCAGCTCCCTGTTAAAGGCGGTGTGAGTGTGCACTCACGCATACGTGCGTGAAAACGACCGAATCCGCACGAATCCCTGAATGGGCAATTTACTGGAATGGTGCGTGTATGTTTATGTGTGTGTAGAAATATACATATCTGTGTGTATAAAAAAAAAAAGAAAAGCACAGGAGCACCTGGGTGGCTCAGTGGGTTAAGCCTCTGCCTTCGGCTCAGGTCATGATCTCAGGGTCCTGGGATTGAGCCCCGCATCGGGCTCTCTGCTCCGCAGGGAGCCTGCTTCTCCATCTTTCTCTGCTTGCCTCTCTGCCTACCCATGATCTCTGTCAAATAAATAAATAAAATATTTAAAAAAAAATAATTCACCCTAAAGATCAATCATGGTAAATGTCATGATTTAGCTCTAAGAATGCTCACTGACACAATGATTCTATTCAGAAAGTGTAGAGACAATCACATATTCAAAACAGCAAATCAGTGAAATGACGGTACAATCAACCACTTAGCAGAACAGAAGCAACCACGAAAATTCACGATGAGTATCGGGGTCATCCAGCTTTCTGTAAAAGGCCAAGAAAGAAATACTTCAGACTTTACGGGTCACACATCATACACCGTATCACAATTCTTCTTTCACTGTTTTACAACCCTTTCAGAACTAAAAACACCCTGAGCTGGCAGGCTGTACAGAAACCCAATCCACAGGCCTTTTGGCCAGCCCTCAATGGAGATAAATAGGCATTAATATGTTTATGAGACGAGTTAAGTGCAATATATTCCATGCAAAACTGCGAGTAAGAATGATTTAATTTTAGTTTAGATGCGTGTGCGTGTCTACACTAGTTCAGTTTATATACATATACACAATAGACACACGGTAGACAAACAATGATTAACCACATTCAGGGACAGTTGTCTACTGTGTTTTCTGCTATTTCTGCAACAGTTGGATATCATTACAATACGAAAAGAAGTCATTTGTACTTTCGTGTTTAGAATACAGCCTGAAAATCGGGAAAGACTGACTTCCATCCCCAAACCTGTCCTCCATTTCTCCATTAAGCAAATCACATCACTGTTATTTTCTCAGTTTTTCACCAATAAAACAAAGACATGGGGCACCTGGGTGGCTCAGTGGGTTAAGCCTCTGCCTTTGGCTCAGGTCATGACCCCAGGGGCCAGGGGTCCAGCTCCGCATTGGGCTCTCTGCTCAGCAGGAAGGTTGCTTCTCCCTTTCCTCTCTGCCTGCCTCTCTTGTGATCTCTTTCTCTCTGTCAAATAAGTAAATAAAATCTAAAAAAATAAAAATAAAATAAAACAAAGACAACCCATGCCTCAACTAGGACCCTAGGCAGGTGAAAGAGAAGATAGCTGTCAAGAAATCAGGTTATGGGGGCGCCTGGGTGGCTCAGTCGGTTGGGCCACTGCCTTCGGCTCAGGTCATGATCTCAGGGTCTTGGGATCAAGCCCCACATCGGGCTCTCTGCTCAGCGGGGAGCCTGCTTCCCTCTCTCTCTCTCTGTCTGCCTCTCTGCCTAGTTGTGATCTCTCTCTATCAAATAAATAAATAAAATCTTAAAAAAAAAAAAAGAAAAAGAAATCCGGTTATGTTACAGCACTGGGAACAGTACGGTTAGATATTGGGATTTGTTTCTGATTTTGTTTTCTGAACAGTATCTTTGGAGCCACCAGAGTTTGATATTGTTAACTTTACCGACCACATTAACGTCAATGTGAATTTTCCACCTGTCCTTCCCAAGATACTAGAAGAACTATTACAGTTTCACCTATCACTTATCATCGAAGAACAGTCAGGGGAGATTGTCAAGAAGGTAAGTGGTCAAAACAGTTCTGAGTTGGCCATGAATATATTTTTCTTTTAAAAAAAAGACATTTGTAATGACTAGAACAATTAAGGGTAAAGAGGCTGAGGCAGTGGGGTCTGGCTTAAGAGAAGAATTCTCCATAGTTCATTCATTGTGGAAATATGTTGACTTAGCCTAGTGGTGTGGTCTTCCTTCGAAGAATAAATCACACACACATCAGGGGACACACAGGAAAGAGAAAGGAGTGTGGTATAGACCAAGAGAACAGACTAATTTCAGTACAAACTGGGGCAAAATTCTAAATGGTGGAATGAATGAAAGTGGCCTCTGCTTGAGCAACTTACGTGGGCATAGCCCTTTACCAAGTGTAAACCCTTGTACATGACACCAACTTGCAGGATATAGGGGCACATGCTTTTCAGGTAGAGGGCACCAGAAGTCAAAGGTCCTGAGGTACTGGAGTGGACCCAGTGGATTTGAGAAACAGCGGGGAGCTGGAATAGAGTGACCAAGACAGGAAAATAGAAGGAGGTGAGGTCATGGAGACGATGGGGCTCAGATCTTGTGGGGCTTCAGAGTGTCATGAAGATGCTGGAGGACCCGAGGCTTTTCCAGGGTTATCCTGCCTGGTGTATTGAGAGTAGATCATAGGGGCCAAAGGTAGAATTTGGAAATCAGTTAAGAGGCTATTATGATGGTTACTTCTCAGTAGGAAGTAGCAAATTATACAATTATAATTTTCCCTTTAATATTGACTTGGATTATAATCAACACCCTAATTCTTTGATTAGGAGAAGGGTACAAAAATAACAGAGGGAAGAAATAAGCTTATGTAGCTCAGAGACCATATCAAGTTTCTTTAAAGCTCATAATCCAGTTACATCTAATTTATATTCAACCCATGAGCTATTAATTCTGTTTGAGATTATTATTTCTAAAATCAGAGTGCCATGCTTATTAGGATATTGACAACACTGTAAGGGGAAAATGGTGGTAGTTCGCATCTTCTTCATTAAAGAAATAGTTTTTGGACTAAATTAGATCAAGAAAAAAAGAGGCTCCTGGTGGAAGCCAGGTGACAGCTGGTGGTGGCTTGGACTTCTCCGCAGTAAAGAGAAGTGGTCAAATTCTGCATATGTATTGCAAATGGAGCTGACAGTATTTTTGGATGGGTTGGATGTGCGGTATGGTGAAGAAAAAGACAGGAGCACTTGGATAGATGGAACTTCCATTCATTAAAATAGGGTAGATTACGGACAGAGGAGGTAGATGGTTGGATCTCAATAGCTTGGAATTGTATATGTCCATTTTAAGGTGCCCACAAGGCATCCAGGAGGAGATATTGAGCAGGAGTTGAAGGCTCCAAGTCTGGAGTTCGGGGGAAAGCTTCTAGCTGGAGAGATGTCCACAGGAGTCTTTAGTTTCTTGGTGTGTATTAATACCTTGAGAAGAGACAAAATGATCCAGAGGCGGATATGCAGAGAGAAGATGTCCAAAGTCAGAGTCCCAGAGGACTCAAAAATGTAGAGATCTAGTAAATGAGGAAACAGCAAATTCTTTTGCTGGGAAGGAGTAACCAGCAGTGTAGGAGGAGAAGTAGGTGAGAGAGATGTCCTGGTGGCTGAGAGAAGAAAGTTCTGGAAGGAGAAAGTGATCTACTGGGTCAAATGCTATAAATGGGACACATTAGAGGAAGACTATGGATTGACGATTGGATCTCGCCACATGGAAGTCCCGGTGACCTTGATAAGAGTGACTTCGGTGGAATGTTGGGGTGAGGATCTGGTAGGAATAGATTCCAGAAAGAGAAGGGAGTGAGAAATTGGAGAAAGTGAGGTGAACTAATTCTTCTAAGGAGTTTTTCTATCAAGAGAAGAAGAGATACTCTGTGGTGGAAATTGGGGTCAAGGGAGGAACACTTTAAAATGGAAGAAGTTATAGGATGTTCATGTGCAGATGGAATGTCCCAGGGGGACTGGCAGAGCCACATTGTAGAGGCGATGAGGATCGATGAGCACAAGAAGGGGTTGGCCTTGGCTTGGAGCGGGACTGGGCATCTGAAGCACGGTGGGGCAAAATAGTCAGGCTCAGGGGCATGTCTGCCTGCTTAGGGAAACAGGAAGCAAGTATCTCACACCTCATCAAGATCACACAATGGCAACACCAGGTGTGGGACCTAGATATTCTCAGCTACCATTGGCTATTCTTCTTCCAGGAAGTTTCTACTTCTCTCCCCCTTTTCTTCTTCATTGCTTGTTGGCCATGCATGGGATTTTAGTTCTTTAGGGCTCACCCACTCTTTCTTTCTTTCCTTCTTTCTTTCTCTCTTCCTTCCTTTCTTTTTTTATTTCTTCCTCCTTCTAAGCAGAAACTTGCAAAAGAACATTATTACAGAAGGCCATATTTGAACTGCTGGAAATCCTAATTCATAGAACTGCTAGTATTTTGAAAACTATAAAACTTTACACAGAAGTTGTTTTTCCTTGGAAGAACAACCTTTGTATCATCTCTTTAATTCCAAAATGGAACAGAACTACGTGAGAAGGACGAGGCAAGGTGTTTTAAGGGAAAAGATAAGAAATTAAACAGCACCCACAGGTCTGCCACAGACAAGCTGTGTGGCCTTGGAAAGTTACCTAACCGCTCTGAGCGGTAGTTTTATCATCTGGAGAATGTGGATAATGCCAACTTTGCAGATCATTTAAAAAATCCCATTCATTAATACATATGAAAGCACTTCTGAAGGGTAGATACGTATCATTAATGAAAAAAGACAATCTTTTTTTATTTTCTCATTTTTGCTGGGTTATCTCAATGCAAGACAAAATAATCTTGTAAAATGACATCATGGAAACCTTTATTCCTTGTTGAAAGTTTTTCTACTCCTTTATAAAATGAAGTTGCTAGACCAGATTTCGTGGTTTGAAAGTGTTCGTTGAACGATCAATTCCTGGTCCCTAATAACTTAAAAAATCCTTTTTCCCATCAAGCTAGTATTTTTATCCCTGTTTAAGGTTTGAAAACAAATCCCCAAAGACACTGTTTAGACCTGCCTCTAAACAAAATTCTCCCTCAAAGTCTTCCTGATTTTTGGCTTCTTTTCACAGCATAACCCCGCACTAGATGAAAACGTCATTGGAAATTTCACTTACGTCATCGACAAATTACTTCCAAACACAAACTACTGTGTATCTGTTTATTTTATGCCTAGAAATCTGGAAGCAATACGCAGATCACCAGTAAAATGTACCTTCCTTCAACCTGCACGCGACACAGGTATAAGTTTTTAAAAATTCATGTGTAGCTTTTGCTCTGTGGGAAAACATATTTAATGAGAAGAATCTGAAAGTCGTGGAGTGTGGAAGTTATCTCTTCCCCTGAAAGCCCATACAGTGATGTGTTCTGTTGCTCAGTCGCAGCCAAGTGATGGAGTCCCCTTTAAGGTACCATACCAGAGGGACAGTTCCGTGTCTACCTTTATAAAGTCAAGTCCTCCTGAAATGGAAATGCTTCAGTTTCAGGGAGTCAGGATGAAATTCAGTTCTGGGCACCCTTAGCTTGACCATTACTCAAGCCAAGGGCTGGAGGAGGGAGGGATTCTGGAAGCAATTAGAGGCAGAGGTATCAAAGGGTCAAATTACGGATCATCGATGTGGCCTGCCTCACAGGAAGGTGAGCTATTGTTCGCACATGGAAGGAATACTCACTAGTGTGGCTGAGATAGTCCCTGAGGAAGACGGAGAAGTCCTTCTATACCAATCAGACTTAGGAAAGTTCGCTGCCGCTGATTAGCCCAGGAAGTAACAAGTTCCCTGATTGTTTTGCCAAAAGTGAACATCTCCACCAAGGAAGCCTTTCAGAATTTCCCAGCCCCCATTAGAGTTTCTTTAACGTTCTCATTTACCAGAGTTCAGACCCTATGGTGAGACGAGAGGAAGGAACAGTCAAGGGTATGGCTTATTTGTGGGTTAAGTGACCTACGGTCCACACTGCCTGACACATGAAGTTCCTCCTTGTGATTTTACTCTCCTGTGTTCCTCAGGGTCAGATGACACACAGACCAATTTTAAAGGAAAAAATATCTCCTTTAATTTATCTTTAAAGGGAAAATGCATTAGCTTCAATCATTATTAGAGTCAGTCAAATACAGGCAAATCTAAACTTGCGTATAAATTCTTTATGCCTGTAGTTCTTACAAAAACGTGAACTCCGAGGGAAGTTACATACTTAGGTCCTCATACCGATTCGCCAACATCAGCTCACTGTCCACTTCACTGTCCACTTCACTGTTCATTTCCGACACTCTCTGGAGTTGGTACAGACCACCCAAACTTCTGTCCAGCCTGGCTACAAATCCAAAGGTTCCCATGACCTCCCTTCACATTTAAATAGGGAGGAGCTCCTGTCCCCTCGGAGTCACGTGGCGTCAACCTCCCAATACTTCCATGTGTCCACCGACTTGGAACCTCTCCAAGCCTTGCTGACCAGAGTTTGTACTGGGTTTCATTACGTAGACGTGATCGACTAAACCATCATCCATTAGCGACTAAATGCGATCGGCAGCCCCTCTCCCTTTCCTAAGGTCAGTGAGACTAGAAGTTTCCACTTTCTAATCAGCAGGTTGGTTTTTCTGGTGACCAGCCCCCATCCTGGAGCTCTCCAGCACCCTGCCTTGCCTTGTCTCGTCAGCATAAACTCAGATTTGGTCCCCGAAAGACACTCCTATCACTCAGGAAACTGGTGTTTTGTGCCAAGAACTAGGGGCAAAGACCAGATGTTTTACTGTATTATTATTTTTTTATTTTTATTTGTATTATACCATGATCTTATAAACAAACGAAACTAATGGACTGGAGAAACTATTTTCTCCTCTCCTCATGGAATACTTGCATATTTCATTGGTGTGGGGGTTTTCTGCACTCCAAGTCATCCTCTTGGATGACCAATTCAGGGTCTTACCACGTAAGACCAGTTCAGGGTCTTACGATTTCACTCAGTCTCAACACGGTCTACCTGGAGGTAGAGACCCGATCTCACAAGACTGTCCCACTGCCACTGCAAATGCGAGTTGCGATCAAAGTTGTCACCTGGGTGTCAGACTGACCAGCTGTAAATTAGAGATAATCACAGCCCTCTCCCTGGGTTTGATCATTCACTAGAATGACTCCCAGAACTCAGGAAAACAATTTCTTTACTGGGTTCCTGGTGGATTCCAAAAGGATATGACCCAGGAACGCCTGGGTGGGGAGCTGCATAGGGCCAGGTATGAGGGGGAGGGGCAGGGAGCTTCTCTGTCCTCTTAAAGCAAGCACACCTCCCCTATTCCACAACTTCCCAACCCAGAAGCCCTCAGAACCCTGTCTTTTAAGGGTTTTATGCAGACTTCATTACAAAGGTAGGACTGATTAAATCCTTTGCCACTGGCAATTAATTCAACCTCCAGTCCCTCTCTTGCCCCCAGAGGTCCAGGGGTAGGGTTGAAAGTTCCAACCTTCTAATCACCAGTTGGTTCCCCTGGCAACCAGCCTCCATCCTTAGGGGCTTTCCAAAGTCATCTCCTTAACAGTAAACTCAAGTGTGGTCAAAAGGGGCTTGGATGTGAACAACAAAAGATACTCCTTCACCTTCCTTGCTCTTATCACCTAGGAAATTCCTAGGAAATTTCAGAACCCTATGCCAGGAACTGGGGACAAAGACCAAATAGATATTTTTTTCATTATTATTGTGAACCACAATCTCACCAGTAAACACACAAATTAGTAGTATGACATGATAGACAGTGGTTTGCAGGAACTCAGTCCCCACCTGGAAGATGAATTTAAGTCTGAGACCAAAGGCACACATTCTTTGGGGGTTGACATGCTTTGTGATGACTCAGTTTCTCCCCTGACTTTTCTGTTTTACCCGCTAAGAAACAGTCATGCAATAGCATGTTGTCATGTCATTTTGTCTTTACATGGTGCGAGCACATCATTTTGCATATTAAATCAGCCTCCCTTCTTGTACCGTTACCCAAGACAGCGCAAGTACAGGTGTCCTTCACAATCCAAATATTGGATGTCTCCATTCTTATTGTCTGAAACTCAGGAACCAAGTAGGTTCATATAACATGGACTCCTCACTGTGGAGACTTGTCATCTGAACTACGTTCAACTAGCCCAACCTGGGAACCAGACAGGTTCAGATGGTGGGAGATTCTTGACAGACCTCCTGGGACAGGTGTTCGCTTCCTCAGCCTTGGGGGTGAACACTGCTGTCTTAGGGGAGTACTCATCTGGGTGGAGTTTAGACCAGAGATCTAGAAAAATGTCTCCTTTCTGGTCAAGTCCTAAATTACCTGGTTGGCTCCTTCAGGAAGGCCTTGAGGGAAAGCTGTGTCCATCCATTTGACAAATATTTATTGGGGACCTACTGTATGCTGGGTTCTCTCATAGATGCTGGGGAGATGGCAGTGACCAAAACAAATAAAATTGAGGGGTGCCTGGGTGGCTCAGTGGGTTAAAGCTTCTGCCTTCGGCTCAGGTCATGATCTCAGGATCCTGGGATCGGGCCCCGCATCGGGCTCTCTGCTCAGCAGGGAGCCTGCTTCCCTCTCTCTCTCTCTGCCTGCCCTGCCTACTTGTGATCTCTGCCTGTCAAATAAATAAATAAAATGTTTTAAAAAGCAAAACAACAAGGGCGCCTGGGTGGCTCAGTGGGTTAAGCCGCTGCCTTCGGCTCAGGTCATGATCTCAGGATCCTGGGATCGAGGCCCGCATCGGGCTCTCTGCTCAGCAGGGAGCCTGCTTCCTCCTCTCTCTCTGCCTGCCTCTCTGCCTGCTTGTGATCTCTCTCTGTCAAATAAATAAATAAAACCTTTAAAAAAAAAAAAAAAAGCAAAACAACAACAAAACACACACACACACACACACACAAATAAAATTGAATATCCCTGATCTCGTGGAGCTTACATTGCAGCAGAGATGGAAAAACAAAATTTTAAAAAGCCACTTGCAGTCAGAAGGTTGAAATTTTCCAAAAGGAATTTTTTTAAAAAGATTTTTGTTTTGTTGTTTCTTTCAGACAAACTCTCTTTTCTACCTCTCCTTGCCTGTAGGGTATACTGTTAAATAACAGACATTCAAGTACATTTTAAAGACCTAATAAGCTCTGTTGAACACTTCGGAAATCAGGAAACAGGCGGCATCCCACCTACCAAACAGAAAGGAGCTCCAGAGGGCTACAGAAAAAGAAAGGTTTTTAAAATCAGGACAAGGAAGTCACATGGAAAAAAGGGATTTTCGAGTGAAGTCACCTCCCTTTGGGGGACAGAAAGTTATTATATGAGGTGGATTACCTTGCGGTGCTGAGCAGGAAATTCTGGAATGACCAGTTAAGATTACAGTCCCGAAGGGGGGGGGTGGGGGTTGAAAATGCAATTAGGTTAGGTGTTGAGACCCTGTGTGTTATGGACTAGGCATAAGTGACTCCATTTTGGACCCGAAGTTTCGTTTTGTTTTGTTTTGTTTTTAACAATACTAACAGGTGGCAATGGAGCATTTGAGATGTGGCCAGGATGACTGAAAACTGAGTTTGGTGGAGTTCCTCTTCAGCTTTGATAATTAATTTAATTTTTTTGAGGTTTTATCTATTTATCTGACAGAGAGAGAGAAAAGGAGAGAGGAAAGAGCGCAAGTAGGGGGAGCGGCAGGCAGAGGGAGATGCGGGCTCCCTGCTGCACAAGGAAAACCGCCCCCCCACCATCCGCACCGACGCAGGACTTGATCCCAGAATTGAGCCACCCAGGTGCCCCTCAGTTTTGCTAATTTAAATTTGAAGAGTCATGTGCAGCTCATGGCTATTGTGTGGGAGAGTGTAGCCATAGAACCATCATTAAACCTGGAAGACAGGGTCACCGGATGGCTCAGTCAGTTAAGCATATGCCTTCAGCTCAGCTCATGATCTCAGGGTCTTGGAGTTGGGGGGCTCCCTGCTCAGCAGGGAGTCTGCTTCTCCCTCTCCCCCTGCCCCAACCTAGCTTGTATTCTCTCTCTCTCAAATAAATAAATAAAATCTTAAAAAAAAAAAAAAAAGGAGAAAGAAAGAAAGTAGCTGGAAGACATTTTAATTTGAAAAATTAAATCTGCCACTTTTATCCTTGGAAACTATGTATACTTGGATTACTTTTCATTCTATGTTTAATAATAGTAACATGTGCTTGTCTGATAACTCATTCCACCATCAGTCCAATGAGTGTTTATTCCCATCTGTGATCATTTATTGAATTTATTTCTAAATAAAATAATTTCATTTTTCATCAACAGGGTCATCAGAATCTGCCAGAATTGGAGGAATAATTACTATGTTTTTAATAGCTGCTGTCTTCATAAGCACCATAATAATACTGAAACGGGTCGGTTATATATGCTTAAGAAATAATTTCCCCAAAGTTTTGGTATGTAGTCTCTTTTTAAGTTTCTTTATTTTTTATTTTAACTTAAGGATTTTTATTATACTCTCAAATATTTTCACAGCAGAAAAAAATCCCATTTTCTAAAAACAGCAAGCTGTTTTATCACTGAATGATACCTAAATATATATGTATCGGTATTTCCATTTTCTGTTCTCTGTTTATACTTTGCCCACATAATATTTTTAACGATCTCCTAGTATTCCATTTTCATTAATGTATTATCTTTCCTTTAATCATTTTCCAGCTATTGGGCATTTGAAATGATTTCTTTTCCTTGCTTTTCTTTTTCTTCTTTGGCCTTTATGAATAATGTAACGTGCTTCATTAACATTTTTTGTAAAGATCATCTTTCCATTTGGATTATGTCAGTGGAATATGTACACAGGTGGATTTATCTTTTAAAAAGATAAAGAATTAATTTATGCTGCCAAGTACGACCGTGTAGGTGGATACATTTCTCCAAAGCTCTGCTGACATTGATTAATCATTTTTATGTGTATAAAGGTCGCCCGCAGTTGCTCTCATTTGTGTTACTTTAATTATTAGTGAAACCAGCCCGTTTGTCTTTGTTTTTCCATCTGTGCTCCCCAGGGTGCCCCCTTTCTACTCAGAACCTTCAACCCCTCCGACAAATCTGGGTATTGATCTTACAACTTTTCCAAAACCTCCTCATGTCTTTTGACACGTGTGCCCATAAATTATGGATCATTTTCTCTATCCCGTTGCTGTCTTTCCCTCTTCGTTTTATAGTTTTTCGTTCAAAATGATCTCACGTTTCTATGTTTGAACTCGTTTCACCTTTTTCTTCTCATTTTTAAACAACCACATATTTAAATTCCTCCGCAGTGGATAAAATTGTACTCTTCTTTCTCTTGGTTTTATTTGTTCGGTGTGGGTTGGGGGAGGGGTTGTTCATGGGGAGGGGTGCGCTTTGGGAGATTTTGGGTTACAACTGGTGTTTGAGCCCAGCCGCCATTCGGCTGCGCCTTAGGAGAGGTTAGATGCCTCTGTACTGCGTTTCACCCACACTGTGATCCCTGCCTTTCAAGAACGGACATTTTTTTTTTAATGTATTTATTTGAGAAAGGGGGGTGGTGCAGAGCGCACACACAAGTGTGCAGAGCGGGGAGGGGCAGAGGGAGAGGGAGGATCTCAAGCGGACTCCTCAGCACAGGGCTCCCTCCCAGGACCCTAAATCATGACCTGGGCTGAAACCAAGAGTCAGACACTTAACCCACTGGGCCCCCCAGGGGCCCCAAGAACGGACATTTTTACCCACGGTGTAAAATACTTTTCAAAGTCTTTTCCACCAGCAGCCAGTTGCCTCCTTATCTCAACCTTAATCCACCTCCTCCTGTCGGAGCTGTATTTATTCCTTTGGTCTTGAGGTCTTGGGCAAATCCTACTCTAACTGCTATTTCTCATTGCAGCCTTGAGATAAAAAGGCCTTTAACACCACACCCATTCCCTCCTTGATAAATTCTTTGCCTGGGTTACTAGTCCTCCCCCCAGGTCTCCCTGGAATTCCTCCCTTCCCTAAGATGCATCCAAAAAAATGAATAAATTTTTTTAAAAAGATATATATACATATATATGCATATATATATATAAAATATATAAAATATCTCCATTATTTATTGTGTTGACCCAAGTACGGAGAGGAGGTGTTAGTAGCTTGTGTCTTTCTAGTATTCCTCCATTAAAAATTGTTACCCTCGGGCGCCTGGGTGGCTCAGTGGGTTAAGCCTCTGCCTTCAGCTCACGTCATGGTCTCAGGGTCCTGGGATCGAGTCCTGTGTCTGGCTCTCTGCTTGGCAGGGAGCCTGCTTCCTCCCCTCTCTCTGACTGCCTCTTTGCCTACTTGTGATCTCTCTGTCAAATAAATAAATACAATCTTTTAAAAAAAAAATTGTTACCCTCACTATGGACCCAGGGAAACAAACTGAGGGTTTCAGAGGAGGGGTGGTTTGGGGGGAAGGGGTAGCTGGGTGATGGGTATTAAGGAAGGCCATGTGCTGTGATGAGCACTGGGTGTTATACGCAACTAGGGAATCATTGAACACTATATCAAAAACTAATAATATATGCTATACAGAGGCTAAGTGAACATATGAAAAAAAATTTTTAAAGAAAAAAAGGTAAATGGCTAAAAAAAATCGTTACTCTGTGTTTAAGTAAAAACTCTAGGAATGGCAAAACAAAACACTCAACACCTAGTGTATTTGTGTATATGTGTTTAATTGACAATACATGTTAAAAAATTTTAATGGCATCTTTTTACATTTTTTTAATTTTTTCCTTCTTTTGTTCTTTTGGGGTATTTTTGTTTTTGTTTTTTGTTTCTTTTGGTGTTTGCATTTAGCAAATATTTACTGAGGACCTACCATGTGTCCACAAGTTTCAGGAACTAGGGATACAGAAGTGAACAAAACAGATGGAAAATCTTGCCCTCCTGGATCTTAAAGTCTGAGGAGTCAGAGCAGAGACAATGATAACTTATAAGTGATATAACTGGTGAAGTTAAAAACTTCACATGAATCTAGAGATCAACTATTAAGGTTAATAAGTTTGACAGAGTTGATATCTACGAAATAGTCATTATAAAAATAAACATTAAACCGCTTTTCAACATCCAAGAAATTCAATACAAATCATAGTGTAATACAATTGTAATACAATTCAATACAAATCTTAGTGTAAAGCTCTGTGAATTTTCACAAACTCGGTGCATCCATGTAACTCGTGCCTAAATCGAGAAAGAGACTATCATCAGCCTGCCCAAGAGTATCTCTCCTGACACCTTCTAGTAAGGACCCACCAAGAATAACCACTGTCCTGATTACTCACAGCATAGATTAGTTTTGCCTGGTCTTGAACTTGGAATCCTACAGTGAAGTGGAATCACAGTTTTTTAAAAATACCATTACAGGAGCGTCTGGGTGGCTCATTCAGTTAAGCATCTGCCTTCAGCTCGCTCATGTCATGATCTCGGGGTCCTGGGATCAAGCCCCGCATCAGGCTCCCTGCTCAGTGGGGAGCCTGCTTCTCCCTCTGCCCTTCCCCCCTTCTTGTGCTCTCTTGCTCGCTTGTTCACTCTGCCTCTCTCCAGTGGATAAATAAAATCTTAAAAAGAAAATTTTTTAGTAAATAACAACAAAACTACCATTACACTAGTAATAAAAAATATTCTTAAAACATTTTAAGGAGGGGCGCCTGGATGGCTTAGTGGATTAAAAACTCTGCTTTCGGCTCAGGTCATGATCCCAGGGTCCTGGGATCGAGCCCTGCATTGGGCTCTCTGCTCAGCGGTGAGCCTGCTTCCCCCTCTCTCTCTGCCTGCCTCTCTCCCTACTTGTGATCTTTGTCTGTCAAATTAATAAAAAAACAAAAAACACACACATTTTAAGAAGTTAATCTAATAGAAGACAGTACAGGTCTTTTGTGGAGAAAATCATAAAACCTTATTGCAAGGCATTAATTAACAAAGATTTGGTCAAGTAGAGAGCCCAGAACCAGACCCACTCATAGGGAAACATGACTAATGATGAGTAGATATTGCCATGAGGAAAGGATTGGCTGATCAATAAATGTAAACATATGGGAGAAAATGAAGTTGGATCTCTACCTCGCACCATTCACAAATATCAGTTCCAAGTATATTAAAGACTAACATGAAAGGCAAAACTGTTAAAGTTTTAGAAGACACAACAGGAGATTCTATATGACCTTGGGGTAAGGAAGATTCTCTCAGACACAAAAAGCAGAACCGTAAGGAAGAACATTGATACTCTTTTTTTTACATTAACATTAAGAATTTCTTGTCATCGAATGTCATTGATGATGTAAAGCAATAAGAACTCAGAGAGAATATGTGTAACAAATAATCATAATTATATAAATAATCAACAAATAATTGGCATCTAAATTATATAAAGACCTCCTATGAATCAATAAGAAAAAAGATGAATGACCCAATAGAAAAATTCAGCCCAAAGCTGGATTGCATAGAGTAGGGGAAGAGCAGGTTTGTCAAACTGGGCAGCCCAGGTGGGCGCAGGAGAATAGAGAGATGCCAGTGACCATCACAGTGGACCTCCTCCTCCCCATTAGCCTCCCCGTTGTTAGTTTTAACCTAGAGACAGAATCCACCTTCAGGGCAAGACTCAGCCTGCCTTGTATTCTCCAGAGTTCGCCCAGCTCAGCTGTATCCTGGCAGTGCTGTCTTCCAAGAAGAGCTGGAATAGAATGTGAGTCTTGCCTGTTTGGGGTTTTTCCCCCGTCTTTAAGGTCCTCCAGTCCAGGGGACCCCGATGGAATCGCGCCCCCCCCCCAGCATCTCCCCTCTCCCACGGTCCCCTGACATCCTTTAAGAATACTTCGGCAATCCAGAATCTAAATGGATCGACACCCCTGACATGGAAGAAGCCGCGAGGGGAGCGGGATGGGAAGGAGTGAAAGCCAGAGCCTGGTTCCTGGGGCGGGCCCCCTACCTAGCTTGAAATGCAGCCTTCCCCTCCTGCTACTCATGAACCTTGGGGGAGTTCCTTCCCTCTCTGCCTTGTTTTCTCAGCTGTAAAATGGGGAGAAGCATAAGCCTACTTCGTAGCTGGGTTGTGAGGGTCAAATGCATTATAATGCGTAAGCAGTAGGACGAGCGCCCCGCAAATATGAAGCAAACGGTACATACCTGTTAGCCCTTGTTCCTGCTGTTGCTGATGTCATCGCCATCCTTCTCAACCCTGTGCAGTTACTCTCATTGAGTTTTATTATGTCGGAAAGTAAAGAACAAACAAAATTGATACTTTCTCTCTCTCTCTCTTTTTAAGAATTTTAATAACCTGTCAGCCTGGGTATTCCCTGAGATGCCACCATGGGAAGCAGTGGCTTTCGTGGAGGTGATTCATATTAACAGGAAGAAGAAGGAGTGGAATTACAATTACGACGACGAAAGCGACAGCAACGATGAAGCCACCGCCCCTCCGACAAGCACAGGGGGCTATACCAAGCACAGGCTGCTGACCGGGCTCCCGGGTCCCACCTCTGCCTCCTCGGCCACCGGGCAGGACTGCCTGGAGCCGGACACCGAGGAACCTAACCTGTCCGCGCCGAAGGCGGAGCCACTGATGGCACCAGAGCCCAGCCTCCGGCGAGGGAAGCTGCTACAGGACTGCTTTTTCGAGGACAGCAGCTCCACGGAAGAGGCTGGGGACAAAATCGTCTTCAATGTAAATCTGAGCTCTGTATTCGTGAGCACCCTCGATGATGATGTGAGCACCCTCGATGACGATTCGGGTGTCCCTCCAGTGTTACCAAGTTTTCCAGAAGAGGATTCCCACACACCGGAACCAAGCTTTCTGGACACCGACGGGGAAGGGACCCAGCAACACTTTCCCACTCCCACTGCAGAGTGTCCTTGGCCTGAAGATGTGCTTTCTGACAAAAGTGACCGTTCTGAGCCTAATGTTGACATCGGGGATGGCTATATAATGAGGTGAATCCCCCAAATATTTAATGATCGTGGACTGACCAATACCTCCAGAGTTTCCCTCCCTGCACAGTCACTTTCTCCTCTGTGGTCCACAAAGTTCCGGAGGGCTGAGGGCCAGTGTGGGACACTGCAATCAGCTTCTCCTTGAGGTGCCTGGTGATGTCATCTATGCAAATTCCATGCAAATTACCAATCTGGGAGGGGAGTCGGAACCAGACCAGCGGATCCTTCAGTGCGTTGTTTACACGTTCCAAGTGGTTTTCAGGGGTGGTCCAGGGCCCTGCGAGATTTCTGAGAAGTAATGAAATTAGCCAGGGTGGGAATGGGGAGAGACAAGAAAGACACTCAGCAGGAGTGAGTCCAGCAGGCTCAAGGAAGGAGTCAGAAAGCAGACAGGAAAAGAGAAGGAAGGGAAGGCAGGGACCCAAAAAGAAACAAGCCCATGTTGGAAGGAGGGAAGATCCAGCCCAGTCTTGGGTTCCTGCCACATATCACGTTCTGTCACCTACGCTTGACCAGCCCTCCTCAGTTTGATTGAGGAAGACAAACTCATGCATAAATAACTTCAGCGTCAGGCAGGTGACTAATAGGAAACGTTTGCATGAGAGAGAGGGATAGAATCTCTGTGCCAAATTTTAAAATTAAAAAAAAAAAAGGGAGAGAACAAATGCAAAATTGTTTCAAGGTCTTCAGAAGAAATAAGACACAAAATTCCTGGAGGTCCTATTTAACAATTTAACAAGCGCTGTGTGCACTGATTCCAGGTGTCCTATGTGTGACCAAAGTTCCTGTGGAGGGGGGATGGGGGAAGGAACGTTCTAGAACATCATGTAGCAAACCAGACAAGAACTGGGACTCGAGTCTGACTCTGCTGCTATTTCCGTGTGTGACTCTGGGTACTTTGCTTAGCCTCTCTGAGCCTCAGGTTCTTCATTTAGGAAATAAGGGGATTGGGCTAGGTAATCTCCAAGATCCTATGGTGCTAAGAGAAATATTAGAAAATACACAGGAATGAAGACTCTGGCGGAGATGTGACAACCCTGAGAGGTCCCCAAGGAGAATCAATGGTGTGGGACCTCATATCTCATTCCCCTCTCCCTAAGAGCAGCCTTCTCAGACCTTTCTTCTAGATCCATTCACAAGGGGGACAACAACAATTACGAGTTCTAATTCAAGGGCTTTGAAGAGATTATTTTTACAACCATTCTAAAGTATCAAAGGAGAGAGATGTGAGAGGAGATGGAGTTATTTAATGACCTGATGAAATTGTCCAGGAAAGGAACTTTGTCGTGTGAAGAGTCCAATTCTCCGCCCTCTTGAATCATCTCTCATATTTTGAAAGCTTTCCAGAGTGATCTTTTGGAATACCCTTTTTATGGCTGCTCTTATGTGAATGTGTGTGTTTAAATTTTGTATAAGGGTCTGAAGTTGGTGAAGGATAAATACTTTTTAATACAAACTTACTAGTGTCTTCAGAGTCGTTTCTCATTAGACAGTGTGAAAAGGCAGCCGCTTTGTGGTTCTGCTGACATTTCTGGGGTTACACAAAAGTCCCTGTGTGCTCAGCAGCCAGCAGGGGCAAGGGAACATTCATCCTCTGGGCTGTGTTGCTGGTGGTCACCCCAAGCAGCGCCTTACATCATCGAGTAATTACCCTGCTCTGGAATTTCCAACCTCACCACTGGCCAAGCTTCAGAAGAGGAAATTAAACCTCTCTCAAGCAGTCTTGTGAAAGTAACAAGCTTTTGCCCCATAAATGACTTGGTTTTGTGATGTTTATCCCTAGGGGGGTGAGCGGGGGTTGGGGGGGAGAAGATCCTTTGGAACTGTCTTTGCTAATGGAATGTTTTAAAAAATCAAGCTATTTGCAGGGAGAGGGGATCGGAGAGAAAACTTGGAGAAAGTTTTCACGGCAGAAAACTTGGGGAATATTGAATGGTGTCAAGAAAAACCACCACCGCCCGCAACCCCGGGTAGAATGTCTGGGTGGGAGTTGCAGTGTATTTATTTAACTCGGAAAGGCATGCACTTAGTTTTAGGGGAGATGTCTCCCCAGTCGGGGCACTCTACGGACAATTTTCCAACCGTTTTACTACTGGCGTTTTCCACCCACCCGCTGGAGGAAGCAAGGTCCCCCTCGCTCCGCATCTCCCCACCACCAGCCGGCAAACCTCCCCCCGCAACACACACACACGGCCGGGGCGGGGCCCAGGGGGCGGGGCCCAGGGGGGCGGGGCCCAGGGGCGGGGCCTCGTGCAGCCCCGCCCATCCAGTACCAGGAAGCGGCCACCGCGCGGGGCCGGGAGGACCCGCAGGCTCTTCGGGGCACGGCCCCCCGAGCGCACTCCAGGCTCCCGGCACGGCCATGCCGCGGAGCCTGCGGAGCTGGCTGGGCGGCTGCCTCCTTATGTCAGGTGAGGGGTCCGCGGGGAGGGGGCGCCGGGCTGTACCCGGGGCACCGGCCGGTCGGTGCCCCGCGCGCCTCCCGGGCTCCGCGGCCCGACGTTCGCTTGGGAACTGGAGGCCGAGCTAGGACGCCGGCGGCGGTGGACCCCGGGTAACCCCTGAACGGACCCCAGAGGCGCACTGGAAGTGATCGGGTGCCGGGGCCGGCCACCAAGGGCCTCCCATTCAGTCCTCAGCACCCCGGCAGAGGTGCTCCGCCCCCCAACAGCACAGCTCTGTGGCTTGGGAGCTCGAAATCCACCGAAACCTTTTCTGCCCTCCTCTCAATTTCCTGCCCGGCTTCAAACCACCGTGGACCCCTCCTTCCTTTCTGATGAACTCATCCCGGCCTTCCAGGATACCACTCGGTCCTGGTTTTCCTCCTACCTCTCGGGCTGTTTCTCCCTGGGATCCTTCACCTCTGCCAGATCTCTGTGGAGCCCAGTTCTTGCCCGGGCCCTCTGCTATCCCTGTAGGGGAGACCAGCAGAACCCTGGTATTGAACACCAGCTATAGGCCGGTGACTCAAATGTGAATCTCTGTTGGTCCCCTTGGGGGTTGGGCGGGCGATGGTTTGTCATACTCTTCCATCTGCTTTTCTGTATGTTTAATATTTTCTATTAAAAAGTTTAGAAATGGGGTGCCTGGGTGGCACAGTGGGTTAAAGCCTCTGCCTTCAACTCAGGTCATGATCTCAGGGTCTTGGGATCGAGCCCCGCATTGGGCTCTCTGCTCAGCAGGGAGCCTGCTTCCTCCCCTCTCTCCACCTGCCTCTCTGCCTACTTGTGATCTCTCTCTGTGTGTCAAATAAATAAACAAAACCTTTAAAAAAAAAAAAAGTTTAGAAATGATCTCTGCCGTTAGCCCAGGTCTCTCCTTTATGCACCAGGCTCCTCTCTCCGGCTGTCTGGGACATTTCTGCGTGCATATCTCTCCCCATCTCAAACCTAATGTAGCAGAAATGGGACTCTTGGTGTCCTTGCCCCCAACCCCAATCAGGGCTTCAGATGCTTAAGCCAGGAATGAATATTAAGTTCTCCACACCAAATGTACCAGAAAGTCTAGAATCTATAGCTCTGGAAATATACCTGAAATCTATCTAACCGCCCCTGACACCTTCCTCCCATAACCTACATCCTGGTCACCCCGCTCTGTCTCCATTTCACTCTTGCTCTCTGCCCTACCCCAGCCTCCAACACCACCAACACCCCCCCCCCCACTGTGGTTCTTCAGATAAGATCCAGAGTCCTCAGGACAGCTCATGTGTGTCTTTTTCCTTCCCCCACGTGCCCATTCGAAGACATGGAGCCATACAGGAGACCTGAGTGTTGGATACAGCCGTTTACTAGTGCAACCTTTTTGAGGAACAAAGATGCAGACATTTCCCTTTTATTTTTACAGCATTAGGAATGGTGCCACCTCCTGAAAACGTCAGAATGAACTCAGTTAATTTCAAGAACATTCTACAGTGGGAGTTGCCTGCTTTTCCCAAAGGGAATCTGACTTTCACAGCTCAGTACCACAGGTGAGTCTGGGGTGCTCTTGGGAGGAAGGCCCTGAGCTGGTCACTGGGCCGGACCACAGGAAAGAAGAGTCGGACTGCCGTCGCCCACATGACCGTGACAACCCACAGGGAACTTCCCTGCTGACCTTTTTCTCTCTGGCCGGGAGATTCTTGTGAAAGTTCTGTTCTCTGAAAAGAGACAAGTAAAATCTTTTTTAACTTTTTCTTGTTGGAATAGCTTATCGTTTGATGATCACAGGGCCACTGGTAGGTAGATACGGACATTTGATCACGTGGCTATGGATGTCATTGGCCAGAGCGGTAGCCTGTTGTCACACAAGCATATGGGATTTGTCACACTTGATTTTTTTTTTTTGTTTAAAGATTTATTTGTTTATTTATTTGAGAGAGGGAGAGAGAGAGAGAAAGAGCATGAGAGGGGAGAAGGTCAGAGGGAGAAGCCCGATGGGGGACTCGATCCCGGGACTTTGGGGATCATGACCTGAACCGAAGGGAGTGGCTTAACCAACTGAGCCACCCAGGTGCCCAACAACTGATGTTTTTTAAGAGAAAAAGCGTCACTGAGATCATCTCCACTAATAAGAGCAGGATTGCTCGAAGTCAACAATTTGCAAGTGGGAGGCATACAGGAAAACTGAGGTGGTCAAAACAGGAGGGTCCTTGCCATGCTATCACCCATCCCCTCCAGCAGATGATAACAGAACACTGACACGCTGTGGGGCACATAATTTGCATAATGGGTGCTCAATTACTCTGTGGCCATGTCCTGAAATAGAAGGTAAGATAGCTAGCTACTCACTGTGAAAAGCTCTAGCCTCTGAAAGCAGCAGAGGCTTACGAAGGAAGGGTCAGTGTCACCGAGACGGTTATCTCAGGGGTGCTCTGATCTCCCAGTATCAGCCCCGCCTGTTTTTCCCTCTGCCAGCCCTCTCTCATATTTGCCATCATACACCACGGGCTAGATGCAGGTGACACACCTTGATACCAAGTGCAAACAGCAGCAGAAGGCCAAAGGGTGATGAATCAACACACCTGCTTCCAGTGCAACTCAGAAACAAAGACAGACAGTCACTTCGATGAAGCAGGAGGAAACATAGAGTCCCAGATCCCATTAACCCCACACTCCTTCTCATCCAGATTTCTTTTACAAACACATCCCAGGCCTGTCGAAGCAGAGAAGACATAGAAAGATGAATAAGATCGTCTTTGTTGACTTTTGGGGGCACTTCTTAGTTCTAAGGAATTCCCCGCTAACAGAATTTTAAGATTTCATTTTAAGATTAGATTTCAAGATTTTAAGATTTCAAGTATAGTGCAAAAGAACTTCCAAATAGCTTATATCCAGATTCACCGGTTTTTTAAGGTTTGCCATGGTTCCTTTGTCCCTCTTTGTCTTACATCATGCCCTTTGCCCCTTAATATTTCATGGAGAATGTCCTCAGACCAAGGATGATCTCTTACATCACCCTCTGTAGCTGTTGAGATTGGCACCTTTCATGTTGGGGCTGGACTTCCATCTGACCTATAGTCCTTCATCAAATTTGTCAGTTTCCTCAGGGATTTAGGACAGGTGATTCGGCCACTATTTTTCCCCACTGTGTATTTTCTACCACTCCTTGGTTTGATAATTTCATGTCTGTTTCTGTGGTCTTGACAGCTCTGCAGATTTCACTCTGCAAAATTAACCTCCTCCCTATCTCTCCCTGCACACCCGTTTATTCTTTGTTATTCCATTCTGTGCCCTTGTAGAAGAGGCCTTTGGTTGGGATGTTCAGTCTTGTAGGCACGAGTTCCCAGTGGCTTCCCAGCAACCTGGTACCACGTGTCCCTAGCACGGACATCCAGATTGAGCATGGGATATGCTGGGGCAAGCAAAGCGTGTGCTGGGGTGTCCCTGGGGAAGAAATTTGATCTTGAGAAATCTGATTGCTGTTTTCCGTGGCTTGTGAAAGATTTGATTGGAATTCAGCTTGAGAGGTTGGGTAGCACAGACTCGTGTGTGCAGGGTGGGGTGGGCAGAGCTGGCACACTTCAGGAGAATGGATTGGTGATTTGAATGTGGAAACATCTTTGAAAAAGAGATGTAAATGTGGGGAATGGGTTCTATGACCTACTTAACGGGGAGAAAAATATGCCTAGATGCCCTTAAAATGACCTGGTGAGAGAGAAGTTATTGCAAAACAACTTCTGGAATGTTCCATGTTCCAGCCATTTGATACATTAGTTTAAATGAAGGAAGTGACCTCAGGAGAGAGAGCCCCCTTCATGCTATGACCTCTGGAGTCTCCAAATGGTGGGATGTTAGGCAGCCCATGAAGAGTTTGGATTGACAAATGTTTGTGGGATAGTACAAGAAAAGAGGAGATTGTAAAATAGTCTGAGCCCAATTATCTCTACCTACTTTTAGCCAGAAATTGTTCTGGGCATCAGCAAAGACGTGATGAGGTATGGTGTGGTGCCTAAGACTGTGGGCTCTGAAGTCAAGCTGACCCCAGCTCTGTTGGGCAAGTTCCTCAGGTTCTCCATCCCTGCGCCCCATCTTTAAAATAGGAGTGATCCCTGTTCTGCCCTCCTGGACTTGAGGTCATACAGGTAAAAACACTTCCTGCCCCACCTAACACCTATGTGCTTGACAAGTGGGCTGTTACTATTTTATCATCAGCTATTTATCTATTTTGTCATCTACTATTTATCATCAGTGGGCTGATGATAGCTATTTTATCATCTACTATTTATCATCAGTGGGCTGTTACTATTTATCATCATCAGCTTCGTTATCCCCTCTAAGGACAGCCAAATCAGAGGAAGATACACTGAGGAACCAGTTAGACAAACCTCCCCCCCTTTTTGTGAGAATAGAGCCTGGGTGCTCTCCTCAGGTGGCCGCGAGGCGGTCACTCACACCTGTCAGGCTTCTCAGACATCGTTTTCTTTCTTCAACTTCACGTGTCTGCCACCCTCCCTTCAAGGGTGGGTGTCAGGGCTCCTGCCCTGTTCTAAACCCATTGTATAAAACAAATCTGTGTGAGAGTGAACTGTTGCAAGATGAATGGATAAAGAAGATGTAGTGTATATATATAATGGAATATTAGGCAGCCATCAAAAGAAATGAAATCTTGCAATTTGCGACGATGTGGATGGAACTAGAGGGTATTATGCTTAGTGAAGTAAGTCAGTTGGAGAAAGACAACTATCATATGATCTCCCTGATATGAGGAAGTGGAGATGCAGTGGCGGGGGGGGTGGTTTGGGGGTAATAAAAGAATAAATGAAACAAGATGGGATCGGGAGGGAGACAACCATAAGAGACTCTTAATGTCACAAAACAAACTGAAGGGGGGCTGAGGGGAGGTGGGGAGGGAGAGAGTGGTGGGGTTATGGACATTGAGGAGGGTATGTGCTATGGTGAGTGCTGTGAAGTGTGTAAACCTGGTGATTCATAGACCTGTACCCCTGGGGCTAATAATACATTATATGTTTATAAAAAAAAATAAAAAGAGTGAATTGTTGCATAGTTTTTCCAGAGTAATTGCAGAAATCATTTGTGGGATGCTGTTTTAAATTCTTGTAACAGACCTATTTTGGCCAATCTGTGTTATATCAGTATTCACAGACTGTGTCCCTCTGCTTTCATAAATAGCATCATCAAGGAGGGAAGCTTTCTTGGTCGAATATATTGAAGACTCAAGCCCATTTTGGAGAGACATGTGTTCACTAGGATACAAATGTTGCTGAGGAAGTTCTGTTATGAAGATAGACACTTCTTTATGTTTAACCTAGTTTCTGCCCCAAATCGTTTGACCACAGACAGATTTTTTTTCTAAGATATTATTTATTTATTTGAGAGAGAGAGAGAGAGGGAGAAGCAGACTTCCCACTGAGCTGGGAGCCCAACTGGGGCTCGATCTCAGGACCCTGAGATCATGATATGATCCAAAATCAAGAGTCAGAGGCTTCACTGATTGAGCCACTCAGGCACCCAGGGGCAGATTATTTTTTAAACAACTTATGATATCTCAAGAATCACTGAAATCCCATGGAGCACAATTGGGGAAGTGCTCACATAAATAATACATGCTATTCCTCAGAAGTGACAAGTAAGAATTCGGTTTATATTTCTCGAGTTATCCTCCATTAACCTTTGGTAGTAGGGATTTATAAAGCACCCATGAGCCCCAGAGGGACTGAAGTGAGGACTTTCATGGTTTTATTTTTCTGGTTTTACAGTTATAAGAAATTCCAAGATATGTGCACAAGGACTGCCTTGACGGAATGTGATTTCTCAGGTCTTTCCAAGTATGGAGATCACACCTTGAGAGTCAGGGCTGAATTTGCCGATGAGCATTCTGACTGGATAAACATCACCTTCTGTCCGTTGGATGACAGTAAGCCACTTTGTTTTCCATTTTGTCCTGATGCTGTCATCACACCTTGGTTTTCTTTCCCCCTGGGGTAGCCTGGTCCTGGAGGAATTTTTTTTGAGCACCCACAGTGTGGGTAGCCTTGCTCAAGGAGCTTAGGGAATATAATGACGTCATGGCTGGAAAGACAGGAAGGGATGGTCATAAAGTTAACACAATAATTAAATGTAACTCTATTAACGTTAATGCCTTGTGGGTAAGAATGAGTTGAGACCAATGTTGTTAATGAGAAGAACCGGAAGGATGGATGTAGCACATTTGCCGGAAGGAAATGTGACATGACAGGCAGAAGAATAAAGGTTATTCAGGACAGGGGTAGAGACAGGAAGATCAGGTGCAGACAGCCAGCCTGCTCAGAATGAAGGACTGAGCAATGGATTCAGCTAATGGTAGATGCGTTGGGTCAGGCTGGCTGGTAAGCACCCAACAGAATGTTCCCAGGTTAGATCTGGGGGGTCCTGGGGACTCACCAGAGGTCATGAGGTGAACATAATTAGAACATCAGGAATTGGAAACTGATTAAACCACCTGATAGCGATTGAGACAGGAAGAGGATAAGGGGGGACAAGAACCTCATGAACAAAACTTGAGGGCATCCTTCCAAGGAGAAGCTCTGGAGAAGGGCTGCAAGGATTGTGTCTGTGCAGGGGCAGGGTCTTTATACCGCTTCTGGCTCTGGACCCTCATGGCTCCCACAGTTCCGCCTTTCCTGGTGGTGCCTGCAGCTAGGATATCCTTCCATTCTTTCCCAATTCTGTCCCAGGCTTGGACAACAAAACTCTTATTTCTGGAGTCAGAAATTCTCAAAGTGTTTTATCTTTTCTAAAGGTATCTTTACAAAAGCTAAGAAATATCAACATTAAAAGAATACTAGCAGCTTCACGGTAGTCAGTTTTCCAAAACGTAGTACAGGTTTCTGCTCCTGTAGTTGCTAAGTGACTTACCAGGGCCTGCCTGGTTCCAATTCCTATGTTGGGCCCATCTGCGGAAATTCCCTTTAGAAATTAATACCGTATAGATAAGCAGCTTGCCTAAAGGTCACACAGATAAGGAGTGGCCCAGTAAAGATTCCGAGCCAGGCCCCTGTGCTCATGCTGTTAGCCACAGCTACCCTACTTTGGATCCTTGCCTCTTGAAGTCTGTATGACAGGAAAGTGCTGCAAGAAGTCACATAGAATCTGTTGATACTTACTTTGAAAAGGTATCTAATAAATATTCTTATCTGGTCTTTAGCTACCAGCAGATTAAAGACAAGGCAGAATGCTGGAAGCAGGCCCATTAGCAGCTTCAGAAAAAAGTAATAATAACAGCAGTCAGAGAAGAAAACAGGATATAACTCAAATCACCCAGAGATGTTTATTGTTCATTGTGCAATTATTATTGAGCATCTACTATAAGACAGGCAGATTCTTAGTGCAGAAGTTATAATAGCAAGATGGAATCTCAGCCCTCATGAAGCTTATACTCTAATGGAGGGGAAGACAGGGAAACCAACAGATACATATTTTATGACAGATGTGACTGTGGCTCTCAAGAAAATAAAGCAAGGTTCTGGGGTAGGATGTGTTGGGAGCTGCTCTTTACATAGGGCGGTAAAAGAGTCTCTCTGAGGAGGTGATATTTGAACTGAGACCCGAAAAAAGCAAAGGGACTAGCCACATGAATATCCGGTAAAAGAGCATTGGGCATAAACAGCTACAGCCTTTGTTGGAAAGTATATACGATTGATTATGTATGTCAGGCACTAAAAGTAGTAGAATTACCATCTATAGCTTCCAACCCAGCAAAAGAAATAAAGAAAATTCAACCCAATAGAAAGAAAAAAGAGGAAACACACACACACACACACACACACACACACACACACACCTGCATAGAAAACACAAAATAATGTAGTTGGAATAATTACAAATATATCAGAAATCACAATAAACATAAATGGGCTAAACTTGATTAATAAAATAAAAGGCTATCAAGGTTTGTTTGTTTGTTTATTTTAAGAAACAAACTCCAGCTACCCTCCTCGACCACATCAATCAATGTCATAGCAAAATTACATCAAAGAGCAGGGTGCTTCAGTCAACCAGTTGGTCTGCCCAATTATGAAAAATAAATGTTGATGTTTTTAAAACGTGACTTTGACTGTCATTTTGCTTTGTTTTCTTCCTCTTAGCCATGATCGGACCACCTGAAATGCAAGTAGAAGTCCTTGCTAATTCTTTACACATGCGTTTCTTAGCCCCTAAAATGGAGAATGAGCCTGAAACATGGACCATGAGGAATATTTATAACTCATGGGTTTATAACGTGCAATATTGGAAAAATGGTTCTGATGAAAAGGTAAGCTCAGCAAATCATATGCATTTCAGACGTAGGCTCCCCTTCTTTGCCTAGTGTTAGTCTGAGGCCATGACAATGGAGAAAGGAGGCTAGGAGACCATCCAGTCAGGATCTGGCAAGGTGGTAGCACCTTATGTTCCAAAGGATTTAAGGCCAGATCCTCTGAGTGTTCATTGTGCAATTATTATTGAGCATCTACTATAAGATAGGCAGATTCTTAGTGCAGAAGTTATAATAGCAAGATGGAATCTCAGCCCTCATGAAGCTTACACTCTAATGGAGGGAAAGACAGGGAAACCAACAGATACATATTTTATGACAGATGTGACTGTGTGACTTCCCAGTCTGACGTATACCTGGTATTTGGCCCATGCTTCCCAGGCCCCATAGGAAATACACAGAGCAGACTTCCAGTGTGTTTAGCTGTGAGAGGAGGCCTTTCCCTCCCTGAAGGGAAGTTGTAGGAGAAGGTGGGTAGAGCTGACTCAACATTTAACTGGCAGAAGTTGGGGTCCACTGAATCAGGTGACAGGCTGCATGACTGTTGTTTTATGGTATGAACCACTATGCCCCATGAACGCCACAGAACAGCCAAGCCCATGGTCAAGGCAGCCCCTCCCCGGGATGCTGGATGAACAGTATCACACTGACCCCACTATTCCCCCTTGCTCTCCTCCTCTTCAGGGAATGTTTCCTGAGCTAGGAGTCAGACCCTGTTGGAATGTCGCTTCTGCCACTGTGACTCTAACCACATTCTTAGCCTCAGCTTCCTCATGTCTACGATTTGGGCATAATAACCCACTTGGCGGGGCACCTGGGCAGCTTAGTCAGTTAAGCGTCTGACTCTTGGTTTCAGCTCAAGTCATGATCTCAGGGTCGAGGGATCAAGCCCCATGTTGGGCTCCATACTCAGCACAGAGTCTGCTTGAGATGCTCCCTCTCTCTCTCTCTACCCCTCCCCCTACATGCATGCATGCTCTCTCCTCTCTCTCTCTCTCTAAAATAAATAAATAAATAAATAAATAAAAACTTTTTTTTTAAACCTACTTCATTAATAAAGTGGAAATAATTACCTACTTCCCAGGATTTGGGGGATTTAAAGACATAATGAAAAAAATAAACTTGACCCTTTACCTGAACATTTGTGGTTGATACAGGGGTTTTCCTTCCCCTTATATAGAGACAATTGGGCTGTTTTCATTCATCCATGGTGAGGCTTTTCCTTATACGTAGTGCTTCCGAGCTGAATGCCATCTATGGTCCTAAGCTGACTTGCATATATGTTACGTAAATTAAGTTACATGTATGTTACCTCCTCTATATTAAATGTTGGTTCTGTCACTTCATTCTCAAGAGTTTGGGAGGAAAGTGTCACCCTTGTGTGTTGTCATAGGAATGATGTGATAAGTGTATGTGTACCTACTGCAGAGGCCCCCAAAATCTCAAGTTAATTCCCCCCTCCAAAAGCCTCCATTAAATGATGCAGGATATCAGCCTCCTTCACAAAATAGATGATTTGGCTTATAGTCAAGCCCTGGGGGGGTGTGCCTAGAAAACAATAAAGAACGATGAGTTTTATAGTCACTTACAAAATGCAGATATCTCCGCTAAGCTCTGGGATGCAAAGGTAAGACAGGTTTGACCCACTCAAAGATTAGCTGTGTACTTTTATTAAGGCTCTGTCTCCATAGCCTACCATGCCTGAGTGCCTCCCACAACAAACCCGAAAGGCAACACCCAGTTAACCTTTAGCTTCTTATCTAGAATGTGCCCACAGGATAGGCATCTGGTGATACATTGGTCCTGTCACTTGTGCCCGTCATGTGGAAGACTTTGTTGTGGCACGCCAAGTGTTGGAAAGGCCACCTGCTTCCCAGGTCCTCCCTCTCGAGTGTCTGCAAAGTCACCAGGACTGGTTTAAATTCACTCTGGACTGAATGTTTGTGTCCCCCACCAAATTCACATGTGGGAACCTAATCCCCAATGTGCAGGTGTTAGGAGTTGGGGCCTTTGGGAGGCGTGGGATTAGCAGCCTTATAAAAGGGACCCCAGAGAGCTCCCTTGGCAGGTCCTTGTGCCCTGTGATGAGGACACATCATGTAGACGGCTGGCTCGGAATCAGGAAGCCACCGTCCCTAGACCCCAGGTGTGCTGGTGCCTTGGTGTTGGACCCTCAGCCTCGAGAGCTGTGAGAAATAACATGTTTATTTAGAAGCCGCCTGCTCTGTGGTGTTCTGTTACAACAGCCTGCAAAGAATAAGACAATAGGGTTCCCTTCTAGAATGCAGTGTTAAAAGGCTGCCATATCCAGTTCGTAAACTCATAGCATAAGAGGCTTCAGGAAATGCTGTTTCTTCCTGATGGTAGCATGTGAGCATATAAAATCAGAAATTCCCCAGGGTGTGAAAGCTGGCTAGAAAGGCAATCAGAGGGGACTTGAATGGGGCTTTTCACGTC
The DNA here is from genome assembly GCF_020171115.1 of Neogale vison. Taxonomy (NCBI): domain Eukaryota; kingdom Metazoa; phylum Chordata; class Mammalia; order Carnivora; family Mustelidae; genus Neogale; species Neogale vison. The sequence continues at coordinate 11,513,044 of NC_058096.1, read as the reverse complement.
TGTCCTTCCTTGCCTGCCAGTGTGGATCAACCCTGAGTTTAATCTCTGCACAAAATAGCACTGCAAGGTTGTAGGGGCATTGGGTCCCTAGGAATGAAAGCCAGGATTTTTTTATTTTTAATTATTGGAAGTTATACCATATTCTTCATGCAGTCAATGGTATAATCAAATTCTTGTTGTCAATGAGATTGGCTTTCTCCTACAATAAAGGAATAGAGAGAGACAAGCTGTCATCAAACCCAATGCCAAAAGGAAAATAACCAATTACTAAAGTAAAAAAAAAAAAAAAAGCTTGTGCTCATTTTCCATTGAAATTCCTATTCACCTAACATATTTTATTTTATTTTTTGAAGATTTTATTTATTTATTTGCGAGCGATCATGAGCAGGGGGGGAGCAGCAGAGGGAGAGGGAGAAACAGGCTCCCTCCTGAGCAGTGAGACTGATGCAGGACTCGATCTCAGGACCCTGAGATCATGACCTGAGCCTAAGGCAGACGCTTAACCAACTGAGCCACCCAGGCGCCCCTCATGTAACACCTTTTAAATAGAACCCTTCTATCAGAAAATAGAACCAAAAACCATGATGGAAACGTGGGTGCATATACTCTTCTAGCTCCCTTTACTTTGCCGGGAACTGTTTTGGTTTTCCAAACTCAGGAACAGATCATCAGTGAGGATGGCTTAGGTTCCCACTAAGCTGAGTCAGGGAGTCCGTGGTGGGTTCCTTGCAGAGGAGACTGGGTCCTGCCGGATGAGGACATTTCAGGGGCTCACGTGGAAAAGCAATTCAAAGAAGAAAGCTGGGCCGCCAGGGTCAGAAACCTGCTCTTGACCTAGGAGGGAAATCACATGGAGCCCCACGCTAAGGGTCCGGAGTCCCCATTCTGGGGCTGCTATACCAGATTTCCCCAAACCCAACAAAAGCGTGTTGTCTCAGGGTCGCGGAGGCTGGAAATCTGAGATCCAGGGTTCAGCAGCGAGAGTCCTTCCAAGGGCTGTGAACAAGGCTCTGTTCCATGCCTGTCTCCTAGCTCCCGGGTCCCTGGAGTGTCTAAGGAGCAGTTCTTGGCTCCTTGGCTCTTGGAAGCAACCACCCCATCTCCACCTCGTCTTTATGGGGGTTATGTGTCCGTGTCCAGGTCTCCTCTTCTCCCCAGGACACCAGTCATGTAGGTTTAGGGCTCATCCGCACAAGCCCGTTTTCACGTGATTCCCTCCAACTAAGTCCCTTTCCAAATACTAATTAGGACTTCCACATATGAATGGGGAGGGGACCCATCTCAACCTGAACGACCTAATTCATTTTCAAAAGGGAGTGGGGTGGCTTGTATGGCATCTAAACTAGAGAGTTCAGGAAACGAAGTGGTCTCTGAGGACCAGAGTCATCTCAGGGTCCTGGAGATGAACGGGGAGGAACACCTGCTTCCTTTAGCTTTCCATTTTGAGCCCAAAGTAAAGATCATAACTGGGAAGATTGGGCGGGGAGAGGAGATACAGAGGCCTGTTTTTACTTTTTTCTTTGTTCCTAGTGGCCGAAGACCTGTCAGTATGACTTTGAGGTCCTCAGAGATCTTGAGCCATGGACGACTTACTGTGTTCGAGTTCAAGGGTTTCTTCCTGATCGGAACAAAAGTGGGGAATGGAGCCAGCCTGTGTGTGAGCGAACAGCCGACGACGGTGAGTCTTGAGACGCACCACCTGTAATTCTGCCTCCTCCGAGCCTTTCAGATCGTTCCGGAGACCCCCACCCAGGGTGAGCGTTGGAAGGTGCCTTAGACAGAAACCCGTCTGGCTCCAACTGCAAGCCAGGTCGGCTCTCACTGATCAACTTCCTGCTGGAAGGACACCACCCCCTTCTGAGGCAGCTCGTTCCCTCTTAGACCAAAGGGATGGATGGACGTGTTTTCCATTCACTGGGCTCTACCTCCTCTCACTCATCTGCGCTGTGCTCATTCTGTCCGCTCAGGTCTCCTGGTGCAAGTCTTATCAGTCCTCCAAGGCCACCAGCAAGGTCAAGCCCCACCACACTACCCAGAAGACTCCCTTCGCTGGGCTGCATGTCTCCAGCCCCTCAGACACATGAGGGAGAGCTTAGAGGCCTTGATCACTGTCCCCGCCAAGGGCCACTTGTCTTGGCTTCCAGGACCTCAACACAATTGCTCATAGTCCTCCCTATTTCTTTTTTTTTTTTTTAAGATTATTCTTTTATTTGCCAGAGAGAGAGAAAAAAAGAGCACAAGTAAGTAGAGCAGGAGGCAGAGGTAGAGGGAGAAGCAGGTGCCCCTCTGAACAGAGAGCTGGATGTGGGACTTGATCCCAGGACCCTGGGATCATGACCTGAGCCGAAGGCAGACGTTTAACAGACTGAATCCCCCGAGGTGCCCCTGCTCCCTATTTCTTGAAAAGAGAGAGAGAGAGAAGGAGGAAAAGAAGGAAGTGAGAGGTGGGAAGAATACCATTGGCCCATACAGTGTGATTATTTACATACAGACATGCTGCTTTGCACACAGGATGATACGGTCTTGCCCCTGGATGTCTGCACCCACACAACAGGATTTTTTTGGGGGGGGGTCAGATTTTATTTATTTATTTGTCAGAGAGATAGAGCACAAGTAGGCAGAGCTGCAGACAGAGGGAGAGGGAGAAGCAGGCTCCCTGGTGAGCAGGGAGCCCGATGTGGGACTCGATCCCGGGATCCTGGGATCATGACCTGAACTGAAGGCAGACGCTTAACCGACTGAGCCACCCAGGCACCCCACAACAGGCTTTTTTATTATTTAAAGACATCCTCGGGAGACTCAGCCAGCTCAGACAGTGGAAGGATGAATACACGCAGGTCCACTCCTGGCCATTTTTCTTTACTGAGGCCCTCCTGGAAGCAAGACCTGGGGGCTGCAGAAATTCCTTCCAGAGGGAGGAATTTTCGTCCTCTGTGTCACAGTGCAGTTCGGCGAAAATTGCAACACTCCGATTCCATTGATTCGTCATTTCCACTTAGCAAGTTCCTGAGTGTTGCTTTTTGTCATTGAACGTATTTCTCGCCCAGCTTTGCTCTGTCTTGTCTCGTTTGCCAGAAAGAGCTTGAGGATATTTACCCATCGTTGCTTTGCGCCCCAGGATACAGCTTTCATTATACTGTTCAGCGGTTTGCTTGCTGATCCCTGACCCATCAGAAGAGAGCAGACCTTTATATAAGTGGTGCTGGGTTTTGTCCAAAAAGTCGCTGTAAATGTAAATGTAAAAAAACTGGTAAATACCAGCTAAAATGGACACAGCTAGTGCCAAGTGCAAAGCTATGTCAACTGTATTCGAGACGACGTCTGGATATTTCTCGAAATAAGAGCCCCGTAATCAGGTGTGCTTAGAAATGATGGGGCCTCTCAGAAAAATCCCCCCGTATATGAGCCCCGTTAGCATATCTGATGTTTCAGTACCCTTTTTGAGGATCAGCATTCCAAGGAACACAGCCTGGGAAAAACCAGCCCATCATATGCCGTACTCTCACAACGAATCCTCCCTGTCCAAGAAAAAGGGGAAAAGCAGCCATTTTGAGTTTATTTCTTCTCAAAGCCCTAATGTTGTTTTCGGTTATCACCCTTATCCTTTTTATGTGTTGGTAATTAGCCACTTAATTATCTGTTCCAGCATGTTTGTTATTTTTTCTGGAGATCCACTTCAAGGTCACTGGCCTGGAGTTTTCTGAATCATGTTTTTTTGTTTGTTTGTTTTAAAGATTTTATTTATTTATTTGACAGACAGAGATCACAAGTAGGCAGAGAGGCAGGCAGAGAGAGAGGAGGAAGCAGGCTCCCTGCTGAGCAGAGAGCCCGATGCAGGGCTCGATCCCAGGACCCTGAGATCATGACCTGAGGCCAAGGCAGAGGCTTAACCCACTGAGCCACCCAGGCTCCCCTCTGAATCATGTTATTATTGTTGCTTCCTTGCTTTGTAAATGCACTAAGTGTTTGCCTGAATCCGGATTCTTTCCCGTCTCACGGACACAGACACGTGAATCTCCTGTAATCGTGGTAGCACATTTTCTCAGGGCTACAGAGCCACACAAGATCCTGCTGTCCTCCTGGAGGGACTTCTCTGTCATTCTCTATTTCTGTGGCCCCCAGTTCAGTGCCTCGCATCATCTGGAAGGCCAAGGTCAGTGTCCCAGTGGACCTGCCCACGTCTGGGCTGGCCGAGCCTCTCTGCAATGCCTTTAAATAATGGAAAGCCCTCCCTCCGTGGGCTGCATTATTTTCCAGGCCACACGTTATTTCTACAGCACTTCTCTCTGGTTGGTTTTTTTGCTTTTTTGTTTTTTTGGGGTTTTTTTTTCCTCATTTTAGTCCTCTCTTGAATCATTCTTACTTGAATCAGAATTCTGTACCTTGGGAACCCCCAAGCTGCTTGAGTCGTGAGAATCCCTGGTCTTAGAATTATCCTTTTTTGGGGGTGCCTGGGTGGCTCCGTCATTATTAGTAATGACATTCTTAAAGTCACACTGTGAAGGATCCCTAATGGTCCTGAGACCTTTATGTCACAAGACATGCTTTGAGAGCTACAATTTGGCCTATGAGAGAAATATTTCAAATATTTTGTGACTCTAAACGATCACTCAGGAACTGACAAAACCCAAGCATTTTATAAAAGGAAAGCATAACCCATGGAAAACCTGCTTTTGTCAAACATTTTAGGTTGTGTAGACATAGCTATCTCGTTTGAACCTCACAACCCATTTTTCCGTGAGAGCCTTGTAAGGATCTGCCCCTTTCACAGACTGGGAAATCAAGGTTCAGAGAGGTGAAGCAACTTGGCCAGCGTCACTCAGCTGGTCAATGAATGGGGACAGAGCAGGTTATCTTTCCTGTAATTTACTGCCCATGGACTCATTCCCCAGGTGAGCACAATTTCCCTGCAGGTGCAACGGAGAGGCAGTCTTCCGGGCCACACCATCAAGTTTAACTGAAGGAAGTCAGCTTTCTGGGGAGCTCTAGGCCCTCCACCTAGGTCCTCCCCTAAGTCCCAGCCCTTGTGAAGCAATGACCCGTTCTCTCTTGGGGTGACTCACAAAGGCATCGTCTGAACTTTGTTGCCATTGACCAGGTGTACCTGTCAAGCATCCTTAAACCAGCGATGGCGACACGTCCTGGCTGGACCACAAGGGGACCGGGCGCTGCTCTCCAGGGACTCAGCACAGTGTCAGCAACCGTGGTGGGCTCAGGAGCTTAATCCTTGTCTGCTGAGTGGGGAGGCCCCTCCGTCTGGCTTGCTCGCCATGTGACCCTGCGTTCACCAAGAACGGACACATTTGGGTTGAATGTGCTGAAAATATAGGCTGGCAGGTGCCCCTCCTCAATTCTAGCAAGTGAGGCGACTTTGCAGGAGGTCTGGGAGGAGGTCCCTTGAGCTCAGGGCCCAGGCCAGAAAGATGATGATGACCAGACCACTGCCAGCATGAATGGAAACAAAGAGGGGCGAGGGAGGAGGGCAGGCCCATCCCAACCCCTGCTTCCCGCCGCCCCCACCACAAACACCACATGGGTTCAGACATCCAACACCTGTGGGCGCGCACTGCTCAGTGTGGGGCTTGGGGGGCCGGCAGCCAACCCAGCCCCGGCGAACTTCGGTCTGCCCTGGGCAAGTAGGAATCGACATTTTCTCCGCAAATAAAATGACTCCCTTCTAAAAATACTCGCTCTTAAAGGGCAGGGTTCATTGGCATGTCCTCTGTGGGCCCCAGAAGCTTTGGGTTTTAATCAGGAGGGTGGTGCCGGTTGCCAGGCTCCTGGTGTTGGGAGGGCGGGTGGCCCTGGGCAGCAGAAGAAGGCGCCTGGTGCTGAATGAGGGGAGCCGGGACTACAAACGCCCGGGTCAGAGACAAAGCTGGCTGGTAGAGCAGTAAAAACAGATTTTATTCAGTAAGGTCTTGCAGGAGGGAAAGAGCTACCCGGGTGTTTTAAAGGACGAACAAGAGAGGGGCAGAGAGGGCACCTGGGTGGCTCAGTAGGTTAAGCCGCTGCCTTCGGCTCAGGTCATGATCTCAGGGTCCTGAGATCGAGTCCCGCATCGGGCTCTCTGCTCGGCAGGGAGCCTGCTTCCTCCTCTCTCTCTGTCTCTGCCTGCCTCTATGCCTACTTGTGATCTCTCTCTGTCAAATAAATAAATAAAATCTTTAAAAAAAAAAAAAAAGAGAGGGGCAGAGAAGAGAGGCTCGGGGAAGGGACACATCACATAGCAGGTGAGAGGGGCCTAGGGCAGTGTCCACGCTGCTCCATCGGCATCGAATGCCAACTGGTGTTTATCAAGTCAGGCTCCCCCTTCCTGCCAAGGCTGGGGGACAGGGGGTCTCCTTCATGAAGATCGCAATTTAGGGGAATGGCTGCAGGTCCTTGAGAAAGAGAGCCCTGGATTTTAGGAGACACAGGTGCCTCTTGAAGGGGCAGAGGAAGGATTCACAGGCATAAGCTTTGGATAGCAAAGGCTCTAGGAAAGGAAGGCCAGGTGTTGGCAGAAGAGGCTGCGAGTTCTTTTGTGACTTTTTTTCCAGACAGAAACCCGCGGTGGGTGTTAGGTCGTGCAGCCGCAAGGCCACTAGAGGCCACACTGGAGTTCGGGCAGGTGTCTGAGTGGCCGGGGGGCCGGGATGGTGGCGTCATGCCAAGAGCTTTTGCCCTTCTCAGTACAAAGCCCCACAGCGCATGCATTTCCTTGGGGCTCTGGGGTCCCGTTTCCCGCGTCAAGGCAGCAGAGGCTTCTCCAGAAACCTGGGGAGGCTCATTGCTCAGAGTCCCTGCTAAGTGTTCTCCTCGGGTATGTCAGCAGTGGTGCCCGAAACCAAAGCTGGAAAAAGACAGGAAGGGGGTGGAGGGTGTGGGGGGCACTCGCTGGAAACCCCTGGATCCTTGAGCAGGTGTCCCGTGTTTCCTCCTCACCCGCCCCCTCCCGAGATGGGTGTCTGGCCCCGTTTTCAGGGATTCCCACCGGATTGCCATGGTGACGGAGTGTGGAGGTCAGGTCACCCAGGTGTCCTTGACTAAAGCCTAACGCAGCAACCTCCCCCGCCCCCCGCTGTCCCCACAGAGACAACCCCACCCTGGACTGTGGCCGTGGTCCTGGCAGCGTCCTTGTGCGCGGCCCTCTTGCTGCTCGGCTGCTCGGCCCTGCTGTGGTGTTTGTACAAGAAGACCAAACACGCCTTCTGCCCGGGGAACTGCCTGCCGCAGCACCTGAAAGAGGTAGGCCTGGGACGGGCCGGGGCTGGAGAGGAGGCCTTTCCTTGCCAGCCCGCTCTTGACGACCAGAACTGAAAGTCTACCAGGACTCCTGTGGGAAAGGCCCTCCCTCTGGGAACCCTCTAGACCCGCAGTTGGCTAACTCTCCCCTGAAGGGCCAGATAGAGCAAATATTTTAGGCCTCGTAGCCCAAGAGGCAAAATCAAGATATTGTATAAGTACTTATAAAACCGCTTAAATGTAGGCATTTAAAACTCTTAAAACCGTGCTGAATTCCTGGGTTTCGCCATAGTTTGCTGACCCTGCTCCGGACTCACAGAGCCTAAAACTGTGAGCACAGGGAGCACCAGGTTCCCCGACTGGGTCTCTGGGAACGCTGGTAAGCGGGGCCACTCCTGTGCCTGCCCTGAGGAAGCTTCTGGTGGTTGCTGGCCCTCTTTGGCATCCCTGGGCTCGTGGACACATCACCCCAGTCGCTGCCTTCGTGTTCACGTGACGTCCTTCCTGTGTGTGTTGTGTGTCTGCGTCCCGTGTCCTCTTCTTCTAAGGACACCAGCCATGTTGGATTTGAGGCCGAAGGAGTTCATTTTACCTCGATTACCTCGATTACCTCTGTAAAGACGCTATCTCCAAATAAGTCACATTCTGAGTTGGCGACACTGGGAGGGGCGGCAGAGCCCCTTGGCTGGAGCTGAAGCTTGTTTGAGGAATGATATGCTGTCCCTGCTCCACAGGCCCTTGGTCAGCACCACTGAGGTCTGACTGGCCCAGGGCCCCGGGGCGGTCTCGGAGTTCAGAAATGACACAGAGACACAGAGCCGCTTCCCTGAGTCCACACACAGGCCTCTCCACAGACTTCCTCTTCCCTGACCCTCCCGTCTCCCTTCTTCTGGGCCCCTGACCGCACCGGCCTAGCCATTAACCTCTGCCTGTGAGTCCAGGAGGAGCCCAGTCTTGGGCCACTTTTCTTCCAACACAAGAAGAGCACCAGTGGAGGGCTTCCTCCTCTCCACTGCCATTCAGGGCCCTCCGGTTCAGCCCCTGGTGCTACCACAGGCCATTTTGGGTTTGCGCGCATGTGCTGTGCCCAACTTCCCATGAACCATGTTTGACCTTTTCCCACTCCCTCAGCTGCCCGCCCGGCGCCCCTGTGGTCATGGTGTGAACAGAGGCAGACGTGCTGGTACCTCAGGGGTGCATAGTGTGGGAGGCTGGGCCCCATGCCTGTGTCTCCTCAGACCTCGCTGTAGGACCCGGTGGGTCCAGCAGGCCTCGTGGGGGTGACTCACTTCTGGGTGGCCCAGGCTCCCAGTGTCCTGGACTGTCTCTCCCAGTTCCCTGGGAGCTGTTTTTCCAACAGGGTCTAATTCCCTGCTGTGTGACGGCCTCACCTAGTCCCCAAACTGTAGTGATCTGCACCGTGATTCAACTTTTAGGATTTGACGGATACTCCAGCCAGCATCTTTCCCCACCGCAGACCCTTTGGGGACCTGCCACAGCACGTAGCCAGCTCACGTTCAATTGATGTGTCATCATTGGCGGATCGTGCTGGGCCTTCATAGCCCTGCACCAACCAGCCACGAGATGTGGCTAGGGCACCCTGCTCCGTGGCCCATACCTTCCGCAGGGCCCTCTCCTGCCCGTGGCAGCTGTCCTGTGTCACTCTGTGAGTTGTAGTCCCAGGGCAGAACATGCCGCCCCCAGACCCATGAGGCCCACCTAGCATCGCGCTAGTTCTTAGCAGTGGGAGGGGTGGGATGGGATCATTGGTTCTTTACCTTGGAGAGGATGTCCAGCTCGCCCTACCCCACGGAACCCCTCAAACTCTGCTGATACGGCAGGTCCCTGCGTCCCAGGCATGTGCCCATCCAAGGCCTTGCCAGTTCTATCCCTTCTGGTCCTGTGGTCATATTGTCATGATAGCTGATGCCAGGCCTCATCCCAGACCACCCAGATGTGGGCTATAGACTACCACCGCGAAGGACACAGTTCCGCGGTCAAGGCGCCTCTCTTCTCTATAGCGCAGTTTCTGAGACGACTCTGCTGCAAGCCAGGCCAGCCCCAGGGTCCCCAGAGGCTAGGGCACAAGCACCTCCACGGTGAGGGCTGGTCTGGGCCATGCAGCAGCCACGGTGGGTGGCAAGTGAGACACGTGACCCCAGGCAAGTGTTTCTGAGTGGCTAGGAACCTTTTAACAAGAGGTGTTCACCAGGATGGGTGTACCAGAATGAGCTAGGAGGCCTCTGTGAGCTCTTGAGAAGCAGGAAGAACAAAGAGGGAAAGGCCCATTTTTTGGGTGGAAAGTGTTTTAAGTGGAGATGGAGCAGGAAACACAGCTAGTCTCTTGAGATGGGGCAGGAAGCACAGCAAGTCACTTGCTGTTTCTGCTTCTGGCTCGCCATCACAGAGACAGGTCAGACAGGAAAGGACAGATGGGACTACATGCTTCCAGGCAAGTCAAAGCCAGAGATAGGCACAGCGAAGGGGTGGCTGGAATGAGCCCCCTCTGAGGCTAGAAGACTTTGCAGACCCACCTGCAGAGCCAGCCACTGTGATTGATCTGAGAAATGCCGGCAGGTGCTGGAGAAGGGGAGAGTTGGGGTAGGGGGGTGGTGAGAACAAGGGAGGTGCCAGGAAACTATGTAGACTGGGATCATTGCATCATGAAATTCACTAGCCTGATGCACGATGTAAGGGTCCCCTAACCATGGCCCAGAGAATACTTGCAAGTTCTGGGAGACTTAGTGGGGATGGAGACTTTGCATTGAAGCCATAGGGAGGTTTATCCAATAGGATATATTGAGACTGTGTGTGTGTGTGTGTGTGTGTGTGTGTGTGTCTCCCACCCGAGACCAGCCTGGTCCTTGCTTTCCTGAGGCTTACAACACGTCTTCCTCTGTTCTTCTTTCCTGTCCCCTTGCCCTGGAGAATCAAGAATGGCTCTAGTCCATTCTTACGAATCCACTGGACCCAAGGGTTTGGGGAAGTTCCTTCTGCCCCCAGTGTCCTCCTTTGTGCAACAGAGATCTGGACCTAATTCCTCTTGCCACCCCGCCCCTTCCATCAGCTGCTGGAGACCCAGAGGGTGGGAGGTGGAAATCCTGACAGGTCCACACCAGGGGCAGTGCCACTGCCAACAGCTTAAATTAAGTCCCATCAAAGGGCTGAGTGTGGAGATGACATTACGAGGGCAGCAGACTGTCAGGGTGAAGCTACAAGTCAGCAGCGGAGGGGAGAAGGAAAGACACAGCGCCCTGAGACTGTCTCCACCTTGTCCTGAAGACACTGGTGGACCTCCAAGGAGGGAAATTGGCAAACTTGAAGTTAGCAGATGTTCGGGGAAACACAGCTGGGCATCTTTCATGGTTCAAAGAGCGGGAGAGACCCAGATGGTTAGACTCAGGTTCTGGCCCGTAACCAGCCCCCAACCCCCAGCTCCGGGGAGGGAAACCGACAAGGCCGTACCCATAAAATGCGCTAGACAGAAACATAGCACAAGCCACGTGTGTTTTAAATTGGCTAGTAGCCATGTCTGTTTTTTTTTTTTTAAGTAAATAAGGGAAGACAAAATTAACATTAATGATATATTTTATATAACCTTCTCTTTTCCTACAAAGCCTTCAGAATCTGGATTCTGACTAGCCACATTTTAGGTAGTGAGCAAGCCACACGTGACTCGTGACTCCCAAAGGTGCAGGGCTGAGGGTTACAGACCCATCGGGTGCTGGCGAGCCCCAAAGAGGACCCCTAACCCAGCCGGAGGACACGTGGGAGATTCTGTTCTTTTTCCAAGACGTATTCATCCCATGCCTGCAACGTGCTGCTTCCTACAGGAGGTGACGCTCGGGCCACATTTATGCCACAGCATTGGGATGGGTCTAAAAAAAATGTCCCTCCCAGTTTACGAGAAAAATTATCAGATTGGGACCTGATTGCATCATCAGGGGTGGTTTGAGGTGCAGATTCATGGTCGAAATTTTAGAAATTGTGGTAAAACACACAGAACATAAAATTTGCCATCTCGACATTTTTACGTGCGCAGTTCCGTGGCTTTAAGTGCCTTCACACTGGGTTACAGTGGTGGGCAGTCAGCGCCGCTGTCCGTCGCCGGAACTTTTCCATCATCCCAAATAGAGTCTGTCCCCATTAAACAAGAACTCCCCCTCTCACACTCTGCAGCCCCCGGCACCCCCCATCCTTCCTACTTTCTGTCCGTGAATTTGACTCCTTGTGGGACATCACGTTTAGTAGAGTCATACAACATTCATCCCTTCGTGTCTGACTTACTCCACCTAGCATAACGCCCTGCATAGCACGTGTCAGAAATCCATTCTTTTTCAAGGCCGAATAGTTTTCCACAGTATGGATAGATCACATTTTCCTTGTCCATGCCAGCGCCGACGGATTCCTGCGTTGTTGCCCTTACCTTCCGGTTCTTTCTTTGAGACCCAGCTTTCTGTTCTTCCGGGGATGTATTCAGAAGTGAAATTTTGCACTGTATGGCCATTCTATTTTTAAACTTTTGAGGAACTCTGATGCTGTGATTGGCACATGCTTTACACCAGCCTTCTCCAGCCAGGAGTTCCATATAAAATCTGTGTAAGCCCAGAAAAAGGAATGGGGAAATTTTGATCACTGACTTTGTGGTTTTTTTCCTTTTCTTTTCTTTTTTTTATCCCCCTCACAGTTTTTAGGCCACCCTCATCACAGTACGCTTCTGATTTTCTCCTTCCCGCCCGCTGATGAGAATGAAATCTTCGACAAACTGAGTGTCATTACACAAGTCTCGGAAAACAGCAGGCAGAATCCTGGCGATGGCAGCCCCCCCGGGGCCCCGTCTGGGCAGGGGTCCTCCGAGCTGGTCCCCGAGGAGGGAGTGCACACCGAGGGGTACAGCACCCCCCTCCTTCTCTCGCCCACCTGTGAGGGTCAGCGGGAAACCACCTGAGCAAACCCCACATCTAAAACTCTCAGATTCGAACAACCAAAGAGCTAGATTTTAAAGGCTCGCTTGGCAAAAAAACACTCCACGGTGGGAATGTGTTGCTTTATAAAGGTCTCAGTGATTAAAAAAAAAAATTCTTGATTACTAAGGAGTATAATTTCCAGCCTCTTCTGCTCACTATGAGGAACAATTTTTAATTAGAAGAAACAAAAATACTTAAAATGAAAGATAAAAAAACGAGATGCTGCAAAATCCAGCCAGATGGCCAAGAGACAGATCCAGAAAGCAGCCTCAAGTCACGGTGGCGAGCGAACTTTTGAGATTCTCAGGGATACTTGGACTGGATTTATTTTGCTACCTGTACATGTTCTTTATAGTGCTGGTGCTCTAGTAGTTTTATTCTCTAGTTCATCTGTATGCGTGAACGGTACCACGTTTGGGTACTTGGCAGATAGTACGTGAGGCTGTCGTTTGCTATTTCCTGTGTCCATTCCACAGGTATTCCTTGGTCCTTTCCTCCATCACACAGGAACAATGCTGGGTGGGGGGGGTGTCTAATGGTATCTGGGAGCGATCAGTCCAGGAAGCCTTGGGTTCCACTCAGGCACCTGCTAGCGTGTGATCCTTCAGCTTCCTCATCTGGACGTGGAAATCAAAAGACCTAAGGATTAGTCATATTCCATGAAAAGCACTGCCCCCGGGGGTGCCTGGGTGGCTCAGTCGGCTGGGGTCATGATCTCAGGGCCATGGAATCGAGGCCTGTGCTGGGCTCGACGCTCAGGGCGGAGTCCGCCTGCGGATTCACTCTCTTGATCTCCCTCTGCCCCTCCCCCTTCATGCTCTCTCTGTCTCTTTCTAAAATACATAAATCTTTAAAAAAAAAAAAATTGGCTTCTGGGTGGCTGTCATTAAGCATCTGCCTTCAGCTCAGATCTTGATGCCAAGGTCCCGGGATCAAACCCTGCATTGGGCTCCCTGCTCAGCAGGAAGACTGCTTCTTTCTCTCCAAGCCCCCTGCTTGTGCTCCCTCTCTGTGTCTCTCTCTGTCAAGTAAATAAATAAAATCTTTAAAAAAAAAAAAAGTGCTGTCTCAGTAGGCACTCAGTAGGCACTCAACAAATGGTAGCTCTTCATATCAGTGATACAGTCTCATGGGTATGACCTCACCCCACACACTGAGGTCAGCAACCAGTGTCCCTTCCTCTGTGTCAGATTGCCCAATAAAGCAGATTCCTCAAAGGCCACAAAAATGGGGAAAAACACTTCTTGGAATGACTTGACATTCTTAAAATGAAGTGTCATGGGCTCAGGAGGTGGGGGAAAGGTGGGGTGGGGGCAGGGCTGGAGACGAGAAGATCGTTGACCTTCCTTGCACTCATTTTACATTTCAGTATTTTTAAATTATTTTCAGTAACACTGTGAGGGAGGGATCACCATATTTTCAGTTTTTTGTGCACCCAAACATCTTAACTGGGGTCTGGGGCCCATCTTGAGACAGGGGAGAGAAATTGATTCTCTTCCCCAGTTAAGCTCTTACTTCCTAAACACGTGACGGGGGAGGGGCACTCAACTTGGGGAGGCATCTGGCTCAGGAGAGAAGAAAAGAGACACCCCATCACCCACCCTCTCCCCTCGCACCTGACTCTCCTGCATGTGTCTGAGGAATCTCCCCCTTGTAGTTGTGAAACTCTCCCTCTCTCTGGGGGCTCCAAATGTTGCATTCTCATTTCCCAGACCCCTCACTGCTGGCCTAGAGGCTCCAGCCCAGCTTTGACTTAGAAGGTGGGCACCAGCAGAAGAAGCAGGAGCTTGGGGAGAAGTAGCCAATGGCCAACGGGGGCTCACACCAGCACAGTGACGTCCCCACCAGAAGGGGTCTGATTTGAACATTGTTCCTGCTTGGGTCCCCACTGAAGCTATTTCCCTCCAACTCTTCTAGAGAATCTGTGAGCTCCTCTCCATGTTCATCTCCAAACTCCTTTTCTGCTTGTATCAGCCCCGATCAGTTCTCATCTTTGCATCTAAAACCTTGAGCAGGGGCCCCTGGGTGGCTCAATCAGTTAAGTGTCTGCCTGTGGGTCAGTTCTTGATCCTGGAGTTCTGGGATCAAGTTCCGCATTCGGCCCTCTGCTCAGCCAGGGGTCTGCTTCTCCTGCCTGTGCCCCTTTTTCCCCTCTCCCCACTCATGTGTCCATGTGCACACACTCTCCCTTTCCCTCCCTCCCTCTTTCTCTCTCTCAAATAAATAAAATCTTTAAATACTAAAAATAAAACTCTGAGCAGGCCACCAAGAGTGGAACGGCATGGATGTGGATTTCCCAGGCCTAAAAAAGCATGTGCAGGAGGAAGGTGGGCATGAGACATCTCTCTGCTTGGTTTCCTAGCTGAAGGAGTTGACAGAAACACCTTCCCTCCAGAGGTGGGAGGTCCTGAAGGGTTTAGGGAAAAGGAGTTGAAGCCCAAGATTGGCTAACTGGAGCCTGAGGGACTAACAGCCTCCTACCGAGGATCGGAGACACGAGGTGCGAAGACAAGGGGAGAGAAAACTATGGGTCCTCCCCTGCCAAGAGCTGACAACTGATGCCTTGCCCAACTGGGAAAAACCCCAGGTATTTTGTGTGGTAAGGGTGAAACCAGGATCACCTCAGCGACCAAAGATTCGAAACACACTGAGAAATGCACTGTTGTCTGCTCCCCTCACGCTGCCCAAGCTCCCCAACTCCCACTGCCGACAGACATTTTCTTAGTGCTGAGAAGCAGCCCCCTCTCCTTGTATTCCCCATCCCCCTAAGTACTCCTTTTATCTCTTGACCACCTCTTTAATGATGCGATCTGCTCTTGCCTTCAGCACAGTAAATAATGGACACGTCTATCCTTTGGCAATCTTGATGATAAGGAATGCCGATTTGACTTCCGTTTCCCACAACATGGCTGACTAGACAACCTTCCTGACCCTTAAATGAAATCAACTGAAATGTTGGAGTAATGTTTAAAAAAAAAAAATTGTAGTTATTTCCTAACAAGGAAGGAAGGAATATCCAGAAGCCAAAATCTACAGAAGCTGACCAAGTATCACGATTCACCTTGAGGGCATTTGACAAACCCTGTGGGTATCAGTCTCTCACAAGTTCTGAGGGGACAGAAGACAAAGACCAGTTCTCACCTAAGGTGGGGTCTCAAGGAGCCCTCTTCATAAATCTGAAATTTCAAAGAGCCATCCCCTCTGTGTAAGGACTACTAGGAATAAATGAATCCCACCCGGCAACCATATTTGTTTCCTAGGGCTGCCCTCACAGAGTACCACACGTGTGGTGACTTAACAGAAACATATTCTCCCACAGTTCCAGAGGTCAAAAATCCAAAATCAGTATCACCCAGCTGAATTCAAGGTGTTCGAAAAGTCTTCAGAGTTTTTTGGAGACAATGTGTTCCTTCTTCTTCCAAACGCTGACTGTCCCTTGATGGGTGGCAACCTCACACCAGTCTCTGCTTCTGTATTCACAAGACCTTCTCAACCCTCTGTGTGTGTCTCCCTCTGCCTCGCTCCTCTGAGGACATTTGTGGTTGCATGTAAGCCCCACCAAGATAATCCAGAAAATTTTCGCCATCTTGAGACCCTCAGTTTAAGCACATCTGCAAAGACCCTATTTCCAAATAAACATGTTCACAGGTGTCAGGGATTAGGACCTGGAATCTTGGAGAGTTATTATTCAGCCTACCACACATCCCTAGCTGGGACTACAAGGGCACCTTTTTGGTTTTGGTTGTGTTTTCAGAGTGAAATGGCAAAATATATCCTCCCTGAGAAGTTATCATCCCAAATGAAAGGTGTGCAGCCCAAAATCACACTGTCTGAGTGGTCAACAAAAACTTCAGAGTTCACTGTTAGAAATCACAAAACCCAAAGGGAAAGCCTCATGAGCAAGAGCCAGCAGAAACAACAAGCAACTAAGTCAGACCCACAAAGACTTCGGACCCTGCTGTGCACAGAATATACAGCATGCTTAACAGGGTTAAATGCACATAAGGGGCACTGATAATGTCAGGAAGGCACAAGAGGCTGGATCATTCCACTTTACTGTGGCAGCACATGAATCCCAAATCTCAGTGACTAAGAGCAAAGATTTGTTTCTCACTCATTTTGTGTGTGGCTGAAGGTCCACTGTCAGTCTGTTCTAATTCCAGTGACCTCTTCATTCTAGGATCAAGGCTGAAGGGCATGCTAAATGGTGAGAGAAATGTCAGCCCCCACAATAGTTTTTAGAGCTTCTGCTTAGGCATGGAGCCTGTCATTTCTGGCCACATTCCTTTGGTCAAAGATATGGTCAAGGCCAATGTCAATGAATGAGGAAGTACTCCTCCCCTGGGGAGGAACTGCAAGTCATGTAGTGACAAATGGAGGAATGTATACTTCTCTTACAAGGAAGAGAGAGAATCACTGGGAGCAATCATTACAATCTGCTACAGACTGAGAAATTGCCAAATAGATTTGGGGGGTGGGGTGCAAATAGACCTGTAGAAATGAAAACTCTAATCACTGAAATGTACAAGTCAGAAGATGGGTTGAACCACCAATTAGACCCAGCTGAAGAGAGAATAAGAAAATTAGGCAGGAGGGGGAGTGTATTTGTCTGGGTTCAGAGAAACAAAACCAGTAGGATGTGTGGACTTATATGTAGAGAGAGATTGGTTTTAACAAATTGACTTATAAGATTATGGAGGTTTGTGAGTCCAAAATACATAAGGCAGACTGATAGACTAGAGACCCAGGGAAAAGATGACATTTAGTTGAGTCCAAAAGCAGCCTTGAGAAAGGATTACCTCTTCCACGAATACCTCTGTCTTTTTGCTCTTAAGGCCTTCAACTGATTGGGTAAGGCCCATCCACATTATGGAGGATAATCTACTTTACTCAAAGTCTACGATTGAAACGTAAATTTCATCTGAAAAATATTTCCACAGCAATATTCAGATGCATCTGGTCAAATACCTAAGTAGTATGGCCCAGCCAAGTTAACATATAAAATTAACCACTAGAAGGGTAGATCTGAAGTGAACATCAAGGAGGCAATATAGAGAAACATCTGATAAGAAAATGTGAGAGGTTAATATATAAGACATATGATGTATAGAGTGAGATGATCTATTACATGTCTGATCACAGTCTCAGAAGACAGGTGAGAAATGAGGAAGCCACTTTGAATATTTGAAAAGACAACAGTTGTTTAAGACACCAGTCTACCAACTCAGGAATCCCAGCAAATCCCAAGCTGGACAAATAAGGAGAAACCACATCATGGTAAAACTACCAGACATCAAAAACAGAGAAGATAGATTACCTTCGAAGGAAGAACAATTAAATTTATGGATGATTTCTCAGCAGTAACAGAAACCCAAAGTGGATAAAATAAGTTCTAAGTGCATCAAAAATCTCAGTCAGGGGCACCTGGGTGGCTCAGTTGGTTAAGCATCTGCCTTTGGCTCAAGTCATGATCCTGGGGTCCTGGGATCGAGTCCTGTGTCCAGCTCCCTCCTCAGTGGGGAGCTTGCTTCCTCCTCTTCCTCTGCCTGCCATTCCCCCTGCTTGTGTGCTCTCTCTCTCTCTCTCTCTCTGTCAGATAAATAAATAAAATCTTTAAACAATTCTCGGTCAACTTAGACCTGTATATCCTACAAAATGTGTATCCCTTCAGGAAAAGGGACAAAAAGACTCAGACAAACAAAAGTTGAGAGCATTTGACATCAAAAGGTCTTGATCAGATAAAGATCTAAAGGGTGTATTTTAGGCTGAAGGATACCCTTCCCACGTGGAAGTTACGATACCTAAGAAGAAAAGAGGAGAGAACCTGGTAAATACGTGAGCTAATCTAAACAAATATTGACTATATACGACAGTAATAATCTATTCTGGGTTATCAATGCAATAACTGAAACACAGAGGGGAAGAACTGTAGGGAAAGTGACTTCATGTTCCTGCTGTGTTTCAGAGAAGAATAAAGACACTGATTCATTTGAGACATGGATAAGTTAAGCATATACAGATTCCTAGAGTCACCTCATCACTAGAGAAGTGGTTTCCATCTGGGTCAAGGAAGGGAAACAGTTTTGACCCCAGGGGACATGAGACAATGTCTGGAAACATTTGTGGTTGTCAGAACTGGAGGGGTGTTACTGGTCTCTGGGGAAAAGAAGCTGTGAGGCTGCAAAGCAGCCAATCAATGGTGCACAGGATAGCCAACATGCAACAGAGAATTATTCAGCCCAAAATATCAATAGGGGAGAGGTTGGGAAACTCTGTACCAAAAGGAAAAAGCAGAATAAGGAAAATGAATCACTCAAGAGATTACTCTGTCCAAAAAGAAGGGACCTTAAAAAAAAAAAGGCAGAACAAATGGGAAACATAAGTAATACAATAGAAATAGATCAACAAGTCAATGGACTAAGCAATCCAGTAAAAGATAAAATTGTCAGAGTATATTTTTTAAATGATAATAAAATTCTAACTGTTTCTAAGAGACCCACAGAAAACATACAGATCTAGAAAAACTGGAAATTTTTAAAAAGAGAGCGAAGTATATGCCAGGCAAATTCTCATGAAGAAAGCTGATTTCATTACATTAACATCAAAGAAAGAAGACGTTAAGCACAGAGCATCTGTGTAGAAGTTTCGATTCATCAGGAAGGTAAAAGAGTTCTAACCAAGCACACACTTCATGGCGCGCTTCAAAATAGATCAAAATGGGTAGAACCACAAGGAGAGCCTGCCAAATCCACTGTCCTATTAAGACAGTAATAATGGCCACCACTTGTATGGCACCGACAATGAGCCAGACCCTGTGCTGGGCACATCACCAATTCTGTTGTCTGCTGACTCTAAAATGCCATCAGTTGTAAGAGGAACCATTAGTATTTGAACAGAGAAAAGAGAAAGAGGGAAAGAGGGTCTCCTGGGGGTGCTCAGTTGGTTAAGCATCTATCTCTTGATCTCGGCTCTGGTCTTGATCTCTGGTGGAGAGTTCAAGTCCCACCCAGTGTGGAATTTAAAAAAGTTAAAAAAAACTTTAAAAAAGTTAGCAAAGAAAGGAAGAAAGGGAGAGAGGAATAAAGAAAGAGAGAGGGAGGGAGGGAGGGAGGGAGGAAAAGAGAGGAAAGGAAGGAAGGAAGGAACGAAGGAAATAAATATTAGGATGGAAGTTGCCTCAGTATTGATTGTCAGACAAAATCTAAATGTCAGGGATGTTAAAAATGTGTGTGTGTGTGTGTGTGTGTGTGTGTGTGTGTGTGTAGAGAGAGAGAGAGAGAGGAAGTACCTGTGACAAAGTGTTAATAATGATTCTAAATGCAGGGTATCTAGACATTCAACTTCTCTATAGCTTAAAAAGTTTTCAAGATAGGGGCGTCTGGATATCTCAGTCGGCTAAGCATCCAACTCCTGACTTCAGCTCAGGTCCTGATCTCAGGGTGGTGGAATCGGGCTCTGCACTCAGAGCTCCTGGGGAGCTCCAGGATTCTCTCTCTCTCTCTCTCTCTCTCTTTTACAAATAAATAAATCTTTGAAAAAATTTCTCACAATAACTAGTTGGGGAAAATTGTAATAAATATACAGATGCTTATAAATAGTCCTCATTCCAACACTTTTCAATTCCCATATGCGTTCAAAATACATAGGATTTTTCTCAAAATGAGTTGGTAATGGATTTTTGTCTCAGGAAAAAAAAAACAAACCCCTGTGCAGGCGTTTTCACATTTGTTTTGCTGCTCTAACGTTCTAAATGGCTCTGTCCTGGTATCTTCCTATTAGGTGACATTTCCACTGCCCCTTGGCAGGGGGATGCTGTTGCAGGACTTCTTTGAGCGGATGCTGCCTGGGCTGAGAGGTAGCCCCCAAACAGGAGAGAGACTGAGAACACCACACCCTGGTATGTAGTGTCCACACTGGTGGTGAGTGGGACAGGCTGAGCCTGTGTCCCTGCGGAGGCTTCGGGGTTGAGGCACAGAGCCACACGAAAACAGGAGGGCTAATGGCATCCACACCACACGCAGGGACACTGGCAAGGACATGAGGCCACCAACCCTTGTCCCAGCTAACTGTCCAGTTGATTCCTTCTCATTTGCCTTCTTGCGTTGTCTGCTTCGGCACTCAGAGGTTTTTCTCCCCAGAGCCATCCAAAGCCCTTTCTCTACATGATGGAACCGTTTGAGGTATCTTCCTTTCAAATGTGCTGGAAACTTCTCTTTTTTTTTTTTTAGGATTTTGTTTATTTATTTGAGAGAGAGAGAGAGAACACGAGCGGTGGGAAGGGACAGAGGGAGAGGGAGAAGCAGACTCCCTGCTGAGCAGGGACCTCCCCCCCCACCATCCCGCCCCACTCGGGACTTGATCCCAAGACCCTGAGATCATGACTGGAGTCAAAGGCAGACACTTCATGACCCCGCCCCCACCCCCGGGGGCGGGTCTCCTTTTTTTTTTTTCATTAAGTAACAACATTGACAGCATTATCATCTATTAACTTTGTGCTGGGTACCGAGCTTTGGGATTTATTATCTCACCTATTCTTTGTGGTTGAACCTTCAGCAGGAACCTTGTAACAAAATGAGCTCATCTCAGATCTGCGAAGAGAGATAGGGTGGATCCTGCTGCCTCGTCGAATGTCTGGAGGCCCGCCATACTGAGGAGGATGTGGGCAACTGACTGCTGAGCCTACAAACTTGGCAGCTATGAAGAAAGGCAAGGACCCCACTTAGGTGGAAAATGTCCAAGACTTCTGGGACAAGAGTGGATTCAGCAGATCATCTTGTGGGTCACCGCTAAGACTCTGTGGCAGAAACATGAAGGGTCCCTCCAAGGGCAGTCAGCTGAGCCAACTTCCCCTCTTCCAGGTCCTTCCTCTTGGAGACTCTTCATGGGAGTCTAGCCTGATGAGAAAGGAACTCACCACACATCCTCATGGGGCCCCTGTCCTGTTGCCCTTAGCTGCCAAGGCATTCTGGTTCCCTTCTCATATCTGTGGGTGCCCATCGTAGCCACCTGGGGAGCATTAGAAAAGCCAGTGTCCTGGCCTTGCCCTGACCCATTAATTCCGGCTCTCCGGGGGAGGGATTCAGGCATCACTCTTTTGTAAAGCTCCCCCACGTGATTCTAGTGGGCAACCAAAATGGAAAACCATGGCTCTCTTTGGGCATTTATGCTGCCATTCAGAAGACAACCATGAGCAGGCCCAAAATGGCGTCTCTGAGATCATGTCGCCAAACTGGTGCTTGATACATAATCTAATTGCAGTTTTGACTGCCCCTAGAAATGCAGTCTTAACTGGTCAGTCACGGGTGTCTCCCTGAGTGCCAAGGAGTCTGCCACAGGGCTCCCCTTACCATCCCCCAAAGGAAGATGCGGTCATCTGCTTGATAAGACCCCTTGCTCTTCTCTCAAGGGAAAGCTTTGCATGGAACAGTTCTTTGCTCCTGCTAATAATTTTTGTGCCCTACCCTCTTTCCACAAAATCCTTCCATTTGGTACATCTCCTCAGAGCACTCTACTTTCTAGATGGGATGCTGCAACATTCATGAATCATCGAATAAAGCTAGTGAGATCTTCAAATTTACTTGGTTGGATTTTTGTTACTTAACAGTAGCTTGTGAGTACCTGCTAATGGCACTCCCTGGGTCTTCCTGTTCTCCAGCCTTCAAAGGAGGCACTCTTGCTTTTAATACCCAGCTAACACGGTCCACCCACCATCCTGCGCTTTTCTAGGAAAGTCAGAGGTCACCCGGGGTTGTAAGCATCTCTGGGAAATATTTTTGTGGCCGACACCTTCCCCTTCCCCCAGCACTGCTTCAGGCTTCTGACATGCTCACCACAGGCCATCTGGGAAGCAGTTGTGGGTGCTGCTACCCCTTTCCCTGGGCCAACACCTGTCACAGAGCCTAGTGCTAAGAAATGCCTATTGAATCAATAGCTAATACAAAATGGTAGACTGCAGCCTTCTAGAACATGCAACAATGGCACACGTGGATGGTAACAAGAGTCATAAACATGTGTAGATTAAACAGTGCAGATTCTGCTCAGATTCAGTAAGTTCACAAAACACCACTAAAACACATGAAAGAGAGCAACAAATCCAGTGAAAAATTCCCAGCCAAAAGAAAAAACGGTTCTATTCTGTAAGGCAATCCTGACTACTTTTTAACTGAGTTGAAGTTGCTTTTCAGACCCAACCATACATCAGGAATTACTCAGAATGTTACCGCATCTCCATCCATTCCCCATTCTTAATATTCTGGTTTCTCATCACTAAAAGGTAGCCTCTACTTTAGCTGGCAGTGGAAGAGCCCATTGGGAATCAACCCCTTAATGGCAAACTCTGTTTTCATGTTAAAAGCCATCTTGGAGCTCAAGGACCAATCATGGAGTATTTTTTGGAATGAGCTTTTGAAATAGCTGGCTGGCTGTTTAGAGAAGCCCAGCATCAAGGTGTTTCTAGATCCAGAGTTTGGTCCAATGTTCTCGGTGCTCATTGAATTCTCTGATCATCCTTAGAGGCAGATCTGAGAGTTAAATGGTTCCTGTGCCCCCCGGGTTTGTTTTTTCCCTCAAAGACTGGCTTTGCCTGTTCCTGTCAAGATGGGCTCCTGAGGCTGCCTCCATCACTAGGTGTCTGCTTGCAGCTTCCGTCATAGGAAATCACATCTAATTTCTCAGATTCTCTTTCTCACCAAAAGGTTAGGAAGAAACAAATGCAGAGATAGAATAAGGGTAGATCAAATAACTGTGGAAGGAAACTTAAGTTAAACAAAAATCGCTGTTTTGCCTTTCTTTTTCTAGCCTTCCAGAAATTCCATATAGAACTCATGGCTAGAAAACACAGTCTTAAAAAGTGACAACAGATTGCATTTGCCAAATAAAATCAGGGAATGCTCATATTTGAATGCTTCCAATCTGAAACTGGAGGATGGTTTTGTGGCTGATCACAGCCCAGGAGGGCCTCCAGGAAGCCACAGAGACATGCAGTACTAATATCAGCGCAAAAAACACAGGAAGTGCTCCGTTTACCCTCAAGGGAGTTCGTGGCCCTCTTCGGTCCTGCCCAGCATCCTGTGTAAAGTGCAACTTCAGTACTTTAAAAACTAATAATAATAGCATCTTTCCTGAGATGTAATTCAGCTACCACACAATCGGCCCATTTGAAGCAGACGAGGCAAACGTTTTCAGTGTATTCACAAAGTCAGGCAGCTGTCACCACCATCCACTTGAGGAACATTTTCAACTCCCCAGAAAGAGGTTCTCTACCCATTCAGCAGTCCCTCCCATTCCTCCCTCCCCTTTCAGCCCTTGAGAACTACTAATCTGCTTTAGATGTCAGTGGATTTGCCTGTTCTGGACATTTAACATATGTGGAATCCATACAGTCTGTAAGCCTTTGTGACTGGCTTTTTTTAAAAAAAGATTTTATGTATTTATTTGAGACAAAGACAGAGACAGCATGAGTGGGGCAAAGGACAGAGGGAGAGGGACCAGCAGACTTCACACTGAGCACAGAGCCTTTATGTGGGGCTCAATCCCAGGACCCCGAGATCATGACCTGGGCAGAAGTCAGGCCCTTAACTGACTGAACCATGCAGGCACCCCGTGACTGGCTTCTTTCACTTAACAGAATGTTCCCAAGAGTCACCCATGCCATACAGTGTGTAGCCAAGCTTCATTTGTCTTTATTGTCATTTATTGCTTGGTCACCATTTACTATATGGATAGACCACATGGTGCTTATCCATTCACCAGCTGGTGAACATGGGAGTCACTTCCACTTTTTGACCCCCATGAATAAAGCCATTGTGAACCTTTGTGTATAGATTTTTGTGTGAACATGTGTTTTCTGTGCTCTCGGGCAGATACAGAAGAGCGGAATTGCTGGGTCATATGATAATTTTCTGTTTGGCTGTTTGATGAACTGCCAGCTTGTTTTCTAAAGCAGTTTCATACTTTATAAGTCTCTCTGAACTGTGCCTCATAAGGTTAATGAGGTTAAACCTATTACCCGCAAGACCCCACTGACCACCCTCTCTTTCTTCACGGGAATGGTAACTTCATCTTTGAGAGGCAAACAAGAAGAGCTCAAATGGCCCACCGTGTTGAACTCAACCACTGGCTCACACCTGCACAGATGGACCAGGGAGAGGAAAGGGCAGAGGATAAACACCGAAAGACAAGTGTGGCTGGCTGTCCAGCTGGCTCAATATATCAGTATTGGATAAATCTCATGAGTGCTTTCTCAAGTCTCTTTAAACTCATACTTATTCTCTGGGCCATGGTTAATGGATTCTCTGCATTATGCATCAAACCAAAGAATTTAATGATATGAGGACCCTGATCTGCAGTTTCCTTTGTCCTCACCACCCCAGCCTCCACACCAGCCCTTCTCCAGGAACCCCACATCCCCACATTTCTCAGATGAATCACAGTGGCTGGCTCTGCAGGTGGGCTTGCAAAGTCTTCTAATCTCAGAGGGGGCTCATTCCAACAGCCCCTTCGCTACACCCATCTCTGGCTTTGGACTTGCCTGGAAGCACGTAGTCCCATCTGTCCTTTCCTGTCTGACCCACTCTCTGTGATGGTGAGCCAGAAATAGAAATAGCAGGTGAATAGTTCTGCTTCCTGTTGGGTCTCCACTTACAATACACCTTCTATCCAGAACAATGGGCTTGCCCCTCTTTGTTCTTCTTGTTTCTCAAGAGCTCATAAAAGACTCTTGGCTCATTCTGGTGCTGCAGTCTCCCTCCACACTCTTGTTAGAAGGTTCTAGCTGCTCTAAAACAATTGCCTTTGGCTGTGTGCCCACTTAGAATCTTTAGAATGGATCTTCTTTGAGTCTGGGCTCAAAAAACCTTAGTGGGTAAACATTTATTTATGACATTCCTCCTTCTCCTTTACATGTTACTATATAGTCAGAATTTCAATTCTTAGCACCTCTTCCTGACCACCATGCCTCAGTGGCAGCCTTAATTTAGACTAAAACGTTAAAACTGGCTTTCTTACAGTCTATGATTTCTGTACCTCTCAGCCTTTCCATGACTGGACCATCATGGAGGCTGTGTTTCTCCTCTTAGACCACAAAAGCATCATGTATTAATTACATCATGGAATTAATCAGGCAGTAGGATGGAAATAGTGTGGTAGCCTGAAAAATGCTTCCTCCACCTCCCCCCCCATCTCCCCACTCCCCACCCCCCACACCCCCCACCCCTGATCAAAGATATCCAGGTCCTAATCCTTGGAACCTGTGAAAGTGGCTTTATTTGGGGTGGGGTGGGGGAGGTCTTTGAAGATGAGATTACGTTTAGGGTCTTGAGATAAAGACATTATTCTGGAGTACTGTCGTGGGCCCTAAATGCCCTTATAGTGAATTAGTGAAATCTTACAGACTAGCTTCTCCTTCACGGTTTTTCCCATAACAGTAAGCTTCCTCAAAATGGTGACCAAAAAAAGAAGATGGATGATCGAGGAACGGGGGAAGCAGTCAGCTATACAAAATTAGTTTGACCACATATTGTTACTGCAGTACTTTTCAAAGCATATTATGTCTATATAGTCCCATGGGGGAATATAGCACAGACCATTTTTCAACAGTTGATGATAAGATCCTTGTTTGGAAAAAGACCCATGAATTCAGATGCCAGTCAAGGAATGTAATAGTGATTTAGTGATAGCTATGTGGAAAAGAAGAGGAACTAGCCTAGGCAATAATATACTTAGAAGCAACTGTGGCCAGGGCACCTGCGTGGCTCAGTCAGTTAAGCATCTGACTCTTGATTTCAGCTCAGGTCATGACCTCAGTGTAATGGGATAGAGCCCTCCCACCACCACAACCCAACCCCCCGCCAAATCAGGCTCCATGCTCAGCAGGGAGTCTGTTTGTCCCTCTCCCTCCCCCCACTTGCTCTCTCTCTCTCTCTCTCAGATAAATAAAAATCTTTTTTTTTTAAAGATTTTATTTATTTGACAGACAGAGATCACAAGTAGGCAGGGAAGCAGGCGGGGGGGTGGGGCAGGGGAAGCAGGCTCCCCGCCAAGCAGAGAGCTGGATGCGGGGCTCGTTCCCAGAACCTCAAGATCATGACCTGAGCCGAAGGCAGAGGCCCTAACCCACTGAGCCACCCAGGCTCTCCAGAAAACCTTTTTTTTTCTTTTCTTTCTTTCTTTTTTTTAAAGAATAGCAAATAGTTAATGATGTCACAAAGCATAAGGAATTAACAAATACAATTAAGTTCTGGAAGCCATTCCTTTCAAATCTGTAGATAAGACAAAGCTGAGATAAGTGATGAGCATATTAAATGAGACATTCAATAACACTTTTGGCAAGCGGTGGTGGCTAACACTAACAAGATATCCTCAGCAGGGGCTATTCATTGAATCGGGGTTTCTCACGGCTGAGTGCCACAGAGAAGAAGGCGGGAATTGAAAATGAGCTGGAGAGTGTATTTGACGTCAGACTGGGCCTGTGGTGATGGTGTGCCGAGCTGTGTCCTAGAAAGCTAGGTAACTTCCACCTGCATTCTCCAAATCCCAGCACACAGGCCACGAGAACCATCTCCGGAGCCCTCCAAGGGCTTGCCATTGAACCACCCTGTTTTCTAGAGAAACATCAAGTGCCAAGTGGAGCACCCGGGTTAAAGACATAAAGGAGTTCTTTGTATGATTCTCGCAACTTCTCTATAGGCTTTCAATTACTTCAAAATAAAAATTTAGGGAAAAAAAAAGAGGAAAACTTAAGGGTCCAGGACCTGTGTCAGATCATACATAGAAAACTACATTTCGGTCCTGGTACCACCATGAAAACCAGCCACACATTATGGAAAAGGTAGCAGGATAGGGATGTTTTTAAAGGAAGTCAAAAAAAAAATGTATAAAGGAAGTCAAGATATGATGGGGCCAACCTTTCTGTGGCTGTCTCCTGGAGGACTAGTGAGAAGACAGAACAGTGCGGCTGGGCTTGAGGGGAAAGAGCTCGCTCCTAGAAGGCAGGCATTTCCATCCATCGCTTTGGTCTAAGAGGAAAGAAGCTGTCTCAAGAGGTGATGGTTTTCTTCCAGCATTAAAGTGATCAGTCAGGGTTGAATTAGATTGCCATCTGAGCTGGATCAACGGTATTAAGGAGACTTCCCACCCTAACTTGGTGGGTATCTATAAGGCTATTTTAAGAACGTCTGGGTGGCTCAGTCAGTTAATCATTGGACTTTTGATTTTGTCTCATGCCATGATGTCAGGGTCGGTCATGAGTTCAAGACCTGCATTGGGCTCCACTCTGGGTGTGGAGCCTGCTTGAGATTCTTTCTCCCTCTTCCTTTGCCCCTTCCTCCCCGCTCATGCTATAAATACATAAATAAATAAAAGAATTCTTTAAAAAAGCTACTTTAGATGCCCAGGGAGGCAGAATTATATAGATGGTACATCTCAAGACTCACTGTGATTGGTTGTTTGCTCAAGACAGGCTCACTTTATCTCATAGTTTTGGCCTATTCAAAAATAAATCTTAGATAGCTAATACCCAAAATATCTGAATAATTTACACAACTTAAGAATGGCAAACAAATAATCCGATTAAAATTGGGCAGAGGACCTCAACAGGCATATTTCTGGAAAAGACATACAGATCGCCAACAGACACACGAAATGATGCTCAACATCACTCACCATCGGGGAGAATAAATCAAAACCATGATGAGATACCATCTCACCTGTCAGAATGGCTACTATCCAAAAGGTAAGAAGTAACGAGTGTTGGTGAGGACATAGAGAAAAAGAACCTTTGTGTGCTGTTAATGGGAAAGTAAATTGGTGCAGCCACTGTGGGAAACAGTGAGGAAGTTCCTCAAAAAAATTAAAAATAGAGCTACTCTATGATCCAGCAACTACTGGATATTTATCCAAAGAACATGAAAGCCCTAATTCTCAAAGATATATGTATGCCAATGCTTATTGAAAGACTATTTATAATAACCAAGTGATGGAATCAACCAAAGTGTCCATCAACAGCTGAATGGATAAAGAAGTTGTAAGGTACACACATGCACACACACACACACACACACACACACACAGGAATATTACTCAGCCATAAAAAAAGAATGAGATCTTGTCATTTGGGACTACATGGATAGACCTAGATGATATTCTGTTAAGTGAAATAAGTCAGATAGAGAAAGACAAATACAATATGATTTCACTCATATGCAGAATCTGAAAAGTTAAACAAATGAACAAACAAAATATAGAAACAGAATCATAAATACAGAGAACAAACCAGTGGTTGCCAGAGGGGAGGGGATTGGGTGCATGGGCAAAACAGGGGAAGGGGATTAAGAGGTACAAGCTTCCAGTTATAAAATACATAAGTCATGGGGATGAAAAGTATAGGACCGGGAATATAGTCAAGAACATTGTAATAACATTGCATGTTGACTGATGGTAACCACAGTTGTGGTGAGCATAGAGTAATGTATAGAACTGTTGAACACCTGAAACTAATATCATATGGTATGTCATCCACACTTCAGTTTAAAAACACTGATAATAATTAGGGAGAAAAACAATAAATCCTAGAATTAGAATACAATAAATTGTCCATAGCTCTAGATTTCAGATGACCTCAGAGCCATGATGTGAAATAATTTGCAGCTAGTGAAGATGAATATATACAAACGATGGGAAGTTGTACTGGGTTGAATAAAGTCCCTCCAAAACTCACATCCACCCAAAACCTGAAAATGTGGCCTTATTGGAAAATAGTGTCTTGGCAGACACAATTAATTAATTTAAGATGAGGTCATAGTAGATGGGCATAGACCCTCGTACACTGCCTGGTGTCTTGTAAGACAAGACACACAGATACACACAGGGAGAAGATCACATGACTCTGGAAGCAGAGATTAGAGTAACATGTCTATGAGACAAGAAATGCCAAGAATTGCGAGCCACCATTGGAAACTTGGAAGAGAGGGGGCATGCCCATCTGGCTCAACCGGTAGAGCATGTGACTATTGAGTTCAAACCGTACGTTGGGTGTAGAGCCTACTTAATATCAGAAAAAGAGAAAAAAGAAACTAGGAGGAAGCAAGGAAGAACCTTCTCCAGAACCTTTAGAAGGAGCAAGACCCTGCCTCATCCTGACTTCAGACTTCTACTCTCTAGGACAGTGAGAAAATAAATGTCATCATTTTAAAGCACACAATGTGCTGTAATTTCCTAAGGCAGCCACAGGAAAATGATACTTCAGTGAAAGCCTCCATCCCTTTTTTTGTCTGTGTAGTTTTTTTACGATTCTATGTATTTATTTGAGAGAGATAGAGAATGAGCAGAAGGGACAGAGGGAGAGGGAGAGAACCCCAAGCCAACTCCACCCTGAGCAGGGAGCCCAATGCGGGACTCCATCACAGGATCCCGGGATCACGACCTGAGCAAAAGGCAGACGCTGGATTGACTGAGCCACCCAAGCACCCCATGCCTCCATTGTTTTATCCTGAGCAGATATAACCTCCTTTTAGTGCTTAAAATGGGGAGGGAGAGCAGGACATCCGGAACTCATGCCGCCCTCTCCTCTGCAATGGACTTCTACGAGCTGTCTTGTATCCTGGACACAGTGGTTCAGACAAAGCTCGAGCCAAGCCACTTCTCTGAAAAAGAAAAGGAAGAAAGAGAAAAAAAGAACGGTCCATCTCAAGCAATGGAGACTCCATGGGATTTTCTTCCTGAGTCAAGTTCACATGTCTCCTGGCCACTTTCTCCTGGCTCCTGTCTAGACCAAGCAGACCCCCAACAATGCCTTTGTGGCCACACCCATTAGAACTCTTCATGAAACAGTCACTCACAGTGGGCTAGCACTTTCTGAGCCCAGATTAACTGCCTTGGTTCAGGACTAAAAATATACCCAGAAGACTTACCAATGGGAGTAAAGCCTCTGAGCAGGAAAAATCATGGCAAGGACAGACTCAAGGCTAGATTGAACAATTCCACAAGAATAGGAAACCCAGCATAGCTGTGACTCCCCTTCCTTTGGGGGCCGCACTGCACACCTGCCCCAATGCGGCAGGAGAATAGCCAATCCCTGTGAAGAAATAGCTATGTACAGGCCCTGTTTTATGCATTTGCCCATTTTTATTTAATTCCCACAGCAATCCTATGAAGCAGGTACTATTATTTGCCTCATTTTTCAAAAGTTGAAACTGAAGTACAGAGAGAGTAGGTAACTCATCTAAGATCACACAGGGAAGTAGTGACAGAGTCAAGTCACAGTTGGAACCTAAGTGGGCTGGCTTCAGAGTCTGTGCTCCTATCCACCTGTGACGGGCAGACTAAGAAGAGCACCCATGCCCCCATCTCCTGGTAGTCACACCTTTGAGTAAACCCCTCCCCTTGAGTAAAGATGGTTCCTGTCACTCAACAGAATATGATAAAGCTGATGGGATGCCGCTTCCATATTTAAGTTCTGGGGGATGGTAATTTCCATTTTACTAGTAGACTCTTTTTATTGTCTTCTTGGCAGTGATAAAAACTTAAGCAATTAAGCTCTTCGAAATGAAAGCTTGATGAAAATGATGAGCCAAATCATGAGATCCTTTTAAATTCTTTCAATATCTTAAAAATCTGATACATACGATACAATGATTACCAAATTTTCAGGAGGAACCCTAAAAAATGTGTTTGCAAAAATGTCAGTCTCCCGGATCTAAATTTACTTCTTCATTGTCTTTGCTTTTCCTCTTATTCTCTCTTTTTCATATTGCTTCCCTGGGGCGCTGGAGACCTTCCCTCTGCCTCCCTGGGTCCATTCTCCCTTCATCTGCCCTGCTCCATGCTCTGGGAGACTCACTGTAGAAAACGCATCAACAGAATCCTTTACCCCAGTCTTTACTTGGGTTTTATCAGCGGGAGGCATCAGCTTGAGATCTGAGGGTGGAGCAACAGTGAGGTGTTGGGCTCCTTTCCAGAGGAGTCTGTATGAGTTGGCTGTGTCTCTCCACAGAACGTCATATACCCTGTCACTGACCCCAGCTCCCTGTGGTGTGAGAGTGCCTCCCTTTCTCCTCCAGGCATGGAACTGAGAAGCTCCCCATGCTTACCTCTTGCTCCTGTATTTTTCCTTTTCGGTTTCCCTTAACCTGCCCATCCCTCTCCGGGAGAGTACCTTCACGCCACTCTCCCCAGTCACTCCACTGGAGCGTGCCATCTCTTTCCTTTTAGGTCTGTGACTTATAGACTGAATTATAATTTTATTTGCTTGACTTGGAGAGTCAGAGAGACCTTTGCTGACCAGTTAGGTGACCAATACAGATTAAGATTGAAGATTAAGAACCAGGGACAGAAGACTTGGATCTTCCACCTAGAGGATTCTGTCCAAGTGGAATAGACTCTTTATCTTTTTTTTTAAAAGATTTTATTTATTCATTTGATAGAGATCACAAGTAGGCAGAAAGGCAGGCAGAGAGGGGGGTAGGCAGCCTCCCTGTTGAGCAGAGAACCTGATGTGGGGCTCGATCCCAGGACCCTGAGATCATGACTTGAGCCTAAGGCAGAGGCTTAACCCTGAGCCACCCAGGCGCCCCGACTCTTTATCTTTTTGAGGACAACTTTTGTCCATTACCTGAGGACCACCCAAGTGATTGGCTCTAACCAATCAGTTTTGCTTTGATTTTTTTTTGTGCCCTTTGTCTTATAATTCTTTGAAAAAATAATGCTGTTTGAAGGTCTTATCTTGAAAGTAGAGCCTGAGTGTTTGTGATGCAACCAACATAAGACATTTTGCAATGACTTTTTCAAAACCCCAGAGACTTACCGCTATCTGTCATGTGACATATTTACTTATGCTCATTGTCTACTGTATTAGTCAGAGTTCTCTGAGAAACAGAACCAATCAGATTTGTTGTAGGAATTACTTCACATGATCGTGGAGGCTGAGAAGCCCCATGGTCTGCTCTCTGTAAGCTGGAGGCCCTGGAAAGCTGGTGGTATAGGTTTCAGACCAAGTGCAGAGGAAGACCGATGTTGCCTTTCACAATAATTTCTTTTCTTTTGTTCTATTCGGGCCTTCAACAGATGAGATGAGTGCCCCACCACCACCACGGCGTGTGTCTTGTTTACCGCTGGATCCCCAGCCCTTAGAACAGTGCCTAGCGCTTAATAAGTGCTTAAGATCTACTCACTGAACACATGAATGAATGAAGTAAATCAGTGACAAATTCAGATCCAAAGATAAAGTCTTCTGTGTCCCTTTTCCTGGTCGGTGTATTACATCCTAGGACTCCCCATTTTCAGATTCTTAGACACTGTATGTACCTGATTTGGAATCAGCACACATAAAACCTTTCTCACATTGTTCAATTTGTGGTTAAATTATATCTGTACCCATAGCTAGGACTTTGACAGCATTGGTTTCTTCTCTTCTGAGTGGAAATGCAAGCACTTTCCTATTGATTCTCTTCCATTCCTTCTAAAATGCAGAATTTGTGGCTGAGATCCTACCCCACTCATTTCTTTCTCTCTTCTGATCCTTGTCCCTTTGCTTCTGTCTTTATCACAGGAGGCTTCATGCATTAGGGTTCTTTCTTTCTTTCCTTCTTTCTTTCTTTCTTTACGGAGGTAAGGTGGCTAAGAGTCAGCCAGCATCAGGAAAGTGTCCCAATCAGGTCCCTAAGGTGTGCAGATTCACTGCCCAGCTGCAGTGCACATTGGGGACAGACCTGGGGGATGGAGTGAGAAGGCAGAGGGAAATGGGTCTTTTGTCCTCACAGGTGCAGACAGTCCAACCTGTTCAACCTCAGACCTTCAGACCGAACTGGCCAGAGATCTTCAGTTGTCTTGAGGTACTAGGGTTAGACTGCTGAAGGGCCACAGAGAGAAAGGAGAGGGAGAAAAGTGTCTCTCCTGAGGGCTAAATTGGACATCCCTTACGCTTTCCAGCAGGGGCAGTGCAGCTGGTTCCTCTGGGACTTTGGATCCTCACCAAGGAGTCACCTTAGCTGGAGGTCGTCAGTTCCCCCAGGAGCCCTAGAGTTGGTCCTCCAAGGAAAAGTCAGGAGAAATTGCCAGAGAATACAGGGGGATCCCAGGGCCAGCAAAGGCTCTCCATGCATGGTCCACCAAATGTGGAATCCCCCAGTTGGCTAGGGACCACCAAATGTGGGGCATCCCAGTTGGGTGGAAGCCCACAGATACGGGCAAAGAATTCACACAAGGCAGAACAAAGGAGAGAGTTTTGTTGTTGTTGTTGTTGTTGTTTCAGCATAACCGTATTCTTTGTTTTTGCACCACACCCAGTGCTCCATGCAATCCATGCTCTCTCTAATACCCACCACCTGGTTCCCCCAACCTCCCCCCCCACCACCCCTTCAAACCCCTCAGATTGTTTTTCAGAGTCCACAGTCTCTCATGGTTCACCTCCCCCTTCCAATTTCTTCCAACTCCCTTCTCCTCTTTAACTCCCCTTGTCCTCCATGCTATTTGTTATGCTCCACAAATAAGTGAAAGCATATGGTAATTGACTCTCTCTGCTTGACTTATTTCACTCAGCATAATCTCTTCCAGTCCCATCCATGTTGCTACAAAAGTTGGGTATTCATCCTTTCTGATGGATACTCCATAGCGTATATGGACCACATCTTCCTTATCCATTCTGAAGGGCATCTTGGTTCTTTCCACAGTTAGGCGACCGTGGCCATTGCTGCTATAAACATTGGGGTGCAGATGGCCCTTCTTTTCACGACATCTGTATCTTTGGGGTAAATACCCAGGAGTGCAATTGCAGGGTCATAGGGAAGCTCTACTTTTAATTTCTTGAGGAATCTCCACACTGTTCTCCAAAGTGGCTGCACCAACTTGCATTCCCACCAACAGTGTAAGAGGGTTCCCCTTTCTCCACATTCTCTCCAACACATGTTTCCTGTCTTGCTAATTTTGGCCATTCTAACTGGTGTAAGGTGGTATCTCAATGTGGTTTTAATTTGAATCTCCCTGATGGCTAGTGATGATGAACATTTTTCCATGTGTCTGATAGCCATTTGTATGTCTTCATTGGAGAAGTGTCTGTTCATATCTTCTGCCCATTTTTTGATATGATTATCTGTTTTGTGTGTGTTGAGTTTGAGGAGTTCTTTAGAGATCCTGGATACCAACCTTTCGTCTGTACCGTCATTTGCAAATATCTTCTCCCATTCCGTGGGTTGCCTCTTTGTTTTCTTGACTGTTTCCTTTGCTGTGCAGAAGCTTTTGATTTTGATGAAGTCCCAAAAGTTTATTTTCACTTTTGTTTCCTTTGCCTTTGGAGACATATCTTGAAAGAAGTTGCTGTGGCTGATATCGAAGAGATTACTACCTATGTTCTCCTCTAGGATTCTGATGGATTCCTGTCTCACATTGAGGTCTTTTATCCATTTCGAGTTTATCTTTGTGTACGGTGTAAGAGAGTGGTCGAGTTTCATTCTTCTACATATAGATGTCCAGTTTTCCCAGCACCATTTATTGAAGAGACTGTCTTTTTTCCACTGTATATTTTTTCCTGTTTTGTCGAAGATTATTTGACCATAGAGTTGACGGTCCATATCTGGGCTCTCTACTCTGTTCCACTGGTCTAAGTGTCTATTTTTATGCCAGTACCATCTGTCTTGGTGATCACAGCTTTGTAGTAAAGCTTGAAATCAGGTAACGTGATGCCCCCAGCAAATCAATCAATGTGATAGAACAAATTAATAGGAGAAGAGAGAAGAACCACATGGTCCTCTCAATTGATGCAGAAAAAGCATTTGACAAAATCCAGCGTCTATTCCTGATTAAAACGCTTCAAAGTATAGGGATAAAGGGAACATTCCTGAACTTCATAAAATCTATCTATGAAAGACCCACAGCAAATACCATCCTCAATGGGAAAAAGCTTGCAGCCTTCCCGTTGAGATCAGGAACACGACAAGGATGCCCACTCTCACCACTCTTGTTCAACATAGTATTAGAAGTCCTAGAAACAGCAATCAGACAGCAAAGAGAAATAAAAGGTATCCAAATTGGCAATGAAGAAGTCAAACTCTCTCTCTTCGCAGATGACATGATTCTTTATATGGAAAACCCAAAAGACTCCACCCCCAAACTACTAGAACTCATACAGCAATTCAGCAACGTGGCAGGATGCAAAGTCAATGTACAGAAATCAGTGGCTTTCTTATACACTAACAATGAAAATACAGAAAGGGAAATTAGAGAATCGATTCCATTTACTATAACGCCAAGAACCATGAGATACCTGGGAATAAACCTAACCAAAGAGGTAAAGGATCTGTCCTCGAGGAACTACAGAACACTCATGAAAGAAATTGAAGAAGACACAAAAAGATGGAAGACCATTCCATGCTCTTGGATCGGAAGAATAAACATTGTTAAAATGTCTATACTGCCTAGAGCAATCTATACTTTTAATGCCATTCTGGTCAAAATTCCTTCGGTATTTTTCAAAGAGCTGGAGCAAATAATTCAGAAATTTGTATGGAACCAGAAGAGACCCCAAATCGCTAAGGAAATGTTGAAAAAGGAGAGAGTTTTTGAGCACACTGCAAGGGAACAGCAGAAGGGACAGCAAACCAGAGACTGTCTGCCCTATTAGGGCTCTAATTACATGAGTCAGGCTTCCTTCCTCTGCTCTGAGGTTGGAGGTGCTGGAAGAAGCATCTGCGAAATTCACCCCCAGGTGCTCTGGGAGAGGGAGGTTGATGGGCCGCAGGCAATAGTCTCTCTCTCTTTTTTTTAACTGAGGTGAAATTCACATGACATAAAATTAACCGTTTTAAAGTGCACAGTTCAGTGGCATTTAGTACATTCGCCGTGTTGTACAACCTATTTCAAGTACCACCATTTTCATCACCCCAAAAGAAAACCAGAATGCATTATGTAATCACTCCCATCCCCCACCCCAGTCCCTAGAGACCACTATCTACCTTCTGTCTCTATGGATTGACTTTTTCTCCGTAGTTCATATGAATGGAATCATATCTGTGACCTTTTACGCCTGGCTTCTTTGACTTCACCTAAAGTTTCAGAGGTTCATCTACATTGTAGCATATTTCGGAACTTCATGCCTTTTTGTGGCTGAATAACACACACACACACACACACACACACACACACATCGCATTTTGTGCATCCATTCATCCACCAAGGGACATTTGGGTGATTCCAGGCAATGTCCTTTCGAGCAGGTTTGTAAAGATAAAGCTGAGGCTAGAAGCTAGTGCTTTCTGACTCGCAAAAGATCCTCATAGTAATAGCAATTTTAAATACACACTGGTGCGGTGGCATGGATTGCCTAGATTGGGGAGGTATCACAAGTGTGTTCATTTACAGTGTATAGAGCAATTCCAAGGACAAACATAACTTGTTGTGTATTTGTCATCAAATAAATTATACCTCTGGGCACCCGGGTGGCTCAGTCAGTTAAGCATCTGGTTCTTGATTTGGGCTCAGGTCATGATCTCAGGGTCATGGGCCCGAGCTCCATCAGGCTCCCCACTCAGCAGGGAATCTGCTTCTCCCTTTCCCCATGCTCAGTGTAGAACTTGTTTGGGATTCTCGCTCTCCCTCTCCCTCTGCCCCACGCACCCCCCTGCCCTGCTCACACACATTCTCCTCAGTGTGCTCGCTCTCTCTAAAATAAATATGTAAATATATAAATAAATAACATTTCTCCACAAAGCCCTATGTTTCTCCTCCTTCTCCCTCTTCTCCTCCTCCTCCTACTCCTCCTCCTTCTTCTTCCCTATGATGAACCTGAGGAGATTGATAACAGGAGATACAGGAAAAATGGCCCCTGTGGTACAAGCTATAATGAACTTACCCCACCCGCCTAACGATGTTTTATATAAATTAAGCTCTAAACTTCTTTTTTATATCTCACTCTTCAAAGTAACAACTGGATGCCACAGTGTTTCCTATTTCATAAAACTGGGGCATATTTCATGATTAGGAGACAACTTTTGCTTTGTTCCTTCCAACTTAGGGTGTGCTTTTTGCCTCCCCTTGCCCCTTTTCTCTCCAGCCCTCTGTCCCCCAAGCTGCCTTGCTCCTGCTGCCCTGCTCCTCCTCTCTGATGTGCCCAGGTCCTGGACCCTCCAGGTCTCTACCATGCAGTTGAATTTTGCTGGTGGCCCTCCTTGCTCTCCACAGCTGGTCCCCCAGCTGACATCTTTTCTTCTCTCTGCCCCTGCCTGGCATCAGTACCCACAGAACTTCCCAGAAACTCCTCAGGGCACCTCCTTCCTTGTTCTGGGAAATAGGATGCAAATGTAATTAAGGAAGAGAGCAGAAATTTTCCTTCAAAGCCTGTCACTTTATGTATGTAAAAAGTGTCCCAAAAGACTAGAAAACTTATAAATTTCCACAGAATCTGCACTGTATTTGCAATACATTTAGATATGCTAACTAAAAAGAATGAGATTGCTTGTCCACATTAAAATTAAGTGGGGGAGGGAAGCAATACAAAACTTTAAATTAAATTAAATTAAGGGGCACTTGCTGGCTCAGTCAGTAGAGAGCACACGACTCTTAATCTTGGGGTTGTAAGTTCGAGCCCCACATTGGGTGTAGAGATTACTTAAAATCTTTAAAAATGTTTAAATTAAATTAAATTAAGTGAGGTAGACACCTTCCGCCACATCTGCCTGCAGGGCAATGCCCTAATCCAAGCGTGACAAGAATGTTTCCTTAACCAGAACTCCTAAGAAAGGCTTAGAACCGGAACAGAACCTGACAGAAGCGCTTGGGGGATGTGTGGACACGTCCAGGTACCTTTTCGTCTTCTCGATGGCTCCCATGTGGGAAGACATCTGGATTGCCTAGAAGCACAGCTGGGTGTTCTTTGGGGAACACAGCTCGATGACAGTGGCCTCGGGTGGAAGCCCATCTGACAAGTACAAAGACAACCTGTGTCAGGTCCGCGAGAAGTGGAGGGGGGAGGTTCAGTCTCCTGTCCACCAAACACACCAAGGAGGAAGTGAACGGGTGGTTCACATACACATGGAAATGGACTTCACGGGTGCAGGAAACCAAGCAACTTTCACCATGAGCCTGGCCCCCCAGGGCTCCTGGGGCAGCACGCCTGCCCCCACCACGGAGTCACAGCAGAGACAGCCCGGGCTGCCCACTGTCCTCAAGAGAGACCTGGTAACGCTGCTGTCTGACCAGGAGATATGCAAGGAGGGCGACGCGCTGCACCCAGAGCGGCCCCACGTGCTGAAGCTTTTTGGGTGTGAGATGGCTGAATTCAAGGTAATCATCAAATAGACGTGGGATGCACAGTCCAGAAGGTTCCAGCAGATAGATGGGAGAAGGCTTGCCTGGCAGCGCGACCGAGGGGGCAGAAGAATGAAAGCAGGAAGACAGCGGCTGACAGGCACCGGGACCAGGACCGGTGGGACCCCAAACCCCATGGGGGAAGTTGTCTAGCTGTTTACATCTCTGTGAATACAGACAAGGGAGGGCGAGAGGGACAGTTTGTTCTTCTATAAGGAATAAAACCAAAGGGTTTTATTGCTCCCTGTGAACAGCAAAGAAGACTTTTCCTTTAAAAAAAAAAAAAAGGTCTTGGCTTTGGGGTTTTGTCTGGATTCCCAGGATTCCTCTGTTTACCTGCAGCCAGCTTCCAGCACTGGATCCTTCATGGGGACTGGGGATGTGGTCTGGGGATGCGGAGAGCTAGGGCTCCTCTTCTCCCCCAGCCCTCCATGCCTCTCTGCTGGAAACAGGGGTGTGCATTTGTCCAGGAATATGGGAACCCTGGCTGCCCTCCCTACCCCTTTCTTTCTCTTCCTCCTCGCCTCAGCCCACCTCCTACCTTACCCCTTCCCTGCCTCCCAAACCAGGGCCAGGAGTCTTATAGATGACAAGAAGATGGGATCCTTTCGCTAAGACAAGAGTAAGGCCGCTGCTGAAACCCAGAGCAGATATGAAAATGGCTCCACAGCAAAATTAAAAATAAAAAATTAGATGAATCAGGCTAATGTTTTACAAGGTTAAAAGAACTGCTTGTGTAGAATATGCCAGCCCAAGGATGCCTGTATAAGTAGAAAACTCTAAATATCCTTTCATCACTAATTAAAGACCTTGACTCAACTAGCGGCAATACGATTATATGGAAAACTACCTAGATCGTATTAGAAGAGTCTACAAAAGGAACAGACTATAAGATATAATCATCTAAGCTAGGAGGGAGAAGAACATCAGCCCCTTGAAGCAGGTGTTCTTAAAGTGTTCTCCCTGGACAATAGCAGTTGCCCAGAAACTTACTAGAAATGCAAACTCTGGTGCCACTTAGACCAAGTGGATCAGGGACGCTACGGGTGAGGACTGGGGTTTAATCTAACAAGCCCTCAGGTGATCTTGATGCACACCAGTGTCAGAATCACTGCCTGAAAATATACCCAAGTTGTTAATTGAGTATAAAATCTACAGATTTCTGGGTTATTGTGCTTTCGATTTTTGCAGGAGCAAAAAAAAAAAAAAAATTACCTTATTTTGGTAGAGATGAACAGATATGAAACCCCAACATCAGCAGAAGAGATTCTTTGTGACAGCTGGAGCCTACATTTCAACTAGTCTTGCAGATTTGCATTCACTGTGGTTTAACAGTCTAAGTAAGAAACAACTCTGCCACATTCTGGGGGTCTGAATTTTTCCTGCCATAACAGGATCGAACACATTCTGAGAAGCACAGAAGTGGGAATTTGCTCCTCTTTATCAATCTCTCTATTGAACTTTCAGAGAGAAAAGTGTTGGGCTTTTGGTGTAAGGAGATATGGGAAGGGTGTCGACCTTTGGCCTGGACTATCACTGATCTTCATTGGATCTCCCCCCAAGAAGATCCTGGGACGACAACTGTGGGCATGTAGTTTTTCTGGGAGGTGTAGGACAGCGCCAAAGCACAGGGAAGTGATACATGGAAGGGAAAACTTCCAACAAGTCAGTATCAAAGTGGGAGAGTAAACCTTAATCCCATGGAAAAGCTCAAGGAAATGGTGTAGAGCACATTCCCCAGAAATATACTGGCCAGGGGCACCTGGGTGGCTCAGTCAGTTCAGTGTCTGACTCTTCATTTTGGCTCAGGTCATGATCTCAGAGTCGTGAGATCGAGCCCGGCATTGCTCTTCACGCTCAGCACGGAGTCTGCTTGAGATCTTCTCTCCCTCTCCCTCTCCCTCCATCCCCCATTTGCATACACACAAGCTAAATAAATAAACAAGTAAATAAATAAAATATTTTTAAAAATAAAAGTAGAAATATACTGGCCAAGGGGCAGGGAGCTAGGATATTTATACACCTACCCATCATTTCTAAGAACTTCTGGCCCAAAAAGAGGTGCAGGTGCTTGCCACTGAAAATGCAGGCGGCTGGACCCAAATGAGTAAAGAGGATGCCAGGTGTCATGGACTGGCCACACAAGCATTACTATATGCAAGTCTGCTCCAGGTCCGAAAAGTGGACAATGAGGACTTGGTCCCTGCTTAGGATGGAGTTTTATTTGGGTTCATTCCCAAAGCAACAAATAACCCTTGAAAGTGATCAAAATGAGGTAAGAAACAGATGGGTGCCTGTGGCTCACCACTGTTTCCCTTTTGCCTCAAGCTCACAGTTCTGTGGTCTCAGCCTTTGTACTGAGAAGAGCCCACTATTGTGGGTTCACAAACTTGTATTGCCTCTAGTGCACAACAACTTATCCTACTAGTAAGACATTAGTTATGGTGCCCAAGAACCATTTTTTATGCCTCTTGAAGGAAAAGAAAAATAGCTTTGACCTTTTAAATATAAATGGACACCTAAAGATTACCAGACAATGAGAGAAACAAGCAACATAAGGGAGAAAGACAAAAACAAGCAAACAGAGCAAATTGCCTCTTGAAGAAATAAAATGTTGGAAAGATGAGAATGTCATAAAAACCCAAAGACTTAAAAGATTTGACATATTAGAGCATCCATAAAACAAAGACAGGGTGCTATTTTTTTTTAAGATTTTTATTTATTTATGATAGCGAGAGAGAGAAAGATCACAAGTAGGCAGAGAGAGAGGGGAAGCAGGATCCCTGCCAGGCAGAGAGCCCAATGCGGGACTCAATCCCAAGACCCCGAGATCATGACCTGACCTGAAGGCAGAGGCCCAACCCACTGAGCCACCCAGTACCCTGACAGGGTAAGAATAAGAAAGTGCTTTTGAAAATTAAGCATGTACTTGCAGAAATAAGAATTTCACTAGAGGTCAAGTAAATCCCTCAGAACCAAGAGTAAAATATACAAAGAGATAAAAACTAGAGAGAACAGATTAAGAGACATCAAGGGTAAATCCTGGAAGTACAACTTTTTACTAATAAGGAAAAAGCACAAAAAATGGAAAGGAGAAAGTATCTAAAAAACAGCATGATATTGGGGCTTCTATTTCTGGCTGTCATGGAATAACACAGACCAGATTGACTTTCCTGCCTTAAACAACTAATAAACAAAAGACAAAATATATTTTAGATAGATAGATGTTAGACATTAGATAGTTCAGGACAGTACTTCCTGAGAGAAGAAAAATAAACAAGTAAGCCCTGTAAATACCCAAGCTGACTTCCTGGAGATGATTTCCAGCCCTCAGCACAGAGAGGAGGAACCCAAAGCCCTGTGAATTGAAGATATGTCACCAGGAGCCCAAGACAGCTGAGGCAGTTGGATCTAACAGGAAGAGGAGAATGCTGTTCCAGAGAAAAATCTGGAAGTCTATGAAGGGTCTCTCTTAAGTATTTCACTAAGTACTGATTCAAGCATGTGTTGTGAAGAAACTTGAAGCTAGAGAAAGAGCTACTCCCCCAAAAAACAAAGGATCAACCCCTAGGGCTCATACAAAGCAGGGAATAGTTTACCAGCCAGAGTGGAAAACCTCATCATTCATGAGGCATCGGGAAGAGTACTCAGGAGTATATCAGTGGGGCAAATTTAGCCCCATGTTAAGCCCCTCTCTGGGATCACCTAACAGAACAAGCCTCCAAAGGACAAAACTCTTTCTAAGTGACCTAACTACATCCCAGAACAAAACTCAAGCATATTTATAGGAATACAGAAATTCCTAGTATCCAATAACGTAAAATTTAGTGTCTGTCTCCAATCAAAAATCACCAGGCACTCAGAGAGGCAGGAAAACAGAACCTGTAAAGAGAAGGAAAATAGATCAATACAAACAGTAAGTAGAATTAGCAAACCAGAACATTAAAACAGTTATTAAAACCATATTTTATATGTTCCAGAAGGTAGAGGAAAGCGTTAGTATGTTAAGGAGAGACACGAAAGGTATATTAAAACAAAAACAAAGACAACCCAAATCAAACATGAAAAACACAATGTCTGAGATGGAAAATATACTGAAATAGGGTTAACAGAGATTAGACATGGCAGAGGAAAATGTCAGTGGACTTAACAACATAACAATAGAAATTGTGCAAAATGAAGGTTCGAGAGAAAAAAGACTGAAAAGAAACAAAAAAGATACCAGTGAGCCACACCAGAGTATCAACATAACCTATGTGTTATGTTGGAAAGAGAACAAAGAGAAGGCACAGAAGAAAAAATTATTTGAAGAAGTCATGGTAAAAAATGTTCTGAATTTGATGAAAACCATAAATCCACAGATCCAAAATACTCACAAACTCCATTTCCTTCAGCCAAAGAGAGACCACAGGCTTCCCAATGGGAAGGGCCCTCTGAGTGTCCAGGTAGCCCACTAGGACACGAGCCCAGCTGAAAAGAAAACGCAAAGCCTTGATTCATTTATGGCCCCGGGGCCAAGCAAAAGAGGCACGGGCTCCCCAGGGTCCCCCCACCCCAACTGGAACTGCTCAGAGAAGTCTGATAGGTGAAGCAGATGGGGAGAACTGTCTCACCGACAGGGATCCCCAAACAAAGGCTCCTGAACAAAAGCAGGGTGTGGCGAGGGAGAAGGACTAGGAGTGCAAAGGCAGGGAGTCAAGGTGGAGAAAAGGGTGTCAGGCCGGAGGTGTGGGGAACACAGAGATGCCTATGAGTGTGGCTGGCCTGGGGCAACCTAAGCTTTTTGTCTACAGCTCCCTGTAGAAAACTGTCCTGAGAACTGCCCCTGGGCACTCAGAGGCTCATTACCCCTCCCCTGTCCTTGGAATGTG
This sequence comes from Neogale vison, assembly GCF_020171115.1. Taxonomy (NCBI): domain Eukaryota; kingdom Metazoa; phylum Chordata; class Mammalia; order Carnivora; family Mustelidae; genus Neogale; species Neogale vison. The sequence goes on along the minus strand of NC_058096.1, from coordinate 11,469,690 downwards.
AGTTTTGCTTGCCTTTCCCACGCCCAGAGGCTGCTCCAAGGACACAGCCTTGAGATGGGGATGCGGTGTTGAGAACACCTGCATGGTGTACATGGCTGGACCCGATTAGGGCTTCTATATCCGCTTTTAAGATTTTATGTTAGGGTGGGTGCGGGTATCCATTCGTCCTGCTTCCTCCTGAGACAAGCCTCATGTATAAATTCCCTTTGGTTATTAAAACTGCTACCTACCAATCAGGGGTGGTCTGTCCCTTTCGTGGATCTCTCCCCACCTTCCGTGTACCGAGATCCAATTTCCCATTAGACCTGGAAAGCTCCAGGGAGGAGCTGTGCACCAATCAGCAGCTGTGCACCAAGTCTGGGGTGGGGAGGGCAGTTTCCCCGGTGACACCTGCCAGGCAAAGCTTTGGAACTGCTTGTGGTCAGGGCTGACAGATCACACATAGTATTTTGCCCTGGAACTGGACTCCTCACGTGGGGAGCAAAATAATTGGGGAATATTTCCAGCACATTGGTGGATGTAAAATCTGGATGTTAGATGTCAGATCTAGGTCAAACACAATTTGGGGAGCCACCAGCAAAAATGATAGCTAATGAACTCATACAGGGGAGGAGATCATGAAGGGATATCACTTAAAGTGAGAAGAAAGGGGGTAGGACAAAGTGGGAAGTGACACCAATATTTCAGTGGCAAGCAGTGGCGTGGGTTTGGAATGGAGGTTGAGAAGAACGGCCAGAGGGGAAGAAGGAAAGGGAAATGACAGAAATCATGAGACCCCAAGAAGAAGAGAATGAGGGTGGGCAGTGCCTGGGTGGCTCAGTTGGTTAAGCAACTGACTCTTTGTTTTGCCCCAGGTGGTGATCTCGCAGTCATGGGATCTAGCCCCATGTCCCACTCTGCCCTCACCAAGGAGTCCGCTTCATATTCTCATTCCCTCTCTATGCCCAGGTCACGCTTTCACTCTCTCTCCTCTCTAAAATAAATAAATAAAACCGTTTTTTAAAGGGGGTAGGAACAGGGAATGAAATATACTAAATGATTCTGAGATGTCAAGTATGACAAAGGCTACAGAATCTAATGGGTCTGAATCCTAGAAATTAGCTGGTGATCTTGGTGAGAATGGGGTAAGCCCAATCAACGGGAGGGACTGAGAGCCAGACTCAGTGGGCTGGGAAAAACACGGGCAGTGAAGAAATACAGATAGGTATGGATGAATGTAGTTAAATCTGGTTGTGAGTGGTAGGACAAAGGACCACTTCTGGACAGAGTAATGGCTATGCCTTTTTAAGACAGGAGAGACTTGAGGGTATTTCATTGTTGATGAAAAGGAACCAAAGAGAGAAGATGAAGTCGTGGGGGAAGGGAAGGATAATCAGTGGAAAGCCATCCCTAGAGAGGAGTTGCTTACAGAAGCAGGAGGGGTTCTGACACCACATATCGTAGGGAAATATTTGTTCTGCTTGCCCCTGTGTGATGATAAACTAAGCATATTCCTTTGTCAGCAAATGCTATTAGGTTATAGAAAATGTGGTTGTAGATTTGAAGAAATGAGTTAACCTTCCTGATGGGGGAAGTTTGCCATAAAACTCCAAGGCAACGAGATACAAAGGCAGCTGTTCCTAACAAGCGCTTTTCTAATATGAAATACACAAGGAATGACTTTGTTAGTCAACCAAGAGAGAGACAAAGATACACATGCAACACTAACTTACTGCTTTAATTAAAACAAAAAGTTTTAGTGCCCAGATGTTTGTTACTAAATACTATTTCCCACTAAAAGAAGCCAAGGCCCCTTGGAGAAATGGCTGATTTCAAGGCTGAGGCAAGAAAAGTCTAAGATGACCCTAGAACATCTTATGCTAGAAATGCTAAAAAAAAAAAAAAAAAAAGATATGATATATCAGAAGGAACAAGAACCAGCTTGAAATAACTCTCACTGGCCCAAACTAGAATGATTTGCGCATTAAGGGGGATTTTGAAAGCAGCAAAACTGTAGGATATTGTAGTGGTGAATAAGGGACATTGTCATTTAGAAAAACCCATAGACCCAGACTACCAAAAAAGTGAACCCTAATGTAACCTGTGGACTTTAGGTAATAATAATGTACCAGTATGGAATCATCGATTGTAACAAGTATACCATACAAATACAAGATGTTAACAACAGGGAAATTGGAGAGACTGTGGGGGTAGGACCGAAAGGGAGTATCTGAAAACTATGTATACTTTCTGTTCAGTCTAGCTGTAAATGTAAAACTGCCCTAATAAGTAAAATCCATTAATTAAAAAAATTGTAATAAGGATAGCAATGAACCATAACCAACTGAACACAGTAAGAATCTGAGTCCTTACTAGTAATAAATGGAAAGAAGAGAAATCTCTTCCATATCCTGTGTCGACCAATAGTTGTATTTGGAGAAGCAGGATTGTAAAATTACCATTTCATAGCCACCAGAGTAGACTGTTTCAGACAGGGATCACTTACGGATGCTAATTCTAGATGTGAAAGTTTGATAAAGAGCAGGATAATTTGCAAGATCTCAGGGTATCTCTCCACAGATTAGCGGCAAGGGGAAAAAATAGCAGCTCTACAATGGAGAAATTGGATAACACCTTGACCATCCGATCAAAATTAGCATTACCAACCAGGGGCTAAGTAACATAGGGTGACTACAGGTGAGATATCTGGGAACACCACATAATTTATGCAGTATTCTAGCCAGGAAAATGTAATGTAATCTGAATCTAATCATGACCAGCATCAGACAAGCCCAAATTAAGTAGCATTCCATAAAATAATTGGACTGTATTTTTATTTTTTTTTTAAAGATTTTATTTATTTATTTGAGAGAGAGACAGTGAGAGAGAGCATGAGCAAGGAGAAGGTCAGAGAGCGAAGCAGACTCCCCATGGAGCTGGGAGCCTGATGTGGGACTCGATCCCGGGACTCCAGGATCACGCCCTGAGCCGAAGGCAGTCGTCCAACCAACTGAGCCACCCAGGCGTCCCATGGACTGTATTTTTAAAAAGTGGGGGCGGGGCAGTGTTGTGAAAGACCAAAGGCAGGTGCTCCAAATCAAAAAAAGCTAAAGAAGTTCGGGGAAACTGTCTAAATGTGGACAGAAATATTTAATTTGAACTGGAGAGTACACATGTGGCAAAATATTAACAGTTTGGGGAATCTGAACAAAGGGTATGGAGTTCTATTATTTTTGCAACTTTTTGGTAAATTTGAAAGTATTTAAAAACAAAAAGTTAAAAAGAACATATTTTATGGAAAACTCCATAACCTCTGATTAATCATTTTGACATGAATAAAGGGAGTGGGGGGCAGGTTCTGAGTTAAGATTACAAAGGCAGTACCACAGGGGAAATTAACTCGTGTTTTATCCACAAACCATTACAGCAAATAAATTGAAACTTTTACTTACAATGTATTTTATTAAGATGGGAAAAGACCATGAAAATCTTCTGTGCCCTATGAATGCTATCAACTTAAAGATGAATTTTTTTTTTCAAGATATTTACTAACCTCTGTAGCAACTGGGTAACACTAGCATGTTATGTGGCAGCATTGAAAAAAAAAAGTACCATAAAATCCTTTAAAGCTGCTTTAATGAACAAATGAAGATAAAAATATAGAAGAGACGTATACTATACATAACTCTTGCATTTTAAAATACATTTGGATTATTTCCGTATGGATGTAATTTTTGTTGCCAAAAATGCTGTGTGCATCTGTAAAAAAAAAAAAAAAAAACTCTTGCTCCCCTTGTGGGGGGGGGGGGCTGCCAACATATTTTTAAATATTTCAAATGGAAAGTTTCAGTCCATGAACTATTTTAGGCCCATTGCTCTAAATGCAAAATTACAACCTATTTCAACTAGTTCGCAAGAACAACTTTGGACAGTAGGAAATGGAAATTTTAATTAAAACCTTAAGTCAAGGGGGGCCTGGGTGGCTCAGTGGGTTAAAGCTTTGGCTCAGGTCATTATCCCAGGATCCTGGGATCCAACCCTGCATCCAGCCCCCAATCCGGCTCTCTGCTCAGTGGGGAGCCTGCTTCCTCCTCTCTCTCTGTCTCCCTCTCTGCCTACTTGTGATCTCTGTCTGTCAAATAAATAAAATTGTAAAAAAAAAAAAAAAAAACCCTTAATTCAAAAAGTTGTTGGAAAGTCTTTTAAAAATAAGTATGATTTAGTAAGTGCAACAAGGAATTTCCTTTTTCCATTTGGACCCACATATTCTCATGGGATATTTTCCATCAATGACATTGCTAAAACACTGGCAAACCCAAAATCAAACTTAAAATTCTTGACTGACAAAGTAATAAGCCAAGGCTTAAGAAAATAAGTGGCTGGCCTTGGTGGCCCAGTCCGGTAAGAGTTTACTCCCGAGTTTGGCTCAGGTCATGATGTCAGAGTCCTGAGATGGAACCCCTCCACTGGGCTCTGCGCTGTTGAGCCCGCTTTAGATGCTCTCTTCCTGTATGCCTGCCCCTTCCTCCACACACCCCCACCCCAACCCTTAACATCTGCTCTGGCTTTCTAAAATCAAAAATAAATAAATAAAAATAATGATGCCTAACACTGATTATTTACTAAAAATCATTTTTCACTTAAAATGGGTGAATTTCATGGTATATAAATTAAACCTCTAAGTTGTTTATAAGGCAAAATCCAAGGGCGTTGTTCTCTACAAATATTCATTTCATCACATAATTGATAATTAATATGGTTTAGTTGTAATTAACAGCTAAGCATGATTAGTTCATCTCTCATCCTTTATATTTTCCGTTTTGCACTTTTTAAGAATAGACCATCTATTATCGAAGCGTTTAAATAACGAGTTGACCCAAACTGTTTACTGATAAGGGTAAGCGATCCAAACTGCTTAGAGACCGGGGTTCCGGAGGCCTTCCCAAGCCCCGACGCCGTCACGACTTTCTCCCAAGGGTCCCGTGAGCCCCTCGGCCAGGTCGTCCGAAAACGAGCGCCCGACGCTTCCTCGCTTAACTCTGGGCACCCTCGCCCCTCGCTCACAGCGCTCTGCGCACAGAACACGGCCTGGTCCGCTCGGCGGCTTCCTCCTTCCCGCCTCCCCTAACCAGGCAGCCCCGACACCGCGTCCCACGGCCTCCGCGACCGGGAGGGGGAGAGCGAGAGCCGGCAGCGCCCGATCTCCGCCGCGATCGGAGGCCAGGCGTGGGGTAACCCCACCGCCGCAAAGCCTGAGCCAACACACGCCGCCTTCCTGTTTGGGTCAAGGCCTCCTGTAGGGCGTAGCCTTCCCGGAAAGGGAGGGTGGACCGCCGTGGGCGGTCACTGGCGGTAAAAAGGAGGACCGAGAAGACAGCGGGACAGACACCCCAATTCCAAGTGCGCAGGCGCAGACTACCGCCCTCCCACCAGGAGCGCACGGGCGCGCTAAACCCGGAGGGCGGCGCGCGCACGCGAAGGGGAGAAGCTAGCGTGGAGGGGACGCGCGTGCGTGGAGAGGCGGGGCGAGTGCGGAAGGGCGGGGCGAGCACGGAGGGGGCGGGGGAAGAGAGGGGCGGGGCGGAGGCAGGGGCGTCCCGCTCGCGCTTAGGCTTGCGTCTCGTACTTCGGTGCTGCGCGAAGTGACCGAGGATGTGACTTCTTTGGCCGGCGGTGGCCCGCGGACGATGCTCGCCCTCCTGAGCGCGACGACCCTGGTGTTGGTCGCCGGGGTGCCGTGGATGCTGCCGGCAGCCGCAGGTGAGCGACGAGGGGTCCAGGCGCAGGCCGAGGGCTGGGCGAGAGTCTGGGCGGTGGGGGCGTTGGAAGTCTCGGCCCCGGGAGGCTGGCGTGCGGTCCGGGCACCTCCGTTAGTGCGGGGTCACGGCGCTCAGATCGAAACTCTGGAAGCAGCGGTGTTCCAAAGGATCCCTCCACGCCGCTTGCTTGGAGGCCGGCAGATCCATCCCCGGGCGGGGCACGCCCTCCCCGCCGGCTCTGTGGGCTTCCACCGCGGGGTGCTGGGTGAGCCAGAGCCTTCCTGCCGGCTTTGTTTCTCTTCGATGAAGCCGGTCGCAGGGCTGGACCCTTAAGTAATAAACAAGGCGTCAGCGGCGAATCGTGTTGCTGTTCCTGAAACATTGTCTCAATTTAGGGAAACAGTTATTCAGCCCCACGTGGGAGGGAGATAAAGATTGCAAGAATTTCGCTGCCCTCGGGATTCGTACAGTATCATAAAAAGTAATAATAAAAGAAAAATACGCAACCAAAATAGAGAGGCCGGGACCACCAGGCTAGTTTGCTGCCTTTGTTAGTACTTAACGGGGAGGCATCGGGGGAATGGCAACTATTACAAGGTTGACTTCATAGTGAGGAGGGGTACCCAAAGAGAAAGAGGAACTAGCACCGAAGGGCAAGCCACCTAGTAGGTCCAAAGTCCTTAACTGTGTGCTCAGAAAACCGTACCCCCATACGGTACAATGGTGTCCTATTTCTCAAACCCACCCATAAATATATATAGTATGTGAGTACTATCTATGGTCCTGGTATAATCCGCGGTAATTTCTTTGAAGTCTTTTCTTGAAATTCTTGTATTCAGCTCATCGTGCAGTGATATAAAAAGAACTTCCCCAGAATTTTCACATAAAAGTAGCATTCCAAGAGGATGTCCATTAAGATCCGTATTCTTTTTTTTTTTTTAAGGTCCGTATTCTAATCTAAATTAGGGGAGAGCTGCTAAATTAAACTTTATACACAGCTAGCATTTATTGGACCCTTAACTAAGTGCCAGGCAATTCTCTGGGTATTTTAATGGTATAAACTCATTTAGATTTTAGTACAAATCTACACACTATTATGCTCATTTTACCATAGAGCAAACTGAGACACTGAATAGCTTTGGCCATGCAGCTATCCAGTGGCTGAATGGGAAATTAAACCCTGGGAACCAGGCTGCAGAGCCCTGGGCTTTAGAGTAGTCTGTTTTCCTAAAGGTTAAGCAATTTAAATTCTCAATTCTCCATCAATATTTGTTAAGCGCCTAGTTACCTTTCAGTTAACCAACGTACTTTTTCCCTCTATGGAACAGTAAAATGGTCAAAACTCAATAAAATTATGCTAATGTTGCTCTCTTTCAAAGTCATTAAAATATTCGTACTTTTAACCCAGGTCAGTTCAGTTCTGGGACCCTAGCCTAAGAAAATTACCGAAAATATGGGAGGAAGTTTATTATTTGTATGGACATATGTGTTTGGATTTATGTCAGACTTAAAACAAGTAAATCGTTTCTGATCATCCATTACGAATGTGAGAGGCTGGGGGCACCTGGGTGGCTTAATGGGTTAAAGCCTTCAGCTCAGGTCATGATCTCAGGGTCCTGGGATGGAGCCGATCCGGCCCGGCATTGGGCTCTCTGCTCAGTGGGGAGCCTGCTTCCTCCTCTCTCTGCCTGCCTCTCTGCCTACTTGTGATCTCTCTCTGTCAAATAAATAAAATCTTTTAAAAAAAAGAATGTGAAAGGCTGGAAGCAACTGGATTAAGTGCCCATCTATTATTCTTTCACACTACAAATGTGAAATAGGCAGTTTTCAAAAGAATATTGCTTGGTTTTCCAAATGCTAAGATGTCCCCAGCTGCAGTGTCTCCATCCTTTAGCAGAGGAAGGGTGCAGCCCAGAGGAAATCCTTGTTTCAACCCCATCAAATTTCTTCTCCCTGTCTCAAGGGCCACAGTTAGTGAGATTAGACTAGTCTAGACCAGAGACTACAAATGCCGTCAGATCTTCTGTTGGTTCCTATAAACCCAGTCAGCCCCCCTTTGGCTGCATACAATATATAAAATCCCAATAAATGGGATGAAAATTAAGTTTAGAGGGAGGAGTGAAATAAGGAAAGGTATTGTCCTTTGTGATGAAGTCTCAGAGAAAATAAGTGCAAAAAAGAAAATTGAGGGTGGGGAGACTCAAGGAGGAGCTCCCCTGATTTAAAAAAAGAAAACAAATTGGAAGATGTTTCCTCAACTCTTCCCCTTCATACCGTATCTCTAGCTGGAGACTAGAGGAGACAGTCCCAATAAAGAAAGTTCTACGTAAGGACTCCTATGGTGGAAGGTCTGCCAGAAGTTACCTTGCTTGCCCCGAGGCAGAAGTAAAGGCTAGAAATATTATAGGAACCAGAAATAAATTTGAAAGCTGATCTTTTAAAAATTTTAGCTCCTCTCAGTGAGAGATCAGCACTTGGTGCTGTTGAAGAAACTCCTGTGAACCGAGCACTATGCTGAGTCCTCTGAAAAATGCAGAATTGAGTAAACCACTATAGAGATCCTGCCCTTAAGGAACTTGGCATCTGAATAGGGATCTGTGTTTAATGCAAGAAGCAATTGGCTTTCTTTGAAATATCTTCATTCAGCAAGTTTTGAGATCCTACCCGATGTCAGGTACTGTGCTAAGTACATCTGCTTTAGTGTGAAATTGACCACTAAAGATCCGTAGTCCAGCATATAATGAAAGAGCAAAGTTAGCGTGAGCCGCAGTGTTAAAGGAAGTTTTTCTGTAAGGAGTCAGACTTGATCTGGGTCTTGGAGTATTTGGGTAATCAGAGAGGAAGAAAACAGGTTAGAGGGGCCAAAAGGGAAAAATAAGAAGAGAGGACATCCAGCTCAGGGAAGATTCCTACTGGAAGTGTAAGAAGTAATAGATCTCTAGACGGAAGTCCTTAAAAGTAAACAGAAGGGTTCAGGCTCGATATGAACACCTTTCCAAGTTCCTGTAGGGCTTGTCTGACGTGATAAACATTCATGCCTCTGTCTCTCGATTTTGTCATGTGAATATTTGGTTTCTGTGACTAGCTGTTACCTTTGAAATCACAGCTGCTCCATTCTGTATCAGAATATATGAAGCATATATACAGGATGTGAAACCAAACTGAGGCCATTAACAGTTGAACCTTGTATCCTTTACATCACTTCTAAGATCAAAGACAAGTTTTATGCAGAGACTACTTTTTCTGTCTCTTTTTTTTTTTTAACCTTAATTGCTAAAAAATGCCAGCTGTCATCTGAGCTTTCAGCAAGTTGTAATCTTTTTGCTGGTGGAAGTTCTTTTTTTTTTTTTTTTTTTTCTTTCCAGCATGATGAGTGTAGTCTTTAGACCCCTTCACCCATTTCCCCCATTCCCCCACCCCCTCCCCTCTGGTGACCTTCAGTTTGTTCTCTAGAGTTAGGAGTCTGTTTCTTGGTTTGCCTCTCTTTTTTTTTTCCTTTGCTTATTTGTTTTGTTTCTTAAATTCGACATAGAAGTGAGATCATAGGGTGTTTGTCTTTCTCTGACTTACTTGACTTTGCATAATACTCTGTAGTTCCATCCATTTTGTTGCAAATGGCAAGATTGCATTCTTTTTATGGCTGAATAATATTCCATTATATATGTGTGTGCGTATGTGTATGATATATATATCATACATATATATCATAAATATCATATATACATCATATATATGTGTATGTGACATATTTTCTTTATCCATTCATCAGTCAGTGAACATTTGGGCTGCTTCAATAACTTGGCTGTTGTAAATAATGCTGCTGTAAATGTAGGGGTGCATGTATCCCTTTGAATTAGTGTTTTTGTTTTTTTTTTTTCAGGTAAAGAGACTTCCAATTAAAAGATCAACACTGATTTTCTTTATTTTTTCCAGCTTTATTGAGATATATATGATATATAAGGCTTCCTTTTTATAGATTAAAACACTTCAACCTTTTTCTGGCTCTCTCAAATGTGGAGATTAAATACATAATTAGCAGCCTCCCTGTGCTGAGAGCAACTGTTGGGGGTTTTTTTGGATTTTTTAAAAATGCTTTGTATTTGAAATGAAAGGGAGAGTAATATTTTTAAGAATATCTACAGTGTATATGTAACTGTCTTCTTCCTTGTTGCCTTGATTTCTAGGAGGAACAAATCTAAAATCTCCTCAAAATGTTGAAGTCTACATCGTTGATGATACCTTTATCCTGAGGTGGAACAGGAGCAGTCCATCTGTCAGGAATGTGACTTTTTCAGCAGACTATCAAATGTACGTGACTCTAATGATTGCTTTGCAAGAATCGCTGGAATAATTTTGAAAATCGTAACACCATCATTTATTTCTCAGATTTGGGAACCAGTTGTTTTTTCCATCTTTGAGAGAAATTTTATGTCTACGTTATGTTTATAACTTCCTTTCTACAGACAGAGACTTAGTCCAGTTCATCTTTGGGTGGTGCCCAAGAGAGATTTGAGGGATGAGGATGGCAGACAGTTTCCACAGACCACAGCCCTACCTTCTCTGAGATACACCACCTTCTTTGAGTATAAATTAGTCTCTAAACTAGGACATGTCTTGAGGATATGGAAGAGTACCCCAAAAGCTCTATCCAGGGACTTGAGATAGGCCCTGTAGTTCTCCTAGGGTCAAGCTTTTTTATTATCCCCATCATATACATTGTTTTAATTTAGATAAAACTTATTAGCATCCGTATATAGGATCGTGCCTTTCCACAGACTCCGTTTCTGGAGTTTCTGCCTTCTCCCCAGCGCTCACATTCCACCTCATAGCTGCCAAGAGGTAGGGCAGGCGGGAAGTTGCTGAAGAAAGGATTCCAGAAGGAAGGAAGCTCAGGAAGTACAGTACCTTGCTTTGGGTGTCAGAGCTCTGTGTGCTAACTCTGATCCCTGCCCAAGGAAGAGCGGCCGGTAATCGGGCAGCAAAGAAACAGGGTGTGGGAACCCCAGAACCAGGATCCCCACTTCGACCACGGCCCCAGCACTCAGCTCTCCAGCTGATGGTTGACAGAACTGTGAGATTAATTTCCTCTCACAGCTTTAGTCATTTGCACGCGCGTGTGTGTGTGCATGTGTGTGTGTGTAAATGTGTGTACGCATACACAAACATGGATACATACATCGATGGTTTTTCTCGGAATTAATCGTTTAAGAATTTTTATCTCGAGAGATTTTCTTTAAATTGAACTTCGAGTTTTGCCCATTTCATTCTTTGCTTTAGTTCAGAATTTTCTATTAAACAACTATTTTAGGTATACCAGGTTGTTTCAGATACTCTTTTTAAAGTTGCCCTTTTAGGGGCGCCTGGGTGGCTCAGTCGGTTGGGTGTCTGCCTTTGGCTCAGGTCCTGATCCTGGAGTTCCGGGATCGAGCCTCGTGTGGGACTCCCTGTTCAGTGGGGAGTTAGCTTCTCCCTCTTCATCTGTGCCTACCCCCCCCCCCGGCAACAGCTCTTGATGTCTCTCTCTCTCTCAAATAAATAAATAAATGAAATATTTTTTAAAAAATAAATGAAGTCACCCTTTTAGTCAAGAGCATAGACCGTGCCCTCGTATTGTTCCTTCACACGTTCTGTTGTCGATACTAAATTCTCCAGCCTGTGATAGCCTGCCTTCATCCTTTCGTTCTGACTTCAGCATCACATGCATTATTTCAGTATGTTCTCGTTCTGGTCTCTTCTACCAGCTTTATAAATAATGGCCCTATAAATATATGCCAGACTACAAGTTTAGGGAGACAGTAGAGCAATAGTGTGGTGCGCTGGGGACTTGGGCCAGGCTGCTTGGAGGCAAAGCCGTCCCATGCTGTGTATGCTTTCCCTGTTTCCTTGTCTGTTAAGTCGTGATAAAAACTAACATGACCATGTGGAACTTATCGCCCAAACCAAGACCTTTTTGAGTTAAAAGGGCCAGTTAATTTTAGATAAGCTGGACCAACAAGCTTAAACCAGGGCCACCCCAGGCACACTGGGATGGGACACCGCCCTGCCCCTCCCCCCACCCTAATAAGGTGTCTAACTTAGAAGGCTGTAGAAGTGTAGAACAATTGTTGGTTTGTTTATGATTTTATTTATTGATTTGAAAGAGAGAGGGAGAGCACAGAGGAGAGAGAGAAACAGACTCCTCGCTGGGCAGGGAGCCCTACATTGGGCTGGATCCCACAACCCTGAAATCATGACCCAAGCCGAAGGCAGACACTTAACCCACTGAGCCACCCAGCCGCCCTGAAGCATGTAAAGTATGAAAAGTGCCCAGAACAGTGGCATGGAGTAAGTGATCAATGGAAGTATAGTTAATGGCAGTAAACAACTATCTTTTTAATTAAAAAAAAATTTTTTTTGAGACAGAAAATGTGAGTGGGGGTGGGACAGAGGGAAGGAGAGAGAGAGAGAATCTCAAGCAGGCTCCATGCCTAGAGTGGAGCTGGACATGGGCCTCCATCTCAGGACCCTGAGATCATGACCTGAGCCAAAATCAAGGGTCGAACGCTTAACCGACTGAGCCACCCAGGCGTCCCTTGCTGTAGCGCTTCTCCAAACATAGGACAAATGCCACAGGTGATAAATGATACAGAGACACATAAATAAGCTGTTAAGATTCCAATGACTGTAGAACACATGGTAAGACATCAGTGTTAGTGACCTATATCCAAAATTTTGTTACGATGTGTGTAGTGTTAGTATTCAGTCTTCCATCCAATAAAGATTGTGTGCCTTGTATGCTAAACACTCTCCTGGGTACTTAGAATATTTGGGCGAATAGGAAAGGCAAAGACGGCATGTGATTGTCTTATGACACGGGTTTTATGAAATGAATTTTCTATCAGTTACCTCATTGTCTTCGAATCATGTTGTGTTCTCATCTAAATACTTTATAGAATAAAGCTGGGTTTGGTTGGGTTTTTTGTTTTTTGTTTTTGTTTTAAAGGCTAATATAAAAGCAATTGCCATTGCAGTAGCTCCCTCGTAATACAAAACCCTGGAGTCAAGCATGCTTCTGTACCTCCTGGAACAGGAAAGATGGAGGGGAAGAGGGCGAGTGGGTTGGAACCTTGTCAGGGCTTAGGTTTACAATTTTTATAAAGTTTTCTGTTTGTTTGTTTGTTTGTTTGTTTGTTTTTTAAGATTTTATTTTTGATTTATTTGACAGAGAGACACAGCTAGAGAGGGAGCACAAGCAGGGGGAATGGGAGAGGGAGAAGCAGGCTTCCTGCTGAGCAGGGAGCCTGATGCGGGGCTCGATCCCAGGACCCTGGGATCATGACCTGAGCCGAAGGCAGATGCTTAACGACTGAGACACCCAGGTGTCCCTTAAGTTTTCTGTGTCTAATAAGGGATTCTGGCTTTTTAACACAGGTTCTGATGTGAAGGGGTTTCTCAGGAATGGTATCATTAAATGCCAACTCTGGCCTCACAGCTCAGAGAAGTAGAAAAGGAAACTGGACAGGAATAAAGTTTCCCACATACCAGTGTATATTTTCAGTAATTTTTTTAAATGTTTCCTTTTTGAAAAATGAGATGGACTTATATTTGGGCAGCACAGAAATGATGTGGCTATATCATTCCTAAAGTCTTTTATCTTAAATCATTTTTTAAAAGTCTATAGGGATGCCTGGGGGGCTCAGTCGTTAAGCATCTACCTTTGGCTCAGGTCATGATCCCAGGGTCCTGGGATCAAGCCCCTGCTGAGCAGGAAGCTTGCTTCTCCCTCTCCCGGCCCCCCTGCTTGTGTTCCCTCTCTCTCAAACAAATAAAATCTTTCCAAAAAAATAAAGAAAATGAAAATTTATCCCTCCCTCCTCTGCCCCCTTCCCCTCCATAAAGCTTGTGCTAGAAACTATAAATCAGTCTTGACAGAAATGCCTTGTCAGAGGAGAGTTTCTCTGCCTGGTTTAAGGTCGACAGGGCTTCACATGGGCAAAAATTCCAGAACCCAACTAAGTTTGTTTTTGGTCTCACCTTCCCATCAACCTCCTGGGGAGGTGGGGGTACAGAGTGACATGTGGCCACATGTCCTTTCTTGATTTCTTCATGTGTTTGAAAAATCTGATATCGGTAAGTTCTGCTTTTTAATGGACTAAACAAGGACCTCATCGGTGTATGTAAACACTTTAAGTTCTTCATTTCTAGTGATGGAGTAGGAAGAATCACGGCAGACGGCAAGCAGAAGGGATGGTTTGGTTTTGACGAGGGCAGAGGAAATTCTCCACCCCTGCTCATTTCTGAGGCCTTTCTTTGGTCTGGTAAACCCAGTCAGAAAAGTTCCAGAGGGGATCCTCAGATCCAGTTACCAAGTTTTCAGTGAGGAAAAGATCCAGAAATAGAGAGGAGTTGGCCCGAAGTCACACAGCTGTTTTTAACAAAGGGGACACTTAAGTCCACTCTTGGTACCTTCTAGGTTATTTCTTTCTCTGCTTCTTTGAAATCCTAATGCAGCCCGTCACAGAATTACAGAACTGTGTGAAAAAATTAACCGTCAGAATGATTCCACTTTCTAAACGATAACTTGGTACATACGCACTGGGCAAGGGTGCCACGTTGCCACTAAGATGTTCACGGGCCATTAACTCAAACAGAGTAACTGCTGAGCCTCGTAGTTTCTAGTTTTAGTAAACAGTAGTCATAATAGTGGTCATACCAGTAGTTAGAATAGTTAAGAGTTTTCGTGAATAGAAACTGGGTTTGACTCTTTTGTATTCATATATTTGCTTCTTCATTCATCTCCCTTTTTTAATCTCAAAGACATGAAAATGGCGCTTGGCTCCAATTGCCTGGCTGTCAGTCTGTGGCCAGTACCGAATGCAACTTTTCTTCAGTCAAGCTCAATGTTTATGAAGAAATTAAACTGCGAATAAGAGCAAAGGAGGGCAACAACACTTCTCCGTGGCGTTATGTTGACTCATTCACACTGTTTGAAAAAGGTAAGAAGTTGCCGGCCGAACTACAGGCTGTTCCTCCTGAGCTACTCTTGTCACAACTCACTTCCCAAGCCCGTTCTGGTGTGACATCTCCTGTTAAAAAAAAAAAAAAAAGGCCAAACTTTTTTCATGATAATTCTAAGACTTATCCGCCCCTTCCTTTCCATTTTGTCTTGGGGGTACACTGGAATTTTCCAGAGGCTGATGGGTGACAGAGAGACTGACTGACTGACCTGCAGAAGTGAGCGGGAGATACATCTGTCTTCTTGGTGAAGCCAGACACTAATGAAGCTGGACCAAGATGTGACACGGCTCTGCTCTTCTCGCCATGTCTGTTTTGGGAAATGTTCTTTTTTTAGAACAAATATCTGTCACAGTGCGATGGGTTTACCACTATAAACTCTTCATGAATTAATATTTGAAAATACCAGTTTTCAGGTTTAATATGCTAAATAATGAAAGACATAATCTCTTCAAACAAAAACTCTCTTGGACCCTCGGTTTCTTTGAGTGTGAAGGACTCCCGAGACCGAAACAGTTGGGAACCCCAGCCCTCTGTCAGAACTCCCAAGAAGAATGATGTCTGGCCCTCTCTGCGCTTCTCTGCCCACCACTGTCTCTGCAGCCCTGTGCCCTCAAACTCTGTCCCTCCTCGCTGCCCAGAAAGCACTCTTGTCAAGGACCCTGGTGACTTCCTCAGTGCCCAGTGAGTTCCCAGTCTCTTCTGGCTCAGTTCCTGTGTACCACCACGGAGATCACTTGAAACTCTTCCACTTCTGGATCTCCAGGTCCCTGCTCCCTGCCCGCGCTCCTCCTGCCATCCACCTCTCCTGTGCCCCTTTCTCCTGCCTCCCAGACCTCTCAGTGCTGGACTGCTGCGGGACTGGGTTGTCGTCCATCGTCTCTTGCCACACTCGGTCTGCTGGGAATCTTATGGCTTTGAATCCCATCAGTGTGCTCTTGAGAAAAGCCCAGACTTACATCTCCAGCCCCATCCTTCCCCTTGCCTTTACACTGTATCACCAACTCTCTTTCCATAAACATCTCTGCTTGGGAGGCCAGTCATCTGGTCAACCAAAGCTCTTGATTTCCTCCTCAAAATATGCTCTTCTGGGAGTTTTTTCCATCCCCGCTATGGACAGCATCTGTTTTAGTTGCTCAGGGCAAGAGCCTTGGAGCCATCTTTGGCATCACTTTTCCTCACGCCCTGCATCCGGTCTGTCAGAACATTCTGAAGGATTGATCTTCATCCCGAAGCAGATCTCTCGTCGCATCCACCGCTGCGACCGGCCTTCATCAAGCTGCTCTCTCTCGAGCTACTGCAGAAGCTTCTTCCCAGCCTTCCTGCTTCCTCATGCCTCAACTAAGATGATCTTTCCAAAATGTAAATCCCAGCCTGGCACTCCACCAATCTCAGGCCTCCAGCAACCTCCCAAAGCTAACTGCCGAGCTTTTCCTTTGTCATCTGGCTTCTAGCTGCTTCTCTGATCTCATTTTCAGCCACTCAGCTACACGAGCCTCCTTGTTGCCTCTTGAAAATGTGAAGCCCGTTCCCACCTTGGAGGCTCAGTCTGGAATATTCCTTCCCTAGATAAGTTGCCTGACTGACTCCCTCAACATTACCTGGGCCTTAGCTCAAGTGTCACAGAGAGATTTTCCTGACTGACTTATCTGAACCAGGTCTCGCCACTGTCTTCTCTTCCTCTGTGTTACTTCATCTTTCCTTACAGCACACACGACATTATATGCATTTGTCTGTATGGGGATTTCGGCCATATTCCCCCGCTCGGGTATAAGCTCCGTGAGGGACTTAAGTGTGACTAATGCCGGGTACATAGGACATGCTGAGAATTATTTGCTAAATGAATATTTCGACCCTGTATTAATGAAGTTATATAGTAAACGTGTTCTTTTTTCTATAGCTCAAATCGGTCCCCCAAAAGTACACTTAGAAGCCGAAGATAAGGCAATAATCGTCAACATCTCCCCGCCTGGAACAAAAGGTAGTGGCATGTGGGCTTCCGATAGCTCAGGCTTCATCTACAGCTTAGACATCTGGAAGAACTCTTCAAGTGGAGAAGTGAGCATTCTTTTTACCTTTGTTCAGTGTGAGAGAAAAAAGACCTGAATGTGTTCAAAATACTGACCTTAGACTTTTTTAAAGAGCAGACTTCTATTTTTTTTTATTATAGAGAAAGACTAAAACTGTTTACTCCAGAGATAAAATTTATGAACTCTCACCAGAGACCACCTACTGTTTAAAAGTTAGAGCAAGACTTTTGCCAAGAAAAACTGGTGCCTATAGTCCCGTGTATTGTATAAAGACCGCAGGTAAGGAGGAAGTTCTATTTTAGATTCAGTAAACGTATATACAGAGGGGCACCCTATTCATTCTGGCAGTTTCCCTCTTGGTTGCTAAGTGTATATGATAATAGATACCAAAACAAAAATATTACAGCATTTACATAAGCAAAAAAAAAAAAGTCACAGTAACTGGGATTTTTTTTGTCTTAAGTAAACAGTAATGAAAGTTCTGTCTAAAAGTCTAAATATTTTTCTCATGACAAGAACTATTTTTTAGGGGTGCCTGGGTGGCTCAGTGGGTTAAAGCCTCCGCCTTTGGCTCGGGTCATGATCCCAGGGTCCTGGGATCGAGCCCCTAATCAGGCTTTCTGCTCAGTGTGGAGCCTGCTTCCCCCTCTCTCTCCGACTGCCTCTCTGCCAACTTGTGATCTCTTTCTGTCAAATAAATAAATTAAAATCTTAAAAAAATAAAAAATTTTTAAAAACAGCTATTTTTTTCTTCAGAATCCACAAAAGGGAGAAAGTAGTTGCTCAAGGAGCAGTTAGTCTTCCAAAAAGTATACCTTTTTAAGTGAAACTTTAAGATGTGAAAGCTTCCTGATATATTTTGTCTGTGGCCTCCTGCCTATAATTAAGGTCAAAGGTTAGGAGCTTAGATTTGTTTGATATTTGAGTCATAATTTTAGTATGCTTCGTTTTTAAAATCAAACATACAGGAGAATTGAAAGTAAAGTTTTCTTCTCCTGCCTCCTTACCCCAGTTCCATTCATGAGCATTTAGCCCTGCTGGTGGTTTGGTGTATTCTTTCCTGCTTCTCTTGGGACCTAAAAGCATACACACAGACGTGTAAACGGTTTCTTGGTTTGGATTTTTAAAATGAAAAAATAGGGGGCGCCTGGGTGGCTCAGTGGGTTAAAGCCTCTGCCTTCAGCTCAGGTCATGATCCCAAGGTCCTGGGATCGAGCCCCACATTCAGCTCTCTGCTCAGCAGGGAGCCTGCTTCCCTTCCTCTCTCTCTCTGCCTGCCTCTCTGCCTACTTGTGATCTCTGTCTGTTAAATAAATAAATAATCTTTAAAAAAAAATAAAATGAAATGAAAAAATAGGATCCTACTAGATCAATCTTACAACTCACTTATTTAACCTACTACATTGAGGATCCTTTTGTATGTTGGCACATACAGATCTATCATATTCTTTTTTTTTTTTTTTAAGGTTTTATTTATTAGAGAACACAGGGCAGGGGGACACAAGGGGCAGGGGTATGGGGGAGGCAGACTCCCCACTGAGTGGGGAGCCCGATGTGGGGCTCGATCCCAGGACCCTGAGGTGATGACCTGAGCTAAAGGCAGATGCTTAACCGACTGAGCCACCCGGGTGCCCCATCACGTTCTTCTAAACAGCTGCGTACTATCACCTTGTGTGAACAGACACCAGTTGTAACTCCCTTAGCTGTTACCTCCTGATAACATGTAAGCCTTTTCTTTTCTTTCCCATGCTGTTAAGCTGTTAAGAATTCTTACCATGGGGACACCTGGGTGGCTCAGTCACTTAATGGACTGCCTTCGCCTTAGGTCATAATCTCAGGGTCCTGGGATCAAGTCCTGCATCAGGCTCCCTGCTCAGTGAGGAGCCTGCTTCTCCCTCTCCCTCTGCGGTTCCCCCTGCTTGTGCGCTCGCTCTCTCCCTCTCACAAAAAAAAAAAAATAAAATCTTAAAAAGAAAATTCTTACCATGTCTCTCTCTCTCTCTCAAATAAATAAATCTTTTTAAAAAGCAGGAGGCCCGGGGGGCACCTGGGTGGCTCAGTTCTGTTAGGCATCTGCCTTCGGCTCAGGTCGTGATCCCTGGGTCCTGGGATCGAGCCCTGCATCAAGCTCCCCACTCAGGGGGAAGCCTGCTCCTCCTTTTCCCTCTGCCCCACCACCCCGCTCGTGCTCACGCTCTCTCAAATAATAAATCAGTAAATAATTTTTTTAAAAATTACTTAATTTGGTACTCATGGTACTCTTCCTACCATGTCTTATCTTACTAGAGTAACAATGTTTGCTTCTCTGTGTA
Organism: Neogale vison; assembly: GCF_020171115.1. Taxonomy (NCBI): domain Eukaryota; kingdom Metazoa; phylum Chordata; class Mammalia; order Carnivora; family Mustelidae; genus Neogale; species Neogale vison. The sequence goes on along the minus strand of NC_058096.1, from coordinate 11,450,616 downwards.
TTCTTTGTCTTCTAGTTGAAAATAAACTGCCTCCACCAGAAAATATTCAAGTTGAAGCTAAAAATCAAACCTATATTCTTAAATGGGATTACGCGCAGGAAAATGTGACTTTTCACGCTCAGTGGCTCCAGTAAGTTCTCTTCCATGAGTTTCCTTTTGCTCAATTTATGATGATTCCTTTCCTGCCGCTTCAGCCCCCTGCAGCTCCAGGCACAGGGGCAGACTGCTTGGGATGATTCTATCATTTTGGAAATGGGATATTTAATTCTGGTCCCTGCTCTGCCGTTAATTAGATGACCCCGAGCTAATCCCTTCATCTCTTCCGGCCTTGGTTTCTTCATTTGTTGCAATATTGGCATATTTAATTACATCTCGTGTACTTACTGGTGCTTTTTTTTTTTTTTTTTAATGTGCTTCTCGCTGCATGTCTTAATCCCCGAATCTGGAATCCTTGCCACGTGACCCTGACCTTTTCCTCAGAGCTCACTTGTTCCCCGAGTCCTAGATCTCAATCCAATCTGTCTTACTCATTTCGAATCAGCCTTCCCATTTTCTTGACAGTGTTAGTGGTTTTGACAGATTTTTTTAGGGATCACGTCAGTGGGAAATGAAGAAAGCAGGACATTACTGTGTTCCAGCTGACTACGGGTCAGGTCTGAGAAGCACATTTAGTTCCATGTTGGCTGGAAAGTTGTAGGGGTTAAAGAGGTAAAACCAGCGGAAGGAGGAGCAGGTTGTGGGGAGGAAGGGGACAGGTAAGCAAGCTCTCTTGAGAGCAGGGGTGTAGAGAGACCAGAGGCAAGTGTGGGAAGGGCAGGAAAGGGAGAGAGTGAGGAGGGAGAGAAGCAGGAAGTGAACTGAGGGCGAGGGGAAGGGAGGCTCTCCGTCCTTCCGTCCTTCCGTCCTTCCGTGTTGGTCATGCAGTGGGAGCGCGTCCCTGCGCCTGCAGGCCCTTTGACCCTGCCTGACCCGGAAACTGGGCGGTCATCTTGCCTGCACCAGACTTGAGAGGGCTGGGTTTCCGGTGGCCCGTCTCGAAGTCTCTTGGGAACACTCGGGCATGCTGTAGGGAGCACCGAAGGGATGACGAAGGCACGGCAGTGCAGCACGTGGTTCCTGGAATCCAAAGCAGATAGCTGAGGCGTCGTCGTGACGGTGGTTTGGGGCCGAGGAGTGGTCTGCAAATGAAGAGGGTGACAGAAATCGAAAACGTAAAGGTGGTTGGGGCCGGAGAGACCCAAGGAGCCACGTGGAGAGAGACGAGATGTGAACAAGGCCTTCTTCGTTCGTGAATCGTGTATTTTAAAATTGGACACGAGAGGGCACGTTAGGCAGAGCTACAGCGCGAGGGAAGCGCAGGCTACGAACAGATTGAAAATCAGGTTAAGGTCAGAGGTAGGGGGTGTTCCTGCTCCGTAACAAATCACCACAGATTTCATAACAGCTTCAAGAGTGCTCTTACCCACCAGTGACATCTGGTCAGGGGACCATGCCTGGCTTGGCTGGGTCCTCTGCTCAGGGTGTCACAAGGACTCTTGGAGCCCATCCAGAATGTGGCCTACCACGTGGGAGAAGCCCTGCCTGGGAACAGTTGACTGTTCGGGCAGGAGAGCAATGAGAGAGAAAACGGAATACGCAGGAAAGGGTGAGGTGAGGCTTAGCCTCAGACCGTCCTGTAGGCCTTTGGGTGCCATTCAGAATTTCACATCGAGGGACAGGTGACATGAAGTGTGTGTTCGAGGAGGGCAAGATCGCCGCGTTGTGTGTGGACCACAGAGATGCCAAAGGCAGGAGAACCAGTTGGGAGGCTGTTGGAGTCGCAGACTTGAACTGGGTTGCTTTGGGCTGCTGGTTTCTGAGTAATTTACTTGACCTCTCCAGGCCCCGTTAATGTCCATGTTCCGTGTAGACTTGCTCTTACCACACTGTGGTGGAATCTCCATTTTAACACTCACCCATTGGTGTATGGGTGATATGTTTTACAGCTGGCTTTCCAGAAGGGAAAAAAAAAAAGCCTTATTTGTAGCGCTTGCCAGTTTTCATACCGTGAATACACCTACCGTGGTCCCTTTCAGCATGATGTCACTGACCGTGGCATTGGGAAGAAATGCACAGGAGGACCTCATTACAGAGCATTGCCACCATAGAGATACAATAGACGGAAATAGCTTTGAGCACAGATAATAAAATGTAGTGAAATAACCAGGACAAAATGAGTTTTGGTCCAGTTTGTCCCCTGTGCTGCTGACCTGCCAGCCATAAATTTTTTAAAAAAGTTTTGAGTGTTTTTATTTTTAATGCAACCTGTTTATCTGTAAGTCGATGTACTTTATTTTGTAATAATGGCTTTTAATAACTGGCTCGCACCCTTTGGGAAAATTCAGGGGTGGTTCTTGTGGGCTGGCTTGGGTGGACTTTGGTGAAACAGCGCCCCCTTCTGGTCACACCCCAGAGTAAGGGCTCTGGTTCTCTTTGCGGTGGTGTGTGCTGGTCTCTTACACTGTAGTGTGAGCTTCCTGAAGGTGGCGACTATTCCCCGCTGTGACCTTAACCCCGAACAGTATCTAGCATGTTCTAGGTATTTCTTAAATATTCATTGAATTACTATGTTTGTAATTTTTTTTTTGTCTTAAAAGCGCCTATTTAAAAAAGATTCCTGGGGACAATTCAGGTAAATGGAAACAAATACCAAACTGCAAAAATGTCCGAACTACGCAGTGTGTCTTTCCCAAAAATACTTTCCATAAAGGAATTTACCTTATCCGTGTTCGAGCATCGGATGGAAATACCACATCGGTTTGGTCTCACGAAGAAAAATTTGATACTCAATTACAAAGTAAGCCAGTAGTTTTTACTTCGAATTGTGCTTCTCTGATTTGGTACAGAGTCTTAACATTGTTTTTCCAAGTTGAACGTTGTGTCTGTAAACTTTTTTCCCAGTTACCCTGTTTCCTCCGGTCATTACTATGAAACCCACTAACAATGCTTCCCTGCGGGTCTATATCAGCGCTCCGGGAGAGTCGGAAAATAAGCCTGTGAACCATCTTTACCCGCTAATTTATGAAATTGTATTTTGGGAAAACACTTCAAATGCTGAGGTAAAAAAAATAAAAACAAAAATAAACTATGTGATGTAAGTCTATATGTAGGGTTGTAACTAGGATTTGGGGAAGCAAAGCTGGAGATTGAAATTTTAGGGAGATTTTTAAACTTGGGACTGTGATTACAACAAGAAGGGTATTAGCATCTTTCCCTGTTTACGGCTTAGTTATAGATTACCTGCCTCTGGGCATCCCCGTATGTTGTTAACATTCGGATCCTTGCACCTGTTACTTCTCAAATCAAAATCTCTTGGGTGGAACTCGGGAATCTGTGTTTTTAACATGATTCCTGGACATTCATCTAAACCAGAGTTTCTCGGCACTGGCAGCATTCACACTGGATAAGTCTTCGTTGTGGGAGCTTTCTTGTGCATCGTAGGATGCTTGCCCTGCTGGTGGCCAATAGCACTGCCTCCCCGTGGTGACAACCACACTTCCAGACTTTGCCAGATATCCCCTGCTGGGTACCTCCGAGGGGGCAAAAGAATCTCAGATGGTCCAGTGGTTTGTGGCCCTCCGAGAGGAAAGCGTGCCTCCAGAGTTCAGCTTTGCTGCACAAAATCCTGTTGCTAACAGTTCAGTTTCATGGCAGGGAAAGGATTTGAAAACAGTCCTCTAAAAAGGCTCCTCAGCAGGGGCAGTCATGGAAAAAAGAGTCAAGAAACACAGGTTTTTAAACACTAATAATCAAGGGGTGCCTGGGTGGCTCAGTGGGTTAAGCCTCTGCCTTTGGCTCAGGTCATGATATCAGGGTCCTGGGATCAAGCCCCGCATCGGGCTCTCTGTCCAGCAGGGAGCCTGCTTCCTCCTCTCTCTCTCTGCCTGCCTCTCTGCCTACTTGTGATCTTTCTCTCTTTGTCAAATAAATAAATAAAATATTAACTAAATAAATAAATAAATAATAAAACACTAATACTCAAAAACCACAGACAAAGGCAGTACACAACATCGGACTGACTTTATTTTCTGTTGGAAATCTAAGAAAATTATAATGACTTGGCCACTTCCCTTTTAACTGTGTGAACACACTGTAACCGAAGCATAGTTTAGCCCACTGAGAATTACAGTCGGTTCTCAGTTGTTCCTACATCAGGGAAACCTCTGTTTGTGTCTCAAGCCATCAAATTGTGTAGCCTTAGGCAAGATGCTTTTCCTCTGTGAGATTTTGTTTCCTCTTCTCTAAAGTGGCAGTAGTCATAGTAACTCCATTTTTTTTTTAAGGATGTTTATGAGGTTTAAAATGAGGTAACGGGTACCTGGGCGGCTCAGTTGTTAGGCATCTGCCTTCGGCTCAGGTCATGGTCCCAGGGTCCTGGGATCGGGTCCTGCACTGGGCTCTCTGCTTCTCCTTCTCCTCCTGCTTATGTTCCCTCCCTGCCTTTATTTAAAGATTAATTAATTAGTTAATTAATAAATAAAATTTAACCATAAAATAAAATAAATAAAGCAAAAATAAATAGAATAATAAAATAAATAAAATGTGAGGAGCACCTGGCTGGCTCAGTTGGTGGAGTGAGCAACTCTTGATATCAGGGCTGTGGGTTCAAGCCCCACATTGTATGTAGAGATTACTTAAATTTTTTTTTAAAGTCTTAAAATGTAACGTAAGAAAACACTTAGCACATCCATTAACGAATAGATAGTAGAGATTAAATAATTTCAGTTGCTTTCTTATCCTGACTGTAATCACAACCATAATAGCAGCTCACATTTACTAAAAGCTTATTACATACCAGGTACTGTGGTAATTTACGAGAATTGTCTCAGTCATTCTTCAAAACAATCCCGCCAGACTGCCTGATCGATCAAGTCAGTCAGCAGACCCTTGGGGCAGAGAATCTCTTAGTGCTTCCCTGACACTGGGCTGTCAGTGGTACAACGCGGGCAGTTGTGATGCCTGGACGGTTCGGCGTGGCTCTGGGGCTTCTCAGCGTGCTACACGTGGTTTCCGGTCCGAGGAGGACGAGGGACGTGGGGAGGGCCCACAGCCTCAGTGCGGGCTCCACAGTCAGTCAGGACACGCGTGAGTGGGAAAAAAATCAATGGGTTTTGAGCCACAGGATATTTTGTTATAGTACATGACATCACATGATGTTATTTTGTTGCATTATTTTTGTTGTTGTTATACAGTATTGTTGTGGCCATAGCTGACTACTGCAGGGAGCGGCAGTAATTGTCCTCATTTTACGGATCTGAAAATAAGGCCAAGAAAAAAATGAAACAACTTGCCTAAGGCCACATAGCTATAAGCAATACCATAATACAGGCAATTTAAGGTCCGAGCCCCGCCTCCTAACTACCCCTGCCCCCAAGCAGGGGAAATACAATGACATTTAAACCAAACCAACAGGTATTATAAATTTAGAGTTGTCTTAAGAATATGTCATATTCCTTTTTGGAAGCAGCATTTTTAAGTTTGACTTATGTAGTAACATGTGGTCCAAAACGAATGTATATTTCTTTTTTTTTTTTAAGATTTTATTTATTTATTTGATAGATCACAAGTAGGCAGAGAGACAGGCAGAGAGAGAGGAGGAAGCAGGCTCCCCGCTGAACAGAGAGCCTGATGTGGGGCTCGATCCCAGGACCCTGTGATCATGACCTGAGTCGAAGGCAGAGGCTTAACCCACTGAACCACCCAGGCGCCCCCAAATGTATATTTCTTTTTCTTTTTTCTTTTTTTTTTTTTTGGATTTTTACATTTTTTTTAAGATTTTATTTATTTGTTTGACAGAGATCACAAGCAGGCAGAGAGGCAGGCAGAGAGAGAGGAGGAAGAGGCTCCCTGCTGAGCAGAGAGCCTGATGTGGGGCTCGATCCCAGGACCCTGGGATCATGACCTGAGCCAAAGGCAGAGGCTTAACCCACTTAGCCACCCAGGCGCCCCCCGACCCACCAAATGTATATTTCTTAAACATACACCAGCTAAGTGGTTGGGAGAGGCCAATCTTAGACTGAATCTCTAGAGAATTTAGGAAATCGACATTCCCTATCTGATTTCATAAGGTGACTAAATGTTATCAATGATCTATTTATTTTCTTATAGAGAAAAATTTTAGAGAAAAGAACTGATTTTACTTTTCCTCAACTGAAACCGCTGACTGTATATTGTGTCAAAGCCCGAGCACTCCTTCAGGATGAAAGGTGGAATAAAAGCAGTGTTTTTAGTGATATTGTGTGCGAGAAAACAAAACCAGGTCAGAATCTTTCATTATCTCTCTCTCTCTCTTTTTTTTTTTCAGTGTAAGTGGACTTTTAAAAAATAATTCAATTCACTGAAAATTGTAAAGTATTTCCTTATTACTACACAAGTATAAAGAGAATACTTTCTTCATGAGCTACATGAATCAAAAGTAGACCTTTGGGCTAAGCCTTGCAGTTTTAGAAAACATTTTAATGCACATTCAGTGTTTTTGAATGCTTTATAGTTCATCCAATATGCATGTAACTAATTGCCTTTAAAAATTACTCCTTAACATTTAAAAAGACTATTTTTAGGTGTTTTGCATAGTTCTTAATGTAATTATCATGGGAGAATCGCTTCATTAGTTCAGTTGTGAGTTTTGGTCCTGGGAATGATCAAATCCCATCTTGTATTTTATAGTTTCCGGTGTTGGCTTGTAGATGCTGATTAGTCACAGAATGGTATTAATTATGCTAGCTCTGTATTACAGAAGGGCTAGAGAACACTTTGCACGTTGGGAGCTAAATGTCAACATTGCATCCTTTACCTTGCCAGACCACTCTTTAAATGGAAATGCATTGCCTAAAAAAAGGGGTGGAAGGCTTTCATGTGGCTGGCTCAGATGGTAAACATGGGACTCTTGATCTTACGGTCATGAGTTCGAATCCCGTGTTGGGCATGGAGCCTACTTATAAATAGAGAGGCATAGAGGGAAAGCATTGCCTATGCCTGTTGTATGCTCCATGTTACCAGAAATATTTCTAAGGGTATATCATTTCATAGATTTTTCTATTTCCTTCTCACATAGCTACATTTCATTCATGTAAACCGTCAGCATTGTTAACATATTTGTGTGTCAAGATCTATGTTGTTGCTAAATATCACTTACTAATTTTTAGGAAATACTTCCAAAACCTGGCTCATAGCTGGAGTTTGTGCTGCGCTATTTTCCATCCCAGTTGTCATCTATGTCATGAAACTTCTCTTTCGATGTATCAGTTATGTGTTCTTTCCATCAAGTAAACCTCCTTCCACTATAGATGAGGTATGTGACTTTTGTCAATGGGTGAATTTTTCTTAAAATGAATGGGAAATATATTTTATTTCCATGCAACACATGCATTTTCTCGATATCCAGAAGACAATACAGACTGGGATGTTTTCTTCACTTTCGGTAAATTGGCCGTAGAAACAGTCATTTAGTATCAAATAACATGGACTAGTAAGGTTTGTCCTTAATCTCTTAGTTTTCTTCAGTTTGGCTATGTTGGCATTTGTTTTATCATGGAAAAGCTGGGTACCCACCCAAAGCCTACTGCACCCTCATCAGTGCACCCTGTGGGTGGACATCACAGAAAATGAAATAACAGAACGTGAGCCTCCTTTCAGGACACCTCACAGGCTCCTGTTCGACCCCACCGCGAGGTTGGCATATCTAATGAAAGCACTAAAGGACAAAGACCTGAGCCCGGGACCGAGCCTGGGGATGGTGTGCCACCTGGGGTGGGGGTTCAGGCTGCTGCCTTGAGAGTATCTCTTGGAGCCCTGGCTTTGGAGCTAACGAGACCCACAGGGGAATTGTTGATCAGCTACAGTATGTTTGCACATGTTAACTCTGTAGACTTAAGCAGATCCATTAAGAGAACTTGAGCAAGTGCGTTTATGCTGTTAAGTTTCAAAAGAAACTGTCCACAGTCCCAGTGCACCCCCCTTTCCTTCCTTTCCCATACTCTCCGGCACCCTGGGCCCCCTCTTGGGTCCTCTTCATGTACCTGCCCCGAGACAGTGCCAAGAGGCATGGGACTTCACTAGTGAGGGGTTTATTCTAAACATCAGTTAGCAGTTTCTAGGCTCCGAACTGGTTTTTAATATTTATGCATATAAACCAGTACCACTGGTTTTCTTGGTAGCAGATTTAAGAAGCTGACGCTCCTGGAACTAAAAACTGTTATATTTTAAATAATTTGTTCCTGTTTTTCCCCTTTTTTTTTTTAAATTAGTATTTCTCTGAGCAACCGCTCCGGAATCTCCTCCTTTTCACTTCTGAAGAACTGACGGAAAGATGTTTTATAATTGAAAACACAAACACTATCACGGCAGTAGAAGAGACTAACCAAACAGATGGAGAGCACAAAAAATACAGTTCCCAAACCAGTCAGGATTCGGGGAACTATTCTAATGAAGATGAAAGCACTGGAAGCAAATTCAGTGAAGAGTTCCTGCATCAGGAAACCGAGTGACCAGAAAGAAGTTCTAGAATGCTTGGGAGTTCTGGGGGAGCCGTGCGCAAAGCCTGGGCTCCTGCTCCCCTCAGTAACTGTGCAGTGGGTACCTGCTCGTTCGAGAAGGAGGACGTCTTTGGGTCACCGGTCAAAAACTACAGGCAAGCACTTACCTCTTGGACAGAAGTTTTCTCTATTCCTTCCCATGGGTAGAGCCTTGAAAGACCTGTCGCTGGGTGTATCCGAGGCAATTAGTGAAATCCAGAAAACCTTCCCGAATGACATCTCAAGTTCATTGCGCCAACGGCTTGTGGCAAAGCACACACGGTCACTGTGTCCCTGTCGGTGACACTGTCACCATGTGACTGTGGCTGCCCGTGTCACCCACTCATCCTCTGTTCTGTGTTACACACCGTTCAGGATTTTTCCGGAAGTATGTTAGATACTTTTGACACTAAAGCCTAGGCCCTCGGGAAATTTCTTTCGCAAAGCTGGATCTCATAACCACTGGCATTCTGTAAAATAGCTTCCTCTGGAAAATAGCTGCAGGTGTCAGAAATGTGACCCGTACAGTTTTCAGGGGAACCCTGTCCACGTGTCCCCAAAACCTTGGCTCCTACATCACAGTCACCTCTCCCTTCTGTGGTTTAGGATTCACACCAGGTCATCCTTTCCTGAACACTAATACTTCCCGGCTCACAACCTAATTCCCAACCTAGTGGAACAGTAGCAGCTTCTGATGCGAATCTGCAGTCAATGAAGTGACAGAGAAAGGGACAACTGTCTAATTAGAGAAGCTGTTCGGATATTTTAAGATAAGGGAGTATGTAGAAGTTGGTCACAGTGTCTGCAGGAAGCCTTGAGACCAGAAAACTGGTCCTGACAGAACAGAGTAAGAAGCAGAATCATTCAGTAGGAGGAAAGCAGGTGACATTCGTGAAAAATAAGAGAAATGGGTCTAATCAGCCTTTAATTATTAACATGCTATGGGGTCGCTCATGGTTGTTTTGGGGTCTCTTTCCTTTCTCAGTTTTATTGAGATGTAATTGACGTGTAACTTCTCTGTGTCCTGTTTTGAACCCGGCCCTTCTCTGTGGGTGTCCCTTCTCCTTTGCTTACATGCACTAAGGAAAGGGAAGGTTCACTATCACAGTAAGGAAGAAAATGTAACTGGAAGGAAAACCTAAGTTTAAGAATGACATGATGTTTTTCCAAGGCCACCTGGGGTGGATTCTTAAATTATTCATGGAGATCCTTTGTAGAAATCAGTCTAGGGATTTGGGCAGCTTCCCAAGGGAAGGGAGATGGAGCCACACAGCACGCGGGGACGTATGCAACCAAAGGCCAGTATTATCTCTGTCGTCGTCCTTGCTGATGTCCCACAGCAGCACATCAGCTGTGGGGGAGAAGAGATGGAAGGCGCTGCTCTGGGACAGCTCCCCCTCGGCATCGCCACAGCTCCACGGAGCACACCGCGTGCTTTGCTGGACCCGCAGCCCCGGCTTCTGGCAGAGCGTAGCGGGGATCTGGGAGTGGACCCGGATGTGGGTCACATCCCATTAGGATAGCCATAAAGTACTTGCTAGTAGAGATTCTAATTTGAAAATTAGAAACGCTGCTCAGAGCTATCAACTTTGGAATCTGACCAGAAATTTACAACCTATAAAGTTATTTTTTAAATAAAGAGTTTGTAGGGCGCCTGGGTGGCTCAGTGGGTTAAAGCCTCTGCCTTCGGCTCAGGTCATGATCCCAGAGTCCTGAGATCGAGCCCCGCATCGGGCTCTCTGCTCGGCGGGGAGCCTGCTTCCTCCTCTCTCTCTCTGCCTGCCTCTCTGCCTACTTGTGATCTGTCAAATAAATAAATAAAAATCTTAACAATAAGTAGTTTGTATCTTTTTCCCCACATGTGACCTTAAAAAGCAGCCCTGGTTTGCTCTTAACGAATTCTATGTACAAAAACCTTCCTTCCTCCCCTGCCCTTCCTGCGACTCCTCAACATGTTATGTTTGGTTTTTGTCTGGTATCTGTCTGTCCCCCTCAGAGACCAGAAGGTCTCTCAGCACAAGGACTTTCGTTTATTCATCGCCGTATCCCCAGTATCCGCAGCAGTGCAGGGCCCTGCTCATGGATGGTGCGTGGAAAATTATTATCGAATGTGTGGAATCCACAATTTGAACCAAATGAGTGCTTCTGACTGTTGTCTCCACGTTGGTTGAGTTGCGGAAGGACATAACCACGTGTCCAGTGTTTCTTCGCAGTAAACTTGTACTTACGTTTTTGTTTTAAACCCTATTGCCATGAACAATTTTCTGTAATAAACGCTGGAGCCAGAAGTCTTTGATTTTGTTGTTGCCCCGCTTAGACCTGATAAATGTTCATGGAGAAAAGCCGCTACAACCCACGCCTTCACCAGATACTCGCGGCAGACGGGCCGGATGCCCAGGCCCAACGTTGCAGTGTCCAGCGCTGGGTAACCACAGCTCCCGGACCAGGAGCTCATTCGCTTGCTTTTCACCTTTTCACAACCTCAACTTAAGACTTGGAGGGAGCACAGCCCTGATTAAGTGAGTTTGTACCGGCATTGCCAACTCTGCTTTCCTGAACTGACCTGCGTGCTTTTTTCAAATCCCTCTTCTCAGAATACACTCAAACTTCTAAGGATACTCCCCAATCCCACATGTAAACTGATTCCTCCTGCCATCTGGACAGGCTTATTTTTGTTTTTTTGTTCTTTAAAGATTTATTTATTTTAGAGCGAGAGCAAGGGGAGGGGCGGCGGTAGAGAACGGAGCATGGGGGAGCACGGAGCCCAGGGCAGGGCTCAATCTCATGACCCATGTGATCATGACCTGAACTGAAACCAAGTCGGACCCCTCACCCCCCTGAGCTACCCAGGCGCCCCTATCTGGACACGTGTACTCTGATGTTGAACACAGTTGATACTCAGGCTGGGGACCCTTCAATGATCTGTTTTTAATAAGCTTCCTCAAATTTTCTTTCTCAAAAGGAACAAGGAAGTGAATGCTAATAAATACATCTCTGACACCCACGGACTGCCCTGTCACTTAACCAGTGCCAGTAACACCCAGTTTCTTGTCACTGCATTTTTTTCTTGGGTGTAGGTGACCACAGATTCAAGGTATGGGGACCACATAAATACATGTGGGTATTTGTCACGCGATATTTATATTGATGGAGGAAAACTAGGACTATTTTTTTTTCCATCACCCAAGAGGAAAACGTCAAGAAGAGAGAATTTGATGGTTTTCATGCAAAAAATAACACCAATTTCCTACCTTTCATGAAGCCCGTCCCATGTGGGACTCACATTCTAGCAGAAGCTATCTTGTGAACGAAGTAAAAAGTGGTGAGGGAGAAAGAAAAAGTTGGCGGAGTAGATAGTCTGGCTTAGAAAAAAGAGGTTTGGGGAAGAGGGAGAAAATAGATTGTTGCTTTCAGTCGCCGGTTTAAATTAAACTGTCCTTGGGGGACCTGGGTGGCTCAGTCCATTTAGCATGGGACTCTTGATTTCGGCTCAGGTCATGATTGCGGGGGGAGGCGAGAGGGTCTGCTTCAGAGTCTCTCCCCCTCGGCCCCTCCCCCCCTTAAATAATAAATATTTTAAAAAATTAAACTGTCCTCAGGGTAAATCTCACTGCCCCCACCCCCGATCCTCCCCAAAATTTCCTAGCTCCATCGGAGAGGAAGGAACTGAGGGAAAAATGAATGAACAAGAAAAACATTTGCCTATCCTCTGTCAAGTGGAAAGTCCGTTTTTCCAAGGGATTGGAGTTAGTTCTTGAGTAGAACAACAAAGAGCATAGTCCCAAATCTCATCATTTTTTTAACAGTCTGGAATCTGAGTTCGAAAAAGAGATGATTATGACTTTTATAGGATAAAAAGGTACATTGTCCAGTCTGAAATCTTCCTAAAAAGACCTCCACCTCTTAAACACATAGAAGCCATCGTTGTGACTCTGTACCCACTCATTCATCCAGGATGCTACCCAGGAGAGATTTTAGAGCGATCTGCCTCGGTATAGCCCATTCTGCTAAATGGCAAGCTTCAAAAAACAAGGACTCTGTTTTTTAAGATTTTATTTATTCATTTGACAGAAAGAGACACAGTGAGAGAGGGAACACAAGCAGGGGGAGTGAGAGAGGGAGAAGCAGGCTCCCCACCGAGCAGGGATCCCAGGACCCTGAGATCGTGAACCGAGCCAAAGGCAGACACCTAACACCTGAGCCACCCAGGCGCATGGGGATTTTTTTTTTCTTTTTTTTTTTAACTCTGTGGCTGACACTCTGTTAAATACTGCAGAAGTGATTAAGCGAGGCATTGGACGTACATAACGTAGACCATGGGGCCGCCACTAGATGAGGACAAATCACCCTGTTCGGGGTCACAACTCGCTGGTATGACAGATTCTTACACGGCCGGGCGCGTCGTGGGGAAACAGGAAGAGGGCAGCGTGCAGCTAATGGCTGCGTGTGGTTTCAGTCCCTAGATTTAGCAAATAAAAATACAGCCCATCAAGTCTGAATTACAGTTGAATTTCAGATGAACAATGAATAGGTCCTTTTCCCAAACATGGCATGGGACCTACTTATACTAAAAAATAAGAAGGAGAAGGAGGGGGAGGGAGAAAATTTTAAAATCTTGTTGCATAATCCTTTGAATACTCTGGCATCTTAACCTATAGAAAGATTAATACGAGTTTTTTAAGTATAAAAATGTATCATTCCCTCTCTGAGATTTTCTAAATGACTCCTACCACCTAAAAATGTAGAGGTCATCTTTGTGCCGACATATCGTTTCAGATAAACAACAAATACCTTTTTAGTCCGTGTCCCATGCAATATTGGGGGCATCCTTATACTAAAACATTCTTTTTTTTTTTTTACCTAAAATTCGCATGTAACTGGATGTTCTGTATTTTTCTTTTTAAGATTTTATTTATTTGAGACAGAGAGCACTTGTATGCATGAGTGGGGCGGGGTGAGGGGTAGAGGGAGAAGCAGGCTCCCCGCTGAGCTGAGAGCCCGACGTGGGACTCGATCCCAGGACTCTGGGATCGTGACCTGAGCCAAAGGCACATGCTTAAGCAACTAAGCACCTAGGAGCCCCATGGATGTCCTGTATTTTTAACCCTGCTAATGTGAAGTTTCAAAAACACTATTGGGCTCTCCCAGACCCCTCAACCAATGTAAGTAATGTTTCCCAAAGAAATTACCTTAACATTAAGAGAGTTAATATTGCAAACATTTTCTAGCCAGAAAAAAAATTCCCATCTAATTCTGCCCCTGGGAGAAGGTGTTGAGGGGGGCATCTGAATCCTGTGGGGGACGCAGATCCATCTGAGGGGTCTGCCCGGCTGCCCACCCCTCTGCCAGCATTTCTTCTCTGGCTCTGACCCACATGTTTCCTATCACAGTTACTCTCACGCTTGTTTTATTTTTTCCAGTGGACTGTGAGCAACTTGAGGTCAGGTGTGCTCATTTGTCTTCAGTTCCTCAGGCAAAAGGTGCAAAGGATGGCCTTTTGGGAGACATGCTGAATTTAAATGGATTCACCGTTTTCTTTAGTGCTTTTTCCTCGCATCACTGTCCAGGAGTAGGACTGTTGGGTCGAAAAGCAGAAATGCTCTGACACGCGATTCTGTTGGATTACTTTTATTTTGTGTACATTCCTTCTTTGCCCACTTTGTCCACTGTGCCCTCCCCCAGGGCAAGGACAGTCTTCGACTCCAACCTTTCCTTAGTGCCACTTACTAAGAAATCAATACTCAAGAGACGAATAGATGAATTTTCAAACCTCCTCCTCCCCCCGCCTCCAACCAACTCTGCTGTGTGCCACTCCGGCAACGGACCCCCGAGTGCACCCTTCAGCTCAGACCAGAGCTCTGCGAGGTCTCTCTGACTCTTCCTTCTTGCTCCTTACCCAACCCTTCACCAAGTCCTGATCATTCTACCTCCCGAATAGCTCTTGAGTCCTCTCATTTCCAACCCTACTGCCCCATTGCTAGCCTACACTCTCATCTGGGCTACCACACCCCAGACTCCTCTCTAGCTTCTCTTCTTCCTGTCCTCCAGGTCACTGTCCCTCGGTCACTGGCCCCACAAAGCACCCCAATTCTTAGGAGAAAGTTAAGTTACAACTACATAAGACAGCAAGGAAGAGTGGGTCTGGAATGCTTCGAATTCCCTTGGGGCACGTTTTGGGGCTTCCATGTCAAGGAATGACTGGGAACAAGCAATTCCAGGAACAGAAGTTGACAGCAGCCAAGCAAGTGGGCACGAACCTCTCTGGGATAAAGCTCTAGTTTATCCCAGCAGGCAAGCAGCTTAGACCAGAAGAGGTGCTGACTGAGAGTGAGGAGAATCTCCTGGGAGGAGAGAGGAGGAAGAAAATGAGGGTTTATTATGGCCTGGAGACCATCTTGAGAAATGGGGACTATAGCTGTCCCACTAACTTCCCTATTACAAGACTTTTTTTTTTTTTTTAATTGTGACCAGTCATCACCCAAAAGAATCAGTTATAGCAGAACCACAAGTGGTTCTGAGTGGTACAGGTGTTGACTGTAGAAGATTCTTGCTGGTTCCTGCTGCCTCTCCATATTTTCACGCCATTCAGTGCTTTTGTGCATGAGGGAACTTATAAACCTCTGTCTTCCAAAACCCCTTTACCCAAGGATTGATGAGAGCTGACATCTCACAGGTAGTGGCCAGAGATATTACTAAATATCCTACAATGCACAGGACAACAAAAGATGAATTTTTGAATCAACTTTTCAGTTTCGGGGGGGGAGGAGAGAAGCCGGCTGGTATTTGGTAAGGATTGCACTGAATCTCTAGGCTGACTTGGGAAAATAGTGCCAAATTAGTCATATTGGATCTTCCAATCCATGAATATAGTATATCTTTCCATTTTTTTAAGTCTTCTTTAATTTCTTTCAATAACTTTATTTATTTATTTACTTACTTACTTACTTATTTAAAGTAAGCTACACGCCCAATGTGGGATTTGAACTTATGACCCTGAGATTGAGGATCGCATGCTCTATTGACTGAGCCAGCACCCGTCAATAATGTTTTTTAGTTTTCAATGTCTAATCCTTGCACTTCTTTGATTAAATGTATTCCTAAGTATTGTATTCTACTTGGTGATATTGGAAATGGAATTGTTTTTCTTAAATTAATTATCAAAGTGTTTGTTGCTAGTGTATAGAAGCAAAAAACAAAACAAAAAAAAAAAACACTGTGAGGTGAGGGGAACCAAACCATTTTACTGAAGGGCTTTGAGGAAAGTTGAAGGGTAAGAGTACAATGAGATTCAACTTCCTCAGCAGGGCTGGAATCTCCCCAGCCTCACAGCGGCCAAGGCTAAAAGCAAAATTTTTATATATTTACCCTGCCACCTTACTGAGCTTATTTACTAGTTTTTATGGTGGCTTTGGTGGATTCCTTGGGATTTTCTATATATTTTTTTGAGATTTTATTTATTTGAAAGGGAAAGTGAGCAAGAGAGAAAACAGAAGCAGGAAGGAGAGGCAGAGGGAGAGGGAGAAGCAGACTCCCTGCTGAGCACGGAGCCCGACATGGGGTGTATCCCAGGACCCTGATATCATGACCTGAGCTGAAGGCAGACACTTAACCGAGCTACCCAGGTTCCCCTAGGATTTTCTATATACAGGACTATATCATCATCTATAAATAGAGATAATTTTACTTCTTCTTTTCTAGTACAGATATCTTTTGTTTGTTTTTCTTACCTAATTGCCCCAGATATAACTTCTAATACAATGTCTAATAAAAGTGAATAGTATCTTGTTCCTGACCTTAGAGAGAAAGCTTATGGTCTTTTACCATTAACTATGATGTTAGCTGTGGGGTTTTTTGTAGATACCCTTTATCAAGGTGAAGAAGTTTCCTCTTATTTCCAGTCTGTTAGGTATTTTTAATCGTGAAAGGGTGTTATACGTCATATGCTTGTCAGTTGCTTTTTCTGTGTCTACTAACATGATCTATTGTTTTGTTTTTGTTTTGGTCCTTCTTTTTTTTTTTTTTTTTTTTTTGCATGTTAAATGGACCTGCATTGCCAGAATAAATCTCACTCAATTATGGTGTATACTCCTTTTTAGCAGACTGGATACAGTTTGCTAGTGTGTTGTTGAGGACTTTCACATTCGTTTTCATAAAAGATATTGGTCTGTCATTTTTGGACGCATTGTCTGCTTTCAGTCTCAGGGTAATGTTGCCCTTATAGGATGCTTTGGGAAAGGTTTCCTTCTCTGTTTTTGGAAGTGTTTGTGAAGAATTGGTGTTAATTTTTCTTTAAATGTTTGGTGAAATCCATCAGTGATACCATGCTGGTGTGAGTTTTTCTTTGTGGGAAATTGGATTGTTATAGGATTGGATTACTAGCTCAATTTTTTTACTTGCTATAAATCTATTCAGATTTTCTGTTTCTTCTTGAATTAGTTTTTGTAGTTTTCATCTTTGTAGAATTTATCCATTTTGTCTAAGTTATCTAATCTTTTTGGCATACAATTGTTTATCATATTCCTTTATAGTCCTTTTATGTCTGAATGGTTGATACTAGTGTCTCCTCTTTCATTCCTGATCTCAGCACTTCTGGTCTCCTTTTTTCAGCTAACAGTTTGTCAGTTTTATTGATCTTCTCAAATAATCAACTTTTGGTTTCGTTGATTTTCTCTACTCTTTTTCTATTCTCTATTTCTTTTATTTTTCACTCTATTCCCTCCCCTCAGGTAGCCTTTGTTTTCTTTTTTTTTAATTTATTTTCAGTGTAACAGAATTCATTGTTTATGCACCACACCCAGTGCTCCATGCAATATGTGTCCTCCATAATACCCACCACCAGGCTCACCCAACCTCCCCTCAAAACCCTCAGATTGTTTCTCAGAATCCACAGTCTCTCATGGTTCATCTCCCCCTCCAGTTTCCCCCAACTCCCTTCTCACTCTATTATCCGTTCTTTTACTCTCTTCTGTTTCTTTGGGTTTAGTTTGCTCTTTTGTCTTCTAGTTTCTTAAGGTGAAATGTTGGGTTATTGATTTTAGGTCTTTCTTCCTTTTTTCTTTTTAAGATTTATTTATTTCAGAAAGAGAGAGAAGGAGAGAAGGAGAGGCAAAGGGAGAGGGAGAGCATCTCAAGCAGACTCCACGCTGACTATGGAGCCCAACTTGGGGCTGAGATCCCAAGTTCCTGAGATCATGACCTGAGCGGACACCAAGGGTCGGATGCTTAACTGACTGCATCACCCAGGCGCCCCTCTTCTTTCTCAATATAGGTATTTACAGCTGTAATTTCCCCTTGAAGCCTTAGCTGCATCCCATAAGTTTTGGCATGTTGTGTTTTCCTGTTTGTTTATCTCTAAGTGTTTTCTAATTTTCCTTGTGATTACTTCTTTGACCCATTGATTGTTTATGAGTATGTTGTTTAATTTCTACATATTTGTGAATGTCCCAAATTTCTTTCTGTTACTGATTTCTGATTCATTCCATTATGGTCAGAGAACACGTTTTCTTATTATTTCAATCCTTTTAAATTTATTGAGACTTTTTGCACGGCCTTACATATGATCCATACTGGAGAATGTTCCATAAGCAATTGATAAAAATATGTGTTCTGTTGTTAATGTTCCACAGATGCCTATTAGGTCTAGTTGGTTTATAGTATTGCTTGAATCTTCTATTTCCTTGCTGATTTTCTGCATAGTTGTTCTATATATCATTGAAAGTGGGATATTGAAGTCTTCAACTATCGTTGTCTGTTTCTCCCTTCAATTCTGTCTGTGTTGCCTCATGTAATGGGGTTCTGTTGGTACATGTATATATATTTAGAGTTTCTATTTTGCTTGATGGATTAACCTTTTTGTCATTATAAAATGTCATTCTTTACCACTGGTAACAATTTGTGTCTTAAAAGTCTTTTTTTTAAGATTTTATTTATTTATTTGAGAGAGAGAGAATGAGAGAAAGAGCAGAAGCAGGGAAGGGGAAGAAGGAGATAGAGAAGTAGACTCCCTACTGAGCAGGGAGCCTGATGCAGGGCTTGATCCCAGGACCCTGAGGTCATGACCTGAGCCAAAGGCAGATGCTTAACCCACTGAGCCACACAGGCACTCCTTAAAACTCTATTTTTTAATTATATTTGTACAGCTATATCTGATGTTAGCATAGCTGATACAGTACAGTATTTTTTTAAAGCTCCTCTGTTGATTCTGAGGTGTGGTCAGGGTTGAGAACCACCAGGACAATAATTATAAGATAGGAGAGCAAGAGGGCTCATCTTTTATCATCAGATCTGTTTATTTAGCAGGATGTTCCTTAAACTTGAGAAATGTTTGGGCACCTTTAAAGGGGAAAAAAAAAGCTTCTTTGGCATCTCCCAATGTTGACAATTTTTTATTATAATAGTCCCTAAGTATGTGGGAATTTTTTTTTAAAGATTTTATTTATTTATTTGACAGAGAGAGAGATCACAAGCAGGCGGAGAGTCAGGCAGAGAGAGAGAGAGAGAGAAGCAGGCTCCCGCCAAGCAAAGAGCCCGATGCGGGGCTCAATCCCAGGGCACTGAGATCATGACCTGAGCCGAAGGCAGCGGCTTAATCCACTGAGCCACCCAGGCGCCCAGTATGTGGGAATTTAAAACTAAGTATAAGTTTCAATTTGTAGCTCTCATACAATAAAATCAAATCCAGGGACGCCTGGGTGGCTCAGTTGGTTAAGCGGCTGCCTTCGGCTCAGGTCATGATCCCAGCGTCCTGGGATTGAGTCCCACGTCAGGCTCCTTGCTTGGCAGGGAGCCTGCTTCTCCCTCTGCCTCTGCCTGCCACTCTGCCTGCCTGTGCTTGCTCACTTGCTCTCTCTCTGACAAATAAATAAATAAAATCTTTTTTAAAAATCAAATCAAATCCAATTTGTAAATGAATTATAATCAAAAATGTAAAATAATAAAACTAAAGCAAAAAACATTAATTTAATATTTGAGTTCAGCACAGTTTATCTACCACACACCCTGCAATGAATCAATTCAGCCATTACATTTTTTAATCAAACTATGATGAATGTGCGATCATACAATATATGGTTAATATTATTTGACTGCCACTTGGCTGAAATAGATCATACTAAGTTGATCTTTGTTTATGTACCATTACCTAAAAATAGTCAAAATAGTACTACCATGCCCCAAGAAGATCCTAAACACAAACATAAAACAGTACATTCTGATGATTCCAGAATATGCCTGCATTATACTTTTTTTTTAAAGATTTTATTTGTTTATTTGACAGACAGAGATCACAAGTAGGCAGAGAGGCAGGCAGAGAGAGAGGAGGAAGCAGGCTCCCCGCCGAGCAGAAAGCCCGATGCGGGGCTCGATCCCAGCACCCTGGGATCATGACTCCAGCCAAAGGCAGAGACCTAACCCACTGAGCCACCCAGGCACCCCTGAATTATACTTTTAAGTTCACTATCAAAGTGAAAGCAAATTTTTTAGAAGATTTATTTATTTATTTATTTGACAGAGAGAGAGAGAACAAGCAGGGGCAGAGGGAGAAGCAGGTCTCCTGTTGAGTAGGGAATGTGGGGCTTTATCCCAGGACCCTGGGATAATGACCTAAACCAAAAGTAGATGCTTATTGACTGAGCCACCCAGGTTCCCCAAAAGCAAATTGTTTAATTTCTGGAAGAAAGCTCGTGGACCCCACAAATAAATCTGCCATCTGGAAACACTGGCTTGGAACTGTTCTTTCTTTCTTTCTTTCTTCAAGAGAGAGAGGGAGAGAAAGAAAGACAGCATGTGTGCACATGTGAGGGAGGGGCAGAGAGAGAGAGATAATCTTAAGCAGGCTCCATGCCCAGCTCAGAGCCCAACTCAAGGACTGATCTCATAATGCTGAGATCATGACCTGAGCCAAAAATCAAGAATGGGCTGCTTAACCGACTGAGACACCCAGGCACCTCGAAACTTGTCTTCAATTGTGCACCTCAATCCTTTCCAGAGGGCTTCACATGAATCCCTCAGAGGATACCTTTTCTTTTTTTTTTTAAAGGTTTTATTTATTTATTTGACACAGAGCACAAGTAGGCAGAGAGGCGGGCAGAGAGAGAGAGAGGGAGAAGCAGATTCCCTACTGAGCAAAGAACCGAATGTGGGGCTCAATCCCAGGACCCTGGGATCATGACCTGAGCTGAAGGCAGAGGTTTAACCCACTGAGCCACCCGGGGGCCCCAGAGGATACTTTTCAAAGTGTGGTTACACAAGGAGTTTCTTAAAGTTCTATTTGTGACTATATCATCTCGAACAATGAGAAAAAGAAAGCAAAAGAATCTCATGCTGGTCACCATGATCTGACCCAGAAATTGTTTGGTTATTGGGTTCACTAAGCAAAAGAAAGCAAGATAAAGCAGTTGAGCAAATGCTTTGTCACCATCTCCTCTAACTAGAAGCACCTTTGCCTCTTAATGAGCAGAACTTTGTAGTAAATGAGTCATTGAGAAGGATGCCCCATATCTGTAGTAACAGATTTGGAGAAGACGGGAAGGAAGCCCTGCTTAGGAACTGAGTTGGACCATAAAGGAAATAGCACTAGTCCCAGGGTATGATCACCCCAGTGCACACCCTGTTAATTGAGATGACTCATTAAGATGTGACTCAGGCCCCTACACTCACCTGTTGAGCAAGCACCTGAAGATGAGGGTACAGAACAATCAAATATCATGACCCAGGGAAAGTAACTAGTAGTATCTCCGGGCCCATCCACCCCACAGGGAGATGCCATACAAGGTAGCACCTTGCAGTTATGGACAGAGTGCAGTATGGGGACAATGTTTGGTACACCTCTTCCTTCTTGGCCACTGAACCCAATAAGTAGCCTCCATAAATGACCTGTGAGTTCTCTTCCTACAGAACATGTTTAACGTATTTAGTTCAATTGGCTCATGTAAGAAAGTTTTGAAAGAACTTGAGTATGATGGTTTCCTTTTATCTTAATTCAGCTAGTTAACTCAGGGGCCATATGGAGCAATGCTTAGCTCCTTTTAGAAAATGAAAGAGAACAAAAATGACTTTTCCCAGACAGTAGGCAAACTAGCTTGTTAGATATACTCAAACTCTCTTCTAAATTTCTTCTCAACAAACCAAGAAACTGGTATCTTCATGTATTTTCCTTGGAAGATCCATTTTAGGCCCGATTTTTATGTTACTGAAAAGTATTCTACTTGCCTTTCACTGACAATCTGTTCAGTCTATGTTAAGACTTTCGCAATGTTCACTGTACTTTCCAACTGCATGGCACATGGGAGAGCTTTCTAATAGAGGAGGAACATGAGTTGGGTCCTTCATTTCCACCACCTGGCATCTCTTTCTGCTCAATCACACAGCCCATCTATAGTTAAGAGCTCCCCAGAGAGTTCAATATATACCCAGATCCTAGCATGGTGCCTGGAATATGTAAACACTCAATTCCTATCTGCAATGAAAGAATAAAAAAAGACAGGACTACAAAAAAGTATCTTTATTTTCTATAGAGTAATGGCTGAGGATGTCATCTATTATATTTCCAAATAATGGTCCAGCAAAGATTAAATGAAATAAAATTCCCTGTAAAATTGTT
Organism: Neogale vison; assembly: GCF_020171115.1. Taxonomy (NCBI): domain Eukaryota; kingdom Metazoa; phylum Chordata; class Mammalia; order Carnivora; family Mustelidae; genus Neogale; species Neogale vison. The sequence continues at coordinate 11,428,464 of NC_058096.1, read as the reverse complement.
TATATTTCCAGAGTGTGGAATTTAAGGCAGACTAACAAATTCAGCAAAGCTGTAGGATACAAAATCAATACACAAAAATTAGTCACATTTCTATACATGAACAATGAATGATCTGAAAAGAATTCAAGAAAACAATTCCATTTATGATAGTATCAAAAAGAATAAAATATAGGAATAAACTTAACCAAGGAAGTGAAAGATTTATATACCAAAAATTCTAAAACATTACTGAAAGAAATTAAAGAAGACATAAATAAACAGAAAGACATCCTGGAAGACTTCATATGTGGTTAATACGTCCCATACCACCTAAAGTGATCTACGAAACTGATGCAGTCCCTATCAAATCCCAAGGTTCTTTTTGTAGAAATAGAAAAAAAATCCAAAAATCTATTCAGAATCTCAAGGGACCCAAACAGCAAAATAATCCTCAAAAAAGAATAAAGTTAGAGCCTAACTTCAAAACACGTTATAAAACTATGTTAATAAAAAAATGCATTTGGGCTTAAAAACAGACACAGAGACCAATGGAACAGAATAGAGATCCCAGAAATAATCCCTTCCGTCATCAGATGATCTTCAGCAAAGCTGCCAAGACCACAAAAGAGTGAAAGAATACAGTCTTCAATAAATTGTACTGGAAAAATTGGATATCCACACACAAGGAAATGAAGTTGGACCCTTACCTTACACCATATGCCAACTCATGATGGATTAAAGACCTAAACACAAAATCTAAAACTATATAAATTTTAGAAGAAAACGTAGGAGAAAAGCTTCGTAACATTGGATTTGGCAGTGGTTTTTTGGTATATGACACCAAAAGCACAGGTAACAAAAACAAAAATTGACTCCTTGAACTACATCAAACTTAAAAAATGTCTGCACATCAAAGGAAACCATCAACAAAATGAAAAGGCAACCAACAGAAGGAAGAAAACATTTTCAAATCGTGTATCTGTTAAGAGGTTAATATCCAGAATATATAAAGAACTCCTACAACTCAGGACACCTGGGTGGCTCAGTCAGTTAAGCGTCTGCCTTCAGCTCAGGTCATGATTCCCAGGGTCCTGGGATCGAGTCCCACATCAGGCTCCCAACTCAGCAGGGAGTCTGCTTCTCCCTCTGCCTGCCACTCCCCTTGCTAATGCTCACTCTCTCCCTCTTTCTGTCTCTGATGAATAAATACAAAAAAATCTTAAAAAAAAAAAAAAAAGAACTCCTACAACTCAACAACAACAAAAGTAATCTGATTAAAAAATGGACAAAGGACTTGGATTGACATTTCTCCGAAGATGTACAAATAATGAAGAAGCATAACAGAAGATGCATGATATCACTAACCATTAGATAAACATAAATCAAAACCTCGAAGACATATCACCTAACATGCATTGGGATAGCCATGATAAAAACCACAGAAGATAGCAAGTGCTGATGGGTATACAGGAAATTGGAACCGTGTGCACTCTTGGTGGGGATTGTTAAATAGCAAAAACTCAATCAAGTACACTTTAAAGATCTAGTTGGCTTTCTTAATTGATTCATGGATTGGGCAGCATCCCATCTAGCAAGTAGAGGGGATCTCCAAAGGGCTACAGAAAAGGAAAAGTTTTTAAAGGCAGAGAAGGAGTGGAGATAAGGAAATGATTAGCAAAGAATCTGTGGCTTTAGGCAAGGTCACCCACCAATGGGGACTAGAATGGGTCTATCAATAAATTTCCTAGCACTGACCAGAAAATTCCCATGTTGACAAGCTAAATGTTACATCTCTAGGGGGTTGCAACTTGCAGTCTGGTTAGGTATTAAGTCTTGGTTTTACTGACTTGGGGACTTAACCCAAGTGACATCACTGGGGCCTGTGGTTTTATTCTAAGTAGGATATAAAATGGTGCAGCTGCTATGGAAAGTAGTATGGCGATGCCTCAAAAAACTAAAAAGAGAACTACTGTCCAATCTAGTCATCTCACTTCCATGTCTATATTCATAGAATTGAAAACAGGATCTTGAAGACAGAGAAGACACCCATGTTCATTGCAGCATTATTCACAATAGCCAAGAGATAAAAGCAATCGAAATGTCCATTGATGGGTGAACAGCTGGAGAAAACATATATACATGCAACGGAATATTATTCAGCCTTTAAAAAGGAAATCCCCTCACATACTACAGCATGCATGCGTCTTGAGGACATTACACTAAGTGAAATAGGCCAGTGACAAAAAGACAAAATACTCTAGGATTCCCTTCATATGACATCTCTAAAAGTGGCAAAATAATAGAAACAAAGAATGGAAGGAGGGCCTGGTTGGCTCAGTCCCTAGATGGTCTGACTCTTGATCTCAGGGCTGTGATTTCGAGCTCCACACTGGGTATAGAGATTACTGAAAAAGAAAGAAAGAAACAAAGAATCGTGGTTGCCAGAGACCATGGGGAGGGGAAAATGAGGAGTTGTTCTTCAGTAGGTACAGAGTTTCAGTTTTGCAAGATGAAGAAGTTCTGGGGCTCTGTGGTAGAACAATGTGAACATAGTTAACACCCCTGAGTTGTACATTTAAAGATAAAGACGGTACATGTGATAATTGACTCTCTCTGCTTGACTTATTTCACTCAGCATAATCTCTTCCAGTCCCGTCCATGTTGCTCCAAAAGTTGGGTATTCGTCCTTTCTGATGGAGGCGTAATACCAGGTGGTGGGTATTACAGAGGGCCCACATTGCATGGAGCACTGGGTGTGGTGAAAAAATAATGATACTGTTGTGCTGAAAATAAATAAATGAAAAAAAAAAGACGGTACATGTTATGCTATGTGTTTTTACCACAGTTCAAAAAAAAAAAGAATTATCTGTGTTTTAGAAATGAGGATTTAGAATTTTTGTGTGTATATTTTTTATTTAGAAGATTTTAGTCACAGTGGAGCAAATTTGCAAGTCAGGATGTCCACATTTTGGCTTTTATTGAAGAGCAAACCTCCACATTATTCTATGTTTGTTTGTTTTTTTAATGTGAGATGCTATGTATTTTATTTCTTTCTGACAGTGAGTTTAAAGAGTCAAGTTTGGGAGAAAAAATCATCTGAATTGTACACAGAGTGCGTTGAAATAGATTGAGAAGAAACAAACCTAAGCTATCTCAAGATTAAAGGCTAATCAATGAAAAAAAAGTGTCACGATTTTTTTTTAATTTTGTTCCTTTGAGAGAGAGAGAGAATGAGCAAGGGGAGGAGCAGAGGGAGAGGGAGAAGCAGGCCCCCTGCAGAGCAGGGGGCCCAACACACAGCTTGATGCCAGGACCCTGAGATCATGACCTGAACGGAAGGCAGAGGCTTAACCGACTGAGCCACCCAGGTGACTTGTCATGACTTTAATAAAAAAGAAATTTAGGGCAGGCTTACAGTCACTGTCCGTTCCATCTGTTCCTATACATTCTTTCCTCCTTTCTCTAAAGGGGATCTGTTTTCTTCTCTGCCATTATTTGAGCTGTCCAGAATACAAGTATAGACATATTTTAAGATTCATTACATACAAATCTTTTTTGAAAGCAAGCATGCAGTTAGTCACACAGGCTTTTGCTGATACAAAAGCAAAGCAAGTACTTCCCCATATTTCTTAAACAGTGAAGAAACAGAAATGCCAATGTTTAGGCTGAGAAAAAGGATGGGTAAGTTGGATGTAGGAAGACAGTGGTGTTTTAAACATTTTGTGTATGTGTCCCCTAAAAGAATTTTTTAAGTCCATATACTCCCTTACACATTTTTTTAAAAAGATGTTATTTATTTATTTATTTATTTATTTAAGAGAGAGAGAGAGAGAGAAAGACAGTGAGGGGAAGGGCATGCTCTCTCTCTCTCTTTCAAATAAGTTAATAATTCATAAACAAATAAATAAATAAATAATTTTTTTAAATTTTTTTTCCAATTTATTTATTTTCAGAAAAGCAGTATTCATTATTTTTTCACCACACCCAGTGCTCCATGCAAGCTGTGCCCTCTATAATACCCACCACCTGGTACCCCAACCTCCCACCCCCCCGCCGCTTCAAACCCCTCAGATTGTTTTTCAGACAGATGCTGGCGAGGATGCGGAGAAAGGGGAACCCTCCTACACTGTTGGTGGGAATGCAAGCTGGTGCAACCACTCTGGAAATAAATAAATAAATTTTACAAATTAACAACACACCTTTCTTCTGGAGTGAATTGTCATGAACATGATCGGTAACATACACTTGCTCAAAACATAACTAGCTCACAACATTTGATGCATCATTTTTAAGTGTAAGAAGCAAAGTTTCAGGGGCACCTGGCTTGCTGGAGCTTGTGGTGCTTGATGTCAGGGGTCATGGGTTCAAGACCCCCATTGGATATGGAGATTACTCTAAAAATAAGTGGATAAAACATGCACCAATTGAGGGATAGGATTCACTCATAACATTAGTAAGCCCTATTAAAGACCCAGGAAAACATTTTTTTAAAAAAAGAAGAAGTAAAATTTCATTAGAAACACATCTCTTGGGGCGCCTTGGTGGCTTAGTCATTAAGCGTCTGTTTTAGCTCAGGTCATGATCCCAGGGTCCTGCTCAGTGGCGAACCTGCTTCTCCTACTTATGTTCCCTCTCTCGCTGTCTCTCTCTGTGTCCAAAAATTTTTTTAAATCATTTTAAAAATGCATCTCTTGAGGAAATGGTTGGAGCTTCTTCCTTCCATTAGTGCAGGTACTTCTTGCCTGATGCAGACAGAGTCCAACACAGTTGCTGATCTTGCTTTCCATACGATGGGGTGACGCTTTGCTGAGTCACTGGCACTTCAGTGAATTCTGAGTTACAGGTCAGAAGCTACCGAGTGAATCTTCATCAAAACTTATTTCTGTTTAGAACACGGTCCTGCAAGAAGTGAGTCTCCATTCCATTACCAATGTCTTAGTGATTGACAAGGAAAAAGCATTCTTATCAATAGCCTGGCTTCCAGAGACACATAACTCAATTTTCTGGAGCCCCCACATCACCCTCCCCTCCATGATGATGTGGGAAACAGAGGCAGAAGGGAAAGGAAACAAAATTAGTTTTTTTATGACCTTCAGCCCATTGACAAGGACCTGAGATAGGCAGAGTGTGACGTGCCTCCAGAAAGCTCCCAGATTTCAATGTCTCAATGTTGGGGCCTTACTAAAGACAAAACAACCTTAAGGTGACAAAAGCCAGGGCTCCCATACCCTGAAGGTCTTCTTTAGCTGATGAAAGTCCTTTTGGACACCTCCTTTTTTCCTTACCTACCTCACCTCCCATGTACATAATCAGTCACCCCTCACAGTCAACCCCCACACAGAAGCTCTTTCTGCCCACGGGTCCCGTCCCCGTGCTTTAATAAAATCACCTTCTTTGCACCAAAGATGTCTCACGAATTCTTTCTTGGCCGTTGGCTCCGGACCTCACCAACGTTCCAGAACCTCACTCCCCAACCTTCTGCACCTCACAATAGGAACACATCACCATCTTTGGAGAAATCTTGCCAAAAAAAATCAGTCCTGAACTGATCAAACCTTAGATCCAATGACCAATTTACAGGAAACACGAGGAGCAAAGAAACACGCAATAGGACAGCATATGGGTACAACTAGCAAACTCTAGCCGGTGAGCAAAGGATCTGCTCCCATTAACAAGTCAAGTGCAAGGAGAAAGAGAGAGTCCGTTGATTTTCCATTTTGATTTAAACATGCAAACTTCAGAGAAGAAGAAATGCAGAGTTGGAGGGACAGTTGGGACAGTTATGAGACAATAAGAAGTTTTAGCACTAACTGCATTTTTATCATATGAAATACTAATTTCTTTTCAGGCGAGATCATGCTATCAGGGTTCCTTGGATGTTGAAGACTTGACGGAACTCACGTTGAGTTCACTCCTTGGTGAGTCACAGGCAGAGACCACGTCGGGTGGCATCATCACACAAAGGACACTTTATCTGCCTCACAGGCACTTTATCTGGGCTCACGGGGAATAACTTCCAAAGCCGAGACTCATGGAACAGAGGTGAGTGAGTTCCTTTTATTTAGGGTTAGGGGAGTTTTGTCACCCTGTATAGAGGGGGGCGTACGGTCACGCATGCATCTTAAGGGAACATTACATTCTGATAGTAAGGTCTGTGGTCCTCCTCGAGTGGAGATTTTAACATGGTAATGAAGCAGCAGTAACAATGGGACAAGCAGAAGGGTCTCTGGGCCTCTCCGAGAGCCGTCTGAACAGGATCCGGGACCGGGTCTTGGGCTCGTTATCCTGGGCAACGATCACAGGGTTTGCTCACTTTTGCTATAATCCTGGGAGTTCTTATCACTGCTCTCTCATCTCCCATCTGGTTAGGCTGTTTCCTGACCTGGTAGAGCTGGTCGGTTTTATGCTCCCTTCCCTCCGGGGTGGATATCCTTAACTACTGAGATGTGTGCATTTCACTAGAATTCTGACACGTCCTAGGAAGTTCTGCAGGGAGGGGCTGGGACCAGTGGGGCACAGATCACGTGGGGAGGAAGAAAGGAAGGGGAACAGGTGGGGCCCTAAAATGGCTTCTCTGTTGTGACTAACGCTGTATCTCATCTTTTCTCTGGGGGCCCCTCACTGTTGGCTTACAATGACGCGTAGGGAAGTGTCTACAGAGGAAGCAATACGGAACTCTTTGTAGATGAAATAACAGGACATCTGGGCTCTATTTCAAAATAATACTGGATGCACCAGAGACGCTCAGAACCATAGTGCAACGCAGTCAGAGTGATGTGCCGATTGGAAATGAAGAGTCCCTTCCCTCACCTGCTCAAGTGTTGCCCCTACTGTATCTTCAGGGACATCCCCCAGTGAACCCCTGTCTGGGGCAATCCCCTCCACGGTCTTGGCCATGCCCCGGGGGTTGCCCCACCTCGGAATACCTCTGAAGGACCAGCCTCGCTTCAGAGCCCTCTCTTCCTTCCCCTCCCTTGCACAGAGCTGATCCTGGCAGCACTCCCACTAAGCCTCCTGCAAGCTAACCTTGTCTCCAAGCCTGCTTCCCAGGGAACCCATTCTGCAGCAAGATGAAACAAGACTGGCCATGGGCTAATCATTCTTGAAGCCAGGTGTGGCTGGCAGAACTCGGAGATGGTGTCCAATACCCTGATGCCTGACGCTAAGAGGATCTTCCTCCCCAAGAGCCTACAGAAGAGAACTCAGTCCAGCCAACCCTTTGATTTTTTTATTATTGTTTTTTAGATTTTATTTATTTATTTGACAGAGAGAGCGAGAGAGCACAAGCAGGGGGAGCAGTAGAAGGAGACGGAGAACCAGGCTCCCTGGCAAGCAGAGAGCCCAACACTGGGCTCAGTCCCAGGACTCTGAGATCATGACCCAAATGGAAGGCAGGTGCTTAACCATCTGAGCCACCCAAGTGCCCCTAACCCTTTGATTTCAATGTCATCATATGCTGAGCAGAGAACCTAGCCATGTCTACAAGGTGTGGTCAACAACTCTATAGGTTTAGAAGTTGGGAGAATTCGTCTTAAATGACCAATTACTTATATGGTTCAAGTACATGTTTATCCTAACCAGGAAGGGTTCATTCGATTTCATTAAAATTATAACTGGATGGAAAACCATAAAAGAAGTTTGTTTTGTTTTGTTTGGTTTTGTTTTCAAGAGAAGAATTGGAAATGAAGTGTCTTGCGTATTTGTTTTCTTCTAAAACTAGACTGGGGTTGTGCCCTAAACCTTCCTTCTGTAACTGGCCCTGCACCAGCTGTGACTGATATCCACTTCCTGTAACATACTCTTTAATGATGATACTCATCAAGAATAAATACGTGAACTGAAGCCTGGGTCTTCCCAGTTCTGTTGCGGTTTGTCATTTCAGGGAAAGGAAGTTGAAAAAAAAAGAAGGCTGAGTGCATTCATTCATCCTACCAACCCCTGACGTGTGTATTGTGTCCCATGCTGTACAGATCCCTTCATTTCCAAGTTCAAGCATCACTGACAGAGACTAACTGCAAATGTACGTTGTGTAACACTGTCACGTTGTTCCTTTGGCTTTAAACAACTACTATGGAGAGATGCAAATTTCTCTGTAATTTCATTGGTTGATAGCTGGCCCTTAAGCCTGTTAACCTACTTCCTCAAATGTATGTCTGTTATTTCAAAAATTTCCCCTTGACTAAGCATGCAGTATCTAGTTACGCTTCCTCTAATGCTGGGATGCTTATTTTTTTCAAGTGTGGAACTTGAAAAGCAAAAATTTAACTACCATAAGAAAAATGAAATTATTGAGTTAATCGTCTTAAAGCATGGGAGGAAATAATTTAGCATTATCATCAAGTGGTACAATGCTGAGTTTTACAGTTAGGCACTAAATAGTGTCTCAAAGGGACAGCGGCTTCAAATCCCAACGCTACCACCTACTGGCTGAGTGAACTTGGGCAAACAATGTAACCTCTCTCACCAAGCTGGTACATAAAATTAACCATCTTGTGATTGATAAATTAATGAACAATTGATTGATTCATTAAAATAAGAGTTCAGTTGCCTACATTGACCTATTGCCACTGAAAGAAAAAGAACACACTACAAAAATACTTTCCAATTTCAGGTTTAAAAAAAAATAGATATCCATATTTTCTCTAATGTTAATTATCATTAAGGTGCTTTTAAGAGTTAAACAAAAACTGGCAGATGTTCTGGATTGTTATAATGGCTGCACAACTCTATAAAATTACTAAGAATTATTGATTTGTACTTTTAAGATGGATGTTTTGTGGTATATAAATTATACCTAATGTGGTTATGTTTTAAAAAATAAATTGGGGAGGGACACCTGGGTGGCTCAGTGGGTTAAGCGTCTGCCTTCAGCTCAGGTAATGATCCCAGAGTCCTGGGATCGAGTCCCACTTGGGTTCCTTGCTCAGCAGAGAGCCTGTTTCTCCCTCTGCCTGCCGCAACCCCTGCTTGTTAATATGTACAAACATTTCCATTTCATGAAATACAACCAAACTAGAGAGAATTACAGTGCAGAGACAAAAACCAGACTCCACAGTATCTCAACATAAGTAGGACAACTGGAGACAGCTGGGAAAGAGGACCGCAGACAAGATCTTGACAGGCATGGAAGACAATCTTAAAAAAAAAAAAAAAAAAACAGCTTTGTTTCTGCTTACAAAGGTGACAAGTTTTTTCTTACTTTTGTTTGAAGTTTATTTATTTGTTTATTTTTAGTCGTCTCTCCACCCAATGTGGGGCTCAAACTGACAACCCCGAGATCAAGGGCAGCACACTCTTCTGACTGAGCCAGCCAGGCAGCCCACAAGACTTTTCCTATAAATGTGGATGACCCTGAAAATGCTGACAGCTTTGGGGAGGAAGGGGCTAAAAAGACACTCTTTTTAGATCTAGCCACAACGTCACAAGTCCCCTGGAAGGGGACAGGGCCTCCCTTCATGCTCTGAAGAACAGCCTCGCATCGACCTGCCCTCTCCTTACTTGTTCTCCTCCTGTCTTCCTGGCACTGCTGACTTCTCTACTTCTCCAATCTTGTCAATGTTTTTTTTTTTTAAGAATTTATTTATTTATTTGACAGAGAGAGATCACAAGCAGGCAGAGAGAGAGAGAGAGGAGGAAGCAGGTTCCCCACTGAGCAGAGAGCCTGATGGGGGACTTGATCCCAGGACCCTGAGATCATGACCTGAGCCGAAGGCAGTGGCTTAACCCACTGAGCCACCCAGGCGCCCCTTGTCAATGTTTCTTATTGTTTTCAGGATAAGTAGCCATAACAACCAATTCACTTGAGGCCCAGAAACCCAACTGTGTAAATTATCCCCTCAGATGGCAGCTCCTAGAAGGGAGTCAAACTGGAAGAAGAGAAGGTACCACTTTCTCCATGAAGCTCTCCACGAACACAGAGGTCTGACCATGGGCCAGGGTGACAGATTTTGAAAACTGAGGATATGTCCCTCCTGAACTTCAGCTGGGCCAACCTCTGTTGGCCCAACCCGCTTCACTCAGTGGCCAGGGAGCATGGGAGGGTCAAGCAGCACAGAGCGGCTGTGGGGATACTCTCTGAAAGGTCTGGCCAGGAGGTCTGGGATGTCAGCAGCCGTGCAAGCAGCTCAGTTGGGGGACAACTTGAAGGAAGAGGGACCATCACATAGTAGGGCTGCACATGGCAGGCATAGTTCTGATGATATGTGTAGACCCTTTTTTCTGTTTTTCCCATCCTGTCTGCCCTTCTTTCCCCATCCAGAAGCTCTTGAAGGAATGCCAAGGAGAAAGAAACCCTTGAAAAGCCTGGCCTCCCATGAGGCCTCCCATGGCTTACAACGTAAGCCAAAGAACACCTGGATTGTTGAGATTTCAGATTTGTTGTAACGGTAACACAATGGACATGCATACACACACACACATACACACACAGGAAGTAGGACACACACACAATGGACACATACACACACACACACAGGAAGTAGGACACTGCAGAGAGGCTGGTATATGGGAAAATGACTTATTTCCTATATTTATCATTTATCCAGCCACTTTACCAAGGTAACTTGGTAAAACTTTTCAGCTGAGTCTCTGGAGTGTTCCAGAAACAGCAGTTCTCAAAGTGTAAGAGGTGCGAGAGTCTACAAGATTGAAATTATTTATTTTCACAGTAATACCAAAAAGTTATTTGCTTTTTTCACTCTCATTCACTCACAAGTAAGTGTACAGTGGAATTTTCTAGCAACTGCATTGTGTGACACTGCATCTGCTGAGTGCAGAGCCTGCCAGTAGACCAGAGGTTAAAGAGATTTATAAAGCTGCAAAAGAAAAACACCTTTCTCACCAAATGTTCTTTTGTTTGAGAAAAATGTAGTAGTTTTCATTTTTTTATAACTTGTTACTTTTGAATTAATTAATAAGTAAACATTTTTAAAAATTTTTTCTCAGTCTTAATTTATATATATAACCCACATAGACAAAAGTTGTTTGGGGTCCTCAGCAAATTTTAAGAGTTAGATAAAGAGTCCTGGCACCAAAAGGTTTGAGAACAGCTATTCTAGAAAAACAAATATGCTGTATACAAATGGTGGAGATTTTGTATTCTTATTTTTGATAACATCTCTTTCTCACTTTTCTTCTTTATTAGCCAGAACTTCCAGAGCCATGCTAAATAATTCCAGTGAGAGAACAGGAGACTAATTTAGTTCCTGGCTGAAATGGAAAGCCTTCAAATGTTTCCCAGAGCCTGGTCCTATTTTCTCATGCTGCATCTTGTTCTAGGAAATGTTGACAGGTGTTCTAAAACAGTGAGAGTTTTGTGATGCCCTGCTCTGTTGTTGCAGAGGTGTTGCAAAGTAAAGAATTTTTTTTTTCTTTTTTGGTACTTAAAAAAAAAGTAGCCTTTTACTGCTAGTGACTCTGTGATTTTAAGCAAATCTTTTTACCTCCCTGAACCTCAGTATTTCTCACCTATAAATGGGTCTGTTGGACTGGGTCAATGCTTCTAAACTGGTGGGTTGACATTAAAATTACCTGTGAAATTGATGAGGGAAACCTTTCTTCGTAGAAGAATTCCAGCCAATAAAAGCAAAATTCAGGTGGCTGGGTGATGGACCTTGGGAGGGCATGTGCTATGGTGAGTGCTGTGAGTTGCGTAAGACTGATGAATCACAGACCTGTACCCCTGAAGCAAATAATACTTTGCATGTTAATTTTTTTAAGTACTGATTTTTTTAAAAAAAGCAAAATTCATGAGACAATCATAAGATTCGCATTTTATGGCAATTCTCAGTGGAAGAACTGATTCAGGAAACGTTCATCAGTGGGTGATGAAGCCATTCCCTGAAAAGCCGGGGGACAAAATAATTGCATGGAGACAACATACTTACTTACTAACGGCAATGGGGAAAATAGATCTTTACACTGGACAGCTCCTGCCATCACCACCCTATATGATTTGTCACTAAATGTGAGACACCCAGCATTGTAGAAGCAGGGGTGTGATGTAAAACTAGAAGGACTCTTAACCAAAATGCTTACCTGAACCTAAGTGAGCCTTTAGCCAAGAGGCAGATCCAAATCTTACAGGGCATAAACCGTAAACAACGCTGGGAGTCCCTCTTTAAGAAAAAGAATACAAAATTAGGTATGAAAATGAGTATGTGACATGAGAAAATAAAATCACAAGCCACAAATCTCAAAAAGGGTCAAATATCCCAGGGTCCTGGGATTGAGCCCCATGTAAGGCTCCCTGTTCAGCAGGGAGTCTGCTCGTCCCTCTCCCTCTGCTGCTGTCAAATAAATAAATAAAATCTTTTTTTAAAATCCTGGATATCATAAAATCTGGGAAATTAACATAATGGTGACACCAATTACTGCCTACCCCGTCTCTCTAACACTCTTGCCCTCCATTTGTGTCTGGATGCTCTTTGATCAATTATGTAATAACATTTTCTGCAAAAGAGGGGCTCTTACTCTGGCTGCATGGTCAAGGAGGGGGCATCCTACCACACCTTCCTCCCCAGCGGACCCAGAGGCTCAGGGGACAAGCCCTGAGCATTGCTAGCCTTTACACACACGCAGGTTGTTTCCAAAGTGCAGTGAGAACCACAGGCACTGGGCTAGGCCAGGTCTAGGCTTCCTACGCACCCAGCTATGACTCTCTCCACCTCACACAACAGGATGGCAAACAGAAGCTTGCCAAGAGACAGGAAACCAAAACCCCGGGGCAACAACCAGCCCCATGACCCGAAATACCCACATTTGGGCAAAGGGGACTAAAAGCTCTGAGAACACCTACACCACGTGATCCTCCTCTGGTTGCTTCTGCCTTGATCCCCGCTCGGGCCTCAGAGACTGCTTCCCAAATTGCTGGTCTGGAAGCATCCACGAAGCCATTGGATGGGGGGCGCACAGGGATTAAGCAGCACAACCCTCGGGGATACCCTGGTGGGATCCCAAAAGTGATCTTATGTACCCATCTGTAGTCACTCCCCACTTCCTGCCTTCTGGTCCCGGGTATCTATTCATCTATTTTCTGTCTATGGATTTCCCTGTTCTGGATGTTTCGCAGAAAGAGAATCATACAACGCGTTGACCTTCTGGGACTGATTTCTTTCACCTAGCACAGAGTTTTCGAGGCTCATCCCTGTGGTAGACATATTAGCACTTCTTTCTTTTTAATTTTTTACTGCTGAATGATTTCTGTGAAGTGGATGTACTATGGCTTGTTGACCCATTCCTAAGTTGTTGGACGTTGGCTTATCTCCACGTTGGGTTGTTATGAAGAGTGTTTTGGAAGCTCACTTGTGAAGGTGACCCATAATTCACTGATGGCCGGGTCCCTCACAGGCTAATACTCCTCCCAAATGACTTAGGCTGAGACCTAAGGGTGAATCAGAACCCCGATGTTCCTTCTTCCACCAGCCTCAGTGGAGCTCCCCCTGCCCCCATCCATCCCTCATCCGGTGACACTGAACTTCAAAGCAAAGGAGTAGAGAGTCCCAGTCACTCTTTCTAGAAGCCTCCTTGGCATCTCTCTAAATTAATCAGTCTGCACGACCAGCTGGAGGCATCTCTGAATTTCATTCACTGACTGCACCAGACTAAAAGGTCTTGCCAAGCTTCCCCCACCACCACTGGCATAATCCTTCGGGAGCTCGCTTATACCTAAAATGTCAATGGACCTCAAAGGAAACTCCAATTTATACTTCAAAAGGAGAAGCTGCTGACAGACCCTGATCTAGGGGTGTGCCAGCTTCACTAGTCTTAAGATCCAGCCTCCATCCCTGTCACCCAGGAGCCTTGTCACACGTCTCTGTAATGTGCTGCATGTCTGAGAGAGCCTGAGATTTTCCCCCAGGACTGGGCAGGCCTTGACCTCCGCGTGCCTTCTTTAACCAGAGCACAAGAGAGGGCAACCAACCCATCCCAGTTTATCAGGGAGTCCCCCAGTTCCAGCAAGGAAAGTCCCCTTTCTGAGGAAATACCTTTGGTCCCTGGCATACCCAGACCCTGAGGGTACAATGTATTTTATTTAATGTCTTATTTTATTTGTTAAATTTAAATCTCGTGAATTAATATTCAGTGTATTATGAGTTTCAGAGGAAGAGTAGTGATTCATCAGTCTTACATAACACCCAGAGCAAGGTATATTTGAGCCACAACATTAGCTAATGACGGAGGAGGGCCACAGAAAGTCAGTCTTGGAGTTGTCCCAGGTGGGGGACCCGTCCAGTAAGTTTTAAGGACTCAGCCACAGGTGCAAGGATATGGAGTAAAAAATCCCTGCAGAGAGGAACAGAATTCAACAAGGGACAGCTCCTGGCATCATTTTCGGCTTCATTATTATGTTTGAGAAAAAGCTAGCCATGCTGAAGCATATAGTTCGGTGGCATTTACTACACTAACAGCACCTAATATCTCTGCATCTAGTTCCAAAATATTTTTAGCACTCCCACATGGAGACCCTGCACTCATGAAGTAAGTCACTCCCCACAGCCCTCCTCCTAGGCTCCGGCAGCCACCAGCCAGCCTGCTTTCTGTCTCCGTATGTCCAGCTTGTTCTGGACATTCCATGTAAATGGTATCACACAATATGCGACTGCTTGTGCCTGGCTGCTTTCACTCAGCATGTTTTCAAGGTTCATTCATGTCGTAGCCTGGGTCATGGCTTCATTCTTTCTGTGGCGGAATAATAATAATCCACAGCACAGTTGTTATGTTCACTGAGGTTTGTTGTTGTTTTTTTTTTAATATTTTATTTATTTATTTGACAGAGAGAGAGAGATCACAAGTAGGCAGAGGGGTAGGCAGAGAGAGGAAGGGAAGCAGGCTCCCTGCTGAGCAGAGAGCCCGATGTGGGGCTCGATCCCAGGACCCTGAGATCATGACCTGAGCCAAAGGCAGAGGCTTTAACCCCCTGAGCCACCCAGGCGCCCCTTCACTGAAGGTTTGAGCAGAGCTCAGACTTGCCCCAAACCCATCCAGGAAACCAGATAGACCTCAGCAAATGCTTGTTCTGGCAGTTGTTTTGTTGTTGTTGTTGTTGTTGTTTAATTTCTTAAGAGTTTAACTTTATTTTTTATTCCAGAGAGAGAGAAAGGACAAGAGGGAAGAGGGGATGAGGGGATTTCCAGAGACTCCCTGCAGAGCACAGAACCCGACTTGGGGCTTGATCTTACGACCCCGAGATCCCAACCTGAGCCGAAACCAAAAGTTGGGGGCTCAACCGACTGAGCCACTCTGGATCCCCTGGCTGTTGTTTTTAACTTCATGAGTAAAATATCAAATTGTTTTCATTATGGGGGGGGGGGGGCTGGCTCAGGCAGTAGAGCTTGAGACTCTTGGTCTTGGGGTTGTGAGTTTGAGCCCAACACTGGGCATAGAGTTTCCCTAATTGGAAGAGGAAGAGGAAGAAGAGAAAAGGAAGAAGGAGAAGGAGGAGGAGAAGGGGAAGGGGAAGAAGGAAGAGGAGGAGGAGGAGGAGGAGGAGGGGGAGGAGAAAAACAAGGAGAAGAAGTAGGAAGAGGAGAAGAAGGAGGAAGGGAAGGAGGAGAACGAGGAAGAGGAAGAGAAAAAGAAAAATTCTCGTTATAGAACAAACCAAAGTCAAACAGTAGTCATCAAGACAGGAGAGTTGCGCTGGGCTCGCCCTGCACACAGGTGCAGAGCGATGGAGGCAATCACCTCTCTCCTCCTCCGGCATTTCCTCCCTCCTCTGCCGACACCTTCCCCGCACCTGTACACATGCTACCGGCTCCCTAACTGAAAACGATCAACAGGAAATTTCCTTGGGCCCTACCACTTCCTCAGTGCACCGCCGTCTTCATACCACACTGCTCTCGGCTTCCTCACACCCACTCACTGGTTAATCCCTGTTGATTTGGCTTCACCAAGCGGGCTCTCTCAAAGCCACTGCTGTCCCCAGCCACCAGACCCCCGGCACTTTGATCCAACCTCTCCCGACCTTTCCCCCACAGCCACTGACCCTGCTGACCCGCCACCTCCTTCTAAGAACTGTTTTTGCCTCCCTCCTCCTCTGCCTTGTCTTGGCGTCACGGGTCTTCCTGTCTTACCCTCCTGTGGCCTCAAGACCCCACAGGCAGACTGTGGGTTATCATTTTAGACCCTTTAGAATGTCACATGCCTTATTGTTTCTCAGTAAATATTTGTTGATGTGAAGTTATTGGAGCTGTCTGTGTGTTTGTTTCCAGAATGAGACCGGGACTGATTTCTTGCCGCCCTCAGAGCGTTTTTTGTTTTGTTTTGTTTTGTTTTGATTTAAGATTTTATGTATTTATTTGACACACAGAGAGATCACAAGTAGGTAGAGAGGCAGGCAGGGGTGGGGGGGAGGCAGGCTCCCCGCTGAGCAGAGAGCCCGATGCGGGGCTCGATCCCAGGACCCCGAGACCATGACCTGAGCCGAAGGCAGAGGCTTAACCCACTGAGCCACCCAGGTGCCTCCCCAGAGGGTTTTTTAAGCATGTGAAAGAGCATGGGACCTTGACCTAACTGATTTTTAAGCAGTACGGGATGTGATCAGAGGGTTTCGAGGAATAGTTTCCTGAGTTTCTTGATGTTCGCAGTGCTTACTGTTACTTTCACACTTAGCTAAGTAACCTTTGATACTGTGTGGTTATAACATAATAACCACATGTCTCTTTGTCTTCTCTGTCAGGGGTGAAGAATTCGAAGGGCTTTAACCACTGGTAAAAGTGTCTTCTCACATCAACCACATAGCATCAAATGTTATGCGAACCAGATGGCTATTTTACTAAACGGGTTGAGTACAAATTACAAGCGGATTACAAAGTTGCCTGAGCTCAGCGGAGGATAAATTAGCGAAAGACGTTATTCTGAGAAGCGAATTCCATTCTATCGCCCCCTTTCCTGTGACTTCTAAGCCAACCTTGTGACTGACTGCAGCTTCCAAGGTCTGTCTGACAGGGTCAGGAAGCCCACGCTGTGTTAACCTAAGCATCCCTCGGGTCATCCCAGGCTGCGTCATGCCTTCCTCTGCCATGTGGCCCAGGAGGGCTGGTCCTGTTCAGGAGGTACCTAGGACAAGGACAGATCACCCAAATTAAGTGTCCTGGGACTCATCAAGGCCTTGGCTCTCGATTTCCACTCCAAAGAGGGACCCAGACCCTCCCGATCTTAAGCATCTACTTTCCCCCAAAATGACCCATCAGCCCAGGCGACTTCACCACCCCACTAAGCTGATTCTGGGCCCGAGGGTGTCCTTAGCAGCTGGGAATTTGCTTCCCTCTTTTCCTGGCCCAAATGGGCATGACTCCCCTAAAGGAACCCCCGTGTTCTCAGCCACCAGCTGAGATACACGAGTCTCTCTTTTGGAATACCTCTCATTTGACTTTGCTTCCCTTATGGGGGAATTGTTGAAATCCTCGATAGGATTTCCAGGCCTTTCTCTGATGTTGATGGATAAGCTAACCTCAGAGTTACATGGTGACATCTGTCCCATGAAGCCCCCCATGCTAGCCCTAAACCTCCTGGGCACTTTCTCAGGGTCCACCACACTCTGGAGTTGCCACTAGGGAGCGAAGGGGAGGTGAGCTGCGTACCCAGGATTATGGTTCAATAGATGGAAGCGGTTATCAGCCCAGGCAATGCAGCACCTTACCTGGAAACCTTAGACCAGGAATGTTTTAGCCATTCAGGGTCTAGACAGGTGATAAGGTAGCATGTCCAGCATGCCTCGGGCCAGTAGCCTGTTAACCAAACCATCTACTGTTCCCAGGGGACACTCTAACTATTTCACATTTAATGGGATAAATGAAGACTCTATAGAGCTTCATGTTAATCCAGATCTTGAGTTATAAAAGAATTTGTGATTTCCAGAGCTCTTCGGATTTTGGAACTGTCAGAATTGTGGACCTGGGGGCGCCTAGCTGGCTCAGTCCGTAAAGCTCCGGACTCTTGATCTCAGGGTCATGAGTTCGAGCCCCATGTTGGGTATAAAGATTACTTAAAAATAAAATCTAGGGTGCCTGGGTGGCTCAGTGGGTTAAGCCTCTGCCTTCAGCTCAGGTCATGATCTCAGAGTCCTGGAATCAAGTCCCGCATCGGGCTCTCTGCTCGGCAGGGAGCCTGCTTCCCCACCTCTCTCTCTCTGCCTGCCTCTCTGCCTACTTGTGATCTCTGTCTGTCAAAAAATAAATAAAATCTTTTTTTAAATTTTTTTAATTAATTAATTTAATTTAATTTAATACAAGGGGTGCCTGATTGGCTCAGTCAGTTAACACCTGCCTTTGGCTCAGGTCGTGATCCCAGGCCAGGTCCTGGGGTTGGGTCCCACGCTAGGGTCCCTGCTCAGCGGGGAGCCTGCTTCTCCCTCTGCCTCTGCTCATGCTCACCCTCTCAAGCAAATAAATAAAATCTTTTAAAAAGCAAATAAATAAAATCTTTTAAAAAAAGAATTGTGCACCTGTATTATACGGATTACATGCCCTAGTTATTTCATTCTGTGATACCAGCTTCTTCAAAGGCAGCCTGAAGTATGGGCGTACTCGTTCCTCAGTAGAGACAGGTCTGGCCTCTTGGTGGCTTTCCTTATCAGCTCCAGGGACATCTGACACACAAGCAGGCCAAGCTCCAGTTTGTTCATGACATCATCACTGGGGTGTTGGCAGTGACACGGGAGTTTCCTCCAGGCCTTGGGGCTACCTGAGAGGGTCAGACCTTCCAGCGCTAATTTGGAATCATTTTATCTGCGGGTGGGTCCTTGTCTGATTTCCGATTCAGATTAAGGGTAAAATAGCTGTAGAGTTAAAATTCCCCACCATTGAGGTTCTTGAAAAGGTGCCCTCTGTCTCACGAATATATAGATGGATCTGCTGTCTTTTTTTTTTTCTTTAAAGATTTATTTATTTGACAGACAGAGATCACAAGTAGGCAGAGAGGCAGGCAGAGAGAGAGGAGGAAGCAGGATCCCTGCTGAGCAGAGAGCCCGATGTGGGGCTCGATCCCAGGACCCTGAGATCATGACCTGAGCTGAAGGCAGAGACTTTAACCCACTGAGCCACCCAGGCGCCCCGGATCTGCTGTCTTGACAATCATTGACAAAGCATTTTGCAACCCTACGTTTAGAGGTGACATACAATTTGTGTGTGTGTGGCTTGACTGAGGCGTAGCTGGCATACATTCGTGCTATGCATATCTGAGTCCTCCCCTTGCAAGCTCTTGCTTGTAACAGACAGATTCAGTGGTTTGTCCTTTTGATTTTATTTCTTTTTAAAAAGCCAGGGGCGCCTGGCTGGCTCAGTCATTAAGCGCCTGCCTTCAGCTCAGGTCATGATCCCAGAGTCCTGGGATCAACCCCTGCATCAGGCTCCCTGCTCAGCAGGAAGCCTGCTTCTCCCTCTCCCACTCCCCCTGCTGTGTTCCCTCTCTCACTGTGTCTTCTATCAAATAAATAAATAAAATCTTTTTTTAAAAAAAAAGCCAAAAACATCAAAAGAAGGTCTAGATTTCAATAGTACCAACGGGATAACACACAATTAATTCTACCCTTTTTGGGAATCTTGGATCTGCTACTTTAAAAATAATCCAGTGCAAGGTAATGTGGTATCCTGGATTGGATCCTGGAACAGGGAAAGGGCGCTAATATGGAAACTGGAGAAACCCAAATCCAAACAACATTTCGGGTTTAGTTAATATCAAGGGACCAGTGTTGGTTTCTGGATTTTGACAAGTGTCCCTTAGTAATGCAAGAGCATCGGGGAAACTGAAGCGGCGGTGGGGGGGCGGGCACTGAACCTTCTGTACCATCTTTGTGCCTTTTCTGTCAATCAAAAATGATCCAAAATATGAACTTTACAGAAAAAAAAGATTCCAATGGCAATTAGTTACTGAAGGAGAACATGTTTTATCACAGGTGCTAGGTTTTAAACAAAAGATTTTATTATACCCCTAAATACTGCACAAACAATAGCTCTTTTCCTTTTTTTAAGTTGTATTCCTTGGGGCGCCTAAGTGGCTCAGTCGGTTAAGCATCTGTCTTCTGCTCAGGTCATGATCCCAGGCTCCTGGGACCAAGTCCCACATCGGACTCCCTGCTCAGCGGGGAGCCTGCTTCTCCATCTCCCTCTGTCTGAAGCTCCCCTTGCTTGTGCACTTGCTCTCTCGCGCGCTCTCTCTCTCTCTCTGTGTCAAATAAATAAAATCTCAAAAAAAAAGTATTAGTTTATTTTAGAGAGGGGGAGGGGCAGAGGGAGAGGAAAATCCCCGAGGTGACGACCGATGAACACAGAGCCAAGGTGGGGCTCGATCCCCAGATCCTGAGATCCTGATCGGAATGGATATCAAGAGTTTGTTGCCCAGCCCACTGAGCCACCCAGGCGCCCTGCAAAAGCTCTTATGTCACCATTTGTTTTTTTTAAGTAACAGCAAAACACATTTCACTTACTAGTCCTACTTTCCCCTCCTAATTGGTTTTACCCTCTTTCCTTATTCTTTTCCATTGTCACCTGCGGGGTCCTTTACCTACCAGTGACAAACCATTTCCAAAAGCTGGCTTGAGCTGAAGATTGGTATTTTGGTTCTTGGAAATGAGATTAATCTGCTTTCAAGTGAAGGCACCAAACAGGAATTTAATTCACGGAATAGAAGACAGTCCCTTCTGTTTTGCCAAGTTAACATTGTGGTATTTGGGGGAGGAGTGGGAGGCGGAGCCTTTGCAGAAGAAGAGCCTGGGGGAAAACAAGCGGCCTGCCCCTCCCCTCTGCCGCCCTGCCCCAGGAAGCTGCAGGTGGAGATCCAGATCCTTGAGGGGCAGGAGGTGGACTCGGGTTGCCGGGTTGCCGGTGGACTAGGGACTTGGAGCCCAGGTTGATCTATCGCCTTTGACTGGACTGTTGAGTGTCTCCGCTGTGCTCACTGCAGGTTCAGCACCTGCGAGTCCTTCCTCCATTTCCTGGGTTTTGTCCCAATGCTGGAGAGCCCTGGAGAGTTGAGCAGGGAGCCGGATCTGATCTCCTTGACCAGCAAAAGTGATTCGACAGTTCTTGTTTCTGAGGGTTGCAAAGCCAACACACAGCGGTGCCCATATTTTTAAAAGACACACTTTGATGAAAAACTCTATCTAGGTCAGGAAGTGCAGAATCTTTTCAGTAATTTTTGTCTCTTAGGCTGTCTGGCTTCCTGTTTAAATGGCATTTATTTATTTATTTATTTATTTTGGTAAATAATCATTAAATTTCTAAAGGCTGAGGGTATGTTGACGTTTACATGTAGTTATAATGCTTTGGTCCAGGCTGTAGCTGAAGTGTCTAAGACGATGTCTGGCATGTTGAGTGAAGAGTCAATTAATATTCGTTCGAAAAAATTTTGTCCAAGAATTGAAAAAGTGAACAGATCCACCTCTTTGAATACTGGGATAAGGCCAGACTTTGGTGTGAGCGTAATAGATTTCCTAGAATTGCCTTCATTCAAATGGAAGTGCGTAAGGACTAATTCACTTCCTGAAGCGATGAGTGATGTCCGTTTGTTTGGGAAGCAAATGGTGTTTCTGGGTCTGAGATCGACCAGGTAGGTTCTGGGCCTTCATTTGAATAGACACCTCCGTACATTTTGGGGAGAGAGTGAGGGGGTATTCGCTCTTTTCCCCGGGTTCCCAGGTATTTGGGACAATACCAGCCCGCAACTGCATATCTGGGGAAGGTCAAGGCAGGTCAGGAGTCTCCCCCAAGTCAGAGAGGGTGGTGGGATTGTGAACTGGGGGTGAGATCCTTAGGTAGGTGAGAAGAAACTGCCACTTCATGAACACCCCCCAAGTTCCTCCAACAAGGGTCCCCCACGAGCTATAGTTGGGAACTTTGAAAAGCTCTGTGGATCAGTACCTCTCGGGGACCGCTAAAGGCCACCTCAGCTCCTGCCAGGGCTTCCCTGCTCTCCACACGGAGGGTCCAGTCACCTCAGGACCGACCACTAACCCTGGGACAGAAGAGAGATAAGGGTTCCTACAGAATCTCCAACTACACACACAAGGAGAACCTCCTGGGACAGAAGCCAGTCCGTCTCAATAGCATGTCAAGCGTGGCTGTGTTTGCTGATTGGCCTGGGTGTCCTCTGTCACTGTCACTAAAAACATCAGCTCCATAAGCTCAGAGTTTCTGTTTTCTGTGTTCAGAACAGGGCCCAGTGTGTGATGCTATTGTGGATGTTAAATGAGCCAGAGATGGAAGAAAGGAAGGAAGGGAGGGAGGAAGGAAGGAGGGAAGGAAGGAAGAAGGAAGGAAAGGAAGAAACAAGGAAGGAGGGACGGAGGAAAGGGAGAGAAGGAGGAAGAAAGAGAGGGAGGGATGGAGGGAAGGGGAAGAAGGATGGACATAATACCAACTTTGCGCTTTCTGAACATGCTTTACTCTCCCTGGACTCTTTCTGTTCTTGCCTTCACCAACAAATGTACATAAATGAATTTGGTTGTTGTTTCGTTTCGTTTTGTTTTGTTTTCTATGGCTCCCCAGTAAGTCACATAATGATGATGTTTGAGGTTTCAAAGAAAAAAATGGAAGTTCATGTTGACAATAGTTTAAGATGGCAAGAGAAGGAAAGAAGTGCCTTCACAAGGCATTGAACACCCACGAAACAGAGGAGGAGCTCCATGTAATGGTCTGCTGCAAGATGCCCGTGACTTTGCGTGACCATAAACAGAAAGGACTGGCTGACCCAAGGCTTCAGCTGGAGTGCTGCTCAACAGTGAACCTGAGGCATCTGGCATCTTCTTTCCCAGGTCCAAGTCATGGAGCTTTGCAAAGTCAAGACTGTGTCTGTAGAAAGGCCTGGAACTATTGACAGCCTGATTTTTATATCGTCATGAAACACCAGCATGTGAAAAGCAGGATTCCCTTCTAGCTCGTCCTCAACGTGGTTTCTACAACCTTTCCACAAAGGGGGGAGTGAGTCACGTGGCCCCCTTGCCAATTTACTGCTGCTCAAGAATTTAGGCGGTTCAGGATGCAAGCTTTGGTTGTCTGGGGGTTATAAGATTACGGGGGCATTTTTTCTCTTCTTTATTTTTTTTTTTTTTAGTATTTTATTTATTTTAGAGAGAGAGAAAGCATGAGGGAGGAGGGTCAGAGGGAGAGGAAGACTGCCCACTGAGCAGGGAGCCCGATGCAGGAACTCAATCCCGGGACTCTGGGATCATGACCTAAGCCGGAGGCTGTTGCCCAACCAACTGAGCCACCCAGGCGCCCTTGTCTCTTCTTTATTATTTTCCTGTATTCTAGATTCACCACAATGAGCAGATACTGCTGTTACAGCAAAAACAAACACAGAAATGAAGGCTTGCAAGAATTTCAGTTCCACGGTAATTTAGCCCACATGCTAAGGGCCAAGCAAGGCAAAAGTAGCCATTGTCTAGAGCAGAAGTCAGATTGGAAGCAAAACTCATGTGGGTTTTTTTTTTCTTTTTAAGATTTTATTTAGTTATTTGAGAGAGAGCGCACACGCACAAGAGGGGGAGAAGGACAGAGGGACAGGGAGAAGCAGACTCCCGGCTGAGAAGGGAGTCCAATGCAGGGCTCGCTCCCAGGACCCCAGGCTTATGACCTGAGCTAAAGGCAGATGCTTAACCGACCAAGCTACCCAGGCGCCCCAAAGAACATGTGCTTTTAACTGCCTCTCTCTTCCCTCAGATACTAGTGCACCTATGGACATAAAGTAGCCTGGTTTGTATTTTGGTTGTGAGAAAGTTGATTTTAGAACCTGAGTAGGACTTTTTGGACTACATGTGGACAGACGGACTCTTACCACAACACACTCTGTCTTAATTTCCTAGACTCGTATTTTTGCCCTAGCCTGTAATTCTGCAGCTAAAATTTTGGACCATGTATTCTTTCTTATTTATGAACCTTTCCATTAAAAAAAACAACACATATGGAACAAACAGCCATACAGTATATTTGTGATTCTAAGCTGCGTCAGGATTCTAGAGAATGAGGTGAAGCCTTAATTTTTTATTATTATTGAGAAGTAGGATTCAGCTGCCGTTTCATAGGTACTTCTCCTGCTAAGCGGGTGTGTTGACCCAGGTAATTGGCATAAATGACACCACATGCCAGCTTCTTCTGGAAGTCTGAATTTGGCAGAAGTCTTTTCAAAGGGAATGTGTAGCCAGAAAGAATTGCCTGTGGAGAGGAAGGAATTAAATGAAGGAAGCTGCCGATTGCTGATCATTCCTCTCTTCACTGTTGTGAGTCTCTGCTGGTCTCTGTTGGTCTCTGCCCCTGGTTCCTGGCATGCAGTTCCTGAAGCCCTTGAAATTTCCCGGGTGATGGGAGTGTCTTTTTGTTCTGATGAAGTAGCTCTGTGTGGGTTCTTGGGTAGCTCCTGGATGAGAGCTGACCACCAGATAGAATAAGCCATGATTAGAAGCTCATAATTTTCTCTTAAGAAGGGTGAAGGGTTGAAAAGGAAGTTAATGATTGATCACACCTACGTGAGGAAGCCTCCATAAACCATGGATGGACCTTGAGAGCCTTATGCCAAGTGAAATAAATCAGAGGGAAGGATGAATACTGTATGATCTCATTTATATGTGGGATCTAAGACATGAAAACTAGATTCATAGATACAGACGACAGATTGGTGGTTGCCAGAGGTGTGGGTGTGGGTCAAGAGAGGTGAAGGTGATAAAGGGTCAAACTACCAGTTATAAAGTAAATAAGCCTTTCTGAATGTAATGCACAGTGTGCTGACTATAATTAACAATACAGTACTGTATATTTGCTTGCAAGTTGCTAAGAGAGTAGATCTTAAATGTTCTCATCACAAGAAAAATAAATGTATAACTTTGCATGGTGACATGTTATTAAATTAATTGTGGAGATGATTTCTCTTTTTTTTTTTTTTGAGGATTTTATTTATTTATTCGAGAGAGAGCAAGAAAGAGCACAGGCAAGGTGAAGGGAGAGGAAGAGGGACAAGCAGACTCCCCACTGAGCAGGGAGCCCAAGATCCCAGGACCTGAGCTGAAGGCAGATGCTTAACCAACTGAGCCACCCAGGTGCTCCAGTCATTTCTCTTTATATAGAGACATCGAATCATCATGTTTTACACCTGAAACTAATGTATGTTACATGTTAATTAAATCTCAATGTTTTAAAAAATGAAGAAAAGGAGATGTGGAAGCAGAGATTGGGGAGAGAAAGCGAGAATTTGTTTTCAAAACCTATGTTTGAATCTTTTTTTAAAAAGATTTTATTTATTGGGGCGCCTGGGTCGCTCAGTGGGTTAAAGCCTCTGCCTTCAGCTCAGGTCATGATCCCGGGGTCCTGGGATCGAGCCCCACATCGGGCTCTCTGCTCTGCAGGGAGCCTGCTTCCTCCCCTCTCTCTCTCTGCCTGCCTCTCTGCCTACTTGTGATCTCTCTCTCTGTGTCAAATAAATAAAATCTTTAAAAGAAAAAAAAAAGATTTTATTTATTTATGTGACAAACAGAGATCACAAGTAGGCAGAGAGGCAGGCAGAGGTGGGGGTGAAGCAGGCTCCCTGCCGAGCAGAGAGCCCGATGCGGGGCTCCATCCCAGGACCCTGGGATCACGACGTGAGCTGAAGGCAGAGGCTTTAACCCACCAAGCCACCCAGGTGCCCCTGAATCTTTTTTTTCGAACATGTATTTTCATTTGATTATTGTTATTCTTTGTGTTTGCAAAACATGTGTTTGAACCTCTTGTCAAATGTATACCCTAGGTTCATTTACCTGGGAAATTAATGGCTTTCCTTTTATCTGTGTGTGTGTGTGTGTGTGTGTGTGTGTGTGTGTTTTGGAGGGGGTGTTATAATTCATTTGTCAAAGCCCTAACCTCCATTGTGACAGTGTTTGGAGGTAGGTTCTTTGGAAGGTGATTAGGTCAGATTTGGAAATTTGGTCATAGGGATGGGTCCTTTATGATAGCATTGGTGGCCTTCCTACAAGCCAGGAAGAGGACTTGCACCAGACCTGGACCATGCCAGCACCCTGATCTCGGACTTCCAGCCCCAGAACCGTGAGAACATAAATACTGTTCTCAGGGGTCCTGATCTCTGGCTACGTCCATGTGTAAAACAGAGCTCATAAAACAAAGGTTTTAAAAATGGAAGTGAAGAGTCCCAGAGCTTCTGTCTGATGGACACTCCTCTCATTTCATGGAGATTGTTTAGGAAAGAGCAGTCATTACATTTCAAAAAGTCTGTGCTTAGATTACGGCAACCGAATCCCCCTGCATGAATGAAATCCCGGGTAGTGCAGTTCCTGCTTCCCATCACTCAGAAGTCCCCCGTCCACATTTCTGATGGCTGAACCACAATGCTCTACTGCAGGGTACGGTTCCAGCCACAGCAAAAGAAACTGGATGTTCTAATTCACTTGAGAAGCCTTCCTGGGGGCAAATGAGTGATTTCTTCAGGACTTCATGAAGCTTCAAATATAGGTTTTGAAAACAAGGGGAATAATAATGCATAAAGTAAAGAATATATCTGAAAGGATAGACATATAGATGTGTTTGCCCAGGAGAAGAGAATAAATGCTTTTTAACTTTCAGGATATGTAACATAAAATGATCTTGATTATATGATTTCCCTCATGAAAAATTGAAGAATTGGGGTCTGAGGGATGCTCCCGGTGGTTCTTATGAATGAACACTTCCGTGGTTTCTGACCCAGAGAAGGTGGATAGTGGAAGGAGGCTTGGCTTGGCCTAAGTAACATGGCTCTAAGGGAGGCTGGGAATTTGCATCTTCTGGAAGGAGGCATATTCATAAAGCTGAAAATGACCCAGCTATACCAAGGGTGTTCAAAAGGTACATTCAGAAAACAGGATAAGCATATGCTGGCTATGAGAATGGAGGGACAACATAGGGTAAGGTCTCAATAAATGGTGGCTAGTCTTCTCGGAGGGTGTGGGCAACACTCCCAGTTTACTGCTGGTGATTCATCTGATGCCTCCCCCAACACCTCCCGGCGGCACCCACCTTATTTATAGCAACTGCCTCCCGCCTGAACCTTTTTTGGCTCTTAAGTCCCACCTGCCATGTTTTCCTCAATGGCAAATGTAAACACCAAAGGATGGTGATACAATCTTTTTTTTTTTAAGATTTTATTTATTTATTTGACAGACAGAGATCACAAGTGGGCAGACAGGCAGGCAGAGAGAGAGGAGGAAGCAGGCTCCCCGTTGAGCAGAGAGCCTGATGTGGGGCTTGATCCCAGGACCCTGGGATCATGACCTGAGCGGAAGGCAGAGGCTTAACCCACTGAGCCACCCAGGTGCCCCAAGACAGCGATATAATCTTAATCCTTCCAGGAAACAGGGATCAGATTGAGTTTCTCTAAATTACGAAACAAGAGAGGCCTCATTACACAAACCTGCCCTGAGAACCCATGAAGAAATCTGAACCCCACCTCTTCCAGTCTACACTGGCAACTTCCCGAAGCCCTGGGCCCTGCCCCTCGAGTTGCTGAGGCTTTCCCAAGAGACTCACCAGGATCAGGAATAAGAAAGCGTTGGCATGCACCTAAATACAGGTGTGTCTTCACTTTTTAAAAAGGTTAAAAGGGGGGTGCCTGGGTGACTCAGTGGGTTCAGCCTCTGCCTTTGGCTCAGATCACGATCTCAGGGTCCTGGAATCGAGCCCCGCATTGGGTTCTCTGCTTAGCAGGGAGCCTGCTTCTCTCTCTCTGTCTGCCTCTCTGCCTACTTGTGATCTCTCTCTCTCTCTCTGTCACATGAATAAGTGAAATCTTTAAATAAATAATAAAAAAGTTAAAAGGACTCATAAAATTTCCTCTTGTCTCTGCCAAATCTCTAGATACTACCCATCCCCTGCTTTACAGAAGTATGGCATGCATAACATCGCCTTCCGTGATAGTTAGTCTTGCAAAGGTCCCTCAAATAAGGGGGTGAAGGACAAGAGAGTCTGTATTTCTGTAATGAGGTTTTATGGAGTCCCACCGGAAGGGGGAAACTGGAAATGCAAATTTGCCGGAAGATGCCAGGGAGTCCCATGACAGACCCATGAGAAGACAAGCCCCAGGCCCTGGAGCCCTGAGGTGAATTTGTCCTTGTACTTATATGCCAAGCGCTCTGCCCTTGCTGTTGGCTTTTGTCAAAACAGAGGACTCAAGTGACCAATCAAGGCTCCACTTAGCCGTGCTTAGGGCCTGCTTTGGGGGCCTGAGTGCTCAGACATTCACCCACCTGCACCGTGGCAGCAACCCAGGCTGGTATAGAATAGAAGAAGATAGTGGTCAGGGAGGGCAACCAAGTTCTGAGGGAATGGAAGCTCCAGCAAGAGATGGAGTTTTAGAATTTCAGGTGTGCCAGGGAAGAGGTGAGAAGTGAAGGAAGCAGGGCAGAGAGCACGAAGAGGGGAGCGCTATCTTCCCTCAGGAAGGTCGTCACCAGAGGACAGACGGATGGACTAGCAGGTCTTGTCAGGGAGTCGCAGAAAGGATGATGTGGCCGGCAAAGCCAGGTCTCGAGAAGGAGAGAAGCAGGGGGGGTGAGAAGTTTGGGGTGAGAGGCAAGCGATTCTGTAGCTAATAGGACTGGCCAAGAGCTTCCCCCACCGCTTGTTGGCTGTGAAATTTAGGGTTATTAGCATAAAGAAAATATTCCGGGAAGACGAACTGGTTAAAAGGTAGCAAATAAATGGAGAAAGAAGGAAGAATTTGGGTTTTGTAAGGCTGAGGTTTATATAAGTTCATTAATTATTATATTATTTATATTTACATATTTATAATTTATTTGTGTAACTATTTCTATTATATTATTTCTATATATTATGTACATAATATATTATTATATATTATTTCTATTAATTATTGTGTTCATTACATAATATTATTAAAGAATACACAACTGGAGTGCCTGGGTGGCTCAGTGGGTTAAGCTTCTGCCTTCGGCTCAGGTCCTGATCTCAGGGACCTGGGATTGAGCCCCGCATCATGCTCCCTGCTCAGCGCAGAGCCTGCTTCTCCCCTCCCTCTACCCATCCCCCATATTCTCGCTCTCTCTCTCAAATAAATAAATAAAAATCTTAAAAGAAAAGACACAACTGGGGTGCCTGGGTGGCTCAGTGGGTTAAGCCGCTGCCTTCGGCTCGGGTCATGATCTCAGGGTCCTGGGATCGAGTCCCGCATCGGGTTCTCTGCTCAGCAGGGAGCCTGCTTCCCTCTCTCTCCCTCTCTCTGCCTGCTTCTCTGCCTCCTTGTGATCTCTGCCTGTCAAATAAATAAATAAATAAAATCTTTAAAAAAAAAAAAAAAGAAAAGACACAACTAAGAATATAAAATTAGGTACAAAAGTATTGACTTACTATGAGAAAATAAATCACAAGTTACAATTTTTTTAAAGCTACCAAATACCACTAACATTGTAAAATTCAGAAAAATAAAATACCTGTATTGATTAACTGTCTGACTCTTTAATACCCTTTAATGCACGTCTTTGTGTAATCTTTGCCTCTACCCATGAAAACCTTCGGTAATATGTTCCGTATTCAGTTAATTCAGTCTTTCTTCTAGAATGGTTTATTAAAGTGTTTGTTACTGACAGTGTAGAAGTTTCTTTTGACCTGAGGGGTTTGTTGGAGATACATGGTATCAAGACACTTCTCAAAACAAACAAAAACCACCACCCTGTAAGAGAAGTATGTTAAAGGAGAAGTCAGAAAGAGAAGAGACAGAGGTCCTAACAGTTGTGGCTAAAATCTCTTACTTTGCAGATTTCGGAGAAGCGAATGACCATGTGAACACAGTGTGCGCAGCCCCTGCCAGGACAGAGGAAGAGGTTGTGCAAGGTGGTGGGGGTGGGGGGAGCTGGGCTTAAGCTTTCCGTAGTTTCACAGTAAATCTGCCTCCTAAAGGGAGAAGCTACAGAAGGGAACCCGTGCGCGTGTTATATGCAATAACCCAGGAGTTGCATGACAGCCGGGGGGGCCATATGTGGAACCAGACAAAGGGCAGTGGATGCTTAGACATCTTTCCCAGAAATGCACCAGGACCGCCTTCTTGCTCTCTTTAGGTGGAGGAGCCCGCTGGGAGTCAGAGCCATCTAGCTCTTAGCTCAAAAGCCAGTCTTCAGCCAGGAGGAGCAGGAAAAGGCAAAAGCCAAGCCCTGAGAATTTACCTTTCTGCGGTGATCAAGCATGCTTGGCAATTCCTGTCAGTTTTAGTAGGGAAGATCTCTGGAGGGAGTTGGTTCGGCTGGGAAAAGAACAAGTACTCTCCTCCCCGGTAGGGCGGGAGTGGGAGTGGTTACCATCTCCCCTTCCAAGAAAACGGTCGTCTTTTCCTCTGAGAACTCTACATGGGGGAGATCCCAAGTGCTCCCTGACCTTGGCTTAGATGGATGCATGTCTGTCCTTTCCTTTAAGATGATTTTTTTTTCCTTGATTATGAAACTAAAATATGCCCTTGGTGGTGGTGGCAGTAATAAAAAAAGAAGACCGTTACCATTCATAATCCCATTACCTACTGCGTGTGTTTTGGTGTGTTCCCTCCAAACATTTTCAATGTGCAAGGAGATGACTCACATACTGCCTTTTTTCACTTAACGTATAAACATGTCTCTTTATCTGGAAAAACTCGAAGCATCATTCAGATCATCACTAGGTGTTTCATCACATTTTTTGTTTGTTTCATCACATTTTTTACAACAGTGGCCAATTTCAAGAGTTCTACAAAATATTATACTACTACTAATAATAATAATAATAAAAAGAAGTTGGGGACTCCGATCCAGCTCAGTCAGTACAGTGGGAGGACACTCTTGAGCTCTGGGTTAAGTTCTAGTCCCACATTGGGTGTACTTCAAAATTAAACCAAATAAATAAATAAATAAATAAATAAGTAAATAAAATGTAGGAAGTCCAAAAGTAAAGCCCTATGTTGCCAGACGCTATGCTGCCAAGGTCTTCACCGGACCTCGGTGACCTATTCTTTAATTCTGGATGTCCCCCATTCATTCCGTTCTTTGCCCGTTTTCTTCCATGTCAGCTGAGTTTACGGCTCATCTTGGGAGAAGCCAGAAGACCCAGATCCTGGCCTCAAACCCGAGAGCGGCTCAAGCTGGGCGAGTAGGCCTCCCGCCCCCCACTGCGCCGCACCCCAGCTCCGCGGTTACTTCCTCATTCACTTCCCAGCGCCGAGAAGGGCCGAACCCACACACCCACACTCCGTCCTGAAATGTGGGGCATTTCTCTCGCCCTCCTCGGTACCCTGTGCGCTCTGTTCCCCAAAGCCCCACACCTTCCTTCGCCCAGGCCCTAACCACTGTGCCCTTAAACCTGTTTTCAAAAATGGATTAAAAGCGTCACGGGTACGTTAGAGGCTAAGGAAGCTAAGTTTAAACGGAGGGAGGAATCGGGGACCCCCACGCATCTGGGAGCAGCAGCAGAAGAGCGGACGATGGGGCGCGGGTCGGGAGGGCGCGGGCCAGGGGGGCTCGGCATGGGGCACCCCGGGGCCGGGGGCGTCGGGGGTCTTCCCGGAAGGGCCGCAAGCCCCAGAAGGTGGACGGCGGGGTTCCCGCTCGGGGGCCCGGGCAGCCGGCTCCGCGCTCGGGGAGGCCAGCGGCAGAGCCCCGGGCCCTGGGCCGAGCCGGGCGCCGCAGGCCGCGGGGAGCTGGGTGGGGGCCCGCGCGGGTCTGGGCGCCGGGAAAGTCCCGCGGCCGGCGGGGCGGGGCGGGGCGCGGCGGCCGGGCTGGGCTGTCCCGCCGCCCCGGGACCGCGTCGCCGCAGCTCGGGAAGGGGCGGGCCCCGCGCGCCCTGCGCTCGCCATGGCCGCCGGGGCGGCTACGTGAGCCGCTCGGCCGACCCCGCGCCGGGGCCGGGCCGCCCTGAGAGCCGCCGCGGAGCCTGCGGCGCCGGAGCCCCGGGCCATGCGGCCCCCGCCGCCGCCGCCGCTGTCGCTCCTGTCGCTGCTGCTGCCGCCGCTGTTGCTGCTCGGCGGCCACGGCACCGCCGCGCCCCCGGCAGGTAAGCCGGGCCCGGGGAGGCGTCGTCCGCAGCGGGGGGGCGACCCGAGGGGTGCCGCGCGCGGGGCAGGGGTCCGCGGGGAGCCCCGAGTGGAGGGCGAGCTGGCGCGAGGCCCGCCGCGGGTGCGGGGCGTGGGCTGGACCCCCGGGAATCGCGCGCAGTCCCCCGGCGGGGAGCCCGCGGGCACCGGAGCGGCCCCGGGACCGCCGCCGCCCCTCCAGGCCACCCGGCCGCGGGTCACCCTCCGACGCCGGAGACGCTGCCCCTGCTCCTGCGGGGCTCGGGCCCCACGGCGGCCCCTCTTCTCCCGCCCCCGCGCCGCCGCTCCCCGCCGCGGAGTGCGGCCGAGGTCCGCGCGCCGCTCGGCGTGAACAAAGGAAAAGAGAGCGCGGGGCTCGGGCGAGGCCGCCTGTGCGGGCCGCAGGCTCCGCATCCCCGCCAGCCTGACCGCGGCCCCTGCTTCCCCGGGGGCCTGGGTTAGAAGCGGGGCCCAGGCTCGCTTCCTTCCTCGCAGCTGCGTGCCGCCCAAGTCAGCCGCAGGCTGGAAATGTGACTCAGTCCGACTGGGGCTGGGGATGTGTTTGAGAGTCCAGATGCTTCTTTTCCCAGGATCGGACAGGTGAGGGGGTGGCCAGCACTCAGAAGTGCCCCGAACCCCTGTCGTGTTGGTGTTGGCGGCGGGGGGGTCCAGGGAACCAGACTTTGAATCCCGGCTCAGCTCCCGTCCAGACAGCCCCTTCCTAGGTCAGCCTCGTCCCTCTGACACTAACTGCCCGTATTTAGTACTTAACAGCCGAATCTAAAAACTCCGAGAAAAGACAAGACCGCGGTGAGGAAGGTGTTTTGCTGGTTCTTTCCCCAGGACAGACTGTCCCAGGTTGGGGAGCTCTTAAATAGTCTCAAGAAGGTAGAAGTTTTTGCCCATGTGAAACTCGGGGTGTGGGTTAGGTCTCTTTCTTCTGCCAGCATCACTTAGAAAGGCTCTTACATTCCACAGCTCCTTGATAAGGGGAGCCTTGCATGTGAGGCTGTGTGCTCTAGGCCAAATGGTGGTTTTCTGTTGAGACAGATGGATTTGAATCCTGACTTCACCCCTCCCCAGCTTCAGGTCTTGAGCAATCTCTGTTCTGCCCTCCCCCGGCCTCCTTCAGTTGGAATCTGGGCTTTGGCAAAATGTTGGTAACTGCCTGAGCCGAGTGATGGGCTTAGTGCTGGTTACTTTCGACTAGTGCTACGGCTCACTAGTGGGGGTCTATGCAGCATACATGACCTCTCCGCTGTGAGTACGACTGGGAGAGAAATATTTAGAAACTTTGCTGTTTGACATTGCCCAACACTTAAGGCCTTGCCCCTCTTTCTAGTAATTTATCTTTTAGTCTTCTACCAAAGTTTGGGTTTGTGTGATGCATGAGAAATAAACTGGTGTGGGGGCACCTGGGTGGCTCATTTGGTTAAGCATCAGACTCCTGATTTCAGCTCAAGTCATGAGATCAAGCCCCACGTCAGCTCCCCTGGGCATGGAGCCAGCTTAAGATTCATTTTCTCTCTCTCTCTCTCCTTCCCTCCCTCCCTCCCCTAGTGCCTGGGTGGCTCAGTCCTTAAGCATCTGCCTTTGGCTCAGGTAGTGATCCCAGGGTCCTGGTATGGAGCTCTGCATGGGCCTCCCTGCTTGGCAGGAGGCCTGCTTCTCCCTCTCCCACTTCCCCAGCTTGTGTTCCCTCTCTCGCTGTCTCTCTGTCAAATAAATAAATAAAATCTTTAGGGGAAAAAAAAAAAAAAAGATTCTACTCTCCCTCTGTTGCTCCCCCCACAAAGGAAATAAAATATCCTTCATCATAGATCCTTTGAAAAATAGCACTATGCTATACTAATCTGTTTTGTGACTACCTGAAATTTTTTTCATAATAAACTGTTAGAAAAACTAACTGGGATATTTTAAGGAGAAACTATGTTAATCAAAGCGCAGAGTGGAACTATTAATGACTAACAATAGAAAAATTTCCATGCTTTTTCATAATTCACAAGTGTCCTGCAGTAATCATGAAATGGCTTTTACTGTCAGAAAAAAAAAAAAAGTATTGGAAACAAATTTTTAAAAAGGAAAACTTATAATATCTACCCCTTAGAGGTGTTTCAGGGATAACATATGTAAAATATTGGACCTGATCTAAATTGTAGCGTAGGGGAGGAAAACTTTTCCTTTCTTGCCTTTTGGGTTCTTTGACTAATCTAATAATTAAGTTGACATGAGACAGAGTGACAGGAGAAAAACAGATTTAATTTTGTACCTATGGGAGCTTATAAAAATATGAGGGTCGAAGAGGCGACCAAAGTTTGCACCTTTCCTACCTTTTAGATATAGAAATAGTGATTTGCAGAGATTTAACCAAACAAGGGGGTTTGAGTTTGGGGTCGCAAATTAATGAGGAAGTAACCAAGTTTGTTTATGCAACCTTCTCAGCCTCCAGTTCCATCTCTGAGTCAAGACGCACTTTGTCCTCCTGGTATAGCGAGGATGCCATCACAAGAGAGATTCAGTTCCTGCTTTCAGGGTGAAAAAGAAAAGTCAGAATGTCCTTCTTGCACTGACTCTTTTTTGAGTAACTTTAATTCCAAATAATGAACATGTAAAAAAACAAAAACAAAAACCAACATGCCGAAGTGACATATTTTGGGGTGGCATATTTTGGTCCCTTCAGTAGTAATGCTTTAAGCAGTGGCCGTTTGCTTTAGATCAAAACTTAATCAACCCCACTACAGTGCAGTAAATCAACCGTCTCTCTGACCGTCGACCTGAACGTTGAAGAATTGAGGCTTTTCTTTGTATTCGCACCTGCTTCTTAGTTTAGTAGTTGGTTGGAAAGGCACTTGTGCCATAGAATTTGGTTACCATGATTTGCTGGCTTGACCATCCAAAGCTTCTGATGCACGGAGAGACCGCTGAGAAAGACAGTAAATGCCCCAAAACAGGAACCATTGTAAATGAAGGTGCATTAAGCAACTCTTTTCTTTTAAGATTTATTTATTTGAGAGAGAGCATGCAGGGGGAGGGGCAGAGGGAAAGAGAGAAAGAGAAAAGCAGACTCCCCGCTGAGCACAGAACCCAACACAGGACTCGGTCTCACAACCCTGAGATGGTGACCTGAGCCCAGATCAAAAGTTGGGTGCTTAACTGATTGAGCCACCCAGATGGTCCTGCAGCAAGTAACTCTTGTCTGCCCATCCCCTCAGCAGTTGAAACTACTAAGCAGCTGTCATGTTTTGGGGCAAACTGAAAATGATAGTAATAGCATTTATTAGGCTACTTTTCTAGGTCAGACAAGGTTTTGTAAACATGCCCTGTCTTTCTTTTCCCCACCATTCTCTTCAAGTAGGAAATAGTCCCATCTACTCTCAAGGAGACAAAACTGACCTTTATAGGAGGGGACAAAAGGTCTGGGCAAGTAAGCTGATGTCTAGGAATTACTGACCAGAGCAACTTGCTGGTTACAGCTGAGCGTTCAGGGAATGCCTCTTGACATCTCCTCACCTGCAAAGTCATGGACATTCATCATAACACCCCATCCGTGGGAGGATCCTAAAGGGTCTTTGGATGTCAAGATTAAATGATTAATTTTAGTGTGAATTTATTTTAATGTGCTTTATTTTATTCTCTGTGTGTGATGTGTGGAAGTTTTTTGGAATATTTTATTTATTGTATTTGAGACAGAGGGAGAGATCATGAGTGGGGGTGGGCGAGGGACAGAGGAAGAGGGAGAAGCAGACTCCCCGCTGAGTGGGGAGCTCCGTGTGGGACTCGATCCCAGGACCCTGAGTTCATGACCCGAGCCGAAGGCAGACAGTTAACCAACTGAGCCGCCCAGGCGCCCCTCTATGTGTGATGTATGTTAACCAAACTGTCTTTCTGAGACCCAGGCTAGCCTTTTCTTAAATACGCATAAAGTCTCAAATGCCTGAGTCCAGGCTGGATCCGAGGTCAAGGGCAGGGCAGGAAGGGGGCGCAGGAGGAGCTCCAGCTGTGAGTGGCAGAAAATACTCTTCACACGGGTGATCCCTACGTCATCTCTTACCATGAGTAGCTTGTGGGTGACTGCCCGCATAGACCGCGGAGAGGGAAGGGACTGGAACTGTGTCCACCCTACCATTACAATGAGCTTCTGTCTCATAAGAGCTGGAGTGTCATTAAAGCCCTGGTGTCCACCTCCAGGGATCGTCTTACTTCCTGGTGTTGTAACAAATCACCCCCAGTTGAGCGCCTTCAAACTACACGTAAGCGGTGCCTTTACACAACGAGAGAATGTATTGTCTTACAGCTCCGGAGGTCAGAAGTCAGATGCTGGTTCCACTGGGCTAAACTGAAGGTGTCCATAGGGATGCATTCTTTTCTGGAGGTTCTAGGGGGAGAATCATTGCCTTACCTCCTCCAGCTTCCGGAGAAATACCGCTGTGATGACATTGGGTCCACCCAGCTATTTCTGGATTAGCTCCCTATTTTAAGGTCTGATGAGGAACCTAAATTCCATCTACACCCTCTGTTCCCCTTTGCCATGAAACCTAATATATTCACTGAACACAGATATCTTTGGGGGAGGGACACTATTCTGCCTACTTCAAGGACAGACCATCAATTACGTGCTCAGCGCAGGGCTCAGCGCCCCGTCGTGGGTCCCTGAAGACAGGGTCTGGGTGACCGGGTGCTGCCCGCCACCTGCACAGGCAGCCGTGCCATGAGGAATCGGGACACCCTGAAATAGTCACATCTTAGACATTTACTCAAACAGCAGTGTCTGATTTGCCTTTCATCTGCTATCTTGCGCGTGCCCCTCGCTCCGGCTCCAGGAGAGAGGGCATCGTTCCACAATTCAGGAGAAAACCGAGGCTCAGCTGGGGTGTCAGCAGAACCTGTGGCTGTAGGTCACAGGATCAGGATTTCAGCCTAAGCCCTTTGTCCATAAGTTCTGTTCTCCTTTCGCTGAGCCCTTGCGGACACATTGGACAGCAGGCACCATGACCCTAGATACGCTGACTCTTTGGAGCCGAGCAGATAGGTCACAGCCCGGAGCTGTCCACCCATGCCCTGCTGCAGCAGAGACCAAACAAAAGGGAGGAACTTGAGCATAAAGCAAGGAAGGCAAAAGGGAACCTAAGCTCTGAGTGGAAGAATGAACCGCTGTGGACCAGAAATCGGTTATGTACTCTCTGAAGGCAAGCCCACCACTGGGCTGCAGGCCAGTCACTCCCCAGATCTGGAGTGCCTGCTCTTCCAGGCAGGGGGGATAAAACAGTCCCCAATTCAACAACACCCAGACTTCCCAGAGCTCCCCACTCCCGTGTTCAGAGGTACCGTCGATAAACCGTTAGCAATGTGGAGAGGCACGGGCCACAAGGTGCTCACCCTGTCCTCAGCCCCACGCATAAAACTAGGTCGTTCTCTCCTCATAATGACACTGCAAAGTCTGTACTGTACCCGTTTTACAGATGATACAGCTGAGGCACAAAGAAGTTAAACAACTTGCCCAAGGTCCTAAGGAGCGTGCGGCTTTGAACTCAGGCTGTCTAGTTCTGGAATCCATGCTCCTAAGCACCGTGGTGTAAACAGAGGACCCAGGTGGTGACCTAGCACCACGCGGGTGAGTCAAGCAGAGACAGGGACCCCCGCGCCCTGGGCCTTTTACACAGGAAACCACTCTAGTGAGAGCAGAGACCGGAAGGGAGTAGGGGAGAGAGCTGTGGCATAAGGGGAAAAAAGGTTCCAGAGAAGGAGCCACAGAGGTAGGCTCTGAGTTTCCCAGGAACAAGGAGGGCCCCGTGAGGCGAAGCAGGGGCGAAGCAGTTCAAGGACGGGCCTTCCGAGAGGTGCAGAGGGCAGGGTGATAAGGCAGTTGCTACTGAGTGGGCAGTCTCCGGTGCTTCATTGTGAAACCCTCGGTTTTAAGACTTGTTATCATCTCTGAATGTGGTAGGACAGGGGATTCCAGGAAAGTCAAATGTCAGAGTAAAACTGCAGGGCAGCTCCCCACACGTCAGGAAAATGAAAGCTGAAGAACGTAGAAGGCCCACCTGGAGACTCCACGTTTACAGGGAAGCCTTTCTTCTGGTCCACCTGTCACTTGGGGTGGACCCGCCCTTCCTGCTCGGGCCCTTGGTGCTTCCTTCCTTAGCTGATGTCTGGATCTTGGAGATCCGGGCACCAGGAGACAGTCCTCCCCAGAGACGGGGGCATGGTGAAGGGCACCGTGGCAGGCAAGATAATGGTCCCCAAAGATGTCCACGTCCTAAGCCCCAGAGCTTGTGGCTGCATGACCTCATGTGGGAAATGGGACCTTGCAGGTGTGACCAGGGATTCTGAGATGGCAAGATGATCCCAGATGGTAGGGCTCCATGGTTCCAGTGTCATCACAAGGGTCCTCAAAAGATGGAAGAGGGAGGCAAGAGAGTCAGACCAGTGTGGTGACAGCATGGAAGGGAATCGGCCTGGTCTCCTCAACACAGGGTCCTGGGGAAACTGGACAGCCACATGCAGAAGAATGAAACCGGACCAGAAGCTTTCTCACACCGTATGCAAAGATAAGCTCAAAATGGATTAGAGACCTAAATGTGAAACAGGAATCCATCAGAATCCTAGAGGAGAACACAGACAGCACCCTCTTCGACCTCAGCGCAGCACCTTCTTGCTAGACATGTCTTCAAAGGCGAGGGAAACAAAAGCAAAAGTGAACTATTGGGACTTCATCAAGATAAAAAAACTGCACAGCAAAGGAAACACACAACAAAACCAAAAGGCAGCCTCCAGAATGGGAAAAGGTATTTGCAAACGACATAGCTGATAAAAGGTTAGTATCTAAAATCTATGAAGAACTTACCAAACTGAATGCCCAAAAAGCAAATAATCCAGTTAAGAAATGGGCAGAAGACATGAACAGACATCTCTGCAAAGAAGACATCCAAACGGCCAACAGACACATGAAAAACACTCCACGTCACCTGGCAAGAGGGAAATACAAATCAAAACCACAGTGACTTACCCCCTCACACGGTCAGAATGGCTAAAATTAACAACACAGGAGATGACAGATGCTGGCAAGGATGCGGAGAAAGGGGAGCCCTCCTACACTGTTGGTAGGAAGGCCAGCTGGTACAGCCATGGTAGAAAACAGTATGGAGTTTCCTCAGAAAGTTAAAAATAGAGAGGCACCTGAGTGACTCAGTCGGTTGAGCACCAGCTCTTGATTTTGGCTCAGGTCATGACTTCAGGGTTGTGAGATCGAGCCCCAAGTTGGACTCTGAGCTGCACAGTCTGCTTGGGATTCTCTCTCTCCCTGACCCTCTCTGCTCTCTCTCGCCAATAAATAAATAAATAAATAATTTTTTTAAAAAGATTTTTATTTATTTATTTGACAGAGAGAGATCACAAGTAGGCAGAGAGGCAGGCAGAGAGAGAGAGGAGGAAGCAGGCTCCCTGCTGAGCAGAGAGCCTGATGCGGGACTCGATCCCAGGACCCCGAGATCATGACCTGAGCCGAAGGCAACGGCTTAACACTCTGAGCCACCCAGGCGCCCCAATAAATAAATAATTTTTTTTAAAGATTTTATTTATTTATTTGACAGAGAGAGATCACAAGCAGGCAGAGAGGCAGGCAGAGAGAGAGAGGAGGAAGCAGGCTTCCCGCTGAGCAGAGAGCCCGATGTGGGGCTCGATCCCAGGGTCCCGAGATCATGACCCGAGCCGAAGGCAGCAGCTTAACCACTGAGCCACCCAGGCGCCCCATAAATAAATTTTTTAAGTGAAAAATAGAACTACCCTTTGGTCCAGCAATTGCACCACTATTTAGCCAAAGGGTACAAAAATACAGATTTTTACGGGCACAGTGTTCCTAGCGGCAGCAGCAGCAATAACCAGACTGTACAGAGAGCCCAAATGTCCACCGACTGAGGAATGGATGGAGAAGACGGGGTCTGTGTATGCGCTGGAATGTCACTCCACCATCCAGAAGAATGAAATCTTGCCCTTTGCAGCAATGTGGATCTAGCTGGAGTGCGCGATGCTAAGGGAAAGAAGTCAGAGAAAGACAAATACCGTGTGATGTCACTCATGTGGCATTTAAGAGACAAAACAGATGAACACAGGGGAAGAAAAAGAGAGAGAGAAAAAAACCCAAAGCATTGGAGACTCTTAACAATGGAGAACAAATTGAGGGTCGGTGGAGGGAGGTGGGTGGGGGGTGGGCTCAGTGGGGGATGGGCCTTCAGGAGAGCCTGTGTTGTGATGAGCACTGAGTGTTTTAATTACGTAAGTGATGGGGGCGCCTGGGTGGCTCAGTGG
The DNA here is from genome assembly GCF_020171115.1 of Neogale vison. Taxonomy (NCBI): domain Eukaryota; kingdom Metazoa; phylum Chordata; class Mammalia; order Carnivora; family Mustelidae; genus Neogale; species Neogale vison. The sequence continues at coordinate 11,388,183 of NC_058096.1, read as the reverse complement.
GTTAAGCCGCTGCCTTCGGCTCAGGTCATGATCTCGGGGTCCTGGGATCGAGTCCCGCATCAGGCTCTCTGCTCCGCAGGGAGCCTGCTTCCCTCTCTCTCTCTCTGCCTGCCTCTCCATCTACTTGTGATCTCTCTGTCAAATAAATAAATAAAATCTTTTAAAAAAAAATTATGTAAGTGATGAATCACTGGATTCTACTGCTGAAACCAATACAGTAAACACTGTATGTTCACTAACTAGAACTTAAATATTTATTTTTTAAGATTTTATTTATTTATTTGACAGAGATCACAGGCAGGCAGAGAGAGAGGAAGGGAAACCGGCTTCCTGCTGAGCAGAGAGCCAGAGGCGGGGCTCGATCCCAGGACCCTGGGATCATGACCTGAGCTGAAAGCAGACGCTTAAACCACTGAGCCACCCAGGTGCCCCTAGAACTTAAATATTTAAAAAGGGGTACCTGGGTGGTTAAGTGTCTGATTCTTGATTTCGGCTCAGGTTGTGATCTCAGGGTGCTTGGGATCAAAGCCATGCCAGGCTCTGGGCTCAAGGCGGAGTCTGCTTGGGTTTCTCCTCTCCTCCTGCCCCACCTGCTCGTGCTCTCTCCCTTGCTCTCTAAAATAAATGACTAAATCTTCAAAAAAAAAAAAGGTTTTTTTTTTTGAAAAATAAATAAATAAATGGGTAGTCACTTAAAAAGAAAGAGAGAGAGAGAGAGAGAAAAGGAATCAGCCCACTGTTGCTGGGGGAAAGAGTCAGAGCCAAAGAATGTGGGCTGCTTCTAGAAGCTGCAGGGGGGCAAGGAGCCATTTCTGCCCCAGAGCTTCCAGAAGGATCCCAGCCCTGCCAACACCCAGACGCTACCCGAGGGAGAGCAGTTCCAAACTTCTCATCTCCAGAACCGTAAGCGATCGAGCTGGGTTGTTTTAAGACGCTGAATCCGTGCCACCTCGTCTCAGCATCCATGGGAAACTGCGGGTCTCTGACGCTGCTGGGCGCCGGGCCCTAAGGAAGTCCTCCCCCCGGGGGCGCTGTCCAGTGCTCACTGCGCTCTGGGGTCTGCGGCCCCGCACAGCAGCCACCGGGAGCGAGCAGGGCCTGCCCAGCAGAGCCTCCTTCTGGGCAACCCCAGCCTGCCTTTGGCCCTCATGCAAATTGGTAGAAGTGCTGGTCCGCTGGTTGAATAAGGATTCTTCTGGAACTGAGGCCCGCCTGAGCTCGGGGCTGTGGAGACAGCAGGCATTCTGGAGGTAAACAAGTGGCCATGACTCTTAGTAACACGTCTTTCAAAGGAAGAGCCAGACAGACACCACTCTTGAGATGGGATGTGTTTCCCGAAAACACATGGTTTGAACTTCCTGCTCCGAATTCTGGAGCAGCACATTTCTCAAAACCCTTCTTTCCACCTCCTGGGCGTTGGTCGCTCATGTTTCCATCTCGGAGAACAGCCCGTCGGGGTCATGTTTTCTTGCAAGAGAAGAGCCTGCGGCAGTTGCGGTCCCCAGCCCAGTCCAGGTCACCCCAGGAGGGCGGCTCTGACCTTGGCGGTGGCTCCCCAGGGTGGGTGTTATTCGCTGTTTGTAGCCCTCAGCCTTCACCGTGCCTGAAAATCAGCTGGGAAGCTTGTTGGAGATGTGGATTTCTTGGGGGGGGGGGGTGCTGGGGGTCTGTGCTTTAAGCAGGACCTTGGCAACTGTGATACTGGGGGTTCTTGAGGAACAGCGCGACCCTTACAAAGCCCAAAGGACATGTCTTACCCTCCACGTGCCTTTGGGGTTTGCACACCTGGTTTGGGGCTTGCATGTGTGAGTGTGTGTGCGTGTGCATGGAGTTTAACACGCTCCGTTGATGCGAATGCACATCTGCAACTAAGGCTAGTCTGGGGCCAATGTGTGTCACGTGGCCACCGACTCAGCGTTCACTTACAGACAGTACAGCTGTTTACCCCTCACTCCTGAAGAAGACCATGAGCCCAGACTGTCAAGTTCACCTGCCCAGCCACACGTGCTTATTTGGGATAAAGCATGCATTCCAGTGGAGCCAGACTCCGGCACCCGGGCCCCGTTGCTAAGAACTGCAACCTGCGGGCCCCAGGCCTCTCTTTCCCACCGGCTGTGTCACTGGTGCCATACTTAGTCCAAGGCCAGGGTGAGGGGACATGCATTAGGCAATAACCATTTCTGCACTTGGACAAAAACGGAGTTGTGCATTTAAATATTGTTGTAATCCGATTTTTCTCTCTCAACCCTCCCCTGCTTTCTCTCTCCCCTCTGCCCCCTTCTCTTACTCCCTGCCCCTTTCAAGACTCTCTCTCCCAGCTGCCAGCTCCTCGAAACCCGAAGGTTCACCTGTACAACGCCGAGCAGGTTCTGACTTGGGAGCCGGGGTCCCTGAGCAATGACAGCAGGCCGGTGGTCTACCAGGTGCAGTACAAATAGTAAGCCAGATCCTTCTGTTGACGTCCTTGCGGGAAGGGGTGCGGGGAGCCCCAGGGCCAGCGGCTGCGGCTTGCCTCTTGGCAGGATTGCCGGCAAATCCGCTCGAAAAAGATATTCCTCTTGTACTTTTAAAATCTCCAAGGACAGAGATTTCACAACCTCCCACTCATGCAAAGGCTTAAACGGCACTGGTGTCGCAGAGACTGGGCTGCCTACCTACGGGGCTTCTTAGTTGGGGGGCGACTGTCCTCTCTTTGGGTTCAGGAGAGGTTTGTAGAAGACGGTTTCCTGTCTTGAAAGGGCAGGAGGCACCTTGTAGCTTTCATCTTCCTCAAGTTTGAAATATCTGGTTTATCGAACTTTACAGACCAGATTTGGCCTACTATGGAAAGTGTTCACTTAGTCGCTACTAATTCTTGATCTCTCAAAGGGGTTTTCCATTTCACACATTCTTCTAGGTCCTCATCTCTCTCTCACCGGCTTTCACACTTTCTCATCCCTTGGTGTACAACAGAAACACACAGGGGAAGAAGTAAGACAAAATCGAAGTCCTCGGTGGTTACATGTTTACTATGTTACAGAGGCTAGGAGAAGACGAAGTTAAAATTATTGGCCAAGTCGTTTTGTGTTACCAGTCACACCAAGTGTAAGGAAATGGTAATGCTCCGTGCTCGGGAGAGTGTGGTGGGTGGAGATCGTGCTGGACGAGAGGGTGCGTTCGCCCAGCCCTCCTCCTGCACGCAGCGTTAGCCACTGGACAGCTCAAGTCACAGAAATGCCCACGTTACTTTCCCCCTACACAGCTGATACAAGCTCCCATCAGAAAAAGATAAAGAAATGGGGTGCCCAGGTGGTTCAGTCGTTTAAGCATCAGACTCCTGGTTTCCACTCAGGTCATGATCTCCCGGTTGTGGGATCAAGCCCCGCGTCAGGCTCTCAGAGTAGAATCTTCTTCAGATTCTCTCTCCCTCTCTCAAATAAATAAAGAAGATCTTTAAAAAAAAAAAAAAGAAAGAAAGAAAGAAAAGAAAAAGGAAGAAAAAAACCACTCATATTCATGAAGATAGATAGACATTGAAGTAGACATTCGTGTCCGTCAGCAGAAAAATGCCAAATTGTGTCATGTTAACTAATGGTTGAACATTCGGGAACTATTAAAAAGGATAATCTGGTAGCGGTTGCAACTGTGTAAAATCTGGACCGTATCTGTGGTCAAGAACAGGGAAGGAACCTGGAAAAATTACGGGCACTTAGTTTGTAAGAGGAGCGTGTTTCCAGATGACTTTGTTTTCACCTTCAAATGTCCATTGTAACAACATTTGGTAAATAAGAATAGATTCTAAACCAGGGTTTAAGGGTTATGTCTGAATTACATTTAGCTGTTCCTCAAGTAAGTACAAAGCAATCTACAGTAAGCGGACAGATCCACAGGACCAGGTACATAATCTGTGGGTCTAGCACAAAATGAAAATGGTGCGAGGCCCCTTGCTCAGAATTACTGAGAATCTCAAGATGGCGGCAGCCACGCATCAAATTGAGAGGCTCCTCAGAGTGGGGCTTGGGCCCCTGCACGGGTCCTGTGACCACAAAGCTTGCCCTACTCGGCACTCAGTAAACATGGTATCGTAGAACTAAACAAGCTTTTGGTGACAGGAAGTCACAGCTCATACTCTGACTAGCATTCCTTAGCCTTGACGGGGGAAGTACATCTGTGGGCCGACAGAGCGCCAGGAGATAGTGGAAATATTCCTTAAAACCTTTGACGGTTTCCTTTCCCAGACTCACATGTTTATTAGACTTCGTTTCCTTTTTGGAAAGCACTTTGGAGATGGTTTTTTCAGGATAGAAGATGGTTCTAGTAAAAGAAACAAAGGATGGGTTGAATGTGAACGTCCTTCTTTGGAAAAGTTGAGGGGTAACGAGAAACTGAAACCCAGGCTGGTCTTGTTTTCTTTTCCAGTCACAAATCTGATGAGAGGACCGCCTTTGCTCTTGTTTTGTTTTCAGAGACTTTTACATGTTTGGGACGGTTTAGTGACATGAAATAATCATTTTGAGTCTTGTGGGACTTAAAACTTTTCCATCCTATTTCTCTATAACAAAGCATTACCGTAATTAGAAATGAAGCTGCCTGTTTTCTGGTAGTGCAGTAGCCAAAGCCAAATTGCATTGAGAACTGTGGGAAATTTTCAAGTTTAAATCAGGGGTTGTAGTGAGTGTGACCTTCATGCTGGGTTGGACCCACAGTGTTTCATTTTTTTGTTTTTTCATTTAGTCCCGACATTAAAAACTCGAGAGATTTCACTTTTAAAAAACTTAACCTGACCAGCCAGTCTTCTAAAACATTTTTTATTTCCTTTTTTTTTTTCTGATTCTAACAACAACACGTGTTCTTTACAAAAAGGCTACAACACCCAGAAAAGTAGAAAGAATAAAGTTAAAACAACCTAGTGCTCTATAGCCCAAGAATAATCCCTATTCTCCTTCTGGCGTATTTCTCTCTAGACTTTTTTCCTAAATGCGTGCACTTGGTTTGAAAATGTGCCCGGGTGTGCGTAAAAATGAAACAAAACTGGGGTTATGTCTTTGGGTACTGCTTCCTTTTTTTTCTTTTTTTTTTTCAACCAAATGTAGTTAAGTGTGTGAGCCTAGTGATCCTCCTAGCGATCTCTGTGTGAACATTTTTACCGCTTGTTTTATTAGAGGATGCATCACACGTGATACAGTCAACGCTTCCCCACTGGCGGGTGTAGATGGTCACCAGCCTGCGTCCTCGTACATAAATTGTCGGGTTGTTTTCGTATATTTGGAGCGGAGGAATTGCTGGGTGCGAGGGGACACTTGCCACTTTTGGAGGTGATGCAACAGAGACTGAACAGTGAAGCCCACAGCTGCCCAGGTGTGGAACAAGTGATTTACATGGTGCTTTCGGGGCCCCCAGTGCCGGCTCAGGCACTTTCCTAATGTCAGCTGGTTCGACCTTCATGGCCCCTCGGAGGCAAATACCATCATTTATCCCCATTTTATAGATAAGGGGACTAAGGAACAGAAAAGCGAAGTAACTGGGATTTGAACCCAGGTGATCTGGCTCCAGAATCCGTGTGTGCAGCCGCTGTGCCGTGCTCCCTCTCATGGTGAGAAAACTCAGGGACAGAGGCAGTCCATGCTGGACACATGGTGAGGGGGGAGCCAGTGGGGACTCTTGGGGTGAGACTCAAACGACACACACCCCACCCCCACCCTACACCCCAGCACCCAGGCCCCAGGAGGCCAGAGTCTGGCAGGGGGGCAGAGGGGGCCACGCTCTCCAGGCTGCGCTCATTGAAGTGCTGCCAACATCCCCTCATTTCTCCGGTTTGTGAAGACAAAGCAATGTGGCCTCCCAATGCAGCTTCCTTTTCCTCTTTTCCCCCTGAAATTGCTGCCTTGTGTCAGCTGTCATTTCAATTCGGATGGTTTGTCCCTCTTCAGACCCCTTTGTGGAGAACCGTTTTTCAACAGCAGTTCTGAGGCAGGGCCAAGTGTGGAGGAGAGGGGAGGACGGGGAGCAGGAGTGGTCCATTCCCTGCTGCATGGGGAAGTGACCTTTGAAATGTGGGGAGCCTTTCGCCCAAGTTCAGCAGCTGGGATCTGCGGGGAGAAGGTGAGAGTGTCTCTAAGTATCTGTGTTACCTGTTTAAAGATCACTTACCCCTTCTGAAGCGCACTCCCAATCTAAGACCGGGGGGTGCCTTTGCTGGGGGACCCCTCTCCCCAGCAGGGTCTGGCCCCGGGTCTTGGTGGTAAGCCACAGAAGCCGTGGCCACACATCTGGAAGTGGACTTCATCTTGCCACTTGCCACTTCGACAGAAGAGTTCCCGGTCCAGGTCAGAGGTACACCTAGAAGCACGTTTGGTGTGTGGAAGACAGTGGCAATGACCCCCAGCCTCCTCTCTCCTCTCTTCTGTCTCTCCCCGCCTCGCTTTCTAGGCCAGAGCCGCTGTTGGGGGCACAGCGTGTCTCTACAGAGCACACTGCCTACTGCCCCCCAGTGGGGTCTCTAGCAGCCACCTCCCTGGTTTTCCTCAAGTCTGTCACCTGAGAACAGAGGTCAGAGCTGTCATTTACAAGAATATGTGCCCTTGTATTTAGCAGGGTTTTCATACGGGTGACGCAGACTTTAAATGTGCAGCTATGGGATAAACAGAACTCCACACTAAAAGGAAGCATGAGTGGGGTTTGTAGGAACACCGTAGCTTTCCTAAAGATGTCAGCTGCAGGGGCTGAGCTTGGAGAATTAAAATCAGTTGCAGAACTGAATGGGAAAAATCTGAGAAGAGACTTGCATCCAGAATATATAAAGAACTCTTACAACTCTACAATTAAAGACAACTCTGTTAAAATACCGAGTGCGGGGTTGCCTGGGTGGCTCAGTGGGTTAAAGCCCCTTTGGCTCAGGTCATGATCTCAGGGTCCTGGGGTCGAGCCCCGCATCTCTGCTCAGCGGGGAGTCTTCTTCCCCCTCTCTCTCTGCCTGCCTCTCTGCTGCTTGTGATCTCTGTCAAATAAATAAATAAATAAAATCTTTTTGAAAAATACAGAGAAAGGGTTTGAGTAGACAGTTCTCCAAAGATATACAAATAGCCAATAAATACATGAAAAGATGCCCAACACCAATATTCATCAGAGAAATGCAAATTTGAAATCACAGGGACATACCACAGCATAGTCGCTAGGATGCTATAATTAAAAAAGGCATAATGACAAGTATTGGTGAGGATGCGGAGAAATCGGAACCCTCATACGTTGCAGGTGGGAATGTAAAACGGTGCAGCCACTTGGGAAGGCAGTTAAAAATAAGAGCTACGGTATCACCCATCAGTTCCCCTCCTAGGTATTTCCCCCAGCAAATTGAAAAGTTATGTCTGCAAAGAAACTTGCATGTGAATATTTCTTAGTGTTACCCACAACAGCCAAAAAGTGGAAGCAACCAACATGACCATAAACAGGCCAATGGAGAAACAAATATCCTATAAGCATCACACATCATGTCTGAAAACACGCTCCGTGGGAAGAGTCAATCAGAGAAGACCATGCGGTTCATGAGCCCATTTGTAGGAAGTGTCCAGAGGAGGCAAACCCTGAGAAACTGAAATGAGACGATTAATGGTCACCTAGGGCTTGGGGGGTTGGGGCCCAGTGGGGAGTGAGTGCTAATAGATATGGGGTTTCTTCGGGGATGATAAAAAAATGTCCTAAAATTGGTCGTGATGATGTTTGCACAACCCCGCGAATCTCCTGAAAGTCATTGGTTGTGCACTTTCACTGGGGTGGATTCTTTGATCTGCAACTTGGATCTCAGGAAAGCTGCTTAATAAATAAATAAATAAATAAATAAATAAATCTGCTCTGGGGAAACTGTTGGATGTGGCAGAAGAGTGAAATCCACGAAGTGAAAGCCTGTTTTCCTTTGCAGCTTCTCTGGCAGCAGGTGGTACGACACCAACGACTTAGGTGTGAACTGTATGAACCTCACCAAGCCGGAGTGTAACTTCACCCCGAGCAGCCTCTCAACGGGTTTCCCACCACATTTCAACATCTCTTTACGCGTGCGAGCTAAGCTGGAGGACCTGGTTTCCCCCTGGCTGACAGTGCCTTGGTTCCTGTCCTGTTGGAATGGTAAGAGAACTTGGCTCTAAAGCTTCCTCTATCATTCAGGCTTTCTTCACTTTCCTCCTCGCTGAGCCGTGCAGACTCCACGCTCCCCTGTCTTGTGTCTCGCCCCGCACAGTCTGTGAACAGGTGGGTATGGTGGTCCAACCCGCGTACTGAGCATGGAGGCTCGAGCTAGAGGACTGTGAGTTGCTAAGACCAGGGGCTGGGAAGCCACAGCCTGTCGGCCACATCCGGCCCGCCAACCTATTGTTGTAAATAAAGTTTTATTAGAACACAGTTTCACCATCTGTTAATAATGTATGGTGTGTGGATGCTTTCAAGCTACAGCAGTTCAAGCTTTCAAGCTACAATTGCAACAGGGATTGTCTGGCCCTCAAAGCCCAATTTACTAGGGCGCTTTTCCAAAAAAAGCTCGTTGGCCTCTGGGCTGGATGGGACATGTTGGCTTCACTGATCACCCTCCTTTCTTCCGGCACAGCTTCCTTTATGTTTAAGAAAGACTTTCATTCGGCCTCGAACAGTGCCTGGCTCATGGTGGATATGCCGTGGAGCTTGGTTGAATGAGCAGATGTGCTCCCAGAAATCGGAAGGGGGTGGGTGTAAGAACGGACAGATTCTAGTTTGTGCTTCGCTCCTTCCGTGATTCATTTCCCACAGGGTCAGCTGTGTCCCAGAGCCCCAGTGCTCATGGTTTAGGGAAACTAAGCAGAGGGAGAAGACAGCTGAGGGAGTGTGGTCACGGTCTAGCTATTTGACGGGCTAGTAAGCAGTTACTGTTCGTTTATCTTAGGTCCTATCATGGTATTTTATGTTTTTGAGGGCGGGGCGGGAGGTCCTAGGCTTTAGAGACACATGCTGGAGTAGTTACACATGAAATGATGTGGTGTTTGGGATTTTTCAAAATAATCCAGAGAGTGGGAGGGCGGAGGGCAAGGGGGATGAGAGGAACAAAACTGACCATGACCTCGAGGTGGGTGGAAGTCGGGTGATGAGGACAGGAGTTGTTATCACGACCGTCCCTCTCTTTCCTACGTGTCTGAGCGTGTCTGCCTTGGGAAGCTGGAAGAGCAACCCACAGCTTGCGCCAGATGGTGTGGGGACGGGAAGAGAAGGCAGCGCAGTCCCCGCGGGCCAGACAGTTACCGCGGACAAGTCGTCTGTCCTTGCGTAGAGAACCAGCACATACCTGAGCTACGAAATGTCACCTAGCTGGGAATTAGTTAAGAGAAAAAGAAAAAGTAATGGTGAGCCCTGGCCCTGGTGCTGAAGAAGAGGAACGGGGTTGGAAGCAGGGCCTGTCGGGAAAGTCGCTGGTCCGGTGCCAGCCATCAGCGGCTCCCCGTCCTCCCGGCCTGAGCTGGGCAGCAGTGTTCCCAGGTGGTTCCCGGCTGGGCAGTCATCCCCTGCCCTCACTTGCGAAGTCGGAGGCAGACGTGTCCTCAGAGCCCATCGCTGGGTCCAGCACTTGTGCACTTGGGGGACACAACCAACACGAGGATGAGCGTGTGTGCAGGGAGGAGGAGATGGCTGGCGGCGGCAGCTGGTGGGGGTCACATCAGCCTCGCTTCAAATCCCGCCTCTGCCCCTTACTGGCTAGGACTCTGGGCAACTGCGATGACCTCCTGGCTTCTGTTTCTCCCTGTGGGAACGAAGATGACCTTCTGTGGCGGGTACACAGAGCTGTGTGGACACGTGAAAATCCACGTTGCCTCGTTAACAATGAGAGCTGGTCCGTGGAAGCTGCCGTCAGCAGTCACCCGCGGATAATGGAGACTCACCCGCGGATAATCGAGACTCCCTTCCGTGTGTTGAGAGAAGGCGGATCGTCTCCCCCTCAAAAGACAGGCTCATTTCCCCACAAAAAGTGCTTCGTTGATGGAAGAGGGCTAAGAGCGGCAGGCATTTATTCACACTCTACAACAGACCCAGGAAACCCGTATCGTTACCTCTTGGCACCTGTTGCTTGGTACCAGATCCCGGATCCAGAATTCTCGAAGGGCAGCTCTCTCCACCCTGACCTTCCAGGGGACGAAATGACAGCTCAGGCTGGCACCCTACCTTCTAGGCCCAGCCCTGCGTGGAAGTCACAGAAAAGTCTAGAGAACATGTCCTACGGAGGAGAAAGGCCTGAGGATAACGTGGCTTGAGCCGGTGGTGGGGGGTGGGGCGGTAGAGGGGACCAGGCTGGCCAGGTCTCTGTCTAGACCTAGTCTCTCCCCCACAGCCCACGATGGTATGGCTGCAAACCCTGCAGGGACCAGCCCCTTGCCCAACAGGTGCCAGGGCCTTGCCCAGCCGGGAGAGCCCAGGTGGGAGCGCGGAAAGCACGAAGGGTCTCAAACACACGACTGGCCACAGTGATCCGATCGGCCGCACGTGTAGACGGCGCATGGATGGGCCTCTCGGAACCCGTGGGGCCCGAGCTACACTCTCCGTCTGAGTGACTGTTTCGTACAAGAGGGAACCCTTCCTTCAACGTGCTTCAGGGTCCCGGGAACTCTGTGAAAAGCTTCAAGAAACAGACTTCCACTGGCAACATCTCTCCGGTACTATATTTAAACACGGTCTGTTTATAAATACCACTTCTGTTCATTTGTAAGGAAGTACGAATGTGTATTAAACATAGATCTGCAAAGGAGCCAGGAGCCTGTCCCCCTCTCCCCCTCTGCCTGGAAATCTGATCTGTGGTTAACCTTCCGGCTGTTTCTCTGGAAACCCAGTCATGGTGGCTGTTCGCCACGTTCCTAAGCAGCATCACTTGTGGCAAAATGACTCCTGACTGATAAGCTGCACCTCCCTGGGGCCCCTCCAGTGCCTCCAAGGGACCCGTGTCTTCGGCTGAGTGCAGCAATTCTTGTAACTGCGTGTGGCCCTCACGGGGACTCTGGAAACTTCTGCGGTGCTGTCGTAAGAGATATTGGCTCTTGGGGCTTACCAGCCTCTTGTGGGTCTCAGTCTACAGGGAAGCCGTGTGCTGGGGTGGGGACTGGGCGGGGGTGGGGGTGGGGTGAAGAGACTGGCTCTGGGCCAACACATGGACAGCTGCAAGGGCCCTCCTGCCACCGACCAGAAGCCCTGGTGCCACACTGTGGCCTTCCTGCCCTGTGGCCTGCCACGTGAAGCTTGTGCCCAGACCAGTCTCTGGGAGTCCGCTGTGCCAGAACACGATCTCACTGGATTTAAAAATGTGTGTGTGTGGGTGGGGGTGGGTGTGTGAACACGCCATAGACATATATAATCGTGTGAGAGGAGAAAATAAACCAAGATGAAATCACAGAGGGAGACAAACCATAAGAACCTCTTAATCATAGGAAATAAACTGAGGGTTGCTGGGGCCGGGCGGGCGGGCGGGAGATGGGGTAACTGGGGGGTGGGCGTGAAGGAGGACACGTGACGTAATGGCACCCGGTGTTGTAGGCACCGATGCGTCGCTGACCTCCACCTCTGAAACTAGCAATGCCCTGTGTGTTAATTAACTGGGTTCAAATTTAAAAATAAAATTAAAAATATTATTATATGTTATATTATATATAAAATGTATGTGTGTGTATACATATATATGTGGGTGTATATATTGTGTTTGTGTCGTTACTCTGTTTCAGTTACCATTGGGCCTCCTGAGAGCATCTGGGTGACGCCGGGAGAAGCCTCCCTCATCATCAGGTTCTCCTCTCCCTTCGACGTCCCTCCCAACCTGGGCTATTTCCAGTACTATGTCCATTACTGGGAAAAGGCGGGAATCCAAAAGGCAAGAGCATTTTTCTCCTTTTCTACATTTTTTCTACTTTGTTTTGATTTTCTTTCCTTCGGACTTTCTGATACAGCAAAAAAAAATCAACTTGCAACTAGACAAGGAGGACAGAGCGTCCCGGTGTTGCCTTAGGGTCTGAGCCCTGAACCGGGTTTAATCCTTCTGCTCAAGAACCGAGCTTCTGCTCCCTATGCTGAGCCTTCCCTTCTGCCAAGTGGCTCCAAAGGCCCCTCTCTGCCTGACAGCACACTAGTCCCGTTGTTTGGGGTGCGCACAGAGCCCCTGGGACACTCTAAAGTGTGGAGAAGGTTCTAGAAAGCCTGTTTCTACAACAAGGAATCCCCCCCCTGCAGTCTGCAGAATTTATGTAAATTGCTGTGGTTTGAATGATTTGCAAAGAGAGCGCATATGAACAGGTGAAAAGTTTGCTGGGAGGAGACAGCGCCTTCTAGGGAAGAGGACAGGGTGTGGGAAGGTTCCGGATGTCTGGGGATCTGCAGGTGCGGGGTCTTCACAGGAATGCAGGAGGGGCTGCGGCGGGCCGCGAGGCTGGCAGAGCTGGCATCAGACCAGCAGGGCCTGGTCAGCCCTAGTAAGATGAGGGACGGTGCTGGCCTTCGGTCGCCCGCGTGCCTGATGGTCCAAGCTGCGTGTCAAGAGGTTTCATTATTCTCTGTGAGCTTCCGGGTTTCCTAAACTCAACAGTATATAATTGTTTTTGGTTTATTGTTTGTCAGTTTTATTGTGATATAACTGACATTCATCTCTGCACAAGTTTAAGGGGTACGGCATAATGGTTTGGACTTAGTGTATTATGAAATGATTATAGTTTTTCATAATGGTAAAAGCTTATGTTAATCGAGAGCTTTCTTTGCGTGGGGCCCTGCACCAGGCATTTTAGATACACATTTAGTATTTGTCCCGAGCCGTGTCACAGAGAAGGAAACCAGCTGGTTGAGTAAGTGGCCCAGGGTCAGCGGCTGACAGCTAGCACATCAGCACAGGGACATCTGAGCCCAGGGTCCGTGCTCTGCACTTTGTCTTTTGTTTTTTTAAGATTTTATTTATTTAGGGGCGCCTGGGTGGCTCAGTGGGTTAAGGCCTCTGCCTTCAGCTCAGGTCATGATCCCAGGGTTCTGGGATCCAGCCCCGCATCGGGCTCTCTGCTCAGCAGGGAGCCTGCTTCCTCCTCTCTCTCTCTGCCTGCTTCTCTGCCTACTTGTGATCTCTGTCTGTCAAATAAATGAATAAAATCTTGAAAAAAAAAAGATTTTATTTATTTATTTGGCAGAGAGAGAGCACAAGCAGAGGGAGAGGGAGAAGCAGGCTCCCCACTGAGCAGGGAGCCCGATTTGGGGCTCGATCCCAGGACCCCGAGATTGTGACTGAGGCAAAGGCAGACGTCTAACCAGCTGAGCCCCCCAGGCGCCCTCATGCTCTGCAGATCTTCCCCGCCGTAGTTCACACTTGTCCTTCCTCCCCATTTCTTCATGGTGAATCTTAAAACACTGAGGAAGGCAAAACTCCCTGAAGAGTAGACACTTATCATATGAGGAAGAAGGAACTCACCATATGCCTGAATCAAAAGGTCAAGGTCTGGTCAAGTGGGATGGAGAAGGCCTAGAAGATTCCAGAAGGGATTCCCCTTTCCCTCTTCCTACCAGAGCAGCTACACCTTGGACTTGTGGATCAAAGATTCTAGGGCTCAAATGAGTGTGAGAGCCACCAAAATATCTGCGTCCCAGCTGTGAGTCTGTGTCCCCAAAACCAGCCCTGGATTTGCTGGAAGGACCCACGGACTTGGCATATGGTTGTATTCACGGCTATGATTCATTACAGAAGAAGGACACAAAGCAAAATCAGCAAAGGGAAGAGGAACACGGGCCAAACTCCAGAGGAAGGCAGGCACACGCTTCCAAGAACCTTCTCCGGAATGACTCAGACAGGACACACTTAATTCCTCCAACAACAAACCGTGACAACGTGTGAAATGTTGTCTTCCAGGGAAACTTATCGGAGATGCAGTGCCCAGGGCTTTTACTGGAAATGCAGGCCCCTTCTCCTTAGCACAAATCAAAATTCCAGACTCCTAGAAGGAGAGCAGGTGTTCAGCACAGAAAACATTGTTTTCACCATTAGCCTCCGATATTACTTAGGGAATGGTGGGGCATTTCTGGATTCCAAGTTCCCAGGTGCCGGCTTTGGTTAGCCTGGCAAACAGGCCCTCCAAGGACAGTGGTCTCAGGTCTCTGCAGTCTTTGATTCTGAATTCTAGAATTGTCAACTTGCAGCTGAAATAAACCCCAGAGGAAGTTTATACTTAAGATGGCTTCGTGGGTGGGGCGCCTGGATGGCGCAGTCGGTTAGGTGCCAGGCTCTTAGTTTGGGCTCAGGTCAGGATCTCTGGGTTGTAAGATTGAGCCCTAGTAGGGCTCCACGCTCAGTGGGGAAACTGCTTGCGATTCTCTCCATCTGCCTCTGCCCCTCCCCCTCCACACTTGCGTGCTCTCTCTCTTTCTCAAATAAATAAATAAAATCTTTTTAAAAATTGCTTTATGGGGCATCATAAGCAAAAATTTTTCTCCTCTGCCCTGGCAGGCCCTCAGCATTAAACAGAAGGAAGAAAAATCATCTATGGTCCTATGATTCCTAAGTAATGCGACTATTTTATATTTTTAAAAATAAGATGCTCTCTACATACTCATGAGTAATCTGCCGGTTTTCAGCCAACACTACAGCAGCTTCCTCTCCATGTCGCTGAGCATATGTTATACCACCGTTTCAAACGGCTGTGGCGTTTTTTCTGCTACATCTCAAAATAGGAAACCAGGGGTGCCTGGGTGGCTCAGTGGGTTAAAGCCTCTGCCTTCAGCTCAGGTCATGGTCTCAGGGTCCTGGGATCGAGCCCCGCATCGGGCTCTCTGCTCAGCAGGGAGCCTGCTTCCCTTCCTCTCTCTCTGCCTGACTCTCTGTCTACTTGTGATCTGTCTGTCAAATAAATAAATAAAATCTTTTTTAAAAAATAGGAAAGCAATCCCCTTATAAGAAATCCTATATGGCCATAATATATCTTTCCCTCTTTTCCCTGTGGGACAATGGCCACTTTGTGCAGGAGAGCAAGAAGCCATTGACTAGAGGGTTCCAGAGGGAGGGTGGCAGCAGCAGGGATAGGCTGAGGGGAGGAGACAGAATCCTCCAGAATCTGGGATCCAGCTGTGTCCCGATTACGTAACTCGCCAAGATCTTGTGGACCAAAACTCTGTAAGAGGCATCAGCACATTTCAGTTAAAACTAAAACCAGACTCGGAACGAAAAGAATGTTATTTCCCACCGTGATTTTTTTTTTCCTCTGTCCGTTGGCTAGCTTGAAGAATCTAGAATACATTAACCGTGAAGTAAGAAATAGTGATGCGCTAGTAAGAAAAAGTAGATGCGCTGGGCGTTGAGGCAATTTTATTATTTTTTTAAGATTTTATTTATGTATTTTAGAGAGAGAGAGAGAGTGCAGGAAGGGGGTGAGGGATGAGCTGACTCCCCCCGCTGAGCATGACTTGGGGCTCGAACTCACCACTCTGAGCTTATGACCTGAGTTGAAACCAAGAGCCGGATGTTTAATTGACTGAGCCACCCAGGCGCCCCATTTAAGGAGAAAATTTCATCCCAGACATGGGAGCCTGCTAAATTCCAGGGGCGGACCCTCCGTGGCCACGGCAGGCCCCCGAGACCTCACAGCCAGAAAGACAGCTCTGAAGTCCTCAGCATCTTTCTCCACACCGTTCACCACTTTCACACGTAAAATATGTCCACTGCAAACCAGTGACTCTTTCAAAACAGAATCTGGGTGGTTCATTTGGTAAAACAGCTGGCTTCAGCTCAGGTCATGATCCCAGCGCCCTGGGATCGAGTCCCACATCGGGCTCCTTGCTCAGCGGGGAGCCTATTTCTCCCTCTGCCTCTGCCTGCCTCTCTGCCTCCTTGTGATCCCTCTCTCTCTCTCTGTCAAATAAATAAATAAAATATTTAAATTTTTTAAAAAACGAAAGAATCTTTTTCTTTGGTGACGGTGTTCCCTGGGAATTTGAGGAAACACTGGCAAAGCTACAAGTGGCTCGACCACATCTCTCTGGGTCATTTTCATATGTTCCTGTTGGCGTTTTTTACGTAGGTTAAAGGTCCTTTCAAGAGCAACTCCATCGTGTTGGATGGCTTGAGACCCTTAAGAGAATACTGTTTACAAGTGAAGGCGCATCTCTTTCGCACATCCTGCAACACCTCTAGGCCCGGCCGCTTAAGCAACATAACTTGCTACGAAACAATGATGGATGGTAACACCTGCTTCCTTCGTCCTTTCTGAGCTGGGACCAGAATCCCTGAGTAGTGTAACCGGGGCTGGCTTACGAGGTGGAGGGCGGTGGCCGTGGGGAGACCCAGAGAGAAGGGGCGAGAAGCCAGCGCCTAAGTAGATGGAACCAGCTCGTGCTGAGATCTGCGACAGCGAGACCACACAGACGGCTAACACCGCCCGGTTTTAGGGTTGCTTTTACCAGTTATGCACTGAGTGCGCAAGGCTGGGCAGGGGAGGGACAGTGTGTGTCCATCTCAGGAGGACGTGGACACTATCAAAGCAGTTGGCAGTGAAGGCTGACCCGGTGTTTGTATCGTGTGCGGGATGGGCCTCTCGTTCACTCTTGTGTCGTCTTTTTTAAGCCACTACGAAGCTTCAACAAGTCATCCTCATCGCCGTGGGAGTCTTTCTGTCGCTGGCGGCGCTGGCGGGGGGCTGTTTCTTCCTGGTGCTGAGATACAAAGGCCTGGTGAAATACTGGTTTCACTCTCCGCCAAGCATCCCATCACAAATCGAAGAGGTACGTGTGCACACATCCAGGGGGTGACATGTCAGCCCTCTGCGGCCCCGTGGGAACGCCCAGGAGGCCGGCAGTGGACAAAGCCACGGACACAGAGTGTGGAGTTAGAAGTGGTTCAGGGCAGGGGCGCTGGGGGACTCCGTCGGTTGAGCGTCCGACTCCTCATCTCGGCTCAGGTCTTGATCTCACGGCTGTGAGTTCGAGCCCCACGCTGGGCTCCGCGCTGAGTGTGGAGCCTACTTGGAGGGGAAAAAAAAGTGGTACAGGGTTATTTGTACACCCGTGTTCATAGCAGCAATGTGCACAACCCCTAAATGCTGGAAGCAACCTAAGCTTCTGTCAGTGGATGAACGGATAAACACAGTGTGGTCTAGCCACACAATGGAATGTTATTCAGCCATTTAGGGGAAGGGGATTCTGACTCACGCAACAACACGGGTGAACCCTGAAGATACGACGCTAGGGGAAAAGGCCAGTCACAAAACGACAACTTCTGTGTGATTCCACTTCCGTGACGTCCTCAGAAGAGTCAGGCTCACAGAGACTGAGGCTCACAGAGTAGAGGGGTGGGCGCTGGGGTGTGGGTGGGGAGGGGGAAATGGGGCGTTAGCGTTTAATGGGGACAGAGTTCTAGTTTTGCAAAATTAAAACAGTTCCAGAGATGGTGGTGGGGCTTGTCCAACCGTGTGAATGTATTTTATACCACTTAAAAATGATAGTTCTGAATTCTAATAATGTATTTTACCACAACTTAAAACAATTTTTTAGAAGATTTTATTTATTTATTCATGAGAGACAGAGAGAGAGAGGCAGAGGGAGAAGCAGGCTCCCCATGGAGCAGGGAGCCCAATGCGGGACTCGAACCCAGGGCCCTGGGATCATGACCTGAGCCGAAGGCAGACATTTAACCATCTGAGCCACCCAGGTGCGCTAAAACAATTTTTTTAATGGCACGAAGTTGGTGGAAAAGGTGGCCTGGCATGGCCAAGAGATCGCCTGTGGAGAAAGCCTCCAGGATGTCTGGCAGAGGGTGAGAAGGCAGTGGAGACAGGGCTGTAGGGCGGGAGCTGTGCACTCAGAAGGATTCTAGAGGAAACGCACCCAGGGCTGTGGGTACAGAGCCGTCCACACCGAGAGCTCCCTGGATGTCACTAATATTCTGAAAGACCTGAGGGAGACAGGTGGACAGGGTCTCGTGGGAAGTCGCTTTCCTGCTCAGCATCCCCACCACCACCGCCGCCCAGGCTCTGTGAGGTGGCCCAGCCTTCTAGAAGCTGATGGAAATTTAAAAGCATTTGTCTCTGGAGGTTTATTAGCAGTAAAATCAGAGTAAAGGTACTGGAAACAGACTCTTTGTCTGTTACACCTAGAAGGAATAGGTGTTAGATAAGGTCCAAGTCTGTAGAGAAAGAGTAGTGCTTCTAGAAAAAGCTGGAGTCCTTATCTTCCTTCCTCCGTCATGAGGTATTTAAAGTACCCAGACAGAACTCAAATTACACGTGAAGTCTCCCACTAGAAAACTCCAGGCCGATTCCACTCACGTGAGGCCTCTAGAATAGTCTGCCTCATAGAAGCAGGAGTAGAATGTGGTTGCCGGGGGTGGGGGAGAGGGACGCAGGGGGATGCCGTTCAGTGACCATGAAGTTCCAGTTATGCGGGATGAGTAAGTTCTAGAGAGCTGCTCTGTGTCATCGTGCCTAGAGTCAGTAGTGCATTGTGCGTTTAGAAATTTTTTAAGAGGCTAGAACTCACGTTAAGTGTTACCACAAAAAAAAAAAAAAGAAAGAAAACAAAAACAAAAACAAAAGACCTTCCCTGGTTAATATTTCCACACAGTAACAGCCCTCAGTGGGCGTTGGCATCTTACCTGCTCGGATCTCTCTCACGGTAAAACCACCAGCAGGTCCCTGTGAGGTGAATTTACTACTAGCTGTTTCTTTGGGTCATGGGTGTAAAACAGACTTTCGGTTCACTTCCCTGGGAAAGTGTGAAAAATAGATATCAAAGGGCACTGAGGTTACACGAGAATAACGAATCAGGTTTCACTTATATTTTTGAGGTTTCAGAAGCGCTCAGGATTGGTTTATGCTCCTCTTTGTCGCTCATCAGCTCTGGGCTCGCTGTGTTTCGATGTCTGTCGGCCCGTCTGGCAGCGAGACGGGAGTTTCTCGGTCACGCAGCGGTGACATGATGGCTCAGCCTGGTGCTGAGGCCTGAGGGAAGGGGCAGGTGGGGCGCCATGAGGCCCCCTCCGTCTCTCCTTGCTTCTCTGCTTGGTGTGTGTCATGTGAGGTGGAAGTGACCGGTGGGTAGAGGGGCTGAGTTAGACACGGGCCAACTTTCCCTCTTTTCCCCCATGAGGGTTGAACTAGAGGCCCCTCGTCCTCCCCCACCGGAAAGTGAGAATCCTAGAGCCACTTCCGGGGAGAACAGGCCCCAAGCCTGCACCAGGGGCAGGAAGTCACAATGTGCTTTTCCCAAGGCACCGTGTGAGCTTGGTTGGCCCTGGGATTCCTGTTGAGGTGACTGTTGATGTGAGGGGCCTTCTTGTTTGAGAAGTGGCTTCGGTGGTGGTCAGAATGGGAAGGTACCAACTCAATCAGGTAGAAGGTCCGCCATTTGAACTGAGAAGCTAATGACGCTGTTGATTTTCAACCTTTTCAAGTATCTGAAGGACCCGAGCCAGCCTATCCTAGAGGCCCTGGACAAGGACACGTCACCAACAGATGATGCCTGGGACTTGGTGTCTGTTGTTGCATTTCCAGCAAAGGAGCAAGAAGATGTTCCCCAAAGCACTTTGACCCAAAACTCTGGTGCAGTCTGCTAGCCTGTGGGGTAAGGGCTCTGAGCCGAGGAAGCTGCTGATGTCCATGTCAGCACTTTATGGAATCCGGTCCTCCATTTTCCTGTCCCCAAAAGGCTCGTCAGTGCCTGTGAAGATGTAACGGGTCTCATGGGGGCGACAAGCTTATTGATTTTTTTCTTCAAACTAAGAGTTTTCTAATCATACGCGTTTTTAGAATAATTCTACAGATATGTCCCCGAAAGATTAAGATTTCTCTTAAACACTAAAAAGACATGTAATTATTTGTTAGCAAATGGGCGTCTGGCACGCCTCTGACACTTTCTCGTCAGCAGCCAGGACACGAGGTCCCCTCCTTGATGAAGCCCCTCGGGCAGACCATGTCACCTGTCCCAGCCTGCCCCAAGAAGGGACATTAAGTGGCCCTTCTTCATATCCAAACACCTGGCTTGAAATGTGATTAGCCCTGTAAATAGTTTCACAGAGATTAAGCCTTTTTTTCCCCCAAGTTAGGAATAAAAGACTATAATTAACTTTTTAAAAGTCAGTGTGAAGTTTCTGCTTTCCACTTCACTTTCTTGATTTTGGTCTTCATATTCTGCAAAGTTTCAACCATTTAAAATTCCTCTCTCTAAATTTCTGTTTTCTTAAGTAACACCCGGTAGAGGTCCCAAGGCCTCATGGTCACTCAGCGAGAACGGTTTCCATGTGTCCCCTGAGGCCCTCGGAGGGTATAAAGGGCACTTTCAGAAGCTGCATGAGCGCGTCACCCAGGATGACTCATGCATTGACCAAGACAGGGACTTGTAGGCAGTAAAGAGAATTTGCTACCGGTCAACGGTGACACCCACCGGGCATGTGCGTCTTCTGATCGTGTAAGTATCAACAGGTTCTGGATTAAAAATCCATTTCTGTGACTCTTAGCATTTAGGAAGCGGACGTGTAGTTGCTTGTCCCCCCACCCCCACCGGCACACACGTACACCCCCCCCCAAGTGATACACTTGCTGTAAGGTCTGCTTTCCAAAGAATCCCCTCCCAGCAGCCAAACCTCACTGGGGAGGGGAGGGAAGGAGTGACTACAAGAAGAAGAAGCTTCTAGCACTCATTGATGGGGTCACTTCTCTCTCTCATTCGGGGCCTGTGCCACTGGTGAGGAATGGGCCCTGGGGTTGAGCTTCTAAGCAAACGCTGCTCCCAGAGGCTGGCTGGGACCGGGCTCTCCGATGTTACTGTGTCGGAGGGGAGAGTGTGCCCTGACCCCACACCCGCTTCAGCATCCTAACTCGGTAAACACCCCGAGGAGGCCTGGGCCGGGCCTATAATCCAGAGGGGAAGGACAGGAATTAGTAGAGGGAGAGCCTCCTTTTCTATGTATCTTCCCCCAAGAAACACCTGGTTCTACTTTGTCACATGAAAAGCTAGTCAGTGGGATTCATACTTATACTCACTTGGGATTCAGTTTCTCTTCAAGCAAAGTACCTAACCATAAAATGAGTCAGAAGCAATCTTGTCCGTCAGCTACAACAAGGCAAACTGCAAGCCATTCGGCAAAGCCAGGCTGCTCCCCTCATTTGTAGTTAAAAATAGTTTTTACACCTTTAAACAGTTTGGGGGGGATCAAAAGAATAGTATTCCATCACACATGAAAAGTACATGGAATTTAAATTTCAGTGTCCACAATAGCCAAACTATGGAAAGAACCTAGATGTCCATCAACAGATGAATGGATAAAGATGATGTGGTGTATATATATACAGTGGAATATCATGCAGCCATCAAAAGAAATCTTGCCATTTGCAACAACGTGGATGGAACTAGAGGGCATTATGCTTAGCGAAATAAATCAATCAGAGAAAGACAATTATCATATGATCTCCCTGATATGAGGAAGTGGAGATGCAACATGGGTTTGGGGAGGGTAGGAGAAGAATAAATGAAACAAGATGGGATTGGGAAGGAGACAAACCATAAGAGACTCTTACTGTCACAAAACAAACTGAGGGTTGCCGGGGGAAGGGGGTCAGGGAGAGGGGTAGGGAGGGGGGTGGGGTTATGGACATTGGGGAGGGTATGTGCTATGGTGAGTGCTGTGAAGTGTGTAAACCTGGTGATTCACAGACCTGTACCCCTGGGGCTAATAATACATTATATGTTTATTTAAAATTTTTTAAATTAAAAAAAAAATTAAATTTCCGTGTCTGTAAATAAACTTTTACTGGAGCCCGGTGATGCTCATCATGGCTGGACCACTGCCGGCTGATTTTGCACAGCTCAGCAGAAGTGAGGAGGGCTACGGAGCCTAAAATATTTACTGTGTGGCCCTTCCCCAAGAGTATTTGATCCCCCTTGATCTCCACAGTGAACTGTTCACTGGACAGGAGAAAGCAGAACCATTCCATTACTTAAGTGTATACAAAGTCCCTGCAAGGAGCCGTCTGACGCTCCCACGGTATCCGGGAGAAGAGGGACTGAATTCTTGTCTGTATCCCATAAAGCCTGTAACCGACCCTGTCCTAGAGCGGGCTGGAGGCCGAGTTCAGGGGAGCCTGCAGCTCAGTGGAGGCCAGTGGGCCCTCTGCCAAAAATAGGGCACCCAGAGATGATGGGTTCGTTGGAACCAGATCCCCTGTGGCCTGTATTTGTGTGAATTAGACATCCGACTTTCAAGACATTTTGCACCAGGGATTTTCCAGTAAACCCCAGTGTCTGGTGTTCCTGCGCTGTGGATAGCGCCCCCTGGGGGCCCCACAGTGCCTGGCCGTGATGAGAAGCATGTATATATGTAAGGAGAGGGAAGGCTTATCATTTGCTACATACAAATGTACAGACAAATGTATATCCGTCCGCCCTGTCCCAGGGCCACCTACTTTCATTCGACTCCACATAATGCTGTTGGGAAACAAATCAGTTCGTTCTACTTGATTTATTAAGTTAATCTGTCCCCGCAGGCTACCTAAGTTAATTACAAAGGAGAAAAAGAGCAGCTAGACACCATCTCGAGCAGTTTCAATGACTGCTGATAGGGGTAATGACTCATAACAAATGTGGTTTCTGTCCTATTCCTGCCCCAAACGCATAACCTAGATTCGTGAGGAACACCCCGCCAACTTAAACTGACGGGCATCCTACAAAACGAGGCACTGGTCTGAAGTCTTCAAAAATGCTCAGTCACAAAAGACAACCCGAAGAATTGTTCGAGCTGAGGGCCCATAAGGGGACACACGAGCAGGAGCACCGCGTCCTCAGGGATTGGGTTCTGGAACCGGAAAACTCTCCTCTTCCTTTACTGTGAAGCACATAAACAGGGCAACCAGCAGCATTTGGATACAGTGCTTGTCCTGACCTTGGTGTTGTGTGTACTGTGGTTAGGACTTGGGGAAATGTACACAGAAATATTCAAAGACGAAAAGGCATCACACCTGCAGCATATTCTCAAACATCTCAGAAAAAAATATAGACTAAAGTAAATGCAGTAAAATGTTTATATTTGGAGAATCTGAAGGTTGTATAGGAATTCTCTAAGTTGGGGCGCCTGGGTGGCTCAGTTGGTGAAGCATCTGCCTTAGGCTCAGGTCATGATCCCAGGGTCCTGGGATCGAGTCCCACATTGGGCTCCTTGCTCAGCGGGGAGTCTGATTCTCCCTCAGTCTGCTGCTCCCCCTGCTTGTGTGCACTCTCTCTCTCTAATAAATAAAATCTTCTAAAATAAATAAATAATAAATCACATCTTTTAAAAAAAATTAAACAAAAATAAATTCACAACTTTCAGAATGGAGGGAAATACACTTACCATCATCCTGAACGCTTTTTGGCCCTTGGAACAGGTGCTTCCAAATCAAAGCCTGGTGCTCTCTGCACCATCCCTGAGCATCTGGAAGGTGCCCGCCACACCGTCTTGTAGAAACTGAAAATACCTTGAAGAGGCACCAATTATTATCTGAAACCCTATGTAAAACGACAGAAACTGTGTCTGAACCGCTGCAAAGACTTAAGCACAGGCAGGCTCGAAAAGAAACAAAAACCAGGAGTCCAGGCGGTTTTTCTTGAAGGTGGCACGCCACCTTGTGCCAAGAAACTAAAAAGCCATCGAAAGAGGAAGGAAACGTCCCTCCCTTCAGGCAAGGCTCTGCTGGAGAGGTTAAGGACCCACTTTTGGTGAGCACTTAACTGTTTCCAGGCACGAAGTTAGGCACCTGTTAGCATTCTTTCTGGCAAAGAGCACTTCCAAGGCCTGCAAACAGCTTTGGGGTCACAGAGCTAATACGGGGCGGGGCGGGGCCAGATTTAGGGAGGAGTAAACCAACTAAATATAAATGGTTCCCTAGGAACCCCAACTTCCAAACCAGTAATCTCTAGGGACAGTGTCACTGGAAATACTCCTCCTTTCTCTGTCCTCAACTCTTGGTTTCCTCTCAGGTTGTGATCTGGGGGTCGTGGGATCGAGCCCCACCTCAGGCTCCCGGCTCGAGGTGGAGTCTGCTTGTCCCTCCCTCTCTGCCCCTCCCCCCTCTTCACCTGCACGGGCTCATGCTCTCTCTCTCAAATAAATAAAAGAAAAAACTTCACAGAAGAAAAATGTTCTAGCCTGGTTCAGCCTGAGGGTTCCCAAGCCTTCTTTGGCCACGACGCCTGTTTTTCTCAAGAACACGGGTGCTGTGGGGCGGCTTGGGGAATGCGGGCTGAGGAAGAGCAGGGCCCCGCCCTTGGGAGCAAACTGCCTGAGCCATGACCGTGACCCCAATCCTGACCCCAGTCCGAGGGCAGGTTACCTAACCTCCCCAGCTAGAAGGGCCTACCTCCAAACCGAGCGCGAAATGAGAACACATGTAGGTCAGTGTTTGTTGGGGAAGGTCACTGATGGGGCGGCCTGTTGACTCGGGAGCTGGCCCCTAGCTCCTCACCCCCTCGCCGGTCCTTGGAAGGTGGGTTCCCCCAGAGGCTGCTCCAAGGACACGGCCTGGAGATGGGGATGCGGCGTTGAGAACATGTGTGCGCATCTGTGACTGCACCTGTGTAGGGCCCCTTGACCCCCTCTCAAGTTTCGGCATTAGGGCGGTGCGGGGATCCACTCATCGCGCTGATGCCCCCGAGGAGCCTCAGGCCTCGTAGGCAAGTTCCTTTGCTCATTAAACCTGCCATCTGGGGCGCCTGGGGGATTTAGCGGGCTAGGCAGCCAACTCTGGGTTTCAGATCAGGGCATGATGTCAGGGTGGTGGGATCGAGCCCCCAGGCAGGCTCTGCACTGAGAGGGGAGCCTGCCGGAGCTTCTCTCTCTCCCTCTGCCCCTCACCGTGCTCGTGTGCTCCAGCTCTCCTGCTCTAAAATAATTTTTAAAGATTTTTAAAATTTTATTATTTGATAGGTAGGCAGAGAGGCAGGCAGAGAGACAGGAGGAAGCAGGCTCCCCACCGAGCAGAGAGCCCGACGCAGGGCCCGATCCCAAGACCCTGAGATCACGACCTGAGCCAAAGGCAGAGGCTTTAACCCACTGAGCCACCCAGGCGCCCTCTCGCTAAAATAATTTTAACAAACCCTTGCCACCTAGCAGCCTGGAGTAGCCTCTTCTTCGGTGTGCCCTGGCCGTCTGAGTCCAGGGCCAGGGTGGGCGAGGCGGGTTTCAGATGCTACCTGCAGACGACCTTCTCGGTGCGTGTCAGCTCTCAGCGTGGAGCACGGACACATCCTGAAGAAGCAGGGCCTGGACTCGGGAGGCCAGCGGCAGGGCCCAGAGCGAGGAAGGACATGGGCCTTGAGAGGAATGAGGGTAGGAAGCGGACACGGTGCGGGAGGAACACGAGGGCAGCGGGCGCTCTGTCGCTACAGCGGATGTTCGTGATTTGGAGAAGGGATGTGTCGCTCTCCCATCATCCTCGGGACACTGTCAGGCCACTGGCCCACAGTGGAGTCCCCTGCCCGGTGTGATCCCTGCTGAGACTGACCCCAGCTGAGACGGAGCCCCAGGAGCTCTGCCCTTTTGTTGCTTCGACGCTCGTGCTGGGACCAAGGCCCTGTCCGCACTCGATTTGCCTCCACGTTCCTCCCGTTGCGGGGTCCTGCTGATGTCGCTGCAGGAACCAGCGCCGGAGCTGGGCGGAAGGGCTGCCCTGTGTCCCCCGGGGAGCTCGAGCAGGCTGGCTGGGCCTCCTGGAAAGACCACCAGGGACACAGAAGCTTCCTTGAGGCATGAGTGATAGTGCCTTCTGAGCTCAACGTTAACGAATGGGGGATATTAAATAAGGTGGTTTTCAACAGAGACATGTATGAAGCAAGGTTACATATTGATGGTTTGAGGAAAACTCGGCAGAGGCTAACCTAACCCTTATCTTCTCCAGCAGCCATCACCTGCTAATTCAGTGTTGGGAAGACTTCACAGAACCCCCTTTCTTGGGGTGCTTGGCTCAGTCAGTGAAGTGTCTGCCTTCGGCTCAGGTGATGATCCCAGGGTGCTGGGATCGAGCCCCGCATCAGGCTCTCTGCTCAGTGGGAAGCCTGCTTCCTCCTCTCTCTCTGCCTGCCTCTCTGCCTGCTTGTGATCTCTGTCAAATAAATAAAATCTTAAATTAAAAAAAGAAAGGAATGGGTTAGGAAAGCAAAAACTGCCACAGTTCCATCAAGGTGAAGACCTACTCCAGGATTAAATCAAGCCTGATTGTCCTCCATAACTCTTCAGAAAAGCACTGAACCTCTGTTACTCCAGGCTATTCCTTTGTCTTTCATCAAAGAAATAAAAGCAATCAACAGAGTAACTCAAACCATAATTTCTACTTCAAGTAGTTTCTACTTCAAATTTTCCTGTCTGAACAGATACAGTCATGAGACTGTTCTAACCTAAGTGCACACACAGTTAACCACAAAATGTGACTAACTGTTTAGAGAATAAAATTAGCATCAGATGTTTCTCCCTCAGGATTTAATAGGCTGTTCCTCAAGATTATTTAAAAGTAGCCGAAACCCTTATGAACATGAAACAGAATCCAACGGAGAGCATGAGGACAAGAGCGTGCAGGAAAAACTGGGGTTAATTCGTAAGACTGGCAGAGGTTATTTCATATGATATGAAGTCATTACATCTAAAATGGAACAGTGAAGTTGACGTTATGATTGAAAAGCCTTCTGCTGTGGAAAAATGTTGAGAACCTGAGTTCAATGTCAAACACTTGAGTGGGGTTCCTGCCCAAGTAGCGAATGTTACATGGCGTGATAACATCAATCTTTCCCTCTCTAACTTTGCTACTGTATTGTGCTGATACACATCAAAATTTACATAATGGGAAAATTTAGCCTCTGTTTTCTCATAGTGGCGACACCACAAGGAATACAAGGACCTCAGAAACAGTGTAATGACATAGAAAGTTCTGGTAATACTGATCCACATACAAAAACAAAAGACAGGGCGCCTGGGTGGCTCAGTGGGTTAAGCCGCTGCCTTCGGCTCAGGCCATGATCTCAGGGTTCTGGGATCGAGTCCCGCATCGGGCTCTCTGCTCAGCGGGGAGCCTGCTTCCCTCTCTCTCTCTGCCTGCCTCTCCATCTACTTGTGATTTCTCTCTGTCAAATAAATAAATAAAATCTTTAAAAAAAAAAAAAAATTAAAAAATTAAAAAAAAAAAAAAGACACTCCGATTCTACAGCTACTGAACCTGCGCAACAGGGAGAGCTTTCTATTAATGGAATCCCACTTTTTTTTTTTTTTTTAGATTTTATTTGAGAGAGAGAGAGAACATACAAGCAGGGAGGAGCAGAGAGGGAAGGAGAGGGAAAATCTAAAGCCGTCCCTACAGAGCGTGGAGCCCAATGCAAGGCTCGATATCGTGACCTTGAGATCATGGCCTGAGCCGAAAGCAAGAGTCAGATGCTTGCCTGAGCCACCCAGGCACCCCCCCAGCTCTACCCCCACGTATTTTTAAATGTTATGATGGGTTCCATCTTTTCTTATTCACAATATCTGTCAGGGTGGATACAAACATTATCCCCCCCTCCTTTTAAGTGAGTAAACAGAGGAAAATTGATTTGCTCACAGTTTAAAAATTCATGTCAAGGGCGCCTGGGTGGCTCAGTGGGTTAGGCTGATGCCTTCGGCTCAGGTCATGATCTCAGGGTCCTGGGATCGAGTCCCACATCGGACTCTCTGCTCAGCAGGGAGCCTGCTTCCTTCTTTCTCTCTCTGCCTGCCTCTCTGCCTACTTGTGATCTCTGTCAAATAAATAAATAAAATCTTTAAAAAAAAAAATCATGTCAGAATCAAAATTAGAGAAAATAGGGGCACCTGGGTGGCTGAGTGGGTTAAAGCCTCTGCTTTCTGCTCAGGTCATTCTCTCAGGATCCTGAGATCGGGCCCCACGTCGGGCTCTCTGCTCAGCAGGGAGCCTGCTTCCCTTCCTCTCTCTCTCTGCCTGGCTCTCTGTGTACATCATGTGATCTCTCTCCCCTTGTCAAATAAATAAATAAAATCTTTTTAAAAAATAGATAAAACAACTAATATTTCAATCGATCTTCTGGCACACCCTTCACTAGCCTTCATACCAGCATTTTACAAGTCTGAGTAGAATGTATTTCTCTTTATGTCACCAAGATAAACCGCTTCTATGACCGGGTCCACTTGAATACCTGAAAATGAATAAGCCGATTTTTTATGGCTCATTTTCTCCAACTGATTCCACCATATTGGGATGTGTGGTAAGTAATATTTATTGCAACACGTTACAAAGGAACAGCCACCAGTAATCAGTCTTACAAGTTGTTGGGAGGCAAGACAAAGTTTACTGACATTTGCAGGGAAAAACAACAACAAAGGAAAACGTCATGAAACAAGAAGGTGTCTGGGCAAAGGCACAGCGTTCCACCGTCGCTTCATACTCTGTGCGCGGGAGATCCTCTCAGAGAGCAGAGAGGACCGAGCAAGACAAGGCTTGCGTTAGGAGCTGCATGTTAATAGCACAGCTAGTAGTCGGTCTTACAACAAAAGGTGCTATAAGATCCCTCTGGAGGAAGAAAGTACAACACAAAGCCTGTGTAACCAAGGAAAGCAAAAGTAGCAACAAGGACCCAACCATCCCTTTGCCGCCTTGTCTCTTGTAGGCATACACATGGTGCACAAACAGTGGTTCCAACTCAGCAAAAGGAGGTTTGGACTGGAATTACGGACTTTCGGGTTAAAGGTATATTTTGCAGGCAGAATTCACCCAAAGTCTAAGAGCTAGCACAAAGAGACACCTGCAGTTGGGAATGAAGAGGAGGAAATGCCTCATTTTTCACTAGGTCCTAATAATTCCCTTCGGGTAGAAGTGCTTTATCTCAAAACAAATTATTCCAGTTTTTGTTATATGGTTCTTGCTTCTAAACTGCAGTTGTCTCAAACTTGCTTGATGCTGAATTTTGTAAGGTCAGCTAATGGCAGCCCGCCAAGAGAACCCCATGGGACAGACCGCGGCGTGGCTTTCATAAGAAAGCCCGTTGCTGAGCTGCCCTACAGCCTTTTCACATTGGCCATGTAAAACCGAGCGTATCTGATCGTGAATTCTCTCCTTCCGCATAAAGTCATGTTAGAGAAATCGTTTTTAAAAGAGGCTTTCAAACTAGTCCTTCAGGCATTTAAAAAATCTTCATATAAAAGTCCACTTCTTTAATACATAACAAACATTTTTCCTTTAAAAAAAAATCTCATTTTTAAGCCAAAATAAATTACAACTTGCTGAAATACCCTTGTTCCTGGCTCAGTGCTTGTTTCAGATACATGGAGCTGTGGTTGTGTGTGTGTGTGTGTTTTGTACATCTTCAGAAATTAAAGATACTAAAACAAAACAGTTAACTCTAAAATGACATGAAGATACAACCCTGGCTCAGGGAACAGATGAAGCTTTAAGTCTTCAGGAATAAAAAACTGACACTCATCATGCCATCTATATGGTTTTGCATTATGTACATATTAACAATCTATTCAATGATTTTAAAAAAGGACAGAAACCTCATAAAACTATCTCCAAACTCAGAGCATAAAAGTGTAAAGAAACGAAACATTTAATGTACAAACTATCCCATTTGGCAATGTGTAAATTATGTTGAGAGAGAAAAACTTATCTACAAATATAACAAAACAGAAGGAAATGTGATCTAAGATGTGTTCTCAGGTCCACAGCTCTTCAGTTCTTCCAAATTTGTAGATCAGAGTACTAGAAAGATATGAAAAGAAATCATGAGGAAACAATGCCTGGGAATGAGCAACAAAGAATTCATTTTCTGACTATGCCTTGACAGGTGGCTCCCTGATTCCTTTGTGTCAATTTCTAAACATAAAGACCGCAGTGGTGCTGGTCTGAATGTGCTGGTTTCCTACAGCAGTTTGTTGACCTTGACAGCTAAGTTTGATTACATGTGCTTTCTTAAAGCCTGGAGAGTTATTGGATAGGAAACCTGTAAGGAAAGGGGGATTTCTCCTAGTAACAGCATCAGAGCCCCTTTTAACTCTGGGTTTCTACAATAACTGAAGAATTCGAAAACAGACATTTTCCATATAATTACTGGACCCGGGGGCCTGGCCAGGCCGCAGGCTCCTAGCTAAGTGCTAGGAATGTAGGAGTCAAAACAAGGCCAGAGGTGCTCACGAACACAGCTGAGAGCCTGAGGGAGACAATCAAATTCCAATGCAAAAAAACGTGGTCAAGGCAATGCACGTGGTGCCAAGAGAATGAAACAGAATGCTCCGCCGAGTGAGAGGGGTCAGGAAGGTCCTCCCGAGACAGTGGTGGCTAAGCTGAGCCGTAAGAGCGGGGATGATCTAGTGGGGATGATCTCAGCAAAGTAGGGGGCGGGGGGCGGGGAGCAGAGAGGTGGCGCATGCTGGGACCAGAAATTGGGCTGTGGGCATGATGGATGTGCTGGATTTGAAATGTCAGCCACCCAAGATAAGTAGGCAAGCGGACACACGATTCAGATGCGGCCAGACCTCTGTGACTCATCGGCCCAGATGCGGTAATCCAAGGCCTGAGCGTAAAGGAGCTCACTTGGAAGGAAGAGGAGGCCGGGACTGGAGCCTTGAGAAACTTCAAAAGTGAGTGGCCAGTGGGTGGGAGGGCCAGCTGCAAAGCAGCAGAGGCACAGTGGCCAGAGATGCGGGAGCCGCACTCTGGTACGGAGAGGAGGCCCACCGCGGGCCGACGAACCTGCCGGGCTCGGAGCAGAGCACGAGGCTGACGCAGCCCAGTCCACAGGAGCACAGGCCTTCCTACGCGGGAGCTTTCTGTTTGCCCAGCCGTCAGTTGCACAGTCTCATGAATCTCAGTTTCAATTTAATCTCTAAACAGTGCCTGGGGCACCTGCGTAGCTCAGTAGGTTGAGCGTCTGCCTTTGGCTCTGGTTATGATCGCCGAGACCTGGGATCAAGCCCCACACTGGGCTCCCTGCTCAGTGGGGAGTCTGCTTCTCCCTTTCCCTCTGCCTGCCACTCCCCCTACTTGTACTCTCTCTCTCTCTCCACCCCTCCCCATTAAATAAATAAATAAATAAAAATCTTCAAAAAAAACAAAAACAGAAACAGTGCCTAAGACGCCTTCAGGAAAACTTCATTGTATCCCTAGAAGGCTATTGGTCACATCCCAAGAAACATGATCACAAGACAGCAGACACTGTCACACAGCTTCAAAGCCACGCACGTCCAGGCCATGGTGCAGAAAGAGGGCAGAGCCCAGCAGTCCCCCTAAATGGAAGGAACAGAGCTGAGGGTTCAGGGAAGGGGCTGGAGTTTGTGGGGAAGAAAACAGACAGCTGGAGAGGGGGCATAGGAGACACCCAGGAGCTCCCCGTGAGTCTTCTGCTGAGTACTGATCAGCAGATGAATGCTGAAAGACGACCCAAGGAAAAGGAAGAACAACTCCCAGAGCTGCCACAGGGCTGGGAAGACTTCACAGTCTCCCTAGCAGAGTGGGAAGACGCCTCAGGACCCACAGCGTGGGAAGGGCACAACCTTAGTAAGGGGGCGCACTGGTCCTAAACTAGGGCTTCTTTGGCCTCTGCCCTCCAAGCCTTCCAGGCAAGATTCAGAAGGATCAGACTGTTTCCAAGCGACCTAAGTGCACCCAGAACAAAGCTCAAAAATGTTTAAAGGAATGCCAAGAAATTCAACCACCCTCCCCCCGGCCACTGCATGCAGAGAAACAATGGGAGGGGAAAAAAACAAAATGAAGACAAAATAGAAACAACAGGAAGAGACTCAAAACTGACATAATTTGAGGGACAATGAAATGGCTATAAACATACAGCATATGTTCAAGAAGGCAGAGGAGGGCATGACCATGCTAAGGAGAAATATGGAAAATCCCGCAAACGGAGATAAACGCGCATGTCTGAGACGACAGGTATGCTGGACGGGAGAATGGACATTGCGGAAGAGACGAGTGACTTTAAATATAACAAAGCAAGTATCCCAAATGAAACAGAGAGAGAAAACAAAAACAAAAAAGAACGAAGCACTTAGGGGTATGGGATGACTCAAGCGGCCCCGTATAGATGTGCTTAGACTCCAAGGACAGTGGGATGAACAGAGAAGAGAAAGAAATTGAAGAAATAATGGCAAAAAGATTCCAAATTTGATGAAAACTAAACACAAAGATCCAAGAAACTCAATGAACCCCGAAGACAATGAACACGCAGAAAACTGCATCACAGTACATGAGCAAGCACCATAATCAGACTGCTTAAAAACAGTGACTGAAACCAAGTTCTTCAAGGCTTAGATCTTAATAATTTTCTGAGGTTGAGGGGGGTGTACATTTACAAGTAGATGGCTAAAATACTTCTCTACATTAAAAGACATTCATTCTGAAAAGCGTAGGATATGAGCTTCGTATTTTTTTTATTAGGAGGCTCCAATGTAGGGCACAAACTCATGACCCTGAGATCATGACCAGAGCTGAGATCAAGAGCCGAATGCTTACCCAACTGAGCTACCCAGGCACCCCACGGGCTTCATTTTAGGGTTTTTCTTTTTCTTCTTTTTCAGAAGACTGCCCCTAAGAAATACTTCTAACATTGTTTTAGTTTTATATTTACTTTTTTAGTTTTCTTAAAAACATAATCAGGGTGCCTGGGTGGCTCAGTGGGTTAAGCCTCTGCCTTCAGCTCAGGTCATGATCTCAGGGTCCTGGGATCGAGCCCCGCATCGGGCTTCTCTGCTAGGCAGGGAGCCTGCTTCCTCCTCTCTCTCTCTCTGCCTGCCTCTCTGCCTACTTGTGATCTCTCTCTCTGTCAAATAAATAAATAAATCTTTAAAAACATAATAAAAAACCCAATTTCCCAACCAAGTTTTGTACATGACATGCATAATATGTACTAATCCTGATTTTTGTTTTTTTCTTAATAAAGGTACGTGATACGTTCTTTTAACAGACAATGGAAGTAGTCTGAGTTCAAGCCCCAGCTCTGCAATTACTTGCCCTTAAGTAGGCTCTGACCCTTATTTCTTCATCTATAAAACAGGAACACCACCAACCTCGTAAGTAGTAAGTACTTAAGACAATTATACAAGAATTGAAAAGGGAACATACATAAAGCATCCAGCTGAGCTCTTGGCTCATAGCAGGGCCCCAATTAAATGGTTTTTGTCTGTCCTTATAATAATAGTGGAATTTTTCACCTCTTCAAAGAAGTTATACTGTAATTAATTCAAAGGATTTATACATTCTATATGCTGCTCTTTGAAGGAAGTGACACTTCTGTAAATGTTTCAGGTGTGGTGAAGAACTAAGCAACGGGCAGGAACTCTTTCTGCTCATGGGTCCTGTCCCCACACTTTAACAAAACCATCATTTTGCTCCCCCTGCGAAAGGAAGGGAGGAAGGAAGGAAGGAGGGAAGAAAGAAAGATTAGGCAACTTACCTAAAAAATATAAGTGCATTTTGAAAAAACACAGCTAGTCCTGGATAAACATCGGTATCTGCACAAAGGAAAACGCATTAGAAGATTACACAAGGCAAACGGCGGTGACAAAGCATTCGTGCCCCTCATAATGACATGCTCTGCAGGTTAGAAACTACGGCTATTACTCATGAATGCTAAGAAATCTGTCATGAAACTGAAGGACGAAAATGTCAGTCTCGTTCTCCCAACACAGAGGACGGTTCTCACTCTGGATAAAAGACAGTGAAATTCATAGTTTTTTTCGTCTAAAGTAACTGTTACGCTTGTAGCTGAGCCAGAACTCTGAGGAAACAGCAGCCGCTTCTCCCTTCCCTTTCCACAGTCAATACAGCGCCCTCCCCTTCATCCATGGTTTCACCTCCCGAGGCTTCGCTTATCCATGGTCCACCGCCTGCAGAAGCAGACGATCCTCCTGATGTATCATCGGAAGGTCAGCAGTAGCCTACGGTGTGCCACGTGCCTGAGGCACTCACCTCCCTTCCCCTCGTCACACGGACATGTTACCATCTCACATCATCACCAGGACAAGAAGGGTGGGTATGATAACAAGGTATTTTGAGAGGGAGACCACAGTCACATAATCTATTACCGTATACTATTATAATTGTTCCACTGTATTATAATAGTCACTGTGGTTAATCTCTTATTGTGCATAATTTATAACAAACTTTATCATAGGTCCTTATGTATGGGGAAATCATAGTAAATTCAATACTATCCACAGTTTCAGGCATTCGTGGGGGGGGTTCTTGGTACGTAACCCTTGCAGATAAGGGGGGGAACCTACTATATAGAAATATAAAATGTTAGAAAGGTACACATTAAATTCTGGATGATTTAATAGTCTGTAAACTTATTTTCTTTGATGAATTCAGGAATCTTATTGTGTAATTATAACAGATACACAAAGGATCATTTTAATTCATCATCATGTTCTTTCACTGAATCTCCCCTGGAAGAAACAGTTACTATCTTCAAAGGAAAAGAAAAAAAAATTGGAAACTATTTAAATTTTTATGGAGTTTTGACTGTCCATTAAAAATACTAGACTTGGGGGATGCCTGGGTGGCTCAGTGGGTTGGGCCGCTGCCTTCGGCTCAGGTCATTATCTCAGGGGCTTGGGATGGAGTCCTGCATCGGGCTCTCTGCTCCGCAGGAAGCCTGCTTCCTCCTCTCTCTCTCTGCCTGCCTCTCTGCCTACTTGTAGTCTCTCTGTCAAATAAATAAATAAAATCTAGACTTGGTGCAGCTTCTTTGGAGAACAGTGTGGAGATTCCTCAAGAAATTAAAAATAGAGCTTCCCTATGACCCTGCAATTGCACTCCTAGGTATTTACCCCAAGGATACAGATGTCGTGAAAAGAAGGGCCATCTGTACCCCAATGTTTATAGCAGCAATGGCCACGGTCTCCAAACTATGGAAAGAACCAAGATGCCCTTCAACGGACGAACGGATAAGGAAGATGTGGTCCATATACACTATGGAGTATTATGCCTCCATCAGAAAGGATGAATACCCAACTTTTGTAGCAACATGGACGGGACTGGAAGAGATTATGCTGAGTGAAATAAGTCAAGCAGAGAGAGTCAATTATCATATGGTTTCACTTATTTGTGGAGCATAACAAATAGCATGGAGGACAAGTGTTAGAGAGGAGAAGGGAGCTGGGATAAACTGGAAGGGGAGGTGAATCACGAGAGACTATGGACTCTGAAAAACAATCTGAGGGGTTTGAAGTGACGGGGGGGTGGGAGGTTGAGGTACCAGGTGGTGGGTATTATAGAGGGCACGGATTGCATGGAGCACTGGGTGTGGTGAAAAAATAATGAATACTGTTTTTCTGAAAATAAATAAATTGAAAAAAAACAAAAACCAGACTCTTTAACTATAGAGAACATGCTGATGGTCACCAGAGTGGAGATGGGTGGTGGATGGGTGAAATAGGTAAAGGAGATTAAAGGCACCCTTATCTTGATGTTCACTGAGTCGTATATAGAACTTTTGAATCACTATATTGTATACCTGAAACTATTACAACACTGTTAACTACACTGGAATTAAATTCATTCATTTTCTTAAAAAAAAAAAAAAAAAAATACTAGACTTGGGGATGCCTGGGTGGCTCAATTGGTTAACCGGCTGCCTTCAGCTCAGGTCATGATCCCAGCGTCCTGGGATCGAGTCCCGCATCGGGCTCCTTGCTCTGCAGGGAGCCTGCTTCTCCCTCTGCCACTCTGTCTGCCTGTGCTCGCTCTCTCTGACAAATAAATAAAATCTTTAAAAAAAAAAAAAATACTAGACTTGGGTGCCTGGGTGTCTCAGTGGGTTAAAGCCTCTGCCTTCAGCTCGGGTCAAGCCCCACATCGGGTTCTCTGCTCAGCAGGGAGCCTGCTTTCCCCCCGCCGCCCCGCCGCTTGCCTCTCTGCTACTTGTGATCTGTCAAATGAATACATAAAAAAAATCTTAAAAAAAAAATACTAGACTTGATGGAAAAAAAAAACCTTCAATTTTTAGCTTTCGATATCATAGCAAACAGTACAACAGCATGGTCAAGAGCTCCAAGTCTAAGCCCAGATCCATAGATGTGAATCCCACCTCCACCGAGTGACTAAAGGTGTGACCATGGGCAAATTGTTTAACCTCAGTGTGCCCTTAGTTTCCTCATCTGTAAAGTGGGCATTATAACAGCACCGACCCCACAGAGTGTGGGGAATGTAGACCATGTACATGCTTAGAACAGTACTTGGCCCATAAAGTGCTATATAAATGTTAGCTGCTGTTATGATTAGTAGTAGGTCAAGAAGATCTGTACAGCAAAGATCTGAAGTATGTGTTAGAAATGCCCTCTGAAGTAAAAGCGTATTCAGAGTTTATAAACAGAAAAGTCTAAAATACTGAGCATTGCTGTAGAAATATAAAGATGAAATCCATAATTGAGAAATTTCTCAATGTGTACTAGTTCTCTAAAAATTAAAATACAACCAATGAGTACACAACCTTTACAAACGTGATA
The DNA here is from genome assembly GCF_020171115.1 of Neogale vison. Taxonomy (NCBI): domain Eukaryota; kingdom Metazoa; phylum Chordata; class Mammalia; order Carnivora; family Mustelidae; genus Neogale; species Neogale vison. Next base: position 11,351,744 of record NC_058096.1, on the reverse strand, counting down.
CTTCCCCATACGCCTTCCAGAAATGGTAATTTATGCCCATTTTCCCAACAGAAACAAGAAAGTTTCACCTGTTGCTTTAAGTAACTGAGCAAACTTCCAGTAAGAGCACTCAGAGTCAGGGATAGAGTGAACTTAAAACACACTTCCCTATATGATTCCATTTATACAAAATAAGCCAATCTACAAAGACGGGAAATAGATTAGTGGTTGCCAAGGGCTGGTGGAGAAAGGTAATGGGAAGGGACTGCTAATGGTAAGGAGTTTCTTTTGGGGGTGATAAAATGCTCTAAAATTAGATTGTGTGATGCACCTGGGTGACTCAGTCGGTTAAGTGTCTGCCTTCAGCTCAGGTCATGATCCCAGGGTTCTCAAATCAAGCCCCATATCAGGCTCTCTGCTCAGCGGGGAGCTTGGTTCTCCCCCTCCCTCTGCCTGCCACTTCCCCTGCTTGTGCTCTCTGTCAAATAAATAAATAAAATCTTTAAAAAAAAAAAAAAAAAGGGCGCCTGGGTGGCTCAGTGAGTTAAGCCTCTGCCTTCGGCTCAGGTCATGATCTCAGAGTCCTGGGATCGAGGCCCGCATCGGGCTCTCTGCTCAGCGGGGAGTCCGCTTCTCCCTCTCTCTGCCTGCCTCTCTGCCTACTTGTGATCTCTCTCTCTATTTCAAATAAATAAATAAAATCTTAAAAAAAAAAAAAAAGTACTTTCCTTCATATGAGCTTCATACTAGAACTGTGTACTCCATTAGTATTTTTAATTAACTAAAGTAACACTTTATTTTTAAATAATCTTTGCACCCAGTGTGGGGCTTCACACTCACAACCCTGAGATCGAGAGCTGTACAACCTCCCAACTGAGCCAGGCGCCCCTAAAATAACATATTTTAGATACACTTGATGAGCAGCGTTATTTAAACAGTAGTCAACCACTTATACTGACTTACTTGGCACCAAGTGAAAGACAAAAGTTTCCAAAGATCGAACTAGGACCTGAAAGGGTCCTACCAGGAGTATTAAAAGTCAGCTGTGGGTAAGGACAAGGAGTGGTGACATTTAAGCAGAGTGACAAAGAGATTCTGGGGGGAGAGGGGACAGAAGGTGAGTAAGTGGTGTTACGTGTTATCTGAAACAGACTCCTGTCTTTGGAGTGAAGGGAGAGAATCGGGTTCTTCTGGGCCTGGGTCCTGCCTTTCGACCCTGGCCTGGAGGAAAGCTACAGTGCCTGGAGCAGCCACGCGGAACAGCGCCCTGCGAGCTCAGGCCACTGAGCGGAGTGAGCATGAAGTTTCCGCACGAAGGCTACACACACACACACACACAGTCTTACTCCTAAAAACCTGCCCTGTGTCTATCCCTGAAAAATTCCAGACTAAGCTGGAGAAAGGAGGCATCCGCGGAATGGTATCAGGGTACACACCCCTGAGCAGAAATCCTTGAAAGTATGTTTTGGAATTCAAAAATTTTCACATTTAAGAATGGTTGACACAAGGCCATAAATATGAGAGAGGCCCCCAGCTCTGTTTGGACCAGCACCCACAGTCTAATACAACCACATTCAGCAGGAAAACGTGTGAACACTTACTCAACGGAATAAAGACCACGAGGAGCCCCTTTGTCAACTCGGGTCAGATGTCGCTGCCAAGCCGATTGTGAAACACCTGACTTTCAGCACTTTGTGGATTTTAGAATTATGTATAAGGGACGGAGATCTGTACAGGTTTCCCACTTCACCACTTACAACCCTCAGTAAACGGGCCTTCCCCAGGGTTAGGAAGGAAATCAGACACTCTAGAGATGGCCGAGAGTGACCTGGTCTTGTTGTGGCTTAAATTCTGCAACCAGCTATCCCACTGCACTCAAGGACCCCAACTCACATATCTTCAAGCTAAGTGAACAGTTACACTAAATTTTACTCCCGGTGGAGTTGATGGAGTAAGCTAAAGGTAAAAGACATACCTGAGTCTCTGTGAAATAAAGGAGGAAAAAAATACTTACTTTGGGTGACATATGCACCAAAAAGAATCCACATGGAAGCAATAAGTGACCCGAACATCAACATGAAACCAATGAAGAGCCAAACTCGAGCACCTGCACGAAGAAAAGGCTTTATCATTCCGTTCATTGCTGCAGTGACTCAAGAACGCGGAACGCCGGAAACACTGCGACCCTGATACCTGGCGCGCATACCAAAGGCAGCCCCGTATTTGCATACACCTGCTGTAACAATGAACTGGATGAAGATTTAAAAAACGAACAAAGGACTAAAAGGGGTTTAGCCCCACTTGGGGGGAGAAAAAAGGAGAATCACCTTTCTGCTGGCTAGAGAAATCAATATCCTAGCAAACTGCACTAGGGGAGCTTCTGAGTAATTCCATGACTAAATTGAGTAATTGATTAATTAAATCCTAAAGCTCTGCGGGGGAGTAACCTGGAATCCAAGAGCCACTGATTTTAAATAGTAACATTTTATTTATAGACTATGAGCAGCAAAACCTGACTAAAATAGTACTTCTGGCAGTAACTTTAACTTTGTTAAGGATTTAAGTAACACCAAACATTTTTTCAAGTTAATAAAAAAAAAATCTATCTAATCCTAACTAGTCCTATAAAGAGACTTTCTTCTCCTGCTAACAAATCTCCCTCTGCCAGCACACATTAAAACTCAAAGTGCCTTTACCTGTTCTTCCCAAGCAGCCGCTTTCATAGCTGTCCCCCCGCACCTGAGCATTGGACACAGCATTTATCCTGGAACAACACAAAATCATCTCATGAGTTTGAGTGCTACTAAACCAGTCGCAGATATTTACATATATTTAAAGAGAAACATTCCCTAATTAGAGTCAGTATCTAAATAACTGGATATATCTTTTAACAGGTATCCTAGTGGACAGAAATGTTACAGGACTCTGTACCTAAACTACACCCAGAAAACATCCTTAATTTGAAGAAATTACTATTCACTTGTCTCCAAAGGTTACAAAAGAGGGGCCGATTTTCTGATTTCCTTGCCTATTTTACATTCATACGCGAGTGACTCAGTGTGAGTCATCGTATTTTAAGGTTCTCGTTACAATCAAGACTTAAGTTCCCCTCTGGTTAAAAGTCAAGTGATTTTCCCTGATCCATTTCTCAAAGTCACATATTTGATCTCTGTATAATAAGCAGGCACACTTTACTCAGCCTCTCTTGCCATTTTTATTAGAGCAAGATGCATTCATAGTAGAAATGTAGCCTCTTGTCAGCATCTTTAATGGAGGTAAGTAGTTCCATGCTCTACAATTTTGAAATATTTTATTTTTAGAGAGAGAGGGCATGAGCAGGATGGGAAGGGAGGGGAGAGAATCTTAAGCAGGCTCCACAATGGGCTCCAAAAGGGGGCTCAATTTCAAGACCCTGAGATCATGACCTGAGCCAAAAATAAAGAGTCAGACACTTAACAGACTGAGCCACCCAGGTACCTGCACAATTTAACTTTTATGACTCTCCACAGTATAAGAAAATTATATAATCTTAATGGTTTAACATAGTCTTTAATATTAATAAAAAATACCCACAGAAAGTTTCCAAAATCTTTTATGAAATGATTTAACAAATAAACCCAAAAATGACTTAATAAAAAAGAAAAGTCACAGACCAATCTGATTAGAGGTCAATTCTGCCCTTCCCCTAGCTACTGGCAAACAGAGTCAAACAACACATTAAAAAAAAAAATTATACTCTATGCTAAAAGTTCCATGTGTTACAATACTCAAGGAATGATTCACCACTACAAAGAAATCTAGAAATGTAACATATTTCATTAAATCCAAGATGCCAATGGTTTTTTAAGATGCATGATATTTTTACCCAGAAAAAAAATATATCAATTATGGGGTACCTGGGTGTCGGGCTCTCTGCTCAGTAGGGAGCCTGCTTCTCCTTCTCCCTCTGCTGCTCCCCCTGCTTGTGCTCTCTTTGTCAAATAAAATCTTACCAAAAAAAAGCAGCACCCTCATATTCAGAAATATTCAAATACAAAAAGCCTGTGCTTGGGACAAATAAAATACAGTAACCAGTTTAACAAGAGTATAAGAAGAAAAATCATGTGATCATCTTTACAGATGCTAAAAAGATATGTAACTAAATTCAATACTCATTCTTGATAAAAAAAAAATTTTTCACAAAATGGGAAAAAATATATATATTTATCATGTTAAAGAATCCACTGGTAAATTAAAAAGTTATTCCAGATAGCATTAAACTATACGGCAAACGTGTCTTTTGGAGATAAATCTTGATCTTGAATTAAGAATCGCTTTCATACTTACATGAAGAAAGCCAAGGTGGAGAACACGCCACACGTGTGAAAGGCATGGTTCAGCTGCTCTGGCTTAGGGTACACCACGGCCGCGTCGATCATTATCCACCAACCTGTAAAAAACTTGTGCAAGAGCCCAAGTCACTAAAATAACACAAACACTTGGTTCAGCATAACGTTACCTGCTGTGCAATATTCCTGTGTTTCTCCAGACCATGTAAATGAAACATAAGGTATTTCTAGTTTGAGTTCTGGATGTGGAAATACAAAAAATAAGAATCTTCAGTTTACCTACCATTGATAGCATTTGAGATGAACTTAACCTAGTCAAATCTGTGTAAGATTCTGAAGTTCTGCTCTCCATGCAGGATAAAAAAAATTGTTTTCTAAAATGAATTATCTGCTTCTTTGGCCCACCATAAATTACAGGCACTTAAGTTCTCTCTTTTTAAAAAGAATTATTTATTTGAGAGAGACAGAGAGGGCACGTGCGCAAGAGCAGGGGAGGGACAGAGGGAGAGAGAGACTCAAGCAGACTCTGGCTGAGCACAGAGCCCAGCATTGAGATCATGACCTGAACCAAAATCAAAAGTCGGATTCTTAATTGACTGAGCCACCCAGGTGCCCCTGAAGCTCTTCTTAACTAACCTCCAGCTAACCAGCTCCCAATTACCTGACGTGGTTCCTTCTCTCTAGAGAACATTCCTTTCTGATAGGCCTAAGCTCTTCTGCGTCCACAAATGAGCTGCGTGCTTACCAAGGGTCAGCTGTCAGGTCTCCAAAGCTATTTAAGCCTTCCATAGTTTTAATTGATTATGCAGTTTGATTAAATACGGTATAAATGACTGAACATGAGTTTGTAAAATGACTTTTTTTAAAAGATTTTATTATTTTGTTGACAGAAAGAGACATAGCGAGAGAGGGAGCACAAGCAGGGGGAGTGGGAGAGGGAGAAGCAGGCTTCCCCCTGAGCGGGGAGCCCAATGTGGGGCTCCATCCCCAGACCCTGGGATCGTGATCTGAGCTGAAGGCAGACGCTTAACCGACTGAGCCACCCAGGAGCCCCAAATGTCACGTTTCTATGTAAACTAAACTGCAAAGACTGAGAGAAGCTGCCAAACAATTTCATGGAAAAATCAAGTGCAGGTGAGATGATCACAAAAAGCAAAAAAAAAAAAAAAAAAAAAAGGAAGCATCACAATTATCTTTAATTCCTGCTCTGGGTTATTATTTTCCCCTCCTGGACTTCAGGTATAGCACTATATACTGAAAGAGACACTTTTTTTTAACTGTGATCGATCCTGCAATTTGCTTCGGAAATGCAGTGAGGGCGGGGAGCGGGCGATGGACCGCTAAAGCAAGACTGGTCTTGAGTCGTTTCGAAGCTGGGCTGCAGGAACATGGGGTGAGCAGGGTTCCCTACACCATTCTCTTTTTGTTGACTATATATGCTCAACATGTTTTGTAATAAAAAGTCGAAAAAGAAAAAAAAGGAAGAAAATGAAGCAAGAGTTTCCTCCACAGACTTCGTCTCACTCCCCATCAGAGCTGCCACTGGGCCCAGGGGGCGCTGGCGATCCTTCCCTGGAGCACCTCGGGGCCTCATCCATGCTGCTGTCTACACGTCCTGAATCTTGCTGAGTCACACCACACTATTGGTTACCAAATTCTGAGCCTCTGAGGAGCTTACAGGACTAAAACATATTGTATCATTGGGCGCCTGGGTGGCTCAGTTGGTTGGGCGACCGCCTTTGGCTCAGGTCATGATTCTAGGGTCCTGGGATCAAGTCCCTGCATCGGGCTCCCTGCTCGGAAGGGAGTCTGCTTCTCCCTCCGACCCTCCCCCATCTCGTGCTCTCTATCACTCATTCTCTCTCAAATAAATAAATAAAATCTTTAAAACAAAAAAAAAAATTGTATCACTGACTTAAAAATGCTACCGCTTATGATAACTGTATTATCACTTAAGCTGAAGAAAAGATACTAAGCTTAACAAATTTACAAAGTCAGGGGCGCCTGGGTGGCCCAGTCGGTTAAGCAACTGCCTTCAGCGTGGGTTGTGATCCTAGGGTCCTAGGATCGAGTCCTACTCAGGCTCCCTGCTCAGTGGGGAATCCGCTTGCCCTCTCCCTCTGCCTATCACTCTGCCAACTTGTACTCCCTCTCTCTGTCAAATAAATAAAAACCCTAAAAATTTAAAAAATAAAAAAAGTACAAAGTCAAAACCATGTTTTGTTCAGTCGTATCTGGAACTCTAATCATTCATACAAAGTAACAGTGAAATAAACAGTTCTGAAAGGGTATTCATGCTCCAAAGGAATCGACATTAATTTTCAGGGCAAAGCATGAGGCAGCCCTGCCAACGAGCTGGCTTTTCCACTTACCAATATGCCCGCCACCACAGAAGCCACGGCGTTTCGCCTCTCGCTCCAGTCAATGCATTCGCATTCTGGCCAGCGGAAATTATCAAGGAAGCCTGCCATTTTCACCCCGTAGGCATGGATTTTTCATTAAACTTTGTACTCTACCACTAAAAAGACCAAAAAAAAAAAAAAAAAAATCCCTCTGAGGAAATGTTTTTAAGAAGTGAAATATCTTTTCCTTTCTTAAACAGAAATCTGCTTTCAGTCCAAACCTAGACTTAAGAAGAGAAATTCAGTACTTCGATGACTACCTACTGACATGTAGGTAGGACTGTGCTGGGACACAAGGGGGAGCTTGCTATTTACTAAATGAGCCAGCTGGTTTGCCAATTCTTTGACCCTTCCACTTGACTGAGAAACGAGCTCTGGCCCTCCCCTTGAATTCAGGCCAACTGTAAAACCCGGCTGAGCACAGCACAGCAGACGAGATGCTACGTAATTTTTGCCATACAACTTCTAGGACTAGATGGAAAAAGGCAATGCAGCTCGTAGCTGGTTCTCTGGAACACGGGTACCAGAGTTCCGAGTTGCCATGTAAATATCCAAGGTCACAATGCTGTGAGGAGACCGTGTACAGGCATTCTGGCCCACAGTTCCCAGCCAAGAGCTGGCCTCCCCTGCCAGAAGCTTGAGTAGCCACTTCTAGGAGACTGCTGTTCCAGCTACTGTGCCCCATCTGGTAACCCAGACTTCCTGCTTCACCCAGTGAAGCCCCAGATATATGGAGCACAGACACCATCCTGGCTGTGCCCTTTACCAACTCCTGACCCACAGTAAACCATAAGCATAATTAAATGGCTGTTTTAAAGTACTAGGCTTTGGAGTTATCAGGAATGCGGCAATCGATAACTAGAAGGAGAAAAATCATGTGCATAAAGAACTATAAGGGTGCAACATGTCGAGGGAATTTTCAGAAAAAATACATTCAGATGAGGTGATCCAGGAACACCTTAAATTCCAAAAAGGAAGGGGGGGAAAATATTTGAAAGCATTGAAGAGTGCTGAAAAGCAGGCAGAAACTGGAGGGGATTTACCCTTGAAAGAAAACACAATGAGTAAGACCCACTTTTATACAGCTTTTTCCTCTGAAGAACCCCTAGTCTCCCACTCCAAGCCCAGGTGAGTCTCTGTGGTACACTGTGGCTAAAATTTGACCAAAAATGCCACAGTCTTTTTGGTTTGAGGTATAAGAGTTCAGGATTATTGGAGAAATTGGGAACTGAGAGAGGAAATTTTGGAAAGGGGTGAGTTACAGGAAGGAGCCCCAAACGCTTTAATATAAACTCTCTTTAAATACCTAATGCCCCCAAACAGGACACCCATGGAGGAAACTGCAAGAAACTCAGCAGAAAAAAAAAAAAAAAAAAAATAGCAGGAAGGCTAAATGAACTAGTTCCCCTGCACTTACTACAAGATATTTTAGAGCTTGAGTTCCACCAAGTCAGAGATCAGTAAACACCTTGGCATTACTCTAACAAGGTGTAACATGAAGGGTCTACAAGTTCAAGGTGGTCAGCCAGCATTTTATCCACCTGTTAGAACAAGAACTGACACCCCTCAGAAGATGATAACGGAATTGAGTGTCTATAATGTATCACCCACAATGTCTAACATGTAGTAAAAAATTATTAGACATTCACAGAAACAGGAACAATGTGATCTATTTTCAAAAAAGTAAAGAAAAAAAAGTCAATAGAAACAGACCACAAAATGACACAGATGTTGAAATTAGCCAACAAGGACTTTAAAGCTACCAATATAAACACATTCAAAGACTTAAAGGAACATGGTCCAAATAACTAAACTGATGGAGGATCTCAGTGGACAATTTTTTTAAAGATTTAATTTATTTATTTGACAGACAGAGAGAGATCACAAGTAGGCAGAGAGGCAGGCAGGGGGGTGGGGGAAGCAGGCTCCCCGCTGAGCAGGGAGCCCGATGCAAGGCTCCATCCCAGGACCCTGAGACCATGACCTGAGCTGAAGGCAGAGGCTTAACCCACTGAGCTACCCAGGCGCCCCCTCAATGCACAATTTTTAATGTAAATTTTAGAACAGAAAATTATCATCTTTGAAATTTTAAATTAACTCAACAGGCTTACTAGGAGATTAGAGACAGCAGAAGAAAAGGATAGTAAACTTGAAGACCAAAAGAAATTATCCAGTCTAAAGAACAGGATTTTTTTTTTTAAGGGATTCTTCTTTCTTTCTTTCTTCCTTTTTAAAGATTTTATTTATTTGACAGAAAGAGAGAGAGAGATCACAAGTAGGCAGAGCAGCAGGCAAAGAGAGAGAAGGAAGCAGGCTCCCTGTTGAGCAGAGAGCTCAACAGAGGGGCTTGATCCCAGGACCCTGAGATCATGACCTGAGCTGAAGGCAGAGGATTAGCCCACTGAGCCACCCAGGTGCCCCTCTTTCTTTTTATTTTATTTTATTTTATTTATTTATTTGAAAAAGAGAGAGAGAGAGAAAGAGCACAGCGGGGGGAGTGGCAGGCAGAGGGAGAGGGAGAACAGACTCATACTGAGCAAGGAGCCCCATGTGGGGCTCGGTCCCAGAACCCGGGGATCATGACCAAAGCCCAAGGCAGACGCTCAACCAACCGAGCCACCCAGGTGCCCCTAGGGATATTTTTTTCTGAGAAAAAAAATGTACAGAGCTCCTGCAAACTAAGGATCACTAGTAACTGATCCAATATATGTTTAACTGGTTCCCAGAAAAAGACAGAATGAGGGAAAAAATATTTGAAGAAATAAAGGCTGATAATTACCCAAGTCTGGTGATAAATATTAATTTATAAATCCAGGAAGCTCAGCCTTTAACCTCAGGTTAAATAGAAGAAACGTCATAATCAAATTGCTGAAAATCAGAAATAAAAGAAACACCTGCAGTAGTTTTAGGGGGAAAAATATCAACTTATGATAATGACTGACTTCTCAACAGAGACCAGGACAGTGAAGAGAATTTAAGTGTTTTTTAGTTTGTTTGTTTGTTTGTTTGTTTGTTTGTTTTTTAAGTAATCAATCCCAGTATCCAGTGAAAATATTCTTCAGAAGACAGCATGATGGGGCACCTGAGTGGCTCAGTCAGCTAAACATCCAACTCTTACTTTCACTCAGGTCATGATCTCAGGGTCATGAGATCAAGCTCTGACTTGGGCTCCGAGCTGAGCATGGAACCTGCTTAAGATTCTCTAACTCCCTCTGCTCCTCTCTCTTCCCACACCTGATGCATTCTCTCTCTCTCTCAAAACAAAATATTTTCAAAAAGGGAGCATGACAACCATTCTACTATCGATCTACCCAAGAGAAATAAAAAGATACATGTACACAAAAACTTGAACACAAATGTTCATAGTAGCATTAATCATAACAGCCAAGAAGTGTAGCAATCCAACCTACATCAACTGATGAACGGACACATAAAATGTGGCATATCATACAACAGAATACAAATTCAGTGATAAAAGGGAACGAAGTACTGATATATTCTACAACACAGAGGAACCTCAAAAACATTATGCTAAGTGAAAGACATGAGGCCACATCTTGTGTGATTCCATTTATATGAAATGTCCAGATGAGGCAAATCTGGAGACAGAAAGTAAATTTGTGGTTGCCTAGTGACAGTGGGGGAAAGTGGAATAGGGAGTCACTGTTAATGGATACAAGATTCTAAAATTAGACTGTGGTCAGACATCACAGGGGAAGGGAAGAGAGAGACCAAGAAATAGACTCTTAACTACAGAGAACAGACTGATTGATGGTCACCAGAGGGGAGGTGGGTGGGGGAAAGGGTGAACTAAGTGATGGGGTTAAGAAGGGCACTTGTCCTGGGGCGCCTGGGTGGCTCAGTGGGTTAAGCCGCTGCCTTCGGCTCAGGTCATGATCTCAGGGTCCTGGGATCGAGTCCCGCATCGGGCTCTCTGCTCGGCAGGGAGCCTGCTTCCTCCTCCTCTCTCTCTCTGCCTACCTCTCTGCCTACTTGTGATCTCTCTCTGTCAAATAAATAAAATTAAAAAAAAAAAAAAAAAAAAAAAGAAGGGCACTTGTCCTAATGAGCGCTGGTATTGTACGGAAGTGCTGAATCACAAAACTGTACACCTGAAACTAATAATACACTGTATGGTAACTAATGAATATAAATAAAAACTTTAAAAAATAAGATTGTGGTGATGACTACACGACTCTGTAAATAAACTAAAAAATCACTGAATTGTACACTTAAAATTGGTGAATGTTATCTTATGCATATCTCAATAAAGCTTTTTTGTAAAAATGAGGATAAAATAAAAATACTTTCAGGTTAACAAAATCTGAGATAATCCATTACTAGATCTGCACTAAAAATAATGCTAAAGGAAATTCTTCAGACTGAAGGGAAATGACACCAGATGAGTCTAAGATCTGCAGGGAGAAACGAAGAAAACCAGAAATAATCACTATGTGGGTAAACATAAAAGACAATCTTTTCTTCTTTTACTTAAAAGACAACTATGTAAAGCAAAAATTGTAACACTGTATAACATGTCCACAAAGACGAATTTATTTCTAAAGAGTATGTTAGTTATGTTTTCAAATAATATGCTTAAATATGGATTCAGGTGAAATACCTCTAAATTTAAAGTAATGTATCACTTAATAAGTACTAACTAATATATTATATTTAATATATTCTGAAATAAGTACAATTAACATATTCTTCATAGAAGGTCCAAATATTGGAAACACAGGCTGGGAGATGGTATTTGCAAAACAAGTATCTGACAGGGGCGCCTGGGTGGCTCAGTGGGTTAAGCCGCTGCCTTCGGCTCAGGTCATGATCCCAGGGTCCTGGGATCGAGCCCCGCATCGGGCTCTCTGCTCAGCCGGGAGCCTGCTTCCTTCTCTCTCTCTCTCTGCCTGCTTGTGATCTCTCTCTATCAAATAAATAAAAGATCTAAAAAAAAAAAAAAAATTTTTAAAAAATTAAAAATAAATAAAATTAAAAAAAAAAAAAACAAGTATCTGACAAAGGGCTTGGATCTATAATATAGAAAGAACTAAGCATTAGTAATAAGATAAAATATAGGCAATAAAAAGTGCAAAAGATGGGGCACCTGGGTGGCTCAGTGGGTTGAGGCCTCTGCCTCCAACTCAGGTCATGATCCCAGGGTCCTGGGATTAAGCGCCACATCGAGCTCTCTGCTCAGTGGGGAGCCTGCTTCCCCTTCTCTCTCTCTGCCTGCCTCTCTGCCTACTTGTGATCTCTCTCTGTCAAATAAATAAATAAAATCTTTAAAAAAAAAAAATGTGCAAAAGACTTAAGCAGACCTGAAATAGGCAAAAGACTTAAAAAGACAATTTATGACCAAGAAGCACATAAAAAGGTATTCAACATGATCAGTCAACAGAGAAGCGCAAACAATGAAGTAACACCTCACATCCACTAGAACCGCAACTCAACCAACAACTCTAAATCAGGATGAGGTTGTAGAGCAAGTGGAAATCTCATAAATTTCTGGCGACAGTTTCTTATAAAGTTAAAAATAAACCTCCCTATAACCCAGCAATTCCATTCCTAGGTATTTCCCAAGGGAAGTAAAAATACGTATCCACACATTAAAAAAAAAGACTTAGAGAACAAAGTTTTTAGCAGTTTTACTCATAAAAGCCCCCAAAATAAACGATCTAAATGTTCAACAGATGGATGGATAAACAAGTTATGATCGAGGGAGCACCGGGGTGGCTTAGCTGGTTAGGCGTCTGCCTTCAGCTGAGGTCAGGATCCTGCGGCCCTGGGATCAAGCTCAGCGGGAGACTGTTTCGCCCCCTCCCTCTGCTCCACCCCGCCCACCCGCTTGTGCTATCTCTGCTCTCTCTCAAATAAATAAGTAAAAGCTTTAAAAAAAAAACAAAAAACAAAAAAGTGGGGCATGTGGGTGGCTCAGTGGGTTAAAGCCTCTGCCTTCGGCTCAGGTCATGATTTCAGGGTCCTGGGATGGAGCTCCGCATCAGGCTCTCTGCTCAGCAGGGAGCCTGCTTCCCCACACCTCCTCTTTCTCTGCCTGCCTTTCTGCCTACTTGTGATCTCTGTCAAATAAATAAATAAATAAATCTTTAAAAAAATAAAATAAACAAAAAAGTTATGATTGATTCATACAATGGAATACTCTTCCACAATGAAAAAGGATAAATTGATACAACCACACAGAAAAAAAAAGTAAACCCTCAAAGATGATTTAAGTGAAAGAAGGCAGGGGTGCCTGGGTGGCTCAGTGGGTTAAAGCCTCTGCCTTCGGCTCAGGTCATGATCCGGGGGTCCTGGGATCGAGCCCCACATCGGGCTTTCTGCTCAGCAGGGAGCCTGCTTTCTCCTCTCTCTCTCTGCCTGCCTCTGCCTACTTGTGATCTCTCTCTCTGTCAAATAATAAAATCTTTTAAAAAGGGAAGAAAGAAAGAAAGAAGGCAGACACAAGAGAGTATATACTGTATAATTCCATTTAAATGCAGTTTGCTTAAGAAGAGGCAAAATTAGTTGACAGCCCCAGAAATCAGAATAGTGCTTCCCCTACAGGGGATAAGGACTCTTGGGGGGAGAGGGACGGTGATGGAAATCTCTATATCTTAACTGGGATAATGGTTATACAGGTTCATATATTTATCAAAAGTTGGGCGCCTGGGGGGCTCAGTGGGTTGAGCCGCTGCCTTCGGCTCAGGTCATGATCTCAGGGTCCTGGGATCGAGTCCCGCATCGGGCTCTCTGCTCGGCGGGGAGCCTGCTTCTTCCTCTCTCTCTCTGCCTTCCTCTCTGCCTACTTGTGATCTCTCTATATCAAATAAATAAATAAAATCTTTAAAAAAAAAAAAGTCACTGAAGTGTACACTTAAGACATGTGTATTTTACAGTATGTAAATTTTACCCACAAAATGTTTCTAGAAGTTTATCATCCAGATATGCTTTAACTACACCTAAGTCCTGCACATTTTATATCATCAAAGATTAAATATTAACTGGTTAATAGAGAAGGTCACCATGAATTTAAGACAATATCTGAAGTTAAAAGTCTTATTTCCAATTATTTCCCATATATTAACCTAATTATAAATAGTTCTAGAAGCAGAAAGTATATAGCTATTTGCATACAATGATTTCTGAAATGTCATGACCTCCTCCCTTCTGGGGCTCAGATTGGAGGGTCAGGGATGGAGTGAGGCAGAGAAACACTGGAGTAACGCAAATAATTCCTATGGAGGAAATATGCAGGATCCTAACAGGGAATAAAGGGCAGAACTATTTTAAAGGGTGATCAGGGAAAGCCTCTATCAAGAGGTAACACTTGATAAAATATTAAAATAAACTAAAATTTTAGAGCTAAGTACAGTCGATTAGATTAAGAAGAAACAAAAGGGATAGAGGAGGGAGAGGGAAAATTACACACAAAGTCACTAGGTCCCTATGGTACCAGCAAGAAGAATTAGCTGATACCAAAGAGATTCAGGACATAGTTAGTGGAACAGGCTGGCTTAGAGTAAGTTTCAAGAGTCACAGGTAAGGCCAGATCACACTGCAAATTAACCTTGACCTCATGAAGGACTTGGGTTTCACAGAGTCATAACCGGAAACCAGATGAAGAGCTTGAAGAAGAAAAGGAGTCAAGGCTACAAAGAGCCCAGTCACTACACAACACTTAGGAGAGGAAAGTGAGGGGAAAGGGCTAGTCTATTAAGAATGAACCCTCTCACCTAGGAGGAATGACTTTCATGTGAGTTCTACTGTTGACAGTCACTAAAAGATAAGCATATTTTATCATGACACAGTGCTGATCTAACATAAACTGGCAATACCCCTAACACCGGCTCCCTGGCTTGAAGTGGAAACAAGCACACAATACTTAATATAAGATAACAAGCCTTGGGAGACTCAGTGAAGGCAAAGACTACTTAGAGAAAAATTAAATGTTCAATGATAGAATAAATAGTTCAGTAAAATGGTTTAGTTAATGCAAACATTTAAAAACTCTATTTTTGAAAAACATTTAACGGCATGAAAAACATTTAACGGCACGAGTCAATGGTGATGGTTAATGTTAAGTGAAAAAAGTAGGTTATTAAAACTGTATGGATAGGGGCGCCTGGGTGGCTCAGTGGGTTAAGCTGCTGCCTTCGGCTCGGGTCATGATCTCAGGGTCCTGGGATCGAGCCCCACATCGGGCTCTCTGCTCAGCAGGGAACCTGCTTCCTCCTCTCTCTCTGCCTGCCTCTCTGCCTGCTTGTCATCTCTCTCTGTCAAATAAATAAGTAAAATCTTTAAAAAAAAATATTAAAAAAAAAAAACTGTATGGATAGCATTATTTCCTTTTTCAAAAAAAGAACTACCAATATGCATATAAAAACACACACATAAGTAGAAATACCAGAAAAACAAACACCCAATACTTTTATATTATTATATATATGGGTGACAGGATCACGTGTTTGTTTTGCTTTTTGTCTGATTTCAAAGTTTGCAGCTCTTAGCTGCAAAATACAAAAATTTCCAAAGTTATTATAATTAACACAATGAAATGGTGATTTTTCTTGCCTGTCGAAAAACCTCTTTGTATAATGTAATATGTTTGTAACTGCTTTTAATAAACTTCTGACTTTTTTGAGGTCAAGAAAATTATTGGTAGGGTCTCCCACAAAACTGACCCTAGCTACCAAGTGAAAAAAAAAAACAAAAACAAAATTAGTGAACTAACTAACGGATTACCGGTATGACCCACAAGTCTTGTAATATATTAGATAGCAATTATTCTTTCTTTTTTTTTAAGATTTTTATTTATTTATTTGACAGACAGAGGTCACAAGTAGGCAGAGAGGCAGGCAGAGAGAGAGGAGGAAACAGGCTTCCTGCTGAGCGGAGAGCCTGATGTGGGGCTTGATCCCACGACCCTGGGATCGTGACTTGAGCTGAAGGCAGAGGCTTTAACCCACTGAGCCACCCAGGGCACTAAGAGAGGCAATTTCTTTATAAAAGGAAATAGGAATCCTTTTTAGAGGTCATTTTAAGTGATTCAACCATCAAAATTTCATTTCCAAAAATTCAGTTTAGAAGACCCAAGGACAAATGCAAAAGCGAGAGAAGAAAACGATACGCTTCAACGTACAAACACAGTCTGAGAAATTTCCGTACGCATCAAAGTCCCAAAGTCCCAAAGTCCCAAAGAACATCTAATTCAGAAATGTTCCCATTAATCAGATTTCTACACTACCATCTGTCTGTTCTGCCGTCTCTCCACTGGTTATTAAATGCTATTAGTGGGGGCACCTGGGTGGCTCAGTGGGTTAAGCCGCTGCCTTCGGCTCAGGTCATGATCTCAGGGTCCTGGGATCGAGTCCCACATCGGGCTCTCTGCTCAGCAGGGAGCCTGCTTCCCTCTCACTTTCTCTGCCTGCCTCTCTGCCTACTTGTGATCTCTGTCAAATAAATAAATAAAATCTTTTTTAAATAAATAAATGCTATTACTGTTCTGCAGTGAGTATATAAAAATGATTAAGGCAATCAACGTAGAGAACAGTCTGGTTAGGAACACTGTCAGAACAACAAATACTGTATTACAATCTGGGCTGTAATACACATACATTATGAGCTGCAGTGTAAAAGTACTACAGCAGAAATATGAAACTGTTAAAGCACAGTACTTGCCAGGAAGAGCAGAGGAAAGTTTGACAGAGGAAGAGCAAACTCACCTGGGTTTTGAAGCTCGAGAGTTTGGAAGATGAAAAAGAAGGAATAAAATTCTGGGCTTGTCAGTAGGGAAGTGACAAGGTCATCTCTGTGATTTAGGAAGACGATGCTGGCAGCAACGGTGAGGAAGAGGGACTGAAGAGAAATGTTAGGCACCTGCCCTCATGCCTTTTTTTTTTTTTTAAGATTTTATTTACTTCTGTGACAGAGAGAGAACAGGCACAAGCAGGGGGAGTGGGAGAGGGAGAAGCAGGCTCCCTGCTCAGCAGGGAGCACGATGCAGGGTCCGATCCCAGGACTCAGAGATCATGACCTGAGCCAAAGGCAGACGTTTAACTGTCTGAGCCATGCAGGCACCCCAACCTGCCCTCATTCTAGACCCGAGGAGAATAAGGATGTACACGGAAGCCACATCAGTAAAGCCAAAGAAAGGGTTTTGTTTTGTGACTTCTTTAGACTTTTATTTATTTGAGAGAGCGAGAGAGCACGAGTGAGGTAAAGGGCAGAAGGAGAAGCAAACTCGCAGGGAGCCCAAGGCGGGACTCGATCCAAGGACTCTGGGATCATGACCTAAGCCAAAGGCAGACACCCAACCGACTGAGCCACCCAGGCGCCCAAAGAAAGGGTTTTTATTTGAGGAGTCCTAAGGCGGCATTATCAATAGGCAGGGGGAAGCTAAGAATGACAATGGCTGGATGCCTGGTGGATGGTGAGACCATTAGTCAAAACAGGGAAGGGAGAATCGGAGCATAGCGTATTTGGAAGGACTAAAGGACATTCAGGTGGGGCACCTGGATGGCTCAGTGGGTTAAAGCCTCTGCTTTCAGCTTGGGTCATGATCCCAGGCTCTCTGGTTGGCAGGAAGCCTGCTTCCCCCTCTCTCTGCCTGCCTCTCTGCCTACTTGTGATCTCTCTCTCTCCCTCTCTGTCAAAAAAATAAATAAAATCTTTAAAAAACAAAAAAAAAAAGGACATCCAGGTAGAAATTACCTAAGACAGACACAGGGCAGTTAAGGTATCCCCAGGACATGTGAAAGAGGACTGAGGACTGATTCAGTGTTCATCTCTGACTCCCGTCCTTTCCTCCTTGAGTTACTGTACGCAGGCACTATGGCAGACCTGTAGATGCGATGGCATTTAATCAGCGCAAAACTCCTCTAGAACATGTACTGAATATTTACAGAACACCTCCTACGAGCAAGGCATGGTGGGGAAAATAAAGATGAAGAAAACAGCCCTCATCATCAGATTTATAAGCTCGCAAAGCAATCAGCTAACATTTGTTACATTAAATTACAATTTGTGGGTGCCTGGGTGGCTCAGTGGGTTAAGCCACTGCCTTCAGCTCAGGTCATGATCTCAGGGTCCTGGGATCGAGTCCCACATCGGGCTCTCTGCTCAGCAGGGAGCCTGCTTCCCTCTCTCTCTCTGCCTACTTGTGATCTCTGTCTGTCAAATAAATAAATAAAATCTTTAAAAAAAAAAAATTACAATTTGTATCATTAAAAAATCCATTAGAAAAAAATCAGATTAGCAAAATAAAAAAACAAAACATAAAATATCATTCAAGATGCTAGGTCTAGGGGCGCCTGGGTGGCTCAGTGGGTTAGAGCCTCTGCCTTTGGCTCAGGTCATGATCCCAGGGTCCTGGGATCGAACCCCACGTCAGGCTCTCTGCTCAGCAGGAAGCCTGCTTCCGCCTCTCTCTCTCTCTGCCTGCCTCTCTGCCTACTTGTGATCTCTGTCAAATAAATAAATAAATAATCTTTAAAAAAAAAAAAAAAAAAAAAAGATGCTAGGTCTACATAGCCAGAGCAGAACAAGTTGACTAAAATGGAACAAGAACTAGAACCTCGGTGTTCCCCACTCTTACTAGCACTACCAGCCCAGAGTTCCAGGGCGCGGGCAGGTGCAGGCTCTTTCCAGACCACTCCATTCCAGCCTCGGGAAGACCCCACTTGCGGGACTCCTCCCTTCAATCCTCACAACCCTCTACGGCAGTCCCTCCTATGATCTCCTACTACTGAGAAGGTTTAGAGAGTGGTTAACGCCGCTAGCAAGGAGGAAAGTCAGGACTGCCTCTGAAGTTCCTTCACAGCTATTCCTGAAGCCTGTGCTTCTGACCATGACAACACTACGCTGCCGCCCAGCATCAGAGTTTCACCGGATTTCCCCCATCTCGGATTTCATAAAGAGAAGGTTACTGTTCCGCTACCGGCCGGGAGGAGACCAAGAAGAACGAGATGGACGAGGGCGACACTGAACTGGGAGGAACCTCCGATCCTCCGGAGACCGAAGCAAGCAGTCGGACGAGGTCTGCAATGATCGTGGTGACTGCCGCTCATTCGGATCTTGCCGAAGGAGTCCGGGAAGAGCTTTTCTTCTTGGTTTGCTATAAACCCGGTTTCTAGCCACTCACAGTGTGAATATTTTATAAGCCTTAAAATCCAACAGCATGAATTATTCAGAGATCTAAGTACTTCTGGAAAAGACGTTTTACGTACTTTGTCTCAGGGAAGGCTTATTTGCCTTCTGACCTGTAAATCACATATAACGAGAATAAAAGGTAGTTAGTACCACCAACTTTGGTAAAAGACTTAAATCTAAAAGCAAAGTAAAGGACATGGAGCATAGATTACTCAAGAGACCTTAATTTTATAAACTATATAATCTCCCCCAGTAATATCCTTGCTAACAGCATTCAAAATGTGGGTTATTTGGCAAATCCTCCCCTCCGCTACTTCTCTGTGCCGTTGCTATGCAGACTGAAATAGCCAATCCCAGAGCCATACATCCAATCCCTCAAGACAACCCTTGGCTGTCTCAAAGTCACCAACTAAGCCCCCAGGCACCCCTAAACATAATTATTTAAAGAATCACATACCACATTAGAAAGTAGTAAGTGTCATGGGGGGGAAAGAACAAGCTGGTGAGGAACACAGGGAGTACAGGCCATAGTGGGGCTGGCTGAAATGTCATACTGGTGGTCAAGGGAGGCTCCACTGAGAAGGTACCAGCTGATCAAAGACTCGAAGGTAGGGAGAGAGGTGGCCCTCTGGATATGTGTCGGAGGGAACAACAGCAGGGCAAAGGCCCGAAGGTGGTGTCTGGGTATTACCCAGTGTGGTCAAGGCAGAGTGAATGAGACAGAAAAGTAGGAGCAAACAAGATCCGGGAGGTAACAGAGGCAGGGAAGGATACTCACAGAGCCCTGGCGGCCACAGTGAGAACTTGGGTTTTCACTGATTGAAAGAGAGCCCTAAGAGAGTACTGTGCAGAGTGACATACACTTAAAAGGATCCCTTGGTCTTCAGTGGAAGAACACCCCGTAAGGGCTAAGAGTGGAAAGAGAGAGACCAGTTCATAGGCTTCTGAAATATCCAAGTGAGAGATGATACTTTCATGACTTTCTAAGCCCCCTGTATTGCATTATTAATCATTATTTGATGAATATTTACCTCCCCTGTAGAAGGTAAGCTCCAAAAAGGACAGTCTGAAGTCCCTTTCACTCACTGTGGGGTTCCCCCAGAGCCTAGCACAGTGCCTGATGCACACTAGGCTAGGCGCTCAAATACTTGCTGAATGACTGACTCTATTACAGATTTCAAAATGGGAAATGCATACATGTCTCATTATCCTGTCATAAAATGAGAGAGTCAACTTTGTACTTAGGTTTACTGAAACTGATAATCTGGGGCGCCTGGGTAGCTCAGTCAGTGAAGTGCCCACCTTCGGCTCATGTCATGAGCCCAGGCTCCTGGGATTAAGCCCTGCACTGGGGTCTCTGCTCAGTGGAAAGCCAGCTTCTCCCTCTGCCTGCCACTCCCCCTGCTTGTGCCCTCTCTTTCCCACTGTCTCTCTCTCCCTGTCAAGTAAATAAATACTTAAAAAAAGGGGTGGGGGGCGCCTGGGTGGCTCAGTGGGTTAAGCTGCTGCCTTCGGCTCAGGTCATGATCTCAGGGTCCTGGGATCGAGTCCCGCATCGGGCTCTCTGCTGAGCAGAGAGCCTGTTTCCTCTTCTCTCTCTCTCTGTGCCTGCCTCTCTGCCTACTTGTCATCTCTCTCTGTCAAATAAATTAAAAAAAAAAAAAAAAGAAACTGATAATCTGTAAAAGCTAGTAATTACACACATCATTTGGGTGAGGGAAATAAGTTCTACCGTGACTGTATATTCAAACATATTATTTCTTAAAATCATCTTCCTTGCCTTCCCAAGTCCAGTATTCTGCCAGAATTTTCTAAAACTCAGACTGGATCATGACATTCTTTCATAAAATTCCAACAGCTACTGAGATAAATTCTGAAAATACAGGGTACTTGAAATCTTTCCCTGACACAGCCTTCTTATCTCCTGCTATCTTGACACTACACAGTCAGCCATCTCGACACTATACAGAAAGCCACAAAGAAACAGAAGGCGGAAGGCAGCCAACACTTGCTGAATACCTACTGTGGGGCAAGCTGCTAAATTGTATATAGCTATATTTATACTTCCTATATTTATAAATCATATGTAATTTAGACATAAATATACTCACAGACCTAATACAGATATGTATTACTATATATTATATATAATATATGGCACTATATACTAAATATCTGATATAATGATACATTTCTATACTAGATATATGAATTTAACATATACCAATAATATTAAACATATACACACACATACCCTTGGAATGCCCCTTCCATCTACTGTATATAGGCAAACTTCCAATTCAACCTTCAGGACACACAGCAAATATTTCCCTCTCTAGGCGGAATTAGCATAAATGCTTTCATGAGTCTTTGTTTTGCTTTAAAAATAGTACACCACGGGGCAACTGGGTGGCTCAGTGGGTTAAGCCTCTGCCTTCAGTTCGGGTCATGATTTTAGGGTTGTGGGATCGAGCCCTGCATCGGGCTCTCTGCTCAGCAGGGAGCCTGCTTCCTTCTCTCTCTCTCTCTCTCTCTCTCTGCCTGCCTCTCTGCCTACTTGTGATCTCTCCACCAAATAAATAAATAAAATCTTAAAAAAAAAATAGTATACCACATTGCAGAGCAATTATTTTGTATGTATGCTTAACAAATGGTTTTCGAGGGATGCCTCAAATGCTCAGTGGGTTGAGCCACTGCCTTCGGCTCAGGTCATGATCCTGGGGCCCTGGCATCGAATCCCACATTGGGCTCCTTGTTCAGCGGGGAGCCTGCTTCTCTCTCTGCCTCTGCCTGCCACTCCGCCTGCTTGTGCTCTCTCTCTCTCTCTCTCTCTGACAAATAAATGCATAAATTTAAAAAATGAAATATTTAAAAAATATATATGTTAAAAAGAAAAAAACAAATGGTATTCAAATAATGTCTTATAAGGGGCGGAGGGGGGGGCCTGGGTGGTTCAGTGGGTTAAAGCCTCTGCCTTCAGCTCAGGTCATGATCCCAGAGTCCTGGGATCGAGCCCAGAGACGGGCTCTCTGCTTAGCAGGGAGCTTGCTTCCTCCTCTCTCTCTGCCTGCCTCTCTGCCAACTTGTAATCTCTATCAAATAAATAAATAAAATCTTAAAAAAAAAAAAAAAAAAAGAACATGAAGAGCACTGCTTCTAGTACTAGCTCTGACATTCTTTAAGTTGTGACACTGGCCCATGATACAGGTGGACTAAATCAGTGGTTCCCCAACACAGGTCTGGGAAGCAGTGCCAAGCTAACCTCACAGTAACTTGGAGAGTCAAAAAATAAAAAGGTAATTGTGACACCCCTCCCACAAAGATCATAAAAGTAAAGAAAAATGCCAAGTTATCTATTTTTTAAAACTTCCCAGGTTAAAAAAAACAACAGCAACAAAACACCAAACTTCCCATATACCACAGGAATCACTAAACCAAATTCCCTCAAGGGTCCCTTCCTTTGCTAAGATTCTAAGCATCACCATCTAGACTGTAATGAAGCAGTCTCCAAGAGCCAGAAACTTCAAAGGATTTCATCTATATCAAATCCATTAATCATTAATTTCAACTATATCAAAACATACAATTAACAAACCAAGTGAAATGTACAAACCTTCACTGATTCTAGTTTCAAAAAAAAAATCTTTTTTTAAAGATTTTATTTAGTTATTTGACAGAGAGAGATCACAAGTAAGCAGAGAGGCAGGCAGAGAGAGAGGAGGAAGCAGGCTCCCTGCAGAGCAGAGAGCCCAATGTGGGTCTCGATCCCACAACCCTAGGATCATGACCCGAGCCGAAGGAAGAGGCCTTAACTCACTGAGCCACCCAGGTACCCTCAAAAAAAATTTTAAGGCAGTCTGGGCTACATGGGGAAGTCTGAATACAGGGCAGATATTAAAGACATTACAGAATTATTTTCTTAGGTGTGATAATGGTAGAATTATGGTTATGTAAGAGAATGATCTTGTTTTTAGAAGACAAATGCTTACATATTTCGGGGTTAAGTGTCAATGTCAACAACATACTATCACCTGGTTAAGCAAAGAAAAAAACTAAAGCAAATAGGGCAAAATGGTAAAATGTTGAATCCACTGTTCAACTTTTCTATACACTTAACATTTTCTGTAATAAAAAAGTTGAAAAAGAAATAAGAATTGCCTGTTTCATGAACTGTCACCCAAACTCAGATGACAGCTACGTAATCCACAAGCTGCTCCCCCCATGGCACTATTCCACTCCCTCCCTGAGGCCACGTTTGCCCAGGCTCTCCAGCAGAGCGCTACTGAGGCATCTTTACATCCTCCGGGATTGCTCAGAAATGCCCTCCTCCCCAGTTCAGAGTAACTGGCTCCAGGGTCACAGCTCCCAACCCACACGGATGAAAGCGAACCCTCCTCGCAAGCACTGCTGGGAAAGCAAAGGCATTGAAATGAGTTCAGAAAAGATCTAGAGAAGAATATTCTTAGGGCGTTTGGGTGGCTCAGTCATTGAGCATCTGCCTCTGGCTTGGGACATGACCTCAAGGTCCTGGGATCAAGTCCTGCATCGTGCTCCCTGCTCAGGGGGAAGCCTGCTTCTCCCTCTCCCACTCCCCCTGCTTGTGTTCCCTCTCTCGCTGTGTCTCCTCTCTATCCAATAAATAAATAAAATCTTAAAAAAAAAAAAAAAAAAAAGAATATTCCTAAAAGGCCCAAAGGACGTGGACACCCTTACCGTCTTCCAGTTTTAATCACACAGAGGCAGCAACAAGAACGCGATTTGAGGGCACCTAGTAAACTCAGCTGGTAAAGCACGTGACACTTGATCTCAGGGTTGTGAGTTCAAGCCTCATACTGCGCATAGAGCTTACATTAAATTAATTAATCCATTAATTAATAAAAAGAAAAAGAAGGAAAGGAAGGAAGGGAGGGAGGGAGGGATGTACAGGCTTTGGAAGTGAGCACTGGTGGGCCCATTCCCACAACCAGCCTCTTCCCAGCTGTGTCTACCTGGCCAGGTCCACGTATACATTGTACTCTTCAGGGAAGAGTTGCTATGTACCAGCACCGTTTGAGTTTTAAATCTCCCTAGGGTATGGTTTTCTGGTATGTAAACTGGGGTGATGACAGCACCCCTCCCAAAGAGGAAAAAAATTTTTTAAAGACTCCAGTTATTTGACAGAGAGAGAGAGCACGTGTGTGCAAGCACAAGTAGGGGGAGTAGCAGAGGGAGAGGGAGAAGCAGGCTCCCCACCCAGCAGGGAGCCCGACTCAGAGCTTGATTCCAGGACTCTGAGATCCTGAGCTGAGCTGAAGGCAGACACTTAACCAACTGAGCCACCCAGGTGCCCCAGAAAGTGAGAATTAATAATAGCTCTGTTCAGCATGTGTGATCACTCCGCACCAAAAAGAAAGTTCACATACATATGATCACTTTGTCGCAAATACTCTGCTCCTGGCAACACCGCTACGACTCTTCAGTCCAGAAAACCTACCACTGCTTTAGGCAGGGACAGCAGATTGCACATCAGCATCTCACTTTTCTCCCTCCTGACACTTCACTAAAGCTACAATAAAGGGAGGGTTTTGTGTTTTTTTTTTTAAAGATATTATTTATTTATTTGACAGACAGAGATCACAAGTAGGCAGAGAGGCAGGGACAGGGACAGGAGGAAGCAGGCTCCCCGCTGAGCAGAGAGCCCAATGCAGGGCTCAATCCCAGGACCCCAGGACCCCAGGACCATGACCTGAGCTGAAGGCAGAGGCTTTAACCCACTGAGCCACCCAGGTGCCCCTACAATAAAGGGAGTTTTTGTTGTTTTTTTTAAGTCGTAGACTCCTAATGATATGGAGAATAAAAGAGGAGACAATAGCAATGAAATTCTGAAAGCTGGAGGGCAGATGGGCAGTGGTGACTAAGCACAGCCAAGAAAGCCAGCAGGAGGGAGAGCTCAAAAACCTGGGGGAAACAGTAGAAAGTGAGATCCCGGGGTGACTGGGTGACTCAGTCGGTGAAGCGATTAAACCTCTGCCTTTTGATTTCCACTCAAGGTCATGATCACGGGATTGTGAAACCGAGCAAGAAGTTGGGCTCCATGCTGGGCGTGGAGCCTGCTTAACATTCTCTCTCTGCCCCTCCCCTCCACTCTCAAAAAAAAAAAAAAAAAAAAAAATACTGGAAGGAGATAACAATGGAGCAACAGCTTCAAAATTCTGAAGGCAAATTAGTTTCAACTGAAATTCTATTACCAGAAAAAGTATCCGTGAAGCATGAGGACAGGATCAAAACATATTCAGGAAGGCAAGAGCTCCAAAAATATAACCCTTCATGTCAAGAAGCTACTAGAGTTTGAGCACCACTAGAGAGAATAAATCAATAAAAGAGAATACAGGACACGAACTTCCAATTATAAAATAAGCTGGGAAACGACAAGTACAGCCTAGGCAATGGAGTTGAGGATATATTGGATGGTGACAGACGGTAGCTTCACTAACTGCGGCGAGCGCGGAGTCACACACAGAATTGTCAGACCACTGTGTCGTGCACCTGAAACTAATGTAACCTTGTATGTCACACTCCAATAATAAAAATATTTTTTTTTAAGATTTTATTTATTTATTTGAGAGACAGATCAGAAGTAGGCAGAGGGAGAGGAGGAAGCAGGCTCCCTGCTGAGCAGAGAGCCCGATGCGGGGCTCGATCCCAGGACCCTGGGATCATGACCTGAGCCGAAGGCAGAGGCTTTAACCCACTGAGCCACCCAGGCGCCCCTAATAAAAATATTTTTAAAAGGGAGAGAATCAGGGATACAGGAAAGATCTGACACAGGAGGACTAAAGAGAATCCAGCTGTGCCCCAGACGAGAAGGATAACCAGGCCAGATTGAAGTAGTGTAACTCGAGACAGACATGTCCCAGCTGCTGTACCAGCTCTTGAACCCGAAGACTGAATGCCCCGAAACCTGGCCCAGATTCCTATCTGTGCTCAGCCGGGCTTGGCTTGATCTTGATCATATGGTGCTACTGTTCCTGCTCTCCTTCCAAGCCCGGCAGCTGCACCAGCAGAGGACACTCACTTCCTTCACAGAAAGGTTCTGCTTTGACCTACCCTGGTAACTGCGGGCAGGCCACGTGAGCTCAAAAAGCAGAAAATACAGATATTTCTGTATTTCTGCTGTCCTTCCAGTATGGACAGACCTAGGAGATATTATTGATTCAGTTACAGACCGTAGCAATAAGGTGAATATCCTCGCAAAATGAGTCAAATGAATTTTTGTGTTTCCCAAGTGCTTATGAAAGCCGTGCTTACACAGTACTATGATGGGTTAAGGGTGCAATAACACTACATCTAAGAAAATATTGTACATACTTTCATTTAAAACTACTTCATTGCTAAAAGTGGGAAGCGTCATCTGAGTTTTCAGCAAGTCATACAGATCACAATAACAAATACAGCAATAAACAAGTCTGAAATACCGCACGAATTAGCAAAATGTGATACAGAGACATGAAGTGAGCAAATACTGTTGGAAATGGTGCCAACAGGCTTGTCCACGCAGGGCTGCCACAAACCTTCACTTCACTAAAAAATAAGTAAAAAAATAAGGCGGTATCTGCGAGGCACAATAAAATAAGGTGTGCCTGTATGTGATCCATACTAGAGCCTTCCAGAAGCCCTCACTGTGGTGAACCCCACTTCCTAAGACTCAGTCATAACACTACCCACTAGCTTCCTCAGAAAGGCCTCCTGTAGACAGACAGGGAAGCTGAAGCCATTCTATTCTGTTTCTCTTTTCCTGGAACTCTTCATCTAATAGTGACAATAACGGGCTCTCCTTACACGGTCAGGTCTGGGCTTACAATTATGAAACCAAAATTTGAACCTCAAATTTAGAAAGCTCCAGTATTTTCTAACAAGCCTGGTTAGAATTCATCTGCACTCTGGGGAAAATAATTAATAATTAATTAATTATACTAATGATAATTTATAACTAATTATTAATTTAATGAAAAACCCACTGTTTTATAATCCTGTAAGGTTTAGTTTATAGTCCTGTAAGGTTTGAGTTTAACTGGAGAAATTAACAAAACGTTACAATTTTTCCAGCCTGGTAGAAAAGAGTAATCCCAAAGACATGATGATTTTGTGGCTGTGTGGAACATTAACCAATTATATCTCGGCAATTTTATTCAGACATTCCTTTCCTGTGGACTACATATATTCCTTAAATTCTCTGAAAACCAGCTTGTCGTGGAACTCTCTGTTAACAGTTAAATAAAACTTTGAAACATGCTCATTATCGATTTGCGTGACATTTTAACACTATTCATTCAAAACCAAATATATTGTTTAGGACGGGTATGTGTGTATGTGTCTGCTGTGTGTACTGTAAGTGTCAATATATATGTATATGTGTGTGTTTGTGTATATATGTGAAAAGTTTATTTTAAAAAGCAAGAAAAAGACTAACAGATCAGAATAGAGGCTACCTCTGGAAGAAAGATGCACATGTTTTATTTCTTAATCTGATGATAGATACAATGATCTCAGCAATCACATTCTTTAAACACATATATATCACATGTGTATATATAAAAATCACATATTATCATATATATACGCATATATGTGTGTGTATGTATGCATACACATACACACACACACACACGTTTGTATGTTCTACACACTTTTTTTTTGCCCTGGGATACATTTCACAATAAAAGAAACATTTTTTTAAAAAAAGAGAACAAGAATTTGTTATGACTGGATATTTCAGGTGCTTACCACAGGACAAAGTACGCAAAATATGTCTGTTCACAAATCTCTTCCTGAAGGCCTTCTCTATTTATTCCTGCCAAGCCAATCAAAGGAATGAATATAACCTTAAAGTCAACACCACTAAGTGGAAACAAGGTTTAAAAATTCGCCATTTTGGGGGCACCTGGGTGGCTCATGGGTTAAGCCTCTGCCTTCGGCTCAGGTCATGCGGGATCAAGCCCTGCATCGGGCTCTCTGCTCAGCAGTGAGCCTGCTTCTTCCTCTCTCTGTCTGCCTCTCTACTTGTGATCTTTGTCTGTCAAATAAATAAATAAAATCTTTAATAAAATAAAAATTTGCAATTTTTTAACCAGGTCCTCAAAATTTTCTTGATCCAGTCTCTAAATATAAAAGGACACTCAGATTCTAAGAAATGCACTTAAAACCAACAAATTTAGCTACCACCTTTAAATCATAAAATCTTTTAAATTATAAAAACGATTCCTGGGGACGCCTGGGTGGCTCAGTTGGTTAAGCAGCTGCCTTCGGCTCAGGTCATGATCTCAGGGTCCTGGGATCGAGTCCCACATCAGGCTCCTTGCTCGGAAGGGAGCCTGCTTCTCCCTCTGACTCTGCCTGCCTCTCTGTCTGCCTGTGCTCACTCGCTCTCTCTCCCTCTGTCTCTGACAAATAAATAAATAAAATCTTTTTTAAAAAATAAAATAAAATAAAAACGATTCCTTGTGGAAAGGGCACTCACATTATACTGAAGTACAATAATCTGTTTAAATTATCTACCTGGAACTTGTCCTACAATGGCAAAAGGAATTTCTTGCAAGAGGGCTTTTAACAGCTAAAATCCAGAAACATCCAAAATGTCCATCAGTACAAGGCCAATAAAATATGTTAGAGTACATCTGAGCAATGGCATAGTACAAAGCATTTTAAAAATGAGGTAGGTCCACACATACATATACGGATATGTGTCCTGGTATTACTATAAGTCACTTGCCCTACAGTTACAGGATGATCTCTTCCTAGGGAATGGAACTGAATATATAAGGATTGAAAAGTGAACAACAATTACCATTTTTTCCTTGATACACTTCTGTGCTGTTTGAACTTTTCACTTGATATTCTTCTGTAATGTTAAAAAAATTTTTTTTTTTTTTACAACCTAGATATGTCATTGTTATCACTTAAAAGTAGCAATATGGATAAACTAATCAGAGAAATGCTCTACCTTGGACTCCATATGTGAATTCATTAAAGACCGGCCAGTTAAGGCTGCGGTAAGGTTAGTGGGCAGAGGATGGGGGTGGGGGCGTGTCTCCGGAAGAGGAAAAAGACATCCTACCGCGGCTCTCAGTAAACCTGCTTTTCCTGCAGCATCAGTACTCAAGATAACTTTTGATTTTCATTTTAAGAGCGAAGAGTCTGGCAACACTATTATCGGTTTAAAAAAAAAAAAATGTAACGTGTGCTCTACGTTTGAAACCTCAGCGGATTTGAGACACGAGGGGCCAGATAAGGGACTAAAGATGATGGGGAAAAGAAGTGTGAGGGGCACCTGTGTAGCTCAGTGGGTTAAAGCCTCTGCCTTCGGCTCAGATCATGATCCCGGGGTCCTGGGATCGAGCCCCGGATCGGGCTCTTTGCTCAGCGGGGAGCCTGCTTCCCCCCGCCCCCGCCTCTGGTTGCCCCTCTGCCTACTTGTGATCTCTGCCTGTCAAATAAATAAATATTAAAAAAAGAAAAGAAAAGAAGTGTGACAAGCCCAGGAGTAAGAGTCCCGGGAATTAAGAAAAGGGATTCACGGTACAGGTAGACGAAGAGTTTGAGGGAAGAGGTGGGACACTCCGAGAAGAGAAATTGTCCTCGAGTGGCATCACGGCGATTACACATTTACTCCAATCAGAGGCTTGACTCCCGCCCCCCCACAAACACACACACACAGACACACACACACACACACGCACACGTTCACCGGGCACTAACAGCAAAGGGATGGAGCACAGTCGATCTCATCACTGCTATGGCTTTAAAAAGGTCCTATCTGTGATGAAGCACCTTCCAGTGATTAACTCGGCACCCAGTTCATTGGTTAGAACCCGGAATGGTTTCCCCCAGCTCAACTACCCCTGCCACAGTGGCAATTCTCTGCTGCCGCTTACCTAAAAGGGCACTCCACACTTCATGATGAATTGCCGAAAGAATGCCGAGCCGCCAGCATTTCCTCCTCCCACCTCTGTACCTGCCTCTCCCAAGGCCAGAGTCGGGAAAGTCCACGGACCCGGACAATATTCCCAGCCATGGTTCGGCGCAAACGAGAGGGGCGACGAAGGACAAGTCGTCCCCAGACTCCCCGTGCGAGCCGTCCACCGCCTCTGTCCCCTGCCCGCCGCCCTGGGCGGCTGAGAGGCTCGAGATGGGAACCTTCCGGAACTCCCAGACCCGCAAAGGACGGCCAGGTACCGCGGCGGTGCGGCCCGCCCGGGTCGAGAGCGGATCCCCGGGAGTCACGGCCCCCGTCGGCTCGAGGGGACGCGGGCTGGGCCGGGGTGAGAGGCGGAGGTCTCGGGTCCGCAGGCTGCTCCGGCGCTCCGCGGGCCCGTTCCGGCGGGCGGCGCCGGGCGCGGGAGAGGCCGGGCTGGGCGCCGCCGCACCGCGCAGGCCGGGCCGGCCGGGGGCGCCTCTCCACGCGCGGACGGCGGGCGCGAGCCCCCCGCGCGCCGCGAGATCGACCGACCGCACTCACCTGACCTCCCCGACACCCACGCCGACCCCGAGCGCGCGCGCAGAGGAGGTGGCCGCTGCGCCGCGTCCCGGCCGGCGTCCTCGGCTCCGCCTCAGTCCCGGGGAGCCGGGAGCGGACGGCGGGCGCTAGGCTGGGGGCGCCGGCGGGGCGCGGCGCCGTGCGCACCGCAGCGACCAATCGGCACGCAGCAAGTGGCCTAGGGGGCGGGGCAGGGCGCCAGGGGCGGGGCAGGGCGCCAGGGGGCGGGGCGAGGCGAGGGTACCGCGACTCTGCGGCTCCGGGAGCTGTGGGCTGATTCTGCGCTTTAGGGTTCGCGGCCGCGTAGACCTGAGCCCTTAGAGCTGTCTTCCAGACGGCGTGGGGGCCCGGTTCCCACCGCTGCGTTTCTGCTAGCGGACTTCGAGTGCAGCATCCGTGAGATCACGAGCGCGGGGAGCTCAAGACCCACAGGGCACGGACTCTGCCATAGGCCCCTTGGTGCTGCACGTGCTCCCGAAAAGGGCGTCCCAGGAACTGAAGGTCTGTAGGGATGCCCTTTCCTAATCCCCACCACTCAGAAATGGAAGCCTGGAAAAGTGAAGTTTTTCACCCAAGGCTGCCAACTAGTACTGTTACCCGAGGTAACCAGCACAGTACAACTAGTCGTCTAATTCTGCCTGATGCTTTTCCAGGGATCTACCCAGACTTTTGGCTTCCTTATAGTTAGGTCTCTTGCAACTGTCTCCTTTCTTATTCCTCCTCCTCCTCCTCCTCCTCCTTCTTCTTTTGTTTTTTTAATTTAAATTCAATTAGCCAACGCCAACTGCCTCCTCTGAAGACACTACATCTTGTGGGGCCTGGCTAGTTCTTTAGGTAGAGCATGCGCTATTGGAGTCGCGAGTTCAAACCCCACCTTGGGTGTAGAACTTAATAAGCAAATAAATAAATAAAAATAAACACACTGCATCTTCAATTTTCAGCATACCTTCACCAGCTTTTGAAAGGCCCATCTAAATTTCCTACAGAATCTAAAACGCCATTTAATTGTGTGGAGGAAACGACACTATGAATACAGATATTAACAAAGGGAACCTTGCGATGCCTGGGTGGCTCAGTCCGTTAAGCTGCTGCCTGTTGCCTTCGGCTGGGGTGATGATCCCAGGGTCCTGGGATCAAGTCCTGCATGGGGCTCCTTGCTCGGCAGGGAGCCTGCTTCTCTCTCTGCCTCTGCCTGCTTCTGTGTGCTCTCTATTTCTCTGACAAATAAATAAATAAAATCTTCAAAAAAAGAAAGAAAAAAGAATGGGAATCTTAAAAAGTTTTTTACTTGTGGTAGGATGATAAAAAAGGTTTTGTGTCCCAACTTAGAACAAAATGCCATCCTCTTCTATTCCTATTACTCCTATAGATTTTATGCATGTGAGAGGAGTAATCCATGCTTTGTGGTTTTTTTCCCCACTAACCCTCACTTCACATATTCATGGATACTATTTTTCTATCTTGTATATTTGTCACTTGGCAAGTAATGCATTTACAGTTACATTATCCATTATTCAGATATTTGTGCTAGGATCTAGTGCTCAATAAATATTTGTTGAATAATTTACTTTTGAAATATGTGCAACCTTAAAACTAGTCAAATCATATAAAACTTACTAACTTACGAAAGTTGATTTTTTTTTAAATAAGATTTTAGATCTGGGCGCCTGGGTGGCTCAGTGGGTTAAGCCGCTGCCTTCAGCTCAGGTCATCATCCCAGGGTCCTGGGATCAAGCCCTGCATCAGGCTCTGCTCAGCAGGGAGCCTGCTTCCCTCTCTCTCTCTCTCTGCCTGCCTCTCTGTCTACTTGTAATCTCTGTCTGTCAAATAAACAAATAAAATCTTTTAAAAAAAAAAAGATTTTAGATCTTGCTTGTTTTTTCATTATTGTGTTAGGAGTAGGTTTGCCTGCAAATAGCATGGGGGGAAAAAACACAAAATAATAATGGCTTAGACAAAAATCAATATTTCCCTCTTACATTTAAAAAGCCTAGAGTTAGTGTAGAAATGGTCTGACACTCCATGGAGACAGATTCACCTTCATTATTCCACCAAGAGAGTCCTACATGTATTTATTTATGCTTTCAAATATACAGGCATTTGGAAGATACCCAGTTCCTTTCCCAGTATCACCTCATGATTTAAGAGAGCTGCCATAGCTCCGGCCATGATGCTTACATTCCAACCATCAGAAGAGAAGACAGCTGGCAGAAGAGAAGAAGGGAACACCCCCTCTCTTTAAAAACCTTTCCCAAAAGCTACATATACATATCATTTCTGCTTTTATCCTACTGGCAAAAAAAAAAAAAAAAAAACCTCAGTCACTTAGCTACACTAAATGTCAAGGAAGCCTGGAAAACAAGGCTTCACTACTGAGAAAGAATGGATATGGGGGACAGGTAGGAGTTTCTATCATAGTCTCAAACTCATCACTTTTTAAAGTATTAAGTATCTTAAGATCTCCCTGATGCTTTAAGTCTCTACCCTACAGAGAGTCATATATATTTTTTTTCAAAAATATGGGCATTTGAAATGTACTGGGATTTCAAATGTACTGATTTGAGTCTTTAGTAAAATTACAAATCAGTTTAAACAAAACTTCACACCTGCCCTGATTCAATTGGTATTTTGTCATGTAGTTACCTAAGCGTATGTTTTCTTAAATTCCTATTTCCTGAGAACCTCAGAGAGGCCCTTCTAGAATCTGGAGTCTTTGTGGCTTCAGGACCTTTTCAGGCTTGGGCCAGAACAGTTCTAAAAGACTTGCTTCACCGAAAACTAGACAGGTAGGATCCAATACTGCCGGTTCAAATCTAGTAAGAGAGAGGAAGAATCCAAGCTGTCCTTCACCCAAGGTCCCATGGGTTCTGGTTTGTTCTTATTTTCTCAAGGCTGCTTGGAGTGAACGTACTCTAAGGCAGTGGTATTCACTTCCCACCCAGTGTGCAATGCAGAAATGAAAGACTAAAGCATAAGGTGTAAACATGTACTCCTAGGGGGACCTGTGTGGCTCAGTGGGTTAAGCCTCAGGTCGTGATCTTAGGGTCCTGGGATCGAGCCCCGCACCAGGCTCTCTGCTCAGCAGGGAGCCTGCTTTCCCCTCTCTCTCTGCCTGCCTCTCTGCCTACTTGTGATCTCTGCCTGTCAAATGAATAAATAAAATCTTTAAAAAAAGTCTCTTCCTCCATAAACTTAGGGGGTTTTGTAACAGAAGATTTCACAGAAGTCAGTAGAACTGTTATATTTGGATAAAGGAATCTTGAGACTAAGATCACATTCCCATGGATCTGAAATGATCCCCCAAAAGGATGGATATTCAGTGTCATTCATTTGGGAAAAAAACTGGGTCTTTAGATGAGAAATGATACCGAAGCTTGGAGGATCGTATGACACAGGAGAAGGAGGAGACATCTCTTTCTGCAGTCTAGATAGCAGAAAGTCACAGCGAATAGATTTATCAAGGGGCAACTTCAGTAGCAAGTAACAGGAAAAAAATTCGAATTGGCTTTTTAGAATAATAAAAAAATCGGGCTGCTTGGGTGGCTCAGTGGGTTAAGCCTCTGCCTTCAGCTCAGGTCATGATCTCGAGTCCTGGGATAGAGCCCAGCATCGGGCTCTCTGCTCAGCAGGGAGCCTGCTTCCCCTCTCTTTCTGCCTGCTTCTCTGCCTACTTGTGATCTCTCTCTATATCAAATAATTTTTTTTAAAACCCCTTTAGAATAATTAAAAATGTAATTTAATTTAAAAAATCTGGGGTGTGGGACGCCTGGGTGGCTCAGTTGGTTAAGCAGCTGCCTTCGGCTCAGGTCATGATCCCAGCGTCCTGGGATCGAGTCCCACATTGGGCTCCTTGCTCCGCGGGGAACCTGCTTCTGACTCTGCCTGCCATTCTGTCTGCCTGTGCTTGCTCTCTCCTCCTCTTTCTCTCTGATAAATAAATAAAATCTTAAAAAAAAAAAAATCTGGGGTGTGAGTTTTTTTTTTCTTAAGATTTTATTTATTTACTTGAGAGGGGGAAAGAGAGAGAGCGTGAGCACCAGCAGGGGAAGGGGCAGAGGAAATAGAATCTCTCACTGAGCTGGGACCCCCACACGGAGCTCCCTAAGATTATGACCTGAGCAGAAATCAGGAGTCAGACACTTAACCAACTGAGCTACCCAGTCACCCAATAAACTCTAGGGTTTGGTTTTTTTTTTTTTTTTTCTTTTTAAGATTTATTTATTTGAGGGGCGCCTGGGTGGCTCACTTAGTTAAGCGGCTGCCTTTGGCTCAGGTCATGATCCCAGGGCTCTGGGATCCAGCCCCGCAAGGGACCCCCAGCTTGGCTGAAAGCCTGCTTCTCCCTCTCCTTCTACCTTCCTCTCTGTCTTCTTTTTTTTTTTTTTTTATTTATTTGACAGAGAGAGATCACAAGTAGACAGAGAGGCAGGCAGAGAGAGAGGAGGAAGCAGGCTCCCTGCTGAGCAGAGAGCCCGATGCGGGACTCGATCCCAGGACCCTGAGATCACGACCTGAGCCGAAGGCAGCGGCTTAACCCACTGAGCCACCCAGGCGCCCCATCCTCTCTGTCTTCTTGTGCTCTCTCTTGATCTCTCTGTCAAATAAACAAATTAAAATCTTTTAAAAAAAAAAGATTTATTTATCTGAGAGAAAGAGAGAGAGAGCGCCTGGTGGGGAGAAGGAAAGGGAGGGGGAGAGAGGGAATCCAGTAGACCCCTGCTGAGGTACGGAGCCCCACACAGGGCTCCATCCCACGACCCTAAGATCATGATCTGAGCCAAAATCAAGAGTTGGACGCTTGAGCCACTGAGCCACCCAGGTGCCCCAAAACCCTAGTTTTAAAACACACACACAGAAAAAATTGGAGACATACCTGAGTAGAAATAGAAACACATATGGAAAAAATGAGAAGTCTGATACTCTCACAAACAAGTCCGGCTGTTTTATAAGTGACATGTTAAAATAATCACCTGTGGAGTGCCTGGGTGGCAGCTAGTTAAGTGTCTGACTCTGGATCTTAGCTCAGGTTTTGATCTCAGGGATGTGAGTTCAAGCCTGCCCTGAGCTCCACTGCTAGCATGGAGCTTTAAAAAAAAAAAAAAAAAAGGTGAATAGAAAAAATAAAAATAAGGTAATCACCCATGTTGTGATCCAGAAAAAAGTGACAGTGAAATACAGCAAGTACTCCACGTCAAGGATTTCTTCAGACACCGATGTTTAAAAAATTGATAATGAAGATAAATTCTTTTTTTTAAGATTTTATTTATTTATTTGACAGAGAGAAAGAGAGCATAGCAGGGAAAGCAGCAGGCAGAGGAAGAGGGAGAAGCAGACTCACCAAGCAGGGGACCCAACACGAGGCTCCATTCCATGACCCTGGGATCATGACCTGAGCCCGAGGCAGATGCTTAATGACAGAGCCACCCAGGCATTCCCGAAGATAAGTTCCTAAATGGGAAACAGGGAACAGAAGATGGGTCAGACTATAGACAAAGGGCTGATATCCAAGATCTATAAAGAACTTCTCAAACTCAATACCCAAAAAACAAATAATCCAGTCAAAAAATGGGCAGAAGACAGGAAGAGACACTTCTCCAAAGAAGACATACAAACGGCAAACAGACTCATGAAAAAATGTTCCCCTCAGAGAAATTAAAATCAAAACCACATTGAGGGGCGCCTGGGTGACTCAGTGGGTTGGGCCTCTGCCTTCGGCTCCGGTCATGATCTCAGGGTCCCGGGATCGAGCCCCGCATCGGGCTCTCTGCTCAGTGGGGAGCCTGCTTCCTCCTCTCTCTCTGCCTGCCTCTCTGCCTACTTGTGATCTCTCTCTCTCTCTCATTAAAATAAATAAATAAAATCTTAAAAAAAAACACACACACATTGAGATGCCACCTTACACCAGTTAGACAATGCAAGAAACAACAAATTTTGGAAGTTGTAGAGAAAGGGGAACCCTCTTACGCTGGTTGCTAGAAACGCAAGTTGCTACAACCCGTTTGGAAAATAGTGTGGAGGTTCCTCAAAAAGTTAAAAATAGGGGCGCCTGGGTGGCTCAGTGGGTTAAGCTGCTGCCTTCGGCTCAGGTCATGATCTCAGGGTCCTGGGATCGAGTCCCGCATCGGGCTCTCTGCTCAGCAGGGAGCCTGCTTCTCTCTCTCTCTCTCTCTCTCTGCCAGCCTCTCTGCTTACCTGTGATCTCTCTCTGTCAAATAAATAAATAAAATATTAAAAAAAAAAAAGTTAAAAATAGAGCTACCCTATGACCCAGCAATTGCACTACTGGGTATTTACCCTAAAGATACAGATGTAGGGAAAAGAAGGGCCATATGCACCCCAGTGTTCATAGCAGCAATGGTCACAGTCACCAAGCCGTGGAAAGAGCTGAGATGCCCTTCAATGTACAAATGGATAAAGAAGATGTGGTCCATATATACAATGAAATATTACACAGCCACCAGGAAGGGTGAATACCCAAATTTTGCAAAAACGTGGATGGAACAGGAGGAGATTATGCTGAGTGCAATAAGTCAAGCAGAGAAAGTCAATTATCATATGGTTTCACTTATTTGTGGAACATAAAGAATAGCATGGAGGACATTAGGAAAAGGAAGGGAAAAATGAAAGGGGGGAGTTCGGAGGGGGAGATGAACCACTGGACTCCAGGAAACAAACTGAGGGTTTTGGGCAGAGGGGATGGGTGAGCCCGGTGGTGGGTATTAAGGAGGGCACGAGTTGCATGGAGCGCTGGGTATTATACACAGACAATGACTCATGGAACACAACATCAAAAATGAATGATGTAACAGAACATAATTTAAAAAAAAAAAAAAAAGGAAGAAGATACGTTGTACACGAAGCCATAGAGAAGTTGTGCACAAAGCCTCAGACACTGCTGGGACACCTGGGTGGCTCGGTCGTTAAGTGCCTGTGTTTGGCTCAGGTCATGATCCCAGAGTCCTGGGATGGAGCCCCGTATTGGGCTCTGCGCTCAGTGGGAAGCCTGCTTCTCCCTCTCCCACTCCCCCTGCTTGTGTTCCCTTTCTTGCTGTGTCTCTCTCTGTCCTAAATAAATAAAATCTTCAAAAATAAGGGGAAAAAAAGACTGCTAGAGACAGAATACGATAAGACAGAGGCAGAACAGGAGGTGACCCCCAGATTCATATGGTCATTTCAACCCGTAATTTTTGGCAATATAGATTGACTTCCTTTGTACAAGAAGAGTAGCATACATGAAATTATTTTTGAAACAATGCTTATTAATGAAATTAGTGAGACTACAGGGTTTCGTGTATGTCTACGCTATTATCTATTGCTACGTGGCAAATTATTCTCAAACTTAGTGACTTAAATCAAACATTTATTTATTATTTTACATAATGTCTAAGGATCGGGAATCTGGAAGTAGCTTAGCCAAGTTGTTCCGGCTCAGGAGTCCTCTGAGCTTAGAGTTCAGCCGTCAGTGGGGGCTCCAGATCCCTGAAGTCTTGATGGAGGATCTACTCTGCTTCCGGTAACTCTTGTTCATCTGGCTGCTGGCCGGGGACCTCAGTTCCTGGACATACGTGCCTCTCCACGAGGCTGCATCAAGTCATGGCAACTGGCTTCACCCAGAGTGAGCAATCTAGCAGAAAGTGAGAGCCAGGAAGCTTCCAGCCTCAGAAGTGACATGCTGTCCCTTCTCTTAGACTCTATTGGTCACATAGACGGAGTCTGATATGTTACCGGAGGGCACTACACAAAAATGTAAACATCAGAAAGTGGCGACCTTTGGCATGCCCGGCAGGCTTAGTCCAGGGAACATGCAACTCTTGATCTCAGGATTGTGAGTTCAAGCCCCAAGTTGGGTGCAGAGATTATTTAAAAACGAAATCTTAAAAAAAGGGGAGGAGATGGCACAGTCAATTGAGTGTCTGACTCTTGGTTTCAGCTCAGATCTCAGAATTGTGAGATCAAGCCACACCTTGGGCTCTAGGCTCAAAACAGAGTCTGCTTGGGATGCTCTCTCCCTCTCCTTCTACCCTTCCGGCTTGTGCTCTCGCTCTCTGATAAATAAATAAATCTTAAAAAACAAAAGGAAAGAAAAGAAAGTGGGGATCTTTGAGGGTCATCTTGGATCCTGACTAGAAGACCCACTAATGTGGTAATAATCGGCACTTAATTAAAATCCAATCTCCTCTGGGATGTATTTGCATTCAACACTAAAAGCAAATGGCAATAGGCATATAGTACTGCCAATTCAATGCCATCAGCCACAGTTCCATCACTAATGATTTTCTGAAATGGGGTCCAACTCTTGGTAAAATTCCCCCCAAAATAAGTACAATTTTTACAGTATTTGCATTTGTGAAAAAAAATAGTGTATTTTACATCATGCCCCTGATGTGTGTTGTGTCTCTATGTAAAATATGCTGTTCCAAGTTTGATTACTATAAAGAGATTTTTTTTCATCCACATGAATATGCGGTGAGATATATGGATGGTGACCAAGACACAGAACAATGTGTCTTTCTGGTTACCTGCCCTGCAGACACTCAGTGTCCCTGGCTCCGCCCTCCTAAATGTGGCTCGACATGATGTTTGGATTTTTTTTTTTTTTCATTTAAAAATTTTTTTTATTTTTATTTTTTTTTTAAAGATTTTATTTATTTATTTGTCAGAGATAGAGAGACTGAGAGGATCCCAAGACACTGGGATCATGACCTGAGCCGAAGGCAGCCGCTTAACCAACTGAGCCACCCAGGCATCCCCCCCAAAAAATTTTTTTATTTTTAAAGATTTTATTTACTTACTTGAAAGAGAGAGAGAGAGATAGTGACAGAGATAACGAGAGAGAGCACAAGCAGGGGGAGAGGAAGAGGGAGGGGGAAGCAGGCTCCCCGCTGAGCAGGGAGCCGGACGTGGGGCTCAATCCTGGGACCCCGGGATCATGAGCTGAGCCGAAGGCAGACACTTAACTGACAGGGGCCCCTGAAATATTTCACGATTAGGATTGCATGGACTTATGCCAGCCAGCAAAACGTACTGGTCCAAACGGGCAAAATGGTATTTCTTCAGTAGTGTCCCTCCAACAGTTTTCTTGTCTGACGAACCCTCCGCAAATTTCCAAAATGTCCTCTGGGGGCAGTAATGCCTCTGGGGGCAGTAATGCCTCCCCTGAAAACCACCGAGTTCCCAGTAAGGACTTCACCTTGCACTCAGCATTTCATCTTCATCATCTCCAAGGATTACAGCCATCCCCACAAGTTAGGTCTGATTACAGTTGACCCTTGGACAAAGCGGAGGATAGGAGCGCCAACCCCTCACCCGTCAAACATTCCTGCAAAACTTTTTTTTTTTTTTTAAGATTTTTATTCATTTATTTGACAGACAGAGATCACAAGTAGGCAGAGAGGCAGGCAGAGAGAGAGAAGGAAGTAGGCTCCCTGCTGAGCAGAGAGCCCGATGCGGGGCTTGATCCCAGGACCCTGGGATCATGACCTGAGCCGAAGGCAGAGCTTTAACCCACTGAGCCACCCAGGAGCCCCCCTGCAAAACTTTTGACTCCCCAAAAACCTCACTGCTCATAGCCTACTGTTGATCCGAAGTCTTACCGGTAACATAATCAATTAACACATACATCGTGTGTTATACGTATTATAGACTGTATTCTCACAATAAAGTACGTTAGAGAAAAACAAGTGTTATAAAGAAAATCATAAGGAAGGGGCGCCTCGGTGGCTCATTCGGTTAAGCTTCTGCCTTGGGCTTGGGTCATGATCCCAGGGTCCTGGGATGGAGCCTTGCGGCAGACAAGGGAGAGCCTTCTTCTTTCTCCCCTGCCCCCCTGCTTGCGCCCTCTCTCTCTCCGTCAAATAATTAAATAAAATATTGTAAGGAAGAGAAAATACACTTAGAGTACTGCATGTAAGTGGTCTCACAAAGTTTAAACCCTGCTGTTCAAGGGTCAACTGTATATTGGTTGGACTGATGAGGAGACAGAAACTCAAGAAACTTGAGGTCACGGAGCTAGTGAGTGGCAAAATGTGGATCTGACTTCCGGTCTCCCGAGCTCCCAAGCCCCAGTCCCTTACCACTGTGTCCCACTGCCTCTTGCTAAAGGTATGGGGGCAGTCAGGGAGGCAGGATCCTTGAGGGAGGTAAAGGACAAGAGTGACAGTCCAATGGTAAAACACCCTGAATTCAAGACAGCCCCAGGAACTCAGTGTCTTGAGTCTTCATTGCTGAAGCTGTCGCTAATGTGATCTGCTCCAGCAACCTCTCTGCCAACAGCAGAGCACAGTGTGTGGGTATGAATAGAGATCTGAGCGCTGTACACCTGGGTGCTCAGTCAGTTAAGCATTTGCCTCTGGCTGAGGTCATGATCGAGATCCTGGGATCAAGTCCCGCATTGAGGTCCTGGGATTGAGTCCCAAGTCGGGCTCCTTGCTCAGCCTGCTTCTCCCTCTGCCTGGCCCCTCCTCCTGCTTGTGTATGTGCACTCTCTCTCTGACAAATAGATAAACAAATAAATAAATCCTTTTAAGAAAGAGTTATCTGGAAGCAGAGAAACCACAGATAATCCAAGTTCAAATCCCAACCCTTGACAATTTCTAGCTGTGTGACCCAAGGCAAGTTGCTAAACCTCTCTGTGCCTCATTCGTTTCCTCAGCTCTTAAAAAGAGTTAAAAATAGTACCAATGTCATAGGATTTTTGTGAAGATTCATTAGTACAAGGAAAGCATCCAACAAGAGTAAGCTATTGTCAGCTTCTCTGTACCTCATACCTTGTGATGCACTATCACGCCCTATCTCACTCCGGACTCATGATCGCTTCAGCTCGCGTCTGCTTTCTCTATGCCTCAGTGTCTCTCTCTGCATAACCTTGCACTACGACTTATTTCATCTGCTCGGTATCAATTAGTTCTTATTTCCATGAGAGCATACAACCATCTCAGGCAGTCTTAACAGATAATAGAGCTGGATGTGTTCATTTGGAAAGACCTTGAAGATCTATTTATAGACTAGTGAAGCAAAAGATAAGAACACAGAGCGTGTTCACATTTGTGTGTTTTTGAGAGAGATATGGAGAGACAGTGTGTGCATGTAAATTATATACCTAAACTTTTGGAAGGCTATTGTGGTGGTGTGATCATGGTTCCCCCCAATATGTCCTAAATTCGCAAAAACTCTGAACGTGTTATGTAACAAAAGGAAATTAATTAAGGTTTCTATTCGACTGACCTTAAAACAGGGAGATTATGGGGCACCTGGGTGGCTCAGTTGGTTAAGCATCTGCCTTCGGCTCAGGTCATGATCTCAGGGTCTTGGGATCGAGTCCCGCATTGGGCTCTCTGTTTGGCAGGGAGCCTGCTTCCTCTTCTCTCTCTCTGCCTGCCTCTCTGCCTACTTGTAATTTCTCTCTGTCAAATAAATAAAATCTTTTTAAAAAAATTAAAATAAAATGCACAGTCTGGGGGTTCTTAGTACGTTCACAGAGTTGTGCCACCATTACCACCATCAAGTTTAAAGATTTCTTTTTTTTTTTTTTAATTTATTTGACAGACAGAGATCACAAGTAGGCAGAGAGACAGGCAGAGAGAGAGGGAGAAGCAGGCTCCCCACTGAGCAGAAAACCCAATGTGGGGCTCGATCCCAGGATCACGACCTGAGCCAAAGCTGAGGCCCAACCCACTGAGCCATCCAGGAGCCCCACCACCATCAATTTTAGAACACTTTTATCACATCCAAAAGAAACCCATAAACATTAGCAGTCGCTCCCCATTTCCTCTCAAACACCACAGCCCTAGCCAACCACTGCTCTACTTTCTGTCTCTAGAGATTTGCTTATCCTGGACCTTTCATATAAATGGAAAAGTACTATATGTGGTCTTTTTTGACTGGCTTCTACCTTTCACTTAATGCCTCCTGCTAGCTGAACGCATGTCAGAGAACAATTTCAGTGAGTTCAGGAAATTGACTAGGAAGATCAGCTTTGAAATCACTATTCCCTCGAGAAGAGCTATGGGACACTTTTTAAGAGATTTTATTAATTTATTTGAGAGAGAGAGGAGAGGAGGAAGAACACAGGGGTAGGGGCAGAAGGAGAAGGAGAGAGAGAAATTCTCAAATTCTCTTAGAGCCCTGTTGCAGGACTCGATCCCATAACCCATGAGATCATGACCTGAGCAGAAATCAAGAGTTAGACGTTCAACCCACTGAGCCATCCAGGTGCCCCTATGGGACAATTTTTAAACAAACCATAAAAATAAAAAAAAAATTTTTAAAAACCTTCTCTTTATTATTTTATTAGCACAACAACATGCGTCATTTAATTCTTAGAGTGCAGGGGCACCTGGGTGGCTCAGTGGGTTAAGCCGCTGCCTTCGGCTCAGGTCATGATCTCGCTTCCCGGGATCGAGTCCCGCATCGGGCTCTCTGCTCAGCAGGGAGCCTGCTTCCTCCTCTCTCTCTCTCTGCCGGCCTCTCTGCCTACTTGTGATCTCTCTCTGTCAAATAAATAAATAAAATCTTAAAAAAAAAAAAATTCTTAGAGTGCAGTGCCCACCCATGGCAGTCACCAGCTGGGTTCTTCACATAGAATATCTCAATGAATCCTCACACTAAGTCACCATTTTGAGCATTTACCCCCAAGTAATCCATAAGTCATCGAGGTTTGGCATTTTGCCCTGATCACACACCTACCAAGTGGCAGAGCTGAGAGTCCGCCCCCGCCCCAGTCCCCCACTCCCCCACTCCACACCCCGGAGTATTGTTGCCATCTGGATGTCACAGTGCTTAGCTGCAAATGGCAGCCCCTTCTCTCCCAGCAGTATTAAGCAGAAAAGGGATTTATTAAAGGACGGGGGACCTTGCAGGAGGACCGAAGAAAGTGGCTCGAGGCTGTTAGGAGCAGTGCCTGAAACGACACAGAAGAACTGACCCAGGGAGGAGAAGGCCGAAGCTGCTGGTAAGCCGGGGACTTGGCCACCCCTGCAGGTGACATTAATGCCACTTTATGCACCTGGGAGCCACCGCCTTCCTGCCGCAGCTGAGTGGGGCTTCTCCAGAGACCCAGCCTCGTTCTTCCCATGCTTCATTCTGATCCCTGTCCCCCAAGGACAGGTCTTGCCAGAGCCTGGGTCACGGGACCATTTGGGGGCATGTTTAAGGAAACGAGGGCTCTTCTTTCCTGTGAAGAGCAGCTTCGAAGGTCTGGCTTCCTGTGTTAGGAACCACATCCCCACTAGACGAATGACATCTACCACCATCAGTACAGGTCCCTCGGAAGAGGAGAGGCAGCCAAAAGTAGAGCAGCCGTCAAGTTCATCTTGAAGCAAATCTCACTGAGAAGCTTTGGGGCTCAGCTGGGCAGTTCAGGGTGTAAACTGTAGCTAGGTGGAGGGGACAAGGCTATGGACCCAGGTTCACCCACAGAGGTGAAAGCAGAGAGGTCCAGCTGTAAATTATAAAGCTGAGTCAACACTGGACCATACACTCCTTGCTAGAAGGTTCTCAGAGTACACCAGGAAGGACCCATGCCACAACTGTTGAGTATGTCTCTCTCTCTCTCTCTTTTTTTTTTTTTTTTAGGTTTTTATTTACTTGAGAGAGAGAAAGACAGCATGAGCAGCAGAAGGAGAGGGACAAGCAGACTCCCCTCTGAACCCAGAACCCAACACGGGTTGGATCCCAGGACCCCGAGATCATGACCTAAACCATCCAGGCGCCCCCTTTTGCTTAAAAGATTTTATTTGGAGTAGGTCTCTCTTATAACAATGTTAAACTTATTTGATAAATCTGTCCTGTTGAGATTCTCAGGTAGGACCAGAGATAGCGGGGCTGGGGGACAGTGACATACATTAGTCATCTAGGGAAGCTGTGGGTCCTCAAAGAGGAAGCCAGACCTCTGAAACTGGTCTCGGCAGGAAAGAAAATTCCGTAGTTCTTAGTTTCCTAAATCTAGACTTGGGGGAGCGGAGGCATGCTGAGGGCACCTGAGGGTTCTCTCAGAGGTGGGAGAACGGTGGGTTCTGCCCCTACAGCAGGCTGAGGACTGGGCTCAGAGATGAACAGGAGAGGGCCACAGGCCAGGCTCTTCTGTCCCCAGGACTGCTTTCCCCTTGCCTATGTCATCCCAAGCCTTGAAGGAAGCTGTAGTTTGATGGTGCAGTCTGGTCTCAGCTGGGCAAGAAGTATTATGCCACATTTGTGGGTCTGCCTGT
This sequence comes from Neogale vison, assembly GCF_020171115.1. Classification (NCBI taxonomy): domain Eukaryota; kingdom Metazoa; phylum Chordata; class Mammalia; order Carnivora; family Mustelidae; genus Neogale; species Neogale vison. Next base: position 11,307,172 of record NC_058096.1, on the reverse strand, counting down.
AGGCCAGGGGAGGAGAGGGAGGTCAGTGTCCCCTGCCTGGAACCAGGGTGGTGGTGGCAGCAGTAAGAGCAAGGAAAATGGGGACACCTGGGTGGCTCAGTTGGTTAAGCAGCTGCCTTCGGCTCAGGTCATGATCCCAGCGTCCTGGGATAGAGTCCCACATCGGGCTCCTTGCTCGGCAGGGAGTCTGCTTCTCCCTCTGCCTCTGCCTGCCTCTCTGTCTGCCTGTGCTCGCTCTCTCTCCCTCTCTCTCTCTGACAAATAAAATCTTTAAAAAAAAAAAAAAAAAGAGCGAGAAAAATGAGTAACTGGGGGTTACATTTGGGGCTGAGGGGTCCATATGTTCCCCCTCAGTGATTTCTGACCGTCCAGATGGTGGATTGGTGGCTTCCCTTTCAGGACTTCGACAAATATACGCTGAATGAACAGAACATTGTTGAAGAGGAAAGGCAACCCTTCTAGGAACAGCAAACCAGCGTGAGGGGTGCCCGAGAGGTACCGAGAAGGTCCCAAATGGTCGCTGGGTCCCAGTGATGGCGGTCCCAGGCAGCTAGCAGCAGGGAAGGACATCAGGAAGCAGCAGGCCCTGATTGTACAGCCGCGGTCACAGAGGACTCCCATTTCTGGGAGGCACCCCAACGCCAAGTGCAGAGCTCTGTCCAGGTGGCTCCATGAAGAAAAGGAATAGTACTGCAACTGTTCTAGAAAATTAAGAGCCCTCAGGTACCAAACCGGCATCAGGAACACAGAACAAGGGCATAAACCATTTCACACGGCTGGGAGCCAAAAGTCACTGGGATTTGAGGCTGTATGTTCAGGATGTTGGGCCAGGGTCCTGGCCCTAGAGTCTGAAGAAAGGAGCCCTGAAATTCAAGGTTAGGAATCAGGCAGTATTTGATGCGAGGCTGTTCAGGAGTTGTTCAGACATTACCACTACACCTGAAAAAGTGGCCAAGTTAGAAGGTGAAACACTGACAGAAAAAGGTCAAGTCTGCCTCAGAGGAAAGAGAAGCATCAGATCACAATTCAAGAAACACTGACCAACCGGCCAAAATCTTTTCTCTGGCCTGAAACTTAGTTCCTTAAATTAGTGAATCTGTTTTTTCCCTGAGTGAATTTGCCTTCTTCACAAGAACAATCTGTTTACAGCTTTTATATCATCAATCAAAAAGATAAAAGGCATTTATTCAGGTGATCAGTCAAAAATACAGTTATTATTCTTAGTGGTTGTTTATATAACAAGAGACCATTGACTAATCATTAAAATGAACTTTATTAACCTTATTAATACAGACAACATTTACAAACATAAGGCGTGGTGTGCTGAAATTCAGGATTTACTAGTGCTTTCTGATAACTTTACCTTTCTGTCATCCAATATTGAAAATGGTTTCCTTTGTTTGTTTTTTATAGACTTATTTATTTATTTTACTGGGGGAGAGAGAGCACAAGCAGGGGGAGCGGCAGGCAGAGGGAGAGGGAGAAGCGGGCTCCCCGCCAAGCAGAGAGCCCGACGCAGGGCCCGATCCCAGGAACTTGGGATCATGACCTGTGCCAAAAGCGAATGCCCAACCGACTGAGCCACTCAGGTGCCCCAAAATGGTCTCCTTTGTATTATGTTGCTGCAATGCAACTTGACGTCATGCATTTAATTCCCATTCTTTTTTTTTTTTTTTTAAGATTTCATTTATTTATTTGACAGACAGACATAAGCAGGCAGAGAGGCAGGCAGAGAGAGAGGAGGAAGCAGGCTCCCTGCTGAGCAGAGAGCCCGATACGGGGCTTGATCCCAGGACTCTGGGATCATGACCTGAGCCGAAGGCAGAGGCTTTAACCCACTGAGCCACTCAGGCGCCCTCTAATTCCCATTCTTAACAAGATTCACAGAATCCTAGTCTTTTAAAATGTTTTATAACTATACTTCTTACTATGTAGTTACATTTCCTACTGGTCACAATTCTGTTTAGCGTAATAACATCATTGGAGAAGGCACATAACTCATTCAGTAAAATAATCACATATAATACCAATTAATTACCCCATCACCTAAGCAGAAGGCCCTGACATTTCCTCGGAAGATGCAGTTTTACTGAACCATCACGCACTTTACAAAATAATTTGTTCTTTCAAAATCAGAGTGGCAAGTACCCCTCTTTTGAACCACATCCATAAGCCCACACTTGGAGTTCAATAAGGAAACAGATCTCCTCCCTTTGAACACTCGGTGTTCTTCTAGTAACCCAACTCTGTGGCTAACGCAATTACACAAACTTAAAAAAGTCAGATTTTTTTGAAAGTGGATGGAACACAACAATCTCACGAATGTCAATCTCTAGTCATTTGCCAAAAGTGCAAACTGGAGCAAAATTCAGACACCTTTTCATTCATGAAAGAGTTCCTTAGACCAGAAATTGGGTCCCTACACCGAGATTTTCATACGGAAAAAGCCCCTGGGGAATCTGTAACATGACACCAAAAGGCTTCAGGTAGACTTAGTGATGAAGCCAGAAATGAAACCTCAAGTTTCCACTGAGCCCAAGGAGGGTTTTTTTTTGTCTTTTACCTCCAAAGATGCAGAAAATATACCCAAACTCTTTAAAAGTGGCCACTAGAATCTACTTCTAGAACAGCTATATCAACAAGCTTGGCTGATGGATTTGTACAGCTAACATAATGAAGTTAGGCAAGAAAAAGTACAACTCAGGTATTTCGTGGTTTTTTTTGTTTTGTTTTGTTTTGATTCAGTATCCACAAAGACGGTTTATAAAAAAAAGAAGAGTGCAATAAATCCATTAGGCTAATTTCCTGATCATAACATTTCCACCCGCATAAAGAATGTCCTGAAAGTCTTAGAACAATTGTAAGCTTTAATAACTCAGGGGTATGTCTGTAGCAAGCTTGCAAAAAACATTCATCATTTGAAAGTTTGCTTGCCTACAGTCCATTCCTTAGTTTTGTGACTTCTGATAATACTTTTTAAGGTTTGCTTGTTATCGTTGTTTGCTGCAGTAACTATGTTTGAAGATGGCAACAGCCAACTGTCTTTTGAGTTATTAGAGCTGAAAACTGCACCAAGACTTTCTGGAATGCCCTTTATATAACTCCCCTTCTGAGTCCTTGTCCTAATTCATTTCACCCATGACTGACATCTATACTCCAGAATGGGTTTGTTTTCCTAGAAGTTCCCTTCTTTTCTTGCAACGTCCTCAGAGCAAAGCTGGTCAAACATGTCTCAGGCTCGGTTTCTTACAGCTTTCTCCCTCACCCTCCCTGGAGATGTGATTAGTTTTGAAAAAAGTACAGAGATTCACAGTTCTCATCACTTGTGTTACCACAATAAATGTCAGCTTCTAAGTGTGACATCAGTACAACCGAAAATGGTTTGAGGCAGTACTGTGAATATTTAAGTGGTCATGTTTTAATAAATTTCCACACATTCATCCAGTTAAAAAAACCTGTCTTGACTTCAGATGTTTTCTCCCTTTCTCCCTGATCAATGTTGTTTGGGTTTTTATCTGTGACTTCTTCTGCTCTTACAAGGGTCTCATATACTTCCTGGGCTCTGGCAATTTCTTTCTGTGCATCAAAATGAACTTTTTGCCAGGTCAGGAGGGGAACAATCAAATTAAAATCATTAATTCGCTTGTTTAGCTTTTTGATGTTTTCTTGAAACTGCTCACAAACTTGGGTCCACTGTTTCTGTTCAGTTGGTGTCATGGGATTCCCAAGTTTTTTCCTGGATGCTAAGATCGCCTCTCTGAGTTGATCAATGGTATCCTTTATTTCCTTTTGCATTAGGATCCATTCTGGTTGATATCCATTATCTATCAGTATTCTGTTCAGGTTGTGAGTCATGGGATCAATATATGAACAGCCAGAAAATTTTTTTAGAGGTTTTCCCTTCCCACTGAGGTTATCAAAGTCTCCTTTGGCCATTGACTCCTGAATGAGATCCTCTACTAAACGCTCTATAGCCTGAGTTATCTTTTGTTCTTTACTCTGTCTCACATCTTTAACAATTAAACTGTCCACGAAATACTGGCTTTGTAGCTTCTGCTTCTGATACTCCATGACTTGCTCAGTTGCACGGTCAGCTCGAAACTGCCTATACTGCTTCTCTCGTTGACTTGGAGTTCCAAAACCAATACCTTCAAAACTTAAATAATGCCGGTGTTGGGGTGTTTTGTATTTGAATTTGTCTTCTTCTTCCTCTGCTTCTTCAACTTTATTCTGTCGGGCATTTGTTTGTTCTAGCACGTGGGAAAGCACCTTCCGATAAGCTTCTTCGATCCTTACAAATGTTGCCGAATCCGCAGTATCAGAGCCACTGTCCGGATGGTATTGCTTGGCAAGCTTATGAAAAGATTCCCTGACATCATCCGCAGAGCAGCCTTCAACCAGATTTAGCAGCCTATAATATTCTCGCATCTTCTTTTTGGATATATGAGTTGACACTGCTCTGTGTCTAATGATACCAAGATATGGGAGCATTTTCTGTCTATTAGATATCACTGGAACATTTATCAGATGAGACCTTAAGATTTGAGCCATTGTCACATACGTCATGTTCATAATCTTCCCAGTGATGGTCTACAAACGGACAACAAATAAAGAGTGAAGTAAGTTGTACTATGAGCAATCTCATATTTTCAGCAATAAGGAAATTACAGATACGATAAGGGGCGGTATTTTTCTAATGCTGCTGCCAAATGTTTATAGCTATATTTCACATATGTTAGCAGAGAAAATGAAGTTGATGATGCTTAGTATTAACATATTGTGATATAATCTGGATTCTACTCCTCACTAAGCAACCACAGAATTTCAGAGCTGGCAGGTTTTTAGAGATCTCATCCAGTCTTACCATTTTAAGAGAAAATGTTGGGGTGCCTGGGTGGCTCAGTGGGTTAAGCCGCTGCCTTTGGCTTGGGTCATGATCCCAGGGTCCTAGGATCGAGTCCCGCATCAGGCTCCCTGCTCAGGGAGCCTGCTTCCTCCTCTCTCTCTCTCTCTCTGCCTGCCTCTCTGCCTACTTGTGATCTCTCTCTCTGTCAAATAAATTAAAAAAAAAAAAAATCCTAAAAAAAAAAAGTTTAAGAGAGAATGTCGGCCCCCAAGATAAAGCAACATAACCCAGTCACAGAGCAAAGTGTACGGAAAATGGTTAGGGTTAGGGCACAATAAGGTTTTGCTTAATTCTCTGTATCCCCAGCAAATTATCAACTTCATCACGGCCACTGCATCTGTAGTGTAAAACTGTCTTCATCATCTCGAGGGGTCTTCTCATGAAACTTACACACATGAAACAGAGAACAGGAGCAAGTATGTACGTAGTGTGACACTAAATTGAATAGAAATCAAGTGTCCCAAAGCTCCCTACCTTACCAAGGAGATGTTTGCTACATGCTAGAAAACCGAGATGAAATCTGGGCCCTCCCGACACGTTAGCTGTTATCTCTTAAAACTTATGGTCTAGCAGAAGAGAACAACTTACAACTAGATAATGGCAATTAAATGGTTTAATCAGAAGTGGGATTTTGACGTACAAACGCTAGAACCGAGCTCCTGGGGACCCCAAGTTTCTGGACAGTTGGGGTCAAAGGCTTTATAGCTTGGATGGTGGAGGCTGAGCCCCCGGTGGCCCGGGCCAGGCCGTGCTCAGTCCCGAGGGACACGCCCCGCTCCGCCCCCTACTCACCTTCACAGCCTTGGGAAGGGGCTTAGCGGCTCCCGCCCCCAAACTCCGCCTCTGCGCATGCGTGCGCAGTCTTGCCCTTCGCTCTCCGCCGGTCTCCCTGCGCAGGGGGAGTGTCTCCGCTGGACTAGACCATCTGTCGTCTTACCATGAGGGGACCACAGTGGGTACAGAGGACAGGGTCGGACCTAATCGGGACAGAGGTCCTACTTTAACAGGGAACCCAGGAATCTCTCTCTCTTTTTTTTTTTTTTTAAAGATTTTATTTATTTGACAGAGAGCGGTCACAAGTAGGCAGACAGGCAGGCAGAGAGAGAGGAGGAAGCAGGCTCCCTGCTGAGCAGAGAGCCCGATGCGGGACTCGACCCCAGGATGCTGAGATCATGACCCGAGCCGAAGGCAGAGGCTTTAACCCACTGAGCCACCCAGGCGCCCATCCAGGAATCTCTCTTAAATGAACTCTACCCTGGGGGACACAGGACGGCTCGGAAGGCTCCGCCCCGCCCCCTCCCACCAGCAGCGGGGGCGGGGGTCCGGCCGCTGGGGATTGTGGGAGATGTAGTTTGGGGGGAAGCGAGGCACGCGGGGCCTTCGCCAGGTGCCTACGCCTTCCCGGGAGGAGGCGGGGGGTGGGGGGCCGGAACCGGGGTGGGCATCCTCCATTGCAGGGTGTGGTGAATGTAGGTTGGCAACCTTGAAGTCGCTGTGTGTCGGGGGGCGACGGCCCTCGGTTACGTGCTTTTGGGAAGGGTCGACAAGGTCGTTTGCCCGAACAGGTCTAAACAGCCTCTTCCGGGTCTGCAGGTGGGGCGCGAGCACAGACCTGAACGTTCTACCCCACCCAGAAGCGTCTATCTGACCCGGGCGAGAAACCTGGTTTTCGTTAATTCAGCAAGTAGTTACTGGGCAGCTCGCCTAGCCAGGCATTGCTAGGTAGGGGGTGAGGACAGTCGAGATCCAGATCAAAACAGGGGTCTCCTGGCTTTTGAGCTCAGCCACTGTCAAGGGGATTTCCTGTTTCCCCCTCCTGAACGGGGAGGTGATTTTTTAAAAAAGAAAAAATAGAGAAAGGCAGAAAACTGCTTTTCTCTCTGTGTCTGTTTACCAGTAAAATAAGGGTACCAATAAATGGTAAGTGTATATTTAGCACTTTTTGATAGCTGCTGTGCTAAGTGCTTCATGTATAGTCTCTTTTAATCCTTACAACAGCCCTGTAAGTGTATTTTCCTCATTTTACGTATGATGAAATAATAATTGCATAAAACGCACTGAATTTTTGTGAGAGTTGCACAAGATATCTAAGCCACTTTGCAAAATGCCTGGTGCATTAAGCAATGTATTCTGACTGTATCTCCTAAAAGGAGCTAGAAATAGGTACTGACCTTTCTAAGCTTCTGAATGAGACAGTGTAACAAGAAGTTGCTGCCTCCTATGTAGTTGCACAGAGAAAGACTTAAATATGGATGCAGAGGGATTTCCTTACAAGCAAACAACATAGAGTTCTGTGTGAAACAAAGTAGTGTTTCTACAGAGCTAACTCTTCTGGCCAGCATCTTAAACACAGCATTAAAGTGGAAAAGAATGCATAAACACAGCTTTAAAAACTACTCATATATTTATAGCACTTTGCGTTTTGAAAGCACTCATCACAAATCTCATTTTGATGTTTGCACTTTAGCACTATGTAGTTAAGTGCCTTTGGTAAGTTACTAGAACTGTAAGTCAGTTTCTCTCAGAGTGTCAGTTTTATAGCATGATTGTGTACTTGTAGAAAGCGAATTGGAGTTGGCTGCTTAATCCAGTAGGAACACTTGCAGCTGCAAAATGCGAACTAGCTAACTGATTGGGGGAATTACTTTTCTCATGTATAAGAAATGTGAAGGTAGCCAGCTTCTGGGTATTATATTGGTTCACCTGCCAAGAGTTGCCACATTTGCTTTACCATTCTTTTCCCTCTATATATGTGTTTTTTTTTTTTTTTTTTAAGATTTATTTGACAGCACAAGTAGGCAGAGCAGCAGGTCGAAGGAGACGGAGAAGCAGGCTCTCCACTGAGCAAAGGGCCCGATACAGATCCTGATCTCCTGGGACTGTGGGATCATAACCTTAGCAGAAGGCCAGTGCTTAACCGACTGAGACACCCAGGTGCCCCCATTTTTTTTTTTCTTTTTAAGATTTTATTTTTATTTTTTTTTTTAAAGATTTTTTATTTATTTATCAGAGTGAGAGAGAGGGAGAGAGCGAGCAGAGGCAGACAGAATGGCAGACAGAGGCAGAGGGAGAAGCAGGCTCCCTGCTGAATAAGGAGCCCGATGTGGGACTCGATCCCAGGACGCTGAGATCATGACCTGAGCCGAAGGCAGCTGCTCAACCAACTGAGCCACCCAGGCGTCCCAAGATTTTATTTTTAGATAATCACTACATCCAGGGTAGGGCTTGAACTCACAACCCTGATGTCAAGAATCTCGGACTCCACCGACTGAGCCAGCCAGGTCCCCCAAAGGCTCTCTTTTAATCCATGTCTTTTTTCCTTCTCTTTTATTTGCTTCTTCTGTGATAATTGCAAAGAAACTGATTTATTGCCCATAAGTTACCATAGTAACCAAAAAAATTACACTTCCTGAAGCTTGACTTGTGGTTCGGTCTGCATCTTAAAACCACATATTGTCCTATGATGCTTGCAAATGGTAACTTCTAGAGCTACAGTTCCTAGAACCACCATGAACATGCTTTCCTTTCTGGGTGCCATCTTTTTAAAAATTATTTTTCATTTTTCTATTTTTAAGTAGGCTCCACACCCAGGGTGGGGCTTGAACTCAAGACCCTGAGATGAAGAGTTGCATGCTCTACTGACAGCCAGCCAGGCACCCCTCTGGGTCCCGTCTTCATTCATTTCTGTTTGCTGAAGAAGGAGTTTGATGCTGGGGTGTCTTGGTGGCTCTGTCAGTTAAGAGTCTGCCTTCAGCTCAGGTCATGATCCTGCCATCCAGGGTGGATCCCCACGTCAGGTTCCCTGCCTGCCTCCCTGTGCTTCTGCCTGCCCTCTGCCCCGCCCATGCTCTCTCTCCCAAGTAAATAAGTAAAATCTTAAAAAAAAAAAAGTTTGATGTAGAGTGTCAGCTTTTTTCTTTTTTTAAGGCTCTAATTTATTTGTCTGAGAGAGAGTACGAGCAGGGAGAGCAGCAGGTTCCCTGCTCAGTTCGGGGCTCAATCCCAGGACCCTGGGATCAAGACCCTAGTGGAAGGCAGACACTTGAGGACTGAGCCACCCCGGTGTCCCTACAGTATCAGCTTTCAAAGAAAGAAGTCAGTGGTTGGGCGCCTGGGTGGCTCAGTGGGTTAAGCCTCTGCCTTTGGCTCAGGTCATGATCTCAGGGTCCTGGGATCAGGCCCCCCATCAAGCGCTCTGCACAGTGGGGAGCCTGCTTCCCCCTCTCTCTGTGCCTGCCTCTCTGCCTACTTGTGATCTCTGTCTGTCAAATAAATAAAATCTTTAAAAAAAAAAAAAAGGGCAGCAGTGGCTAATCTGCACGACAATACTCTAAACTCTAGGGGGGTGGTAGGGAAAGGTGGCGTGGAAAAGAGAAGATTCACATTCATTTGTATATATTCTCCTTTTCCCCTCCTCTCAGCTAGGTAAACCAGTTATCAGACCCTCCTGTATGGGCCACACATAGGGTCTGTGGGACTTTACCAGTGGTGCACTGCCCTCCCCCCTGCCCCAGACGTTTGATTTTCATTTTTAGCATGGAATTAATGTGGTGATTTAGAATTGTCACTTGAGCCGGAATTGTTTTGCATTTGACTGCTGCTGCTGACCTACAGCACTTTCTGTTCCTTGAAATTGGTGAATAATGTATATACCCCCCTCTAATTGCAGGCCACTAGGCGGGGGTCAACAAATGCACACTATCAGTCTGGGAGCCGAGATCTGAATTGTTTCTAACCCAGATTGCATTTACTCACCACGTTCATTTCAAACTGCTTTACAGCACAGCTGCTGTCTGCTTTTCTCACCCTGCAGAATTTGTTTCCAGCTTTATTGAGGTCTAATTGACAAAAATTGTGTATATTTAAGGTGTACAATATATTTAAGGTATACAGTTTGATAATTTGATATGTGTATGTATTGTGAAATAATCACCACAATCAAGGGAAATATCAAGCTACTTAAAGTATCCATCACCTCACATGGTTACCCTTCCTTTTTTTTTTTTTTTTTAAAGATCTCTGAGCAGAGAGCCCGATGCGGGTCTTGATCCCAGGACCCTGGGATCATGACCTGAGCTGAAGGCAGAGGCTTAACCCACTGAGCCACTCAGGCGCCCCTTTATTTTATTTTATTTTTTTTAAACACATAAGATCTATTCCTCCCCTAGCAAAATTCAAGTAAACAACACAGAATTATTAACTATAGTCAGTCTAGATGTTATGATAAGTTAAAAAAACAGTATATGGGGGCGCCTGGGTGGCTCAGTCAGTTGGGCATTTGCTGTCAGCTCAGGTCATGATCCCAGGGACCCAGGATCAAGCCCCACGTTGCTGAGCAGAAAGCCTGCTTCCCCTTCTGCCTCTCACCCTGCTCATGCTGTCTTTCTCTTTTTCTCAAATAAATAGAATCTTTTCTTTAAAAAAAAAAAAAAGACCAGGATGCCTGGGTGGCTCAGTGGGTTGAGCCTTTGCCTTTGGCTCAGGTCATGATCTCAGGGTCCTGGGATCGAGTCCCGCATCAGGTTCTCTGCTCAGCAGGGAGCCTGCTTCCTCCTCTCTCTGCCTGCCTCTCTGCCTGCTTGTGATCTCTCTCTGTCAAATAAATAAATAAAATCTTTAAAAAAAAATAAAAAATTAAAAATTAAAAAAATTAAAAAATAATTTAAAAAGACCAGTATTTGGATTGTGTGTCTCCCTCCTTTCACTGCTTACCAGCTGTCCCAGTTGTCAAAGATTTGAGCAACAGAACTCTTAAAACTGTCACATTAACACTATCTGCTTGAAAATAATCTAAGGGGGGCACTTGAGTGTCTCAGCGGGTTAAAGCCTCTGCCATCGGCTCAGGTCATGATCCCAGGGTCCTGGGATCAAGCCCCGCATCGGGCTCTCTGCTTAGCAGGAAGCCTGCTTCCCCCCTCCCCCTCTCTGCCTGCCTCTCTGCCTGCTTGTGATCTCTGTCAAATAAATAAAATCTTTAAAAAAAAAAAAAAGAAAAGAATCTAAGATGCGTTATAGCGAGAATAGGTTTAAAGGCAAATCTAATTCCAAAACAGCTTTGAGATGTGAGGCTGCTGCTGCTCAAAAAGCCCACTCTCTAGGAATGCGCCCTGAACGCCCTTTTCATCTTAGGGTTCGTCCAGAGACACCTCGGTCTCTGGTGAGGTCATACTGGATCATTTGGTCCATGCTGTTCTCCATGGAAGAGCGCAGGAAAGGAGTATGTAAATCTAGTTTGTTACCCAAACTTCTTTTGAAGGTGCCCTTCCTGATTAAATAGCATTTCTTACATTAAATGAAATGAAATGAATCACATAATTTCTGTTCTTTCCTTGACAGCGCGGTTTAATTATCTACTCTGGGAGATATCCACAGTGAGTGAGTGTTTCTGTCTTTGTTCTTAGGAAATACATGTTGAAATATTTATGGAGAAAGGGATATGATGTCTGCAAATTACTCTCCAGTGACTTAGAAATAAATGCATGTACAGGGCAAGGGAGAGAGAACAAACAATAAACCAGATGGAGTGAAGTGTTAATCGGAAAATCTGGGGAAAGATGATTTGGGAGGTTTTTGTATTGCAACTATTCTGCTTAGACACTTTTTAACTTTTTAAAAAGAATTTATTCATAATTGCCAGAAATTGGAAGGAACCAAGATGTCTTTCAGCAAATGAAACTGTGGTTTGTACATACAGTAATATATCATTCAGTGATAAAAAGTAAGGCCTTGGGCGCCTCGGTGGCTCAGTGGGTTAAGCCGCTGCCTTCGGCTCAGGTCATGATCTCAGGGTCCTGGGATCGAGTCCCGCATCGGGCTCTCTGCTCAGCGGAGAGCCTGCTTCCCTCTCTCTCTGCCTGCCTCTCCATCTACTTGTGATTTCTCTCTGTTAAATAAATAAAATCTTTAAAAAAAAAAAAAAAGTAAGGCCTTGAAAAGACAAGGAAGAGGGGCGCCTGGGTGGCTCAGTGGGTTAAAGCCTCTGCCTTCGACTCAGGTCATGGTCTCAGGGTTCTGGGATTGAGCCCTACTTGGGGCGCTCTGCTCAGCAGGGAGCCTGCTTCCCCCTCTCTCTCTGCCTGCCTCTCTGCCTACTTGTGATCTCTGTCTGTGTCAAATAAATAAACAAAACCTTAAAAAAAAAAAAAAAGACAAGGAAGAACTTTAAATGCATATTGCTGAGTGAGAGAAACTGATCTGAAAAGGCTCTATATATGATTCTAACTATATAAAACTATAAAAATCGTTTTAAGAAATCAGTAGATTAAAGATAGGCAAAAAGGACTTGACTAGACATCTTTCCAAAGAAGGTATACAAAGGGCCACAAGTAATCGCAGAGAAGCTCAGCACCACTGATCCTGGTGAAAGGAAATCAAACCCACAGTGAGTTAGCACCTCACACGCATTAGGACGGTGGCTATCAGACAAAACAAAACAAAGTAACAAGTGATGCCAGGATGTGGAGAAGCTGGAACCCTTAAGAGAAAACAAAATGGGGGAAACATTTTTGATGGTCACAATTGCCCAAAGCTACACAGCTTGTGGCAAACCTTCCTTCCTTCCTCCCTCCCCCCCCCTCTCTTTCTTTCAGATTTTATTTATTCATTTGTCAGAGAGGGAGCACAGGCAGGAGGAGCAGCAGGTAGAGGGAGAAGCAGTCCTGATGCAGGACTGGTGGATCCTAAGACCCTGATGTGAAACTCGATCCCAAGACCCTGTGATCATGACCTGAGCCAAAGGCAGAAACTCAATTGACTGAGTCACCCAGGTGCCCCAGTGGCAGATTTTTCTGCCGGTCTAAATCTGCAAGACTTTTCCTATATCCCTCCCTACCCAGAGGGCAGACACGCTGCAAAAGAGAAAGAAGGTGTTCAAGAGTATTTGCATATTGGTTTGGCATATAGCTTTCTAAAATAACACCCTCAGTTCCGGAAGGAATTTATTTCAGAATGGAGTTAGTAGCACCAGATCTTTGTTAAGTCATTTACTAGATTTTGAAATGTATTATTTGTGTCCAAATGAGCTGACAAAAGTGCCAAGAATAAGAAATCATTTCCCAGCAACACTCTTGGGAGCTCTGTTCCTGTGTCGTCTGGCCCCCTGGCAGGCCTGAGCCCTCCTCTTCATTTCGTAAAGTAATCAGTGAAAAAAATGGACATTTCAGGGGCACCTGGGTGGCTCAGTCAATTAAGCGGCTGCCTTTGGCTCAGGTCAGGATCCCAGGGTCCTGGGATTAGGCCCTGCTGGGCGGGTCTCTGCTTCTCCCCGTCCCTCTGCCCCTCCCCCCTTGCTTATGCTGGCTCTCTTGCTCTCAGATAAATAAATAAAATCTTTCTTAAAAATGGTTATTTCATTAAAGATGTTTTAGAGGGGGGCGCCTGGGTGGCTCAGTGGGTTAAAGCCTCTGCCTTCGGCTCGGGTCATGATCCCGGGGTTCTGGGATCGAGCCCCGCATCGGGCTCTCTCCTCGGTGGGGAGCCTGCTTCCTCCTCTCTCTCTCTGCCTGCCTACTTGTGATTTCTGTCTGTCAAATAAATAAGTAAAATCGTTAAAAAAAAAAAAAAAAGATGTTTTAGAGGACACAGAAGGGAGGGTTCCATTCAAAGCCACCAAGCAGAACTTCCTAAAAGTTGCAAGGAGCCATCTGTCCTGTCCCAGGCCCAGTCAGGTAGGTGCCTTGTACCTCTGATCTCCTTCCTTCTCCCTGCCTTGTCTTCTGAAAAACGCACTCGAGTTTCAGCACTTCATGCAGAAAACAGAAGCACGGAAGTTTGCCACTTCACTCAGCCTTTCAAGGATCATTTATCTTCAAATGGGTACCTTGCAAGCATGTGTTCATATCTGTTCATTCCTGATGCCAAGTGGTTTATCAAAGAAAAATATAAATCAATTCCTTTCTCTTCTCTAGGCCCAGAAGTAAAATTCTGAACAAGATCTTGGGGCGCCTGGGCGGCTCAGTGGGTTAAACCTCTGCCTTCGGCTCAGGTCATATCTCAGGGTCCTGGGATCGAGCCCAGCATTGGGCTCTCTGCTCAGCGGTGAGCCTGCTTCCCCCTCTCTCTGTCTGCCTCTCTGCCTACTTATGATCTCTCTCTCTCTGTCAAATAAATAAATAAAATCTTACAAAAAAAAATCTTTTTCTCCAAACCATTAACATAATAAAAATACATAAAGTAGCAATGACAGAATGTTCTTAATAAATTGGCCGTTTAAAAGGCCATGCTCAGGGGCGCGTGGGTGGCTCAGTGGGTTAAGCCGCTGCCTTCGGCTCAGGTCGTGATCTCAGGGTCCTGGGATCGAGTCCTGCATCAGGCTCTCTGCTCAGCAGGGAGCCTGCTTCCCTCTCTCTCTCTGCCTGCTCTCTGTCTACTTGTGATTTCTCTCTGTCAAATAAATAAATAAATAAAATAAAAGGCCATGCCCAGCATAAGAACGCGTCACACAAACTTTAGGATCTTGATTACCTCTGAAAATCTTAGAAGGAGTCCAAGATTTTCACTTGAATCACTATAATAGCAAACACAATTAAAAAAATAAAAATAGGGACGCCTGGGTGGCTCAGTGGGTTAAGCCGCTGCCTTCGGCTCAGGTCATGATCTCAGGGTCCTGGGATTGAGCCCCGCATCGGGCTCTCTGCTCAGCAGGGAGCCTGCTTCCTCCTCTCTCTCTCTCTGCCTGCCTCTGCCTGCTTGTGTCTCTCTCTGTCAAATAAATAAATAAAATCTTAAAATAAATAAATAAATAAATAAAGGGGGAGGGAGCAAATAACTACAGGAGATTGGAAATGTAAATTATGAAACATCCCTCGCTCTGCAGCCTGTAAAAAGAATGAACCCGATCTCTAGGTATAGTTGTGGAAAGGTGGCCAGTGTATTTTCTGAATAAATAAATTTTGCTAAATTATATTTGGAAAAGGATGAGTCAGTTTGCACTCCATCCTATCCAGGAATACCTGTTACTCTACATCCTTGATGACACAGTGGCTTAGTAATCAGAACAACAGATGATGGCGAGTGTTGGGAGAAATCCCAAACCCTCACATACTGCTGGTGAGAAGGTAAAATGGAATAACTCCTTTAGAAAACAGCTTGCGAGGGGTGCCTGGGTGGCTCAGTGGGTTAAGCCTCTGCCTCGGGCTCAGGTCAAGATCTCAGGTTCCTGGGATCAAGCCCCGCATGGGGCTCTCTGCTCAGCGGGGAGGCTGCTCCCCCCTCTCTCTCTGCCTGCCTCTCTGCCTACTTGTGATCTCTCTCTGTCAAATAAATAAATGAATAAAATATGAAAGGAAAGAAAAAAACAGTTTGCGAGTGCCCAAAAGTTAAAACATGGAGTTGTCACGTGACTCAGCAGTTCCCCCTCCTTGGTGTCTGCTGAAAGGAACTGGAAATCTATTTCCACATGTATTGAACTATTCATAGCAGCATTATTTATGATGGCCAAAAAGCAGATACAACCCATGTGCCCATCAACTGAAGAATGTTGTGATTTCTGCCATATGCACACAACAGATTATTACAACATCATGAAAAAGTATAAAGTGCTGAGACACATTACAACACAGTACTGACCCTGGAAACATGCTACGTGAAGAAGCCAGATGGTAACGATGAGTGAGTGCTAGTAGACCAGGGTCTCCTTTGGGAGTAATGAAAATGTTCTGGAAGTAGGTAGTGGTTATTGTTGCACAACCTTGTCACTATTGTAGAAATCACTGAATTGTATTTCAACAGTTGAATTTTATAGTATGAATTCTATCTCAATGGAAAATCAAAGTGTTTGTATTTTTATGTTAAGAAATTGGGAGTACAATGTAACTGTCTCTCAGAACAATGTATTACTTTTTTTTTTTTTAAAGATTTTATTTATGTATTTGACAGAGAGAGATCACAAGCAGGCAGAGAGGCAGGCAGAGAGAGAGAGGAGGAAGCAGGCTCCCCGCTGAGCAGAGAGCCCGATGTGGGCCTCGATCCCAGGACCCTGAGATCATGACCTGAGCCGAAGGCAGCGGCTTAACCCACTGAGCCACCCAGGCGCCCAGAACAATGTATTACTTAAAATATAACCCATGAGAAATTCTACTAGTTACCAAGCATGTTTAGATACAGCCAGAAGAAAAACATACACTGGCAACAGGCCTCTGGGGGAGAGGACGATATGCGTCCTTGTAGCTGGGGATGCCGGGCTCGCTCAGGACGGAACGCCGCCTGCTGCTTTTTCCCGTTATCTCGCCTTCCCTGGAGAGCACCCGTGGCTAATTAGACGAGCCCTTTGAATGTGTTTGATTAACTATAAACTTGATGCTGCTTGACCAGATATATTTTGCTTTCCTTCTTGCTTATCTACAAGACATGATTAATGTATAGCCTTCTTCGGCTATACTTGTTGGTTACTGTCTATATCTAATAAATACGGGACTGAGGAGTTGTTTGGGGTGACAGTCTTTACTTTTTCCTTTTTTTTTTTTTTAAGATTTTTATTTATTTATTTGACAGAGATCACAAGTAGGTAGAGAGGCAAGCAGAGGGAGAGAGGGGAAGCAGGCTCCCCACTGAGCAGGGAGCCCGATGTGGGGCTCAATCCCAGGACCCTGAGATCATGACCTGAGCCGAGGGCAGAGGCTTTAACCCTCTGAGCCACCCAGGCGCCCTGCGACAATCTTTTCTACTGTTGTCCCCTGCTTCCACTCTCTTGCAGGTGACTTGTTTGTGCCTCATTCTCCTGGGCGCCTTCAGGAAGTGGCAGTACAGTTGGCATTTTGTTTATATTTAATATTTAATAAAGTTTAATGTTTAGAAATTCATACCTAATAAAATCTTATGGCAGTCATAAGTTATCATTGAAAATGTGTACCCGAGTGATTTAGACTTTGATTTAAAATTGAAATCTTCCTGGGGTGACTGGGTGGCCCAGTGGGTTAAGCATTTACCTTCGGCTCAGGTCCTGAGTTGGGGGATGGAGCTCCCCCATGGGCTCCCTGCCCAGCGGAGGGCCTGCTTCTCTCTCTGCCCCTCACCCGACTCGTGCTCCCTTTCTCTCACGCGAATGCGCACTCTCTCTCAAAAAAATAAATAAAATATTTTTAAAAATTGAAATCTTCCTCAATTTATATACATTATCAACACATCTGATAGAATTTTAGCCATCAACTTAAAAGATTTGAAGGTATAAAAGTAATTCTTGGGGGCGCCTGGGTGGCTCAGTGGGTTAAGCCTCTGCTTTCGACTCAGGTCCTGATCTCAGGGTCCTGGGATCAAGTCCTGCATCAGGCTCCCTGCTCAGCGGGGAGCCTGCTTTCCCCACCTCTCTCTCCGCCTGCCTCTCTGCCTACTTTTGATCTCCGTCTGTCAAATAAATAAATTAAATCTTAAAAAAAATTATTTGAAAAAAATTCTCAGAATTCTTCAGTCAGATAATAAAAGTATTGCGAAGGCAAAGCAAGCATTGCAAACTTAAAATTCAGCCTCAAGTGTGTTCATGTGTCAGTGGAGTCAACTATTAACCAAAGTCCCCTTAACAGCAATGGTTAATGTTTACTAAGAAATAGGGTTGCCTGGCGGGCTCAGTCAGTGGGGTGGAGCAGGCGGCTCTTGCTCTTGGGGTCGTGAGTTCGAGCCCCATGTTGGGCTCAGAGATTACTTTTTTTTTTTTTTAAAGATTTTATTTATTTATTTGACAGAGAGAAATCACAAGTAGGCAGAGAGGCAGGCAGAGAGAGAGAGAGGGAAGCAGGCTCCCTGCTGAGCAGAGAGCCCGATGTGGGACTCGATCCCAGGACTCTGAGATCATGACCTGAGCCGAAGGCAGCGGCTTAACCCACTGAGCCACCCAGGGGCCCCCAGAGATTACTTTTAAATAAATAAATAAATAAATAAATAAAAAATAGGGGTGCCTGGGTGGCTCAGTCAGTCATTAAGCGTCTGTCTTCGGCTCAGGTTATGATACCAGGGTCCTGGGATCAAGCCCTGCATCAGGCTCCCTGCTTGGCGGGAAGCCTGCTTCTCCCTCTCCTACTCCCCCACTCTGTTCCCTCTCTCGCTATGTCTCTCTGTCAAATAAATAAATAAATAAAGTCTTTGAAAAAAACAAGATCTGTAAGCTGAGTTTTGAATGTGTAACTTTAACAAACTGAATAGTAGTTTTAAAAAGCAAAAATGCCTGAAAATTCTCTCCTCTCATCCCTGCCCCCCTCCTTTGCTAAGGCAGGGGTAGCAGCTGCTGTGCACCCTTGTGGAGATAACGCAGGAGAATGCCCTTCGGAGGGCACCTCAGTCGGTTAGGGGTCTGTCTTCGGGGCTCGGGTCATGATCCCAGGGTCCTGGGATCGAGCCCCATGTTAGGGTTCTTGCTCAGTGCAGAGTCTGCTTCTCCCTCTCCCTATGCCCCCTTCGCTAACTCGTGCTCACTCACGCTGTCAAATAAATGAATAAAATCTTTAAAAAAAGAAAAAAAGGGAATGCCCTTGGGACGCCTGGGTGGTGCATTTGGTTAAGCATCTGATTTTTTTTTTTTAAAGATTTTATTTATTTGACAGAGATCACAAGAAGGCAGAGAGGCAGGAAGAGGGAGAGAGGAAGGGAAGCAGGCTCCCCGCTGAGCAGAGAGCCCCATGTGGGGCTCCATCCCAGGACCCCGAGCTCATGACCCCGAGCTCATGACCCGAGCCGAAGGCAGAGCCTTTAATCCACTGAGCCACCCAGGCGCCCCAAGCATCTGACTCTTGATTTGGGCTCAGGTCGAGATCTCGGGGTTGTGATATCAAGCCCCACGTGGGACTCTGTGCTCAGTGGAGACACTGCCCGAGAGTCTACCTCTGCCCCTGTCTCATCCCCTCCCTCCCTCTCTCTAACTCTCCCTGCTTCTCTTTCAAAAAACAAAAAACAAAACCAACAACAACAACAAAAACAACTCAAAAACAAAAAGAGTGCATTTTACTCCCATTTCCCTTTAATATACAAATGGAAGCATAGTATACCTACATACCTTCCTTTACCCTTCTCACTTAACAGTATATATTGATCTAGAAAAATCCCAACATTCTTTTGAAGAAAATAGTATTTAGAGGACTCCCACAGGGTTTACGCTCCCTTATTCAGCATGATCTCTGGCAACAGTCAAGCCTGGATGGCAGTCAGGCTGGCTCTTCTAGTGGCCAGAAGATGCCGCTGCAGTCGTGGCTCTCTGTCCCAGAAGGGCCACCTGAAAACTGGCACTAGTTTGGGGAGGAGGTAATAGATGTCAAGGGCTGCATTGTTTTTCCCCTCCCCAAATTTGAATGTTGAACTTCTAACCCCCCAGTACCTCAGTATGTAGGAAATAATTAAAGGAGCAATTAAGTTAGCATAAGGCTATTGGGGTGCCCCCTAATCCAATCTAACTGGTGTCCTTAGGAGAGGAGGAAGTCTGGACACACACAGGGGCACCGGGGAATGCCTGTGCGCAACGGAAAGGCTAGGTGAGAACGCAGTGAGGAGGTGACCTCAGAAACCTTGATCTTGAACGTCCAACCTCCAGAACGGTGAGAGAAGAATTTCTGGGTAAGCCCCTGTCTGTGGTCTTCTGTTCAGGAGTCCGAGCAGACAAATATCCGGGTTGTGTGATCCTCACACGTTTGTTCAGTGGACTCGAGGAATTTGTGTTCTCCAAACTGTGGCCGGCCAGATGGAAAACTTGAAAAGGAAGGGGAGGCTTTACTGTCCTCAGTTTCCTCTGGCTGGACGCACCGCCTGTCGTGTAGATCTGGCTTCTGGCGGACGCTGCCTCCTCCTCCCCTCCTCCAGGGCTATCACGGATGCTGGCGTTCCGGCGAGCCTGCCTGGGGCCCCGGAGCCTCCCGCGCAAGGGGATGGGATGTCAGATGTGGGCTTTTCTGGCTTGCTGAAAGGTGCGTGATGGGCTGGCGGGAGCTATTTCTACCTTGGCCTCGAAGAGGAGAAAGGAGCCAGAAACTCATTTCCTGTTCCTTGAGACCCCCTTCTCCCAGCTTCGGTGGCATCCCTCTCTCCTGGGCCCGCCACCGCACTGTTGGTGCATTTTCAGGTTCCTTTGAAGACCTTTCTCTCACTTGATTGCTAAGCATGCTAGGGTTTTGGAGCTCTGTGACTTGTGCACTCTGATGCCCTAAATCATCTACACGCTCCTACCCACTCAGCCCCAGAGCCTGAGCTCTGTCTCTGAGCTCATGAGCTAGGAGTGTGATCTGGACAGCCAGGCTCCATTCCCTGAAGGTTCAAAGCAATCCCACCTCCCTCGAACAAAATTCCCTCCTTTTGCAAAAGAAAGGCAGGCCTTGCACACATCCCGAATCTTACTAGGGTTCTCTGAACACCCTCAGGGCACCAAACAAAGGCACAGTTGAAAAGGCTGATTTGCTGCGGATGCTAAGAAAGCAAGATAAATCCTTTATAAAACTGGAAGGTTTTCAATACTTGGCTTTCAACAAAAATGAAGGGAGACTGATGAGATCTGTCAGCTGAATATTTAATTTAAAATGATTTTTTGGCAATAGATCTTATTTTGTTTCTGCACCTAACTGAAGCAGTCAAGGGATTGAGGGATACTGCGATAACAAAACAATTTTTTTTTCCCTGTAAGAGTTTGTGGAGTTTCGTGGTGCAGAAAAATTTAAAATGCAGGTTGACTGTGAGTGCCCACGAACACTTCAATGCATGAATTTTTTTTTTTTAAAAGATTTTATTTATTTATTTGACAGAGAGAAATCACAAGTAGATGGAGAGGCAGGCAGAGAGAGAGAGAGAGGGAAGCAGGCTCCCTGCCAAGCAGAGAGCCCGATGCGGGACTCGATCCCAGGACCCTGAGATCATGACCTGAGCCGAAGGCAGTGGCTTAACCCACTGAGCCACCCAGGCGTTTTTTAAAAAATTAAATTGATTGGAAATACTGAAATTTTCATGCTTTTATCGCAATGCTTAGAATATAGGTGGGACTCAGGCATTAGCATCTGTACTAAATTCACCTGCGAGAATTACCAGGTTAAAAATGGGAGGATTGAGGATTAGGATTGCCGTTCAAAGATTTCATTTTATTTTACTTTAATTTTTTAAGATTTTATTTATTTGGGGTGCCTGGGTGGCTCAGTGGGTTAAGCCTCTGCCTTTGGCTCAGGTCATGATCTCAGGGTCCTGGGATTGAGCCCCACATCGGGCTCCCTGCTGAGCAGGGAGCATGCTTCCTCCTCTCTCTCTGCCTACTTGTGATCTCTCTGTCAAATAAATAAATGAAATAAAAAAAAGAAGATTTTATTTATTTCAGAGAGAGAGACAACAGAGAGAGAAGGAACACAAGCAGGGAGTGTGGGAGAGGGAGAAACAGGCTTCCCTTCTCAGATCAGCAGGGAGCCTGACCTGAGCGGAAGGCAGATGCTTAACAACTGAGCTGATGAAGTTCTAGAACATAGGTGAGGTTCGGTGGGGTGAGGTCTGGGCAGATGAGAAAGAAAGAATTCTTGAGACATCTTTGGTGCAAAATGGTGGCTTATTAAAGCCCGGGGACAGGACCCGTGGGCAAGAAGAGCTGCTGCCCGGGGATGTGAGGAGTGGTCCAGTATATACTTGTATATTGGGGAGGGGATTAGGCATGATGTAAGTCTCTAAGGAATTTTGGAAGCAAGGTTTCTAGACCTTGAGGGGCTAGCTATTATCTGGGGAAAAGGTTATTCATTACCAGTAATAAAACCTTCCTGAGAGACCCTTTAGATGTGTATCAGTGGGCCATATGCTTGGGAATGATTGTCGACATTATCTTGGCGGTTTAGAGATAAAGTTTCCTAAGGGAATTGTTAAAGTAGACTTACAGGATCCTGGTTGGGGGTAGGGGGTCGGTCAGGCTAGGATTGTCCTTTGCCCTTAGCAAAGCCTCAAGGTGAGGGTAGTTGAGTCCCTACAGGAGAGTCACTCTGCCTGTTTTAAGGGCTTGCCCGTAGATTAGGAAATTTAGTAATTTTCCTCCTGCCTGTTTCCCACATCAGAACCACCCAGGTGCCCCAATATAGATTTTAATATGACTTCTGTCACACAGTATGGAAGTTCTATCTATATTCATTTAAGTGACTTCATATTTTGAATGTGAAGTATTTTATTTCTTATTTATTTTTTTAAAGTTGGCTCCACACACAACATGGGGCTTGAACTCGTGATCCTGAGATCAAGAGTCACATGCTCCACTGACTGAGCCAGCCAGGTACCCCCTGAATGTGAAGTATATCAAATGTGTGATGTATTTTACAACATCAAATTAAATGTGATCTTGATGTATTTCAAAAACCATTAATTAGGGGCGCCTGGGTGGGGTGGCTCAGTGGTTAAGCATCTGCCTTCTACTCTACTATCCCAGGGTCCTGGGACGGAGCCTTCTGTCAGGCTCCCTGTGATGGAGTTCTAGAACCTAGGTGCGGTTCGGTGGGGTGAGGTCCGGAGTCGATGACCAAGAAAGAATTCTTGAGACATCTTTGGTGCAAAATGGTGGCTTATTAAAGCACAGGGACAGGACCTGTGGGCAGAAAGAGCTGCTGCCCCGGGGGATGTGAGCAGTGGCCGATTATATACACAGGAGTTGGGTAGGTGAGGACAAAGCGGGTGTTCGGAAGGGCTATCAGGGTAAAGACGACTCAGGATATTGAAGGCCTGGTTACTATCAAGTCAAGGCCGTTTTTCCCTTTAATGAGGCACTAGCCTGAAGACAATTGGGAGTTTCCTGGTGGAATGTCACATTCCTGCTATCAAGCGTCCTTGTTAGTGAGATTTGGGTTTAGAAGAAATTTAACTTTACATTTCCTTCTACCTCAGCCTCAGTTTTGTTTGTGGAGGGGAGGGTGATGTTAGGGCTTGAGGAACTGAGTTATTTGCCTCTGGAAATTGGGCTATTGATAAGGTAACTTCTTTGTTGTAATTCTCTAGGACATTTGTAAACCAAGGGAGACTCCTGTCTTGCAGCGTTGTGATCTCTGCAAGTTAACTATTTGCTTTTCTTTTAGGGCAGCCAGGGGTGCCTGAGGAAAGAGGAGCGAGAGAGGGAGCAAGGTGCCAGCCTTTGCTTTGTCCTCAGCCAGCCTCCTGCTCCCTCATCACCTGCTCAGCAGGGAGCCTGCTTCTTCCTCCCCCCCTGCCCCTTCCCTGCTAGTGCTCCCTCTCTAGCACGCTCTCTCACGAGTAAGTTAAATCTTTAAAAAACCACAACTAAAGGGGCACCTGGGTGGCTCAGTGGGTTAAGCCTCTGCCTTCGGCTCAGGTCATGATCCCAGAGTCCTGGGATCGAGCCCCGAATCTCTCTGCTCAGAGCCTGCTTCCTCCTATCTCTCTCCCTGCCTCTTGGCCTACTTGTGATCTCTCTTTCTTTATGTCAAATAAATAAATAAAAATCTTAAAAAACAAAAACAAAAACCCCACAACTATGAATTAATGTTTTTATAGTGACATTAGGAGTTGTAGCTTTGTTTAGGGAAGCAGTTTTATGGGGATATAATTCATACGCCACACAGTTCGTCCATTTAAAATATACAGTCGAGTGGCTTTAGATATGTCCATGGAGTCATGGGACCATCTCCACCATCAGTTCTAGCACATTCTTAGTACCTAATAGAAACGCTATACCCTTTAGTCAACACCCTCAAAATACATCTATCCCCACTGCCCTGGGCAACTACTTATCTGTTCTGTGTCTGTAGGGATTTGCCTGTTCTGCACCTTCCATACCAATGGAATTATAAACGTGCTTGTATGTGACTGGATTCTTTTACTTAGCATGTTTCAAGATTCCATGTTGTACGTATCAGTCCTTCATTTCCTTTAATGATTCCAACACTCCATTATCTGGATAGACCACGTATCTTCATCGATTCATTAGCTGAAGGACATTTGGATTGGTTCTACTTCTGAATTAATTTAAAATGTTAATTACACAATTCACCCCAGGGGTGCCCATCTGGTTCAGCTGGAAGACTGTGTGATTCTTGATCTCAGGGTTGTGACTTTGAGCCCCACATTGGATGTAGAGATTAACTTAAAAAAAAAAAAAAAAACATATATATATATATATATATATATATATATATATATATATATAAAACCAATTGGCTCCAGATAAAAAGGAAAATGGCCTTATGTTGTGGTAAATAAAAGGCTGACATGGCTTGTGAAAGAATGGCTAGGACAGCCCATCTCTTAAACGGTAGTGGAGGAGGCAAAAATTTATGTACTACAGAGGTGACTGGTAAAAAGGCAGCTCAGGGGGAGATAGGCCTAGAGGAACTGTCAGTGTTAATAGGAACATGAACTTAAAAAAAAACACAACTAGGGTTTTATTAATCTTCCTGAACTACTTGCAGCTGCACTGGTCACCTGAACGGTGGGGCCGGCCCGTGTCACACGGGGGCTGCTGTGCAAGGTAATCCCCTCAGTGTGCCCAGGGCAGCCACCGCCCTGCGAGGCAGTTTCACGCTGTCCAGCAGCATGAGGCTGTATTTCTGTTCTCCCTGGACTCCTGGCTGTGAGAGCTGAGGAGGCTGTGGGAGGGGTGGGGTGACCTAAACTTGGCCAATTGGATCTTCCTGCCTGGCACTTTAAGCCTGGATGAGTGACCCTGAAACACCAGCAGTCAGAGTGCTTCAGGTGTGGCGACAGGGCGGATGGAGTGGCCACTGGAAGTGGGGCCACCAGAGCCTAACATGGCCTGGCAGAAAAGTGTCCTTGACCGTCTCCTCCTGGGGCAAGGCTTTGGCTATGGTTGGTTCTGTTCTCTTAGTACAAGAGAATTCTGTTCCCTTAGCACGAGAAAGTAGGCGAGGGAAATGTGGTGAAAAAAAAAAAAAAAAAAGGATCTAGCAGCTGTACCAGTTATTAAACTTTATTATGACTAGATACCATATTATACTTTAGAAGTTTGTATAGCAGTTAAAAAGGATTAAGTAAAAAATTTGAGAAGGAACATTTAGAGACATGGAGTTTAGAAACGTGAAGTTTCTCTTAGAAATTTCACACTCCGGGGCGCCTGGGTGGCTCAGTGGGTTAAGCCGCTGCCTTCGGCTCAGGTCATGATCTCGGGGTCCTGGGATCGAGTCCCGCATCGAGCTCTCTGCTCAGCGGGGAGCCTGCTTCCTCCTCTCTCTCTCTCTGCCTACTTGTGATCTCTGTCTGTCAAATAAATAAATAAAACCTTTAAAAAAAAAAAAAGAAATTTCACACTCCTCTTTAGAACGTTTGGCTTACTTGTTCTGGAACTCACACTCGAATCCCTCCACTTCTTACGACCAGCAATGCTGATGAACAGTTGGACCCCCTCTACTTTTATTAAAGTTTGTGATTTTATCCACCAATACCATTTTCCTTTCTATCTTTTAACTTTCTGTAAACTTCACAGGACAACGTTTGGCATGTACATAACAGGTATTTAATGTCGCGTGTACTCTCCAGAACAAATGAATCAGTTGTTTTTACAGCAAAGGGGCTATGTGAAATGATGCACCTGAATCTCCAATTTGATGGCCTTTGCCGACTGTAGTCTGTGAGTAAGAGCGACATCACTGGCCAGCTGCCTGGGTCTGGGGAAGCCTACTTGCATCAGAGGCAGTGATTAAGGTCTATTGGGGAAGGTGCCTCTCCTCTTACTCGCCTACTCTTTCCTTTTGTAAGGCTAGAATTTGTATCTTCTGTATAAAATGACTGCTTTAAACTTGAGTTTGAACTCCAAGGGAGGATTCGAACAGGGCCTCCATGTATCCTGCGAGTAAGGCGCACTCCTGCTGGGCAGGCAGATCTTAGGCCACATCGCTCTGAAGGCTGCCCAGTAGTGGAAGGATTACTGGCTGCTTTGGGGCCGGATGGTCATTCTTTGTTCACTCTGCTACGGGAGAAATGTGGTACCAAGCTTGAGGTCATGCACATGTGCCTAGTAGGTCAACCTACACCTCCCAGTTCCAGAACAGTATATCCAGACTGGGAGTAAATGGCCAGAGTGGAAAACCTAAGCAGTGCCATTCTACTCATTACTCGTCTGGGAGCATTGCCTTCCATTTGCCCTCACTCCTCCCAAACAGCACCTAGCACGCCTCCAGTATTCTGTTTATTACCATTCTCAATCTTATGTTCAGATGTATTTGTTGAAAGAGTAGTGAGTTACAAGAGCTTTCATAACTGGGAAGAGCTATGGAGTAAATGCTGACCTTTGAGGGCCTACTCTGTGCCAAGCCCGGTTTTTGGCATTTCATACGTATTAACTTAATGATCAAAGCCACCATGACAGCATTTGCCTATGTCAGTAGCTGGGGACACAGAGACAGAGAGGGTGAGTAACATGCCTCAGTCCTATGTTTGAATCTAGATACCACCAAAACTCTCCCTATGACCTTCTAGTATTTATAAAAGTAAGGATGTTGATAACATACAGAATAACTGTGAAGCTACAATCATAGTAGTATAGAAACTGCCAATAATTAGAGGGATGTTTAATAATATTTCAAAGCACAAAGTATACTATCCCTCAGAAATGGGAGCTACACCAAATTCTGTGACATTAAATCATGATCAGGGTAATTAGAGAAGTTTCCATTCAAACCAGTACAGATTGCATAATATAGGGGAGAGAGAGTAACTTGGGGGTTTTGTGGGTTAACTCTTCAAATACCAGAGCACATGTAACTACAAAAAATGGAGGTGGTATCATTCAGAAGGAGAAGACCAAGAGTTCTGGTATCTTGTCTGGCTGAAAGCGAAAGAATTCTGAATGAGCAACTTGGTTATGAACAAGAAGGTCCAGAACAGGTAACCCTGGAAAGACCACTGGTGGTGGCACACGGCTCTTAGCTATGCTGTACCAGTCTTGTTTTTAACGACTCCCTATTCCTTAAAAAAAACAGCCAGGGGTGAGAGTGAAGACCTCTTTTTTAGTATTTGTTCTTCTCCACGGAGTCCGTGATAAAAGTCACCACACACACAGCCAGACTTCTTTCAGAAGTGGCTCTATTCCCGGGCTGGGAGGCTTCACTCTGCGACCCAGCAAATCTTGCCATTTTCTCCAAGCCGTACAGCTCCACTGGCTACCAGCTGGAGGGCTGCGGGGAATATTTTGTGCTCTGCTAATTTCACTCTTTCAGACAGAGTTGCAACACTGTCACCTCTCTTCACTGGAACAGATTCTTGTAAAATAATCTGTCCAGCATCTACATCTTCCTGGAGGAGGAAGAAGAAGTTTTGAACATTACTTTCCAGCTAGCACAATTTACACAGAGACACAGAGAATACTTTGGTAGAAAGAGACATACTCACAGCTACAAAGTGCACGGTACACCCGGTGACTGTGACGCCGGCTTCTAGGGCTTGCTCGTGGGCATTTGAACCCTTGAAAGACGGGAGCAAGGATGGGTGGATGTTGAGCATCTTCCCTAGAAATTAATGAAAACACAGCGGTCAGAATTTACAAATTCTAGGTCCTCTACCAAAGAATGTATGTTTTTCTGTCTAGAGTCAGAAGTCAGGAGGAGCAGGGTTTCTCTGGGATGGGTGTTTATTTGTAGAAGACAGAAATGAAAGGGAAATAAGGGTTTTCATCTAGGAGCCGTGGGCGCAGCAACCTCCTGCCTTGCACAACTGAACACACACAAGGCGCTCTGAGTAGGCGCCTGCAGTGACTAGAAGCGGGACGAAGTGAGGCGACTCTCGCTCATGGAGCTTGTGAAGAAAATGCGGCCTGCTGCTGGTACGTGCTGTTAGAAAGAGACCGGAGAGTCCTGCACGGTGTCTATGCGCTCCACTTCGAAGCACAAAGCGGCATTGCCACTTTCACGTTACACCGCAAGGACTCTAACCATAGTCACTTAAGAAACCAGGAACTCGGGCGCCTGGGTGGCTCAGTGGGTTAAGCCGCTGCCTTCAGCTCAGGTCATGATCTCAGGGTCGTGGGATCGAGTCCCGCATCAGGCTCACTGCTCAGCAGGGAGCCTGCCTCCTCCTCTCTCTCTGCCTGCCTCTCTGCCTACTTGTGATCTCTCTCTGTCAAATAAATAAATAAATAAATAAATAATAAGAAAAAAGAAACCACGAACTCTTTGGAGAATCCATCTGTTGTCCAAACAGGGGCACAAAAAAGGACAGCAGGATGCAGTCACAACTTTAGTGGAAAGGGCTAGAACATAAGGTGCGTTTTCCAGAAACAATGCCTTCCTTGCCATGTGTGGCAACGGTCTAGGAAGTGTAGATGGACTCTCCATGTTGGGAGACGGGATCATTTTCTTTTGTGTCTACACAAGCAAAAATGTCTCTACTGAATTATCCATTCAGAAGATGAAATGCTAGTAATGTGAGTAACCTAACCTGTGTTAGAAAGTGATTGATTACAGCAGGCCAAAGAAAACTGATAAAGGCACAAGATAAAATGATCACTGGGTTGTTCTCTAAGCTGAGGAAATTAAATTACAACCTGTGTTAAAAGAGCCTAGTAAATACTTCACCATTGGGTTGCTTGGGAGGCTAATGGCCCTGCAGTGTGCGTTCAGCTGATATCTCAATGTGGTGTCACACAGGTTTTGCTTACCATCCCATTTCCTGACAAAGGGGCCAGATAAAATTCTCATGAATCCTGCAAGACAGACTATGTCTGTGGAGTACTCTTCAAGGACTTGGTCAATTGCAGTGTCAAATTCTACCCGACTTTTATATAATTTATGATTAATTACCTGTAATAGAAAAAAATCAGCACAACTTTTTCAATGAATTACCAAAAACAATTTAAAACTCAACCTGTACATAGACCATGCTTGCCCTCTTTCTCATAAAGACATCCTGGAGAATGAAGCAGAAAGGCAAGCCCAGCACATACCCCAATCCAGAAATCCAAAGAATAAACTACCCTTACAGTTAGAGGTCTTGTTAGGGGTAGAGGGGGCAGGTTATGAGTTTAAATACAGTCTTCAGGAAAGACACTTTTCAGAGTAACTCACTCTGGTGGGAATTCCAGCTCTCTCCGCTTTATCTAAGCCAGCCACTGCGGCTTTGTTGGAGATAACAACGACTATGTGCGCACAGCTACTTGGCTCCCTAGTGCTGTCTATGAGAGCTTGCAGGTTTGATCCTGAAAGACAGAAAAACACACAAGTGAGTTTAAGTGTCTTAATAAAGATATGTTCCATTTTGCATAGCAAATGGTCAAGATTTCCAAATAAATATCTTAGAAAAGACTGGCAAAATATGTGAGGCTTTTAAATTCCTTCTCTTGATGGATTAATAGCTTATGAAAATGTAGGCACTCCTGGTTCTAGGATATATAAATTTTTTTTTTTTAAAGATTTTATTTATTTATTTGACAGACAGAGATCACAAGTAGGCAGAGCAGCAGGCAGAGAGAGGGGGGGAAGCAGGCTCCCTGCTGAGCAGAGAGCCCGATGTGGGGCTCGATCTCAGGACTCTGGGATCATGACCTGAGCCGAAGGCAGAGGCTTAACCCACTGAGCCACCCAGGCGCCCCTAGGATATATAATTGGTCCTACAAATAATATGATCAAGCACAGTAAGAGAAACAGTGTAACATGATTTAAAAACTGGTGGGGCGCCTGAGTGGCTCAGTGGGTTAAGCCTTTGCCTTTAGCTCAAGTCACGATACCAGGGTCCTGGGATCAAGTCCTGATTCAGGCTCTGCTCAGCGGGGAGCCTGCTTCTCCCTCCCTCCCTACCTGTGATCTCTGTCTGTCAAATAAATAAATAAAATCTTAAAAAAAACCTGACTGGTGAGGAATTAGCTGCTTAATTAGGCAAGAAAAATCAACTCTCTTTAAGATTTTTTTTTTTTTAAGCAATCCCTATCTGTGCCCAACATAGGGCTTGAACTTATAACCCTGAGATCAAAAGCCACATGCTCTATCGACTGAGTTAGCCAGATGCCCTGAAAAATCACCCCTCTTGGGGCACCTGGGTGGCTCAGTGGGTTAAAGCCTCTGCCTTCGGCTCAGGTCATGATCCCAGGGTCCTGGGATCGAGCCCCGCATCGGGCTCTCTGCTCCGCAGGGAGCCTGCTTCCTCCCCTCTCTCTCTGCCTGCTCTCTGCCTACTTGTGATTTCTCTCTCTGTGTCAAATAAATAAAATCTTAAAAAAAAAAAAAAAAATCACCCCTCTTAAGAAGTAACCACTATGGGGGCACCTGGGTGGCTCAGTGGGTAAAACGTCTGCCTTCGACTCAGGTCATGGTCTCAGGGTCCTGGGATCGAGCCCCTCATTGGACTTGCTCCTCGCGGGGAGTCTGCTTCCCTCTCCCCTCTTTCTGCCTCTCTGCCTACTTGTGACCTCTCTCTCTGTCAAATAAATAAATAAAAAATCTAAAAAAAGAAAAAAAAAAAGAAGTAACCACTATGAACCTTATAATAGCTTTTTTTTTAAAAATTTTATTTATTTATTTGACAGAGAGAGATCACAAGTAGGCAGAGAGGCAGGCAGAGAGAGAGGAAGGGAAGCAGGCTCCCTGCTGAGCAGAGAGCCCGATGCGGGACTCGATCCCAGGACCCTGAGATCATGACCTGAGCCGAAGGCAGCAGCTTAACACACTGAGCCACCCAGGCGCCTGATAATAGCTTTTTTTTTTTAAAACCATTAATTTGGGCCTAAAGTATATTGAAACCTTAAAATGGACTTGGAAAGCAACTATACTTCTAGTAATGTATCTTAAAGAAATAATGAAATGTGGCGTATATTTACCAAAATGTTCACAGCAATATTATTTACAACAATGGGAAAAATAAACATGCTATCTCCATCTGAGAGAATACAACACTCTTATTATGTTATCCCTCTATCCATAAGAGTCAACCATAAATTTCATATTCTTATTACCATAAAAAAAACCACCTCAGCTGTTTTAAGACTTTTTATCTAGAAAGCAATAACAAGAAAGTTGGATTTGCCATTTCTTCTGGTTTCTCTTTCTTCAACCATCTTCCTTATACCCTCTATTCTTCCTTTAGGTGTCCCAAAAGCCCGAGAAAAGTAGAAAGACTGAGGACACAGAATAACAGTCCTTAATGATCCCCTGCCCCA
This sequence comes from Neogale vison, assembly GCF_020171115.1. Classification (NCBI taxonomy): domain Eukaryota; kingdom Metazoa; phylum Chordata; class Mammalia; order Carnivora; family Mustelidae; genus Neogale; species Neogale vison. Next base: position 11,276,240 of record NC_058096.1, on the reverse strand, counting down.
CTCTACTGACAGTTTCCTCACAATCGGAAGGATTTTTGGGGTGGGGGGAGAAAGCATTTCTTTTTAAAATTAATTAATTAATTACTGAGAGAGCGCCTGCGTGTGAGAACATGGAGGGGGAGGGGCAGAGGGAGAAGCAAGGAGCCCGATGTGGGATTCAAGCCCAGGACCCCTGGGATCATGACCTGAGCCAAAGGTAGGCTTAACTGAAGGCAGATACTTAACCGACTGAGCAACCCAAAGGCCCAGAAAGAGCATTTCTACAGCCCCACAGTAAAGATGAAGGCCTATCTTACCTGTTCCAGATATTAAGACAGCCACTCTTGCCTTTTTTGGTTGGACAGAGAAATGATTTTTCACAGTGCCATTTTCCAATAGTGATCCATTTATTTTCATGGTTTCTATCAAATTCTTGACTTTCACACGAGGAGAACCTTCATGTCAAACACACCCAACAAATAAGAATGGAACTGTGAGCTAACAGTAATAATGGAAGGAAAAGTATTTTATGAAAACTTGAGAATACCTCATCTTGAAAATAAATTATGAAAACACTAACAAGAAGACTAGACTTGTATTACTTAATGTTATTCACTCATTAAAAACTTCCTGAAAGAGAACATTTATAATTGCCTACTTCAACTAAAAGCCACAGCATACCACTATCTCCTGGCCTCAGGGGAGGCATGTGACACAAGTGAGGCCATTCAAAGATTTGACAGAAGATGCTGAGCGACAGAGGACCTCTCTTTCCTACTGCAATATGAGCTCAAGGATGTGGACTCAAGACATTCTTCTGGTACTTGGAGAACCTGCTTGAAATGAAACCTACATAATAAATGAAAGGCATACACAGATATAATTGGCAAGGCCTGGCATCTCTTAGCTAATCTGAGTGGGTTTTCCGCCACTCTCCTTATTTCTAGTACTTCTAACAGAGTCCTGAGTATACACAACACTTGTTAGGGCGCTCGCTTCACAGTTTCCTGAACTGAACTGAATCACGAGGTAGAGCCCGAGACAAGGTCTCGCCTGTGGACAGACTCCTCTGGGAAGGATCCCAAGAAACCAGAGGGAGGCTCTGGGAAACGTGATATGGTGAGGGCCAACAGAAGAGTGTGTCATTAAACTGGTCACCACGTGCGCAACTGGGGCTTGATTCCACTGCGAGCCTCAAAAGAGCTATGAAGACTGCTTCAGAACTGTTCCCTTTTCTGTCCCTCAAGTGGGTATTTACTCACTCCGCTGGCTGTGGGGTGCAGCTGCGCACAGGGACTACCGCACAGAGGAGTCAGAGCCCTTGGGCCCAAGTGAGGAGAAATGTGGTGGTACCAGCTCGGGCGCGGTCCGGTTACAGCTGTCCCCGCAATGGCTGGACTAAAAGGTGGACACAGCTTCGGAGGCGGGGCGGAGTTATACTTCTGGTTATATACCCAAGAACAACGGATCAAGGAGTGATTACCTTCGGGACATGCCACCACCTTGCCAATCACCCAGGCTTCCTCCTTGTGCTGCTTAATATCTCTCAGAATCTGCTCTGCCAGATCCTTTGACACCACGAGGGCAGCCCCAATCCCACAGTTAAATGTTCTGGCCATTTCTTCCTCAGAGAGGTGTCCTTCCTGCTGTAACCATGAGAAGATCCTGGGGACCCTCCAGGTCTGGGCATCTGAAAACAGGTAAGAGTTGTCTGATTAGCCTATTGTCGCACACAAAATATAACGTGTGCATATATACAAAGCTGTGGAAATACAAGCAGCTCTGCTGTTTTACGTACGGTAGAACTATAAACTGGCCTTCCAGAGTTTTCGGGTGGGATCCATTTGTACCTCATCCAGAATATTTTTGCTGACACACTTGGCCAGTATTAACAGTTAAGTTAGGTTTTGTGGTGCATTAACTAAATTCTTAGCAGTCCCTTAATAGATTGTGTTACGAACTGAGTTCCAGTAAAGGTTTGCAAATGTAAAGCTGGGTCTTAGTGATGACCAAAATGCACCCTAAGTGTGATGAAAAACCAGGTGGCTTACATTACAGATTTAGAAGAAATGTACAGGGCACATGCGCATGCAGGGGTTACGGGTGGGGGAATGGGTGCCACAGAGGGACAAGCAGACTTCCGGCTGAGTGTGGAGCCCAACACGAGGCTTGATCCTAGAACCCTAAGATCATAACCTGAGCTGAAATTAAGAGTTGAATGCTTAACTGATTGAGCCACCCAGGTGTTCCTTTCCATATTTACTTTAAAATTTAGATTTAGGTCTGTTATAACACAACAAAAATCTCTGACAAAAATTTTCAAGTAAAGGCATAAACACAGGGGCGCCTGGGTGGCTCAGTGGGTTAAAGCCTCTGCCTTCGGCTCAGGTCATGATCCCAGGGTCCTGGGATCGAGCCCCACATCGGGCTGACTGCTCCGCGGAGAGCCTGCTTCCTACTCTCTCTCTCTCTGCCTGCCTCTCTGTCTACTTGTGATCTCTGTCTGTCAAATAAATAAATAAAATCTTTAAAAAAAAAAAAAAAGGCATAAACACAACATACATACAATTTAAATTTGGATAGTTGTTTAGAATCTACAGTTATGGGATCAGACTTGCCAAAACTCTACTAAATTAAATATTTATTTATGATGCTCCTAAGAAAGGGAAGCCATTATGGATGTAGCTTTTTATTAAAAAATAGGATTAACCATCAGTTCTCCTTATTAATTTGGTGGATCTGCTGGATAATCAGTTCTTTATTTTTATTTATTTATTTTTTAAAGTAGACTCTTCCTTCAGTGTGGGGCTTGAATGAACTCAAGACCCCAAGATAAAGAGTCGCATGCTCTACTGTGTGACCCGGTCAGGTGCACTGGATAATCAGTTCTTTAATGCTCTGGAGTTGATACAATTTTTAGGGAGCATCACATGTTCATGAACCTTCTCCTCTATCAGATTTAATTCCATTTCTACCAGCTGGGAAATGTCCATTCTTAAAAGCTGAGCTCCAAAGATTTAGCTACAATGATGTTCACTGTTCTATCAACAGTCTAAAGCCAACAGCAACACAAAACCAAATAGTGGTATATGCGTAAAAAAATGGAATACCCGGGGCGCCTGGGTGGTTCAGTGTGTTAAAGCCTCTGCCTTCGGCTCAGGTATGATCTCAGGGTCCTGGGATGGAGCCCCGCATCGGGCTCTCTGCTCAGCAGGGAGCCTGCTTCCCTTCCTCTCTCTGCCTACTTGTGATCTGTCTGTCAAATAAATAAATAAAATCTTTAAAAAAAAAAAAAGAATGGAATACCTGTCTCAAAAGCGATGCTACTCTGACAGCTGAATATTGATGGTAGAGTAAATGGCAGAATAGCAGATTACCAAACTATAATCTCATTTTAGCAAAATGATTAATAAAGTATCTGTTTATAAACAAGCAAACAAATAAACCCTGACAGGCTATGAACCTGGTTTCTAAAAATGATCAGATGTCAGCAGTAACATAACCAGTTGCAAATTTAATGTTGAAAAGCCTTACCTAAGTCTGTTGGTGGAGTAGGATTCCTAGAAGAAACCTCAGAGGCTGATGTAAGGGCCTTTCTTTTTTACTGGAACACAGACTTTTGTGTGACTCAACCACCACGGTTATTGGGATTATGGTGAAATCGACTGTATGTCATGATTAGTTCTGACTCTTCGGGTTCTTTCTGAGCTTCACGTACTCTGACTCTACTGTTGGCTCAGCAAATCCACTCATGGGCACCCACAGCTGCTTCCAGCCTGACTGGACCAACCCGCTCAAAAAAAAAATTTTTTTTTAAAAGATTTTATTTATTTATTTGAAAGAGAGAAAGATCACAAGTAGGCAGAGAGGCAGGCAGAGAGAGAGAGGGAAGCAGACTGACAGAGCCTGATGCGGGGCTCGATCCCGGGACCCTGAGACCATGACTTGAGCCGAGGGCCGTAAGGCTCAACCCACTGAGCCACCCAGGTGCCCCCCATTTTTTTTTTTTTTTTTTAAATTCATGTTTCAAGGCTCTACATACTCATACTTTGGGAGAAAAATCACACAACCACCTTCGCCTTCATGTTCAGTGCTTCTTGTCTCATTCTTTTTTCTGAGTAGACTATCTCATTATTTACTCTTTTTCTCATGCCCTCACTCCTGGGTCTGCTCATCTCACTAACCCCTTCGTACCTCACTGGGAAAAAGGGCTACTTTATGTGAACTTCTTTAGCTTCTAGTCCGTTAAAGCAATGTATGTTAGTTGACCATGATAGCTGGGGCAGTTCCTCTGTTATCCTACAAAAACAGGGATGGAAAACCCTGTTGCTCATTTTGCTATGAGTATAAGTAATGATCCCCTCTTCCCTTTTACCAGTAAGTTTCTTGAAACAGCAACCTCCATTCACTGTCCCTATTTATCTCTGCCACCCACTACCCCCATGATCACGTGGTGGGTGGCCTCCGCACTCACTGAGATGCTTTCCGAGCTGACTGAATCATACTGGTTTACTTCTAGTTCGCATCCTACATCCCGTGGCTGCACCTGACGCCACTAACCAGTGTCATATTCAAATCCGTGGGGTTCATACTTTTACTTGGTTCACTCCCTGCTTCCGACTGTTCTTTTCTAGTAATTCTACCTCTGTCAACCTTCAAAGTAGACAGAGCACTGAGGAATAACAGTGTAGTCCCCGTACTCTTTTGGCTATAACTATTACTATCCGCATCTGAGCACCAAACTTAACCTCAGCCTGATAGCAACTTCTGCTCCCAGACACCTCATAATAAATACACTGAAGACTTAAAACACTATTCCAGGGCGCCTGGTGGCTCAGCTGGTTGAGCGTCCGACTTGATTTCAGCTCAGATCTTGATCTCAGGGTTGTGAGATCAAGCCCCATGCTGTGCTCTGCATTTAGTGCGGAGTCTGCTTGAGATTCTCTCCCGCTTTGTGCTCCCCACCACTGGCCTTGCACACACCTGCACTCCCCTCACTCTTCTAAAATAAATAAATAGGGGCGCCTCGGTGGCTCAGCTGGTTTAAGCATCTGACACCTGATTTTGGCTCATGTCATGATCTAAGGGTCCCGGGACTGAGCCCCACGTCAGGCTGTGGGTTCAGCAGGGAGTCTGCTTGAGAATTCTCTCCCTCTATCCCTCCCCCTGCACTCTCTTTCCCAAATAAGTAAATAAATCTTTAAAAATAAATAGATAAATAAATATTTGGGAGAAAAACACTATTGCCACTTCCTACTCCAAATCTACTTTTCCTCCTGCATCACGGATGTTACTGTCTATATTTACTTGCTTAACTAGAAACTTGGGACTTCTTTTTCTTTCTAAGCGTAAGTGATTCTCAAATCTGTCTCCCTTCTCTATGGCCTTGGTTTGGGTCCTGCTTGTCCCTTGCACAGGCTACCATTTCCCTTCCTGGCATATTTTGGTTCTATCTTGATAGAGCCTGAGACTACCAACCTCTCATATCCCCCAAAGCACTTCATCTATATAAGTCGATTACACAAGGGGACCTTACACCTTACAAATGTGGCTAATAAAGCAAAAAGAGGCTAGTTTTATTTTTTCTGAGAAAAAAATAAATTAAAAAAAAAAGGCCAGTTTTATTTTTTTCTGAGAAACCCTAATAATTTAAGAATTTTCCATATAGGGACGCCTGTGTGGCTCAGTCATTACATGTCTGTCTTTGGCTTGGGTCATGATCCCAGAGTCCTCGGATCAAGCCCTGCGTTGGGCTCCCTGCTCAGTGTGAAGTCTGCTTTTCCCTCTCCCCATCCCCTTGCTTGTGTACCTTCTTTCACTCTCTGTCAAATAAATAAAATCTTAAAAAAAAATTTTACTTCCCCACATATATAATTATATGTGTACTAACTACACACGGTTTTCTTCCACAATGCATTTTTCTTCCAAATGGTTTTCTGAACAAAAGTTCCTTTCAGCAATCTTACCTAAATCCACCCCAAACTTCTGAGGAAGGACTCTGGGGATGTTTTCTAGCAATCCTCCACCGGTAATATGGGCAAAGGCCTTGACGTGTCCTGAACGTAGGACAGGTAGCAGTGAATGGCTGTAGATTCTGGTTGGAGTAAGAAGTAAGTCCCCTATGTATTGGAGAGAAGAGATAAACTTAGCCTATGAACATAAAACCAAAGCATATGTCAATAACAATTCTGAAATAGAGAATGATTTGACCCTACAGACACGCCAGTTCTGTGGTAATGTTCCGAACAGTGAACTCATAAAGTAATGTAATTTATTCCATTCTAGTTAACTAATGAAAGACTAACCCATTAAGAGGTTGCTCACATATTTCTAAGGAAAATTTAAATATGAGTGTTTACCTAAGGTCTGATCACCACAGCCTTCAGGTGCTGGAGAGGAGTACTGGAGGGAAGATTTTGCCACAATTTTCCTTACAAGGCTAAATCCATTGCTGTGAAGACCAGATGAAGCTACTCCAATAACAATATCCCCTTCAGTGATTCTTTCCAGGTGAGGGAGTTTCTGATCCCGCTCCATGGCACCAACGGCAAAACCAGCTAGGTCATATTCTCCCGGAGGATACATGTCGGGCATTTCTGCAGTTTCACCTCCTGGCAGAATGATGAAACAAGAACGAAGTAGTCACATAGTATTTATAAACCTACCTGGGAAGTACTGACACCAGGTACTCTTTTTTCCTTTTTTAAGTTTGTATATAATTTCTACACTGAACATGGGGCTTTGAACTCACGGCCCCAAGATCAAGAGGTGCATAGTTTTCTGATTGAGCCAGCCAGGCATCCCCACTCTAATTATGAACAATTAAACACATGGCTATGTTCTGCAAATATTGAAAAAAAAAGTCCTCTATTAGCTGCCTAAAAGAACTTTCGACCGAGCATGATTTCAAGGGAAACAGTACTAATTTCCACGAAGGAAATGTATAGCCCGGAATAGCATTATCGTCAAAGAATGAATGCTTGGTTGAATATAATGTCATTTCTACAGCAGTTTAATTTAAAAAAAAATTTTTTTTTTTAAAGATTTTATTTATTTATTTGTCATAGAGAGAGAAGCGAGAGCAAGCACAGGCAGACAGAGTGGCAGGCAGAGGCAGAGGGAGAAGCAGACTCCCTGCCAAGCAAGGAGCCCGATGCGGGACTCGATTCCAGGACGCTGGGATCACGACCTGAGCCGAAGGCAGCTGCTTAACCAACTGAGCCACCCAGGCGTCCCTACAGCAGTTTAATTTTACAAATGCTTTTATTTATATTTGATCTTTACAATCATCCTACATTCCAGATGATGGTACGGGCTTATTAGAGAAGTGATTTAATCAGGGCTGCTTACATCCAAATGCCCTGGCCTAAGAAGTACAGCATAGCTCACTTTTGTGATGGTATGTAAAGATAGGGTCTAGGTAGGCAGTCTCCAAATTACAAACTGTTCTAAAAGATGGTTGAAAAGGTCATTTTGGCTTTGGGGACAGATGTGTCCACGGGAATGGTTAATACAAAAGAGGTAGTTTCATTGCTTGGGCAACCTGCAACTCATTTTGCTCAAAGTTCCCACATATATTTAAGCAGTATTTCTGTAAATCTTAGGTACATTTTATTCTTAGTGTTACTTCTGTTGGAAAATAATGCTTAAGACTTAGAATGTTAGGAATCATCTACTTCTGGTGCAGGCCAGTAAGGAGGAAATAACCCTTAACGTTGTCTGTGCATGAGGACTTTGAGAAAGACAGGAATGGAAATAGTAAACAAAGATCAGGGAAAAAGGTAAGGCCTGGCTTCCAGTTTAGGAGTAGGAATCTGGGGGACAAACCCTTGAGGAGAGGAGGAGCTTGAGGGCAAGATTTAAGTTTTCATCCGGTAATGTTATTTGTATTTTATTTGTCTTATGATGTAATCTGTAGTTTGTCTTCTTAGCTATATAAGTAGTAATCGCATTAATACATAGGGCTAAAATATAGTAAAAAGGACACGTGATTAAAACGGATGGTCATACCAAGGAGAGCACATCCAGCTTTTCCACAGGCTCTGGCGATTCCAGCGACAACAGCTTCAGTTGTATTAAGGTCAAGTTTTCCACAGGAAAAGTAATCGAGGAAGAAAAGGGGCTCTGCCCCTTGGGCCAGAATGTCATTGACACACATTGCAACCAGATCTTGACCAATGGTATCATGTTTGTTACACTGCTGGGCAATCTAAAGAAGCACAACACACAACACAGAAGATACGCTCCAAATTATACCTTGTCAGTTTATTGATGGAGGCTAATAAATATTGCTATTTGGCCAGCTGCTCCAAACACCTAAAGATAAAATATTAAATTCTGATAAGCTACTTGACCCAAAACTATCCCATTTTAAATTTTTATTTTAAAAAGGTTTTTATTATTTGAGAGAGAGAGAGCATGCATGGGAGGGGTGTGGAGGAGAGGGAGAGGGAGGAGCAGACTTCCTGCTGAGCAAGGAGCCGGATGTGGGGCTCAGATCTGGGAACTCCAGAATGACGACCTGAGCTGAGGCAGATGCTTAAGGACTGAGCCACATAGGTGCCCCCAAAGTATCTCCCCATCTTTTTAAAAAAATTTATTTAGAGAGGAAGAGAGAGAGAGAGCGAGAGAGAGTGTGTGGGGATGGGGGAGGGGCAGAGGGAATCTCAAGCAGACTCCCTGCTGAGCATGGAGTTGGATGCAGGGCTGGATCCCACCACTCTGAGATCATGACCTGAGAGTCCAACACTTAACAGACTAAGCCACCCAGGTACCCCCAAAGGTGTCCCATTTAATCCCCTCCAATAATGCTTCCATCTGGATAGAGTTTCAACAACATTGTGTTGTAAGAAATATGTACATATTTGGGGCGCCTGGGTGGCTCAATGGGTTGAGCCTCTGCCTCCGGCTCAGGTCATAATCTCAGGGTCCTGGGATCGAGCCCCGCATCAGGCTCTCTGCTCAGCGGGGATCCTGCTTCCCCCCTTCTCTGCCTGCTGCTCTGCCTACTTGTGATCTCTCTGTTGAATAAATAAATAAAATCTGTTAAAAAATGTATGTATTTTAGCCATATTTTATGGTTATTTGGTATGGTTCTCTTCAGTGCATATACATCAAGAGGGGAAAAATATGTATTTGGTATACAGTAAATTCTCTATCATTCACAAAAGGCCTTTAATCAATCACATAGGTATGTGATTACCTTCAGTTTAGTTCCAACACCATCTGTTCCACTTGCCAGAAGAGGATCTTTGAAACCAGCTGCTTTCAAATCAAAAAGACCAGCAAAACCTCCAAGATCAACATCACAGCCTAATGAGGAGGAAATTAATTACTGGCTGCACTGTAATAGACTAAACATGGATATACAAACCATTTCTTCATAAGCATGGCTACAATAAGAGATGCCTTTTCTGAGACCGAAGAGTACCATGTGCTCAAAGAATTGGCCAAGAAAGTAATTATATACAAAAGGGGTAGATATATCTTTTTGAATTTAACATTATGTATAAGAAATGCTTTCCTTAATATTAGAAACAAGAAAGCAGAAGACTATGGGTTTGGCTTAAACAGGGAAAGACTTAGCAACCTGGCATTAACTTGTAATGTTTTCCTCAGTAAACTACAAAGCCCCAATCAATTCACAATGCCTGTCACAGTTAACGAACTAGCAAAGGACAGGCTCTGACTTACCTGGTCTGGAGGTAGCTTTTGCTAAAGGTTTAATTTTCTTGACCAGCATATTTCCAGCTGCAATGTCTACCCCAGATTCCTTGTAAGTCAGGCCCCTAAAGAATTAAATGAAACAAACACATCACCTAAATGCCAGGGAAAATTAGTTTAAGGTATTATTTAAAACAGAAATGACTTGCATGTATCTCATTGTGCCAGGCCCCATCTGTAAATTTTGATTTAACTGGTCAGGGGTAGGCCCTGAAAATTGAATGTGTTTAAGTAACTGCCCCAGTTGACTCCATTGTATCACCACTATGGAGAACTACTTCTCTTTACTTATTTCTTCTATAAGTACTTCAGGTACCCACTGGTAGCTAGATATACTGATATTTTGCCACACTTTTTTATTCAATTTTGGTATAGGAAGCAATGTCAAAATGGAGTAAAAAAAGTGAATATTGGCATTATATGCACTCTATAAAAAAAAAACCCTAAATAATGAAATTGGACTCTTACTGCAGTAGAGAGTTGTATAAGTTTCCTTATAACTGAAGACAGCAAGAAACAAGGTAAAAACACATTGGAAAAAACAAAACCAGATAATGATAGTGCATTATTCCCTTCTAAATAGGGCCAACATGTTGAAGCAGTGCATCTAAAATTCATGAACAGCCCTGGGAATTCAGTAGCCTTGTCTACAAAAATGAGTACTTTGGCCTATTGGGATGTAGTGATACATGAAGAAATATGTGAAATTTTATTAGAAACAAGTGTCAGGGTACAAATATGTGAAATTTTATTAGAAACAAGGGGTCAGAGTTGAGAGCTTTGGCAATTAACACCAATGTAATTAGTAGTCTGGGGGTCATGTTCAGAAAGGAAACAAAGTTATGCTGATTTTAAAAAAAACCTTTCTTAGGTCGCAGCTGGTATTGTTGCCTCTCATTTTCTTCATCTTTAATTTTACGAATTTAATTTTGCAATTTGTCATTTCAATGGAATCCAGTTATTTTAAAATAAATAAAAATAAAACTTTTAGCATGGTATTTTAATGTTCTTAATCCTAAACAATTTCTAGTATTTAAACTTTAAATATTTGTCAATCAATTAATAGGATTAAGTTTAATTAAGTTGCTAAAAAGTTCACTTTTTCTAAGACATTTATCTCACAAACTCAATGAACTATAGAAACTATGATATATACTTAAGAAATCAAAACACCCACATTTGCAATTAATAGTTTATTGATTTTACAAAGGAATAATTGTATGTGCTAACAAATTATACATTTAAAATGTAAAAATTTTACATTTTACATTTAAAATGTAAAAATACATCTTAGTAATAAATATAAACACACTAACAAAATGAGACTGCCAAAATTTACAGTATAATCAGATTAAGTTGCAAAGGTAGATGGCCAGTATTTTCATCTTTTTTTTTTTTTTTTTAAAGATTTTATTTATTTATTTGACAGAGAGAGAGATCACAAGCAGACAGGCAGCCAGAAAGAGAGAAGGGAAAGCAGGCTCCCTGCTCAGCAGAGACCTGACGTGGGACTCGATCCCAGGACCCTGAGATCATGACCTGAGCCCAAGGCAGAGGCTTAACCCACTGAGCCACCCAGGTGCCTCTTCATCTTGAAATCTTTGACAAAATCATGAACTAAGATGAAAATACAACCGTAATATTAAAATATGTAACTCAAGGAATAAAAATCCTTCCCCCATCTTTATTGATGAATACTTGACAAATGATTACATGTATTTCAAATATACAACGTGAAAATGTCCTTATTATCACTGTGATTTTACTGAACTTTTCTTTTTTTTTTTCAAAGATTTTATTTATTTATTTGACAGACAGGGATCACAGGTAGGCAGAGAGATAGGCAGAGAGGGGGAAGCAGGCTCCCCGCTGAACAGAGCCAGATGCAGGGCTCGATCCCATGACCCTAAGACCTGAGCCGTAGGCAGAGGCTTAATCTACTGAGTCACCCAGGCGCCCCTTTACTGAACTTTTCAGACACAAAGACCTACCATGAAGCTTTTCCCACTTCAATTGAAAATTTTTTTAAAAAGATTTTATTTATTAGAGGGAAAGAGAGAATGAGTGGTGGGGAGGGGCATAGGGGAGAGAGACAGAGAAAAGCAGACTTCCTGCTGAATAGAAAAACCTGATATGGGGCTCGATCCCAGGACCTGGAGATCATAACCTGAGCCAGGCAGATAGTTAACAGACTGAGCCACCCAGGCACCCCGTGTGAATACCGTTCTAACTAGTTTGGCCTCAGACTAAATGTAAGTCAAAATTAGAGCAGTTCCATAGAGAGAAAAGATTACAGAATGCCTTAGTATAAGGTTAAGAGAATTTTCTATATAGCATTTACATCAGTTATGAGGCTGTGCTAGAACTCCCTCGGTAGGAAATTTACCTGGGCTGCTGGAGAAAAGCTATGGCGCGATAGCCTATGTCCTTCCTGTAAACGGCTCCCTCAAACTTTAGAGCAGCTAGTCCTTTTTTGGCTTCTTCAAGGGCCAAGATGAGATTTTCCCGGATCGCTGTTACCGTAAGGACTCTACCCCCGTTAGTCACCACGCTGCCATCTTTCAGAGCAGTGCCTGCGTGGAAGACCTCCAGTCCTAAAGCTTGAGCCGCAGGAAACCCTGTGAGAGAGCACATTTACATAATAACAATAGTCAACGCTTCTGAAGTGGTTTATAATTTCCTTATGTCTTCATTTTAACGTTTAAGATTTTATTTTATTGAGGGAGAGAGAGCACAAGTTGGGGAGGAGAGGAGGCAGAGGCTGAGCGAGAAATAGACTCCCCACTGAGCAGGGAGCCCAATGTGGGGCTCAATCCCAGGACCCTGGGATCATGACCTGAGCTGAAGACAGATGCCTGACTGACTGAGCGGCCCTGATGCCGCTAAAGGACTATTGAAGATTTTTTTCAATAAGATTTTTATTTCACTTAAATGAATCTTCACAAGAATCCTATCAGGAAGGAATAAAGCAACAAGATAGCAAACAGACTGTCTCAAGAACAGTCTGTTCTGCTCCAGGGTGGTAACTGTATTATCATTAACCTGTATTATTACCTCATGAAAGAACTACCGTTTCAGTGGGGTAGGGAAAAAAAAAAAACCTAAGTCTAAAAAGTTTAAAAACTTAAATGTAGAGCTGATGCTTAAACAATGCTGGGGTTGGGGTGCTGACCCCCCTTCATAGTCCAAAACCCACATATAACTTTTGACTCCTCAAAAACTTAACTACTGGGGCGCCTGGGTGGGCTCAGTGGGTTAAGCCGCTGCCTTCAGCTCAGGTCATGATCCCAGGGTCCTGGGATCGAGCCCCGCATCGGGCTCTCTGCTCAGCCGGGAGCCTGCTTCCTTCTTTCTCTCTCTGCCTGCCTCTCTGCCTGCTTGTGATCTCTGTCAAATAAATAAAATCTTAAAAAAACAAAAAAACAAAAAAAAAACAACCAAAACTTAACTACTAAGAGCCTGCTGCTGAACAGAAGCCATACCAATAATATAAAGTTGATTAATGCATACTCTGTATATATGTAACATATGTAATATGTAACATTCTGTATGTTATATACTATATTCTTACAATAAAGTAAACTAGACAAAACGTTATTAACAAAGCCATAAGAAAAAAATACATTTATAGTACTGTACTCTACAAAAACCCATGTATGTTAAATACACCCATGCAGTTCAAACCCAAGTTGTTCAAGGGTCAGCTGTACCGCTTTTCTCTCCTGACTGGACGTTAAGAATTAAAACTTAAAAGGGAAAAAAGAAAAAAAAAATTCCTAAACATCAATGAATAAAACCTATACTTAATCACCTTTTACTTATGAGTAAAGGAATTTTTTTTATCATGGCCATACAAATTGCTTTCTTTCTTTCTTCTTTAAATAACCAACAGAATAACTGTAATGCAAAACATATTCTTAATCTTTCTCCTAGTATAACAATTATAAAATCTTAAAACAAATCTGATTTAAATTTGATTTTAAGCGCAACTTAAAATCCCTAACTTAATTTTCTTTCGAATTATTCTTAAGCTCTCATGTATAATTTTACACTTAAAATATTATTAGACCATATTTTCTATATTCTCAAGTGACCAACATGGCAGTTTTATACAAAGAGAACTTCTAAATTAAAAATAAATAAATAAAAATCTCATAAAAAAAAAAAAATATCCCAACAACACCCCACTCATATATTGTTTATCTTTTTTGGTTATCACTTCTCTTTTATCATCCCAGTTGCTAATATGTAAACGAAGATATTCCCTACATGTTTTTATAGCACAGGGGCACTAGTCATTGGTACCCATGCACCTACCAGTATTGGGAATATCTAATACTGCTGCCAAAGAAAGGACTATTATACTTGTCACTTCAATCTTTGGGAAATTTCATCAATGTAAGTGATCTTGGTTCTATCCCTTCTCTTTGTTCCTTTAAAAGGCAATCAGGAGGGGCGCCTGGGTGGCTCAGTGGGTTAAGCCTCTGCCTTTAGCTCACGTCGTGATCTCGGGATCCTGGGATGGAGCCCCGCATCGGGCTCTCTGCTCGGCAGGCTCCCTCCCTTCTCTCTCTGCTTGCCTCTCTGCCTACTTGTGATCTCTCTCTGTGAAATAAATAAATAAAATCTTAAAAAAAAAAAAAAAGTAAAAGGCAATCAGGAGTGCCTAGGAAGCTCAGTTGGTTGAGCATCCCACTCTTGATTTCCGCTAAGGTCATGGTCTCAGGATCCATGAAACTGAAACCTGCATCCAGCTCCATGATCAGTGTGGAGTTTGCTTGAGATTCTCTCCCTTTCCCTGCTTACTTCGCATGTGAGTGTGTGTGCGCACATGTACTTACTCTCTCAAGTAAAGAAAAAAAACTTATAAAAATAAAAGGCAATCGGGGCGCCTGGGTGGCTCAGTGGGTTAAGCCTCTGCCTTGGGCTCAGGTCATGATCTCAGGGTCCTGGGATCAAGCCCCTCATTGGGTTCTCTGCTCAGCAGGGAACCTGCTTCCCCCTCTCTCTCTGTCTGCCTCTCTGCCTACTTGTGATCTCTCTCTCTCTGTCAAATAAATAAAAAAATAAAATCTTAAAAAAATAAAATAAAATAAAAATAAAAGGCAATTGATTCCTGACTGCACAGGTACCATGACTGGGATTCACAAGGCAATGAACTTCCTGTCTGGGCAAAGCAGGAACTCGAGTGTTTGAACCAAAGACACCGTTAAGGTCTGAGAAAGGTCAAACGAGAGCCTGCCAGGGATCTTGGAGGTCTGCCTTTGGGCTTATGGCACTAGAACTTATTTGGCATTTTAAGACACTGTTTTATTTAATATCATTTAATAAGACATGCCTCACTTCCCATAAAGAGAAACAGAAGAGTTTTGAAACTGTTTTAATTCTGTCGTCCAAGTGACTATGGGGTACGCTGCAAAAAGGAGGTGGGGGTGGGGTGTCTAGTTACAATTATGCCTCTGAAGTTTATCTGATGTAGTTTCTACTAATGATGTGCTGATTCTCATGAGTTCCTTTTATTATCAGGGCTCTTGGAGGACAGGGGAGACAGGCACAATGAGTGGTACTCTGGAAACTTGGCTAGGCCCATATAGGTCTTCCTTGTGCAGGAAGGGACATGAATGGCAGTTTTTCAAATACTGTAATTTTGGATATTTGCATACCCTCATCCAGCATGGTTAAAAAACTCCTAAAAGGTTTCTGATTGCCTCAGGCCCCTAAAAGGAGCAGAGCATAGCCTGGAAGGAAGGCCTACCCTAACGCTGATCACTTGTCATTCTGTAATTCCACCTTTTGTTCTCGGATATTCACCTGTTATCTCCACACCCTTGGTGTAATCTCCCGGATAGCCTTTACTTGCCATTACGACAGTTACTGCAGCGCAGTTTTCAAGCCAAATAGGCAGAGATGTACAGAGCAGGCCATCCAAGGTAGACTGAATCACTTCATAAAGATCACTTTTAAGAAGTGGGAGGATCACCTGGAAAAACACGATCAACATGGCAGCTGAGAAATTTTAGTTCTCTCTAGACGATGTAGTCACTGAGGTACCAGCAGAACTTGCATATATTCCTTAAAGGTAATTATTTCAAGGCCGATAAATCCTGAGATTAAAAACCACACATTACAAAATAACACTTGTATTATCTTTAACTATTACCCACTTGGCACTCTGGATCACCGAAACGGCAATTGAACTCCAGAACTTTTGGGCCATCCTTGGTCAGCATTATACCAGCATAGAGAACACCTGCATGGGAAAGGAACGGCAACAAAAACAAAAACAAACTATAATGAAAACACTGCGGCTGGAAATTAGAATTTAAGGTACTAATACTTGAGGTTCTGTACTAACTATGGCAAAAGTTACAAAAGTGGTCAATTAAAAAGTGGTGAAAAAAGAGAAACCGGGCAAGTTTTATCAAGGTGTAAAGTCACTCTAAGAATAACGTCCACCATGACGTCAGTGTGCTCACCTGTGTATGGCGTGCCCTCCTGCTGCATGCCGTCCACTGTCCTCTGAAGAATAGTATTTTTTATTTTCAGGAACAAATCCTTAGAAACCTGGGGAACATACAGGAACATTTAAATGTAACTGGGTATTTAAAAAAACAAAAACAAAAACAAAAACCATCTTATAAGCAGTATTGTATGGGACAATGAAAGGGGACAGTGAGAACTATTATTATTTTACTTCCTCAGATAGGCTGAGCACTTTAAATTCATAAGCTTTTAAAACCCTCACATTGGGGCGCCTGGGTGGCTCAGTGGGTTGAAGCCTCTGCCTTTGGCTCAGGTCATGAACCCAGGGTCCTGGGATCGAGCCCCGCATCAGGCTCTCTGCTCAGCAGGGAGCCTGCTTCCTCCTCTCTCTCTGCCTGCCTCTCTGCCTACTTGTGATCTCTGTCTGTCAAATAAATGAATAAAATATTAAAAACAAAACCAAAAACAAACAAAAACCCTCACATTGATTCTATCAAGTAAGTAGTCAATCTCATTGTTACAAAATTGGAAAGAAGACCTCTGAGAAAAATTATCATACGCAGAAGCTAGATTATGTATTTACTGATCCGTGTTCGCTGCCATTTCAGCACTAAATGTTAAATCACCTTTTCTACTGAATCTAGAGATTCTCAAACATGTACACACTTAAAACTCACTAAAAACAGTTTTCTAAAACATAATAATAGGGCGCCTGCGTGGCTTAGTGGGTTAAAGCCTCTGCCTTTGGCTCAGGTCATGATCAGGGTCCTGGGATCAAGTCCTGAATCAGGCTCTCTGCTGGGGGGGTGCGGGGAGGGAGCCTGCTTCCTCCCCTCTCTCTGCCTACTTGGGATCTCTGTCTGTCAAATAAATAAAATAAAATCTTAAAAACAAACAAACATAATAATAATAAAAATGATAAAAGTTCCTCTACCACATTGAGACCCTTTTGTATCCTGCTGGTATATTCTATGCCTATTTCATAAGTTGATAAAGAATCTGAGTTTATGGGACACCTGGGTGGCTCAGTCAGTTAAGTGGCTGCCTTTGGCTCAGGTCATGATCCCAGTGTCCTGGGATGGAGTCCCACATCAGGCTCCTTGCTCGGCAGGAAGCCTGCTTCTCCCTTTGCCTCTGCCTGCCTGTGTGTGCTCTCTCTCTGACAAATAATTAAAAAAATAAAATATTTTTTTTTTAAAAAGATTTTATTTATTTATTTGACAGAGAGAGATCACAAGTAGGCAGAGAGGCAGGCAGAGAGAGAGAGGAGGAAGCAGGCTCCCTGCTGAGCAGAGAGCCCGACGCGGGACTCGATCCCAGGACCCTGAGATCATGACCTGAGCCGAAGGCAGCGGCTTAACCCACTGAGCCACCCAGGCGCCCAAAAATAAAATCTTTTAAAAAAACAAAAAAGAATCTGAGTTTATAAATTTAATTGTAAAAATTAGACTTAGAGATAATTCTTTTTTGAAAAATATCTTATTTTTCAAAGATTTTATTTTTAAGTAATCTCCATACCCAACATGGGGCTTGAACTCAAAACCCCAAAACCGGGACGCCTGGGTGGCGCAGTTGGTTAAACGACTGCCTCCGGCTCAGGGCGTGATCCTGGAGTCCCGGGATCGAGTCCCACATTGGGCTCCCAGCTCCATGGGGAGTCTGCTTCTCCCTCTGACCTTCTCCTCGCTCATGCTCTCTCTCACTGTCTCTCTCTCTCAAATAAATAAAATAAAATCTTAAAAAAAAAAAAAAAAAATTAAAAAAAAACAAAAAACAAAAAACAAAAACCCCAAAACCAAGAGTCACATTCCCCACTGACTAAGGCAGTCAGGTACCCCCAGAGATGGTTCTTAAACTAAAATCACATTTCCCAAATAGCTATTTTAATACTTAGAGCTTAAAGTAAATCCTGTTTTTAATATTTTTAATTAAGAAAAATGTGTATAAGGCACTGTATTACCAGCATAAATAACCACTGACTATCCTCAGTGCAAAGAATGGGTGAGTTTCTGAAGTACTAGTTCTACTTATAAGACACCCAATGCAGATTTCTTATAAAAACTGTCCCAAGGGGCGCCTGGGTGGCTCAGTGGGTTAAGCCGCTGCCTTCGGCTCAGGTCATGATCTCAGGGTCCTGGGATCGAGTCCCGCATCGGGCTCTCTGCTCAGCGGGGAGCCTGCTTCCCTCTCTCTCTCTCTCTGCCTCTCCATCTACTTGTGATTTCTGTCAAATAAATAAATAAAATCTTTAAAAAAAAAAAAAAAAAAAACTGTCCCAAAATTGTTTGGAAACATACTTTATGTACCCACCATGAATTACAGAGACCATAAAAACTAATTATAGTCTGACTTGGTTCTCAATTCATCTCTGTTTCACACACACATTTATTGAGCACTTATGTGCTGGACCTTGGATATCTAAAGGTGAATAAAAAATAATTTCAGACTTTAATTGGCTCTTATGCCTTAAATATAGCATGTAGAGAGCAGGAACTGAAAGGATCTGTTCAACCCATACACAACTTAATTCTTCAGATTTTAGAAAAGGTTTGTTTTAGAATGACACTAGAAGAGATAGTTTTCATTTAACAGGACATCCAAATTGCTGATTAGTAATATTAAGTATAAAAAACAGAAAAGTATGATCCAAGAGCTCTTTGAGATGACTTAAACAATGACTACTGAACTTAAGCTGCGCCTCTGGGAAGTACCTGAGGTGCTGGACAATAGGCTCCCATTCCCCCTGTGTTGGGGCCATGATCTCCTTCCAGCAGTCGCTTATGGTCTTGTGCTGGGGGCATGGGGGCCACGGTCCTTCCATCAGTGAAGCACAGACACTGTAGAAAAAACAAAACAGTCCACTTATTAAATGGCAAAAAGTAAAAAAAAAAATTAATGAGGGGAACCATATGAACCTTAACTTTACCCGGGGGAAAAAATTTTTTTAAAGGAAGTTGAAACATAAATAAGCTTAAGCTATCTATAGCAAAAATCAAAACAACTTGTATACTCAATTTCTGAGGGATCTATAATTTTTGAGCCAGTTAGAAAAAAAGGTCAAGCTACTCTCAAAGTGAAGTATTTCAACCTTACCCTCCTTAAATAATATGGGATAAAAATCCAAGTCTCTACTGATATACAGGGCAGGATTAAAAGAGGATAAATTTTTTTTTCACTTGCATCGAAAACATTAAACATACACAAATTCCTTTGTAAGTGTTGGGTTTATGCCTTCAGATGAAGCAACCAAAATAAATCATGTCTTTCTGGGGCTCACAAAGCAGGTAATACAGCTTTTCCTACTGTAGAAAAGCCAAAAAGGTGGATATACATACAGACACCTCTTCTCCTTCAAGAAATTCTTCAATGACAATTGTTTCTCCAGCTGCTCCAAAAGCTTTGTCCTTGTACAAAAAAAAAAAAAAAAACCAGAAAGAAAAAGGCTCTTAATATTTACTCAATGAGCTATCGTCATTTTTCACCATTTGTATTATGAACTAATTCACTAGTATTGTAATTTCCTTTTCCATTTCTGAGAGCCTCAAAGGAACATATGAATGTTTCCCTTTTTTTCTCCCCCAGTTTATTTATCTGTGGTGCCTGGCTGGCTCAGTTGGGAAGAACATGTGACTCTTGATCTTGGGGTCATGCGTCTGAACCCCACAGGTGTAGAGATTACTTAAATAAATAAACTTTCTTTAATTATTTAAAAGTTTATTTATTCGCTTAGTAATCTCTAGCCAGGCGCCCCATATGAATGTTTTCTATTTTGACACGTGGCAATAATGCAGAGCCAGCACTGGTACAGATAAAATGAACAAATCATTAACACTCTTCTGGGGATCCGGCTTTCTAGTTCCCAATCATGTAACAAAAAAATATATATTCATCCTTACCACTTAATTCTCACTTATGATATGCTTGTCTGCTAACCTTATACTAGAGCATGCCTTTGAAAATAGACTTCCTTAAGGGAGAACAATAATCAAGAGGGGTAGTAAAAGAAAAGTGTTATTAATTCATTGCTTCACTTCTTAGACTTGGGACACCAAGGACGAATACTTTTTGCTTCCATGGATGGTTGAGAATTTGAATGTTCTGTAGTCTGAGGATTTTCTACCTTTCTGCAGCAGACAGCAAAGCATGCTAGCACTTACTTCCAAAGAACAGCATGGTGATTTAGCCATCAGTACAGATCTGTAAAAACCCTTTTAATGAGATGCATTATAATACATGGTATTATAAAAAACTTAGCCGTATGTTTGCTAGATAGGTTCTTTTTACCTTGAGGAACACTTCATAAACTTAAGGAGTACCCAGCACAGTGTGACTTTTCCAAAGGAACAACCTACCTGCATGATCTCCTGTACAGCCCTGCAGGCCTCCTCCTTGCTCTTGGCAACAATCACTCCTTTTCCAGCTGCAAGACCACTGGCCTTCACAACCAAAGCAGGGAAGTCTGCACTGTGAAGACAGAGTAATCTTCAACATCCAACAAATCCTTAAATTCAAAAGCCTCAAGTGCTGAAATGTAATGATGTGCTATAGCAACCACCAAAAAGCAGGAAAAAAGAATTACTTATACCAACACCATTTTGATACACTTCTCCCCCTGGGATTTTTTCCTTATGTATTCCTTTATAGTTGTGATCAGATGGTACATACAATTTTGCTTTTTTCACTTATCATGAGATCATACAGGCAACATCTTTGGAAGACAAAAGCAGTTGTATAGCGTAAGCATGGAAGGATCCTTAAGAACAAAGTAGTGAATTATACTTTCATTCCCATAGAAGATGTGACTGTATAAGACCATCATAAGCATGAAAATACAAGTCATTTTTGAAAGTACACAGAAAAAACTGTTCTCGGTAATTTCTTCTGTTGGGCGGGACTGGAGATCTAGAAAGAAACTTACCCAAAGTAAGTAACAAAATTGTTACTTACCCAAGGCATCTGGCTACAAGGAAATAATAACATTCATTGTCTAAGAAACCCTGTAGGATGAAGAATGAATAAAGAATGAAATTGACTCAACTAAAAGGAAAACATAACAGATAAAAGGGGTAAGTGTGAACCAAAAAAGGGTAAAAGCATGTGTCTACCACCATTCATTGTTTCACATTTTTTTTTTTTTTAAAGATTTATTTATTTGACAGAGAGAGATTACAAGTAGGCAGAGAGGCAGGCAGAGAGAGAGAGGAGGAAGCAGGCTCCCTGCTGAGCAGAGAGCCCGATGCGGGACTCGATCCCAGGATCCTGAGATCATGACCTGAGCCGAAGGCAGCGGCTCAACCCACTGAGCCACCCAGGCGCCCCTGTTTCACATTTTTGATACAACAGAGAACAAGAATGTCTGGTCTTAAGATTTAGATCTAAGTGGCAATGGCAGAAAGCCAAGTGATGATTCTTCAATCCAGTTAATTATTTATGAAAGAATCAACATCCTTCATGTTTTAAGATACCACTGTGTTTATTAGTTTGACCATAAGGAGTGCAGGACTGCTAAACCAAATGTATCTTTTCCCCTAGAAACTCCTCAGTAACGTTAAAAATATCTTCTTTCTGCAAGGCCACAAGATTGTACAACTACACATGCACAGGGTCCCATTTTACTTTGACGTTGGGAGGAAAGGCAACCTACACAGCATGAGTTTTTCTGCCATGATTATCATACTATAAACCTGTGACACAAAAGTGACCAGTGTGTTTAAATATCCTAACAAAACAATGGCCCCTCACAGGCAATCTTTTAGCTACCTCATTATAAAGCTGCAGGCTTCTTCAGGTTTGGTGAAAGCTCTCCACCGTGCAGTTGGGATTCCATGTCGGTCCATAAACTCTTTGGCGAATCTCTTGCTGGACTCTAACTGAGCTGCTTCTGCAGTGGGACCAAAGCATTGGACTCCTGCAGACGTCAGGTTTCCAACAATTCCTATGGACAGAAATGAGCAGCTTTAGGTGAGCCAAGGTCTCTGCAGAGCCTTCTGACCCTGGAGAATCAGGATTAGACTAAATCTACATTGACATAAGGCGGATAAATAGTGGCAGAGAGTAAGTTTCTCATGTTGCCTACTGCATATGAACAAAAACGTTACTAACATGTGATTCAAACACAGCAAAAGTTATTTGTTAGAGTCAAACATATGACTATTAACTGGATACCAGAACAGAGCAGAATAGAAACATTTAAAATATTTTCCACAGTTGCAAATTTGCTCTTTCATTCATCACATTATTGATGTGTCTCGGAAAAAATGGAGACTCCATAAATTTCAAAAAGGTAAAAGCTCTTTTCCAATGCTGTATGATAGCAGAAATCCTCATCCCCAAATTGAATTGGCTTAGATGATCTCTAAGCTCCTGTTGGCTTGCATATACTGTAATAATAAACAGAAAACGAACTTTACCAGCAGCCAGAGGTGCCTCTGGTCCAACAACTACGAATTCAATTTTCTCATCTTTGCAGAACTGAGCAAGGGCTGTGTGGTCATTGATTGAGATGGCTGTGAATAGAAAAAACACACCCCACCTCACTTGATACAAACATTCTTTAAATTAATAATCATGCTGAAACATAAGTACTATACTTTGAAAGGCTTATTAACTATTGCTTTTCTTTTATGAGTACAGATGATAGTTGTACCATGAGAAATTGAGAGCCTAATGCATTAGGCTAACCAATGAGGCTCAGTCTTGATTACTATAGCTAGTTAGATGAAAATACCAGGAAGCTTCCCAAAGAGGTATTAAAGTACTTTCTTGACTATGGTATTCATGTCACATTGATCATAAACAAAAAAATGTCCCACAGAATATACTCAGAAACTGCCTTTTAATGTCATTTACTCAAGATTTACTGAGAACCACCATGTCCTAGATACTGAGCTAGTCACTAGGTTAAGATGTTAACACAGAGTCCCTATGCTTAGGACGCTTATATGGGAATGTTTGGTAATAAATATGCAAGCAAAAACAACAAAAACCAACAAAAAAACCCCAAACCAAGTGTGAACAAATTAGGGAAATCTGATAATTTCAGGTGAACTGAGATACTGTTGAGCTGGAAGGGTCTTTGAGCAAAGATGGGTAAGTTAAGAATTGGAATGACAATTTTATTTACCTTTTTTTAAAAAGGTTTTATTTATTGATTTGACAGATAAAAGAGAGAGCACAAGTAAGCAGAGCGGCAGGCAAAGGGAGAGAGGCAGGCTCTCTGCTGAGCAGGGAGCCCAACGCGGGGCTCGACCCCAGGACCTTGGAATCGTGACCTGAGCCAAAGGCAGCTGCTTAACCAACTGAGCCACACAGGCACCCCTATTTAGTTATTTTTAGACACTTATTTCAGAGTGTGTGGGAGAGCACGGTGGGGTGGGGGCACACAGAGGGCAGAGGGAGAGGAGAAGTCAACTACTGGCAGAGCCCAAAGCAGGGCTTGATCTCATGACCAAGCTCATGACCTGGGTGGAAATCAAGAGTTCAATGCTCACCAAGGTGCCCCCTGAATGAAGTAACGTAGCTTACTTAGACTGACAAGCCAGGAAAATTTTCTCGATGGAATTCGAAGTAACTAGCAGCAGGACCAACCATATACCGTATTGGTTCTACAGGCACCTTCCTGCTTCGCTGTATCTGCACCACCATTCTGAAGATGGCTGAAGTTGTAAACTACTCTGTGACATTTGTGATGTGTTGGGGAAAGTGCAGAAATGGTAGCGTTCTCAAGCTACAGGAGCTGCTTGAGTAGGCTAAGGATGGAGTACCATGTACTCTGGGTTAGTACCTGCAAACACAACTGGGCTGATCAAAGCCAACCACCTCTGTACAACAGAGAGTGGAAAGAGAGAAAGGACACACCTAACCTGTTGCTCCAAGTGGTAGCAGGCTCATGGCAATCTTGGGATATTTCCACGGGCTGGCCTTTATAACATCAATTATATCTAGATAGGATGTATCGATTCTTCAATAAACACATATAATACCTCACCTACAAAGCTAAAATCCCAGGAAGCAGATAATTTCTTATTTTTCTTTATTATTTTTGGTACTATGCATGCAATTATTTTCTCCCAATTTGGGGCTTGTTGGATCTATGTTTTCTCCACAAATATTAAGTGCCATATAGGGTAATAGGCATGGTGTACACAATGCAAAAACAAGACAGAAGCATTCCTTGCTTACATTCTAGAGCTTATGTTCTAAAGAGGAAATAGGCAATAGAAAAGTAAAGTAAATACATATAATAGTTCATGACTGGAAACAAATGAATTGGGGGGCATGCTTTACTTAAAAACTTTAGGAAAGACCTCTTTGAGGAGATAACTGATAAACTAAGACCTGAATGATGAGGAGCCAGTCATGTTAGGGGTAGAAACAAACAAATACCAAATTCTAGGCAGCTCTGTTTGGGAAACTCATAGGACTGCATGGACAGAACACAGTGAAAAGAAAACAGAGGATATAAAATATCAGGCTGGAAAGTCAGGCAGAAGCCAGATTGTAAAGGGCTTTGGAAGGAATGTTAAGGAATTGGGGTCTGAGTTTTATTCTAAGTACCACAGGAAGCCACTGAAGAATTTAATGTAGCGTAAGAACTGATCATTTTTTCACTTTTACCAGTGAAAGAGATAAAGACTGAGGTCTAATAAGGACTTAGAATCACCAAAACTTACATTTACTATCACTGCTCAACTTTTCATTTCTAAAAATACATATCAAATTGCCTTTAACCTTAGGTACTTGTGACTTTTTCAATGGGTATATTTTGTAAGGTTTAAACTAATTTAAGATAAAGAAATGCCATACTCTGAACAAGAAGATACCTAAAATTTACAACATAAGGCAAGTATTCAAATTACCACATAAATTTTAAAGTCAAGGAAAACATTTGAATTTGCATAGCTATCGACTATTATTAACTATTACTCCTTACACTGAAAGGTGATTACCAGTATTTGAAATCTTTTCCAGGGAGGAAGTGCCTGCATTTCCTGGGGCAACCAACACATGTTTGACATGATTAGACTGTGCAAGTTTCCAGGCCAGTGTGTGTTCCCTTCCACCGCTGCCAATTACAAGTACTCGGGCTGCCATTGCTCTCTCTGCAAAGCAGGAATCCAAAAGGGAAATAAAAGCTGTAGAAAGAAAACCAGAGTTGTTATTTTAGAATGCACATACATTAGAAATTGTGATTTCTCAATATTTAAATATTCCAAAGATTCATTTGTGAAAAATTAGGACTCATAATTTGAGGATGACTATACTTCACAAAGATTAGGGAGGTCTGCACGTATGTAATCTCTACATCCAATGTGGGTCTTGAACTCATCACCCTGAGATCAAGAGTTGCATGTTCCACTGCCCAAAGGGAGGTATTTTAAAAATGAGGAAGACTGGCCTACAGTTAGGTTAAGGAATGAAATGGTGACTTAGCTTGTAACCTGGTTTAAAAAAACAAAACAAAAACCTATGAGTAATCATTCTTTAGGCTTCACTTTTCCACCTTTATAGACTTATAATCATCAAGCCTCTGTTAAACATGAATCCTAACATTGCAAATTTAGATCCCAAATTTCAAGTACCTGCTTTTAAGCCTTGTGATACTACAAATAATAGACTTCAAAGTTCTAAGTTGAAAGAAATATTTAGACTGGGACCTGTAAAGGACCAGATAGTA
The DNA here is from genome assembly GCF_020171115.1 of Neogale vison. Lineage (NCBI taxonomy): Eukaryota > Metazoa > Chordata > Mammalia > Carnivora > Mustelidae > Neogale > Neogale vison. The sequence continues at coordinate 11,250,379 of NC_058096.1, read as the reverse complement.
AATATTTTCACCTTTGAGAGTCATATAATCTCTGTAGTAACAAGTCAACTCTGTTACTGTGGCACAAAAGCAGCAATAGACAATACAGAAATGGACTAACATGGCAATGTCCAGTAAAACCTTACACAACTAGGCAGTGGGAGGTAGGTCATAGCTTGTCTCTGTTCTGCTCTAAGTGATAAGAAGCTACCAGAAGCTTATAAAGAATAAGCATGAGAATGTTTATTTATGGACACTGTAATTTGAGGATCTTACTATCTTCACATGTCATAAAAATATCATTTTTCCTTTTTTCCAACCATTTAACAATGTAAAAATTATTTGGTGAAATGCATAAAAACAGGTGTCAAGAAGGATCTGGCACAATGGCCATAATTTGTTGACTCCTGATTTAAGAAGTCAGTGTAATATGTTAGGAAGTTGGTAGAGAAGGCAAAATCAAACTTGGAACAGGTCTTACTTTGACTCTGGCATTTGATTCTTAGCAGGATGGATGCAACACCTAACTCAAGTGAGCAGTATGATCTTGGCTAAGCTCTTCCCATCTCTAATTCCATTTCTTTACATCTTAAAAGATGGAAACAGGAGATCTTGCCTTGAGAGGCTACATAAGGGCTAACTGAAATGACATTTTTGGGGAAATGACATTTATAAACAGCCAATAAAATTTCTGACACTCAGCAGTAGTAAATGTTTTTATATTTTATCTTTTACTTTTTTTTAAAAAAGATTTTATTTATTTGACAGACAAGGATCACAAGTAGGCAGAGAGGCAGGCAGAGAGAGAGAGAGAGAAGCAGGCTCCCTGCTGAGCAGAGAGCCCACTTCAGGACTTGATGCCAGTACCCTGAGATCATGACCTGAGCCAAAGGAAGAGGCTTAACCCACTGAGCCAGCCAGCCGCCCCTATCTTTTACTTTTATATAAATTCATACATTAGGGACAGGAAGTACTAAATGGAAAAGAAAAGCCAAAGGAATACCCTGTCACACTAATTTACTAATCTCTAGAAGGCATTTCATTATGTAGAAGGCAAACTGAAAACAGAAAATCAGGGCGCCTGGGTGGCTCAGTGGGTTGAGCCGCTGCCTTCAGCTCAGGTCATGATCTCAGGGTCCTGGGATTGAGTCCCTCGGGCTCTCTGCTCAGCAGGGAGCCTGCTTCCCTCTCTCTCTGCCTGCCTCTCCATCTACTTGTGATTTCTGTCAAATAAATAAATAAAATCTAAAAAAAAAAAAAGTTAAAAAAAAAAACAGAAAATCAATCAGTAACTTCTTGTGTGATGCCAGGATTATACTTAAATCTAAGATGATAATACAAAAAACTTACAATTTTTGAGTCCTTACTTTGTGCCAGATACTGTTCTAAATACTTTTCACGAACTACTTTACTTATCTAAGAATTTTTGCGAGGTAGGTACTATCACCACCTCATTTTACAGACAGGAACTAGGTCCAATCATGTTAAATAACTCGCTGTAGGTCACATATCTAAGAGGAAGTAAAGCCTCTTGACTTTACGGATTCCCGTTGTGTGCAATGAGGATTCAGATGCTCTTTTAACAATTGAGATTATGATCACTGAAAACTTGGAAGAAAAAAAATTTTTGCTGAACTATTGTCTCAGAGAGGCAAAAGCTATTTTAGCAGAAAAGACTTGCCACGTGTGTTGAAATATCTGAAATAAACAGACTTTTTCTGAAATCTAGAGAAAAAATACACTTAGTTTGAATAGGAGAAGCACTAAAGGGAAACTGTCCTAGTTCCTACGGCGGATCACAGAAACAGCGTTGACCCTCAGCCTGAAGGAATCCACTCGAGGGGTGGTTAGGAGGCCCGGCCTCCAAAGCGCTATGGTTCGGTGTGAGACTGCCCCTTCCTTACTAGCTGGGATTCGATGAAGAACTTAACCTTCGTGGGCCTCAGTCATCTAACTGGGTAACTTTAAAACGAGATTAAGAGGCAGGTGGAGCCTCTGCGAAGGGCTCGGTGAATAACACAGGTGAGTAACACAAAGCAGAAACCGATGACAAAAGTGCACTAAGTCGGCTACAGACCGAGTGCATAAACAGAAAATATGCAATTTAGGCTTACGACCTAAAAAAGTCATAAAGGTACCAGGCCCGACATCTTACAAGGCGGGGAAACTGGAAGATCCAACGTAAACCTCAGTTACAAGAAGTGAAAAGCACATGGCCAACCCCCACCCACGGCGTTTAAAAACAAGACCAGAATTCCGACAGCCAAACGAGTTTCTACAGTTTCATCCCATTCCTGACACTAAACCCCCAAATCAAAGCATAAATGTACTTTACTTAAAATCGGAGAAGGCTCCTGCACCTCCACAGGGCGGCCGGACCGCTCGCGCACGCACGCTCGTCGGCGCGCTCACAGCCCGGGATCCCGTCGCGCGCCGGAAGTCGGCCCCGCGCAATCCGGCGCGCGCCTCTCCCCGCCCGCCCCGCCCCGCCGTCGGCTGCACCACCCCATTGGTCAGCGCGCGGCCGGTGGTGGCCGCAGCGAGGTAATCAAGTGCGATTGCGTTTGGCTCCTGTGCGCGGGCCTCCGCGTACTCCACAGTAAAGCCAGCAGGACCTTGCGCGTTTATCGCTGTGGTATTAGGCGCCACGTAACGTCTCTCTTCCTCCTCAGAAGCCTTCAGAGCTCTGTGGAAGAGGAGCTCCGAAATGCTAAACCCACGATTAGCTAATTGTGTGCTGGTAACGAGTCAGAGCTGGCCAGCTACTGCGGAGAGTCTCCTGACCCGCTTGGTATCCCGACGAGACTAGAAATGCACCAGGCTTTGGACGGCAGGCCTCTTAAGACCTCTGGCCTAGTGCTTACAAAAAGGGTGGGAGGGGAGCGTTAATGAGATGCCATGGGGAAAAAAAAATGGGGGTAAAAACGTGTTCTTTTTCGCACCACAGTGAGGGCGGGCGTTGATTAATGCTTTTCCGGATGCATCTCCCTGCCAAAACAACTTGGCGCCACCCAGAAACGGCGGAGGCCCCGTATCAAGCCACGTAGCCTTTCTTTCTTCCTTTTCTCATGCTCTATAGTCTTGAGCATTTAGTAAGCCTCTTAAGCCTCCCAAAACACTGTTGAAAGACCGACAACTTAAGCTGACACAGTCGCCTCAAGAGAGACTTCTCCTGTAATGGCGCCTGCGTCAGTCACTAACATGGCGGACATAGTCGTGCGCGGCGCAAACGTCAGCACCTCTACCCTAGCCGCTCAGAAACAGCGGAGGAGAACTGGGCCGTGCTCACTGATTGGCCCAGCGGCGGAGCGTGCCAGTCTGGACGCTCCCACAGAAGCCAATCAGGACGCCGAGAGACGGAATTGGCCGCTGCGCCTCCTCCCGAGGCATGCTGGGAGCCTGGAGGACTAGCGAGGAGGAGTTGAGAGAACGGAGCGGACGCCATGGCGACCAACATCGAGCAGATTTTTAGGTCTTTCGTGGTCAGTAAATTCCGGGAAATTCAACAGGAGCTTTCCAGGTAAACGCTTCCCAGACTTTTCTGCTCCCAAGGGACCGCTAGGGCCCCGTGTAGCTCTCCCCGGCACCTTTCTTCAGAGACGCCGTCGTTCCTCGCCTCAGGCCCCGCTACAGCCCCGCCTGGGCCTGGGATCCATTTTCCGGGCCCTCCCCCCCCCATCCGCTCCCTCCCTTTCCAGCGAGGAACTTCGCTTTTTCTGAGGTAACCCCAGACTCCCTCTAATAGAACCGAGTTAAGATGCTTACTTTTCTTTCCCGTTTGGTAATCTCCTCCCTTTAAGCTACTTGTAGGCCTGGTTGTCCACCAGGGACGGGCCTAGTTCCTTCCTCAGCTCCGCCGCCGCCGCGTTTCCCCTCCCCCTCTCCGCCTCCGCGGATTTCGCCGGCCGGTGCCTATGACCGGAAAGGGTCTCTAACGGCCGTTTCTTGAGTAATCTTAAATCCGCTTTATTATTGCACGCTTCAGATCTTTTGGGGGTCGGGATCCTTTAATTAGATTATTCGGGCCCTGGTGTCCCCTGGCTTCTACCAGGCAGCATTCTAATGGATTAGAAATTGAAGTTAAGGCAGCTAACAAATTAATGTTAGGTACTTTGATGAAATGTTCGAGGTGAGGATGGAAAGGGACTTTGAATTAGTATTAATTTCTCAATTTGGCAAGTGGATAGTAGGCTTTGTGTTTAGGTCTTTTTTTTTTTTTTTTTTTTTTTTTTGGCTGCTCCCGCCCCAATTGACATGTATGACCAGCACGCTACTTTTGCCGTTGCTCTTAGACTTTGCGTAGTTTACCTTTGGTTCCACAAAATTTGAACAGGAAGAGATTTCCAAAGAAATAGATGTTTATTCAGAAAGGAAAATGCTGTTGGTCATGTTGTGTTCGTGGTTGTCTTGTAGTATTATATAGAGCCTAAATATTTGTTCCGGGTTCAGATGTTTTTGCTAGTTATATTTTAAAAGTCGAGAGGAAGAGCAGTACGTGAATTTGAAAACGCAATTTTAAATGAAGCGCTGAAATTAACAGCGTTATTGGGGGAATGGTATGTTGTACCGCTAAAAATCACTATTTTTGCGGGGTATATTGTTTAAGTAGGAAATCATACTCATTTCATTGCTGTTTTAAATTTTGTTATATATATTAGTGATTTTTAGATGATGAGAGAAGTCGAGGTAAAGGGAGTATGATTTTTCTGAAAACTTTAATAGTTTAAGGCGATGATTGTGTTTGCTTGCTGTAATGTCTTTTTGTATCTTCTAAAAATCTGTTTTTGTATTTGGGAAACAAGTGTTTTATTGTAAAAACCTTAGAATAAACGAGACACATAATAATGTTCTTTATGTTCTTTCATTTTTTTTTCCTTGTGTGTACAGATGCACATATTTTGTTAAGTGTGATCTTGTTACGTGTTTTTTTTTTTTTTTCATCTGATCGTGAACAAGTTTGTCTTTTTCACATTCTCGGTTGTCTTGGGACCTTTTTTATGGCTTCATAGAATTCTATTGTAGGAATGTATTGTTAGCTATTTAGTTGGTTTGAAATTTTTTCCTTTTTCAGTAACTGAGATAAATATCTGATAGGTTTAAGATGATTATTTTCTTACAGACTTTAAAGTTGTAATTCTCTTGAGTATCAAATCCATGCTCTACTAATGTGATCGTGTATGTGTAAGTGCTTAGGAAAAGTGTAAAAGAGCTCCAGAAAGTAGGTAAATTTAGAGGAATATTTAGTTTGTCAAATAGTATGTAATACATTATCTATCTAAAAACAAAATTTGGCTTGTCATTTTGTGAGCTATATTTGCCATATTGTCCCATCTGTTTTTACATGTATCAGTTTGGGTAAGGAGGCTGACATTTAAGTAGTAAAGAGCTGTCTTTTTGTCTGTGGTGGTTAAGGGTAGGAGCTCTGGTTTTGAATGCCAGCTTCACCTCATAATAGTTGCGTGAACTTCAGTTAGGTTCTTCTCTGTGTGTCATTTTCCTCATTTGTAAAATCAGAATGTCAGTGCTAATCACTGAGTTGTGTTAGGATTAAATGAGTTAAGAAATGTAGACCGTGGCTAATTAATAATAAATGTTAATTATTATGCGAGTCATGTTAGAAAACCAAGTGTTCTCAAATAACAGTTAACTATTGAAATTTTTTTGGTTTTTGACCATTCAGACTTTTATCAGGTAGTGGAGCATAATTATTTTATCTCTTAGCTAATTTTAATTAAATTGAATGTGTTGAGATTATTTTTCAAAAACAATTTTACTTAGACAAAAAGTAGTAAAAATGACTAGGTAAGTGACATGCTTCTCATTTCAAGATTTTTCTAGCCCTGTGAGTTGAAAATGCATATTAATTTACTATAATAATTTATTGTTGGCATAAATAAAGTCACTTGTTTCCCATGATTTTTTTTTAATGCCAGAAAAATACCAGGATTCTTGATCAGTGGGTAAAAATTGTATGGATGTATTTTTCTTTTTAAACTTGATAACGGTATTTCAGTAATTTTGATCAGTCTAAAATTGATCAGAGGCTACAATTTACCCTTTTTTACTCCATATGTTTGTGGTAACTGTTCCTTGATACTGTTTATGGTGATTATTTTCTATGCACAGATGTGGTTTTATTGTGGTTGTAGCTTCTATCATAATATTAGAATGGTGTATTGTACCATGTATATTAGGTGGTATATTATTCTTTGGATTTGTGATTTATGATTGAGATAGTTTTTCTGCCCTGAGATAAATATGCAAGCAACCCAAATCTAAATCAGTTTAGATTTCTGGTATTATTTTATTATTTTTTTAAGGTTTAGAAAGCTGTTCTAAAGTTTTTTTTTCCCTTTAACTTTAGTAGTTCTGAAAATTAAGTATGTAAAAATGAAAGTGTACCTACTTTAAGTAGATAGGGTGAAGGAAGGATGGTTGGTGGGGAGTGTCATCTGAATACAAAAATGGTGAAATGTATGAACGATGTCAGATTATTTTAATGAGCTGAGTTATAAATATTCATTGTATGGTGTGGTAAAAGTAATAATGAATCTTGATAACTTTTCTTGTCAAGTGGAAGGAGTGAAGGCCAGCTCAATGGTGAAACAAATACACCTAATGAAGGAAACCAGGCAGGTGATGCAGCTGCCTCTGCCAGGAGCCTCCCAAATGAAGAAATAGTTCAGAAGATAGAGGAAGTACTTTCTGGGGTCTTAGATACAGAACTACGATATAAGCCAGGTAAGCTGGAGATAATCAGCTGTCTCAAAAACTTAAAGATTTTTAAGTAGTTAATACTATTTTTTTTACTGCAGGGTATTTAAAAAATCTTCAGTAGTTCTAAAACTTCAGTAAGTTTGAGTTTATTTCCTGACGACTTTATCGTCTTATCTGAAAATACAGTTGTACTGAAACGTGAGCATTGACACTTGATTGCTTTGTTGGTGGAATATAACTTGATTCGATTCAGTTTTGTAGTGACTCCCTACCAGGATTTTGAATGTGGGCTTTCATAGAACAATGGTGTAAATGTCCATTTTGGGGAAGGTACAGGAGCTGGACCAAATCTGTGATAATTTTAAAACCCTGGGAGGTTTTATTTTTAAAGCCCAAGCTCAGAGATGGCCTTGTTTTTGCATCTGTTCCTCTTAAAAGTGCAATGAATGGAGAGGAATCATTGCTTTGGTATTTAGTGTTTCAGGAATTATTTAAATAATTGATGCTTAAAAATGAAAGATCTATGATCACCCATAAAAATAACTATCTTCTGGGGGTGCCTGGGCGGCTCAATTGTTAAGTGTCTGCCTTTGGCTCAGGTCATGATCCCAGAGTTCTGGGATCAAGCCTGCATCGGGCTCCCTGCTCAGTGGGAAGCTTGCTTCTCCCTCTCCCACTTGCCCTGCTCTGTTCCCTCTCTCACTGTGTCTCTCTCTGTCAAAAAAATAAAATCTTAAAAAAAACCCGAACAGTCTGTCTTCCGTTTTGGAAATGGGGTGGTTATGGGTTTTTATTTTTATTATTTTTGATCTAGGATATGGTTAAAAAAAAAAAGCATAGATTTCAGCTCTACTTAGATTTATGACTGTATCAACTTTTTCTTTAAGTGTAACTTAGCTGACTAGCATTAGGTGGATAATAAATAAGAAATAGAAAATTGTTTTGCTTTGGAATGGATTTTGTCATGTATTCTTTTTTTTTCATAGTCTTAGTGGCCTGATTAGCTTTTCTGGGATCAGTAAAATCTATCTAATTTGATACTGGCATTAGAGTAAATTAGTCTAGTTGTAAAGTAGAAAAGCTTTTTTTTCTTTCAGATGTGCAATGTTCTTGGGTTAAATGTAAAGGAGTGTAAGAATTTCTTTCCTGCACTGACTTTTTTTTTTAAGTGAAGACTTTAAGATTACTTAAGTAATTTTAGAAGAGTGTTGAAGGAAAAGCTGTTTTTATTTAGAATGTAACATGGGTGCGATGAGATAAAATTCAGGTTTCGTGTTGATGCTTTACGTTAGTTGTTTAGCCCTTTGTGTATGTAAAAGCAATCACCAGCATTTGCTGAGGGCCTACTATGTGCCAGGCATTGTTCCGTGTACTTTGTATGTTTTAACTTCACTTTGTCCTCTAACTCTAGGAGACAACAGTGTCCGTAATTTCACCAAGTTCATTCATCTAGTGAGTGGTAATTGATTCAGGATCTGAAAGCAGATTGTCTGTTTCAGAGCCAGTGCCATGTTGCTTTTTGTATAAATAGACTTATTAAATAGTCATTAAAAATCATATAATATGTATTTTTAAAGGAATTTTAGCAGTTGATAATAGGAAATTTTTCTCTAAGTGTAGTTTGAAAGTAGCGTGCTATAATTTGAGAGTGGAAAAAATAGTTGTAAATAGGTTTAGTAAAACACATTTTAATGTGACTTTCAAGTTTTTGTGATAAACTGAGAACTTATTTTAACCCAGACTTTGTAGTTGTAGAAAGAAGTACTTGGAAAAATTTCAGTCTTTAGATAATTGGTTCTTAGAAAATAGTTTATTTGGCAACTTTATTTAACAAGAAGCTTTACACTATGATGTTTTAATGTGGGGATGTAAATTTTGTTTATGAGCTTTATTAGCTAAGCTTACTTTGGGAAATGTTTGACAAAATTAATTTTCTTTAATTTCAGACCTGAAGGAGGCCTCCAGAAAAAGTAAATGTGTGTCTGTACAAACAGATCCTACCGATGAAATTCCCACCAAAAAGTCAAAGAAGCATAAAAAGCACAAAAATAAAAAGAAGAAAAAGAAGAAAGAAAAGGAAAAAAAGTATAAAAGACAGCCAGAAGAATCTGAATCAAAGGCGAAATCACATCATGATGGGAACATAGATTTAGAATCGGATTCCTTTTTGAAGTTTGATTCTGAGCCTTCAGCGGTGGCACTGGAGCATCCTGTAAGAGCTTTTGGCCTTTCTGAGACCAGTGAATCTCCTGCAGTTGTATTAGAACCTCCTGTGGTATCAATGGAGGTATCAGAGGCACACACCTTAGAAACTCTGAAGCCAGCTACAAAAACTGCAGAACTGTCAGTTGCATCAACATCAACAATTTCAGTGCAGTCAGAGCAGTCTGTGGCAGTCACGCTGGAATCATCCATGACAAAGATTCTGGATTCCTTTACAACGGCACCAGTGCCTACTACAACAGTAGTGCTAAAGTCACCTGAGCCAGCTGTAACAATGTCAATGGAGTATCAGATGAAGCCTATGCTGAAATCTTTGGAGACCACACCTCCAGAGCAATCAAAGGTCATGTTAGAACCTCCAGTAGCAAAAGGGCTAGAGCCTTCAGAAACCCTTGTGTTATTGTCTGAGATATCTACTGAGGTGCACCCTGAGCCAAGCACATCAACAACAATGGATTTTCCAGAGTCATCAGCAACTGAAGGGGTCAGATTGCCAGAGCAGCCTGTCGAAGTACCATCGGAGATTGCAGATTCATCCATGACAAGACCACAGGAGTTGCCGGAGCTCCCCAAGACCACAGCGTTGGAGCAGCCGGAGTCGTCGGTGGCCTCAGTGATGGAGTTGCCGGGGCCACCTGCGACCTCCAAGCCGGAGTTGCAGGGGCCCCCTGTGACTCCAGTGCTGGAGTTACCTGGGCCCTCTGCTACCCCATTGCCAGAGTTGCCAGGCCCCCTTTCTACCCCAGTGCCTGAGTTGCTAGGGCCCCCTGCGACGGCAGTGCCTGAGTTGCCGGGGCCCTCTGCGACATCAGTGCCACAGTTGTCGCAGGAATTACCAGGGCTTCCAGCACCATCCATGGGGTTGGAGCCACCACAGGAGGTACCAGAGCCACCTGTGATGGCACAGGAGTTGCCAGGGCTGCCTGCGGTGACAGCAGCAGTAGAGTTGCCAGGGCAGCCTGCGGTAACAGTAGCAATGGAGTTGACCGAACAACCTGTGACGACGTCAGAGTTGGAGCAGCCTGTGGGGATGACAGCGGTGGAACATCCTGGGCAGCCTGAGGTGACAACGGCAACAGGGTTGCTGGGGCAGCCTGAGGCAGCGATGGTGCTGGAGTTGCCAGGACAGCCAGTGGCAACGACAGCGCTGGAGTTGCCAGGGCAGCCTTCGGTGACTGGGGTGCCAGAGTTGCCAGGGCTGCCTTCGGCAACTAGGGCACTGGAGTTGTCAGGGCAGCCTGTGGCAACTGGGGCACTGGAGTTGCCTGGGCAGCTCATGGCAACTGGGGCACTGGAGTTCTCGGGGCAGTCTGGGGCAGCTGGAGCACTGGAGCTTTTGGGGCAGCCTCTGGCAACGGGGGTGCTGGAGTTGCCAGGGCAGCCTGGGGCACCAGAGTTGCCTGGGCAGCCTGTGGCAACTGTGGCGCTGGAGATCTCTGTTCAGTCTGTGGTGACAACGGAGCTGTCAACGATGACCGTGTCGCAGTCCCTGGAGGTGCCCTCGACGACAGCGCTGGAATCCTATAATACGGTAGCACAGGAGCTGCCTACTACATTAGTGGGGGAGACTTCTGTAACAGTAGGAGTGGATCCCTTGATGGCTCAGGAATCCCATATGTTAGCTTCTAACACCATGGAGACCCATATGTTAGCGTCCAACACCATGGACTCCCAGATGCTAGCGTCCAACACCATGGACTCCCAGATGCTAGCGTCCAACACCATGGACTCCCAGATGTTAGCCTCTAGCACCATGGACTCCCAGATGTTAGCAACTAGCTCCATGGACTCCCAGATGTTAGCAACTAGCTCCATGGACTCCCAGATGTTAGCAACCAGCTCCATGGACTCTCAGATGTTAGCAACCAGCTCCATGGACTCCCAGATGTTAGCAACCAGTTCCATGGACTCTCAGATGTTAGCAACCAGCTCCATGGACTCTCAGATGTTAGCAACCAGCTCCATGGACTCCCAGATGTTAGCAACCAGCACCATGGATTCCCAGATGTTAGCAACCAGCACCATGGACTCCCAGATGTTAGCTACTAGCTCTATGGATTCTCAGATGTTAGCATCAGGCACTATGGACTCTCAAATGTTAGCCTCCGGCACCATGGATGCCCAGATGTTGGCATCTGGTACCATGGATGCCCAGATGTTAGCATCTAGTACCCAAGATTCTGCAATGTTGGGTTCAAAATCTCCAGATCCCTACAGGTTAGCTCAGGATCCTTACCGGTTAGCTCAGGATCCTTATAGGTTAGGTCATGACCCTTACAGGTTAGGTCATGATGCCTACAGGTTAGGGCAAGATCCTTACAGATTAGGCCATGATCCCTACAGACTAACTCCTGATCCGTATAGGATGTCTCCTAGACCCTATAGGATAGCACCCAGGTCCTATAGAATAGCCCCCAGGCCATATAGGTTAGCACCAAGACCCCTGATGTTAGCATCTAGACGTTCTATGATGATGTCCTATGCTGCAGAACGTTCCATGATGTCATCTTATGAACGCTCTATGATGTCCTATGAGCGGTCTATGATGTCCCCTATGGCTGAGCGCTCTATGATGTCAGCCTATGAGCGCTCTATGATGTCAGCCTATGAGCGCTCTATGATGTCCCCTATGGCTGAGCGCTCTATGATGTCAGCTTACGAACGCTCTATGATGTCAGCTTACGAGCGCTCCATGATGTCCCCAATGGCTGACCGATCTATGATGTCCATGAGTGCCGACCGGTCTATGATGTCGTCCTACTCTGCTGCTGACCGGTCTATGATGTCATCGTACTCTGCAGCTGACCGATCTATGATGTCATCTTACACTGCTGATCGTTCAATGATGTCTATGGCAGCTGATTCTTACACCGATTCTTATACTGATACATATACGGAGGCATATATGGTGCCACCTTTGCCTCCTGAAGAGCCTCCAACAATGCCACCATTGCCACCTGAGGAGCCACCAATGACACCACCATTGCCTCCTGAGGAACCACCAGAGGGTCCAGCATTACCTACTGAGCAGTCAGCATTAACAGCTGAAAATACTTGGCCTACTGAGGTGCCCGCATTACCTCCTGAAGAGTCTGTGTCGCTGTCTGAACCTTCTGTGAGTCAAAGTGAGATTTCCGAGCCTTCGGCATTGCCTGCTAATTATTCGGTGTCAGCATCAGATCCTTCAGCGTTAGTGTCAGAGGCTGCTGTGACTGTTCCTGACCCAGCATTAGAGCCAGAGTCTTCGGTTACATCAACACCTGTAGAGTCTGCTGTAGTAGCAGAAGAACATCAAGTTGTTCCAGAGAGAGCAGTGACTTACATGGTATCTGAAACTACCATAATGTCAGCTGAACCAACTGTATTAACATCAGAGCCTTCAGTTATGTCTGAGACAGCAGAAACCTTTGATTCCATGAAAGCTTCAGGACATGCCTCAGAGGTGCCTCTTTCTCTCTTGGATCCAGCTGCAGCTAATCCAGAGGCATCACAGAGCACTCTAGAGCTGCCAGCCATGGCTGTTTCAGAGCTCCCAGCTGTGGCTGTCCCAGAGCCACCAACAGGGACTGTTCCAGAGCCCCCAGCGGCAGCTGTCCTAGAGCCCCCAGCCGTGGCTATCCCTGACCCAACAGCTGTGGCTGTCTCTGACCCAGTAGCTGTGGCTGTTCCAGACACACCTGCTGAGGGTGTCCCGGAGACCCTGGCCTTGGCTGAATCTGAGCATGTTACCACTCCTGTGCCAGTTGTTTCTGCCCTGGAGCCTACTGTGCCTGTGCTGGAACCAGCAGTGTCAGTCCCTCAGCCTAATACAGTTGTTTCAGAACCATCTGTTCCTGTCCAAGAACCCACTGTGATAATTTCAGAGCCTGCTGTCACTGTCTCAGAGCAGACCCAAGTAATACCAACTGAGATGGTTTTAGAGTCTACACCAATGATACTGGAGTCGAGTGTTGTAAAAGGAGTGAATTTACTATCTAGTGATCAAAATACAGCTCCAGAGATTGGCATGCAGGAGATTCCCATGCATTCAGATGAAGAGCCACATGCTGAAGGACACCTGAAGAACGACCCATATGAAAGTGAACATGGTACAGATACAGACCTTAAAACAAACAATCATTTCGTTGCTCAAGAGATGGAACATAATACAGCGTCTGCTGCCAGTACTGGTGCTGTTGGTGAAATTGGTGAAGGGAATATTCTGTCGATCAGTGAGACTAAACAATGCACAGTATTGGATACCTGCTCTAGTGTTAGTGAAGCTGATGGAGGAACTCTGTCTTCTGCTGGCCCCCTTGCTCTTGAACCTGATGCAGTGGGAACGAGTAAGGGTATTGAATTTGCCATAGCATCTGCTCTTGGTTCAGTTAGTAATTATGATGTTGAAGTATCTTTAACTGCTCAAGATACTGAACATGACATGATAATTTCCACTAGCCCTAGTGGTGGTAGCGAAGCTGACATAGAGGGACCTTTGCCTGCTAAAGACATTCATCTTGATTTACCATCTAATAACTTTATTAATAAGGATGCAGAAGGACCATTATCTATAAAAGACTGTGACCAGACATTAGCAGTTGCTCTCAGTCCTAAAGAAAGCAGTGGAGAAGATAAAGAAGTACCTCTCCCTACTAAAGAGATACAGTCAGATTCAGGATTTTCTGCCACTATTGATGATATTAATGAAGCAGATTTAGTAAGACCATTACTTCCTAAGGACATGGAACGTCTTACAAGCCTTAGAGCTGGCATTGAGGGACCTTTACTTCCAAGTGAGGTTGAACGTGACAAATCTGCTGCCAGTCCAGTTGTAATCAGTATACCAGAAAGAGCTTCAGAGTCTTCTTCAGAGGAAAAAGATGATTATGAAATTTTTGTAAAAGTTAAGGACACACATGAGAAAAGCAAGAAAAACAAAAACCGGGACAAAGGTGAGAAGGAGAAGAAAAGGGACTCTTCATTAAGATCTAGAAGTAAGCGTTCCAAGTCTTCTGAACACAAATCACGCAAGCGTACCAGCGAATCTCGTTCTAGGGCAAGGAAGAGATCATCTAAGTCCAAGTCTCATCGCTCTCAAACGCGTTCAAGGTCCCGTTCGAGACGCAGGAGGAGGAGCAGCAGGTCAAGGTCAAAGTCTAGAGGAAGGCGCTCTGTATCAAAAGAGAAGCGCAAAAGATCTCCAAAGCACAGGTCAAAGTCCAGGGAAAGAAAAAGAAAAAGATCAAGTTCCAGGGATAACCGGAAAACAGTTAGAGCTCGCAGTCGCACCCCAAGTCGTCGGAGTCGGAGTCACACTCCAAGTCGTCGAAGAAGATCTAGATCTGTGGGGCGGAGGAGCTTTAGTATTTCCCCAAGCCGCCGGAGCCGCACCCCAAGCCGCCGGAGCCGCACGCCTAGCCGTAGGAGCCGCACCCCTAGCCGCCGGAGCCGCACCCCAAGCCGCCGGAGCCGTACCCCAAGCCGCCGGAGCCGTACCCCTAGTCGCCGGAGAAGATCGAGGTCTGTGGTAAGGAGACGAAGCTTTAGTATCTCACCAGTGAGATTAAGGAGATCACGAACACCATTGAGAAGAAGGTTTAGCAGATCTCCCATCCGCCGTAAACGGTCCAGGTCTTCTGAAAGAGGCAGATCACCTAAACGTCTAACAGATTTGAGTAAGTCATTTTAATTGATGGCATCGTAATAGAGAATGTCTTAAATAATTGTTTTCTGATCTTAGAGTCAGAAAAGGGTGATTGGTTGACAATAAGTATTTCTGTCTTTAAGTTTCTTTAGTGGACTCTGGGAACATGGGTTTGAACTGGATGGGTCTACTTACATGTGGATATTTTTCATAAATGAGGTGGTAGTATCGTATTTTCCTTATGATTTAAAAATTTTTTTTTCTTTAGCACATAGCATGTAATACATACACAAAATATGTGTTGATCTGTTTATGTTGTCAGTAAGGCTTCCAGTCACCAGTAGATTATCAGTAGTTAAGTTTTTGGGTAGTCAAAAGTTACATGCAGTTTTCAGCTACACAGGAGTCAGCCAGTGCCTTTAACCCTTCTCATTATTCAAGGGTCAGTGGTAATTAGATTCGCTTGTATTTGGAAATTGTGTAGGGATAAATACACTTATAATTAGAGGTGTTTTTGTTTTTTTGTTTTTTATTTTTTTAAAAGGCCTGTTTTGGACTGTGTTAGAACCAAAGTGTTTTCATACTTGAAAGTTTTAGTTTGCTTCAGCTATCTTCCATAAATAAAGATAGAAAGTACAAGTCTAGTTAATGACAAGGCTTATATGCTCAATTGTTTTATTATATCTATTCCAACATAGATTCTTAGAAATAGGCCTAAAATTACAGTATCTCTTTTTTAGTAAGTTACATGTTTGAAAATGGCAACACAGGGCTGTTAAATCTGTGTGAAGGTAATTCTGATTGGTATAAGGGATAAAGAACCGAACGGAAGTGAATAGGGAATTTTGCATGTGTGGAGTTTTTATCTGGGTGGGTGATATTAGCAAAACAAAGTTAAATTTACTAAAATGACTTGTATTTTAATAATCTGCTTTAAAAAGTGAAGTGCACTTGTTTCTCTTGATGTAAGAAGTGTGTGGGGATGATTAAAACTTGATGGCTAGTGTATTACTACCTGCAGTAGTACTGGATAATTTATCATTACCTTAGTAGATTGGACATTTCTAGGTCAGTCCAAAGAAAAAGGCCCTAACAGAACAGTGAGGGAAAATGCATCCAGTTCAATAAAAGTTGAGTTATTTTTTTATTCATAGAATGACATCTTTGAAGTGATTATAGGTTGGTAGAGGAGACGTGAATAAAATGCATATATGTCTCTTTTACTAAATCATAACCTGCCAAAAAAAACAGATTGTGGTGATTACTGTAAGTACTGGTATAGGTAAGGCACTTTGGAGAAGTGTTAAATTCTGACTTAAGTCCTGTTAGAAGAGTTGGCACTTGTACTTGGCTTAAAGAGTGATTTAAAATGTCAGATATTAGAAGGAAAGTTCAAGGGCATCATAGGAAAATAAAGAAGGCTATGCCGTGTGTGTGTGTGTGTGTTAGAGTGATCATTGTATAATTTAGCTATTTTGTATAGTATTTGAATGGGAAGCTAAATGTCAACTTACTAGCGTCATTTACTTAAAAACTCAGCCAAGGAGTGATTGGATCACAGCTGTATATTAGGGCAGAAAATTGATGCCTTTAATTTTGTTGCCATGTAAGACTTTAGATAATACAAAGTGTATTAGCCTGTAGGAAAACTGCTTATATTTTCCTCTTCCAGATAAGGCTCAGTTACTTGAAATAGCCAAAGCTAATGCAGCTGCCATGTGTGCTAAGGCTGGTGTTCCTTTACCGCCAAACCTAAAGCCTGCACCTCCACCTACAATAGAAGAGAAAGTAGCTAAAAAGTCAGGAGGAGCTACTATAGAAGAACTAACTGAGGTAAGCTAGACAGAATTTGTTTACATTCTTAAATGGATTATTTCAGTGATGTTGACTCTGGAGCGTGCCAAAACCCGAATTGTGGGCTGAACTGATAATGGCTGGCACCGAGTGGCCAAAACCCGAAATACAGATGTGGCAGCGGCAGAAGCTCTGTTTAGCAGGCCATTATCCGGGATGGCTAAGCTCCGCTAGCTAAAAGTTACTTCCCATTACTTTTGCTTTCCAGTTTTAGAAGCCAAACTGACTGAGGAGTGGGACGGTTCGTTTGAATGGAGGAGGTGTTGAGTGAGCAACACGCAGAAGCTCGCCTACAGTTTCGTTTCCATTCACGACGTGTTCACTGATCGCCACGAGTATACTGCATATACGCAAAGACACAGACAATCTTCAGAAATGATCTTTTGCCACCGGAGCTTGGAAATTAATGAGAATAGCTGGCCATTGCCTGAAAGGAACTTCTTACGCATCAACATTTCGGGTTTTGGCTGTTTGGTACCAGCCATTGGTGATAATGGCCGGCCATTATCAGTTCTTCCTGCGGTTCGGGTTTTGGCAGTAACATATTTTAAACACACTTACTTTTGTTTTTAAGAATTTGATCTTTTCAACTGAGGCTTTTTTTTGGCTTTGTTTTGTTAATATTATTTTTATTATTTTTTTTTTGGGAGGACGCTGAAATACTGCTGCTAGGATCCAGAAATATCATGCTGTTTCATATATTGAAACTTGTTATTGGCTAGCCTTATGCCAGCCTGCCACTGTCAATATATTCTGTTCCCCTTTACAAGCTTGGTATATACTCTGTGTTTTTTGGCCAGTTGAGCTTTTTATCCTATTGTAACATTTTCAATTGATGATGGATGTGACAAATTCTGCTTGTATAGACAAGTCCACCAAATTTATTCTGACCTTTTTATAAAGCCAGGTAATGGAGTCTGTTCCTTAGCTTCTCAGGAAGGAATGGACTTAGCTTTATGTGTCAGACCTCATCAGTTAACACCTCTCCATCATGCCTTATTTTTCATTCTTGAGTTTGTTCCTTTAGAGACTCAACTTACTGAACATTTATGGAGAGACAATTACATCTAACCCAGTTGGAGAAGTTTCACATTTTTTATTTTGCCATGCATTTGGGGGTTCATATAGTTCCTTAATCTGTTTTCAAACTTAGATTTATTGCAATATGAATTACAACTTTTTTAATTTAAGAACTTAGTGAAAGCTTCTATTTGCGTATCAAATCTCAGCTCCTTATCTAAAACCTTGTGAACGCTTAGTATTTCCCTTATGTTTTTAAGCCTCATTTTCAGACCTTTTTTTCTTCCAGTAAGTTTCTCACCTTTTTATCACCATCTAACTAGGATGACTCTTTTTCTTTTCCTGCCAATCCTTGTTCTTAACTATGAAAATCTGGCTTAGAACTCTTCAAGAAATAGCCCTTGATTACCAAATTCTGCCTGATTCTGTTTTCTCTTAAGCTTTTGTTGTTTCAGCACTTATGTACTCAGTTTGTATTATATCAGTTTGCACTTGTTAATTGTGTTGCTCTGTAAAAGCGTTCCTCAATTATTTCACGTGTATGTAATTCTCTTTCTTGAACTAGATTGTAAGCTCCTTGGGAGCAGGGACCATGTCTTCTACTTTTTCTTTTTTTTTCTTTTTTTTTTTTTTTTTTTGTATTCCCTGGACAGTGCCCAGTACAGTGCTCTGCACATAGTAGGTGCTCAATAAATGTTGTTGACTGACTGACCAGCTAGAGTGTGTTTAAATAATAGCTAATAAGCTAAGTTACTTACCTAAAACCTGTTGTTAATCTTGTTTTATTGCTAAAAGTTGATTTTATGTGGTTTTGATTTTTTTAATTGCATTTTATTCCATATAAAGTGTAAGATTTATTTCTTGTTTTTATTTTTTTAAGAAATGCAAACAGATCGCACAGAGTAAAGAAGATGATGATGTGATAGTGAATAAACCTCATGTTTCAGACGAAGAGGAAGAAGAACCTCCTTTTTATCATCATCCCTTTAAACTCAGTGAACCCAAACCCATTTTTTTCAATCTGAATGTGAGTATTAGAGTTTATGGCTTGATGAAACAGCATAGAGATTAAATAAAACTCGAATTTAATGTTTTAATTTTTGGATTATGTACTGTGAGAAAAAATGAACGAAACTGTTTTCCGATTATGTTGAAAGTCTTTTCAGTTTTAATTAAGGAAATACATTATTTTTTAGATTGCTGCGGCAAAGCCAACTCCACCAAAAAGCCAGGTAACGTTAACGAAAGAGTTTCCTGTGTCGTCTGGATCTCAGCATCGAAAAAAAGAAGCAGATAGTGTGTATGGAGAATGGGTTCCTGTAGAGAAAAATGGTGAAGAAAACAAAGATGATGATAATGTTTTCAGCAGCAATTTGCCCTCTGAGGTAAGTAAGAGGAATATTGTGTTTTTTTGTTTTTTGTTTTTTAATACCTGAATCTCCCATTTTATTGTTACCTTATATCTGATTTGGATTCTGTTTCACTCTTCTTAGGGCCGGGTTAAACGGCAGGGCCGGGTTAGACGACAGATGAAACAACCCGCAGCTTCTCATTTGACAGTAACTCGATGCAATTCACTTTGTGGAACCAAGCCACAAAGTGAAAAGCATCGAATTGCAGAGAACAGTGTTATCACATCCCTACCCAACATTGGGCCCTCCTTGCACTTATGGGAAGGTAGCCCAAGGTACAACTATTTAGCTTCCCGTTTTGCTTCAAGGCTCTATAGCTCTAGATTTTGGTGGTAGCAAATCTCCTGGGTGGAGGGATTGAGCAGAGAGAGGCAGATCCTCAGGTTCAACACAAGAACTGGATTGGAAAAGGTCATTGTAGGCTGATGTGTGAGCATCTTGGATACATAGTCCATTGCCCTTAAATAATGGTTTCTCTGGGTTGTTGTCAGATAGCCTTTAATTTGAATCATTTTCCCTTCCCTGTGTTACCTTGGCCCTTTGGAATTCTTGTGTTTAACCTAATGCTCAGCCTTGGTACTCCTATTTCCCTTCTCCTTCCCCTTTGCTACTATTAAAAGTTGGAGAAGTGGAATTCACACCTTGAAATTTCCATGAGGCTATAGTTGTATCTTGTCAGAATGACGCAGTAGTAATGCCACGTGTCAAAACAACCCCATTAAAATGCTGCCTGATTAAATAATGTGCTGCTAAGTACAGTGCACATGAAAACAGCAAGACTGTATATATATGTAAATATATATATATATCTGTATCTTTGTATGTATCTCTGTATCTGTACCTTTGCTGTATCTTTTAATAAACAGTTTACTTTTATTTAACTTGTTGTGCAAAATCACGCTTGGGGGATCTGGGGGGGTGGAGACTTACTAGGGGTGGGTGGGAGTTTTGAATGATACTATAGACTAGTTATCACCTCTTGCCCTTGGTTCCAAAGCCCAGATGTTTGTCCAAGCACTGGACTAGATACGATGCCCTTACAATGTGGGACTTCTTCCCCACTTCTTTTCTTGCAGTTCTGGGATAACATAGGTCAGAGAGACCTGTTCTCTCCAACTCGGGTTCCCTTCATTGGCCATATCATTTTCCACTAAACACCTCCATTATTACAAATAAATCCTGTTTGTAAAATCAGAAAGTGAACAGAACCCAAATCAGAAATCTTTTGATAGTGTATTTTTTGCCCTGGGCTATTCACAGGTGACATTTTCACTGTGGTGTGGTTTTTTGTTTTTGTTTTTTGGACCTGTGGCATTTTGAGAGAGAACAAGTTCTATATGATGAAGCCAGACATGATAATTAGCTAATGCAACTTACAGTCCCCAGTGATGATTTATATTTACATGGGATTCAGCAGTTGAAGCAAGTTAAACTATCACCAGTGAGGAAGGCATAGTTGGTTTGGACAATGTTTTAGTAAAGCCAGTACAGTAGTTCAGTTGCTAATTCCCCATATCAGGCTACCTGCACATCTCAAGAGGTAAAGGTTAACTGACATTTGCAATTGACTTAAATCTTGTAGTAGCTGAATATAAATCATGATATGAGGGCCAAACAGACTTACTTAGAAATTCTGATACATATGCTTTTGGTTAACTCATTTAACAGAGTTGGGAAAAACACAAGAAGATTATTTATGTGAGAAAAAATTTTCAGGCGAGTGAAGCCCTAGAAATATTGAAAAATTCCAAGGGATTATCCTGAGACGTGATCATAACTATTTTAACCTTAGTTGAACATGGGAAAAATGCTTAGTGAATCCTGATGAATGTGTTTTTTTGATTAAGACTATGTTATATATATATATATATATATATATATATGCACATTATATATATATTTGAAGTTTAATACTCTGCCATTTTCAGTCTTGACACTGATAGTGAGGTGCCTTAGCCATGTCTCTCCTCCAAATTCGTTGTCACATTTTAAAAATTGGGGGGAATTATTTCAAAGAAATCCCGAGGGGAAAAGTTGGGTGTTCAAATTTAATATTAAGCGGTCTTTCATGAAAGCAGCAGAAAAAGTTCAGAGGGCTTAAAAAAGTGGATTTCTTCTGTGGGAGGTTATATACAACTAGTTTCTTAGAAGATGAGACTGAAAAAATACATAGGTTAACTTTAATTTTAAGCAGAAACAATCCCAAAAGTTTTACAAGAGGAAAAGGAGTAGGGTTTTGTTTTGCCTTTTAGGTCTCTACTTTTATACAACAGTAATGGTAAACACCTCGAGGAAATGGTCACAATATAAAATGTTTAGTTCCAGTTACTTAGCTGTATCTTGCAAATTCATTTGTAAGATTATGTTCTATATACCAGTGTTTGTGGAATACTGTTGGTGTCATTTATGGGAGCATTGACCCTTTTGATTCCCTGTCAGGGGTTGAAATAAAGCCTTTTTGTAGAGTTTTAAAAGGAAAGTTCTTTAAAATGGTCATGTTTTAAATGAGTAGTATTTTTTTTTTAACTTACCAATCTCTTTCATTTTAATGTAAATGGAGTTGTGGTTTTTTTTTAGTTTTGAGCTTAAAACATTTAAGCAAAGATCACAGATTCGATCTTAGCTTTGCTGTAATCCTTAACCCCACCAATTGTCTTGCACATGAGTGCTCTTTGACATAAGCGTGAGTGGATAGATGTGGATGGATCAACATAAATCCGTATCTTACGGAATATCAGCTCATCAGACTGTGCCTTACTGCCATAGCATCGTCTTCCTACCCTGAAGCCAGCCAGCAGCATCCTCAGTAAGGAGTGACTACAGAACTTTGACCCTATTTGTGTGAATTTGAATCAAAAACAGTGAAATCAAAAATGTTGGAAAACTAATACATAAAAATCGTCCTTGGGGGCACTAATTCTTGGTAATTAGGATAGAGACTTACTGGGTAGAAGATTTAAATGTAATCTTTGACATAAAATTTCCTTGGGTTTACTATTAATCATAAATGTTTAGAGGTCCAGAGGGAGGTAGGCAGTGTGCCTGGTTTGTTTATTGAAAATTCACATCCCAGTGGAGCTACAGTTCCTTAAGTGTAGAAGTTCTATATTTATAGTTTAGGAAAACTCAATTCTTGGAATAAGATGTAAGTTTTAACTGAAAATTAAACACATGGGTCCTGGCAGCGCTAGAATGGTTAAATACAGCCTTGTCATGCATTCTTCTTTCCTTGGATTCTCCTCGGGGATTAACACTGAATTTCTTGGAACCATTTAATAGGTTATCTGTTTGTTTTCTTATTGTAGTTTAGATTAAATGTAGAAGAGTTACACTATATGATGTAATAAAAAGATTCATAATTTGTGGTTTAAAAACCCAGTGCATGACAACTGAGATACTCTATTTTGTGTGGCTTTTGTTTTTGTAGTTGTCATCTTCTTCTCTATATGAACCTCTTTGTAACTTGTTAATTTTTACTAAGTATTTTAAAATCCTATTTTACATATAGGTCAGATGCATTTTCTTAGTTTCATGTGCTTAAAATTAAAAGGTTTCTTTTATACTGTCTTTTAAGATACCTGCAGTTATCTTTGTAGATTGTAATTGCCATATTACAGGGCTTCTTTTCTTTATCTGACAGACCCCTTCCTAATACTTCTTTTTAGTCCTTTTATATCCTTTAATTGACTTTGTAAGGAATACCTAAGGTAATTGTTTTACTTATGTAAGTAGTTGGGTTGACAAAAGGGAGAAGTAAATTGACTTAGGGTTTGTGTGTGTGGGTTTTTTTTGTTTTTCTTTTTGACTTAGGGTTTTTTAAAATGAGGAAGATACAGAAGGCACACAATTAATAATTTGGGCTGTGAAATGCATGTTATACTATGGATTTCATTATTCCTGACACTTGTGGATTATGGAAGAAGTAATTGGTGGTGTTGCTGTAGTACAGAGATAAAATAACTTGGATAGGTTTTTATTAATATGAGAACTGGAATTATAATTCAGTATACTCTTACGTAGATTTTACTTCTTAGAATAAGTTCTAGCCTAAAGGAAATTAAACATTTCCCCTGTTAACAATACTTACAATATTACTATAGTATCATAATTAAACTTGAAGAAATCTGCAGTATATTAAGGGAAACAAATAAGACTTGTTGATGACAACTTGACAATACTACTCTATGAGATTTAAGATTATTTCCCCACTTGCTTTTAGAAGGGCTTTAAAAAAAATTTTTTTTAAGATTTTATTTATTTGACAGAGAACACAAGTAGGCAGAGGCGGGGGGGTGGTGGGGAGAGAGGGGAAGCAGGCTCCCTGCTGAGCAGAAAGCCCCGTGTGGGGCTTGATCCAGGACACTGAGATCAGGACCTGTGCCAAAGGCAGAGGCTTAACTCACTGAGCCACCCAGGCACCCCTAGAAGGGCTTTTTAAGAAGCATCATTTGGTACCTTTGACATATTCCTGTTTCTGAGCAACGTTAAAAAGATGGTTAAGGCTCTGAAGTTCACTATATAGTATAACCCACTGTATACTGTTTATGTACACACACATATGCATACCATATAGTCCAATGTAGTTACTGGCCACTGAAAGATCAGTTCATTTATTGCCCTAGTAGACACATTTCAAGTGCTCACTTGATGTCATTGTGCCCTAGTAGACACATTTCAAGTGCTCACTTGCTGTCATTGTAGAGAATGTTCTGAAGAATAGCTCTATACTGTAGAGAATGTTTTAAAGAATTGTAGAGAATGTTCTAAAGAATAGCTCTATACTAAATGCCAGTGTTCTAAAGAATAGCTCTATACTGTATGGGAATTTTAATGCCAATACATAACATTTGGTCTAGTCCTTGAGTATTAATGCTTTGGGGATTATATTTGGCTTTTTGTGCATTATTGCATATTTTGAATTACCTTGAAAACCTGGAAACATGGTTTTTGATTCAAACTCTTGAGGATCCTTGAGCGGTTAAGATAATCCTGGTTTATTTTATTTTGAGTGTATTTAAGATAATCCTGGTTTATTTTATTTTGAGTGTATTTCTTCACATTTAAAAATACGAATATAAAATTAATAGATTACTGTTGGGTAATAAGGTTTTGACATGAATTTGCAGCTCACTTGGTAAGCCTGTTGAGTAAATTATGTTACTTCAGGAAGAAAATAGTTGTAATTCTATCTAAAGCAAATTTATATTAAACATCAAGGTTGTCATTAAAATTTCTTCCAGCATGAAATGTGAATATAACAGAGTATTACTGAGATTTGAATGAAGTTTCACCCTGGGGATAAACGACGAGACATTTAGGTTATCTGCTTATTCAGTAAAGCCTTAAAAAGAAAAAAGTATGAAGATATGTTTCCAGATGGCGGAATTCAAAGATAGGTGTATTCATTTGCTTTCCAGTTGGGAAAGATTTTATTCTGGAAAAGTTGGGAGCTTTCAGAGCCATCTTAACTGCATATTTAAGGCTAAATTCATAGTTGAAAATTGGGAATCAGGGCTTAGGGTGGTGGGTAGATAGATTTTCCACATTACTTCCTATAAGCTTAGACTTATTTGATAAAAACCCATCTATATCTACACATCAAAAGTTTATAGACTGCTACACAGATTAGTTCAGGCAAGGTTGATGAACAGTATTTGGGGTGTATTTGGTGGGCCTTCAAATTACATCGATAATCCTGCCAAAGTTTTAGGAAACATCTAAGATAGTCCAAAGGAATGTAAATTTCAGCCTGAAATATCTGGGTTCTCATTTAAAGTACCAGCAGTTAATCAGAATTAGAGTAGAAGAGTGAAGATACTAAAGCTTTTAGTGTTTACTTGTGATTTTGCTTACATATTTTTTATAGGCCCCAGACATAATTAGTATGGATAATTACTATATTGACTGAGAAATTTAAGATCTTCTTTCCTGAGATCTATAAACAGTATAATTACAGAATGAGTTTAAAATCGTTTTACTTTAATTTTTAAGAAGGTAATACATAAGAATCTGTGGGTGAAAAAATTTTATTTTGCTAGCAGAGTATTATGATTCAGCAAGATAACTAAGAGTGATGCAAGAAAAAGGGGTTCATTCTGAAGGTAGGAAAAGGAAGATTAGTAATTCTTTTTTTTTTTTTTTTTTTAGATTTTATTTATTTATTTGAGAGGGAGAGAGTATGAGAAGGGGGAGGGTCAGAGGGAGAAACAGACTCCCTGCCAAGCAGGGAGCACAATGTGGGACTCGATCCCAGGACTCCAGGATGGTGACCTGAGCCAAAGGCAGTTGCTTAACCAACTGAGCCACCCGGGCGCCCAAAAAGATTAGTAATTCTTAATGCATGAGATAGAACTAGTCTCTCATTGTCACATACTCTTTTTCTGCTATATAGGTCTTTGAGTTAGAAGAAGTATTTCATATGCAGTACACAGTTAAATTACAGATAGCCTTGATTTAAATTTTAAGGAAAAATCCTTAGCCGTTAACGTATCTTACTGACTTCTTATGTTTGTCATATCCATGCAGTACCCATTAATCATTCTTTGTAAATGAATTTGGGAAAACCTTCCCATGTCAAATAAACATTTTCCGAAAATGAATTTTCTTGGGTGCTAAAAATTGGTGAGTTGACACAAGTCAGTATGAGCTCTTAACATTAGAATAAAGAACATCAAATACTTGATTTTTCTTTTACGGTTGAGCCTTCCACAAATCTGGTAAATTGGGAATATGCTCTAAAGATTACCCTTTTAAGAATTTTCCTGGACATTATGAAACATTTAAAAAAGTTAAACTATAAAATCAATCTGCTTAGCACAAAGTTTTTACAGGTAAGGTATGAGCTTTGAAAACGAAGACCTAAGTCCATTCAGATATACCTCATTTTAAGTGTTTTCCATTCATGTTCTGTACTCCCAGAGAAATACTTTAATTTGGGTCATTAATGTATGTGAACTGAAATATTTTTCAAAGAAATGGAGTTCCTAAGACCAAATTACCCCTGAGCATCTGTAAGAAGATGAAAAGCTGTGTGGATGAGTGAAGGGGAGACCACTGATAACAATAGTGGTTTTCTGCTCGCTTGTTCAGGAACCTTGCTTATTGCTTCTGAACATTATGCTAATAAGTAAGGTAAAATGAAAACTTATGCATATAAAGTTAGTAGTTAGAAAATAGTTCAGAATTTCTTAGTTTTTTGGTAAATGACTCATTAGTAAAGGCCAGAGAGTTTTAAGTTCTTTGCAGTTTTCTATGATTGTAATTTGATAAAGTAGAAAATATGAAATCACATTTTGGGTTGAGTTCAGCTGCTGCCTCTGATACTTTATAACTTCTCTTAAATCGTCATCTACTTTCCAAGTTTCCTTTTTGGCATTTTTTCCCTGTACTTTGCAAGATTGTTAATTTTTAAAGACTATTTTCTATGACATGTAGCAGCTATAGAGCATTTTTTAGAATTTAGGGGGTCTCTTATAATTTGAGATAATTATCTATGTTTTCTTTCTTAGCCTGTGGACATCTCAACAGCAATGAGTGAGCGGGCACTTGCTCAGAAAAGACTCAGTGAAAATGCATTTGACCTTGAAGCCATGAGCATGTTAAATCGAGCTCAGGAACGGGTATGTAGTTGTTCTAATGTCTAAGTGAGAATTTAATTAGTTGTGTCATAAGCAAAGTCTGTGGCATGCTGTTGAAATGTAGGTCCTTATCTTAAAAATCCAAGGATATAAATAATTTGGCATTATTAGTTTATTTAAAATGAAAGTGATTTGGGGCACGATCATTCATTTAGTAAATATTTATTGTGTACTATGTGGCAGGAACTGTTTAGGAGAGTACAATAGAAAAAACTCGCTTCCCTTAAAGAGTTCGTTATCTGGTGTATAAAAGTAGCTCTGTGCCCATAGTAGTCCTTTGAAATGTAGGTACTATTATGACTTGCAGTTTCAGCGAAGGAAACTGACAGTGGTTAGTCAGCCTGAAGCAAGTATGATGCTCTATGTTAACTACACTGGAATTGAAAAAAAAAAGTGATGAGGCAGTCTGAGTCCATGGTCTGTACTTTTAACAGTAGACAGCTTTTCCATTTGTCGTCTGCATTCCTTTGGTAGATCTGTATAGAAACAGTAAATACACATTCAGACAGATAAGAAAATAATACTCCCTGACAATACCAGGGTACAGTAAATCTACTTTGAAGGACTGACAACTGATTCTTTAACCTGCACAATAAATGTTGGTGATTAACGTAGTGCTCAGTTTTTAAAGAAAGCTGTTTTATGTGTTTGTACAATTTCCTGTGTTTATTACTCCTTAAACATGTCTCTCAAATTTATTCTGGATTTCTAATACCACAGAAAAGGCAGTTAAAAAACTCCAGTGGTTATGACGTTTATATGTGTACATAGGCAGAGGATGGGGATCCTTTGCTGTACAAACTGTTTTCTGTGTTCATGTATTCATGTGATACTTTGAAGGACGAGCATTACAGTTACGCTTTTTAGTTGTTAGAAATACATCTCAGATCTTGTTACAAATGGGACCCACTGAATGTTACCAAAGTGCTTCTTTGGAGCATTTAAGAAAAAATTTTAAATACGTATAAAAATTCAGCATACTGTTTTAAAAGTTGAAGTTTTAGGTCAGCCTTTTCAAGAATGACCTAAACTGTTTCATGTAGTGAAATAAATCAGTGGGATTTTGACTAGGTAAGTACTTTTACTTAATTCATTGAGGCATTTGTTTTTCCTTCAGATCGATGCCTGGGCTCAGCTGAACTCCATTCCCGGTCAGTTTACCGGAAGTACGGGAGTGCAGGTTCTGACACAGGAGCAGTTGGCCAATACTGGTGCCCAAGCTTGGATTAAAAAGGTACACGACAGCCGCATAGATGAAAGTGGCCAAGTACAAAGTTAAGATTTTTTTAGAAAACGTGTTACTAAAAATGCACAAAGAGGCCAGTGACTTTAACCAAAATTCATGAGTAAATTTGTGCTGTGTGCATACTCAAGATGGACACTGAAGATGGACCTGATTTGTGAGACAATGGCAGATGGATAAATGGGGCTTAAGAGCTGCTCAGTTTATATCCTCAAGTTTTATTTCTGTATTGCTGCCACTGGGTTTTTGGGGGGTGGTTTTTTAAAACTGTTTTGAATGCTAACAGTGTATCTTAGGTGCTGTGCAGAATGTTCCACAGTTCCTGTTGGACTACTAATCTAATGATTTCAAAGCAGTGGTTCTCAAATTTTTTCTCATCATGGGATACTTTATTACAGGTTTATTTTTGGTGGATCACTGCCCCCAAGAGCCCTCTTACCATCCCAGTTTTTCCACTTCTCTGTTCCTCTGTCCTCCTTTCCCCTTCCTTAGTGCCTGTGCCCTCTTGTAAGCACTCTTGGCCCTTCCTCCTCATCCCTCTGGTGATCTCCAGTCCCCGATCCCAGTGGTTGTCCGCGGCCGGTTACAGCAAGTTGGTTGGGAGGCCCCAGGATTAGCTCTGCATGTGGTGATTTTGCCATGGGACTGGACGGCTGGGGAGGGGGGCTGGAGTGTGTGTGGGGGAGGGTGGGCAGTGCTGAAGGGGTGGTGAAGCGGGTGGGGAGGGGACGGAGGATACTTCTCTGTGGACCACCATTTAGGCCCTGGTGGCCTCTGGTGATCCGCAGGCTCAATTTGAGAACCACTGATCTCATGAAAAAAACAGAGTAAGACCTAAATACAAGGGAGAGGACGGACGCCTCGTGCTGTGAAGATGTAGGTGCTCCTGGTTTCAGATTCCTGCAAGGAGACCTGTGCACTCCACCTACGGCTGCCTCATTGTTGGGGGAGTCTTAGGTGGTTATGAAGGGCTTTCTAAATGCCTTCTGGTGAAGGGATGTGGTTTGGTTGGATGGGTGATGGGAAATTTGTTTCAGGAGTACTGGCAGCATGGCAGTGCTGAAGTGGGAGGCCGCGTGGTCTAAAGGATTGGGAAGGTTTCTTTATCCCGCTGTACTCCTGACTGCTTTTGTGATCATGGGCAAGTAATTGGAATTTCAGTCTCCAAGTGTCATAAGAAGACAAGTTCTTATTACTGCTTCTCAGGGTGGTAATTAATAGCGTGACGGGACTTAGCACCTATTGAAGAATGGCTGATTGCTAGGGAATGAACTGAATTTCGGCAAAAGGAGATTTTGGTTGCTTCGGAGCTTTTAATCTCATAATACTTCAATTTTGATAGCATTATCTCTAATGACCCTCTTATTAACAATATAAGACATATACCCTCAGTTTGTCTGTCATTGGGGGGGAGATAGTTGCACATTATAATAGGTGTATGGTGGGCATATGGTCAGATTTATGGAAAATTTACAACTTGTTTATAATTTACTAGGGATCGATGTTAGAAAAAAGATGAAAATCTAGCAAAATATTTTCAATTTTGAGTTCATTTTGGACTTAACTATTACAGTGTTTAAAAATAGTGATTTGTGTAGTACTTGAAAATGGCTCTCATCTCATTGGGAAGAATTACAGTTATACACCTATTTGAATACTTTTAGTTCTTTCACACTATTTAATCTTGAAGCTGAGTGCTCAGTATTTCACGAAGTTAAACTTGAAGCTTATATGGGCATTTAGACACATACAGATTAAGTAGTTTTGTACGTTATTAGGTAGAAACTTCTGAATGCTATTCCATTGCAAAATTTTGGACTTCCATTTGGATAATGAAGTACTGATCCATAATGCTTATATAGTTCTAAAAATCACGTTAACATAACCTGCCAAAAATGAATCTCTTAAGGATTAAATTGGTTCCCCGCAGACCTTCCCTAAATTTTTTTTTGGACTTCCAGTCTTCTAGGCAGTTGACAGGTTTTAAATAATTCACATCATGTTAAATGTTACGTAAGTCATTTTGATAAATTAGGAGATTTGTTCATCAGAGAAGTTTCTAAATAAGAAGGCTGTGCTTTCAGAAAACCTACCATTTATATGTTTACAGAAGAACATTTGCTACTGATACAAAGGAGGGAACATTTATAAAAATGTGGAGAAGTCATTAGCTGAAAATTTAACATCTTCACTGTCAAATACCACAAAATGTCTCTTTATTGCATTTAGAAAACTTTTTTAGTGATCATACAGGTTTTCTTGCCTTGCTATTGCCCAGCACCCTCTTTTTTTGTTAAAAACTCCATAGAATGACAACATTCTCCATATTCTTTTTAGTTTGTTACAGTATATTCTTAGATGAAAAAGAATGAGGAGTTTACCATTATTACTGTTTGTCAGTAAAACATTTTTAACTGGTAACTGATTTAAAAGAACCTTTCTTTTTTGGAATTGAGTGGTTTGGACAATACCCGATGGGTATTGTTTGCTATTACAGTTTCATTAGATTAAGCAGCTTTTTGGTGAACTGTGTACACACTGGGGTAAAGAAACATGAAGATAGTAGAGAATGGAAACTGAGTTGGAAGCCTGGGATTTTTGGGGATTTGCATTATACTCTGCACAGTTGCCCTTTTTTTTAGGAGTGTTGCCTGGAAAAGAGGGGCGGATGAACCTGGAAGTAAGTAAAAGTCATTCTAGGTGTGTAGCAACAAGGCAGTCGATACCCAAGCATCAGCTAACTTTTCTCTTTATACATCAACACTGCATGGCCTGCACCAAATAAGGAACTGAACCAGGGGTATGTTTTTACCTCCACAGCTGCCTCCTTCCATCAGAGCACCTGGTTGAACTTAATGTCTAGTCACACGTCATTGGCATGCCTGCTCCCCAGCATATAATTTACAAAGCTGGGGAAAAAATAAGACGATACAGTTTTACTACTGTGTGTAAAAACAAGATAATAAAAAATTTAGTATTAACTTATCAATACAGGAAACGATTTATGCATACTCTTTCCAGAGCTACCAAAAGTTTTGACTCCCTCTGTTGATAAGTTAATGACTTTTACTGTAGATTTGCTAGAAAATGTAAATCTAAAATTTAATAACAAGGGGAAGTAAAGCAGGATTTGGAGATGTTACAAATTTTTTAAAAAATGGCCATAAACCTCAACAGTAGAATTCTTTTGCTTTGTGTACATGGATGTCCTTTAAAATAGAGGCATTGCCTGTTTATTTCTCAATGTGTGAAAACAACTGTTGACCATGCTAATGTAGAGAGTTGTGCATCTTATGACATTAAGTGGTTTGCTGCTTTGATGGAAATTATGGTTCAGTGGGTTGGATACAAGAGAGATGACTGTTCACAGAATAACCTGTGAACTTTCACCCCTCTGTATGGAAACTTGTTTCAGGGCCAAATCCTTGTAGCTGTCTTCTTGCCCCGGTCAGTGCCAGCCCTACTATTCACAACACTGCTGCCACCGAGGCCTAGGTATGTAAACGCTTAAGGAGTTTTTTACAAGTCTTTTAACATCACGCTAGGTTTTAAAAGAATTCAGTTTCAGTTTGGTATAATGACAGGGTATTTTATGTGATTGTCCGTTTCTTACTGTGTAAATACAGAGACTTCTCTTTTTTGCTTCATAGGGATTTTCTTAGTAAAATATTTATACTTGCTTTATGGTAGAATGGGGAAGAAAACTTGGGATGTTAACAGTATGCTTCTTCAGTGTCCAAACTATTTCTAAATGATTTCTGGGCTTTATTCATTAACTAGGTACACCTGGGACAATTAATATTATTGACTGTTTTAACATTGCCTTCTTTTTATTTTGCAAGCTAAGAAGAGATACCAGTGAACCTAAATAGTGGACGAAAACAGGAGTGTTCTAATTTTTTTTTTTTTTTTTTTTTTGGAGGGGGGCATGAGGGCCACTGTTTTAAACCGCCATTTATCTGCCTTATTTGACTTTGAAAATACTCTTATGTTAATGTGAAAATAATTAGAACATCCACACTACAGTATGTATATAAGTTATAGAAATTTTAATTGCTGTATCAGATCTAGAAGTAAAATAAGATTTTTTTTTTTTTAAAGTTACACTGAGTTTGTAGTCAAATTCTAACTGTGCAATGGGGACATTTTACCTTTCTTTCTTTGGATAGGATCAGTTCTTAAGAGCAGCCCCGGTAACTGGAGGAATGGGAGCCGTTTTGATGAGAAAAATGGGATGGAGAGAAGGAGAAGGATTAGGAAAAAACAAAGAAGGAAATAAGGAGCCTATCCTAGTTGATTTTAAGACAGACCGAAAAGGTAACACATTGTTTCGGGGAATGTTGATTACGCCTCCTTTAATATTTAGGGTCTCATTACCATCCTACTTTATTATTTTTTTAAATTTCCCTTTTTTTTTTTTTTAAGGTTTTATTTATTTATTTGACAGAGATCACAAGCAGGCAAAGAGGTGGGGGAGAGAGGGGAAGGGAAGCAGGCTCCCTGCTCAGCAGAGATCCCGATGCGGGGCTGATCCCAGGACCCTGGGGTCATGACCTGAGCTGAAGGCAGAGGCTTTAACCCACTGAGCCACCCAGGCGCCCCATCCTACTTTATTTTAAATTGAGCTCTATACCCAGTGTGGGCTTGAACTCACAACCCTGAGATCTTGAGTCCTACACTCTACCGACAGAGCCATCCAGGTGCCTCTTTAAAAAAATTTTCTTTCTTTTTTCCAAAGTAACCTTCCTATATTTTGATGTCCGTGATATTTAAGTGGGGCATATTTACAGCTGTTATGACATGAAAGTTCTGCTCATTTGTGGCAGCTTTTATGGATACGGATGGAGTCACTGATTTGAGCTAAAAGGTGGTCTTATATTAGTTGCTTAATATTATGGAAGTGTGCATAAATCAGTGTAATTGAAATTTCAACTAGATTTTAGTTTAGTAAATGGTATCCCCTTTTCTCCCCTTTTCTTTTTTCTTCTCGGGGAACATATACTTCATATACTTGTCTTTGTTTCTAGGTAGGATGTAGTTTTTTTCTTTCTCAGATATTTTATCCCACATATTCTTCTTATTTCCTATTAGAGTGCTGTTTTGTCTTCATTTTATATAAACCCTTTTGCATGTCCCTTTCTTAAGCTCTAGTTGAGTTTTCTTGGGCTGGGGCTGGAGACCAGTTGCTGACCGCAGCATCAGCTGTTCGTATTACCTTGTGCTTGGGCCACCTTGGGACTTTTGTCTTTACTAGTACTTTGCTACTCAGGTGGAGATCTCTCTACATAGCCTGCACACAGTTGCTAAGTATTAAAAATACACTCGGGGGGTGGGGTGGGCTGCTGGGTGGCTCAGTCCATTAAACATCTGACTCTTGGTTTCAGCTCAGGTCATGATGCTCAGGGTTGTGAGATTGAGCCCTGCATTAGGCTTTGCACTAGGTGTGGTGCCTGCTTGGGATTCTCTCCCTCCTCTGCCCTCTCCCCTCACATTAAAAAAAAATATGTATATATGTACTTAGTGCTCCTTTGTGACAGCCAGTTGGTACCTTTTAAATAATACCTTCCCTTGGAAAAACGTCTTACATAGATGGGGCTGAGCTGCCAGCTTTGTGATTTTTAATAGCTCATATAAAGCCTGATTTTTAAGAACTGGGAAGTTCAAAACTGGAATTAATTTTCCTTAACTTTGCAAACAGAAAGGTAAAGTTGAAGTTAATGTAGTTAAATTACTCTGTCAGTGAATTTGGAAACCAACCAGCTCGAACCAAATTGTGTCTTATAAAATGTTTTGCATCAGAATTTCTGTATTGTCATCCAGAGAATACTGTGATAGTCTATGAATACTGTGATGCCATTTTTTAAATTTGAAATTGGTAGGATTTATCGTCATGATTCTCAAAATAGTCTGGAAATAGCATGAGAGTCATCCTTGCTGTGCCATCAATACAAATTCTGGATCAAATTAGGAAAGGACATTGTACTGATACCACATTGGCATTCTCTTATACAAGTTGAACACATTTTTTTTGTGTCCTAGAAGGTGACTGGTTGGAAGAGAACATCTGTGAATGCGTCATGTAGTTACAGGGAACATCCTTTTTGGAGTTGTGTTAACAGTGTTGGGTTTCGAGAAGCATAGTGGCAAAATTAGTGAGGAACTGATGGAAAATTCCCAGGAAAGCATGGATTTTGGCTAGTAATACAGTGAAATCCCATTGGAAAGGGAGATTATGCAGTGAGACTGTCTTTTGATATTATTTGATAAGTCAGAAAGTGGTTGTTTGCTGGGAAAAATACAGACCCATTTTAGAGACACCCTCTTTTTTTAATTGTTCAGGGTGTGTGGCCTAAAATCCTCACCTTTTGGGGAACTTTAATTGGACATTTTGTTTAATGGCATTGGAAGCCTTTAGAAATCACTTGTAGTAAATAGCCACTACTTTTTAAACTTAGAAACAGTCCTGGAGATGTTAAATATGGCACTATTCATATTCTAAGTTTCTGTTTCTCTGAACATTTGTTTTTTTTCCAATTTCTAGTATCAAGGTATATGAACATAAAGTATCTAAGTTTATATATTGAAACACAGGGAAACAAGTCAAATTACATAAAAATTAAGGGTAGTGGGAGTTGAATATTTTATTGGTTGTGATTCACGTTCCTCAAATCATTGTATAAGTTTAAAATGATGCTTTGGAGTTTATTCAGTGAACATTGGCTTTTTATTTTAAAGGTCTTGTTGCAGTAGGAGAAAGAGCACAAAAGAGGTCCGGAAACTTCTCTGCTGCAATGAAAGATCTGTCAGGTGAGAACACATTTTAATTTCCTCTTGTCCCATCCCCCACCTTGAATTCCTAATTCGTTACCACAGAGAGTGAAAATTAATGGCTTTTTTCCCTCTGTAGGCAAACATCCTGTGTCTGCTTTGATGGAAATCTGTAATAAGAGAAGGTGGCAACCACCAGAATTTCTCTTGGTCCATGATAGTGGCCCTGATCATCGCAAACATTTTCTCTTTAGGGTAAATATGAATTTCTGCATTATGTACCCTTATTAATTTGACGCCTGGAGGGTGAGGGATAAGCATTGTATGGTCACAGGATTGATACCTTGTGGGTTGGGAGTGAATGTGTATGTGTGGGCAGAAGTGGTAGGGATTTGGGATTTTAAAATAAGTGTACTTTAACATGACCTGTTAATACCCTATTTTTCAAAAAATGATGGAGGGAAAAAGATGGGCAAATCTGGTAAATCATTTGTTGACATTTTCTAATGGAACATGGAGAATTAATTTTAATAGTTTTATCAGGGTTTTCTCCATTCCCTACCTCTCCCCCAACCCCGCCCTCCCATTTGGAGACCTGCTTTTAATTTGCAGTCCCTTTCCCCAAATGATTTGCTTTTTCTGGGTTGAAATTAATTTGACTTACACAGTGTGGGTTTTATATTTTGGTAAATTATTTTTCTAGCATTTAGTGAAAAAATACAAAGCTAATAGATATTAAAGTTTGATGCTGTTCTTATTGTATGTTTTTCTTGAATAGGTATTGAGAAATGGAAGCCCTTACCAGCCCAATTGTATGTTTTTCTTGAATAGGTATTGATAAATGGAAGCGCTTACCAGCCCAGCTTTGCCAGCCCTAATAAGAAGCATGCTAAAGCCACAGCAGCTACTGTGGTTCTTCAAGCAATGGGCCTTGTACCAAAGGACCTCATGGCTAATGCCACTTGCTTCAGGAGTGCCTCACGTAGATAGATTGAGGTTTTATATTAATCATTTCAGATAATTTTACTCTGCATCAAAATGTATTTCCTCTTTAATGTTGTAAATATTTGGCAATTTAAGACATTGTGTAAAAAGCAATCTGTACAAACATCTCCAGGCTTTGATTTTTGTACCATGGAAATTGTATTTAACCATACAGGGTTTTGGTATGTTTATATTGTTTACCTTAGTGATGTATTTGTTTAAGTGGCTAACATCCAAACGATTGTTTGAAGGCATCCGTAATCTTCAGTGTGGAATGTTAAATAACGCTTTTATACTGTATTTTGTACTATGATGTAACCTCCCTTCCTTATGGCTAGGCTGCTGTAACACTTGCCTGTAATCAGTGAAGGGCTGTGCACCTTGTACTAGTTCACAATGGGTTCTGCTGGACAGATACTGGGCCAGTGTTATTGAGGTAATTAAGCAAGATCTGTTCCACAGGGCTAATGCCACCATCTCCCCTTAAAATTTTGTAGAGGTTATAAACAGAAAGTGGTATGTTGTGTGATGATCTGCACTAAGTCCTGCATTCCCATCAAAGCCACCTGGGCCATGAGAAGGGAGTCAAAATGAAGTCTGATTAGAATTCTACTGCAGAGGCCAAGTACATTTAGTATGGCATTGAGTTGTGATATAGTTTTACTTTGATGTGCATTTTGAATTTCAGCTACACCTAGATAGACGTTAAATGATAATTAAAATGCTGTAACCAACTTATCTAATAAAATCGGCACCCAGCCACTATTTTGTTGACTATGAGAAAGTTTTAAGTTCATGTTAATTTTTAGGGTCTGATAGAATATTTCATGTGTATTACAGTGGTATTCATAATGCTATGTCTCTAAACTTTATTTTCAAAAGCTTAAGGCCCAAATATAAACTTCTCTGGAATAAATGTGGTGTTTTATTTTCTGGATCATAAAGTGAACACATACTTCTTCCCTAAATACTGTTACTTCTTTACCCAATGCTTTTGATTTCTAAGTACTTTTATTTTTAAGAAAATCTGAATTATACACACACACACACACACACACACACACACACACCCTACAGGAGCAATAAATACTACTTTACCATGTCAGTTGAGCATACATTACAATTATTAACACTATTCTGTGGGGAATACAAAATACCTTATCTGATTTAACATGCATTAAAAAACCAAATTTAATATCTTTGAGAAGAGAATAATTATAAATCAGAAGGAAAGCAGCAACTAAGAGTCACATCAACAATCATCAGCGCAACAGGTATGGTCTACATTTGTTTTCTATCTTTATAAAAAGTTAGAACCTGCCTATAATTGCAGGTGATTTATCAAATATAGTTTTACCCTGATGCCATCAGTCATAATGCCAGGAGATAACAGTAATTTAGCTTCACTTCCCATTTGCAAGGAAAAACTGACCTTCATGACATTCAGTTTTCTACTCCGTTTATAAATTAGGTTGAAAGTCTGGAAGCCTCAAGTTACTGATGCTTCTAAGAAGTTGGGGGTTATCTTCATATCTGAACGAGCTAATCAGAATAGTAAAAATGCTGATTTAAAATCTTAATCCTCTGTTTAACTCATGTAATAAAGTAAAAGATTAATGTTTATAAACATTTGAATATTTTAAAGATAGTTCTATTCCTTTAACTTCCAAAATGAACTTTAGAGCCAAAGGGATAACAATCTTGAATTTCCTTGCTAGAAGGCTTTTTTCCTCAAAGATTCCTTTTAGGCTTACTTTGATGTTCAGGATCTCCAATTATAAATGTAGTCACTCATTTCCACATGTCGTAAAGATGATTTTCCCAGTATTGGTGTTCGACTAAGTTGGTCCAGAGTCTTACGATGCAACCCACAGTTAGTGAGCTCCTCACGAACGGTTTCCTGTGGAAATTTGTACTCAGGTCAGTTGGAAAGCACATCAGTCTTTGGACACTCAGACTTCACTCTTGGGACTCTCCACCCCACGTGGGGTTCAAATTCATGACCCTGGCAAGCGCTGCATGCTCTTCCGGCTGAACCAGCTAGTTGCCCTTTAGATTTCAAAGTAGGCTCCGTGCCCAGTGTGGGGCTTTTCAGTAATTAGGATTGATAACGCTGAACAGTACAGGTTAATAAACTGGTATCATGGGTTGCACGCTCTACCAGCGGAGTCAGCCTGGCACCCCTGCACACTCCGATTTTAGTAATTTCCATGGAACTTTGAAAAACACCTGCCTTACTTATTTGTTCATAGATAAAGGCAGTTCATTATCAATAGACACGAACCCTAAAAATTTTCCAGCATCCACAAATAATTTTGGTTACTCTTAGAAGACTGGCAAATGATAAAAGCATGAGGCAATTTTAAAGGTCTTAATTATAACCTGTAAATAAAAACTATGACAAAAATTGCAGGCAAATACTAGTTAAATATCCGTAGTTGTTTATAATGAAAGAATCAGGTATTCTAAAGTTCCAGATCTGAGATGGTCATGAACACATAACTTGCCTTTTCTTTGTGTTGGGGAAGTTCCAGTCATGTTGAGTACGACAATCTAAATTCCTAACATCTACCTCAAAAAAACCAAACTTCCCCCTTCATCTTAGTAATTAGGATTGAGAAAGTTACTATTAGTGCAGTTAAATACCCTAAGACACCAGTTCGGCTTATAGTAACTCACTTCTTCCATCTGAGGAAAGTAGCTACGACGAAATGCTTACAGCTGACTACTATGTTCTTGTCCTTAAGAATTTATTTATCAGAGAGGGAGGGAGCATGCGCATTAAGTAGGGGGAACAGCCCAGGCAGGACCTTGGGCTCATGACCTGAGCTGCTTAACCTACTGAGCCCCGCAGGCGTCCCTACAGCAGTCTCCTTACCTTACCCGGTCCTTCCTTCACTGACGGGCAGGCATTAAATACAGCAGTTGGCTCGTGTGTATACAGTCCAGCAGAAAATGACCCCTTTTGTGAAGACTGGAGTAGCATGGTTACAGAATGCAGACAGTGAGGCATGACGGGACCTGTGATCTCCAAACTAAACTGGTCTTTGTATCCAGAAATAGCTTGTGTCTTCACATTGACACTTCGTGCCTTCAAGAAAATTTAAAGAAGAATTGACGGTCACCATCTCTCACACTTTTGTCCCTAGCCAAAGACTTGTTCAGTAACTTCATGTGGGTTTTCCTCTCTACTAACCAACGATGGACTGAAGAAGGCAGAGCAGAGGCAAGAGTCCATGGTACTGTGATAGCGCTGTACGGTGACGGCAGCTACTACACGACTGGAGCATAAAGCAGCTCACAAGACATCAAAAGAATGCTATAGGAGGAAAAATGTTAATTCTCCATCTGTAACGCACCTCCAAATATAACTTTTCATGTGGTAGCCTGACTTAGTAATATACTTGTCTTATTAAGAAAAAAAAAATTTTTTTTTAAAGATTTTATTTATTTATTTGACAGGCAGAGATCACAAGTAGGCAGAGAGGCAGGCAGAGAGAGGAGGAAACAGGCTCCCTGCTGAGCAGAGAGCCCGAAGATTTTTATTTGAGAGAGAACAGAGGGAGAGAGAGGGAGAAGCAGGCTCCCCACTGAGCAGAGAGACCAATGCGGGGCTCGATCCCAGGACCTTGAGATCATGACCTGAGCCGAAGGCAGAGGCTTAACCAACCTGAGCCATGCAGGTGCCCTCAAAAATTTTTTTTCAAAGTAGGATTCATACCCAGCATGGAGCCCAGTTTGGGGCTTAAACTTAATGACCCTGAGATCAAGACCTGAGCTAAGAGACGTTTAACCACTGAGCCACCCAGGTTCCCTCATAAAAATTTTTTTTTAATGGAGGGCACCTGGGTGGCTCACATGGTCAAGCATCTGCCTTCGGCTCAGGTCACGATTCCAGGGTTCTGGGAGAAGTCCCACATCGGACTCCCTGCTCAGTGGGAAGCCTGCTTCTCCCTCTGCTTCTCCCTCTCAATTTGTCCCTCATGAATAAATAAATAAAATCTTAAAATTTTTTTAGTGGAAATATAGTTGACACACAATGTTAACACTGGTTTCCGGGGTCCAACAGTGATTCTACAGTAACTGTATACATTACGCTGTGCTCTCAAGTGTAGATCCCACCTGTCGCTATACAGTGC
This sequence comes from Neogale vison, assembly GCF_020171115.1. Taxonomy (NCBI): domain Eukaryota; kingdom Metazoa; phylum Chordata; class Mammalia; order Carnivora; family Mustelidae; genus Neogale; species Neogale vison. The sequence goes on along the minus strand of NC_058096.1, from coordinate 11,210,780 downwards.
TGTCACAGTACCGCGGACTATGCTCCCGATGCGGGGACTTTCATTCCCGACTTCCTCTATTCCCTAACTGGAAGCACGTACCTCCTCCCACTCCCCCTCACTCCCATTCCAGTTCAGTAACATAATTTCAATGCAGAATATTGGGTAAATAGAAGAATCAATTCTATTTTTTAAAAGTAAATAAAAATTCTACTGCTAATAACATTCACTATACATTTTGTATTTACAAGCATAATTTTTTTCAATACTGTAGATAGACAGCTGTTCTTTTCACTTATCCATGATTCAAGCTTTGAGATTAATAATTTAACAACCTCGGCTAGGATCTTTACTGGTTAAGAAATGAGACAAAATGAGATCGAGCAACTTTTCCATATGGCAAAATGCTTTTGTGGCCAATCATATTTATTCAGTCAGAAAAAATTATTTTCATCTAATTCAAATAAAAAATTTCCGTAATAACTATATTTTGATCTCATTTCTTTGATACATCTTTATAAATGAATGATTTTTTTTTCACTGGGAGGAAAGCAAAGACAGAATCTGTACCATACAAAATGGCAGGAGTTATTAAAAATGAAGACTTTGATTTATTCTTAAAAGGCTAATTTACGAGGATCAGTGATTTATCCCCCCCCCTTTTCATTACCTTAAGCATTTGCATCGTGGCACCTCGGAAAGCTACAGGCGATAGGAGGGTTGGTGGAAGTCCTGCCTGTGGACCTGAGCTGGCAACTAAACTCTTAGAATTGATCAAAAAATTCAGCAGCGTCAGGGTATTTGTTCCCTTCACCAACACAACGGACTCCGGTCTGTGGTCCATTTGCACTTCATGTTTCTCTTTACATCTGAAGAGGACCATCAAGGAACTTGCAAATTTAAATCCCATAACCAATGGGGAAAAAACCTTGATTCTGAATCACTTCGGACCCTTTCTTCCCATTCCGAACTGGAAATACTCTCGCCACCCACTCTGCTGCCATTATAACTCAGTGGTTTAAATCAAAATGATTTCTCTTTGGCCATGTGAATTTGCCAGAAGTGGACACCTCACAAAAAGTAATTTCTTCTCTAGTCAAAAAAAAACAAAAAAACCAACCATGCTCTCCATGGAATTTCATTTTTTAAAAAAAATAGTAGTAATTGTTCATGGTTTACTGGTACTGAGGGAGTTTGTTATTTAGTGTCGTGCTGGAGAATTAGTTTAAATATGATCTTAAGGTAATTTACGATTATAGTCAAAGAAAGCTGTCAGTCACTATTACATATGTAGCTCACTAACGGAATTAAATGGAAACCAACTGCAGTTAACATAACAAAGGATACAGCTTGATAGAGAGCACGTCTGGTTTTTTAATTTTATCTTGCACACCCATCTCTTCCAGCCAGGAAAAACTTTCATCTTCATCCTCATCACTGATTACTTGTTCCCTAGAAAATTGTTATAGTTAAGAGTTTCCATTTCATAAAACGGTTCCCTCTACAAAACAACTCTACCACGTCCGTAAGTCCTTAAAAGATGATTTTAATCACATACTCTCCCTGTCCCAGGCTGGTCCCAGATGCCTTCTTCTCATGGCCATTTTCTTTTATTAACGGCAGAGAAAATTCAATACCTACATGAGAAAAGAAGAATATAACTGAGTTTTCTTTAATATAATCTTAAAGAACTTAACAGGTATGCCCTACTTTTTAGAGTATGAAATCTAAAGATCTGAGCTTTTACCCCTGATCTATTAAGGGACTAGCTTTCAAGCTTTCTTGACAGTAGCCCAACACACACACACACACACACACACACACACACACACATACTCCTTTCAAACAAAAGGTTCAGGAAACAATACACACTCTCGCTGCATGTGGTAAGGTACTCTTTTGTAAAGTACTGACTGAACCTACTAAATAGATTCCATGATCATTAATGGTTGACCCAGTTGCAAAACTGTTACTAAAAGGGGGTGGGTAATTTGTACTATCAAGGAATTTCTAGAGGAATATATTCAGATGGGAACTTCCCAGGTTAACACGTGGTGGTCAGATCAGAGAAGGGAATGCCACTAACTTAAAGCTATGCATTGGGGACAGCTTAAAGCACTGCTGGGGAAAAAAATCAGAAATAAAGATGGTTCTGTAGGTAAGATCGGTAAAACCATTCAACTGGCAAAAAGACAATTCACATTTTAGCTTTTAAGGAAAGTAATTAAGATACAGTGTGGTATTCTCATTTTAAGCCAATGGTTTTACCTTCATTTTTCATAGCTTCTCTTATGCCTCTAGTTGTAGGAGATATGAGAGCTGTGATTACATCATTTCCTGCTAATCCTGCTGCACGGAACAGGATGGTAAACTGGTATGTACAAACGTAGAAATACGGACAAAGCTTTGTCTTCAGCAGATTATAAAGAGAAGTGAAGCTCACAGACCTACGAAGCAGCAAAATTTAGATTTTTTAAATGTATTTAGCTTAGCATCTAAAATTCAGTTTTTTATCATTCGGTTTGATACGTGATTGAAAACATAATACATGTATTACTGAAAATGGTTCGAATTTTTGCCACTACATATATAACCTGGCTTTTACAGGACTCAGATCGGTCATGGGACTCACTGATGACTTCTAAATACTTTAACCAATAGTGTTTACTGCTTAATCACTAAATGTTTTTTCTTTAAATAAAACACAATTGCTAACTGGTTGCTGACCTTTCTCTGAGCAGCTTCTGCTGATGAGAAAGGAAGCAGCCACTGAGAATAACATAAAAGAACATCTGTATATGCTTATGGAACACTTACACATACTTTCACAACTGCACGAAGAGTGAATAAGAGTTAAAAAAAAATTAATAATTTAAACATTTGTTATTCACAGCTTAGAAAAAGTAATTCAAAAGGACACAGAGATCATTTTACCACTACACATTTCCACATCACAAGTAAGGAGAGAGAACACTGGTAAAATGAAAATTCACTTTTAAGATGCACCAGTTTTTAATCTTACCAGTCTCTCAGGGCGCATGGGTGGCTCAGTGGGTTAAGCCTCTGCCTTCGGCTCCGGTCATGGTCTCAGGGTCCTGGGATCAAGTCCCGCATCGTGCTCTCTGCTCAGCGGGAAGCCTGCTTCCCCCTCTCTCTGCCTGCCTCTCTGCCTACTTGTGATCTCTCTCTCTCTCTCTCTCAAATAAATAAATAAAATCTTTAAAAAACAAAACAAAACAAACAACTGCCTGAAAAACGACAAAAAAAAAAAATCTTACCAGTCACTCATTAGAATGTGTTGCAAGGTTTCATCATTTGCCCAAGGGCTTATCTTTCCAGCCATTTTTCTATCAGCTCCGATGCGAGGGAACAGTGGTAGCCAAGGAAAGGCAGGGTGAAGCCAATAGATAAGACTCTGCTGGAAGGCACAACGGAGCTCAGTGGAGACTTTGGGATCCTAAAATCCAGAGATGATATTGGACAGCTTTGGGCACATTAGAAGTAGATGATTTCATTAAAAAGCATTGATACGCCCCTTATTCTCAGAATCTTTACTGTTTCTTATGGGAAAGTATTAATAGCAGTTACAGTGCCTAAAAGGTAGCTTATTCTTGCCTGTGCTTCTAGACTATTAAAACGTATCAGAAGGAAGACTTACATCCAGAGGGGAACGTTCCCTCGGCTCAGCACTGACTGCCGCCTACTACCACGGAGGAGGATTTGTGGGGATTCATACTGTAGTAGGCAATACTACGTTCCACCGCTCTCCCCTCACAACTGTTTCTACAGCAGCCAGTACAAATGGGTAACATGAACCAAAAATCCTCCTGATTTATTTATTAAAAAAGATGTACCAAGGCCTCTTTGAGGTAATCACTTTTCATCTAGTTTGAGCTGATGAGCTGCTTGAGAGAAGAGCAAATACGCTTCTCCAAAACCATTCTAGAACTCATTACCTCTACTGCAGTATTCACAACAGACTATCAGCCCCGAAGCAAGAACTAGTATACATAAAAAAAAGAACATATCGTATCACAAAAGCAGCAGAATAACCAATCTGCCTTTGTAATCCTACTCAATTGCTTTCCATGTCTTTCCCTTAGATTATCTTGCTCAAAAGACCTTAAAAAAGAATGGCTTTGTTCAAACAATTCCTGCCCAACCCATTAACTAATTCTCAGGACGGGTCCCTAAATTTAATGGGCAGTTACTGAATCTGACAGAAAAAACTGCATGAAAGCACCATTTAGGAAATACAAAATTCCCCAAGTCTTTGCGTCTCTAAATGTCAGGAGGAGAACTTAATAGAAGGAAGTATCTGTGCCATTTTGCAGAGAAGCACATTTTACAATTAATTTGTTCCTTTAACACTTATCTGTTTTCTCAGAATTACCTGTATACTTTGAGGCAAAGTAACTTCTGTTGCCCTACAATGTTGGATGACACCCTGAGCTTCTTCCTGGGCTTTCAAATGATCTGCCCAGGTAAAGGGTTGAGAAGAGGTGAAAAGGAGCCGAGTTTTAATACTCCAGTCCACAGGTAACTCGGTACTTTCTGAGGATGGAGTATCAGATTCGGAGAACGATACTTGCGGAGTCTTTTAGAAAACAGAGAACACAAAAATTAGTGGAGTACCAAAACCAAACCAACCAACCAATCCCCAAAACCCTTTTATTTTATTTATTTATTTTTTTAAAAAAGATTTTATTTATTTATTTGACAGAGAGAGATCACAAGTAGGCAGAGAGGCAGGCAGAGAGAGAGAAAGAGGAGGAAGCAGGCTCCCTGCTGAGCAGAGAGCCCGATGCGGGGCTCGATCCCAGGACCCTGAGATCATGACCTGAGCCGAAGGCAGCGGCTTAACCCACCGAGCCACCCAGGCGCCCCCCAAAACCCTCTTAATCTACAGATTTGATCAACCAGCACGATCACAGAAATGTCAAAATTTTATAAACTGTGTAAGTAACACTTAAAACCCACTACACACTATGAAACACTCTAGAAAGAGTTTCTCAACTGTGGTTTCGAACAGTGGTTTTCTCTGAGAAGCGGGGATTTATTGTTATGGGTGGTATTGGTGGAGGGGCACATTTTACCTGTCAGTTCTATATAGTTCAGTTACAAGAGACATGTACTATTCCCATGATCATAATTAAAAAAGAAATCAAAATCTACTATTGATCTTGCTGTCAAAGCAAAAACCGGATTCCAAGTGTTTTATTATTTTTTAAAAGATTTATTTATTTATTTCGGTGGGGGAGGAGCAGAGGGAGAGGGAAAGAACCTCCAGCAGACTTGGCAGGGAGCCTAACTCGGGCTCTTGCAACCCTGAGATCATGACCTGAACCGAAATTAGGAGTCAAACACAGAACAGACTGAGCCATAGGAGGGCCCCTCCAGTGTTTTACAAAGTACCTTTTAAGCCTCTAAAACTCTGGAACCAGGACTAAGCAGCTCCTGCAGGGAAGAGTAAGAACTCAGGCAGGGCTCTTAAGAGGCCATATGTAAAAAGCATTTACTGATTTTAAAATTTCCTTCTAGACTGTTTTGCTGTCTTTTCAAGGCAATTTTCGCCACTTTACAATGATTCTTTGAGGTGACATCACATAAAAATAACAGGTAAGGGGGAACTTTTTTTTCTTTTTTTAAAGATTTTATTTATTTGAGACAGCGAGAGAGCGAGCGAGTGAGTTAGCACACAAGCAGGAGGAGCATAAGAGGGAGAAGCAGGCTCCCCGCTGAGCAGGGAGCCCAGGGCCCTGGGGGAATTATTTCTAAAAGACCCCATCTATTTCCGTGAAAGGGAAAGTGGGTCTTAGCTCTTGTCGCCTGCTCCTATTAGGACAAACTCTATCTGTTAAACCATCACAACAGGAAAATCCGCGGATTGGTATCAAGAGATCGAGCGTGTGTTGTGGTGGGGTCAGCAAGGTTCCGTGACATGCCACAACCTGCGGAGGTCATCTGGGGATCGAGTCTCAAGATTCAATTAAGGACAAAGTTCAAACAGCAGCGAAGCGTGGACTGATGAGCTGGAGCTGTCACCGGTCACACAGGAACAGTGTCAGAACAGCTGGAGTAGGGGAACCTGTATCTACACCAACCCTGGCGTCGGTACCACGAGAAACACCATTTTTACATCCTATAAACTCCACGCCGGTGCCGATGCCATCTCGACAGCCCTGGCACAGATGATCACTCCGCACTCCCGGCAAAGCGATCTTCCGAGTAAATGTTTCTGAGAGGTATGGATTTAGATTATAAGAATATACATTCTAAGAACATTTACAAACTATTACCTGGAGTAATTCGGTAACGGTTGTTCTTTCAGGAAACTTCTCTTCCCACAGCAAATCATTTTCCTGATTAGAATCTAAAAACTGAGGGGGGAAAACAACGGTTCTTCTCAGTCCTAAGTGATGCTGGCGTTCGCGTGAACACGGACAGAGCCTCACCGGGCACACGAGTTCCTCCGCGAAGGCAAGTGCAGGAATTCACATGCAAATCACTAGCTCAGGGTTTCAGTTTAGTGTCTGAACTTTACTGTCAAAATGGGGTGGCGGGGGGAGGCCGGGGATACGTGCGCCTAATAACTGATGTAGAGATCTCAAAAGTTTCAAAGGCTCTGGGGTAAGAAAAGGGCTAGGAAATTCGGACTCCAGGACTCCCGAGCATTCCTCTTTCTCCAGGTATTTTGGAGCGCGGGAGAAGGGAGGTCTCCTGTAATCTTCCCACTGAGCAGCGGCCCTCCTGGAGGAGTCGCTCCGGGATTTTCCGAGCCGTCTTCCCACTGACCTCTAACCCCCAGGGGGCCCAAGCCCGGCAGGACCGCGGGGGGGGGGGGCGCGCCCCAGGGCCCTGCGCTTCCCTCAGGGCGGGCGGCCGGAGCGCTCGCGGGGCGCACTCCACACAAAGCCCAGCTTCCAGAGCGGCCTCTCCCGAGGCTCAGGGCCCCTCGACCGCGGCGCCTGCCGCTCTCCGCGCCCATTTCCCCTCGACCGCGACAACTTGCCCGGATTTCACAGCGAATCCCCGCACTACGAGAGCCCCTCGCCGGCCAGGCCCGGCACACTCACCGGGCCCTCCACCTCCTGCGGGCCGCGGGGCTGCCCGTCGGGGGGCTCCGCGGCGGCCGGCGGCCGGTTGTCCAGGCGGGCGAAGGGGTTCCTGCGGGTCGCGGCCGGGCCGCCGCCGCCTCTGCCCGCCGCCGCCGCCGGGAAGGGGCGGAGGAGCAGCCCGGCCGCCAGAGCGGCGCGGCGCGGCGCCGGCTCGGGCTGCTCCCCGGGTGAGGCGGCCGCTCCGCGGCTCCGGACCCGTTTTCGTCGGAGCCGCAAAGTCTCGGGGGGCTTCTTGAAATTGGGCGAGTAGCCAGGCACCGATAGGGCCATAACGCGCGGCTCACGCAGAGGGGCCCACCAGCCTCCTCGCCGGCGCTTCCCGCGCACGCCGGCCCCGCCCCCGACGTGGCCCCGCCCCCGAGGCGCGGCAGAGCGCGAGCGACGTCGGCCGCCCGCGAGGCTCCACCCCACGCCTTGGTCCGGTCTGGTCCCCTCCGCTCCCCGGCGCTCCAGCTGGGTCCTTGGCTGCAGTTGGGTCGCGGGTGCCGAGAGGGCCCGGGTCCGGGGCACCGACGTGCACTCCCCTATCTGGCACCGAAATAACTGGCACGCCATTTAAATCTGCAGCAGAGATGTAATGGGCCCAGAACATGGCGCTTGGATGAAAAGGAGACGTCACACTTGAGCTGCAGCTTCTTAGGTTTACAGAGGGCAGTGGCGACGTCTAGAGCTGGCGAGAGCGCCCTGCGCCTGCATGCCCCTGGCCGAAGAAAATCGAGAACCCCGGCAGGAATCAGCAAGTGCAGCCTCCTAGCCCCTGCCACGCATGGCCACAGCAGCCCCCAATCCCCTCCACCCCGCACACGCTGCAGCTGCCACCGGCAAGTTACGGTGCTGGTCCTGTTTGATCCCGAGGAAACCCAGAAATAAATGAGTGCTTGAAAAGTTTTTAAAGTGTCTATGGACTAGATCCTTTGAGACTTGAAAATAAACTCAAATGATTAAATTACGACAGCAAAGGCTCGTTAAGGAAGGAAGGTATTGAGAACGGAGTTGGTACAAAAGTAATAACGTTATTTTGACATACCGAAAGACTAACAACTTTATCAATAGAGTAGCATAGCTTTTCCTGAAAGCAATTTTCTTCATGGAAAGAATTTTATAACAGAGGAAGATGTATCAAAACAAGCACAAGAGAATTTCAGCATATTCCCTTTAGACATTAATTAACGAACTGTCTTGACCATTCGTACAATAATTTTTCCAAATACTTCTCAAAAACCTTAAATAACTTTGAGCGTCTTGACTCACAGAAGGAAAACTGAACAATCTGATTTTTTCTTCCTTGACTTTTCTGAGCAATTCCCAGGGAAACTCTGGCTTCAAGTACTGGAGGGGGTTTATCCAACTGAGGTCTCAGAAAGAACAAAATTAAAATCGAACAACTTGCTTTTTTCTTCCTTGATTTTTCTGAACAACTTCCATGGTAACTTTTGCCTCATACAGTGGAATGGGTTCATCCAACTGAGGCCTGAGAAAGAATGAAATTATTATACAGTTAGGTCAAGGTAAAGAGGAGTAAAACAACAGGATGAGAGTTAACACTTGCTGTAGTTCAATTATATTATTATTTTTTTAAGATTTAAAAAAAAATTTATGTGAGAGAGAGAGAGTGCAGGAGCAGTGGGAAGGGCAAAGGGAGTGAGATAGAACCTGGGGTTCTATCCCAGGACCTGGAGATCATGACCTGAGCTGAAGTCAGATGCCCGACCGACAGAGCCACCTGGGCGCCCCAATTCTATTATTTTAAATTAATCTTGTCCATTTAAGTAAACTTGTCCGTTAGTATTTCCACTGTTAAAAGTGGGTAAGTTCTGATGTGGAAAAATGCCTCCTTTATCTACTCCCAGATCCAAATTAAAAAAAACAAAACTGTATTTTCCCTCTTCTCAAGCTATGGGTCATTTCACATTACTCCGGTAACGGTGATGAGAAAAGCAAAGGTTGTGTGGTGTGGTACGGAAAGGATAAGGAGAACCAATGAGCCACTTCTATCTTCGCGAATGCTTACTGATATATCCCAAGACACACTTTGAGGAATAATTCAAGAGCAGCTACTTATCCAAACAAAATAAAATATGGAGGCAAGAGGTATGCTGTGGAAACTGAAACAAGTGGAAACGCTTGCCTTACCTGGAGAATAGAAAAAACAAACAATGATTTGGTTACTATGCGTACCTAAAAACTCCGCTTGATAACTTCTCCATCACATCTTTTAAGATACGTAGCTGGAAAGATTGTTAAGGTGGCAATGTAACAGAGAGAGGATTGAACAAACCCAGTCAATAAGATGTTACGCAGGTCACCTATTTTAAGTTCAGCGCTCTCAGAAACGGAGAATTTAATTTGCAGAAATTCTGTAAGCTGCGAAGTTTACCTTGAAAACAGGGAAATGGGGAACTGATGTGAGAGAAGTGGAACCATTAAATAGAGTCTACACTTCAAAGTTAGGACAAGTGGCAGAAGCAGCGAGCCTCATGCCTTGTACGAGGTAACCACTAGTGTTAACCCAGACGGGTAGGAGTGGCGTCCTGTCAGGTTTCCTTTTAGCACAATGTATGGTGTTTCTGGTTAGAAACCATGTTAGCACGTTTACTTTCTAAACAGGCTGCTCAGTGGCTCAAAATTTGTGTGCAGAAAAGTTAACAAACTGTAGTTTGTCACTACAAGACTCAGAAAGTAAGTGTAAAATTAAGAAAAAAAATTGAGTTGTTTAATTGCGATGACAGTTTTAGGATTGAGTGTGAAATTGCTGGTACTAGAGAATGACATATGGCATCTATCACACCGTCGGAAGGAAGGCTGTTAAATCACAAGAAGCAACTGGCTCACGCGGGAACTGATCGGGGGGTTTAGCACCAGCGAGGACTAGAGTCTGATTTGGGACTTGAGAATTCAAGTCTTTAGAAAATATAATTAGAAAGTCTGAACCTCAGCCATTTTAAAGATTTTCTTAAAGAGGACCTAAAGAATTCTCCCCATATTGCAAATTCTCTTTCTACTCTTGTTAAGTGAAAATGCCAGCAGAAACTCTTAAGAGTGTGTTTGTACAGAGGGAATTAAATAATGCAGGCAAAGGAGCTAGCCTGGCTCCTGACATGTAAGATCCAAAACGCACTGTATCTAGTGGTACTCTTAACACATGCTGTTATCCTATGAGAGTCTTGATAATTACGTTAGTGGACAATTAAGTTGCTTAGAATTGAAATCTAACGAATTCTTCTAGAAAGTCAAAAGTTAAGTCTATTTTCCAAATTTAAAGAAAAATATTTATTCAGAAATACTTTCAAATCACAGATTCAGTACATTAAGGGGATATTCTGGTTCTGAAATGTATTTTTTACAACTCAATGTATGCAGGACAGTGCTGAAATACTGCTATTTGAAAGCTCTGAATTAATTCCATCACTGCTCTTAGAGAAGGTGGGCCTTAATAAGTATCAAGTGTATATAAACTACATACATTTAACGAAAGCAAAGTATGATATTCAGTGGAGACAAACTTAAGACTTACAAGTTTCTTTCTTCGTACAGATATACTCTATTAAATAATAAGAATTTATGTTTTATCCAATGTATTACAATTTTTAGCAGGTGCAAATGCCTTTAAAACAGTTATCTTAGAAAAAAAAGTCTTCATAAGTTTGACCCAGAGTTTCTCTTAAATTCTAGAGGTTTGGACCATTCTTTTGGAATGCTTTCACATTCTCAAGACAAGATTTCATTACTTTCACCAAAACCGGAATGGTTTGGCTTCATTTGCCAGATTTTTCTCAGAATGAAAAAAAAAAAAATCAAAACCGTCTTCATTTGATGACGATTTCCCAGCACTGTTAATCTTAAAACATCCCACAAACTCTTTAGTGCAGATAAGCATTCTGAAACGTCTTACATAACAGCACCATCAGAGCATAGATTAGAGCCTTTCAAGGGGTTGTGTAGTTTCCCAAATGCCAAGTTGAAAATGAAACAAAATTTTACATGTATCCTGTGGTTTATCTCCCATTCTCAAACTGGCAAGACTGCCTGGGTGAGTCCTGTCCCATCACATTTTAGCTGCATCCTGGAACATGCAGAAACTTTCCTATGCTTCAGTTTCTTTACCTGTGAGACAGGCATAATGATAGTACTGACACCTCACAGGGCTGTTTTTTAATGCTTAAATATATTAATACTTACAAAGCACCTGAAACACCGTTTGGCATACTCAATGAAAGTTAGCTGTTATTACTATCAATTACCATTTTTGAAGAACTTAATGAGAGTTTATGGTAGATTTCAAGCCAGAAACGCAAGTCAGTAGATAAAAAGGATATAAAGATATTTTCCCTGTTGCACATTTGACAAATTCCAAACTTCATCATTAAGGAAAGCCACCGTTGCTCCCTTGAGGAAAAGGCAATGGCTATCCGGAGGATCCAACTTGGACAGAAAGCACAAAGACTGATCAACGATTGGTGAGTTTAATAGCAGACAGAGATAAGTATCTTGAGCCAGAAAAACTTCTATGCAAATTAAATACCCAAATCACAAATAAGTACTATATAAACTTTAATAACAATATGTAAATTGGAACATTTTCTTTTCTAATTCATTGTCCAAAATGATGAAACAGTAAGTGTGTGCAGGAGTGTGTGCTGTGCGCTCGCGTGTGTATGTGTGTGCACGCGTGCGTGCGTGTGTGTAAGAATGAGATTGCTGGCTGCTACTTGTCAATTGTCATCATGAGGAGGTCAGAAAATTAGTGAAGGCTGATATACGAGGATTATGGTATTGGCATATCAACCATGATAAAATTTGAATACTGTTGAGAAATGTAACTTTGGGAGACAATGTGTATACACACGTTTGTAGTAAATTCCAATGTGAATGGGGACTTATCATAATTTTATATAGAAATATTTTGCTAAGTATATGTCAACAATGTTACTAAAAAAAATAAACCTTATCGGAAATACTACTAAAAAATTCAGAAGTCACTTCTTCCAAACCACTAAATAAAAGCTGAATGAACTCCTCTAGTAGGCACTACTTCTATATTTTGGCCAACATGTATCTAAAGTAAAAAAGAAAGTTATATTTCTTTAGAAACAGGTATAATTCAAATTTATAATTTCTTCACATCTTGCCACAAGAGACTTAGGCATTATTCTTTGTTAATTATAACCTTTCAATGTAATAGTAATGCTTTATTGTTTCTGATAATACCTGCAGGTTTTCTTCTGTTGTTACCCAATGGCCTCCAACACCAAGAAGTGTGATGATGTCATGTTTATGTGGTAGTAGTTGTAATTTTACAGCTGGTTCATCATCTTTACTATATAATCTCACTTACAAGGGAATAGTTTTAAAAAAAGAGAGAGAGACAAGAAATATATTTTATAGTAATCTGGCAAAAATTAATTCTTCAAACTAGTCCTCTTTACTTTTTAACGTAGGAACAAGGAAGAATTTTTCTTAGAAAAAAATAACACACAATGTATTCAGATACCTTAAAACATACTTTTTGCTTTAAAATTGGTCATAAAATTTACTCTAGAATCAATTATAAGTAAAATAATAAATGACAAAAAGTTTATTTTCATTTGAAAACCAGGCAAGGTAATACAACACATAACTAAGACTGGTAGCTTTAATCGTAACATTGATAGCTTAATTCTTTGGGAAAATCTGACTTCTGCTTAAGGAACTCATAGATTTAAGAAAGTCATACACTGACATAATTATTGAAATGTATATCCGAGGGGCGCCTGGGTGGCTCAGTGGGCTAAAGCCTCTGCCTTTGGCTTAGGTTATGATCCCAGGGTCCTGGATGGAGCCCCGCATCGGATTCTCTGCTCAGTGGGGAGCCGCCTCTGCCTCTCTGCCTACTTGTGATCTCTGTCTGTCAATTAAATAAGTAAAAATCTTAAAAAAAAAAAAAAGAAATGTATATTTGAAAAGTTAATGAAGTACACGTTCACTTCCACTGACAGAGTTTTCTGTGTTAATATTCACAGCTGATCTTAGCCAAAAGGCCGAGAAGTGCTTTTCTGAGTTAATTTCAAGTCATGAAAATACTGGTTAAAAAGAAAAACATTAAGATGGTTATAGCTGCATTTCTGACTCCCATCACAGAACATAAATCTTAACAGAGCATGAAGAGAATCTCTTTGCAAGCTTTCCACGCAATGGCACTACCTAGGTGTGTACAGATTAGGTGTTAAATAGATACTGCTTAAATAACAAAAGGTTCAGGGAGGTAAAAATGGAACATAATTCTGTGCTTTTTCCAAATAGAGATTGCAGAAGTCAGCCACCCAACAGAGGGCAGCCAGACACAGCATAACTCCACGTCTGGCCGAGAGCTACAGTAATATGTATTGTCTGGCAACCAATGAGAAGATGTTTGTTCATATTTGTCAAAACACTTATAAACTCCAGTGCCTGTATTTTAAAGTAAGCATGCTCTCTCTTCTAGACCGTGTTTACAGGAGGATTCAAGAAGCTCTAGTTTAACTAGAAAAGTGAAAAACAAAACATGACATTAATTTAACAAAATATGTTAAAATCCTTATCTGGCTTTATTTATATATATTTTATTTGATTTGTGAAATGCACCCATCACACGACAAAAACGACACAGACTACTGATCTAGTAACGTACCCACCTCCAGCATCTAGGACAATATCAACTCCCAGGCCACCTGTTTCTTCTAAACAGCTTTCAGCAACGTGGGCTTTTCCATTAGATACATCGATGACTCGGGCTGTAAAGGACAGGAAGTCAGGCAATCGTACTGTTCTCTATGTGACCAACACCAATCATCCAAGAAAAAGAAAAGCAAATAAATATCTGTATGGAGTGGTTCAGTTACTGGATCCAAATTTTACTTTTTCTCTTCTTACCCAATAGTGGTAAGGATCAATTTCAAGGCAGGGACTGGTATATTCAATCAGATAAAAACACTAAACATTTTGTGGATGCTGCATTCCAAGGCTGGCCTACTGTTCCCTATCACTAAAAGATATATAGTCAGAACAGGGAATCTATAAACCACAGAGATACATACACATTAAGGTATATACTAAGAGATTAAGCAATTTCTCAAGTATGTTTAGAGTTAAGAGAGTTTAAAGCTAAAATGTAAAAAATGTATTTGTGTGATATGGTACCTCTCTATTAGAGGCGGTTTTATCCTTTTTCAGTCATAGAAATTCCCCTGTTCCCTTTCCCACTTGCTCCCCCAAAATGAAGAAAAACCTTGAAGGTTAAGGGGAAAAAAACATGATTACTTTGAGCAGTTAGTGAAAACCAAACTATTTTTAAGAGTATTATCTCAATAGAACAAGCCAATGCAATGAAAAATAAAATGAAAATCTTAGCATTTGAACTGGCAAATGAAGACACATGTTTATAATTTATTTCCGGAGTTTTTAGCACCTTCACGTAAAAGAAATCCTCTCAGCGGGGTTCTGACTGGCGCCCCAAGAGGGATCTAAGATGTGGGGGGCGGGGCGGGGCGGGGCGGGAGTGAGGAGGACACCAGGGAAAGGGGACTGAAGCACCTGGGGAGGACAGGGTTAACCAGTAAGAAACGTCTCCCTTCAAAAACACTGCTCAGTGCTTTCTTCCACCACTTCATTCCATCTCCAGTCTCTCCCTTTTTCCCTTCTTTCTCCAGTCCCTGCCTTAACCTTTCTTCCAAGTCTTGGTTATCTCTGCCAGAAGCATAAGGAACAATGGAGTAACACGGGCTTTAATGTTGGACAGGCCTGGGTTCAAATCCCACTCCAGTCACGTCGTGGCTCCTTGGACAAGCTGGTTAAACCCTCTACATGCTGCTCCCTGGTTCGCACAGGGTTGCTGAGGACTTCGGGGGAGATCATTCCCACTGACACTCAATGAACCTGATGCTCCTTCCTGCCCCACCCCACCGCCTGCCCCCCACAATCTGGCTGGGCCTCCTCTCCTCATCTGTTAGTTTCTCCATTCTTGGTCATTTTTTTCAATATATATATATTTTTATTTCCATTTGCGTTGTTGTTTGGACAGGTTCAATCTATTTTTTGTTGAGCCGTTTTTTATAAAAAAAAAAAAAATTCCAGTATAGTGAACATACGGTTCTGTTAGTTTCAGGTGTGTGATACAGGGACTCAGCGGTTCCATACCTCACTCAGGGCTCATCAAGGTAAGTGTCTTCTCAACCCCCACCACCTGTTTCCCCCATCTCCCTACCCACCTCCCCACTGGTGACCATCAGTTTGTTCTCTACAGTTAAGAGTCTGTTTCTTGGTTTGTCTTTTTTTCTTTGTGCGTTTGTTTTGTTTCTTAAATTCGACATGAGTGAAATCATGTATTTCTTTCCCTGATTAGCTCATTTTGCTTAGCATTATACTGTCTAGCTCCATTCATGTTGTTGCAAATGGCCAAGATTTCATTCTTTTTTATGGTTGAATAATATTCCATTGTATATGTATATACCACATCTTCTTTATCCATTCATCAGTCAATGAACATTTGGGCTCCTGTCATTTGGTTATTGTAAATATTAATGCTACAATTTAAAAAGGGGTGCATGCACCCCTTTAAATTACTGTTTTATATTTTTGGGGTAAATACACCCAGTAGTATGATTACTCATAGGATAGTTCCATTTTTAACTTTTTGAGGAACCTCCATATTGTTTTCCACAGTGGCTGCACCAGTTTGCATTCCTACCAATGGTGCACAAGGGTTCCTACTTCTCCACGTTCCCTCCAACACTTTTTGTTTCTTGTGTTTTTGATTGTAGCCATATGACAGGTGTGAGAGGATATCTCATTGTAGTTTTGATTTGCATCTCCCTGATGATGAGTGATGTCGAGCATCTTTTCATGGGTTAGCTATCTGTATATCTTCTTTTTTTTTTTTTTAAGGTTTTATTTTATTTTATTTATATTTATTTAAAAAGGTTTAAAAACCTTTTTTTAAGGTTTTATTTTTTTTTAAGGTTTTATTTTATTTATTTTATTGGGAGAGGGAAAAGCAGGCTTCCTGCCAAGCAGGGAGCCTGATGTGGGGCTCAATCCCAAGACCCTGGGATCATGATCTGAGCCGAAGGCAGATGCTTAACGACTGAGCCACCCAGGGGCCCCCATCTGTATCTCTTCTTTAGAGAAATATCTGCTCGTGTCTTCTGCCCATTTTTTTTTTTTAAAGATTTTATTTATATTTATTTATTTATTTGACAGACAGAGATCACAAGGAGGCAGAGAGGCAGGCAGAGAGAGAGGAGGAAGCAGACTCCCTGCTGAGCAGAGAGCCCCATGTGGGGCTCGATCCCAGGACCCTGGGATCATGACCCGAGCCGAAGGCAGAGGCTTTAACCCACTGAGCCACCCAGGTGCCCCTCTTCTGCCCATTTTTAATAGGATTATTTTTTCCGAGTGTTGAGTTGTGTAAGTTCTTTATTTTGGATACTAATCCTTTATCAAAGATGTCATTTGCAAATACCTTCTCTCATTCGGTAGGTTGTCTTTAGTTTTGTGGATTGTTTCCTTCACTTTGCAGACTTTTTGATGTAATCCCAATAGTTTATTTTTGCCCCCCCCCCTTTTTAAAAGATTTTATTTATTTATTTGTCAGAAGAGACAGAGAGAGTGCGCAAGCAGGCAGAGTGGCAGGCAGAGGCGGAGAGAGAAGCAGGCTCCCTGCCAAGCAAGAAGCCTGATGCGGGATTCAATCCCAGGACCCTGGGATCATGACCTGAGCGGAAGGCAGCAGCTTAACCGACTGAGCCACCCAGGCATCCTTTATTTTTGCTTTTATTTCCCTTGCCTCAGGAGACATAGGAAAAAAGTTGCTATGTCCAATGTTGGGGAAATTACTGCCTGTCCTCTTTTCTAGGATTTTTGTAGTTCCAGGTCTCACATTTCAGTCCTTAGTTTCAATCTCCTCAAGAGCTTCCTAGTCTCCACCATATCCTCCTCACCATAAACTATACCTGACCCGTGTTTTCTGTTTAAGTGGATCATCTTCCTTCCCAGCATATCACAGAAAACAGATAACTTTAGAAAACAGATAACTTTTAGTAAAAGAGGGTGAGAAACCTACAGAGTGACGGAAACATAACTTGATTTACGAATAAAACCAAAGAGGCATCAGGTGTTGCTAAACTGTGTCCAAGTTCAGCTAATTCAGACTTGGGTAAGTTGGTAACAATGGGGCAAAAAAGAAAAAAACCACTGAGAGATGTAGGTTTAAAAAGAATGAAAATTTGGGGCGCTTGGGTGGCTCAGTGGGTTAAAGCCTCTGCCTTCGGCTCGGGTCGTGATCCCAGGGTCCTGGGATTGAGCCCCGCATCGGGCTCTCTGCTCAGCAGGGAGCCTGCTTCCTCCTCTCTCTCTGCCTCCCTCTCTGCCTACTTGTGAGCTCTCTGTCAAATAAATAAATAAAATCTTTAAAAAAAAAAATAAATAAAAAGAATGAAAACTGAAACTATCACTCAGGTAAACCTGGACTTAGCATGGAGACTAAGTGCATTTTAACAGTGACTTTCATTTGGGAGTACTTTGTCTTACGAGGACAGTCTTTACGTGATACCTCTTAAAAATTTTCTGTTGTCAAGTCTGTGTTGAGTAGGATTACCCACCTAGAGAAGGCCTAAGTCTTTCAAGGCACTGCTTGTCTTCGAGGCTACCTGCTGTTGAAATCACTTTGGCTCCTCTGTGGTGCGCTAACTGAATAGCTATCATACCAAGGGCCTGTGGAGACAAAAATACCCAATGGGTTTATAGATGTTAAGGCAGAGGCTGTATCTAACTTGCTTTAGAGGCTATTTAATAAAGTATAATAGTTACAATATTATCTGATAAAAGAGGAAAAAAATATGGACAAGGTTGGACATCTGACTGACTTTCTTCTTCAGGAGGATGGCAGAAAAGGTGTGTATGCCACATGCTCTCACTCGGTCCCACTGCTGCACAGAGTTTCGAGGTAAAAGCTGTGCTCAGAAACATGTCCTCAGCTATCTCTCTTTAAAGGTCAAAGCACTCGGGGTGCCCGGGTGGCTCAGTGGGTTAAAGCCTCTGCCTTCAGCTCAGGTCATGATCCTAGGGTCCTGGGATTGAGCCCCGCATTGGGTTCTCTGCTCAGCGGGGAGCTTGCTCCCCCACCAACCCCCATGCCCCTGCCTGCCTCTCTGCCTACTTGTGATCTCTGTCTGTCAAATAAATAAATAAATAAAATTTCTAAAAATAAAAATATTAAGAAAAAAAAAAAAAAAGGTCAAAGCACTCTCAATAGCTCCATCCTTTTGCTGACCTGATGGTAAGTTCAGGAAAACACTACTATCCTGATGCTGGACATCAGGCTGGAGCCAATGCCAAAGACGCTTCTGCCTTTTTTGCACAGAAAAGCAGGGGGTAAAAGCATTTTCATCATCAGCCAGACAGATAATGAAACTACAAAAACTGACCCCAAGTTTTCTAACATTTTTAGACTGTAATCTATTTTTATGTTATTTCTAGGGTCTTGAATGATTTTTTTGCTGATACGTGTAATGTGTTGACAGTAGCACATTTTTTTATCCTACGTGACTTGTCTATAAATGCAACATCTAACCAACGTTAAGTGTCGGTGTGAGGGAAACACAAAACTGGTTGGGAGTTTTGGGGTATGACTTCAAAGGTTTCATGAGCTACTTCGGGCTTCGTGGAACAGGCATAAAAACATGGTTTGTCTGCTTCTTTAGTGTACTAGCAGATTCAAAGTAGTAAACGGAACACAGTGAAGTCTTTTATCTGCCGTTAATAAAGGCTGCCTGTTTTAACAAAATGGGCAGTGCCCAAGCTATCGGTAAAGAATTATATTAGCAAATGGGTGGCCTATTTCCTAAGTTTAGTGGATTCTGATCTGTTTCTTAGCAGAACTATTAGCACCTACACTTGCTCCATCCATGATCAGGACTGATTTTCCAGGAGAGAGATGAGACAGATAATGCAGAGCTGTATAGGCTCGTACTCCATCCCGAATGGTTCCAGCGGCTTCTGTCCATGTAACTTTTTCTGGTTTGTGAACTGTCGCAAAGAACGAGAGGAAGCGCCCGATTAGCACGTGCTCTTAGTCCTGCCTCCTGGATCTGTCTCTCTGGCCATCTCCCCGCCCTCGGTGGCCCTGGTCCAAGCTACTTACTACACCTGCTACCTTATGCCTACATTTTGGTTTCCCTAGTTCCATTCTCGCCCACACATAAGGCATCCTCAGCATAGGAGCCGGTGTGTGTGTATTTTTAAACATTATACTGTGAAATGAAACACACACGGAAAAGTACAGGGAACATCAGTACAGATGGGTGGATACACACAAAGCAAATATACAAGTAATCCCCATCCGGGTCAAGAGAGCACACAGCCCCATCTCGGCCACCAGAGGTCGCCAACATGCTGACTTCAGTTCTTGTTCACCACCATCCTTTATGACCCATGGATGGCTTCCTAACCAACACATGCGCGGGTGCCTGGATGGCTCCGTGGGTTACGCCTCTGCCTTCAGCTCAGGTTGTGATCTCAGGGTCCTGGGATCTAGCCCTGCACTGGGCTCCCCACTGCTCCCCCACCCCTGTCCCATCTGCCTGTCTGCCTACTTGTGATCTCTTTTTCTCTCTCAAGTACATAAATAATATCTTAAAAAAAAAAGTAAGAGTTTGACCCGTTTTGGAACTTTAACTAAATGGAATCATGGCACAGGCACTCTTTCCTATCTTGCTTTTTTGCCTCAACACTGAAGACACACCCACTTTTGTAAATGTGGCTCTAGTGCTTTCCTTTTTCTGGTGTGTGTGTGTGTGTGTGTGTGTGTGTTTTATTTAAGATTTTATTTATTTATTTGAGAGAGAGAGCATGAGAAGGGGGAGGGTCAAAGGAAGAACCAGACTCCAGGATCATGACCTGAGCCAAAGGCAGTCGCTTAACCAACTGAGCCACCCAGGCACCCCCTTTTCTGGTGTTTTGTGGCATTCCATGAGGTGAGAACACTTTCATTTGGTGATGCGTGCCCTCTGTTCGAGGAGGATGTGTGTTTTCAGTTTGTGTCAGCGATAAACAGTGCTGCTAAGAATGCTCTCCTATAAACGATGATGTTAGGCTGTCACATGGGTTTTCTCTAGGATAGTACAAGTGAATGGAAATCCCAGGTCGCATATAGACAGCCTTCGACTTGACTACATCCTCTGGAAGTGGCGCTCTGAATTCATTCTCCCATAGCTGTGTGACAGCGCTCCGGTTACTCTGACCACCCTTGTCAACCCTCGGCGCGATTACACATTCTTACCAATCATCTGCGTAATGGTTTCTTCTTGTGATTTTAACTTGCTTTTCCCTCACGATTGCTAACACTGGGCACCTTTCTGTGTTTGCTGGCCACCTGGAATTCCTTTTGTGAAATGACCAACTGTTTTATCAATTTTTCTGTTGTGTTGTCTTTTTCTGATTGAGTTATAGGAATTTAAAAATACATTCTAGATGAACTAATTGTTTATGTGTTATAAATATTATTTTCAACTTTATGTCTTCTCTTTTCAATCTCCCTAATGGTGTTTTTTGGAAAACAGAAGTGTCAGAATGACCTTTTTTTCCTTTTTTTTTTTTGAGTAGGCGCCATGGTCAGTATAGAACTCAATGAAGGGCTTGAACTTAACACCCTGACATGAAGACCTGAGTTGAGATTAAGAGTCACACGCTTGGGGTGCCTGGGTGGCCTGCTTCTCCCTCTCCCCCTGCTTGTGTTCCCTCTGTGTCTCTCACTGTCAAATAAAAAAAATCTTAAAAAAAAAAAAAAAGAGTTGCATGCTTAATCATCTGAGTCACCCAGGTGCCCCCATAATTATCTTTAACAATATACACAACATGCTAACCCTTCTCTGTTTAAAGTTCAGTGGCGGGGCACCTGGTGTCTCAGTGGATTGTCTGACCCTTGATGTAGGCTCGTCCATGGCTTTCCACTGCACTTGAAACAAAATGTAAACTCCTTTGAAAGATTATTTATTTATTTATTTATTTATCAGAGAGAAAGAGGGGGAGAGAGCAAGCACAGGCAGACAGAACGGCAGGCAGAGTTAGAGGGAGGAGCAGGTTCCCCGCCGAGCAAGGAGCCCGATGTGGGACTCGATCCCAGGACGCTGGGATCATGACCTGAGCCGAAGGCAGCTGCTTAACCAACTGAGCCACCCCAATGTAAACTCCTAATATAGCTTAAGAGCTCTCTATATGATCTGACCATTAAGCTATTCCTTTTTTTTTTTTTTTAAAGATTTTATTTATTTATGACAGACAGAGATCACAAGTAGGCAGAGAGGCGGGCAGAGAGAAAGAGAGAGGAGGGGAAGCAGGCTCCCCTCTGAGCAGAGAGCCGGATGCGGGGCTCGATCCCAAGACCCTGGGATCCTGACCTGAGCCGAAGGCAGAGGCTTTAACCCACTGAGCCACCCAGGCACCCTAAGCTATTCTTAAATACATTTAATTCTTTAATTTTTATGTTTTTATTCTGTACACCCAATGTGATTATTTTCACAGTAAAAGCCATCCTTTCTCATTTTACCTAAAACCAACTTTGTAACACTTTTGAAGTCCTGGCCAGCTTTCAAGTATTTTCCCGCTGAAGCGGAGACAGCAACCCAGGACCGTCAGCACCGCGCACAGCAACTAACTAGTGCCATCTAGCGGGGAGAGAGCACCCCCGCGTTTATGCTGAAAGTGTTCACACAAGCAAGGCCTGAAAATAGAGCACCAGGAGATACCACTCACACATGGTAATTTATTCTTTATCAAACTCTTTAAGACACCTATTCTCCCAATTTTCTTGATTATAAAATGTGGCTCAGGGTAATTAATCTGTCTGGCGTCACACAGCTAATAAATGTGAATGCTGACTCGAAAGCACATCAATTCTAGCCGTGCACACTCAAGGTACCTACAGTTTACTTATAGTTTGCGGGGAACATCTTCCATTATAAGAACTGGGACTCCCTATATCTTCATTAAGAAATCAAACGTGTACGGGCGCCTGGGCAGCAGTTGGTGAAGCGGTCAGCTCTTGCTTTGGGCCCACGTGGTGATCTTGGGGTCCTGAGCTCAAGCCTTGCATCAGGCTCCATGCTCAGCAGAGTCTGCTTCAGGATTTTCTCCTTCCCTCTGCCCCACCCCCCAAAATAAATAAATAAATCTTAAAAAAAGAAAAAAAAAAAAAACCAGAAACAAAGAACTGAACATGTAGTCCTTTAAAAAAAGATAACAGTCATAAAACTACATTCAGAGAGCAAAGCCTCTAACATTGCATGGTAATATGTGTGTGTTTTTTTTTTTTAAGATTTTATTTATTTGTCAGAGACAGAAAGAGAGAGAATGAGTGAGCACAGGCAGAGGCAGAGGGAGAAGTAGGCTCCCTGCCGAGCAAGGAGCCTGATGTGGGACTCAATCCCAGGACCCTGGGATCATGATCTGAGCTAAAGGCAGCCGCTTAAGCAACTGAGCCACCTAGGCGTCCCGGTTTAATGTGGTTTAATGCTGAGATCCCTGCTTTTGTGTTAGGTGGACCACAGGTGTTTATTACGTTGTAAAAAACTAGAAGTATAAATTAAAGAGCCAGGCAGGGATCATAACAACAGCATATCAAACCCAAGAACTATAATTTCAATTCATTCTTCCTTAAGTTCAAAAAAATAATGCTGAAAATGTATGAAATTTTGAATGAAAAAAGTTACTTTTATGTTTGACCTAAATGGCTTAAGAACTGAAAGCACAAAAGAACTAGATAATTTATTCAACTTCTTAACTTTATCTTTAATATACTGTAGCAGGATTAATAAGACCTTTTTGGGGAAGTTGTCTGGAGCCTAATTCTTTGGTTTGGTAAAAGAACAAACTTATCTGAAGGTGACCGAGTGCCCAACTTTCATTTAAAAAAATCACTAAAGAATTAACAGAAACTAAAATATAGTTGTGCTAAACTGAGTATTTCCTTCTGCAAATCTTCAGGGAACATACTGAAATTATTTCCTCTTTTACGAAATGCTGGGGCTGCAACAGGGCTTAGAGGCTACCTAGTTTGACTGTGCCCAGTGTCTTGCCCAAAGGCAAATGGTCACAATAAGTGGCCATTTTTTTTTTTTTTTAAAGATTTTATTTATTTGACGGAGAGAGGAATCACAAGTAGGTAGAGAGGCAGGCAGAGAGAGAGAGGGGAGGAAGCAGGCTTCCCACGGAGCAGAGAGCCCGACGCGGGGCTCGATCCCAGGACCCTGGGATCATGACCTGAGCCGAAGGCAGAGGCTTTAACCCACTGAGCCACCCAGGCGCCCCGTCTTTTTTTTTTTTTTTTTAAACAAGATTTTATTTATTTATTTGACAGAGATCACAAGTATACAAGTAGGCAGAGAGGCAGGCTGGGGTGGGGGTGTGGGGGGTGGGAAGCAGGCTCCCTGCTGAGCGGACAACCCAATCCCAGGACTCCGAGATCATGACCTGAGCTGAAGGCAGAGGCTTAACCCACTGAGCTACCGGGGCACCCCAATAAGTGGCCATTCTTAATGTTCTTCTTTTAAAGAAACATTGTACTGTATTTTTTTTTTTTCTCAAAGAATATCTGGAATTGTTTTCTTTATGTATGTTAATGGACTTTTGGACTACAGTCCTCCTGATTTGCAGGAAAATAAAAGATCATTTGTGTGGTTTGACTTAGTTTAACCTTTATAATTAGGAAACTGATGTTCCGATTTGCTTTTCTCCTTCTAGCCCAATCTATAAATCTCGGGTATTCAGCAACACCTAAAAGAATGGGTCTTTTTTTACTGGGTTTTAGGGTAGCTCTGTTCTTTTTTTTTTTTTTTTTTTAAGATTTTATTTATTTATTTGAGAGAGAGAAAGAGAGCACAACAAATGGCAGGGTGAAGAGAAACAGGGAGAGGGAGAAGCAGGTTTCTTGCTGAGCAGGGAGCTCGATATAGGGCTCAGTCCCAGGACACTGAGATCATGACCTGAGCCGAAGGCAGCCGCATAGCCAGCTGAGCCACCCAGGTGCCCCTATTTTCAACTTTCTGAGGAACCTCCATACTCTATTCCAGAGTGGCTGCACCAGCTAGCATTGCCACCAATAGTGTAAGAGGGCTCCCCTTTCTCTACATCCTCGCCAACATCTCTTGTTTCCTGACTTGTTCATTTTAGCCATTCTGATTGGTGTGAGATGGTATCTCATTGCCGTTCTGATTTGTATTTCCCTGAGGCCAAGTGATGCTGGACATTTTTTCATGTGTCTGTTGGCCATTTGTATGTCTCCTTGGGAGACAAATGTCTTTTGCCCATCTCCCGATGGAACTATTTCTTTGGGTGTTGAGTTGGTAAGTTCTTTTATAGGTATATACCCCAAAGATACAAATGTAGTGATCCAAAGGGGCACCTACACCCCAAAGTTTATAGCGGCAGTGTCCACAATAGCCCAACTATGGAAAAAGTCCATCGGCAGATGCATGGATAAGGAAGATGGATATATGGATGGATAAGGAAGATATATATAAAATATATATATATCTCTATAAAATTTATTTATATATATAAGATAGAATACTACTTGGCCATCAAAAAACGAAATCTTGCCATTTACAACGATGTGCAATACTCTGGTTTCTCTTCAGATCGTATAAATCTTTCGCCTTTTACAACGATGTGCATAGAACTAGAGGGTATTATGCTGAGCGAATAAGTCAATCAGAGAAAGACAATTATCATGTGATTTCACTCATATGTGGAACTTAAGAAACAAAATAGGATCATGGGAGAAGGGAGGAAAAAATAAAACAAGAAGAAATCAGAGAGAGAGACAAACCATAAGAGACTCTTAATCACAGGAAACAAATTGAGGGTCCCTAGGAGGGAGGGGAAGGGGCACAGGGTAACTTAGTGATGGACATTAAGGAGGGCATGTAATGTAATGAGAACTGGGTATTTTTAAAGACTGACGAGGGGTACCTGGGTGGCTCAGTAGGTTAAGGTCTTTGTCTTCAGCTCAGGTCATGATCTCAGGGTTCTAGAATCAAGCCCCACATTGGGCTCTCTGCTCAGCAAGGAGCCTGCTTCCCCATCTGCCTCTCTGCCTACTCGTGATCTGTCTGTCAAATAAATAAATAAAATCTAAAAAAAAAAAAAGACAGATGAATCACTGAACTCTTACTCTGAATCTAATAATATATTAATAATTGAATTTAAATTTAAAAAAGGACCAAAAAAAAAAAAAAAAACTTATTCCAGAGCTACTGTAATCAAGGCAATTTTGACTGGCATAAGAACAGATGCATAGATCAGCTGAATAGGATGAGTCCAGAAATAAATCTATGCATCTATGGTCAATTGATTTTGAACAAGAGTGTCATGACAATTCAGGGGGTGTAGCAAGAGTCTTTTCTTTTCTTTTTTTATTTTTTTAATTTTTTTTAAGCAAAAGTCTTTTCAACAAATGGTTCTGGAACACTAGATATCTACATGCAAAAAAAAAGAACAAAGTTGGGCCTTTATTTCATATCATATATAAAAATTAACTCAAAATAGATCACAGAAGCAAATATAACAGTTAAATCTATAAAATTCTTAGAAGAAATCATAGGTGTAAATATTTGTAAACCAAGCTTAGGCAATGGATTCTTAGAAATACTAAAGCACAACAGGCAAAAGAAAATATGAATAACCTGGAGTCCACCAATATTTTAAAGACTGTGCTTTAAAGGACCCCATAAGGGGCGCCTGGGTGGCTCAGTGGGTTAAGCCTCTCTGCCTTTGGCTCAGGTCATGATCTCGGGGTCCTGGGATGGAGCCCCACATCGGGCTCTCTGCTTAGTAGGGAGCCTGCTTCTCCCCCTCTCTCTGTCTGCCTGTGATCTCTCGCTCTCTGTCAAATAAATAAATAAAATCTTAAAAAA
Source organism: Neogale vison (assembly GCF_020171115.1). NCBI lineage: Eukaryota > Metazoa > Chordata > Mammalia > Carnivora > Mustelidae > Neogale > Neogale vison. Next base: position 11,184,760 of record NC_058096.1, on the reverse strand, counting down.
ATATATTTATTTTATTTATTTATTTGACAGAGAGAGAGAGAGCACACAAGTAGGCAGGGAAGCAGGCTCCCTGCTGAGCTGAGAGCCTGATGCGGGGCTCGATCCCAGGACCCTGGGATCATGACCTGAGCTGAAGGCAGAGGCTTTAACCCCCTGAGCCACCCAGGCACCCCTGACAAGCAATTTCTATCTAGAATATATAAGGAACTCTTACAATTCACCAATTAAAAAAAAAAAAAAACAAAACCCAATTTAAAAACTGGGCACAGGATCTGAACAGACATTTCTCCAAAGAAGATATACAAATGTCCAGTGAGTATGAAAATTTTTCATCATTAGTCATTAGGGAAATAAAAATCAAAACCACAAAAGGTTATCACTTCTAGGATGCTTAAAATTAAAAAGGTAGAAAATAACAAGTGGCAGTGAGGATGAGGAGCAACTGGGACCCTCATTCGTTGTTAGCTGAACTGTAAAATGTTGGAGCCATTTTGAAAACAGTTTGTTGGTTTCTTAAAATGTTAAATGTAGAGTTATTACAAGGCTTAATAATTCTATTCCTAGATTTATACCCAAGAGAAATAAAAACATATATCCACACAAAAATTTGTACACAAATGTTCAGATCAGCATTATTCATAACGGCCAAAAAAAGTGGAAACAACCTTGATCTCTAATCACAGATGAACGGATAAACAAAATGTGTATGCTCGTACGACAGAGTATTACTCAACCACTGAAAGGAATGAAATACAGATAGATGTTACACAATGTAACTTGACCTACGTGAATTAAGACAATTACAAAAGACCACATATTGCAAGATTAATGTATATGAAATGTCCAGAATAAGCAAATCAATAGAAAGAGAAAGTATATTCACGGTTTTGAGAAGCTATGGAGGGAAAATGGAGAATAATTGCCGGTGGGAATAGAGGTCCCTCTTGGAGTGATGAAATGCTCTAAAATTAGTGATAAGGGTTGATCAACTTTGTGAATATACTACAAATGACTGAATTGTATGGTTTACAAAGGTGAATTTTGTGGTATGTAAATTACATCTCAATGAAGCTATTATTAAAAAACAACTGGTAAAGACATGATGGAAATGTGTATAAATCATGCCAAATCTTGAAAAAAAAAAGAAAGAAAAAAAAAAGAGTGGGCCTTTTTTGGTTTGTCTTTTCAAGAGTTAACTTTCTGTAACAATTTAGTTTAGGGAAATTGGTCAAAACTCACGCCTGGGAATCCAAACGAGAGGTTTTATTTGATTCCACAGTTACCAGGTTCTCAAAAGAATCGGTGAAATAAGGCTCAGGGAAATTCTGGGGTCAAAATTAGTATAGTTACCTATTAAAAAAAAGCCAGCTGTGGTCCTCAATTTTCAAATTGTATAATATCAAAACAGCTATGGATCAGAGACTTTGACAGCACCGTATTTGAAAGTGAGGTTTATTATTCAAAGGAAGACACATACTTGGCTCCATTTCTAGGTTTACTATAAAGGGCCTCAGATTTCCAGAAAAATGCCTTCTGCAATTAATTTTAAGTAAACTGTATCCCCAGTATGGGGCTTGAACTCATTACCCCAAGATCAAGAGTTGTATACTCTATCGACCGAGCCAGCTAGATGCCTCTGAAATTAAATTTTAATAAAATAACATAGTATTATTTGGGAATATTAGACAGTCATTAAGTTAAATATAGACTATTTATAGTCTGCAATTTTAGAAATGCCACATATTTGTTAGCCTAGTTCAAATTACTGTATGGACACAAATGTATAAATTAACTATTTTTAATAATCCAGAACCCAATTTGGCTTTCTGTCACCACAAGGTCTGATTAGGGATTATACTACTTAACGAATAACTCAGGGAAAATAGTAATGAAATAGTTCAAGAATACAAAAGAGCACATGCTGACCTATTGATAAGAAATGAAGAACAAAAAAAAAAAAAAGCGAAGAAAGAAATGAATAATGTAAATCCCAGCATAAGAAACAGCTTATTAGAAGCACCACCACAGTCCCAGGGATCCACTCTGATCATATCCTCTTCTTCTGCCCACAGAGGTAAGGCTACACCTGACTTTTCATCCCTGTTTATTTCCTAAATAAGACATGCTTAATTTTCTATGTTCTTGAACTTTACAGAAATATGCGGTATCGTACTGTATTCTTCTGCAACTTGCTCTCTCTCTCTTTTTTTTTTAAAGATTTTATTTATTTATTTGTCAGAGAGAGAGGGAGAGAGAGCGAGCACAGGCAGACAGAATGGCAGGCAGAGGCAGAGGGAGAAGCAGGCTCCCTGCCGAGCAAGGAGCCCGATGCGGGACTCGATCCCAGGACGCTGGGATCATGACCTGAGCCGAAGGCAGCTGCTTAACCAACTGAGCCACCCAGGCGTCCCTGCAACTTGCTCTCTTTACTCAACAGTTTATGAGATTCATCCATCTTCATATGTCTGCCTGTTGTTTATTGATTTTCACTGCCAAGTTGAATTACAATCTAGGAATATCTTTAGTTGTTCATTTTCCTGGTGAAGAACATCTATTCAGGCTGTTTCCATTTTTATTCCACTGTTCTAAACCTTGGTACTAGGAACTCTTGGGCTTATCTACTGGTCCACATCGAGTTTCTGGGAGATACAAAACTATTAGTAGAATTATTAGGTCTAATATTTAGACATAATATTTAGACCATTATTTAGATAATGCTAAATTATCTTCTTTTCGTTGTTGTTAAGAGTTTTTAAAATTTACTTTTTTTTTTTTTTTAAAGATTTTATTTATTTGTCAGGGAGGGAGAGAGAGAGAGAGAACGCACAAGCAGGCAGAGGCAGAGAGAGAAGCAGGCTCCTTTTTGAGCAAGGAGCCCGATTTGGGACTCGATCCCAGGACCCTGGGATCATGACCTGAGCCGAAGGCAGTGGCTTAACCGACTGAGCCACCCAGGCGTCCCTAAAATTTACTTATTTTTAAGTAATCTCTACACCCAAAGTGGGGCTCGAACTTACAACCCTGAGATCAAGAGTCAAATGCTGTACTGACTGAGCCAACCAGGTGCCCCCTTTTCTAAAGTATTTGTATCAATTTACACTCCTGGTGCATAAAACGTTCCATTGCTTTTCACATCCTTGCCAACATTTGGAATGGTTAGACTTTATAAAATTTGTTAATCATGTGGATGCTTAACAGTATCCTGAAGTGGTTTTAATTTGCCTTTCCCTGATTACGAAGGAGATGCAACAACTTTTCCCTATGGTTTCCTGAAGAATGTGTGTTTATATTTATTTTAAATATTCAAGAAGAAAATTACTATAGGAAAAATTACTATTTCAGTTAAACTAAACAACTGGTCAAAATATATTAGCAATAGAAACCAAAGACAATAATCTAAGAAAAAAAACAAAAAACAAAAAAACCACCAAAGACAAGAGTTCTTGATTCTTTCCTGTCTCAGACTCTACACATACTATCTAGATTTTATATATTTTTAGTTTCAACTGATAAACAAGAATAAAAAGTAAAAAAAAAAAAAAAAAAAAATCTACCTAAAACGAATGTATCATTGTATGCCGACCATCCTTCAATTAAAAAAAAAAATTCTGATCAGGGATATGATTTCACAGCCAAGGAAGAAACCACTTTTCAAACCTCTTACCACTGCAGTATAAGTGAAACTTAAAGGTCTATGTGCTATTTGCTCTGAATATGAATTTTATGGTTACTAAACATAAGCTAGTAGTAGTCACATGACCAGCCAGTTATTTATTACCAAGGAAGATGCAAAAACATTGCAATGTTACTAAACACCACATACATCACTGATGCAAGACTTACATGAGCTGCAAAAGACTGGCACGTACCCAAGTAATGCTCGTGCACTCTAACAACTTCACAAAGTCCAGGGTCTTCAGAATCCAGGGGCAGAATTCCTGGAAATTAACAGGAGAAACTTAAGGGAAACAATCCCATAATGAATTCATTCCTAATGAGATGCTACTAAGTATTAGTCTACATTTTGTTCACTGGAGTTTTTAGGAAGATTCTAGTAATAACTAGTGTGGGGAAGGGAGAGCCTTCAAAAGTATGGAAGGGAAGTGGACTGTTCATTATGTCATGAACGCTGTATCGCCTATACTATCTTTCTTTCTTTTTCTCCCTCTTCTGTCACCTCTGAGTGCTGGTCAACATGGCATCCGATGTACAGAGCCAAGTCAGAGTCTTTGGGGCACCTGGATTCCTCGTTAAAATTGTCCCTGATGCGGGACGCTTGGGTGGCTCAGTCAGTTAAGCATCTGCCTTTAGCTCAGGTCATGATTCCAGGGTCTTGGGATTGAGTCCCACATGGGGCTCCCTGTTCAGCGGGGAGCCTGCTTCTCCCTCTGCCTGCTGCTCCCCCTTCTTGTGCTCTCTCTTTGACAAATAAATATATAAAAATCTTAAAAGTAAAATAAAATAAAAGTGTCTCTGATGCACAGCTACCTCCCACAGTATGGTTCTATAAGATGCTTCCGGTAAAATCCCATTTTCCTCATGCCAGTCTGATTTTATTTTTGGTCTTGAGTAACACAGTGTTACTGACTTCTTGGATGAATAAAAATGTTTAAGAAAGAAATAATAAACTCTCCAAAAAAAAAAAAAAAATACACGAGTCAAAGGCAATACACAAAAAGCTTGTGAAAACCTATTATAAATCTGTTCTTAACAACTTCAAGCATACCATCAAGTTAAATATTTTTTAAGTTTGAGTATCTTTCTATCAATATTTTCCATACAGAAATGGTAATTTTCAAGACAATAACTAAGGTCATATTTTATGTTTGTGTGACTGCTTAGGATGTAATAGTATAAATACATGTATTTGCAGAATAGTATTCACGGTGGATTTTTAAAATAACAAATAAACTAAGGGTTTCCAGTGAACTTTTTTTTTTTTTTTTAAATATTTTATTTATTTGACAGACAGAGATCACAAGTAGGCAGAGAGGCAGGCAGGAGCCGGGGGAAGCAGGCTCCCCGCTGAGCAGAAAGCCCGATGTGGGTCTAGATCCCAGGACCCTGAGATCATGACCTGAGCCAAAGGCAGAGGCTTAACCCACTGAGCCACCCAGACGCCCCTGAATTTTTGGTTTTATGAGAGTAGCAGGGGAGCAGCTCTGGGATACACAAGCTTCATATGGAGAGCGAAACTGCCACACAGCCGAGTCAGTCAGTGGTCTTCAAGCAGGTGACCTGCCACTGTGTTTTCCAGAATCTGCGGTCTAGTCAGAGACTGGGGTCTTGTCAGGAAAGGGCTGCACCAACCATGGTAACAACTACGGTCATCTTTCCATCTATAGTATTGTTCAGTATTCAGATAGTAGAAAGTCTTAAATATTCTGCTATTGAGATTAAACTCCCAATTTTCTTCATCAGTGGGTATTTATGAGCAAATTAAAACATGAGGATATGGGGCGCCTGGGTGGCTCAGTGGGTTAAGCCGCTGCCTTCGGCTCGGGTCATGATCTCAGGGTCCTGGGATCAAGTCCCGCGTTGGGCTCTCTGCTCAGCAGGGAGCCTGCTTCCTTCTCCTTCTCTCTCTGCCTGCCTCTCTGCCTACTTGTAATCTTTCTCTGTCAAATAAATAAATAAAATCTTTAAAAAAAAAAACAAAAAAACAAAAAAACATGAGGATATGGGACGCCTGGGTGGCTCAGTTGGTTGAGCAGCTGCCTTCGGCTCAGGTCATGATCCCAGCGTCCTGGGATCGAGTCCCACATCGGGCTCCTTGCTCGGCAGGGAGCCTGCTTCTCCCTCTGCCTCTGCCTGCCTCTCTGTCTGCCTGTGCTCGCTCTCTCTCCCTCTCTCTCTGACAAATAAATAAATAAAATCTTTAAAAAAACAAAAACAAAAACAAAAAAAATATGAGGATATGTGTATCCTTCTATACAAAGCACACAACACAATAAACACTAATAGTTGTCTTAGAAAAAGAAGAGAGGACAGTAAAACAGAGGACTTGCAACAGGATTATAAATCGTAACTCACCGACGACTTCATCATCTGGTTGAAAGAACGACACCTTGCTTCCAACTTAAAGAGGGGAGAAAATTAACAATTTGTATTGTGAGGTCATTAAATACCACCCTTCCTAAACTATTAAAATAAATCCATGGGTTTATAAAAAATTCACTAACTCAGAGAAAAGGCCAAGAACTTCTAGAACATTCTGATGGTCAATAGTAAAGGCACCTCAAATCTGGATTCTGCACACAATGCTCCACAAAATCTGGGCCATGTGGCTGCTGACACCACAGAGAAGGATGTCTGTTTAGCTAAGGATGAAGGAATAAAGGAAAAGAATCCACTCTGCAACTCTTATGATGATTATACCACTTTCCACCTCTCCCGTGGCGAGCCCATCATTATTTTAGGTACACAACCTTAGACATACAATGGCAGTTTCTGCTAAGAGTCATGCACTGAATTACTCTGATTGGGGGATTACAGAAATATATTCAGACTGGTGTCAAGCAATTTCTTGGTTACATTTTCTCTGCACACATAGAGAAAGAGCCTCTACCAACAGCCAATTCTTTAGAATATTTTTGTTCAAATAGGAACAAGAAGGAAGAAAAAACCCAAACATTGTTAACTGCCTACTTGCAGTAGCACATTTGATCTCCATCACATGTAACCCACGATGTAGGTTTTATTATTCCTACGTAACAGACAATGGAACTAAGGGAACGGGATGAAGGAATATGGAAGCCAGGAATCTGGAAGTGGCCTCTGTGGCTGGCTATGGCCAGGATGGTTCCAGAGTTCATCTCTTGGTACTCCACAAGCAACTCTAAGTTTGATATTCCTGCTTTTGAACCCTCTTTTCAGTTTGCTTTCTTTGGATCCTCCTGTGTCATCGTTCCCCAGCATTCCTGGATTCTGATATATTATGTTCTTCCCCTTCCCTTCAGCTACTGATTCCTGTCTTCCTGGGATCACTTTGATCCTTTTCCACTGGCTTCCTTCACACTCCTTTCAGCTGTCCCCCAAAGACTGGCCTCCTCCATTTCTCCTCTCTCCCTGAGTGAGCTCATCAACTCTGATTTCAACACAAATGACATGCAGACAACTCTCAAATATACACATTTCTAGCATGAACTCTCTACCTTTGAGCTTAAACTCAATCAACTGCTTAGCAGACCTCTCCAGTGAGATGTCACTCATGGACCTTGAACTCAACAAGTATAAATCTAAACTCACCATCTTCCTCCAAATCAGATCCCCTTCCCTTCTCTATTACTGGCATCAATTCATACTTAACCAGATTCATACCTTAACCTGCTTTTATTATCCTGTTTTAGTTAATTATTCAGTCCTGCTGACTCTACTTCCTCAATATTTCTCCAACACCTCTGCCATCCCTATCTAGGTTATGGACTTTGTCATCTCTTGCCTGTTAGTCTACGACCTGACCAGTCCTCTTGCCTACAGCCTTAAAAGTACCCTTCATATGGCCACACCAATAATCTTCCTAAAACCCAATCTGATGTATGAGGCTCATGATGGCTCTGGCCCTTGTCTACCCTCCTGCCTCATATTTTGAAGGTAAAGAATCCCTGTTTATATCATTAAAATATTTTGTTATCTTTCATTCTGCTATTTTTGAAGAGAATTTTCTCGACAAAAAACTTTCTCTGCTGCCAAGTATCTTGACTCCTTCCCAGAATTTTGCTTTTGCTCTGGCAACACCAACTTTGTAATTCTTGTAATACATCACGTTATTACTTGCTTGGTCTTTGTTCATGTTAACCTGTGTGCGGAGTCTGATTCTCCTCCTTCGTGTCTGGTTACTGTACCCAAGAAGCCTTTCCTGTTTCTTTTGGCTGGGCTGGCCAGCTCTCTTCTGAGCTCTCATAATTATCTGCTCATGTGGATGTATCTGTCTTTCCCCCAGAGAGTAAATTCTTTTGAGGGCAGGGACTTGGTCTCATTTAATATTCCAGGCACTTAGCAAATGCTCATAAAATGTGGTGTAAATAAATGAATGAATGAATTAAATGGTATGACAATGATGGTGTTCCGGCTATCAGAATTCTTTTTATTTTCCTACAGTCTGAGCAGAAGAAAGAGGAAATAAAATTATAATTTAGCTGTATCTGAAGAAAACAATAAGGAAGAGTCAAATATATTACAGATTAAAATCATAGGTAAAACTCGGTTCAATCCACATTACGTTCTCATTCATTCACATCTGCAGAAAGAGCAAACATATACTGACTTATCATGAACTGCTTATAAGCAATGAACGTGAAGTGTAGGTGTATTTAGAAACAAAATTATTTTAACTATTTATGCTTATTATCTTTATTTACCAAATAAAACTTAAAAAATCTTTTTTGATTTAAGGCAACTATAAAATCTTACTGCTTATTTCTCTCTAGAACCCATTTTTGCATGAGCAGTCTGCTTTTAAATGCTCAATTTTAGGCAGACTTGAAAAATTGAATATGAATGTAGTTACTATTATTATAAATTTTGGCCCAAAGCCAACCTACACAAGTAATTTATGGTTTGTAAACATTATAAAAAGAATAACATTGGTTATTTCACTGAATACGATTACTCATGGATTTAAACATATAATCCCCAAATATTTACTAAACTCTAATTAAAGATTTTTTAATTATAAAATACATAAATAAAAATTTTTAAAATACCAATTAAGTTCCACTTTTCTTCTTAATTAAAAGAGAGAAACATTTCTGTATAATTAAATTTCACATTTGAGGACGTGTATATAATTTTATGTACTGGTAAATCAATTAGCTCCCATTTAATTCTTTCATCTTAGAAAACAAGTGCAGATATTTACATCTATAATAAACTTACCGTCTAACACAATTCCAGCAATTTCTCTCCCAACAGGAAAGAAATCTTTCTCCATCTTCATTTCTGCCAGAAGCTAAATCATGACAAAGACTGTTTACTGTTAGAATAACTCCTGGCCCCTTCTCATACATAAGGAAAGCAAGAGCAAAAATCAGACCATAGAAAAATGCAAGTATGATTTAATTTTTGGAGTTAAGACAAAGCAAGTAACTTCACAAAGTAAGTTTCTATAGTAGGAAACCAAGAGTTTGCAGAGTAATTAGTTGATCTGTAGAATTTACAAATGGGTATTATTATTCAAATTGTCATTAACATCCTATGTTTAGCATTTTTACTTGCCAGGTATGAAGGGAAGTAATAGTCAAAACTCTTCTTGGTTGAAGAAGTACTTTTTTTTTTAAGATTTTATTTATTTATTTGACAGACAGAGATCACAAGTAGGCAGAGAGGCAGGCAGAGAGAGAGGAGGAAGCAGGCTCCCTGCTGAGCAGAGAGCCCAAGGGGGGGCTCGACTCCAGGACCCTGGGATCACGACCTGAGCCGAAAGCAGAGGCTTTAATCCACTGAGCCACCCAGGCGCTCCTGACGAAGTACTTTTTACCAGTCACTTCATTCTGGTCCTCTGGAGAGGACACTGTTGAATAAAGGGGATGTAGCCAAAGAGAAGAAAAGGTTCTCCATTTCCACATCTTTCTCACAAGTCTTAGGTAAGGGGTAGGCAGGAAAAAGTGATGGAGATAACATAAGGGAAACTGCCATACAATTTCAGACTGGAATTTCTTTTTTAAAAGGGTAGATAATAATTTTTTAAAGATTTATTTATTTCCTTTTTTTAGGGAGAGAGTATGAGAGAGAGGGGCAGAGAGTGAGGGAGAGAATCTCAAGCAGACTCCCTGCCCAGCGTGGAGCCCAACATGGGGCTCGATCTCATGACCCTGAGATCACAACCTGAGCTGAAACCAAGAGTCGGACACCTGTCAACTGTGCAGCCCAGGAGCCCCAAGGATTAATTATTTTTTAAAAGGATAAACTATTTTTTAATTTTTAAAAAAATATTTTTCAAAAAATTATTTTATTGGATTCTGAACCAATTAGGTACTTGACTTTTAAAGTGGCAGACTGTACATAAACCTATAGTTTAAGTTCCTGCCACATATACTTTTATAATGATACTAAAGATGCTAGGCATATTTTTTTTTTTTAAAGATTTTATTTATTTATTTGACAGAGAGAAATCACAAGTAGATGGAGATGCAGGCAGAGAGAGAGAGAGGGAACAGGCTCCCTGCTGAGCAGAGAGCCCGATGCAGGACTCGATCCCAGGACCCTGAGATCATGACCTGAGCCGAAGGCAGTGGCTTAACCCACTGAGCCACCTAGGCACCCGATGCTAGGCATATTTAAAGGTATAAGATTGTAGGAACCACAAAAAGAATAAACTGAAATAATTCTTTTGTATATTTCCTTTATTTTAAAATTTTCTGATCACCTATATATACCTGATGGCCAGAAAAGTCTCTTTTTCAATGTGGAACTTTATGCTTTTCCTAAGATGTTCTTATGACATGCTTATAGAAATATGGGGTGTTCTACAATATTTCTTCCATGCAGACTTTTACAGAGCTTTAATCATATCACGACTGTATCCTGTGGTTATATCTCAGGGTCCTGGATAGAGCCTGCTTCCCCTCTCCGTCTGCCCCTCCCCCTGCTTGTGCTCTCCTGCTGTCAAATAAATACACTCTTAAAAAAACAAAAGAAAACAATTGCATCCTGTGCCCTTCATCTACCACAAGAATTTTCTTACATTACTACACAGTTTTTATGAACACTGTGTTTCAGAGTTGGGCAATATTCCATTAAATTAATTTTACTCTAATTTACTATTTCTTTCTGTTAGACATGGAGAGAATTTTCTGAGACTAGGGATTTCAATGAATTTTTCATAGAATACCTTGGATGGTCTGAACGTAGAACTTGGCAGACAAGGAGTAGGGAGTACTAGCACTTACGGTGAAAGGATTTCAAGGCATCTGACTAATTCACTTCTCAAGTCATGCTCCTGTTGTCCAGTGGAAATCTATGACCTTGTTCAGTAATTCTGCTAAATGTGACTATCGCAGAAGCCTTTTAGATTCCTAGAAATTATGATGGCATTATAACCCAGTAAGTTAGGGGTCCAGTAGAGCTACAGTATTAATCTTTACAAAACTGAGTAAATGGACCTGCTTTATTTATCATGGCACATTGAACCGCACTTTATTTACTATCTGAAGACTCTTCCTGTACTTCCTGTAAATGATGGACGATTACTGTGGGGCGGTATGAGGCTGGGGATGTGTTAAGTATGAGCAAGAGAAATGACGAGAAGTATATGAATATGAACCCTTTCTAAACACATTAACTAGAAATATCTACAGAATAGTGAATAAATCATTGATTAGATTTCTAGGTTTACTTTTGCTATTTATAAAAGTAATTTCTTCCTTGGGGTGCCTGGGTGGCTCAGTCAGTTAAGTGTCTGCCTTTGGTTCAGGTCATGATCCCAGGGTCCTGGGATCGAGCCCCATGTCGGGCTCCCTGTTCTGTAGGGAGTCTGCTTCTCCCTCTCCTTCTACCCCATCCCTGCTTGTGCTCTCTCTCTCTCATATAAATAAATAAAGCCTTTAAAAAAAAAAAGTAACTTCTTCCTTAACAAGCCTGCGTAATTGTAAATTTTCACAATGTAAAGGAGTTTATAAAATATTTTCATATAATAATATAAACTGTCTGACTTCCTTTAGATAATAATTTATTTTTAATTAATTAATTAATTAATTTTTAAGCTGTTTTCTTTATTTGACACAGAGAGACATAGTGAGAGAGGGAATACAAGAAGCGGGAATGGGAAAGGGAGAAGCAAGCTTCCCGCTGAGCAGGAAGCCCCATGTGGGGCTCGATCCCAGGACTCTGGGATCATGACCTGAGCCAAAGGCAGACACAACAACTGAACCACCCAGGGACCCTAAATAATAATTTAATACAGAAACAAACAAGCTGACATTACCTTTTTCCCCTAGCTCTTTTAGTCTTCTAAGGATGTTAATTTTTTGGCACTCAGAAGTCAGTTATCATTATATATTTGTATACCAAATATGCCAGGAAACTCTCATTTGACTTTTGGTCAGAATAAAAGCATCAGGGGCACCTGGGTGGCTCAGTGGGTTAAGCTGCTGCCTTCGGCTCAGGTCATGATCTCGGGGTCCTGGGATCGAGTCCCACATCGGGCTCTCTGCTCAGCAGGGAGCCTGCTTCCCTCTCTCTCTCTGCCTGCCTCTCTGTCTACTGTGATCTCTCTCTGTCAAATAAATAAATAAAATATCAAAAAAAAAAAGAATAAAAGCATCATACCTTCGTATTTATCTGGCTCAGAGCACAAGCTTTAACTTGAAGTTTCACATAGTTATCCTCTACAACAGGAACATTTTCCTAGAACCAAATAACACATTTCTTTGAGAACATGCCTTTCTGTTGTGAAAACTGTCATGCTAACTGAACAAAACTAAACAGACCCCAAATCCTACAGCCAACTTAACTGAAAAAGCCACAAGTAATTATCCCATAGTATATGATAATAAAAAAAAAAAAAAAAAGAAGGGGAATTTTGCGGTGAAATGTTTAAAAAGCCATAGTTATTTTAAAAATGTATAGATACCAACTGTGGATCTATGTAGAGGCAATACATTTTTAGGGTAAAAAGGAGAGCAACAAATACTGTACTTTATTTCAATCTAAATAATCTCAAAGCATCAAATCTTCACAGATACAGGGATATCCTAACACGCATGACACATAGCCTTCACTGATTTTGGAATTTTCCTAATGCTATAAATGAAATTGTGTGGTGTTAGCTGTGTATCTCTTATTTAACATCTGTCTTAGACATTTCAGCATGCCCCATGGGATTTTGGGGTCAAAACAGAAACCTAACGAATCTTAATTACCCCACTATTCCACAGCCAGATATATCTTCAAAGGCAAAGTATCATTCACAACTCAGGGATTCAAAGTCACCCGCCTGTATGATTTATGAAATATAGTATCCTTTCTGCCAAATACCCCTATGCTGGTAATAATCATTCAAATATTCCCCTCAGCTCCTGATATGGCCAAAAATGAGATCAAAAGCTGGGTACGAATAGTTACTTTTGTAGGCCCCCCTACAAAAGAGATCACGGTTTTATTTGGCTTGAATACAATACTCTGGGAATATCTCTTTTTAAGTTTCAGATTTGATAGTATCTGATGATATTATGAAGATATTCAATATTATTGATTAATGTGTGGATTTTATGGATGACGGTATGAACCTGTGTATGATTCTTCCCGAGCGCCAAATAAACCTCTGAGACCTTGATCCTGACTCAGTGGTAGAAGACAAGCTGTCTGAGATTTTGACTCCTAACTGACTAATTTTGGAGTTAGTAAAAGATAACAAAAAAACTGGATTGTATTCACGATCCAGAAATTCTTATTACTATCATGAAATAAACACAGCACTTAGTTTTGGGCCCTAAGTTGACAGTGGAATGATTTTGGCTTGCCACAGACCTTTCAAACAATCACCAGTATATGCAAATTCTCTTACATGTTCTGAGAGTGTGCAAGAGTGAGTAACAGTTAAGAGTTTAGTGAATGAGGTAATTTTGCAAAGCTCAGAATTTGGTATGGAAAACAATGCTCTTCGACCTCTTTCATTTCAGACATGGGAGAAATATTTTCTGAAATATGGCTACAATCTGAGTACTCACTCTATTGTGGTATTCTGAATAGGTTGGGTTAATTCTGCAATTATTCTGTTTTCCTAATTTGTTTTATACCACCACCTTGAGGAAATAAAAACTCTTTTGAAGCAACTCTTCCAAAAATATAGTTATATTATAATACGGAGCACCAATTTCACATAAGATTAAAAAAGTTTGTAAGTTTCATTTAAGTAATCTTTACTCAGTTCCACTCAAAATAACTTATAACAGGTCATTTAAAATTGGTTCTATTACATAGAGAAAATAAACTACCTTTTTCATTTAATAATTAAATCATTTTTCTTACCCTTTCTTGAAATACAAATGTTATTTCTTCATTTGTAGAACTCTTTTGAAAATACAAGCCTTTCATAGTCACCTAAAAAAGATTCATATGTATATATATAAAAACATGAAATAAAATGTTCTCCCAGACCAAATAAAAGCAAAAATTGAAAGATAATACTGCTAAAGGATAAAATGTATTTCTAAATGTAGCTTTCAAACCAAAAATTCAGATAAGTCTTGAAAGTGGTCAAACAAGAGAATATGCAACACTCTCTGAGTACATGTTTTACCAAGAATGGGCTTAGTTCAACCTTTCACACCAAGGTGAATTTCACTTTGCTAGTCAATAAAAATTATTAGATGTACTTAACATTTTTTTACCAGAGCCACAGATTACCAATTTTAATTACCAAAGGTGGCATTTAGAGGGCTTTCAAGTCCCCCCGCCTTAAAAAGATTTCTTTAGGGGTTCGTGGGTGGTTCAGTGGTTGGGTGTCTGCCTCCGGCTCAGGTCATGATCCCGGTATTCCGGGATCAAGCCCCACATGAGGCTCCCTGCTCTGCGGGAGGCCTGCTTCTCCCTCTGCTGTTTCCCCTGCTTGTATTCCCTCTCTCACTGTCTCTCTCTGTCAAATAAATGGGTAGAATCTTTAAAAATAAATAAATAAATATATGAAGTGAACAATTCAGTGGTTTTCAAAAAAGGATTTATTGGGGCTCCTGGGTAGCTCAGTGGGTTAAGACTCTGCTTTCAGCTTAGGTCATGATCTCAGGGTCCTGGGATCGAGCCCTCCATCTGGCTCTCTGCCCAGCAGGGAGCCTGCTTTCCCCCTCTCTCTGCCTGCCTCTCTGCCTACTTGTGATCTCGTTCTCTGTGTCAAATAAATAAATAAAACCCTAGAAATAAATATATATATATATATATATATATATATATGTATGTATATTTGGAAGAGAGTGTGAGAGAGCAAGCACTTAGGGACATGCACACACACGGTGCGGGGGTGGCAGTGGCAGAGGGAGAGGATCTCAAGCAGATACCCCGTTAAGAGTAAAGCCCTACATGACTGGACCTCAGGACCCTGAGAATCAAGACCTTAAGATCAGTACCTCAACGGGTATCAAGCGTCCGATGCTTACCAGACTGAGCCACCCAGGCAACCCAGGGCTTTCAAATCTTAAAAAAGACCATTAAAAAGAAAAAGTAAACAGTCAATACACTCACTAAAGTCATACCCCTAATTCTTCTGTATCAGTTTATAAACCATTTAATGGAAGTATTAAGCCTGTATTTTGTGAACTTCTTGAAGCATCTCTAAGAATTCCACAATTGTTTAATTTTCAAAATATAGGGATGCCTGGGTGGCTCAGTTGGTTGAGCAGCTGCCTTCGACTCAGGTCATGATCCCAGCGTCCTGGGATCGAGTCCCACATCGGGCTCCTTGCTCTGCGGGGAGCATGCTTCTCCCTCTGACTCTGCTGCCACTCTGTCTGCCTGGGCTCACTGTCTCTCTCTCTGACAAATAAATAAATAAAATCTAAAAAAAAAAAAAAAATCAAAATATAGTTGACTCATGAACAATACAAGTTTGACGGGCACAGGGCCACTTATACATGGATTTTTTTTTTTAATAGTTCTAAGTAATCTCCAAAACCAATGTGGGGCTTGAACTTAAAACATTGAGATTAAAAGTTGCAGCTCTACCAATTTGAGTCAGGCAGTCACCCCTCCCTACAACTTTATTTATTTTTATTTTTAGACATTTTCTTTATTTATTTGAGAGCAGCCACAAGCAGGGTAAGGAGCAGAGGGAGAAGCAGACCGGATGCAAGGCTCCATCCCAGGACCCCGGGATCATGACCTGAGCTGAAGGCAGAGACTTAACTGACTGAGCCACCTAGAGGCCCCATCCCCACAACCTTAAATCCAACCTCTTCTGCCTGACTTACAAGGCTGTCTAAAATGAATACTCACTGTCTCTGATCTACTTTACTCCCCTGTTTTTCTAACACACATTCTCTTTCTGAGCTAGTCCGTGTGACCTCACGCCATCTGGTCATCCCAACACCGGGTCAGCCCTGTCTCAGGACTTTCAGGCAGTGCTTTTTCTCTTGAGATTGTGCCAAACTTACTCTACAGATTCTGCCAAGTGAACACAACCCAAGTCTTACTCCTTCTCTGAAATCACCCCCAGCGAAACTCAATCTACCCTATCTGTTCCATGCTTCCAGATTTCATTACATACCAACAAACAAAACCATGCTTTATTCACTTACTAACTAGCAGGTTTTCCCTGCTACTGCTTGGAAGAGTCAATTTCTATGATTATTCAATAAAGAAATCACTGCTCCTACTCAGTCTGGAGCTATTAGTAGTTCCTTTTTGAGAGATGAAACAATTGCGTCAATACTCAATACCTTGATTTCCAAGCAGCTCCTGTTGTAATTCTGGAAGCCACCGTCTTCTCTGCCTATCTCATTTTTTTTTTTCTTTGAAGATTATTTACGTATTTTAGTAACCTCTATGCTGAACGTGGGGCTTGAACTCACAAGCTAGAGGTCAAGAGTTGCAGGTTCCTTTGACTGAGCCAACCAGGTGCCCCTGAGCAACGCATCTTAAAACATATGGCATGTTTTGCACGTTTCCCAAATCAGTGGTCACAAGGGCATCTTCCTGCATATACCCCAATTTCAAAGACTCTGGAAGATAAGTGCTTGTTTGTATCCCCAGGGTCCCCTGGTCCCCATAGGCAAATACTATATATATGATGACATATACTATATACACTATACTATATACTATATAATGTATACTATATACATAATAATAGATGATAATACTATATACATGATAATGTCAATATTTTTAGTCAGATTGTCCTAAATGGTTCCTCTAAATTAAAACTGGCCTGCTTAGGGTGCCTGGGTGGCTCAGTGGGTTAAGCCTCTGCCTTTGGCTCAGGTCATGATCCTGGGGTCTTGGGATCAAGACTTGCATTGGGCTCCCTGCTCAGCGGGAAGCCTGCTTCTCCCTCTCCCTCTCCTGATGCTTGTGTTCCCTCTCTCACTGTGTCTCTCTCTGTCGTATAAATAAATAAAATCTTTTTTTTTTTTAAAGATTTTATTTATTTATTTGACAGAGAGAGATCACAAGCAGGCAGAGAGGCAGGCAGAGAGAGAGGAGGAAGCAGGCTCCCTGCTGAGCAGAGAGCCCAATGTGGGACTCGATCCCAGGACCCTGAGATCATGACCCGAGCCGAAGGCAGTGGCTTAACCCACTGAGCCACCCAGGCGCCCTCTTTTTTTTTTTTTTAAATAAATAAAATCTTAACCAAAAAAATTGGCCGGTTTAGTAGGAAAAAAAGTAGTTTAGCTGGTCTAATAAAAAACCATGTGGGAACAAAAATATCCTCAAAGTTACAAAGTGAAGAAAGAAAAGTTTTCAGAAAAGTGGCCAGAAGAAAACTGAGGACATGTTATTTACTTGTTTTGAAGATCACCAAAAGGAATACTGAGTTCTTAACACTAAGAAAATGGTAGAATGGATAGTATAGTTTCTCAGGCACTGGTCTAGATTAAATGGAACACTTACTCCACTATTTAATATCACTTTTATTGAATGTAAAGATATTTGCACACAGAAAATAAAATAACAGATTATCTTTTTTTTTTTCCCCCACAGTAGGAGAGAAGGGGAGAGGGGCAGAGAGAGCTCTTTAGCAGCAACATCAGGCTTGATCCCACAACCCTGAGATCAAGACACTTAACTGAGTCATCCAGCTGAATATTTTATAAAATAAAAATATAAATTAAAATATAATATGATAATGCTTATCATGCCATTTCTAAGAATGTCACGTAAAATTTCAAAATTATATATTCTACTGTAAACTCTGTGACAAGTGTTACATAAAACTCTTAAATGAAAATAAACCTGTTTAAAAACATAGGCTAGGGCCACCTGGGTGGCTCAATCATTAAGCGTCTGCCTTTGGCTCAGATCACGATCCCAGGGTTCTGGGATCAAGCCCTGAATTGGGCTCCCTGGTTGGTGGGAAGCCTGCTTCTCTCTCTCCTCCTCCCCCTACTTGTGATCCTTCTCTCGCTATGTGTCTGTCAAATAAATAAATAAAATCTTAAAAAAAAAAAAAGACCCCAAAACTGTAGGCTAATATGCCCTATAAAAAGAATAGATTTTATATTTTAACATCAGATTTTTTTTAAAGATTTTATTTAATTATTTGACAGAGAGAGAGAGATCACAAGTAGGCAGAGAGGCAGGCAGAAAGCGGGAAGCAGGCTCCCTGCTGAGCAGAGAGCCTGATGCAGGGCTCGATTCCAGGACCCTGAGATCATGATCTGAGCCAAAGGCAGAGGCCCCAACCCACTAAGCCACCCTACGCTCCCTTAAAGCGATTTCTAAAAAACCAATGGGAAGAAACTTTGAATGGTTTCCTTTTCGTTAAAACAGCAACGTGAACTCCATCTGCTCTTCTGCTACACTTAATCTCTCAAGAGCTCATGTATTAATAATTGTAAATAAAACCACTACAGACTATTCCTTATCTACACTTTCAGACCACAAGTGTTCTGAGAGTATCAGATCTAGCTCAAATTCAACAGACACAAAACTGGAGTCATCCTGGGGCACTTGGGTGGCTCAGGCAACCAACTCTTGATTTCAGCTCCGGTCATTATCCAGGGTCGTGGGACTGAGCCCCACATCTGGCTCTGTGCTCTGTGGAGTCTACTTGTCTCTCTCCCTCCGCTCCACCCCACACACTCTCTCTTCCTCTATAAATAAATAAAATCCTCTTTTCCTTTTTTTTTTTTTTTTTAAGATTTTTATTAAAGAGAGAGAGAGAATGAGCAAGGAAGAGGGGTAAAGAGAGAAGCGGGCTCCTTACTGAGCTGAAAGTCTGACATGGAACTCGATCCCAGAACCCTGGGTGCTTTATTGACTGAGTCCCGAGGTACACAATAAATAAAATATTAAAAAGAAAAAACAAAACAAAAAAACGGGAGTCACCTTTTCCCAAGACAAGATTTTTTTGGTACTCATCTTCTGTCATCAAGGATAATTTAGAGGCTATCATAATTCCTTCCTCTGTATCAAGTTATTGACTCAACTCTCCTTTTCCTTTATGATGTCCGGGCTCACTTGTTCATGTTTGGGTTTGATGGGTGTTAGCACAAATGATGTGCTAACACTGCAATGTCCGCCTCAGCTATGGCCACACACGGCTGAGTGGCTTCATTTCCTCCCCTCATCCAATCCGCCTATGGACAACTTAATTCCTGGAAGCCTAAACTCTTATATGCTCACATTTCTATTACTGCCCAATATCAACTTTGCAATATTGTGGCCATTTGTCATCAGGATTCAGTTATAACATTTTTTAAAAAGGATTTTATTTATTTATTTGACAGACAGAGATCGCAAGCAGGAAGAGAGGCAGGCGGAGAGAGAGGTGGGGGAAGCAGGCTCCCCGCTGAGCAGAGAGCCCGATGAGGGACTCGATCCCAGGACCCTGAGATCATGACCTGAGCTGAAGGCAGAGGCTTAACCCACTGAGCCACCCAGGTGCCCCTATGATATTTCTAAGCCACCTTCTTATTAAGGAAATCAAGGGTATATTGTCAAGCCGAAGGCTACAGAAAAATCATGAAGTCAACACAAAATGTGGCCCTGTGTGTTCATCATCACGCCAGGACTGGTGCAGAGCATTACACTAGCCGGCTGCACGGTGAGGGGGGTAACTCTTCTGTTAGAGTGACGAGGTGACTTAAAATACTAAGTTTTAACAATGTTCTTAATCTGTGAGAATTTTCATACATACCAACGTATCGGATAAATATGGCAAACCACATGCTCAATTACTTGGTTTAAAAATCTGGTTAGCATAATCAAAGTAGCCAGTTGGAGGATTGGTTCAAATGTCATTATGTTGCAGGTTGTGGAGAATGGTAGTGCTAACCTCGTAAGCTCCCTCTGCCTTTTCTTTTTTTTCCTTAAAGATTTCATTTACTTATTTGAGAGAAGAGAGAGACAGACAGAAAGCATGAGCCGGTGAGAGGGAGAGGGACAAGCAGACTCCCTCCAGAGTAGGGAGCCCGATGGGGGACTCGATACCAGGATCCTGGGATCATGACCTGAGCCAAGGCAGACGCTTAACCCACTGAGTCACCCAGGTGCCCCAGCTCCCTCTGCTTCTTCTTCTTTTTTTAAGATTGTATTTATTTATTTGACAGAGAGAGAGAGAAATCACAAGTAGGTGGGGGGGGGTGGAACAGGCTCCCCATGGGGTGGAGAGCCCGACGTGGGGCTCAACCCCAGGACCCTGGGAACATGACCTGAGCTGAAGGCAAAGGCTTAACCCATTGAGTCACAGGCACCCCAGCTCCCTCTGCTTCTTAAAGAGAGAGGCAAATGCATGGTTGTAATAATTGGAGGACATCTCTGCATTGCGCAGGCAACAGTCTCTAGGAATCCGTGTACTCCAAGGACACTTTGTGTAAACAATAGTACACAGATGTTTGCAGCATACAACTGCACTAGTTGCATAAAACTCCTGACAAGATGGCAACAGAACACGGTGACAGGGCTCACACCTTGCTAAGCCCCTGAAAAGCTTTTCTAGCTAATAACGTGGGTTTTAAGAACTTGCTTTTTGGTAGGTGAGAGAAGGGCAGAGGGAGAGGGAGAGAGTGAATCCCAAGTAGGCTTTATGTCTAACAGATCTGGACACCCAGCTTGATCTGACCATCAGAGATCATGACCTGAGCCAGAATCGAGTTGGATGTTTAACCAGCTGAGCTGCCGAGGTGCCCCAAGAACTTTCTACGTTCACATTTTAAGTATCTAACTTCAATCTTTGGAAAATTCATGAAGTTGCATGGTTCCTATCACTAGAAGTATTTAAACAGAGGCTGAATAAACATTTACAGTGGCATCATAAACAGGATTCAAGCACCAGCTGAAGAGAATGGGGATAGCAACGACCATATTACAGGTATAGCCTCTTCTGATTATGGCAATGGTATGATGTGATTATGACCCTTTTCCTTTATGCTACCTTAATCATGGGACACGAGGACAATGCAAATGGTGATGAGGGAAATAAGCCATTGAGGAATCCTTTCTAAATCTCTACCACACTCTCCCTTCCCCAATTGATGTAAACAATCATTTTTTAACTAAAATGACTGTACTTTGTAAATGCTTATTTATTTTTCCCATCCACTATAGGGCCTTTAAGAAACCATTTCTTGCTTCAGAAGCAAAAAAGGAATTTTAATTTTGATCAAATATTTACTAGTAAATCCACAATAAAGAGAAAATAATTCAGAAGATGTGTATTTCCTACAATATGTAAAAACAGGAAAAATATTTTGTAAAATATCATATTTTAGCATGTGTAGATATGTCTATTTTTCTCTTCTAATCATAAAACTCACCTTAGCTCAGCATAGTACCGTTTGGTGGGTCTAGAAAAACCATAATGTCGTTTTTGAAACATTCAATGTAAAGTTCAGAGAAGCAAGCAGTACTTTTAAGAATAATTAAAAAAAAAAAGATGCAACCACAAACAAAATAAAAAAAACCCTATGACTGCACAGTGAAATATTTAAGAATTTCTAAGCTTTCTCATTCCTCTTTCTTCAGGGAGGTACACAAATGAATCAAGACACATTACTGGCCTGGATATAGTACTGGGGAAGTGATTTTTTAATTATTTATAATACAGCATCGAGGGGCACCTGGGTGACTCAGTCAGTAAAGCCTCCAACTCTTGGTTTCAGCTCATGCCATGATCCTGGGGTTGTGAGATCGAGCCCTGAGTCCAGCTTCGAGCTCAGTGCAGAGTCTGCTTGTCCCTCTCCCTCTGCTTCTCCCTATGTGCTTGCTCTCTCTCTCAAATAAATTAAAAAAAAATTTTTTTTTAAAAGAAAGATTTATAAACAGCATGGAGATGGCTCAGTTGGTAGAGCATGCAATTTTTTGGTGAAGACTTTATTTATTTTAGAGTTAGACAGAGAGCACAAGCAGTGGGGAGAGGCACAAGGAAACTCTGTGCTGAGCGCAGAGCCCAACGCGGGGCTCCATCTCACCACTCCAAGACCACAACCCAAGCCAAAACGAAGAGTCAGACACTCAACCAACTGAGCTCCCCAGGTGCCCTACAGCATGCAACTCTTGATCTCGCCCTATGTAGGGCTGGAGCGGACTTAAAAACATATACAGCATGAAATATTTATAATACTACCAAAATATGTCACTCCAACTGATAGGCAAATTGACCTTGTATGAAGAAACCTGCTGTTTCACCTCTCAACGTTTCATCTGCCATAAACTGGACCAGAGGCATCAATGAAGTGAAATTACTGATTAAAAAATAACAATCATACACTTCGGTGGTTGACAGGATTTAGAAGTCAAAATTGACCCAAGTCTGAATCCTGGCTATCCTACTTATTGCTGTATGGCTTTAAGCTACTCAATTTTAACCTTCTAGGCGTTCGATTCCGTATCTCCAAAATATAATAGTTACCTCCAAGGGTTGTAAAGATGAAACACAAGCAAAGCACTCGGTACAACACCCGGCACAAAATCACCATTCAGTAAGTGCTGGTTGGCTATTTTTGCTCTTATTTCTGCAAACTGGGCAGAGAACCTCTCTAAAGTAGTGCCCAGGCCCATCTCACAGAGCAGCAAAGGGTTTGGTCACATGCAACCAACCCTCTGAGCTTTCGAACCTTTTAGTTTCTTGCATGGGGCACCTCAATCATCTGGACCTGCGCCGTCCAAAAACAAGGGCCACTAGTCCACAGGTGGCTAAGGAACCTGTGAACTCTGTGTAGTTAGAACTGAGGCCTTTTGTTAAGGTAAAATACACATTCGATTTCGAAGACGCTAAGGAAAAAAAAAAAAAAAACCGGAATTGGGGCGCCTGGCTGGCTCATGCCGTCTAAAGCAGGCTGCTCTTGATCTCGGGGTTGTGTGTTCAAGTTCCTCGTTGGACGTAGAGCTTACTTTAAAAAAAAAAAAATCAATAAATACAAGAATTTATAATATTTCAATTTTAAGGTATCTGATGATGGGTAGAAATGATAAATGTTGGATGTATTGGCTTAAACGAAAGTGCCTCGCATTACACCTGCATTGAGCAGAGCTGATGCAGACAGAACACCCGGTTACTCAGAACGAGGACGAGCCGCTCCCGGGAGCTGGTGAGAAATGCAGAGTCTCGGGCCCCGCCCAGACCTACCAATTCAGCATCTGCACTTCAACATGATTCTGAGCCGTATCTCCGGAGTTTTTCGCTGTTTCTCTTAAGTGGGCAAACCCGACCGTATAATCTCGTAAACGGGAATACCCTTGCTTTGTGTATGGTTCACCGATAAAGGAAAGCGAAGGAGGAAAAAGCGGTGGCAGAGAAGGAGTACGAGAAAAAAAAAGAAACTCAAATTCTAGGCACAAAAAGAAAGCTGGGGTGGGGGTGGGGGAGGAATCCAACCTGGGAGTTCAGTGGAAGGGAGCTTCGATTTTTGCTTCTATAAATGCAGAGGGAGATGCAAACTGAGATAAAACCTACCATCCAAACCTGCAAGGATCAGGAAATCGTCAGTCAAGTCTTTCCCGCCCCTCAGCGGCCTCGGCTAAGGCTAGGCCTGGGCCCGACGCGGTCTGGCGCTGGGGTGCAACGCCAACCACCATGCACCCCAGGGCTGCACGGTTCCGCAAGGCGTCCAAAGCCCAAAGCCCCGCTTCCCAAGACACCGAACCCGGCTCCGGGGGCTCACCTGCCTCTGAGCTGCCCCAACGGCCTGCGTCTTCGCCACCGCCACCTTGGAGTCCTTTTGCAGAGGGCCCGCCCCCGCTTGCCCAGGCGCTGCTCCCATTGGCCAGGTAGCTCGTCACTCCTGGACCGGAGGCTGTGGAGAACGCCATAGCAACCGAACTCGGAACTACATCTCCCGGAATGCTCCGCCAGGTGGAGAAGGGTGGAGCCAGGGGCTACCAGTAAATGGGCGAAATTGTAGTCTCCCGGATAGATTCCGTTTTATGTAAATTTCTGTTAAAGACCACACCCTTTCTCGTTCCGACCGTTTGCCCTACCGCCTAATCTGGACTGTGACCGCTTCTTTTTCGCCTCTACCTTGTTCTCTCCTTTAAGACCTCTCGTGACTAATTTAGTTGAGTGCCTCCTAACCAGTGCCTCGCACGACAACGGGCAGATGGACCGAAATCGTGAAACAAAATCGCCATAAGCCCCGTCAAGGAAATCCCAGACCAGAAGCTTTTGGTTACGCCTTCTGGGAAGGGGGCGGGGAGACAAGGCCGTTCTCCACGCCCACACCCTTTGCGCTTGCTGATTGGCTACTTTGGCTGTCACTCCGTCCTCTTCCATCCTTTTTAATTGCCCCCCTCCCTCTCTCCTGCGGTGGGCGGGCGTAGCGGTAGGGGGCGGTGAGGAGGTGCGGGCCTCTTCTCCCGATTGGCCGACTGCTCGTTCCCACCCATCTGTGGGCGGAGATGGAGGGGTGGAGGAGGGCGGGAGAGGCTGCGGAGGGAGATGAGGAGATAGGTGGGAGCGAGGGAGCGAGGGAGGGAGCGAAGGAGGTAGAGAAGAGCGGAGGAGAGGGGAGGGAGCGCAGCTTGGTTGCTCCGTAGTACGGCGGCTCGCGAGGGAGAATCCCGAGCGGGCTCCGGGACGCACGGGCCGGCGGGCAGGCGGGCGGGGATGGTGTGCGGGGCTGCGGCTCCTGCGTCCCTCCCCGCGGCGAGTGAGCTGCACTGATTTGTTCCTGGGGCTGCAGCGCGGACCCGCCTGGAGATGAGGTGAGGAGCGGGCTGGACGGCGGCGGCCTGGACGGGGAAGCGGCGGGGGCGGGGGTCGGCGCGGGGGTCGGCGCGATGGCCGCCCGGGGCGCCCGTCCCTCGGACCGGCGCGAGTCCCGCGGGCCGCCCTTCAGCCTTGCGCGGCCCCCGCGGCCCCTGCGCCTCGTCCTTCCCCGTCCTCCCGGGGGTGGCGGCGGGGCGGCCGGCTGGCCGGCGCGGGGAGGCCGGGACGCCGCGGCGGGCCGAGGGGGTGGCGGCCGTGGACGGGCTTCGGGCTGAATGGGCGTCCGCAGCCCCGGCCGGCCGAGCGCGGTCGCCTCCCTCCCCAGGGGGCGTGGGGGCGGTCGGCCCTTCCAGGGCTGACCTCGCTGCCCTCGGCCGCCTGAGCGTGGCGGGCTGGCCAAGCCTCGCCTCCCCGCCAGCCTCTCGGGGACCCGGAGCTCGCGGGGAGCGGCATCGCGCCGCCCGCCTCTCCCTCGGGCCTCGAGTCCCCGGCTCATCTCTTTCTCTCTGTCGCGTGCCTGCAAAATCGCTGTCAGTGAAGGGCAGCCAATGCCGCTCGGCCCCGAGTCGTCCGGCCGCGGCGGACTCTGATGGCATTTAGCAGAAAGCGGCTCTCCTTTCGGTGGGAGCGCGTCCCCGGGGTCCGCCGCGGCTCCTTCCCTTGACGCACGGACGCGGTCTTGCGGTGTGGACCCAGGGCACAATTGCGGGCTCTGCTTGCTTGACGAGGAAATGCAATAATCAGAATCCCCAGGAAAAGGAAACCGACGAGGAATGGGTCGCACCTTCCTTTACTTCTGTTGGCCGTGGGATCAGAAAACAACTTAGCAGATAACATTTCCTGTGGGCATCTTTTGTTGTGATTCAGACTAAAGAAGGCTTTGCTTTTGAAGAAATAAATTGGCGTCTTTTTTTCTGTTGAGTGGGAGGCTATGGAGATTTTTGGTAGCCTCTTAATATGAAAGTTTCCTTTAGAACTTTGCCATCATCAGTGCTATTCTGAAGGCAGCACCAGCCTGAAATTTTAAATATATGCGCACTCCGGACAGATGCGTTTCTTTGTGCTTATCTCCTGGCGTCCTACTCTTGCTGTTTCTGGGATCAAACGTACAAATAATAAAAGCAAGTACAGTAAAAAGAACAGATTAAAAAAAACGAATACCATACAAACAGATGTATCTGGAACAGCCTCCATTCCGTTAACGAGAGGCAATGTTACTAATCCCTTTGAACGGATGATCAGAGATCTCATGGATTAGGTAGTGGACAGGATCTGAGGTTAGGAACTAGAGCCAGGACCAGCAGGCCAGATGACTTGTGAAGTGCTACTCTTAACCTCTAAAATGGGAGGAATGTATTTGTCTGGGTACCTTTATTTTTAGATGATTTAAGGTGCAGAAACTTAAAACCCTCCCCCAAGGTTAGGATTTCTCTCTCAGAACAAAATGCTGTGTTTTTCTTTAAAATTATTTTTCTAGTTTACGTGACACAGTTACGTTGTACTGATGGGTGTTTGCTTATTATAACTAAAAATGCACATATTTGTAATATGGAAGGGAATTTTTTTTTCAGTAGGAGGTTGGTAAAGAACCCAGGATCTTTTAAGTAATCTAAATTGCAAATGAGGGACACGTTAAAACTATTTAAAACTAACTAAAGTAGTTCCACTAAGGAACATTTCTGATAGTTTTCTTTTATTTAATGGCATTTCTTTATCTAAGAATGTATCTGTTGAAATTGCTGAGGCCCCGTGGCACCTTCACAATACTCTATTATTATTATTCTGCCTGAGTAGGAGAGGAAATGAACAAATTTTTGATGTACTTTGGAACCCTGTGGATTGTTCAGATACTAAGCATTGTGAAATAGGGCATAAAATGAGTGGTAGCAAGTTAGTTCCGTGAAATGTTTGTCCCTCTTAGCTTTTTTTTTTTGCAGTTGACTAGAAATTTCCTTTTTCTTAATGTTTATTTCTTCTGTTAGTAGGACTTAAGTTCATCTTTTCATCAAATGCCTAGATGGAAGCAAATTCAAATCTCCCATTAGACATTAAGGAGGAGGTGCTGGTAAATGGCTCCATTCTTACTCATCTTTTTAATTTGCTGGATTTGTGAATTATACAGAACTAATTACATGAGGGTTGGGTTTATGTTACTCAGTTCAAGTTCCACTGCCCTAGAGCTATTCTCTTCTGAATGATCGTTTTTCTTCTGAAGGGCTCCACTTACTGGTGGGTTTCTCAAAGTCTGGACCTCAGATCACTTAGATCAGCATGAAGTGAAGTTCTTGTTAAAAATAGAGGGTTTTTTGGTCATTCCTCACCTCAGAATCAGACTCCTGGAGGTGGGGCCCTGGAATAGTTTTTTTTTTTTTTTTTTTAAGATTTGATTTATTTACTAGAGAGAGTGAGAGAGCATGAGATGCATGGGAAAAGGTCAGAGGGAGAAGCAGACTCCTTGCAGAGCTGGGAGCCGGATGCGGGACTCAATCCCAGGACTCCCAGACCAGGCCCTCAGCCAAAAGCAGTTGCTTAACCAGCTGAGCCACCCAGGCACCCTGGAATCGGTTTTTTTAAACAACTTCTCCAGGTTCTCCTGAGACAGTAAAGTTGGCGAACAGTTGATGCTCTGCTTCCCTCTTGCTAAGCATCTCCTAAGATCATCTCCTGAAGTGGATGGCAGATATTTTAAATAACAGACTAAGTTTTATACCTTAGGCTGCTAATAAAAAATGAACTACAACCTTCAGGTACATAATGCACTTACAATAAAGGTTTCAGAAGAGTAGGGATTTTGAGTCATCATTCTATCTCCAGTGCTAGAATAGTGCCTGGAGGAACTCCATTAAATATTTATGAGTGAATAACATGGTAATGAGGCCACATTTTAAAACCTTTTCTTGTAAAATTAATCTTATTACTTAGTCAGTGATTTTATAAATTAGGAGCCACATGCACTATGCCCAGTCATTTCTGTAAGTTTGGTTGGCTCTGAAAAGAGAGAACCTTTCCCAAGCATAGCTTGCTCGAGGCGATAAAGCTGGAGAGAAGGCTCCTATCAAAATACTGCTTAGAGAATCAAAATGTAAATTTAAGTCACAGTGTAGTGGTAAATTACTGTTATCACTATTTTCAAAATACCATTTTTTAAGCTATGGTAAGCCCAAATAATGCTGTAAAAGTTGGTTTACAGGGCGCCTGGGTGGCTCAGTGGATTAAGCCGCTGCCTTCTGCTCAGGTCATGATCTCAGACCGGGATCGAGTCCCGCATTGGGCTCTCTGCTCAGCAGGGAGCCTGCTTCCTCCTCTCTCTCTCTGCCTGCCTCTCTGCCTACTTGTGATCTCTCTCTGTCAAATAAATAAATAAATAATATTAAAAAAAAATTTGGTTTACAAAAAGCAAAAAGTGCAGAAAATTGTCATGTTTTCCAATTTCATTTTTCCTCCTAATAGAATATGGCCTTCATTCCTTTCTTTCAGAATCAAGCGGAGGACCCCATAAATAACAGTTTCTGTTACATAGTTGAGGGTGCTGAACAGTTGGGAGTAAAATTTCTAGAGGATACTGGGTTTGACCCCATAGTCTGTGATCTAGTCTAACATTTCAGGGTCTCAGTCTTTTCAGCTGAATGGGAATAATAGTAAGTAGGTTAAGTTTAAATACTTCAGAGTGCTTACATAAGTTCTTGAGATATGTTCATTTAATAAGTGGTAATTAGGATGACGATAAGGAATTGTTATATGAAAATATGTAAAATTCCAAAACTAACCCATTTAGTTTTTGTACTGCTGCACTTGATGGTAGAAATCCATCACTTGAGGTCTCTTGCTAATGTCTTGATACTTAATATGTCTTACTTTTAATTGGATAACTATTGAAAGTATCTAATAGGACATAGGGATGCATGGGTGGCTCAGTCTATTGGGTGTCTGCCTTTGGCTCAGGTCATGATCCCAGGGTCTTGGTCAGTGGGGAGCCTGCTTCTCCCTCTGCCTGCCACTTCTCCTGCTTGTGCGCATTCTCTCTGACAAATGAATAAATAAAATCTTAAAAAAAAAGAAAGAAAGAAAGAAACAAACTTAAGGGTTGCTGGAGGGAGGGATTGGCGTGGTTGAGTGATGGACATTGGGGAGGGTCTGTGCTATGGTGAGTGCTGTGAATTGTGTAAGACTGATGAGTCACAGACCTGTACCCCTGAAACAAATAATACATTGTATGTTAATAAAAAATTAAAAGTATCTAATAGACCATCAAGTATTATGTAAATATGAGCTTTTTTTCTAAATAAAAATAATCTTGTCATTACTTTTAGCTTCATTATGTATTTCAGAACCAAACTATTTATCAGTTCATATCCGTTGTATTTTAAAGAATTGCATTTGGGGGCTCCTGGGTGGCTCAGTCAGTTAAGCGTCTGCCTTGGCTCAGGTCATGATCTCAGGGTCCTGGGATCCAGTCCCACCTGCCCAGTGGGGAGCCTGCTTCTCCCTCTCCTGCCTTCTTGTGTTCTCTCTCACTATCTCTGTTTCTCAAATAAATAAGATATTAAAAAAATAAAGAAAGAATTGCATCTTCATGGTAGAAAAGTTGAGATACAGAAAAGTAAAACACTAGACAGTTCTCATAAATCCACTACCTCAGTACATACCTGTCCAAACCTCTTTTTTTTTTTTTTTCCTGTGCATGTGGCTTTTTATTTACCATTTTTGGTAACAAGTATGAGCTCTGCTATACATGATCATTTTTGTAACTTTTTGGTTTTGGCCTCACATGTTATAATGAATCCATATCTATATTGTCAGTTACAATAGTTTAATAAAATGAGTAAGATTCCATTTTATATGTGTGTGATAATTTAACCATTAATTTTTGTCAGACATTAGTTTGTTTCCTTTTCCCCTTCACTGTTACAACTCTGCAGTGACTGTTCTCCTATATACACTTCAGTGTATGCCTGTGAAATGATTTTTCTGTAGGATGAGTTTCTAGAAGTGGATTTGCAGGATCAAGGTACAGTACATGATACGTTTGAGATTTGTGATACATACTGCCATTTAGATGGGTTGTAGCAGTTCACATCCCTACCGTCCTGGTTGAGAGTCCCGTTTTCTTTTCTTTTTATTTTGGAATGACTTAACCAGTGACAAACTAGTGAATTACTGTTATTCTTAGGAAGAAGAAAGGAATGTGAATGTGACGTGTTCAGGAATGTGATCTGGAAACTCAGAAAATTCGTACACCAGTAATAGTGATAGCTAACATTTAGCAAGTTCCTTTACATCATTTGATTTTTTTTTTTTTTTTAATTTATTTGACAGAGCGAGAGGCAGTGAGAAAGGGAACGCAAGCCTGGGGAGTGGGAGAGGGAGAAGCAGGTTTCCCGGGAGCCTGATGCTGGCTTGATGCCAGGATCTGGGATCATGACCTGAGCCAAAGGCAGACGCTTAACTGACTGAGCCATCCAGGCGCCCCGAATTGTCCTTTTTTAGATGAATATGCCTTGGAAACTGAGGTACCAGCAGTGAAGGAACTTCAAGAGCCAGCAAGTGGCTACCCTGTGTAACTTCAGAGGCCAAACTTTCAGCCATAACACTGGACCACCCATGCCCCGGACACAATTTAAATAGGACTTAGGGTATTTTTACGTTTCTGATTTCAGTTTTGCCATAACCTAGAGGTTCCCTGATGTATGTTAATTTATAGATTTGAGTCCCTCTCATTGAGAAGTGAGTTGTGTAAGTTAGCTCACAAATAGGCCTTGTCTACTGTCTAACATTCATCTCTCAGAGCAGCTCGTTAGCCTTTCCAGGGAGGTGGTTTTCCTTCAGTGCCCCCGATGAAAAGCAGGGTTGGAGTCCCAGAGAAGACGAGTGGAATTTGAAAAGACGGTTCACTTGTAATGTGTAATGCGTGGCCTTGCCTTGGAAAGAACTCCATGTGGATGTATGATCAGGGAGACAGCTGGGATTCTGCTCAAACATTCCCACACTGGCCAGTTTTGAGATTTGAAGCAGCTTGTGGAAGTTTGCTGCAGGAATGTGAAGGCCTCACTGGAGAGAGATGTCACAGATCCACTGGGAGATTGTTTGAAGAAAAAAAAAAAACACCTTCTATTAATAAATGTAATGGTAGAATATCATTAACATTTTGTTGCCCTCTAACAAGGTGAGTTTAAAACAGGTTAATCTATTTGAATTCATCAGTGCTCTTTTGACCTGTTTCTAGTAGAATGAATAATCCGGCTGCTTATTTTACGAGCTTAGGGCCCAGAAAGAGCATGGGTGAAATTGTTTGGGCTTAAGCTGTCTGGCCGGAGTTTGCTTATGCTGAGGTCGGACTGCACAGCTCAGTTTGAAGCTAAAACCCATTCTCACTGTTGGCATAGTTTGGGGTTCCATAAAGGTTGTGGGGGAGTGGTACTCAGTATCGTTCATTCTTGGTTGAGTGGGAGAGCCAGGAGTTGAACTGAGGGGTGTGATGGAGAATTTTGGATTCAGCTGAACAGGACTGTGCAAATAACCAGGTCTAGCGGTTGGTCAGTAGTTGTTGTTGTTTAACCTTGATGGTGAAAATTAAAGTCCTCTCCTTACTGCAAGAGAGCAGTGCTTTTGATCCTCTTGCTTGAATGGGCATTTTGCCTTGTTTCTCTGCCTTTGATGGTCTTTTTCATCCTTGGGTCTTGCCTGTAAGTCCGCCTGGTGACTGGTGGTGTGAGCCACGGACATGGCTCATGGAAATGAATGCCACCGAGTGGCTTTGGGTGCCATGATTTGACCAGCCTCCGATTCTTGAACCATTTTATTTATTTGAGAGGGGCGGGGGAGGGCAGAGGGAGAGGAAGAGAGAATCCCAAGAAGACTCCAAGCTGAGCAGGGAGCCCCACGTGGGTCTCCATCTCAGGAACCCTGAGACCATGTCCTGAGCTGAAACCAAAAATGGGACACTCCGTTGAGCCACCCAGGTGCCCCAAGGAGGACACTGATTCTTAGGATAAAAGCATTGGAATCAAGTTGCTGTGGGATCCACTTGTCTCGTCTTAGTGTGCGTGCATGTGTGTAGGGCTAATTACTTTTCTCTGAGGCCGATTTCCTGAGCAGTTACATTGTTCTAACAAGGGCAGTGGTTTGTATTATAAGCCGTTGTATAAACAGACACACACCATTCCTGTACGTTATCTTTAATGAGAGTCTGTTCATTTGGGATTCAAGGTTTTATAAAAATCCATTTCTGCTGCAAACTTAAGATAATAGATTTTGAAAACAAGTTATCTTTCAGCGTCTGGAATTATTTAAATTCGACTGCTCCATTCTGGCAGAATTGAAATACTAACTTTTGGTCGCTGACCTAAAAGCTAGTAGAGCTTTATAGCTAGTATGAGAGAAAGCTTGAAAAATTGACAAATCAGTGCCATTCCTGGTATGTACCAGGTTCCACTGAGTAAAGGTCCCCCTCTTCTGTTTCTCATCTCTCCTTCGCTTACAATAAATAATTACTATTAAACAAAGTCATTAAATGAAAATGAAATTATTATGGGTAGTATTGCTTATTTCCAGATATCTTCAACACAGTCATTATGATTGCTTTAAAATTCTTTAAATAAGGGGCCCCTGGGTGACTCAGTCATTAAGCGCCTCCCTTCAGCTCAGGTCATGATCCCAGGGTCCTGAGATCGAGCCCCACATCAGGCTCCCTGTTCAGGGACAACCCTGCTTCTCCGTCTCCCACTTCCCCGCTTATGTTCCCTCTCTCACGGACTCTCTCTCTGTCAAATAAATAAAAATAAAAATAAAAAAATAAATGAAATATCCCTGTTTAAAAAAAAATTCTTTAAATGATTATGGAAATTGAGGAGGTAGTGAAGGTGGTAGAGAGGTTACTAGAAGGTAAGCTTCAGGAGGGCAGGGAGTTGTGGCTGTGTGGCTCACTCACTGCTCATTGCTCATCCTCAGGACCTAGAGCAGCGCCTGGCGCAGGGCGGGCGCTGAGCGGTTGCTTGTTGGCCTGTTGAGTAAATTGGTATTTGAGGACCTGATTGTCACCTACTTCGGTGAGCACTGGAAAGACAGGTGAGGAATAAAGGAGACGGGCTGGTGGGAATTTTCTTCAGTCAGTGGAAGTAGGAAGCTAAGGTAACTTTTAAGCAGGGGAGTTCCGTGATTTGCTTTTGTTTAAAAAGATCACTCTGAAGGTCATGGGCGAGGGAGAGCCTTGTAGGAGGGCAAGAGAGAAATGTTGAATTGCCTCTACTTTCTGTCATCTGCAGACATTGGCATTTCTACCTAGCCTGGTAGTTTTTCTTTAGCATGAAGATACTCTGTGAGGTTTCAGAGACGGGGTGAGATGTATGGTGACTGGTAGAAGCTTTTTGGAGTTCTCGTAAAACTGCTGTTAATAGTGGTCAAACCAAATCAAACAGTGTAAAACAAAGATCAGGAATTATTTAACCTTTTAAGCATTAAGTTAATTGATTAACAGATTTCTGATAAAGATTGTCTGTTTATGTTTCTTGGTGAAAGAAACTTTGAATATAGGGGAATGAATCCTTAAAATGGGTGTTTTATGACCTGAGTATCTATAGAAGCTGTTCACTTTGAGGAAGATATAATTTGTAAAACGCTGCTATTGTCTGTCCAAGCTGGTGTTTTAATTAGTATCAAAGGGAGGGAAATACTGCGTAATTGTAACCTTACATTATTTCCTTAGTTCAATTACTTTTAAACCACAGTCATTATCTGTTATCTTTAGTTGTTTCGGTTTCATTAGATGAAGTGAAATTGCAGTTGTGATTTGGTAATTTAAAAAATAACATGTTTTTTTTTCTCACTCCAAAAGCAATAAGCACGTATATGTGTTTATTCAAGGAAACTTTTGAAAATACAGATAAGGGAAGAAGAAAGTGGACCTAGAATTTCACCATCCAGCGATAAAGACTGTTCGTACACTGGGAAGGGTCAGCCTGCTCAAATTTCTCAACAGGTTGGGTGTGAGCTTCTCTGTGTGGGAGACATGAGGATATGCTGGGGACCTGGGCACTGAAGATGGTCCATGGATGGGACCTACTCGTTTGTGCCCCTGGGAGCATGCCTGTAGGTGTTACTGTACCTTCTAGTTCTTCAAGAGAAGCTGGAAATCTAGAAATACGAATTTAATATGAAATCTCCCAATTTTTATGTGGGCCACGATTTTTATAAATGCCCTGGGTTTCAAACAGAGCATACCCAAGGGCTGAATTCAGTCTTCGTTGGCTTGCCAGTTTATGTGATCTCAGTACATACAGTTGTATAGCCCGTGTTTTTCACTTAATATATTGGAATCCATTCCAAGCCACAATAGCCTGCTGCTGCCCTCCAGTGTGTTCCCCTGGTGGTGTGTACCTATTTTGTGTTCCCTTACCACGGCTGGGTAAAACCATTTAAGAAAAACGTTCGTTTTATTTATTTTGACTTGAAATTTTTTAAAGATTTTATTTATTATTTGACAGAGAGAGACACAGTGAGAGAGGGAACACAAGCAGAGGGAGAGGGAGAAGCAGGCTTCCCACTGAGCAGGGAGCCCAACGTGGGGCTCAATCCCAGGACCCTGGGATCATGACCTGAGCAGAAGGCTGACGCTTAATGACTGAGCCACCCAGGTGCCCCTTAACTTGAATTTTTTTGCCACTACCAATGAGTTTGAACATTTATTGAATGCGCCTTGACCTTATACAAATTTCCTTGGTAACCAGCCACCTTGCTAGAAGTCTTAGTTCCAGGAGTCTTCTGGTCATTCATTCAGTGCTTCTCAAGCTTTTTAAAATACCCTATACAATTAGTAGCACATTAGTCCTGGTAATTAGCATAGCCATCATCCCTCAGACCTGAGGGCAGCCGTACCTTGAGCACACCTGTGACCCATTTGAAAGTACAGTAGTTGGGAAGTTCTGAGTTTGGTCATTATTTTTCCATGTAATAACCACCTTGAAAATTAAGGATTTCCGAAAACACAGAAGTACACAATTTAATTCTGGTAATCGTGATTTTATTGGAAAGGCCATTTTGCAGATGTGGACTCCACTTTTACCCCCTTTCCCCCCCCCTTTTTTTTAAAAAAAAAACAAAAACTTTTACCTTTTTTAAACCAGTTCAGATCTCAAGGCGGGGGAAAATGGGAAGGAAGAGATTTGGAATGTTCTTAGAAATGTCCTAGAATTTCATGGTGTTATTTCCCTTCACATACATGTTAACAATGTGGCCTCATGCAAAAAAATGATACTAGAGATATTCACAGTGTACATATCGAGTGTGTCCAGGTAGGTGGTGCATTTGAAGTCTGTTAGGTGTGTTCTAGTCAAGCCACTGAAACAAGACTCAACTTTAATATCTAAATACCAAGAAATTGAATCACAGCTTAATTTACCCGGGACTAGGCTTCCTCTCTTAGATTAGCTTTCTGCCTTATGGTGATGTCTAAAAAACTCAATGCTTAGTTTACATAGTCCATTATCCTAAGGAATTGGGTGGGGAGGGAAAACAGAAAAGTGAAGGGAAGAGAAGGAAAGGATAATAGTAGAAGGAAGACAAAATTCAGTGCTACGGTAATCATTTATAACTATATTTGTCTGAACTTCTTTATTTGCAAACTATCTTAAGAAAAAAAGGAGAATGTGTTGACTCACATACCTGTCAAGTCCAGGGGTTCCGATTGGCCTGGCTTGATCACTCCCCCTCTCCGCGGGGGAGGGCGGTGCCCTCATTGGTTGTCCCAGGCCTTTTTGTACAAGTTGGCGAGATTGGTACCTAACCTGGAATTAACAGGAGGGAAAATGGTATCAGTTGGGAGAAGAGAGTGCTGAGCAAGCAAACACATGCCCAGCACACTCATCATGAACGGTGGCACGTGGAAGGGGGCTGCTGGTGACCCCTTCTCTTCTTGTAAATGATAGCCTTTAAGGGGCGCCTGGGTGGCTCAGTCGTTAAGCGACTGACTTCGGGTCGGGCCATGATCCCTGGGTCCTGGGGTCTCTGCTCAGCGGGAGCCTGCTTCTCCCTCTCCCTCTGTCTGCTTGTGTTCCCACTCTTGCTGTGTGTCTCTCTGTCAAATAAAATAAAATAAAATAAAATAAAAGATGGCCTTTATTAAAAGCCCTTAATAAAATGATACAGAGTCAACAAAACAACCAAAAGTAATATGAGCATTCTTTTCAATAAAGTTTGCTGCTTGAATTTAAATGGTCCATATATTGCCTACAGAATTTGTGTCGTTTCTCATTCATTTTAGAACGAAATATATTTTACTATTTTGTGATTTCTCTGAATAGAATGAAGTTTGGGAGACTCGTCTGGAATCTGGTTAGATCACATTAAATTTGGAACTGTGGCCATTGTCACCTGTTCGGCTGCTTCTTTAATTGCAGATTCTCTCAGTGCCTAAGGTGTGTTTGTTAGCACTCTGCCTTGGCTCGTGCTTGGAGGCTTTTTAAACTTATGCTCATCTGGAACTGCTGGAAAAACATGTATCTACTGTGGAAAAGTTGGAGCTGGAAAGGGATATCCTTTATTCAGTCATCTGCTTTTTTTTTTTTTAGACTTCAGGAAAGGTAGCAACTTGACCTTTTTCAGAAAGAGATGGGCCCGTTTTTGAGGTTTGTTGTTGTTGTAGTAAGAGACTGATTACAGTAGATGGCAAGAGCTTATGATACCTTGAAAAATATGTTGCATGTAGTTTTAAGATTCTGTGTTCTAATTCATTTCACACGCTCCGATTACAATAGTTCCATCCAGAAACTAGTTCCTGGTCCTTCTTCCCTTTCTCTCAAGTTGTTCATTTCCTCCTGGTTTCATTTCCTTCTCTGTGCACCTGGGAACTCTGAGCGTGTCCCGTCAGCGATTCCCTTGTCCTGTTGTCCATCTGTCATTTCTAGCCTGCGGACCCCATCCCTAGACCATCCCAACTGTCTGCGCCCTATTTCCTGTGTTTGTGCTGCCGGCGGTTGGCTGCAGAGAAGCGTGCAAACTTGTGGACTTCTTCCCCACTTAGCTGTGACCTGCTAAGGAGCCTTTCTCAGCTTTCTCTCCCTTCCTCCCCAAATTCGCCTCAGGCTTCCCCCGAGGCATCTGAACCTTCACTTTCCAGAGTAAATCTGCCTCCTGTTTGGGCCTGCTGCCCACTTCCCAAGTGGCGCTTGTAAATCCGTCTGACTCACACTTACTCTTTGCTTCTTGCGATAAGAGGGAGAAGGAAGAGGTGGGTGTCTCCTTCCCTTCCCCAGGTTCTAGGTGCTGTTCTTTTCTGTTTCCTCTTGAGTCTTTGTGCCATTCTCAAGCACGTGTTCCCTTCCTAGCTACGTCCTGCTTGACTGCTGGGTGCCAGGCGCTGAGGTAGGAGCAAGGACAGTAGTGACAGCTCCCTGCCCTCAATCCATACCCAAAACCCAAACCAAAAAAAAAAAACAAAAAAAAACAAACAAACCATCCTGTGTAAATAAATGATTTCCAGCTGTTGTAAAGGCTATAAAAAAGGACCTCAGTAGGACCTCATCCAGTCCAAAGTCCAGAGAAGATGTGACTTGTACTTGGGGTCTGGGTTAGGGACAGATGTTAATCAGGGGAGGGAAAAAAAGTTGTTTCCCAGGCAGAGGAACCAGCATAGGAGCAGGGCCCACGCCATGAAGGAGCACTGTGGCCGCCAGGAGGAAAGTGGAGAAGGTGAGGCCAGGCTGGGCAGGCCTGAAGGGCGCGTACAACAGGGTTTGCTGTCAGTCCAAGACCTCGCATCAGAATTAACCTTGTTCTCTGCTTCCTCTGCCTCATCCTTCACGTGGGCTCAGGGTCTTCTCCTGGATGCTGTACTCCAGCTACCTGTCGGCGTCTCGTGCCGTCCTCCGACAGCCGTGTTTCATGGAAGAGTAGTTCACGTTGGGTGTCTTGTCTTTGTTCCCTTGACTCATCTTAGTGGGCTTCTGCCTCTGCCCCGCCATTGCTGAATCCTGTGCCCAAGTCTCCGCCATTCATTTCTTGACCAATCTCTGACTTTGGACACACCTCTCCCTCTTTTTTCTTTTTAAAGTTTTACTTAATCTCCACACCCAACATGGGCTGGAGCTCACAACCCCAAGATCAAGAGTCACATGCTTTCCTGACAGAGCCTGCTGAGTGCCCCCCGACATATTTCTTCTTTAGAAACTCTCTTCTACTTTGGTTTTCCCTGCCTTATGCTCTGTGTATTTTCCTCTGTCTTTTTTTTTTTTTTTTTTGTGGTTTTTTATTTTTTTTTATTTTTTTATTTTTTCCAATTTATTTATTTTCAGAAAAACAGTATTCATTATTTTTTCACCACACCCAGTGCTCCATGCAAGCTGTGCCCTCTCTAATACCCACCACCTGGTACCCCAACCTCCCACCCCCCCGCCACTTCAAACCCCTCAGATTGTTTTTCAGAGTCCATAGTCTCTCATGGTTCATCTCCCCTTCCAATTTACCCAAAAGCACATACCCTCCCCAATGTCCATAACCCTACCCCCCCTTCTCCCAACCCCCCTCCCCCCATCCTCTGTCTTTTATCTAGGACTTCTTGCTCTCCTTTGAGGGCTCCTTACTTGCTGTATTTCTGTCTCTAGTGCTGTTATTTCTACCCTCTTCCAGGATAGTCATCTCTAATCTTAGACTTCTGGCTACCACAAATAAATCCTGTTTTCTGTGTATACCTGGAGTTCTGTCTTTTTTTCTGAGTTCCAACCCTTTATGTACAGCAGTTATTTTTTGAGTACTTACTAAACATCAGTAACTATGTCAGGTACTCTGTAGTGTAATTAAAAGAAAAAGTGTAGTTGATTTTTGTGCCTGATTCCTGACACAGAGTTTTTTTTTTTTTAAAGATTTATTTATTTATTTATTTGACAGACAGAGATCACAAGTAGGCAGAGAGGCAGGCAGAGAGAGAGAGAGGAGGAAGCAGGTTCCTTGCTGAGCAGAGAGCCCGATGGAGGGCTCGATCCCAGGACCCTGGGATCATGACCTGAGCCGAAGGCAGAGGCTTTAACCCACTGAGCCACCATGCGCCCCACTGACACAGAGTTCTTGAAACCTCCGGAATGTCCTGAGTCCTGGGATGGAGTCCCGCATTGGCCTCTCTGCTCAGCAGGGAGCCTGCTTCTCCTTCTCTCTCTGCCTGCCTCTCTGCCTACCTGTGATCTCTGTCTATCAAATAAATAAATCAAATCTTAAAAGAAAAACTGTTTAAAAAAAATAAAATAAATGGGTCCCTTTAGACCTTACCTGAGTTTATGCTAATGACGTGGCTTTTAGCTCCTCCCACCCACCCAACAAAGAAGGGGGGCTGGAGTGTAAGTCTGGTCACGTGGGCAGTGATTTAATCAATTGTGGATATCTGATGAAACCCCTAAAATCCTAGGGTGAGGTTTGGACATCTTCTGGTTTGGTGAACATTTATTTTATTCATTCATTCATTTATTTATTTTAAAGATTTTATTTATTTATCTGACAGAGAGAGAGAGACAGTGAGAGAGGGGACACAGGGAGAGTAGGAGAGGGAGAGAGCGCTGAGCAGGGAGCCCGATGTGGGGCTCGATCGCAGGACCCCGGGATCATGACCTGAGCCGAAGGCAGAGGCTTAACCGACTGAGCCACACTAGCACCCCCAGTTTGGTGAACATTTAGATGTGTGGATGGGGGTGATGAGGGAACAGAGACAAGTTGAGGACAAAGCACAGGCTGACACCCCACAAACTGCCCCCCTCCCCAAGTGGGATGGAGGCCTGTGACACTTCTCAGGCCCTCCTGGCTTTCCTAAAACTAAGGGAAGGCAAAACAAATCGTTAGCCAGTACAGGTCACAGTCCTGCAAGATAGGAGTCTCCCTCAGTTTACTAATGTCTTAGTGACTGACAAGAAAAAGCATTCTTATCAATAACCCAACGTCCAGAAACCCAAAGTCTCAACTTCTTGGATCCCTTCCCTCCATAGTGGTGTGGGAAACAAAGGCAGAGGGAATGTAAATAAAATTCAGTTTCTTTATAACCTGCAGCCCATTGACGGATATTTGAGGCAGGCAGAGTGTAACATTCCTCCTGGAAACTCCCAACCGGCTTAATGTTAATGCTTTGTTAGAGGGAGAAACAACCTTATCTTGACAGTGGCAAGGCCTCCAATATCTTGAGAAAGCCCCTTGGGACACCTCCCCTTGTCCTTACCTCCCCCAACTCCTGAGTATATAATCCATCACGCCTCACAGCCCTGGTGCGGCAGCTCTTTCTGTCCACGGGTCCTGTCCCCATGCTTTAGTAAAATCACCTTTTTACTAAGACTTCTCAGGAATTCTTTCTTGGCCATCAGCTCCGAACTCCAACCTCACCAACATTCCAGAATGACACCAAGTGGGCACCAGAATTCATAGAGGAAGAGCGGACACGGATGCGTGCCCACAACTCTCCTCCCCCATGCTCTACCTGGAAGTCGCCTGAATTCACTTGTTCCAGAGTTGGAGCCTTTATAATTAAACTAATTACAAGAATAGAGCTTTCCCGAGCTTGGTGAGTAGTTCCAGCGAGTTCCTGAACCTGGGAAGAGTGGTAGTTGTGGGAATCCCCACATTTATAGGCTGCCTGGTAGTTTTGGGGGCTACTCAAGGCTTGTGCCTGGTGTGTGAAGTGGAACTGAGCCCTTTGCTTGTGGGGTCTGTACTGACTCCAGGGAGATGTGTCAGAGTTGAATTGTAGGACACTCGGAGTCCGAGAGCTGTTGTTAGAACTGACTGTCACTCTGTGGAGTATCTAGATCTCTCTGTGGAGTAGAGTCAGTACCTGTCTCTAAGCCAGGTACGTGTTGCGAGTCAGCCATGCAAGCAAGCAGCCTGGATGTTTTCTGATTCTGAAATTGGTTGCTAGATTCTGTCAATTCTCCTGCCTCAGAAACACCCCCCCCCCCAACAAAGATATTTATTTATTTATTTATTTATTTAAGTGGGAGGGAGAGAGCCAGCGAGCACGAGCTGGGGGTCATGGTGCAGAGGGAGAAGGGATCACAAGGCTCCCTGCTGAGCAGGTTCAATCCCAGGACCCCTGGACTAGGACCTGAGCTGAAGACAGATGCCCAACCCACCGATCCCCCTCTGAAACATCTTTTGAATTCACCTCTTTTCCTCTGTGTCGGGTGCTATTGTCTTAGCCCTAAATCTCCTTATTTTTCATGTCACCACTTCGCTTTTACTGCTTGGTCTAGGCCTACTCCATTCCGTGTTACCGTCCCATCGTTGCCAGAGGGGTGTATGTGTACATCTGCTGCGTTGAAATAAAATCTTCCCCTATGTGTTCATCTCTTGTGGTGGCAGGTTTCAGACTTTGGTATGAGGACCCTTGTATACTCTGACAAGTTATCGAGGACCTCAAGGAGCTTTTCTTTGTGTGTGTGTGTGTTTTTTAATCCATCGCTATTTGCCTGGTTAGAAATTAAAACTGAGTCATTTATTGGGTGGCTCAGTTGGTTGGACGACTGCCTTCGGCTCGGGTCATGATCCCGGAGTCCCGGGATCGAGTCCCGCATCGGGCTCCCAGCTCCACGGGGAGTCTGCTTCTCTCTCTGACCTTCTCCTCCCTCATGTTCTCTCTCACTATCTCTCTCTCAAACAAATAAATAAAATCTTAAAAAAAAAAAAGGAGTCATTTATGAAGTATTTTATTAATTTATTGAAAATATCTGTAATAAACCCATTACGTGCCTACATAAATAACAGACTTATGAAAACCGTTTCACAAAACAAAAACATTTAGTGAGAAGAGTGCACTGTTTTACATTTTTTGCAAACCTCTTTGAATGTCTGGCTAATAGAAGACAGCTGGGTTCTCATATCTGTTCTACAGTCAGTTGGTTGCGAAATGTTTTGGTTGAAGTAGTTGAAAGAAATCTGGCCTCATACAGATATGTAGTTGGAAAAGCGAGGAGCCTTTTGATGGCATTTTCAGAAAATTGTGGTTATTCTTTGATACTGTACCAAAATTTGACACGGGTAGTTTCTTTAGGGTTGGTGCAGTGCAGAATCTGAAATTCCCTCAGTGAGCTTTTCATACCGCCTTACGGTAAAATCTGTTGGTTCATCTTGCAATTTGGATGGATGTTTTTTACTCCTTCGTGATTTTGTAACATTGTGGATTGGTCATTTGGAAAATATTAGTTCACTGAGTCATGTAGATCTTTCAAAAGTTGATATGTTTCATTAAACAGTACCACAACATACTGTTTGTTAATATCAGCACCCATCTTGGGGCGCCAGGGTGGCTCAGTGGGTCAACCATCTATCTGCCTTTGGCTCAGGTCATAATCTCTAC
Organism: Neogale vison; assembly: GCF_020171115.1. Taxonomy (NCBI): domain Eukaryota; kingdom Metazoa; phylum Chordata; class Mammalia; order Carnivora; family Mustelidae; genus Neogale; species Neogale vison. The sequence goes on along the minus strand of NC_058096.1, from coordinate 11,142,650 downwards.
GTCCTGGGATCAAGTCCCCGCCACTCCTTGATGGGGCTTCCTCCTCAGCAGGGAGTTACCTTCTCTCTCTCTCTCTCTCTCTCTCTTTCTTTCTGCCTCTCCCCACCACTCGTTTTCTCTCTCTCTCTCTCTCTCTCTTTCTTTCTGCCTCTCCCCACCACTTGTTTTCTCTCTCTCTTTCTCTCTCACTCTCACTCTTGCTCTCGCTCTGAAATAAACAAACAAATAAATAAACAAACAAAATCTTAAAAAATATCAGCACCCATCTTACTAGAAAGTTCTTGGGCGCCTGGGTGGCTCAGTTGTTGGGTGTGTCTGCCTTCGGCTCTGGTCTTGATCCCAGGGCCCTGGGATGGAGCCCCGCATCAGGCTCCCTGCTCAGCTGGGAGCCTACTTCTCCCTCTCCCACTCCTCCTGCTTGTGTTCCCTTTCTGGGCTGTTTCTCTCTCTGTCAAATAAGTAAACTTTAAAAAAATCTTAAGAAAGAGACAAACCATGAGAGACTGTGGACTCAGAAACAAACTGAGGGTTTGGGAGGGGAGGGAGGTGAGGGCTTCGGTGAGCCCCGTGGTAGGTATGAAGGAGGGCGCGTATTGCATGGAGCACTGGGTGTGGTGCATAAACAATGAATTTTGGATCACTGAAAAGAAAATAAAAGAAAAAGGCAAAAACCTTAAAAGAGAAAAAAAAAATCTAAGAAAAAATTCTCTAAATGTCAGCAAGCACTCGAACTCAACAATACCTGTTACTAGTTTTCCAAATTAAAAATTTTTGCCCAGAAGCTCAGCTTTTATCATTAACAACAGGTACTGTCAGTTTTTCTCAAAGCAGTAGGGTCACTCCATTTTTGAGAAATCATCTGCCAAACACTTAAGTCCCGAGGAAGTATAGTTTTTCTGTTGTTCTGCCAAGTAAAAATTGTGTTCCACGAAGAACGTGGCTAGTTCAGCTCACAAGTTTGCACAAGAGTGTTTTCTCGAGAGTCGGTCATGGTCTGTGTCCCATAGAAGTGCTTTCTGATTACTTCCCTTTTAGTCTCATAAGTATTAAACACATGTATTCAAGGGCTGAGATTTAATAAAGTAATAATTTCTAAAGACTTCTTAAGGACATTCTGAAATGAAACTGATTTTTCTTTTCTTTTTTTTAAGATTTTATTTATTTGACAGACAGAGATCACAAGTAGGCAGAGAGGCAGGCAGAGAGAGAGAGGAAGGGAAGCAGGCTCCCCGCTGAGCAGAGAGTCCTCGATCCCAGGACCCTGAGACAATGACCTGAGCCGAAGGCAGAGGCTTAACCCACTGAGCCACCCAGGTGCGCCCCCCCCCCCCCGGCCTTTTTTTTTTTTTTTTTTTTTAAACGTATGTGGCAGCGAGCACTGCATGACCGCCAGGACATTGTGGCAGCGGCTTACCCAGCCTTGTCCTTTGTCACCACAAATAGAAACACCGTGAAAAGAGAAAATAACGCCTGGGTCGGGTCCCTTTGAAAGGGTCTTGGGAACTCCAGGGATCCAGGGTCCACGCTGAGCATTGCTCCCTAATAAGAGAAAATCTAAACCTTTGCTCCCAGTCTGATGAGTGCTTCATGCTCTGTCCTTAGGTTTTTTTTTTTTCTTTTTAAAGAAATTAATTTTTTATTTAGAGAGATATATATATATATATATTTTTAAATTTGACAGATGACAAGTAGGCAGAGCGGCAGGCGGGGTGGGGGGGGAAGCAGGCTCCCCACTGAGCAGAGAGCCTGATGCAGGGCTCGATCCCAGGAACCCGAGATTATGACCTGAGCCGAAGGCAGAGGCCCTAACCCACTGAGCCACTGAGCCACCAGGCGCTCCACATTCTGTCCTTGTTAACCTTTCTAGTGTCTTGCTCATCTTTTCCAGCTGGATTTTGGCCACGTGCACCTCCAGGGATGGTCCTTTTGTTACATGCATTTCCCTTTCTTCACATTTCATTTCCCTCAGCCTAGCATGTTGCTGTGTTTTCTGGCTTATCACCTTCTGGGCCATACTGGGTCTCACTGAGGTAGAAGCTTCTGCCCCAGCTTTTAGTCATTTCCCTTTTCCCTTTGAGCACCCCACCCCAGACTTTAGGCTGTACCTCTTTCCATCCTTTTTTAGGTCTCTCTGGTATATAATTCTTAATTTCACAATCCCATCCTAAGATGCAAGCATTTTACATTTCCTTTGTGACTTGAGTGTATTCGTGTTAATGTTTTACATGTTGAACCCTCCTAGCCCTAGTTCAATGAAACCTTTCAGCGAATAGGTGGTAGGTTATATAGAGAGAGCCTTGACAGAGCCTTCTGCCGTCAGAAATATTAGGTCTAGCCTGAGGAGTGAACAGATTTCCTCTGTGTTTTTTTTTTAAGATTTTATTTATTTGATAGAGCGCACAAGCACAAGCAGGGGATGCTGCAGGCAGGGGGAGAAGGAACACGGGCTCCCCGCTGAGCAGAGAGCCCTATGGGGGGCTCCATCCCAGGACCCTAGTATCATCAACTGGGCCGAAGGCAGATGCTTAACTGACTGAGCCACCCAGCTGCCCCCGGATTTCCTTTATAACTGCAAATCATACTTGTTTCCCTAACTGCAAATCATACCTGTTTTCCTCATCAGGAGGCTCTCCGTGTACCATCTAGATTCTCAGCTATACACCGTCGAGTTCATCAGATAAGTGACCTTTAGATAAGGAATCCGAGTTGCACTTACGGAAAGTTCCTTTAGGATAGCTTTTGGTATTCTCTGACTCACACCCATGACTTGTCACAAACACAGGAATGTTTACTGAGTACCTGTCATGTCTCATGTATTTTGTGAGAGACTGACATGTCCTACCTAAAATTTGTTTTCTGCAATTCTCTGAGATAAAGGGTAAATAAGGTTATGTTACGGATGAGAAAACAGAACCTCACACTTGCTGTCATTTGTCGTAATGGAAACGTTACAAATGACATACTGGGTAGCTAAACTTCTATAGCAAATTCTTGAATTACCACAAAAATAGATAGGAGTATTATAACATTATGAAATGAAGTTTGGAATAAATGAGCATTTTTTTTTTTTTTAATTTGACAGAGATCACAAGTAGGCAGAGGCAGGCAGAGAGAGAGGAGGAAGCAGGCTCCCTGCTGAGCAGAGAGCCCGATGCAGGGCTCGATCCCAGGACCCTGGGATCATGATCTGAGCTGAAGGCAGAGGCTTTAACCCACTGAGCCACCCAGTCGCCCCATAAATGAGCATTTTATCATGTAGGCACATTTCAGAGTTTTAGCTTGCCTTTTGATTCTGGAAGGAGCAGGAGTTGTAAAGGATTGGGGAGATAGGGCCTAAAGTTCTTTCACATTCTGAAGTCCCATAACTCTCTACAGTTGTAGCCATGCTGGATAAATCAGGCAGTTATACCTGTAATTGGGTTCATACTGGTTTTGTTATAAAACACATTACATTCTGGATCTCTTCTCAAGTTTGAGATTTAGTTTACGAAACCATTAGCTGATACATATTATATTATAAATTACGGGTTTGAATTAGATGAGCCTTTAGGCCCTGCCTTTGCTGGTAACTAGAACCTCTTAAAATTCTGGTCGAGATGCATTCTGGACACTCTTGGAAATAGACGTAAAGCCACAATATCATGAATAGGCTTTTGTCACAGTCAGACATGTTAGAAAAGATCTAAATTGGAATGATAGGATGACATTCCCCTATCTGGTTTTGGGTTTACTTTTTTGTGACATTCCTAAACCTTATTAAAAGGCAAGTTCTAGAACCTAGAGTTGCTTAAAAGATTTTGTGCCAGACAGTGGGGGGTGGAACTTGGAAGTGACATACCAAAATGTAGCTACTAGCATTTTTTTTTAAGTCCTGGGTTAGGTAATTGGGCAGGATTTATTGTTAGTTCATGATTGAGAGGCAGTTCAGCAAACAGATTAAGAAGCAAAAGTGCTTAGCTGTTGACTGTATGACCATAAGCCAGCAGTTTCACTTTTCTGTGCCTCTGTTTCCTCATCTATACAATGGAGTGAATTACACTTCTTGTCTTGTAGGGTTGCTTTGAGGATGTGAAAGCATGTAGCACAGTGCCTTGCTAATTAGTAAGCACTTTATAAGAAGAACCATTATCATCATTTTTTCTTAAAGATTTTATTTATCTGACAGAGTGTGGGCAAGCAGGGGGTGTGGTAGGGAGAGGGGGAAGCAGGCTCCGTACTGAGCAGGAGCCAATGTGGGGCTTGATCTCAGGAGCCTGGCATCATGACCTGAGCTGAAGGCAGAGACTTAACCAGCTGAGCCAGCCAGGCGTCCCTTCCAATCATGATGTTATCATCATCTGTGATCCGGTCCTGGATTTATAATTTAAGATAAAAATGAAGGTGTTACATACTTGATTCTGTGACCTTTTTTAATTTCTTAGTCCCTCTTTTTGTCATGTGGAAGGTTGGTGTTTGTCTTAAAGCTTGGTAGAGAAGGCAAGACCAGATGCGTGGTCAGTTTAAAGTGCTTTCACGCACTTACAAAACATAATTAGATGTAAAAATTCTTAAAATCCAACAGAAAGAGACAACACAATTTTAAAAATGGGCAAAAGACATGAATAGGCATTTCTACAAAGAAGACATATAAATGTCCAACAGTGCATTTAGTTATTAGGGGAAAAAATCAAAACCAAGATGCCACCTCACATACATTAGGATGGCTGTCATAAAAAAGAAAAACAAAATGGAAAATGACAAGTGTTGGCAAGAATATGGAGAAACTGGAAGCCTTAAGTGTGATTGCTGGGAATGTAAAATGGTGCTTCTGCAGCGGAAAATGGTTTTGTAGTTCCTCAAAAAGCTAAATTTAGAGTTATCATATGGCCTGGCAATTCCATTCTTAAGTATATACCTCAGAGAATTGAAAAGAGCTGTCAAACAAGAACTTGTAGATGAGTGTTCGTCATCATTCACAATAGCCGAAAGGTGGAAACACTCCCAAATGTCTATCCACTTTTGCTTTATCACTGGAAAAATTGTGGTATATGCATGCAACAGAGTATTATTGGGTCATAAGAAGGAATGAATGGTCCCTTCAACAAAATGGATGAACCTTGAAAACATGGTAAGCGAAAGAATCAAGACACAAAAGACCATGTACTATATGATTTTGTTGAGATGAAATTCTCAGAATAGGCAAGTCTATAGGGACAGAAAGCAGATTGGTGGTTGCTGGGGGCAGAATATGTGTTTTTCTTTTGGGATGATGGCGATGTTTCAGAACTAGATGTTGGTGATGGTATTAATGTATTAAATGGGGAATGTGCTAAATGTCACTGAATTATACACTTCCAAATGGTTGAGATGCTAATTTTTGTTATATGTATTCACTGTTTTAGTTTATTTTTAAGAGCCATGTCCAACATGGGGCTTGAACTCACCACCCCGTATATGTCTGTTTCTTAAAAGTTTCTAAGGTAAGCTCTTTGGGATCTTCAAGTTTTAAAGAGTACGAAAGAGTCCTGAGGCCAGAAATTTAGAGAACCAGTGTCTTAGTGAAAATGTTAAGTGCTAATAACAAAAAACTAATGTGTGGAGTGCCTGTGTTAGGCATTTTTGAAAACAGAAAATAAATGGTCAGCCAAGTGCTCCCCACCCCCCCCCGGAGTATGGGGTGGTTTTATGTCTTTATTACTCTGAGATTATTAGATTTAGAACCAGGGTGTTCTTTTTGGGATGCTGTAAGTCTTCAGTTTAGAGAAAGGATCTCAGTGGCTGGTTAAGTTTATGTGGTTGTTGTTGTTTTTCCTTAAGATTTTATTTATTTGATAGAAGACACAGCTAGAGAGGGAACACAAGCAGAGGGAGTGGGAGAAGGAGAAGCAGGCTTGCAGACTGACTCCCTGCTGAGCAGGAAGCCCAATGCAAGGCTTGATCCCAGGACCCTGGGATCATGACCTGAATCGAAGGCAGTCGCGTAACAACTGAGCCACCCAGGCGCTTCAAGTTTATGGTTTTCTATTTGAATGCCTTTTACAATAGGAGTGATGCTCCATATGGTGATTAACTTTATCATATTCGGTTCCCTCAAACTTTTATAATCTGTGATGCATTCGAAGTATAACAACAACTAGTGTTTACTGAGTGCAGGCAGAATTCTAGGTGTTTCCCCATGTAACCTGAACGTGGCAGATCTGGTATTTGGACCCAAGCAGTCTGGCTAGGGTCTGCACTGGTTGGTTTGTTTGTGGGTTTTGTTTTGTTTTTAAATTTATCCATTTGAGGGAGAGAGAGAGAGTGAGTGAGAGCATGGGAGGGGAGAAGGTCAGAGGGAGAAGCAGACTCCCCGTGGAGCTGGGAGCCGGATACGGGTGGGACTCGATCCTGGGACTTCGGCATCATGACCTGAGCCAAAGTCAGTCGCTAAACCGCCTGAACCACCCAGGCACCATAGAGCCTGCACTGTTGGTCACCGTGCTGTCTGCTGTCTTGGCCTCCGTGTGTGTATGGTACTAGCTCTCTGGGAATATTTATAGAAAGTCCCCATTTGGAAGGCTCACAGTTCTACCTCTCGGCAGTACAGTTGACCCAACATGAACAATGAGGGGGTTTAGTACCAGTCCCTGCGCAGTCGAAAAATCCATGTATGATTTTTGACTCCCCGAAAACGTAACTAGAAATAGCCTATTGTTGACTGGAAGTCTTACTGCTAACATAAACAGACTAGTAAAACAGATTTTGTATGTTATGGACACTATATACTGTATTCTTAAGTTAGCTGGGCGAGGGGCGCCCGGGTGGCTCAGTTAAGCGACTGCCTTCAGCTCAGGTCATGATTCCAGGGTCATGGGATCCAGTCCCAAATCAGGCTCCCTGCTCATGGGGAGTCTGTTTCTCCCTCTCCCACTCCCCTACTTGTGTTCCCCCTCATGCTGTCTCTCTCTCTCTTTTTCTCTCTTCAAATAAACAAAATCTTTAAAAAAAAAAAAACGGAGGAAACAAAATGTTACTGAGAAAATCATAAATACATTTATGGTACTGTATTACACTGTGTGGAAAAAAGTCCGTAAGACATAATGGGAGCCGCGCAGCTCCAACTCCGTTGTTGACAGGTCAGCTGTATTTTGCAGGATAGCGATAGTAGAATTGGGAGGGGTCCTGGGTCTGATGCCTAAGGCAAGGGCTCCAGCAAAGAGGTAGTTGGAGGAGAGATGGGGAGCTCTGGGGGCCACATTCATGCCCAGAGTGCTTCTGGTCCCAGTTTTCTAGTTGGACATTTCCTTTCTTAGAGGTTGGTTCAGCCTATGGCTTCTTAGAGCATCTCTTCCCTTTTCTGCAGCCCTTTGGAACAAATAGATTCTTACAGTTTTCTCCCGGTCTCTGTCTTTGAGGCAAACACTTATTCCGTTTGAACTCCTCTGAGGGTTTTTGCTACCAACTAGAAATGAGAAAAAAGATTGAAGTGGGGAGGGTATTAAAAGATACCCTTTAAAAAAATAACTTAGGGGCGCCTGGGTGGCTCAGTTGTTTAAGTGTCTGCCTTTGGCTCAGCTCATGATCTCAGGGGTCCTGGGCTTGATCGATCCCCGCATGGGGCTCCCTGCTCAGTGGGGAGTCTGCTGCTCTCTCTCCCTCTGCCCCTTCCCCTGCTGTTGCATGCCTGCTGTCTCTCTCTTAAAAAAAAATTTTTTTTAAGATTTTATTTATTTATTTGATAGAGACAGCGAGAGAGGGAACATATGCAGGCGGGAGTAGGAGAGGGAGAAGCAGGCTTCCCCGCTGAGCAGGGAGCCTGATGGGGGGCTGGGTCCCAGGACCCTGGTGTCATGACTTGAGCGGAAGGCAGAGGCTTAATGACTGAGCCACCCAGGTGCCCCGTTAATTAATTCATTTTTTAAATGAACTTAGAACTAAATGGGAACAAATCGGTGCTGATAGCGGTCTTTGGGATTCAAATAATCAAGGTACCTCTCCTGGTAACAGCCTTGGTGTGGGCCTCTACAGGCTTGTCCTCTTGGGCTAGGTAGGGTAGGTGAGGTGCTTTGCCAGGAGAAAATAAGCCAGGCCTCTAGCCACACTTTAGGAAGGAGAGCGTGTGGACAAGAATCTGCCTTGGGGGCGCCTGGGTGGCTCAATGGGTTAAGCCTCTGCCTTCAGGTCATGATCTCAGGGTTCTGGGATAGAGCCCCACATCGGGCTCTCTGCTGGGCAGGGAGCCTGCTTCCTTCTCTCTGTCTCTGTGCCTGCCTCTCTACCTACTTGTGATCTCTCTCTGTCAAATAAATAAAATCTTTAAAAAAAAAAAAAAAAAGAATCTGCCTTGGGAGTAGAGGATGTGTCTGCTCTCCTACCTCCCATTGTCAGTCTTAATGCCACAGGATCCCTTTCTAGCACCAAGATCCTTACTGGGATAAAGTCAAGTGCAGGGATGGGGCCTGGGGCTGGTCCACACAGTTTGTGTGAAGGGGAGGCTCCAGTAGTGCTAAAAATTGAGGGTTACAAGTACTTTTCTTTTCCAGTCATACTTCCAGTAAAGGATTTTTTTTTTTTTTTCCTGTGTAGGCATATCCATTATTCTGTCCTGAACCCCTGGTGGGGGGAAAGCATAGCTCTGCAGGTGGCAGGCCCTGAGGCTCCCAGTGGAGCCCAGAGAGCCAGAAATGCTGGAAGGGGCAGTAGGTGGTCCCTCCTTCCTGCTTCTTGGAACACTTCTGATTTAAAGTTTTTGAAGTTGAATCCTTAAAAAATAATAACTGCCTGGAATCCTAAGATGCTGACTTGGGGGGCGGGGGGCTGGCATTGGGAGGGAGGAGAGCCCATGTTCCCTGTCAAGGTTCCTTTTCCATCCTTGGTGGCCACGGAGTGCGAGCCAGTTGTGTTCATGATGACTGTCCCAACATTCTGGGTTGTTAGTATAGACGAGAAGCAGGGGGAGAATGAGGTGGTTTTTTTTCTTTTTTCTTTCTTTTTTTTTTTTTTTAATTTTGTTTATTTGACAGACAGAGACAGGGAACACAAGCAGGGGGAGTGGGAGAGGAAGAAGCAGGCTCCCTGCTGAGCAGGGAGCCCCATGCAGAGCTCGATCCCAGGACCCTGGGCTCATGACCTGAACCGAAGAAAGCAGAGTCGCCACAGGAGGTGTTTTTAATGATTATTATATCTGCCTGAAAAAGGGTGGTTTGGGCCAGTAGTTTCATTTAAGCTTTCATGTTCTTGGATTTATTTTCTACCTTTTAATTTTTTTTATTACACAAGATAACATGTTTATGGTATTAAAATCTGAGTGGCTTCCTCGTTACTCAGCTGCTGGAGTCAAAAGCTTATCCCTCATCCTGAATTCCTTAAACCCCTGTAATCAGGCACTACTGATCTGGTTTAGTACTTGCTCCACCCAATTCTACACCCCCCCACCCCCACCCACACCGGGCTCTCTCCTACCAGTTTGCCCTCCTCCCCACAGCTTGCTTGCTTGCTTGCTTTGTTTGTTTGTTTGTTTGTTTATTTATTTATTTGACAGACAGAGATCACAAGTAGGCAGAGAAGCAGGTAGAGGGAGAGAGGAGGAAGCAGGCTCCCTGCTGAGCAGAGAGCCTGATGTGGGGCTCGATCCCAGGACCCTGAGATCATGACCTGAGCCAAAGGCAGAGGCTTAACCCACTGAGCCACCCAGGTGCTCCCCCCACAGCTTTTTTGACTAGAGCCAGTACCTTTCAAGCTGTTTCTTCTTAGGACCCCTTCATACACCTGAGGAACCCCAAGGAGCTTTTGTTGAGGTAGCTTCTGTTACTGATATATACCACATTAAAATTAAACCTGAGAATTAACGCATTTTTTAAAGTTTCCATTCATGAATTCATTTAAAATGAATAAACTCATGGTAAAGGAGCATCAAATTTTTTTCTTTTAGATTTTTTTTTTTTAAAGATTTTATTTATTTATTTGACAGAGAGAAATCACAAGTAGATGGAGAGGCAGGCAGAGAGGGAGAGAGAGGGAAGCAGGCTCCCCGCTGAGCAGAGAGCCCGATGCGGGGCTCAATCCCAGGACCCTGAGATCATGACCTGAGCCGAAGGCAGCGGCTTAACCCACTGAGCCACCCAGGCGCCCCTCTTTTAGATTTTTTATTTATTTGACAGACAGATCACAAGTAGGCAGAGAGGCAGGCAGAGAGTGAGGGTGAAGCAGGCTCCCTGCTGAGCAGAGAGATCCATATGATCCCTGAGCCTGGGATCATCATGACTTGAGCTGAAGGCAGAGGCTTATTAACCCACTGAGCCACCGGGACGCCCCAAGGTACCATCAGTTTTTAGTGGCAGTAACTTTCTTCTTCAGAACAAAGACTCGTCGTGAGAAAAGTGGAATTGTTTTCACAGTTTTGCAGATCTCTTTCATGCCTGGCCTGATAGAAGTCCCCCAGATTCTCATCCGCTATGTATATCCATGGGCTCATCGCAGCAAACGCTCAACCTGGTCAGACCCAGCACTTCCCTTCTTCTGATGCCTCTGTTATTTTCATGAAATTAAATTAAATATGCACAGTTTCAAAAACATCAGTGTATTGCCCTTTTAAAAAAATATTAATTTAGAGAGAGGTTGTGCGTGAGCAGAGGGAGAGGGAAAGAGAGTCTGAAGCAGGCAGACTCCCCACTGAGTGCAGACACCCCCCCACCCCCACCCCAGGGTTAGATGGCAGGACCCAAGGTTATGACCTAAGCCAAAACCAAGAATCTCCTTAACAGACCAAGCCACCCAGCCACCCCTGCCCAAACTGTTTTATAATGAGAAATCAAAGTACCTTATGCTGTTTGAATTTGTCTATGCTCAGGCCACTCAGGCAGGACTACACCCCAGCACAGAGGGTGGGATGCTGACTGCAGACACCTTTGCTACAAATGCAAGCTGAGGGAGGTGAGTCAGACTTGCGGAAAGGCATTAAGGTTAATGACCTGGCTTTGCTGGAATTGGGAACAATGTTTGGCAAAACTCAAAACAGTGTTCTCTTAAATTACACTCTCAGCAAATTGAATGGATGGTAAAACCTTACACAAAGTCTTGTGTGTTCATATGTAAAATGGAATTTGGTTCTAGGATTAGATCATTATAAATGGATGTCCCCCCCCCCCCACTGGAATGTCTAGAGACATTAGTAAGTTACACGGGACGATTCATTGTATGGCACTGTTCTGAGCAGCCTGTTACTTATTTTATTTATTTTTTTTAAGATTTTATTTATTTATTTAGTTGATAGACAGAGATCACAAGCAGGCAGAGAGGCAGGCAGAGAGAGAGGAGGAAGCAGGCTCCCCGCGGGGCAGAGAGCCCTACTTGTGGCTCGATCCGACCTGAGCTGAAGGCAGAGGCTTCAACCCAGTGAGCCACCCAGGTGCCCCTTTTTTTAAAGAATTTATTTATTTGGGCATCTGTGTGGCTCAGTGGGTTAAGCCTCTGCCTTTGGCTCAGATCATGATCTTGGTGTCCTGGGATCGAGCCCCTCATCGGGCTCCCTGCTCAGCAGGGAGCCTGCTTCCCCCTCTCTCCCTGCCTGCCTCTCTGCCTACTTGTGATCTGTCAAATAAATAAATAAAATCTTTAAAAAAAAAAAAAGAATTTATATATTTACTTGAGAGATAGAGAGAGGGAGAGAGAAAGCACAAGCAAGGGAGAAGGGCAGAGGGAGAGCTAGAAGCAGATCCCCCCCTGAGCAGGGAGCCAGATGTGGGACTGCATCCCAGGACCCTGGGATCATACCTGAGCCGAAGGCAGACACCCACCTGACTGAGCCACCCAGGCACCCCTGAGCAGCCACTTAAATGCCAGTGGTGCCTTCCAGTGAATGTGGCAACCAAAAATACTACACATTTCCCAACATCCACTGCGGAGTGGTGCACACCTATTGAGAACCACTGATTAATGGAATCTTGGCTGGGTTATAATTTTTTTTAATGTTGGATCATGATTTTAAAAATAACTTATATTAAAAAAAAGAATTTCAGAGGAAGAAAAAGTGCCTGTAATCTCACCACCTAATATAACCAGTATTACTATTTTGTTCCATTTTTGTCTTTCCTTTTTTCATTGCTCTATAGATAATTTTTCCCATTCAAAAATAGGATCATTTAGAAACTACTTTTTTTACTTGACTGATGCTCCTTGATTTTACCTAATTCATACTTCTCTTTTAAAATCATAACATCATGTTTATTCTTGATTTAATTGTGAAATTAGCATAATCTCATGTAAGGTGCGAACAATTCTCTTGTCTCCTTTTGACCTTGAAAGTGGTGCTAATATTAGGACAAGGTTGGAGGGGTTCCAATAGAGCTTGGGTTCATAGGGGGTTGGGTGGCCTTGAAAAGTGACTCACCTCTCAAACTCCCAGTTTTCTTGTCTCCGACAGGAATTAGAGATCAAGTTCCCGCCCCAGGGTAGAGGGAGATCCCTGTCCGGTGTTTGGTCCCTGCTGATTCGCGTGGACCGCAGGCCTCTGGAGGGCAGGATGGGTGTCTTATTCACACCCTTTTTTGTCTCTAGCGTTAGTTCAGTATTTGACTCATCCATCCATGCAACTAACAGATGTGGCAGAAATTTGCTACTCCGTCTGACTGTGCATAAACTTTGTTTTCTGTCATGCTTATGCTTATACCTCGTTCGCAGGAAGATGACTATAT